>NC_083736.1:81576208-82826208 GCF_028564815.1 Eubalaena glacialis | reverse complement strand
AACTTAAGTTTAATTAGGTCTAATTTGTTTATTTTTGCTTTTGTTTCTTTTGCCTTAGGAGAAAGATCTAAAAAATATTGCTACAATTTATGTCAGAGTGTTCTGCCTATGTTCTCTTCTAGGAATTTTAGGGTTTCAGGTCTTACATTTAGGTCTTTAATCCATTTTGATCCTTTTTTGTATATGGTGTTAGAAAAATGTTTTAATTTTATTCTTTTACATGTAGCTGTCCAGTTTTCCCAACACCACTTTTTTTTATTATTATTATTATTAGCACCTTTAATTACTATTTATTTATTTATTTATTTATATATTTGGCTGTGTTGGGTCTTCGTTTCTGTGTGAAGGCTTCCTCTAGCTGCGGCAAGCGGGGGCCACTCTTCATCGCGGTGCGCGGGCCTCTCACTATCATGGCCTCTCTTGTTGCGGAGCACAGGCTCCAGACGCGCAGGCTCAGTAGTTGTGGCTCACGGGCCTAGTTGTTCTGCAGCATGTGGGATCTTCCCAGACCAGGGCTCGAACCCATGTCCCCTGCATTAGCAGGCAGATTCCCAACCACTGCACCACCAGGGAAGCCCCCAACACCACTTTTTGAAGAGACTGTTTTTTTCTCCAGTGTATATTCTTGCTTCCTTTGTCATAGATTAATAGATCATAAGGGTGTGGGTTTATTTCTAGGATCTCATTTCTGATCCATTGATGTATGTGTCTGTTTTTTATTTGTTTGTTTGTTTTGTGAGTTCCTTGCTGTTTTGATTACTGTAGCTTTGTAGTATATATTGAAGTCTGGAAGTGTGATGCCTCTGGCTTTGTTCTTTTTCCTCAAGATTACTTTAGTTATTCAGCGTCTTCTGTGGTTCCATATACATTTTAGGATTATTTGTTCTAGTTTATGAAAAATGTCATGGGTATTTTGATGGGGATTGCATTAAATCCATAGATTGCTTTGGGTAGTATGGACAATTGAAAAATATTAATTCTTCCAATCCATTGACACAGGATATATTTCCATTTCTTTGTATCATCTTCAATTTCCTTCATCGGTGTTTCATAGTTTTAATGTACAGATTTCACCTCCTTGGTTAAGTTTATTCTTTTTTTTTTTTAAACATCTTTATTGAAGTATAATTGCTTTACAAAGTTTATTCTTAAGTATTTTATTTCCTTTGTTGCAAATTTAAGTGGGATTGTTTTCATGCTTTCTCTTTCTGTTAATTCATCATCAGAGTGTAGAAAAGCATCAGATTTCTGTATATTAACCTTGTATCCTACACCTTTACTGAATTCATTTATTAGTTCTGATGGTTTTTTTGGTGGAGATTTTGGGGTCTTCTATATATAGTATCATGTGATCTGTAAATAGTGGCAGTTTTACTTCTTTCCTTCTAATTATGATGCATTTTATTTCTTTTTCTTGTCTGATTGCTGTGGATAGCACTGCCAGTACTATGTTAAATAGAAGTGGCAAGAGTGGACATCCTTGTCTTGTTCCTGATTTCAGAGGAAAGGCTTTCACTTTTCATTGTTGAGTGTGATGTTAGCTGTGGACTTATAATAAATGGTCTTTATATTGTTGAGATATGTTCCCTCCATACCCACTTTAATTAGAGTTTTTATCATGAATGGATGTTGAGTTTTTATCAAATACTTTTTCTGCATCTTTTGAGATGATCATGTGATTTTTATTTTTTCTTTTGTTAATATGGTATATATCATTGATTGAGTTAAGGATATTGAACCAGTCTTGCATCCATGGAATTCATCATGGAGTGTAACCTTTTTTATATTGGGCTGGCCAAAAAGTTCTTTTGGGTTTCCCATAACATCTTATGGAAAAACCAGAATGAACTTTTTGGCCAAACAAATATATTGTTGAATTTGGTTTGCTAATATTTAGTTGAGGATTTTTGCTTCTGTATTCACCAGAGTTATTGGTCTGTAATTTTCTTTTTCTTTTTTCTTTTTTTATGTCTTTTAAAAATTTTTATTGGAGTATAGTTGATTTACAATATTGTGTTACTTTCTGCTGTACAGCAAAATGAATCAGTTATACATATACATATATTAATATATGTATATATTATACATACAATATATGTATATATTATACATATAATATGTATATATTATACATATAATAAACCCTTTTTAAGATTATTTTCCCATATGGGTCATTACACAGTATTGAGTAGAGTTCCTCATGCTATACAGTAAGTTCTTATCATTTTTCTATTACTCAGTCATATAAAAGAACAAAATAATGCCATTTGCAGCAACATGGACGAACCTAGAGATTGTCATACTGAGTAATGTAAGTCAGACAGAGAAAGGCACATATTGTAGGATATCACTTATATGTGGGATCTAAAAAATATGGTACAAATGAATTTATCTACAAAAGAGAAATAGAGTCACAGATGTAGAAAAAAATCTTATGGTTACCAGGGGAAAGGGAGGAGGGATAAATTGAAAGATTGGGATTCACATATACACACTACTATATATGACTGGTTCTTTTTTATATTTTCTCCTTCCTCATTAAAATTCTCACCGTGTTCATCCATTATTTTCCCTAATTCAGTTAGTATTCTTATTACTAATGCTTTGAACTCTTTGTCTGATAAATTATTTATTTCTGTTTTATTATTTTTTTCCAGGATTTTCTCTTGTTCTTTCAAGTAAAACAAACTCCTCTGTTTTCTTATTTTGCTCAACTTTCTCTGTGTCTATGGAATTAGGTGAAACAGTTACCTATTTCATTCTCAAAGGTGTGTCTTTTTGTGAGAATGTCCCTATACCATTTGCATGTGCCCAGTAACTTTGGTGGGAGAGCTGGATCTAATGTGAGCATATGTCAAGTCTTTCTTCAGTGTGTGCTGGCAGCTGTCACCTTTGTAGGAAGTGTGGCTAGAGATGGAGGGGCTAGAGCTAGATCCAGGTGTGAGCTGGGGTTTCTTCTCTGCTCATTGGCCAACTTCACCCTATTTATGGTAAAGTTGGGTCCTATGTTGCTGGAGTAGGACACCTGAGGTTCGGGTCCAAACTGACTCTATTCCTTCTAGTATGTGCTTTACCCATTCCCAGCATCGGCTCCTACACACCAGAGGGGAGCTGTGCTCAAGCAAGAGGGGCTGGAGTTGGCACTCAGCATGTGTCAGGGCACAGGCTGTGATGGCCCTGGCCTTAGAGTCCCAAACCACTCCCTATGTGCTGCCTCTGTAAGTACCAGTAATGGCTGTCTCCACCATGTTCAAATTCCTTTCTGGGCCTGAACAGGTTCCATCCTTCACAACTGAATACTCCCCACAGCCAAGGCAGCCCTCACCCTAGGGTGGAGCTGTCTCACAAAGCAAGTGGAGTTGGAGCAGGTACTTGGCTCAGGCTGGTGTGCATGCCAGGGTAGTTGTGGGAAACTGGACAGAGTCCTGGGCAGTTTCAATCTACTTCTCATTGATTGAAACATCTCATTTCAGGAGTAATCAATTGTCTGCATGCTCTTCATGAACAGAGTCTATGTTTCTTATAGCCCTCCTATTAGTCCCACTGTTTTTATAACCAACTTAGTGAACTTGTCTTTCTGGTGTCAGAACCCAGGGCTGGGGCACCCAATATGTGGCTAGAATTGCTCACTCCTTAGGGTGTATCCCCATCTGTGTAACCCCCCTCTTCTCCTGTGTCCCCTCCCAGGGGCACAGGTCCTGACCTGATTGCTTCTCTTCCCTTTCTACCTGTTTCTCTGTGGATCTTTCTTATAGCCTTGGTTGTACAAGAATAATTCTTCCAATCTTCAGTTAATTTTCAGCTAGGATTGCTCCACATATATATGTATCTTTGATGTGTTTGTGGGCAGAGGTGAGCTCTGCATCCTCCTACTCCACCGTCTCGATTTCTCCTCTAGGTGGACTTTGAATAGAGAACTAAGAGTAAGATAATATGATTTCTAAATCAAAGAACATACACTAAACTTTGGAGTTTAGGAATCTCTTTGGAATCATACCTGTCTATTTTACCTATTGGTATCATCACAGCCATGGAAATAAACCATGATTTCCATTAATTCATATTGCCTCACCTATTATTCTACATATTTGAAGGCTCTGAAGAATAGCTGAGCTCATTCCCTTGGTAACTATTATGAAATTATTATCATAAAATTAATTGGGCTATTTACAGTTGTGCAAGTCTGCTGATTTAATTGCTCTGTACCTTGCTGCAAACAAAAATGAACAAAGGGTCTAAGATAGGAGGTAAGTTTGCAGATCAACATATTTTCCTCTTAGAGCAGAATACACTTGTTTATCTTTCCTTAGTAATTTTTGTGGAGATCTGAGCATATTTCACTCTCAAACTTGCCTCTTTTTCAGACCTCAACACTCACACTGTGATTTTTTTTTTCCCTGACATCATCCAGTTTCTTTGAAGAGCAGAATCCACTTGTTTATCTTTCCTTAGTAATTTTTGTGGAGATCTGAGCATATTTCACTCTCAAACTTGCCTCTTTTTCAGACCTCAACACTCACACTGTGATTTTTTTTTTCCCTGACATCATCCAGTTTCTTTGAAGAGCAGTTTTGGGGGACTTACTTGGGCACTGAAGCCATGGCTGACAGCCATACATAGGAGAGGAGATGAACTCAATGGGGCCAACTGTTCTAAAACAGTTTTTCAATTATTTTGATAATTGCTCCTTTTCCTAATCTCAATCTTTTATTTGTTTATGCTAAGCATGTAGCTTCTTTGGTGTTCATTTGAAAATAATCCCTATTACCTCTAATATTTGGGGTTATTTTCTCTCCATTTTTCTCAATACATTCAATGCTATCTCCCTTGTAACTTCTCATACTCCCTCCAAAATTTGATCCACAGAGGACATTTCTTTCTGGTTCTCAAGAACTGTTATGTTTTTATAGATTGCTTTAAATATTTTTCTATCATATTGAAGGGGAGTTTCAAAAGATTAAACATCAAAGTATCACTAGACTTGACTCTTTGATTCACCACATAATTTATAATCTTGAGAAAATTATTTAACCATTTAAAGTCTGTTTCTTTAGTTCTAAAACATGATAATATTTACTATTCCAGTGGCATGATTTTGAGGATTATGTGAGATAAGTAACCTGATTCCTAGCATGTAATAAGTAATTACTATATATATGCTATTATTATTTTTATTATTGTAAGACATATTACAGACCAGTTTTAAAAAAAAAACAACTAGAAACTGGCTTATTTTCTACTTTTTACATTTTTTTCATAAAATCTTCTAATGTTTATTAGTGTGCCAATTAGGTAGTTTACTGATCAATTTGCTAAAATATGTAGATGAGTTAGAAGTATGTAGAAATTGTGTAGATGACTACTTTAGATAGGTCTGCTGCACTTGCTGTGCCATGAGAGTAGTTAAATGAATATATTAAAAATGGGTTATTTCTACTCGTTATGTACAACAGTATGAAGATAAAAATAAAATCAATAGAAACACACACACATACACACACACATTATGAGAGGTAATTGGGCAAAATTTCAGTTTGATACCAAATGAAATTATAATTATGATAAAGATCAGAAATATTGAAACCTACAGTTCTGCCCCAAGATATCTATTGAGCTAAAAACACACAGTTGGTTGAAAAATATTTTTATATCACCATTAAAACAATAGAGGTCTTATCAATATTTTCTTGAGTTTCCGATCTTGTGTATGGTGAAAAAGCCTGAATTTCATCACATATTTCATCTCTATTTATTATAATAAAACACAGTTTATAACAAAATATTCAATATTCTTGTCTTCATCATATGGAATTAATACCTAGGATAATTTTGTGTGTGGGGCTGTGTGTGTATAAGGCATTATTCAGATTTACATCAGTTGTATGTTTGAAAGGTATATATATCCTTTTCTCTCCATATAAAATTAATTTATTACCTTTCATGCATTCTGAGGACTATTGTCAAGATATTAATAAAGTCTAGACATATGACCTCCAAATACTATTTTTTTAAATTTTCAATCATTCATTTCATGAAACAGGGACTGTGGAGATAAAGTGTTTTAATAAAACCACAGCATGTTTCATCAAGGCACCCTGCTTTTTATTTGTTTTTTTTTTTTTATTATTGCTTCTGTTATACATTCTATCTTACATAGGCTTCACTTGAGATGCTGTCTTCATTTCAATTATTTCTAAGGAAACATTATTACTATAAAAACAAATCATAAACTCAGTCAAAGATATGGTTATAAATAAGAGTGTAAACCTCAAGTCAGTGTTTGTTTTCACAACATGGTAATCCTCCTTTAAACAATCTGACTTTCAAATTTAACTTCATGCCAATGATTATGTACATACAAAAATTCTACAAATTGCATTCAAGGTAAAGTCTTCAAACTACTGTATGCTACACAATGCATTATAATTTACTTAGATATTAATTATCTAAATCTCTAGCTCAATAGGGTATAATAGTTTATAATTTTACGAACAAGAAAATTCCTTCTATGGGCTCTAAGAACCCATATATAGAAAGATACCTATGATAAGTTCTAGCCTCTTCATATGAGATAGACTTTTCCACTCACTTTGCTAGGCAAATGAATATCTTAAGCCACCTTGCTGGATTTGATATATAAGAAGAAAGTGTCTGGTTCCAAACTTTTGGGATACATAAGGCTGTACGGATTTTTATAGATGACTAAGAATATGTGTATCAGATATCTACAAGTATTTATAAGCACTGCTTATGAGCTTTTGTAGTGGTAGTTACAGAACAAAATTTTCAGTTTCTTCTCCTAACAGAGCTTTCAATCATATTGAGGAAAAACAGAAGGAAGTTACAATTCTCTAAAATTATACAGACACACACACATGCACATACACACACCTGTGTGTGTGGTGTGTATGCTATATATGCTGCTTAATGTAACATTGTTACTCAAGTATTTAGAATAGTGTTTTATCTAGTTAAGTACTATTTCAACTACCCACTACTCAGATATTTAGCAAAGGTACATAACTGGAACAAAAATAAAAATTCAAAAACAAGAAATGAACAAAATAAAATACTTCTTTGGACAGCAATAAATTATGTTGCAAAGTCTAAAACTCATGCACTTTGTTTAAAGAAGAGGGTTTCTTTAAAGAGCCTGGTTTTATTCAAGACCATTTTGATAAGTTACAAATTTGTTTGCAATTTGTGGAAGTTACTTGAATCTTGACTATATAAGGCAATTTGTAACAATAGAGGAAATTGAATATTATTCAGATCTGAGATAATGTTGAACATTAGTCTCAATGTTGTGGAGCTTGGTATGTAATATTTTAATCTTTATGTATTAGAAATATACTAAAAATTTATGGTTGAAATGATATATTCTGTGATTACCTTAGATTTGCTTTAAAATTGTCCAGCCAGAAAAAATAAAAAATGGTAGAGGTACGAGAAATAGAACAAGAATAGTGATATATTAATAATTATTGAACCTGAGGATATGTCCATGAGGTTTCACTGTACAGTTTTCTCTAATTTTGTGAATATTGGAAAATTTCTATAATGAGAAGTTAAAAATAGCAAATTTACAGATTAAAAGAAAGAAACACAAGTACTCCATATAGCGCACTAACAGCAATAAAAACTGAGAGACAATTGGCTGACATCAGAAAAGACCAGAGATATTATCAGAAGGAAAGGTAAAAACTAAGAAAGTCCAGGAATTTGAGGGCATTTCCATTTGAGGACGTTTAATGTAATAGCAAAAAGGTGACAATACAATTTAATTAATTGCTTTAAAATGTTTAGTTTTTTAATAGGTTTCCTGGTAAATTTGAATTTTGCACACATTCCTTTTTTTTTTTAAGAGAATTTGTCATTTAAAAGTTACCAATTTATTTAACTTTAGAGGTAGAAACAGAGTCATATTTTTTTTCAGGGAAAATTATTGGTTCTGAGTTAATTAAATGTTCAATAAATCAGCAGTGATTGCACTACTGAGGTAAGTGTGTTTGTGTGTGTGTGTGTGTGAAAGTTTACAAAATCTACTCTTCTTAATTTGCCTCTGTATGTGCTCCAGAGAGAACAGAAAAATTCACAAGGAGGCCAAAGGTCTTTTTCACAGATAAAACATAAACATTGATATGCTAGTTCCTTCACTTTTAAAGATCATTTATTTATCAAATTATTTATTGGGGATCTGCCATATGATAGATACTTAAATACATCAATGAAAATCAGAAAACAATCTCTGCTGTCATAGAGTTTTTATTATAGTAAGGTGAGAAATACAATAAAGAAAAGAGTAAGTAAAATTTAAACACAGATAGTTGATAAGTAGATAATTGGTAGAAGATAGATGATAGATAGATATAGATATATAGATAGAAACAAAGATAGGAAAGGTGATTAAGGTTATAGAAAATATAAAGCTGTGGTGGTGAACTGAAAGTGTGAAAGAGGGGTGAATTTTAGTAGGATCATCAGGTATACCTCTTTTAAAAAGTGAAATTTGAGCAGAAAATTGAAAAAGGTGATGATATGAGCCATTTAAATATCAAAGAGTGCATTCTTGATGGAAGAAATGCCTAATGTAAAGGTCCTGAAGTGGGAATGTGCTTGACTCATTTGAGAAATTTTAAAGAAGCCAGTGTGTGTTTAGAAGAATAAATGGCAGAGAGACTAGTAGAAGTTATGGTCAGAGAATTAGCCAGGGGTCAAAATGAGTAGGGACTTGTAGGCTATTGTAACAATTTTAGCTTTTCCTCTCACCAAGATGGGAAGCCACTGGAGAGCTCTATGTAAAAAATAATAAATTTATTTGACTTAGATTTTAAATTACTTCATCTTCTATGTTGACAATGAACAGTAAGTGGTCAAGAGTAAAGGAAGGTAAAACAATTAGGTGCTTATTACAATAATCTAGGTGAAAATTTGATGCCAGATTGGTCAGAAATAAGAGTGGAAGTGGTGATAAAAAGTCAGATTCTAGATATATTTTGAAGGTAAAGCCAAAAAAATGCCTTCATGGATTTGAAATACTGTATGAGAGTACGAATGGAGTCAAGGTTAACTACGTGTTTATTTAGAAGTACTTTGATGTAATTAGATGGTCAGACATGAGGTTTGATGGTGAGGAATGCCAAGAAAAGGAATCTCACAAAGAAGAACCCTTCAAGAAAGAAAAGGGAATTTGCCTTGGTGACGTACTCTCAATTCCAGGGAATGTATTACCATCATTGGAATATTCAGGAACTGGCATAATCACAAGCACAGTGAGTGTTGAGATATGCATTGGAAACAAATGCAATACATGCAAATGTAAATTAAAGAACCTTAGTCATTGTTTACTCTTGGGTCCAAGCAAGCAATCCCTTTGTGATAACTCTATGAGGGAAGAAATTTCTCTATGGCCGGGGCAAAGTTGAACCTCTAATGTATAATAGTAGTAAGTAGTAGGTAGTAAGGACAGGCATGCCACTCTAAAAACTTCTATGATATCACTTCTTTGGTAGAAATGATGCTTTTTCAACATTGATATTCTTCTGGAGTTTTTGGAAGAGTGCATTTGGAGAGTCCTTCCAAAATCACTCAACAACTAGAATTCTTCTCTTCCCCTGGTCTGAAAGCACCGTGATCAATTTAAAAGCAACTAATTTCTGGTCAAAATCATGAGGTTTTTTTTTTTTTTTTTCAGTCTCAAAAGATGTTCACCTAAGCTTCAGCTTCAACAAGTAGGACAAGTAAAATCAAGTTTAGTTCTTTATATTCTAGTAAGACTTTAAAGATTTCATCAGAGTATAAGGAGAGGTTGTGGGTATATATAAGCTGAAATTCATACAAATTTGGGAATGGGAAGTTCTTGGACATTTATTTCGAGACCACAGATGAGGAGGAACTGCCATTAAACACAGTCAAAACTGTAAAGTTTCACTTTTAAATAGTCAGTATGCATCATATGGAGTATATGACATATTTTGGGTAAGTATATAAATTCATATTTAAGAAAGATTTCTAATCAAATTATTTAAAATGAAAACTGTCAGAAGTCTTTAAGTGTTCAGCTCTCAGATGACCTGAAAACTCAACTATCCATGGTGAGTCAATATATAGGGCTTCTCCATAGAGGTTTATTGTAATAAAGATATATGTTGAAATAGTTATAGATAGCATGGAAAGGTAGAGGGAATTTTCACATTCGATTTAAAAAAAAAACTAAAATTAAATAGGTCTATGTTATGCAAAATTTAAAAGGCACAGAGTGGTAATTGAACAGTCATATAGATCTATGTGCCTTCTATACACACAGTCTGATTTGGTTGCACCAACCAATACTTTCTCCATGAAGTTACAGTTTGCATTCAGTGAAATATATGCCTCTACACTGGCTTCAACTATCTTGAAAGAAGAGTCACCTACAAGATTTGTGTTGCCTCTTTAATACAAACTTGAAGTTTCCTTTTTGTAATAGGTACTGACGTATCTATTACAGACATATGAATGTTTACACAATTTAAAGCTAAGGCAGTAAAGAGCATACAGTGTCTTTGTATGTGTGTGTGCATGTATATGTATATATATTTATATATATTGCACTTTAAAAATGATCAATATGCATCATCATAAAATATACAATATCTGTATATATATATATATATATGTCTGTTTTTATTTTAAAAGTAACCTCTTATATTCTTGATACAAATAAATTACCCATACAAATTTGCTTTGAGATCTACTTATACTTTTACTGTTCACATTAGTTTTGATTACTTAGTCAATTTCCAAATTGTGATATGTTATAGCAAACTTAAATTAAAAAAATAAAATCACAATAATCTTGAGAAAATCAGGCAGAAGACACCAAGCTACACATGGGCCACAGTTAAAGAGATATAAGGGAATATAAATTTGTATTCTCAAACATGATTCTTAAATAATTTAAACGGAGGAGAGGAATATAAGGTGGAGGAAAGGGAGAGACCAAAATCCCTGAAGCTTCTTCCAGTTACTTTCCAATACTTGAATGACTATGCTAGTGCAGTTTTCATGACTAATATGTGTTCTTGGAAAACGTGAATTTTTAAAGTGAAACACTCATGCTATGTTTACCCCATGATATTTCAAGCGGATGTGTGACAATATGTAAATCTATATTAGGCATAGCCATAACATCAGGTTCCTTCATTCCTTGAGAATTGGAACACAACATGCTTGATATTGAAACTTTTGATAATATGTCATATAGATAATTTGAAAAGCTGGAAAAAATATATGTGTGCACATATGTGTAAACAAATTAGAAAAATAAAGCCACCCATGGCACCACCAACCAGACTTCATGCAATTCCTCCTTTGACCTTATAGCAGCGTGCCTAGTCCACAAAAATTAATTGTCGTTCTTGAGCTGTATTAAGAAGAAGTATTAATGTAGGGCTTAAAAGCTTGCTTAAAAGAGTGCTTGGGTTTGAAAAGGGATTCTATGATTTACTAACTGAGTGAACTTGAACAATTTATTTTCAACAGTTCTGAACTTCAGTTACTTATTGTGAAAAATTGAGAATATTTTGCTATCTTATAGGGTTGATGCAAATATTAAAATAAATAATGTATAAAATAATATACAATTCAATTCCTGATTCACAGCTAGTGTCCAATAAATGATAGTGATGATAATATAATACAGCTTCAGAAGGAAACTGTGCACAGTATTTATTTCCAAACTTAACTCACAAAGCACCTCATCATGCTGAGCCTTGACAAGATCTTCTCCACTCTGATTCTTTTACCTGTATATTTCAAACACAGTTACATAATGTAATATGTCTTTACAAGATGTCTCTTTTTTTTTTTTTTGTCAGCAACTTAAGTATCATGGGTGCCTGTTCAATTTCTTCAGTTCAATTGTTGGCCCCTTAGGGGTAGAAGGTAGGTTTTTTTATGTATTGTGGATTTATGCACAGTATAGAGCCAAATAACACATCACCTCTCACCATAAATAGTGTTTTTAAAATTTTTGTTGCCAAGTGACTTCAAATAATCAAGAACAAGGACATAGAGACTATTGAGTCAGAATTGCAAAGGATTTCAAGTAAGAGAATGTAAATTTTTCTCAGACATGGAAAAGAAAACTAATAATTGTTTCTTTGATTATCTGGTAAGGATATGGTAGCAGACATTGCTTATTTTATTTAATTATTTAGCAATAAAATTATATTTTATGACCTGGAAATGATTATCTAAAGCATTATGTTCTTACCTCAACCAAATAAATATTATTATTATATCAAACAAATAAAATTTTTAGGGTACAATAAGAGAAATTTATTTTCTGTACGATTCTCTCCATTGTCCATGATAAGTATTGAAAATATGGAGCAAAGAGGACTCTCACATACTGTTGTGAGAGTTTAAATTGGTGCAACTATGTTGGGAAATAGTTTGGCACCATCTAATAACACTGAAGAGATCTATGAAATATGGTCTAGCAATTTCAATTTGCAGAAAGAGATATATACTTAGCAGATATTAATAATAGCTCCAAATTTGAAAACTCCAAATATCCAAAAACAAATATATTGTGGTATATTCATGCAAATAATTACTACACTTACAAACAGAGATTTGATATGTGAACAGAGCTCACATATCAAATATTGAGAAATAGAAATGAGATGTTAAATATACGCCATATGATTCTATTTGTATAAAGTTTAAAAACAGAAAAAAAGTAAATCATATGTTGAGAAACAGATGCTTAATGGTTAAAAGAATAAAGATAAGGATATATTCACCATAAAAAGCAGGTTATAAGTTCCATACGAAGCTACTTTTCTGGTAGAAGGGAGCATAGAGATTATGAAATAACAGAAACTAGACTTCTTAGTATTTGCAAAGCTTTATTTTTTAACTTTTTTTTCCTTACAATGTATTGACTTGAGATAAATCAGTAAACTATATAGTTTATTATAATTGTAACATATTGTACATTATGTAATAATAAAAATTAAAGTAAAGGAAACAAAACTAGTGCACACAAAATAGTAGATAAATGTAATATTTTTCAGGACTTTTTTTTAATGTGACAGAAATGTTATTTTACCTATTAATCATCAGTCTTTTTATAATATATTAACCCTTAACAGAGTATTGGTGTTGAAATGTCTACAAAATTTTGGGAAGGAATAATAGTATCTACAGGACAAATATAAAAATAATGCAAGTATCTAAATAGTTCTATTAATAACCTGGTACCTAAATGCCTCATAATCCTTTGGATTCATGAGTAATATCTTAAAAATAAATATTTCTAATTAATGTCTGAAAAAATATTTTTAAGATTAATATTCTATGAAATTTTGTAAACCCTTTGTATACAAAAGAAATCAATTAAAAATAATCTTTATATTAATTTATAGAAGATGAAAAATATGGGAGAAAACATTTAAACTGTAGTACAGTCAATTTTACAGTCTTAGGTTTTCCCAGTAGGTGGTTAATAAATCCTCTTTCCCTTCTCATTGACAAGAAAATAGCAGGTAATTCTTAGCTATTAGCCAAAAGTTATGAGAGTTTACAAATCTTGTGAAAATTGATTTGATTTCAATGGCAAGCCTGGTTGCCCTGAAGGGAAAGTGCTTCCACTAGCACACATAGCATTTCTTGGAGCACTGACAAGTATTTCCAGTACTTTTCAAAATGTTGTCTAGTTTTTTTGTTTATTATTTTTTTGGCAAGGAAGTCAAGGTAACAGATTTCAGGCTACTAACCCTGAACTAAGCTCATGCCTAGGATGACTGGGAATGTAAGACTCTTATTACATCCGTCAGTGGCTTGGCTACCTACATCTAGCCACAAGTTTTTCCTTTCTTATTTAGATAAGGAACAAACTGTTGGCTTAATACACATAAATATTTATCAATTTTTCCTTGGTGAATGCCTGCTCTTTTTCTTTGACTAGTAAGATACTTTATCTTACTTTATACAGACAGTTCAAGAAATAACATTTTGCTTCAAAGGGAAGCATGATGGAAAGGAAGCACTTTAATGTGATACCTACTGGTCACCCTACCAGGGCACAAAGTAGAGGGGGAAAAGAAGTGGTGTGCATCTAAAGGGGAAAATTAAAGCTCTCCTACACAGAGTGCATAACTGGATCCAAGAGATCACAAATAGTTGTCAGTAATATATCTCTTTCCATCTCTTGGTCTTGCTCTCCTCTGTGTTGCCATAATTTTCAGGGAGATTTTCCCTACATGTGATTTCCCACTATTTTTATTCTACTAGATTATCAACCCCTGGAGCCAAAGAGTATCTTTTTCTAATACGCTACAACAAAACTCCCAGAGAGGACTTTGATTAGGCTTGGTTTCTTTGCACATTCCTTATCCAATCACTGTGATTAAGAAAACATAGTGCTATGACTGACCACCCAAACACTGTAAAAAGATTATGCCTAGGGCTTAGGGGAATGGGGGAGAGGGTAACTCAACCACAACTATGTGTGTTGAGACAGAATGGAAACTCCTAAAAACAAAATGTAGGTATTATTACCAAATGAAGGGCCTAGGGTTGTTGAGTAAGCAAAAACAGTATTCATTAGATGTATTCCTAACCCTCACCTTTTGCTCCCTATGCCTCAAATAAATATTTTCGGTGAGTTTACATTTTTGATGGGACTTGGGTATTTCCATTTTTATAAAAACTCCCTTAAATGATAACATTTTGATGTAAAGATTAAGAAGTAGTAATATAGTTATTCACCCACAAAAATTTAAAGAATAATAAAATTAGTGGAAGCCATATTTGTTCTCAGTAATAAGCTATCTAATATAACCAAACAAAATCTGGTAAGGAAATTAATATTTCAACAAATAAGAAAGAGTCTTTTTGCCCTGAGGTTAAAAAGTAACTATTAACAGATAATAAAAAGGGCTGCAGTAAACTTTTATAAAGTACAATCCTCTAAGAAGTAAGACCTTTTTGGAAATGTAGACTGGAACATTACAAACAGGATATCTTCAACTTTAGTAAAATTTTTATGTTTTTCCTTTTCCACTTTTAATTTTATTTCACAAGCATATTTATTAAGTACCTATTAGTACAAGTAACTTTACTAGGTACTATAGTGAGTATAATTTACAACACACAAATACACACGACAATAGAGATTAATAAAAACATAGTATATAGGTGTTAGTGATGAAGACATTAATTCTTATAAAGTGAATCTCAGAGATTTCATGAAGGAAATGGAGTTTCAACTGATTTTATAAAAGAAAGGTAAGATTTTCAGAGCTACATTCTATAGCCAGAGGATTTTACACATATTCCAGTCTATGTAAGATGAAAAATAAATATCTTGGAAATGAATGTCAGAATACATAAATAAGTAAATGCACAATGATGTTGAAGAACGATATTTGTCAGGTAAAAGCAAAAGAGGATGCAAATATATGGAACTGGGAGACAAGAAAGTATATTAAGAGAAGAGTGAAGATCAAGACAACTAGAATACAATTGTCTAGGTACTTTAGGTGTAGGATATTAATGGTAAACTGAATTTGTTCTTTTTTTATTTAACATTGTTTTTGGAATATAATTGCTTTACAATGCTGTGTTAGTTACTGTTGTATAAAAAAGTGAATCAGCTATATGTATACATATATCCCCATATCACATCCCTCTTGCATCTCCCTCCAACACTCCCTATCACACCCATCTAAGTGGTCACAAAGCACCGAGTTGATCTCATTGTGTGATGCAGCTGCTACCCACTAGCTATCTATTTTACATTTGGTAGTGTATATATGTCCATGCCACGCTCTCACTTTGTCACATCTTACCCTTCACCCTCCCCATATCCTCAAGTCCATTCTCAAGTAGGTCTGTGTCTTTATTCCCGTCTTGCCACTAGGTTCTTCATGATCTTTTTTTTTTCCTTAGATTCCATACATATGTGTTAGCATACTGTATTTGTTTTTCTCTTTCTGACTTACTTCACTCTGTATGACAGACTCTAACTCCATCCACCTCACTACAAATAACTCCATTTCATTTTTTTTTTTGGCTGAGTAATATTAAATTGTATATATGTGCCACATCTTCTTTATCCATTCAGCCGATGATGGACACTTAGGTTGCTTCCATGTCCTGGCTATTGTAAATAGAGCTGTAATGAATATTTTGGAACATGGCTTTTTTTGAATTATGGTTTTCTCAGGGTATATGCCCAGTAGTGGGATTGCTGGGTTGTATGGTAGTTCTATTTTTAGTTTTCTAAGGAACCTCCATACTGTTCTCCATAGTGGCTGTATCAATTTACATTCCCACCAACAGTGCAAGAGTGTTCCCTTTTCTCCACACCCTCTCCAACATTTATTGTTTCTAGAATTTTTGATGATGGCCATTCTGACCGGTGTGAGATGATACCTCATTGTAGTTTCGATTTGCATTTCTCTAATGATTAATGATGTTGAGCATTCTTTCATGTGTTTGTTGGCAAACTGAATATCTTTTTGGAGAAATGTCTATTTAGGTCTTCTGCCAATTTTTGGATTGGGGTGTTTGTATTTCTGATATTGAGCTGCTTGAGCTGCTTGTATATTTTGTGGATTAATCCTTTGTCAGTTGCTTCGTTTGAAAGTATTTTCTCCCATTCTGAGGGTTGTCTTTTCATCTTGTTTATGGTTTCCTTTGTTGTGCAAAAGCGTTTAAGTTTCATTAGGTCCCATTTCTTTATTTTTATTTCCATTTCTCTAGGAGGTGGGTCAAAAAGGATCTTGCTGTGATTTATGTCATAGAGCTTTCTGACTAGGTTTTCCTCTAAGAGTTTTATAGTGTCTGGCCTTACATTTAGGTCTTTAATCCTTTTCGAGTTTATTTTTTTGTATGGCATTAGAGAGTTTTCTAATTTTATAATTTTACACGTAGTGTTCCAGTTTCCAAGCACCACTTATTGAAGAGGCTTTTTTTCCATTGTATATTCTCGCCTCCTTTATCAAAGATAAGGTGTCTACATGTGCATGGGTTTATCTTTGGACCTTCTATCCTGTTTCATTGATCTGTATTTCTGTTTCTGTGCAAGTATCATACTGCCTTGCTTAGTGTAGCTTTGTAATATAGTCTGAAGTCAGGGAATTTGATTCCTCCAGCTCCACTGTTCTTTCTCAAGATTCCTTTGGTTATTCAGGGTCTTCTGTGTTTCCATACAAATTGTGAAATTTCTGGTTCTAGTTCTGTGAAAAATGCCATTGGTAGTTTGATAGGGATTACATTGAATCTGTAAATAGCTTTGGGTAGTATAGTCATCTTCACAATGTAGATTCTTCCAATCCAAGAACAGGGTATATCTCTCCATCTGTTTGTATCATCTTTAATTTCTTTCATCTGTGTCCTATACTTTTCTGTATACAGGTCTTTTGTCTCCTTAGGTAGGTTTATTCCTAGTTATTTTATTCTTTTTGTTGCAATGGTAAATGGGAGTGTTTTCTTAATTTCTCTCTCAGATTTTTCATCATTACTGTATAGGAATACAAGACATTTTTCTGCATTGCTTTGTATCCTTCTACTTTACCAAATTCATTGATACCTCTAGTAGTTTTCTGGTAATATCTTTAGGGTTCTCTATGTATAGTATCATGTCATCTGCAAACAGTCACAGTTTTCCTCTTTTCCGATTTGGATTCCATTTATTTCTTTTTCTTCTCTGATTGCTATATCTAAAACTTCCAAAACTATGTTGAATAATAGTAGTGAGAGTGAGCATCCTTGTCTTTTTCCTGATTTTAGAGGAAGTGTTTTCAGTTTTTCACCACTGAGAATGATGTTGGCTGTGGGTTTGTCATATTTGGCCTTTATTATGTTGAGATAAGTTCCCTCTAGGCCTACATTCTGGAGAGTTTTTATCATAAATGGGTGTTGAACTTTGTCGAAAGCTTTTTCTGCATTTCTTGAGATTAAGTTTGGTTTCTATCCTTCAGTTTGTTAATATGGTGTATCACATTGACTGATTTGCATATATTGAAGAATCATTGCATTCCTGGGATAAACCCCACTTGATCATGGTATATGATTCTTTTAATGTGCTGTTGGATTCTGTTTGCTAGTATTTTGTTGAGGGTTTTTGCATCTATGTTCATCAGTGATATTGGCCTGTAGTTTTCTTTTTTTGTGACATCATTGTCTCGTTTTGGTATCAGGGTAATGGTGGCCTCCTAGAAATAGTTTGGGAGTGTTCCTCCCTCTGCTATATTTTGGAATAGTTTGAGAAGGATAAGTGTTAGGTCTTCTGTAAATGTTTGATAGAATTCGCCTGTGAAGCCATCTGGTCCTGGGCTTTAGTCTGTTTGAAGATTTTTAATCACAGTATCAATTTCAGTGCTTGTATTGATCTGTTTATTTTTTCTATTTCTTCCTGTTTTATTCTCGGAAGGTTGTGCTTTTCTAAGAATTTGTCCATTTCTTCCAGGTTGTCCGTTTTATTGGCATATAGTTTCTTGTAGTAATCTCTCATGATCCTTTGTATTTCTGCCATGTCAGTTGTTACTTCTCCTTTTTCATTTCTAATTCTGTTGATTTGAGTCTTCTCCATTTTTTTCTTGATGAGTCTGGCTAGTGGTTTATCAATTTTGTTTATCTTCTCAAGGAACTACCTTTTAGTTTTATTGATCTTTGCTATTGTTTCCTACATTTCTTTTTCATTTATTTCTGATCTGATCTTTATGATTTCTTTCCTTCTGCAGTTTTTTTTCTTGTTGTTCTTCTTTCTCTAATTGCTTTAGGTGTAAGGTTAGGTTGCTCTAGATTTTCTTGTTCCTTGATGTAGGATTGTATTGCTCTAAACTTCCCTCTTAGAACTGCTTTTGCTGCCTCCCATAGGTTTGGGTGGTCGTGTTTTCATTGTCACTTGTTTCTAGATATATTTGATTTCCTCTTTGATTTCTTCAGTGATCTCTTGGTTATTTGGTACTGAATTGTTTAGGCTCCATGTGTTTGTATTTTTTACATTTTTTTCCTGTAATTGATATGTAGTCCCATAGCATTGTGGTCCCAAAAGATACTTGATATGATTTCAGTTTTCTTAAATTTACCAAGGCTTGCTTTGTGACCCAAGATATAATCTGTCCTTGAGAATATTCCATGAGTGCTTGAGAAGAAAATGTGTTCTGTTGTTTTTGGATGGAATGTCCTATAAATATCAACTAAGTCCATCTTTTTTAATGTGTCATTTAAAGCTTGTGTTTCCTTATTTATTTCCATTTTGGATGGTCTGTCCAGTGGTGAAAGTGGGGTGCTAATGTGCCTGGCTATGATTGTGTTAATGTCAATTTCCCATTTTATGGCACATAGCATTTGTCTTATGAATTGAGGTGCTCCTATGTTGGGTGTGTAATTATTTATAATTGTTATATCTTCTTCATGGATTGATCTCTTGATCATTATGTAGTGCCCTACTTTGTCTCTTGTAATAGTCTTTGTTTTAAAGTCTCTTTTGTCTTATATGAGAATTGCTACTCCAGCTTTCTTTCTTTCTTTCTTTCTTTCTTTCTTTCTTTCTTTCTTTCTTTCTTTCTTTCTTTCTTTCTTTAATTTATTTTAACATCTTTATCGGAGTATAATTGTTTTACAATGGTGTGTTAGTTTCTGCTTTATAACAAAGTGGATCAGCTATACATATACATATATCCCCATATCTCTTCCCTCTTTCATCTCCATCTCTCCCACCGCCCAGCTTTCTTTTGATTTCTATTTGCATGGGATATCTTTTTCCATCCCCTCACTTTCAGTCTGTATGTGTCCCTAGGTCTGAAGTGGGTCTCTTGTAGACAGCATATATATGTGTCTTGTTGTTGTATCCATTCAGCCAGTGTGTCTTTTGGTTGGAGCATTTAATCCATTTAGATTTAAGGTAATTATCGATACGTATGTTCCTATTACCATTTTCTTAATTGCTTTGTGTTTGTTTCCATAGGTCTTTTCCTTCTCTTGTGTTTCTTGCCTAGAGAAGTTCCTTTAACATTTGTTGTAAAGCTGGTTTGGTGGTACTGAATTCTCTTAGGTTTTGCTTGCCTGTAAAGCTTTTAATTTCTCCATCAAATCTGAAGGAGATCTTTGCTGGGTAGAGTAATCTTGGTTGTAGGTTTTTCCCTTTCATCATTTTAAATATATCCTGCCACTCCTTTCTGGCTTGAAGAGTTTCTGCTGAAAGATCAGCTGTTAACCTTAAGGGGATTCCCTTGTATATTATTTGTTGCTCTTCCTTTGCTGCTTTTAATTTTTTTCTTTGTGTTTAATTTTTGATAGTTTGATTATGTTGTGTCTTGGAGTGTTTCTCCTTGGATTTATCCTTTATGGGACTCTCTTTGCTTCCTGGACTTGATTGACTATTTCCTTTCCCATGTTAGGGAAGTTTTCAACTATAATCTCTTCAAATAGTTTCTCAGTCCCTTTCTTTTTCTCTTCTTCTTCTGGGACCCCTATAATTTTGATGTTGGTGCATTAAATGTTGACCCAGAGGTCGCTGAGGCTGTCCTCAATTCTTTTCATTCTTTTTTTCTTTATTCTGCTCTGCAGTAGTTATTTCCACTCTTTTACCTTCCAGGTAACTTATCGATTCTTCTGCCTCAGTTCTTCTGCTATTGTTTCCTCCTAGAGAATTTTAAATTTCATTTATTTTGTTGTTCATCATTGTTTGTTTGGTCTTTAGCTCTAGGTCCTTCTTAAACGTTTCTTGTATTTTCTCCATTCTATTTCCAAGATTTTGTATCAACTTCATTATCATTACTCTGAATTCTTTTTCAGGTAGACTGCCTATTTCATCTTCATTTGTTTGTTCTGGTGGGTTTTTACCTTGTTCCTTCATCTGCTGTGTGTTTCTATCTCTTCTCATTTTGCTTAACTTAGTGTTTTTGGGGTCTCCTTTTTGCAGGCTGCAGGTTTGTAGTTCCCATTGTTTTTGGTGTCTGTCCCCAGTGGGTAAGGTTGGTTCAGTGGCTTGTGTAGGCTTCCTGGTGGAAGGGACTGGTTCTTGTGTTCTGGTGGGTGGGGCTGGATCTTGACTTTCTGGTTGGCTGTGCTGCATCTGCTGCTGCGTTTTGGTGTGTCTGTGAACTTAGTGTGATTTTAGGCAGCCTCTCTGCTAATGTGTGGGTTCTGTTCCTGTCTTGCTAGCTGTTTTGCATGGGGCCTCCATCACTGGAAACTACTGGCCGTTGGGTGGATCTAGGTCTTAATATGGAGATGGAGATCTCTGGGAGATCTCTCACTGGTTAATATTGCATGGGGCTGGGAGCTCTCTGTTGTTCCAATGTCCTGAAATAAGGTGTCCCTTCTCAGAGGCTCAGGCCTGCCACCAGGCTGGAGCACCAAGACCCTGCCAGTCACACGACTCAGAAGAAAAGTGAGAAAAAAAAGAAAGAAAAAAATATAAAATATATTAAAAAAGAAATAAAATAAAATTATTAAAATAAAAAAATCAAAAATACTAAAAAAATAAGAGAACAACCAAATCAAAAAACAAATCCATCAATGATAACAAACGCTAAAAACTACACTAAGGTAAACATAAAAATCAGAAACAAGTCAGTTTCAAGCCCCCAGTCTACAGTTTTTCCAAAACTACACTGCCTCAATTTTGGGCAATACCTGTCTATTCCACAGATGCAGGGTACCTTAAGTTGATTGTGGGGATTCAGTCCACTGCTCCTGAGGTTAGATGGAGAAATTTCCCTTTCTCTTCTTTGTTCATAGATCTCCTGGGGTTCAGCTTTGGTTTTGGCCCCACCTCTGCATGTACGTTGCCCTCAGGTTTCTCTTCCAGCCCAGACAGGATGGGATTAAAGCAGTGGCTGATTAGGAGTCTCAGGCTGGCTCATGCCAGGTGGAGGGAGGGGTAAGGTACTTATAATTGGAATGCGGGGCGAGCCTGCATGGCAGAGGCCGGCATAACATTGCAAGAGCCTGAGGCATGCTGTGTGTTCTCCCGGGGAAGTTGTCCCTGGATCACAGGACCCTGGCCGTGGTGGGCTGCACAGCCTCCTGGGTTGGGTGCGGGTGGGCGTGTGGATAGTGACCTGTGCTTGCACACAGGATTCTTGGTGGCTGCCACAGCAGCGTTAGCATTTCATGCTCGTCTCTGGTGTCCGAGCTGATAGCCGTGCCTCGCAACCGTCTTTGGAGCTCGTTTAGGCGGTGTTCTGTCTTCTGTGGGCAGACAGGGAAGGAATCTCCTCTCCTCATGCACCCCGAAACAATGGTCTCTTGCCTCTTAGGCAGGTCCACAGTTTTTCCCGGACTCCCTCCCAGCTACCTGTGGAGCACTAGCCCCCTTCAGGCTGTGTTCACACAGCCAACCCCAGTCCTCTCCTTGGGATCTGACCTCAGAAACCCAAGCCTCAGCTCCCAGCCCCCACCTGACCTGGCAGGTGAGCTGACAAGCCTCTCAGGCTGGTGAGTGCTGGTAGGCACTGATCCTCTGTGAAGGACTCTCTCCACTTTGCCCGCCGCACTCCTGTTTCTGCACTCTCCTCCGTGGCTCCAAAGCTTCCCCCTGCCCATCCCCCGTCTCCACCAGTGAAGGGGCTTCTTAGTATGTGGAAACTTTTCCTCCTTCACGACTCCCTCCCTGAGGTGCAGGTCCCATCCCTATTCTTTTGTCTCTGTTCTTTCTTTTTTCTTTTGCCCTACCCAGTGTCATGGGGAGTTTCTTGCCTTTTGGGAAGTCTGAGGTCTTCTGACAGCATTCAGTATGTGCTCTGTAGGAGTTGTTCCACATGTGGATGTATTTTTGATGTATTTGTGGAGAGGAAGTTGATCTCCACCTCTTACTCCTCTGCCATCTTGAAGGTCCCCCCCTTAATCTGAATTTGTGCTTTACATTTTATTTCTTCATCAGGATAGTAACATTAACTTGCAACATTTCTTGTATAGCTAGTTGTATTTTCCTGAATGCATTTATTCTTAGACTTTTCTCAAGGAACATGTGGATTTTTTAAACTCTAAAATGAATGAGAAAACCTTAACTTTTAAATACTTCCTTAGGTTACTAATAATGGAGAGAGTATGTAATTGTGCTTACACTGAGCAAATTGCTAGCTAAAACGGCATTTTACAGCAGGATAGTCGCAGACTTTATCCAATTTCTTGCCTCAGTATGAAAAGAAGCACCACCAAACATTTGATCGCCTCCCATATCTTAAGACTGGCTTCCATTTCTTTTTTTAGCATATTGCAAACTGTTTGCTCTTGTGTTCTTGATCTATTCAACTTCTGTTATGGCAGCACTATCAAAGTTTGGCACTTTGTATTAGTGAGACACTTATTTCCCAAGAGTGACTCTAGTGATTTAAACCTAATCATTAGCAAACTGCTGACTAAAAACACAAAATGTCTCCAAATTGTTTTCTTTCCTTACAGGAGTATCTATGCCTAGTTCCCTCAATTCCATGGACAATTTTTCCTTACACTTCTTTCCAATTCTCAAGACTTCCTAAGCACTTATTCACATTTAAATTTGCCAAATCAGTTTAATAACTACATCACATTTTAGAAATCCCTACTAATTCTAAAGAACACAATAGCAAGGCAGGCATAAGACAAATTATCATGTTTTATTTTTATAGTAAAACAAAATGAGGGAGAGATTAAACAATTCTATGATTAAGGCAAACCAACAATTGTCCATGGTTTCCTTATCTATCTATCTATCATCTGTCTATCTATCCAGACCCTACTTATTCTGCAAGAATAAATTTAAGATAGTCATAGCTTGTTATCTTTATAGTTTTAGTCAACTTTATAGTTTTGTTTTCCATTTTTATGAGTCATATTTACAGTCAGAATAAACAGAATCATTTCTATCTCCACTTTGTTTTAAATGAACAGAGTTTAATTCCTTGATATGAGACTCCACTTTGACAAGAGATTTGCAATTTTTTTTTGCATATCTATTCGTTTGAACATCTCTGTGGCCTTTCACTCAGAAAGGTTGTTCTGCCTAGGACCTCCAGTACTATGTTGAAAAAGATAGATGAAAGGGGGCATCATTGTTTTGTTCCTGATATTGGAGGAAAAGTTTTCAGCTTTTCACTGTAGAATATGATGTTAGCTGTGGAGTTGTAATACATGACCTTTAGTATATTGAGACACATTCTCTATAACCCAGTTTTTTGAGAGTTTTTATCATGAAAGGATGTTGAATTTGTCAAGTTCTTTTTCTGCATCTATTGAGATAATCAAATTATTTTTTATCTTTCATTATGTTAATGTGGCATATCACATGGGTTAATTTGCAGAATTGAAACATCTTTGCACCCCTGCTTTGATGCTTAGAACTCTTGATAACATTTCAAGAAGAATTACAAGTTGTAACTTCAAGAATGGCAGAATAAGGAGCTCTGCAATCACTCTCCTCAGCAAAACAAGAATATAAAGAGTACAAATTATTTTTTAACAAGTAAACATTTTAAATATCTGTAAATTGACCTAAGGACTTACAGCAAATGTAGAAACATTCATTCAAGAATTCTAAATCTCAGAAAGAACAGCATGAGGCTGTGGCATTTGAGCCATGAATTGCTCCATTACCTTGCCACGGTCTAAGGAAGTTCTACACTAAAAGCCCACAAACAAGAAAATAGGGGTTTCTTCTTCCCCCAGTTCCCAGTCTGGGCCTATGTTTTCACCCTGGAAGGGACAGACTGCTGGCATTTTCCATAACCCCCAACTCTGTGTTGCAGAAGCCCTCTTCTGGGCAGGCATGTCATAGGAGATTGGTCTCCCTATTCCACCCAGCCCATTCTTATAAGACAGAAGTTCTACCCTAGGAAAGACAATCAAGAATCCTGGAGCTAAATCTACCCTAACCAAAACTTGTATATAAGGTGGAGTGCCACAACAGGAGGGCCAATTTAAGAAGACCAGGAGATTCCTCTCACAAAGTGCTCAGTTGTACAGTGTGGATGTAACGTCAGGTGAAGCAAGTTTACCCCAACTTAAGTATTGCAGGGGTTCTGCCTGTGGAGAAAAGTAAGATGTGTGGGCTAATAGCTCAGCAGCCTTGCCTGAGGAGACTGATTTTATTTGGAGTATACAATGGAGAGCTACACAGCATAGGGCATGGTTGTAAATAATAAAGATATTAGTGGAGAGTGTTTAAGAGGAGGATAATAGCTTTATGGTAGAACAAAAACTAGCAGAGCAAACAGAAGCTTAATGAAAAGAACCAGAGGAAAAGATAGCTAAGAAATCCATCCTTGGATCAGAGTCAATTATGGGTGTTGGAAAGACTGTACACAAGCACTAGACTGTACCCACTGAGGAGCAGTCAGAACAAAATGTGGTGCACAATTGAAATTATTCCTCAAGTGACACAGAGATGTATTTACATTTGGAGAAAGGCATATGGGCAAATGGAGCTTAAAAACAATCTTAAACAAGAAAAAATTAAACATATAAAAAACAAGAAAACAAGGGGTTTAAGACTAATAAGTTACTTTGACCCAGGGAAAACTTGTAGGATGCCAATTTTAAAAGCAATATCATAGTCATTCCTGCCTGAGGAAGTACCCTCCAAGGAGCTATCAGAAAGAGAAACTCCAAGCTACTAGTCCCTGCCTGAATATGGGGAAACATAATAAACTCTCTGAATTGTGATAATAACTTTAAAGATTCACACATATCTAAAGGTAAAAGGTAAACTCATAATAACTTAAGCGAGCTTCAGCACAACCTTTGACAAATAAGTGATATAAACTGACTGAGGGATGACACTAGGTAGCCAGGCTAAAAGATAAAAATGGGGAAAACATCATTAAGAATATCAGAAACAGACTATTCACTGTTGAGGAAATAAATTTTGCAAAATTTATTCAGCCACGTCACTGAGCAAATTAATTTTAAAAAAGAAAATTACAAAAACCCCTTTCCTGTATTTTGTAATATCTCATAATTTTTGGTTGAAACTTGGCATTTTAGATAATATAAAAATAATATATAAGATATTCAAAGATACAAGTAAGACTCATACACAGGGTAAAATCCAGGAATAGAAAGCATTTAAGGGATACAGATAATACAGTTTAACAGACAAAATCTTCAAAGTAACTATTATAAATATATTCAACAACCTAAAGAAAAACAATGCTAAAAATATTGATAAAATGTATGATGACAATATTTCATCAACTAGAAAATATCAAAAAACATAGAAATTACATAAAAGAACTAAATTGAAATACTGGAGATGAAAAGTAAAATAAATAAAATTTTAAAGTTTATTAGAGGGCTCAACAGTAGATTTGAGCGAACAGAAGCAACAATCCATAAACCAGAAGATAGATCAGTAGAGATCATGTAATCTGAAGGACAGAAAGAAAGAAGAGTAAAGAAAAATGAACATCAGAAAAATATGTGACACACTTAAACATACAGATATATGTATATTGGATGTACCAGAGGGCATGAAGAGAAAGAAAGAGATAGAAAAGATATTTAAAGAAATAATGGTTTACAACTTTCCCAAATTTTGATGCTAAACATTTAATTTAGACTTCCAAGATGTTCAACAAGTTCCAAGTATGATAAACACAAAGAGATCCACACCCAGACACTATAGTAAAAATGTTGAAAGACAAAAAGAGAAAATTGAGAAAATCTTCAAAACAGAAAAAGAAAAATAAACTATCAACTACAAGGTAAGAAAAACATCTGATTTCTCTTCAGAAATAACAGAATCCAAAGGGCAGTGGGATAACATATTCAATGTACTGAAAGTGAAAGAAAAGAAAAGAAAAGAAAAGAATGTCAGTCAATCAACAAAGAATCTTATATCAAGCAAAACTATATTCCAAAGTTGAAGACAGAATGAAGCTATTCTCTAATAAGCAAAAACTAAAAAATTAATTACTAACTAAAAGTACTGGTAAAGGTAATCATGTAATTAATTCTAAAAACAATATAATTGCATATTCTTTCTTTTAACTGATTTAAAAAGCAACTGCATGTCTTATGTTTAAGTCTTTAAGCCATTCTGAGTTTAAATTGAAATCGTATCAAGTAGTTTTTCTGACCACAATGTTATGAGACTAGATATCAATTACAGTAAAAAATCTGTAAAAAATAAAAACACACAGAGGCTAAACAATACACTACTAAATAGCCAAGAGATCACTGAAGAAATCAAAGAGGAAATCAAAAAATACCTAGAAATAAATGACAATGAAAACATGATGACCCAAAACCTACAGGATGCAGCCAAGGCAGTTCTAAGAGGGAAGTTTATAGTAATACAATCCTACTTCAAGAAACAAGAAACATCTCAAATAAACAACCTAACCTTACACCTAAAGCAATTAGAGAAAGAAGAATAAAAAAAACCCTAAAGTCAGCAGAAAGAAAGAAATCATAAAGATCAGATCAGAAATAAATGCAAAAGAAATGAAGAAAACAATAGCAAATATCAATAAAACTAAAAGTTGGTTCTTTGAGAAGATAAAGAAAATTGATAAACCATTAGCCAGACTCACCAACAAAAAAAGGGAGAAGACTCAAATCAATAGAATTAGAAATGAAAAAGGAGAAGTAACAACTGACACTGCAGAAATTCAAAGGATCATGAGAGATTACTACAAACAACTCTATGTCAATAAAACGGACAACCTGGAAGAAATGGACAAGTTCTTTAAAAAGCACAACCTGCAGAGACTTAACCAGGAAGAAATAGAAACTATAAACAGATCAATACAAGCACTGAAATTGATACTGTGATTAAAGATCTTCCAACAAACAAAAGTCCAGGACCAGATGGCTTCACAGGCGAATTCTATCAAACATTTACAGAAGACCTAACACTTATCCTTCTCAAACTATTCCAAAATATAGCAGAGGGAGGAACACTCCCAAACTCATTCTATGAGGCCAATATCACACTGGTACCAAAACCAGACAAAGATGTCACAAAGAACGAAAACTACAGACCAATATCACTGATGAATATAGATGCAAAAATCCTCAACAAAATACTAGCAAACAGAATCCAACAGCACATTAAAAGGATCATACAACATGATCAGTGGGGTTTATCCCAGGAATACAAGGATCCTTCAATATATGTAAATCAATCAATGTGATAAAACATATTAACAAATTGAAGGAGAAAAACCATATGATCATCTCAATAGATGCAGGAAAAGTTTTTGACAAAATTCAACACTCATTTATGTTAAACACCCTGCAGAAAGTAGGCCTAGAGGGAACTTACCTCAACATAATAAAGGCCATATATGACAAACCCACAGCCAATATCATTCACAGTGGTGAAAAACTGAAAACATTTCCTCTAAGATCAGGAAGAAGACAAGGTTCTCCACTTTCACCGCTATTATTCAACATAGTTTTGGAAGTTTTAGCCACAACAATCAGAGTAAAAAAGAAATAAAAGGAGTCAAAATAGGAAAAGAAGAAGTAAAGCTGTCCTTGTTTGTAGATGACATGATACTATACTTAGAGAATCCTAAAGATGCTACCAGAAAAGTACTAGAGCTAATCACTGAATTTGGTAAAGTAGCAGGATACAAAATTAATGCACAGAAATCTCTTGCATTCCTGTACACTCATGATGAAAAATCTGAAAGCACAATTAAGGAAACATTCCCATTTAACATTACAACAAAAAGAACAAAATACCTAGGAATAAACCTACCTAAGAGGACAAAAGACCTGTATGCTGATAGCTATAAGACACTGATGAAAGAAATTGAAGATGATAGAAAGAGATGGAGAGATATACCATGTTCTTGGATTGTAAGAATTAACATTGTGAAAATGACTCTACTACACAAAGCAATCTATAGATTCAATGCAATCCCTATCAAACTACCAACGGCATTTTTCACAGAACTAAAACAAAAAATTTCACAATTTGTATGGAAACACAAAAGACCCCGAATAGCCAAAGCAAACTTGAGAAAGAAAAATGGAGCTGGAGGAATCAGGCTCCTGGACTTCAGACTATACTACAAAACTACAGTAATCAAGACAGCATGATACTGGCACAAAAACAGAAATATAGATCAATTGAAAAGGATAGAAAGCCCAGAGTTAAACTCACGCACATATGGTCACCTTATCTTTGATAAAGATGGCAAGAATATACAATGGAGTAAAAAACAGCCTCTTCAATAAGTGTTGCAGGGAAAACTGGACAGCTACATGTTAAAGAACGAAATTAGAACACTCCTTAACACCATACACAAAAGGAAACTCAAAATGGATTAAAGACCTAAATGCAAGGCCAGACACTCTCAAACTCTTAGAGGAAAACATAGGAAGAACACTCTGTGACATAGATCACAGCAAGATCTTTTTTGATCCACCTCCTAGAGTAATGGAAATAAAAACAAAAATAAACAAATGGGACCTAATGAAACTTAAAAGCTTTTGTAAAGCAAAGGAAACTACAAACAAGATGAAAAGACAACCCTCAGAATGGGAGAAAATATTTGCAAATGATTCAACCGACAAAGGATTAATCTCCAAAATATATAAAGAACTCATCCAGCTCAATATGAAAAAAAACAAACAACCCAATCCAAAAATGGGCAGAAGACCTAAATAGACATTTCTCCAAAGAAGACATACAGATGGCCAAGAAGCACATGAAAAGCTGCTCAACATCCCTTATTATTAGAGAACTGCAAATCAAACTACAAGAAAGTATCATCTCACACCAGTCAGAATGGCCATCATCAAAAAATCTACAAACAATAAATGCTGGAGAGGGTGTGGAGAAAAAGGAACACTCTTGCACTGTTGGTGGGAATGTAAATTGATACAGCCACTATGGAGAACAGTATGGAGATTTCTTAAAAAACTAAAAGTAGAACTACCATATGACCCAGCAATCCCACTACTGGACATATACCCCGAGAAAACCATAATTCAAAGAGTCATGTATCAGAATGTTCATTGCAGCTGTATTTACAATAGCCAGGACATTGAAGCAACCTAAGTGTCCATCGACAGATGAATAGATAAAGAAGATGTGGCACATATATACAATGGAATATTACTCAACCATAAAAAGAAACAAACGAGTTATTTGTAGCGAGGTGATGGACCTAGAGACTGTCATACAGAGTGATATATGTTAGAAAGAGAAAAACAAATACTGCATGCTAACACATATATATGGAATCTAAAAAAAAAAAAGTTTCTGAAGAACCTAGGGGCAGGACAGGAATAAAAATGCAGATGTAGAGAGTGGACTTGAGGACACGGGGAGGTGGAAGGGTAAGCTGGGACTAAATGAGAGAATGGCATGGACATATATACACTACCAAATGTAAAATAGCTAGTGGGAAGCAGCTGCATAGCACAGGGAGAGCAGCTCAGTGCTTTGTGACCACCTGGAGGGGTGGGATAGGGAGGATAGGAGGGAGACACAAGAGGGAGGAGATATGGGGATATATGTATATGTATAGCTAATTCACTTTGTTATAAAGCAGAAACTAACACACCATTGTAAAGCAATTATACTCTAATAAAGATGTTAAAAAATAATGATAATAAACTAAAAGCTTTTGTATGACAAAGGACAAAAAATCAATAGAATTAAATGACAACCTCAAAGAACGAGAGAAAATATTTGCAAACCATATATCTGATAAGTGGTTAAGTCCAAAATATATAAGGGAGCCCTACACTCAGTAGCAAAAACAAAACAAATAACATAGTTAAAAACTGGCCAAAAGATGTAGACGTTTCTCCAAAGGAGACATATAAGTGTATCAAAAGGTTTTCAACCTCATTAATTATCAGGAAAATGCAAATCTAAACCACAATGGGATATCACTTCACAACTGTTAGAATGGCTATTATTTAAAAAAAAAAAAAGAGCAGGTTTTTGTGAGGCTGTGAAAAAAATTGGAACCGTTGTACACTGTGGAGAAGAGTATGGAAGTGTCTCAAGAATTTAAAAATAGAACAACTAAATAATCCAGTTTCCTGTCTGAATACATATTTAAAAGAATCAAAATCAGTATCTGGAAGAAATATCCACCCTCTCATTGCTATAGTCTGAATGTTAGTGCCCCAGCAAAATCCATATTTTGAAATCCTAATGCCCAATATGGTTGTATTAGGGAATTGATGAGGTCATGAGGAAAGAACCATCATGAATAAAATAAATGCCCTAAAAAAGATGCCCAAGAATGTGTCTTTGTCCCTTCTTCCAGGTGAGGATATAACAAGAAATCTGCAACCTGGTAAAGGGACCTTGCTGCTCTATACTGACACCATGATCTCAGACTTTCTGCCATCAGAACTGTGAAAAATAAATTTTTGTTTCTTATAAGCCACCCAGTCTGTGGTATTTTGTTATAGCAGCCTGAATGGTGTAAGACCTCCATGTTCATTGCAGCACTATTCACAGTAGCCCAGGATGGAAACCACCCAAGTATCCACTGACAGATAATGAATAAAGAGAATGTGGTATATACATTTAATGGAATATTATTCAGCCTTAAAAAAAAGAAGGAAATCCTGCCATTTGCAATGACATGGATAAACCTGTAGGAATTTATGCTAAGAAAAATAAGCCTATCACAAAAAGACAAATAATGCATGATTCCACTTATATGAAGTATCTAAAATAGTCACACTCATAGAATTAGAGAATAAAATAGTGTTTTCCAGGAACTAGGGAAAGGCAGAAATGAAGGAGTTGTTGTTCATTGAGTAGAACATTTCAGTTATGCTAGATTAATAAATTCTAGATATCTGCTGTACAACACAGTGACTGTAGTTGATGAACAGTATCATGCACTAGAAAATTTGTTAAGAGGGTAGATTTCAAGTTGAGTGTTCTTACCACACATAAACAAAAGAAAACAAATAAAAGGACCTAAGGAAACTTTGGGAAGTGTTGGATATGTCTATGCCTTGATTTTGGTGATGATATCATAGGTGTTGCCTGTGTTCAAACTCATCAAATTTATATATTAAAATGTGAAGTTCTTTGTATATCAATTATACCTCAGTAAAGCTGTTTACAAAAAAAGAAACAAAAATGTGCACACACAAAAAAGTATTAAAATCATAAAAGACAAATAGAAACTGAGGAATTGTCCCAGATTGGAGTAGAGACTAACTATACATGGCAATTAATGTAATATTTAATTCTGGATAGGATTCTGAATAAGAAATAGTATATTAAGAGGACAATTAGTAAAATCTGCTTAAGATCTGTAGATTATGTAATAGTACTTGTCGATGTCTTGATTTTGAAAGCTGTACTGAGATTTTGAAAAATGTTAACAATGAGAAAATGTTGGTAAAGATAAAGGGAAATTCTTTGGATTATTTTTGCAACTTTTTGTAAGTTTGAAATTATTTCAAAGTAAATTTTTTTTTAAAAAATCAATGCACAATAATTAATTATATTTCTATATATCTTCACTTAGCAATCAGAAAATAAAATTTAAAAATAATTATTTTTACATAACATCAAAAGAACAAAATGCTTAGGAAAAATTTAGCAATATAAGGGCAAGATCATGTACTAAAAACTACAAAATAAAGTCATGCCATGTTCATGGGTCAGAATACAATTTTGCTATGGTAGCAACAGTCCCTAAATTGATCTACAAATTAAATTCAATCCTAATCAAAGTCACATCTGACTTCTTTGCAGAAATTTTCAAAATGATTCTAAAATTCATACAAAATTCCAGGTTCCTAAAATAGTCAAAACAATCTTGAAAGCAAAAACAAAATTGGAGGTATCAGAATTCTTGGATTCACAACTTACTGCAAAGCAAGGGTCATGAAGAATTTGTGGTACAGGCATAAAGGTGTACATATAAATCAATAGGTTAGAATTTAGCCCAAATCCTTACAATTATGGTCAATTGATTTTTGACAAGTGTGCTAAGAAAAATCAATGGGGAAAACATAGTCTTTTCAACACATCATGCTGAGACTACTGGATATCCACGTGCAAAAGAATGAATTTGAACCCTTACCTCACACCATACACAATAATTAACTTGAAATGGATAATAGACTTACATGGAAGAGCTAAAATATAAGCCTTTTAGAAGTAACATATACATAAATTTCTATGACCTTGGGTTAGCTAATGCTTTCTTAGATACAACATCAAAAGCACATCCAACAAAAAAATAAAATGAAAAATAAGAAAACAGAAAAATTTAACTTCATCAAAATGAATAACTTTTGTTCTGCAAACAATACCATTGATAAAGTAAAAAATGACACCCCACAGAAGATGAGGGAATATTAACAAACCACATATCTGAGGCATTTTTATTCATAATATATAAAAAAAAAAGAACTTTTACAAATGTATAACAAAAAGCCAAATAACCTAAGTAAAAGAGGCAATGGATTTGAATAGCTTCCTCAAAGATAATATACATGGAAATAAGTCTGTGAAAAGATGCTCAATATCATTAATCATTAGGTAAATGTAAACTAAAAACACAAGGAAATATCACTTCACATCCACTAGGATGACTTGAATAAAAAAGATGTACAATAACAAGGGTTGGCAAAGATGTGGAAAAATTGCAACCTTCATATATCACTTGTCAGAATGTAAAATGGTACAGCTTTTTGAAAAACATTTTTGCAGTTCCAAAAAAATTTAAACGTAGAATTACCATATGACCTAGCTATTCCTCTTCTCGAAATATACCTGAGTAATAAAAACATACATCCACACAAAAACTTGTAAAATAATGTTCACAGCAATACTATTCATAATAGCCAAAAAGTAGAAACAATCCAAATGCTCATGATTTGGTATATGGATAAATAAAATATAGAATATTCATTTAATGGAATATCATTGGGCATTAGAAAGAAATAAAGTATTGATATATGCAATAACATGGGTAAAACCTGAAAACATTATGCTAAGTGAAAGAAGCCAAACCCAAAAGACCACATATTATATAATTTCATGTATATGAAATGTCCAGAATAGACAAATCCATAGATACAAAAAGTGTATTAGTGGTTTGCCAAGGGATGGGGGGAAAAGGGACAGTTGGAAATGATTGCTTAATGGTACAGTGTTTCCTTTAAGAATGATGAAAATGTTCTAAAATGGATTGTGGTGATGGTTGCACAGCTCTACAAATATGTAAAAATAATTGAATCTTCTCTTTAAATCAATGAATTGTACTGTGTGTAAATTATATCTCACAAAAAGCCGTTAAAATGCATATGCTCAGAAAATTATGTAAAACTCTCAAAATCAGAAATAATTTTATTAAAGATGATCATAAGACTTAAAAAATAATTTACCCAGTAAGACTCATCAGGAAATTCCATTTTCTTTGAATTCAACATTATTTTTGTTTTCTGAATATTTTACTTCCCATTTAAAATTCTATCTTATGGATGATTTGAACATTTGAGATTCAGCATGTCAACATAGTACACTGCATAGAGAAAGGCCATTTATAGAACTTGAAATTCACAGCCTTCTGAAGGGAGAAGTGATGGAAAAATGTGTGCTTACCTAAGGAGTGGTTAAGAAAATAAATCATCTAAATTAACACTTTAATTGTTTAACTTTTCATAGCTTCCACATCACTAAGTTGGCCTAGACACTGTACACATTGAGTAAATGAAATAAATAAAGACTAAACAAAGTATATTATTTTTCAAAGAAATAAAAGTAGATTTTGATGCCTGACATTTACAGACAAAAATAAAATAAAATAAAATAAAAATTGTTTTTATGTCTGTAAGTCCCATTGTCTTTCCTGAACAATGACCTTCCTTACTATTCCAGCACATGGGATACTGCAATGCAGCTGTTGACTTTTGAAGAGCCAAAAATTTTGAGAAATATATCTATGTTTAAGATTTCTATTCCTTAAGGAGAAAAATAATGAGCATTACCATATTCTCTATAATTTAGAACTATTTTTTCACTTATACAAGTCATGTTTTGACTCCTGTTGTCCTAAAAAAATGCTAATGGAATGAGAAAAACATAAAATTATAATCCAGAAAATGAAAACTAGAGAAAGTAAAATGCTGAAAGCTCGAATTGATGGAAGTTTCTTTATGACTGAGATGACTGAGTTGGGATCAGGTCCTTTTGCTGCTAGAAAGAATCCCTGCAGATACTTTTCTGGAGCCAGTGTCAGTCAGCACAAAGGGCTGATTTAACACTGCTAACACCTCTTCACCAGAAACTCAACCCATCTTCATGATCTCATTTCATGTGGGTCACAGCCCTGTACTCAATGATAGCAATGCAGGTTTGTTGCTGATCTGAGAAAGGAAAACAGCGTTCAGGGACTTTCAAAGAAGAAAATATTCTCAAGGTGTTATGCATTCACACCGATCCTTTCTCTCAAGTATCTCATTCATAATAAAATTTGTGTACTTTATAAAGACAGGGCCCCCAACAATGAAACTTCCCCTCCTTCCTGAATTGACTGGCATATTACTTTGAGACTGCCAATTTGATTACAGTTGTACCTGTTGTAAATCATATCTCCAGCAGCTGGTAAGCCAAGCAGACAGACATAGATTGTAGCATCAGGATTAAAAGAGATGTTACCATTGATCTTCATGATACTTGATTTAAGTGATTGATTTTCTCCCTTCCTAAGTTATACATATGAAATGATTAAATAATCATCAATACTATCCCACCTCCCCGCCAAGGAATATATATCCCTGTGGAAGGTATTCAGCCAAACATTGGATCTCCCAATAAGAGACACTGCACTGTAGTGTCCTAGATAAGGAATGTAATATCAAAGGCATTCAATTTCTGGTTTAAGCAAATGGAGTTCAATTGAGAAAATATAGCTGCCCTTTATTTCCTTCAGTTTCAGGGTAATCATAAAAAGGTTTTTTTTTTTTTTTTTTTTTTCTATGCCAGGACTTGGCATTGCAATTTCTCTCAGAAACCCCTGTCCACCCAGCCTAAGAACACACAATACAATTTGATAACATAACTAGTAAATGTAGGCTGTTATTTTAACTGCGCATTTGCTTTATGTCAAAATGTGGTTTGCTATATAAGTTTGGAATATTTTATTATTAATTATTTTTTAAGATTTTTAAAAACTAAATTTATTTATTTTATTTATTTTTTATCTTTGGTTGCATTGGATCTTCGTTGCTGCGCATGGGCTTTCTCAAGTTGCAGCAAGTGGGGGCTACTCTTCATTGTGGTGTGCAGGCTTCTCATTGCGGTGGCTCCTCTTGTTGTGGAGCACGGGTCCTAGGTGTGCAGGCTTCAGTAGTTGTAACACGCAGGCTCAGTAGTTGTGGCTTGCAGGCTCTAGAGCGCAGGCTGAGTAGTTGTGGCACATGGACTTAGTTGTTCCGTAGCATGTGGGATCTTCCCGGACCAGGGCTGGAACCCATGCCCTCTGCAGTGGCAGGCAGATTCTTAACCACTGTGCCACCAGGGAAGCCCTATTTTATTATTATTAAATAAGTAGTCTAGGGCAACCCAAATTCACTTGTTGAAAGATTTAAAAATATTGACATTAGAAAAATCTTTAAATTTTAAAGACTAAAAGCATTTAAGATGCTGCACATTTTCCCCTTAGAATATAATGGAGACTAAAAGTAGAATTTTGACTCATGAATTGGAATCTAAGGTGGTGTAAACGAATTTAGGGAAGTATGTTTACCTCTTAGTAGTACTGATAATTTTTACCATGAGATCTATCTTTTGTGAATATATTGCTTTGCTTTGGGTCCTAGATTGTTTTTATTGAGAGTGACATCATTTGCATCTAAAAAAGTGGATAAGAATTTAAAGGAGAGTAAAAAAAAATGGTTATCGAGCATGTACAGGCCTGATTTTTCAATGTGGGAAATATAAAATGACTGTAAAACATGATTCAGGCTTTTAAGAAATTTATATCTATTCTTAATTTTTGTATTTATCACCCTTCAAATCAAATAGAACAAAACAGTGACTTCCACAAGAGGAAATTTCAGGTATTCAATATCATCTATTATATCTATATATCTATCTATATGTCTATATATATTTCTATATACATATATATAACACTGATAGGTACTAAGTTGGATGCAATTATGAATAAAGACCTATAAAGTGAGGGATTTCTACACTTAGAACAAGATAATTTTTGCTGATAGTACTAATTCCTCTAAAAAAATTTACTAAAAGATCCTTTGCAAAGATTCACATAGTAGATGCTCAAATTCCACTCTAGCTAGGAGTATATGAGACTATCAAGTAGGAATTACAACTAGAAAATTTAAGTAAAAAGTTCATAAAATTATGTTCTGGTTTCCAGTCTGGCATGTAAGGAGCTTAAATGTTGTCACTACATCCTAACAAGTAGAAAGATGAACAAGTTGAAAATCAAAAATTCATCATAGATTTATCAGAGAAATAAGACCACAGGGCAAACTGCTGCCCCCCAAATTGGAGAGACAGACAGGTGGATACAGAGAATCACAACTTAAAAAGGCAGACTTCCATGACTAGAAACCTCTACCAGAATCAGTACCAGGGTAGGAAACCTTAAATTGTAATTGATGAATTACTAGAATCTCAGTGTGAACAAGTCTGAGATTTAACTCCAGGAGAGCCAAGTCATGAGAACTTTTGTAAGTTTTACCTCTAGGAGCTGGATCAGCCTCTCACAGTGAAGATCAGAGAAAAATCCCTTTGTGCTTCCAGCAGGAGGAGGGGAAAAATAACCATCTTAAAGCACACCAGTGTATTCTGTTCTTCCTAAGAAGGCTCGTCCTCAAGGGAAACTATTTATCAGATCATAAACTATTGGGGTTTATCAGAGACTAGCCAACCTGAGAAAAGATAAATAATCAACCCTAGCCCACTCTAGTCTTCCTTGTAGGGGAAGGGAAAGGCCCAACTCAAGTCCCCTTTAGCTATTATGTCCCACCTAAGTGGGGGTGGTGGAAACTGAGAAGCACTAGTGACATTCACAGTCCAGGGCCTAAGATCACTAAAAGACTGAGATCTAATCATGTATAGAATGCTTCCTCTTCCCACAACTTACTACATCACTAAAAGCCTCTTTACCACAGTACCTCTTCCCCAGAACATAGATTATGTCCAACTTTCAACAGAAATTCAAGGCATGCCAAAAGGGAAAAACAAAACAAACAAAAAAACAGGCAAAAAACTCTATTTAAAGAGACAGAGCAAATATCATAACCAGATTTATATATTGCAGGGATATTGGCGTTATCAGACCAGAAACTTAAAACAACTATGGTTAATACACTATAGGCTTTAATAGAAAAAAAAAATAAATAAATAACATGCAAGGACATATGAATAATGTAAGTGGAGAGATGGAAATTCTAAGAATAAAAAAGAAATGTTAGAGGTTAAAGAAAAAAAAAAAAACTTTAACAGAAATGGAAAATGCCATTAATGGGGTCATTAGTAGACTGGATATAGCTGAAGAAAGAACTTTTAAGCTTGAGGATATGTCAACAAAAACATCCAAAAAAGAGAAACAAAGAGAAAAAAGACTGACAAAAAAAAAAAAAAAAAAAAACCAATATCAAAGGACTGTGGAGCAACTGAAGAGGTTATATATGTTTAGTTGGAATACAAGAAAGAGAGAAAAAGAAAGAAAGAAAGAAAGAAAGAAAGAAAGAAAGAAAGAAAGAAAGAAAGAAAGAAAGAAAGAAAGAAAGAAAGAAAGAAAGAAAGAAAGAAAGAAAGAAAGAAAGAAAGAGAGAGAAAGAGAGAAAGAGAGAGAGAGAAAGAGAGAAAGAGAGAAAGAAAGAAAGAAAGAAAGAGAGAAAGAAAGAAAGAAAGAAAGAAGGAAAGAAGGAAAAGAAAGAAAGAAAGAAAAAAGAAAGAAGGAAAGAAAGAAAGAAAGAAAGAGAGAAAGAAAGAAAGGAAGGAAGGAATGAAGGGAAGAAGGAAGGAAGGAAAAGAAAGAAAGAAAAAGAAAGAAAGAAAGAAAGAAAGAAAGAAAGAAAGAAAGAAAGAAAGAAAGAAAGAAAGAAAGAAAGAGAGAGAGAGAGAAAGAAAGAAAGAAAGAAAGAAAGAAAGGAAGGAAGGAAGGAAGGAAGGAAGGAAGGAAGGAAGGAAAGGAAAGAAAGAAGAAAGAAAAAGAAAGAAAGAAAGAAAGAAAGAAAGAAAGAAAGAAAGAAAGAAAGAAAGAAAGAAAGGAAGGAAGGAGGGAAGGAAGGAAAAGAAAGAAAAAAGAAACAAAGAAAAGAAAGAAATAGTTGAAGCAATAATGGCTGAGAATTTGCCTCACCAAAGAAGATGTAAAGATGGAAATAGGCATATGAAAATATGCTCCATATCATATGTCATCAGGGAAATACAAATTAAAACAATGTTGTGGTACTATTACACATCTACTAAAATGGCCAAAATCCAGAACACTTACAACACCAAATGCTGGGAAGGATGTGGAGCAACAGGAATTCTTTTTTTTTTCCTAAGCTTTTGTTATTATTATTATTTTTGGAAGTCTTTATTGAATTTGTTACAATATTGCTTCTGTTTTATGTTTTGGTTTTTTGGCCATGAGGCATATGAGATCTTAGCTCCCTGACCAGGGATTGAACATGCACCCCCTGCATTTGAAGGTGAAGTCTTAATCTCTGGACCACCAGGGAAGTCCCAGGAATTCTTAATCATTGCTGGTGAGAATGCAAAATTATACAGCCACTTTGGAAGACAGTTTGGCAATTTTGTACAAAATATAGTCTTACCATATGATCCAGCAATTGTACTTCTTGGTATTTACCCAAGTATAAGCTACCATTTTTTGAGCACGGCAACACTATAAAGTAGAAATAATTTCATATTCTTTACAGATGATAAATTTAATGATAGTCAGTGAGGTTATATTTCCAAGATCATGGAATTTAAAAATGGTATAATAAGAACTCACACTGAGATTTGTATGACATGAGTATCTATATTCTTTTAACTACTCTAATTTTTTTCTATTTTGACTATTTTTATGGATTACTAATTTTATCTCACTATAATTATAAATTACATTAATTTTTTGACCATCTTATGGAATGCTTTGCTAGTCTGGAAACAAAGGAATAGAAATTATAGTGATAAACTTGTACAGTCAATGGGTTATAATTTATATTTCATTGAATTCTGCATCTTCACACTACAACTTAGGGGAAAGAAGTACTGGCAACCCAATTTTTGAAAGCCTTTTCATGGGAATTGTGGCAATGCTAGATGAAGTGGTCAAACACTTTGAGATCCCTAGTGTGTTCAAATTCATAGAATTCCTTTAGGGTTAAAAGTTCAGCTGTGTATGCTCCATGCCTCCTTATTTCTATGGATATATATATGAAGGAGTATTTGTAGTAATAATTACAAGATCTACCTCTGCATATAATGGGAAAAGCCTACATGGTGCAATTGAAGAAGGAATGCTAGGGAAAAGAGTAATTTCTTCTCCTGATTGTTTAAACCTTGGAGATGGGACTTTGTTTTTGCCTTCAAGATGTAAAAATGTTGATAGTTTTCACTCCCATCATTACAAGAAAAAAGGCTGAACTATCTGAACATCAGTGATTTTTATTAGATCCAGAACAACTGAAATCACTCAAAAAAACTGCCACCAAGAAATCTGGAGAGAGAGGTAAGTGCAGAGAATTCTAACTAAGACCAGTTTACTGGAAGTAGAAGCTGTTAAAGCTATAAACAGGTAGGAACACTTAAATTGTAACTTTGAGAAATTGATGGAAATGAAGTGTGCACTAGTGTGAAAGTGAGAAACTCCTGGAACCACAGTCTTAAGGCCTCCCACACTCTCCTGTGTTTGAACTCCAGGAACTCTACCAGGTGCTCATGGTGAAGAATTGAGAAAGGTCTCTCCTGCTTCTGGCAGAGAGAGAGGGAAAGTAGCAACTGCCAAATGTGTACAGCACAGTCTCTATGACAAAGTCTAACACACCAAAAGAAACTTAACCTTATCCAATATGGTAGAGGGGAAAATGCCCATCTTTAGCTCTCCTCTAGACATCTTTTATCATCTAAGAGCAGGAGGAGACTGAGAAACATTTGTGAAGGTCACACTAAGGGACAGAGGCTCACTAAAAGATTGAGAATTAGTCTTAAGATTATAAAATGCTTCCCATCTGCCTATAGTTTACTACCATATCATCACAGCTCCAGAATAATGAAAGTGGATTACAGCTGAAAGATCTGCAAGGGTAAGCCTCTGTTTAAGGAGTTTTTAGGAAACTCAAAGACAATAAGGGAGACAAAAACAAAGACATTAGGAAAATTAAGGCCTCCAATACCTTTAGTTACAGCAAACATTTAACACAAGACAACTCACAGCTAGATTAACACAGAATATTACTCTAAGGCCAGTTTATCTAGATTCCTATTACCCTATTACTTATATATCACCAGACTCAGATATGGCAGATATTATGGAATTGTCAAACTAGGAAATTAAAATATTTATGATAAATATGTTAAAAGCTGTAATGGAAGAGGTAGAAAGCATACAAGAACAGATGGGTAATGTGAGTAGGGAGATGGAAACTCTAGGAAAGAATCAACAGGAAATAGTAGAAATCAAAAGCACTGTAACAGAAATGAAAAATGTCTTTGATGGGTTCATCCATAGACTACACATGAGAAAGGAAAGAATCAGTGAGCTTGTCAATAAAAAAATTCCCAAAATGAAATAGAAATTTAAAAAATGAGAATAAAAAACAGAACATCGAAAAACTCTGGGGTAATTTATGCATTGTTGAAATGCTAGAATTAAAATGAAACAATAATCAGAACAATATATGCAATAATTATGACTGACATTTTCCAAAATTAATGGAAAAAATCAAACCACAGTACTAGAAAACTGTGAGAAAACCAGGAAAAATAACAAAAAATCTACACCTAGGCATATCATATTCAAAAATGAATAAAACTAAAGAAAAAGAGAATAATTGGGAATCAGGCAAAAAAAAGTACATTACCTATTGAGGAACAAGAGTGAGAATTATATCAGATTTCCCCTCAGAAATCATTCAATCAATAAGTGAGTGGAGTGAAATAAAACAAAAACATCTATTTAAATTCCTGTGTCCACCAAAATTTTTCTGCAAAAATGAAGGAGAAATCAAGACTTTGTGATGCAAACAATATTTGTCAGAGAAATTCATTGCCAGTAGATGTGTTGTGGAACTGGGAGTACAATGTTTTAAGGTACCTACAATTCACATGAAGCAGTACAATGTTATTTGAATGTAGATGTAGATTATTTGTAAGTGTATATTGCAAACCTTAGAGCAATGAGTAAAAGAATTTTTTTAATTAAAAAGTATAATTGATAACTTAAGAGCAGAGACAAAATGGTATCATGTATTGTACAACATTGAATTAAAACCAGAGAACACAAAAAAACAAGGGAATAAAAAAAATAGAAGCATTAAATAGAAAATAGTTGCAAACATATTATATATTAAACAAAGTATATCAATAATCAACTGAACTGTGAATGGCCTAAATAAATTAATTAAAATAGATTGTTAGAGTTTATTAAAAACACACACATTGACTAAAAGAGATCTATTTCAAGTATTAAGATATAGATAAATTAAAGCTAAAGGGATGGAGAAGGATATACAATACCAACTCTAATTTTTTAAAAAAGCTAGTAACTATATTAATTTTAGACAATGACAACTTCAGACCAAGAAAATATATGAGCAAAGACAATCAATTCTTCAAGAAGACATAGCATTCCTTAAGGTGTATGTACCTAACAACAGGATGTTAAATATATGAGATAAGAAATGATAGAACTGCCAGGAGAAATACAAAATGCCACTATTTTGGATGAAGATTTCAATACTCTTCTTTCAGTAATTGATAGATGAAGAAGGCAGAAAACCAGTAAAGATACAGGTGACCTGAACAACACCATCTATAAACATGATCTTTTAAAAATACATCATCCAACTGCAGCAGAATACATACTCCTTTAAGTTCACATGGAACATTCACCAAGATAGACCTAATTAGAGTCCATAAAACACATATGAACATATATATATGAACATGTAGAATAGAAAACATAAAAAATGTTAACCGACAAAAAAAAAAGGGAATTAAACTATAAACAGAGAGACAAATGGAAATCACAAAAAGACTTGGAAATTAAACAAAACACTACTAAATAACACATAGGTCAAAGAATAAGCTTCAAGAGAAATTAAAAGTAGTTTGAATTGAAAAGTAATATTGCAACTTACCAAAATCTGTGGGATATGGCAAAAGCAGGGTGTAGAGAGAAATTAATAGGACTAACAGCTTATACTAGCAGAAGAAAAAAAATAAACAACTAAAATCAATAATCTAAGTAAGATTACACCTTAGAGAACTAGAGGAAGAAGAGCAATTTAATCTTAAAATAAGCAGAGGAAAATCAATTATCAAAATTAAATAAGAAATCAATGAAATTGAAACCAGGAAACAATAAAGAAAATCTACAAAATTAAAAATCAGGTATTTAAAAACAAACAAAACTGATAAACATTTAACCAGTCCAACCAGAAAAAAAAAGAGAGAGAGAGAAGGCAGAAAATACAAATATAGAAATAAAAGAGGGGTCATCTTTACTGAGATCAGATATCAAAAGATAATAAATATGGGGCTTTCCTGGTGGCACAGTGGTTAGGAATCCGCCTGCCAATGCAGGGGACACAGGTTCGTGCCCCAGTCTGGGAAGATCCCACATGCCGCGGAGCGGCTAGGCCCGTGAGCCACAAGTACTGAGCCTGCACGTCTGGAGCCTGTGCTCCACAACGAGAGAGGCCGCGACGGTGAGAGTCCCGCGCCCGCGATGAAGAGTGGCCCCCGCTCGCCACAACTGGAGAAAGCCCTTGCACAGAAATGAGGACCCAACACAGCAAAGAATAAATAAATAAATAAATAAATTTATTTTTAAAAAAAAGAAAAAGATAATAAATACATGTTTATTATGAACAACTCTATGTCAACAAATCTGATAGATTAGAAGAAATAGATAAATTTCTTGAAAGACACAAATTATCAAAACTCACAAAAGGAGAAATATGTAATCTGAAAAGGCTTATAATTATTAAAGAAATTGAATCAATGACTAATAATTTTCCAGAAAGTAAGCAACAGACCCAGATTGTTTGGTGAATTCTACCAAACATTTAAGAAAAAAAAAAATAGCAATTCTTTATAATCCAGAGAACAGAAGCAGAACAAACACTTTCTAATTCATTCTATGAAGCCAGCATTACCCTAATACCAAAATCAGATAAAGACACAAGAAAGAAATACTATAGATCACTATTCCTCATGAACATAAATGAAAAATCCTCAGCAAAATATTAGCAAATCCAGCAATGTATAAAAATAATTATGCACTATGATGAATAAGATTTATTCAAGATATGCACAGCTGGTTCATCATTTAAATATAAAGTAAGGTAACCCAGCACATTAACAGACAAAAGAAGCAAGAACTTATGATAGTATCAATTAATGCAAAAAAAGCATCTGACTAAATCCATCACTTACTCATGATAAAAAGAAAGAGTCAGCAACCTAAGAATAGAGAGAAACTTGCTGAAAATATCTACAAATATTCCTACAACTAATATCATTCGTAATAACTGGATGTTTTCTCCCTTAAAATTAAAAATAGGGCAAGGATGTGCCTTCTCACTATTTCTATTTAACATTGTACTAGAAGTCCATGATAGCACAACAAGACAAGAAAAGGAAATATAAAATGTATAAATTGGTAAGGAAAAAATAATACCAACTTTATTTGCAGATGATATGATTTTCTATGTAGAAAATCCCAAAGAATTAACAAAAAATTCCTGTAATTAATAAATGATTAAACCAAGTTTTCATTATACAAGATAATATTCAAAATTAAAATTTAATACAATTTGTAATAGCCAAAAAAATTAAATATGTATAAATCTAACAAAAGATTAACAGGATTCACATAGAAAAAATGTATAAATCTCTGATGAAAGAAATTAAAGATCTAAATAAATGGAGAGAAATTTCATGCTTGTTCATGGATTAGAAGATGCAGTTTTTTCATGCTGTTGATTCTTTCCAAATTAATCTATATATTCAGTGCAATCTCAATAAACATACCAGCAACATATTTTGTGGATAGTGATAAACTGGTTGTAAAGTTTATGTGGGAAGGCAAAGACCCAGAATAGCTAACACAACACAGAAGAAGAATAAAGTTGGAGTACTGACATAACCTGACTTCAAGACTTACTATCACATGACAGTAATAAATAAGCAATGCAACATGGTTCTTGTGAAGAAAAAAATAGACACATAGATCATTGGAACAGAGTAGACAGCCTAGAAATAGACCCACACAAATAGAGTCTTTGGATATTTGACAAAGGAGCAAAGGCAATTCAATGGAGAAAGTATAGTCTTTTCAACCATTGGTACTGGAACTATTCAACATCCATATTCAAAAGTGAATTTAGACATCATCCTTGAAACTTTCAAAATAGTTAATAAACATGTATCATGCACACAAATGTAACAGTCAATAGTACAAATCTTCTTGAAGAAAACTTATGAGAAACCTTTCATTTGTTGATGAGTCTTCACATACAATACCAAAAGCATAAGCCATAAATGTAAAAAAAATGGTAAATTAGACTTTTTTAAGTTAAAATATGTCTACTCTGAATAAAATTTTTAAGTGCATCAAAAGACATGCCACCGACTGGGAGAAAATATTTACAAAACACATATCTAATAAAGGATTTGTATCAAAAACATATGCAATACTCTTAAAACTCAACAATAAGAAATTAAACTGCCCTGTTTAAAAATGGGCTAAGAGCTGGACAAATATCTCTCAAAAGAAGATGAAAGGGTCGCAAATATACATATTTAAATGATTCTTATCATCATTTCTCATCAGGAAATTGAAAATTAAAAAAATATATATATGTCCAACCAAACACCTACAAAATGTTTAAAAAAAAATACTGACAATAACAAATGCTGAAAATTATGTAGAGCAATAGGAACAATAATTCATCACTGGTGGAAATGCAAAATAATAGAGGTACCTTGAAAGAGAGTTTGGCAGTTTTTTACAAAACTAAACATAAACTTGCCACATGATCCAACAATTGCACTCATGTATTTATCAATTGGTTTGAAAACATATATCCACACAAAAACTTTCACATAATGCTTATAGAACTTATATTTATATTTGTTCAAAACTGGAAGCAGCCAAGGTGTCTTTCAATAGGTGAATGGATAAACAAGCTGTGGTTCATCCATATAATGTATATTAATAGTACTAAAAACAAATGAGCCATCAAATCATGAAAGAACAGAGGAATCTTAAATGTGCATTGTTAAATTAAAGAAGCCAGTATGAAAAGGCTACATATTGTAATATTTCAATAGCATGACATTCTGGAAAAGGTAAAAGTAAAGAAACAGTAAAGTACTCAGTGGTTACCAAGAGTTTAGGGGTAAAGGAGAGGAGCAGGTAAGTAAATATCAGGGAATTAGGGGAAAAGTAAAATTATTCTGTATGATATTGCAATGGATACAAGATATGCATTTGTCAGAGTCATTGAACTTTACAGAATAAAAGGCAAATCTTAACACATGTGCAATTTTTAAAAAAAATTATTCAGGTTGTCAGGGAATCCCTTAAAAAAGCAAACTGTGACAGGATAATCTAACTGTATTAGAAATGTATGAAATATTTTTAACATAGAAGAAAAGCTTATGTCCTTGGAGGAGTCAGTTTTCTTAAACAGAATAAAAAAATATATTTATGAAACAATCTCACTTTAGGGGATGGAGAGAAAAGATGCTGACCTAAGTAACTTTGGAAATTATTCAGGTCTGTAAGACTAAAGGCAAAAAGAACTGTACATAAGCACCATAATCTAGTTGATAAAATTGTTTCCCATGGGTATATGGGTTAACAACTCTGTTATATATGTATCCTGGAATAAAAAAAAATTAATTAAATGCATAGCAGATGGTGGGAGCCAGTTATCTCACAATTAAAGTGTGAGTTTACAGATAAGCCAAGTGAAGAATCAAGAATGATCTATATGGTAATGGATGAGAGTTGGAAACTCAGTTTGAATTCATTTTTTGCTTAATATGGATACAGATTGTTACATATAAAACTAGTTAAATATATGTGTATATAATAAAGGTAATTACACATACATATTTTGTTCTGTCATCTGAGAAAGCTTAAAAAATGACACACTAGTAGCAGTAAGCATATCTACTGCCCAGATTATAATTTCTAAAACTATCCTCCAATACAAGGTACTAGGGCTCACTGGAGAAGTGACTGATTCTAGGAATGGTACAAGAAATATACAGGATGAGCCTGGAGCATCTTGTAGTGCCAAGAAATTATGAAATTATGAAAGAGCTCAAACAAACAAACAAATAAAGAAAACCCCACATATTGAGGGATATGTCTCAAGAGAAGAGAATCCAGCTAAAAGAGCCCCTTATGTTCAAATATAGAGCAATTTAAGCAACAAAATAAATAAAGCTGTATCAGATTTGTGGATTCCACAAATTTCCTAATGCAGAATGGTTTTGTTTTTGGTTTAATTCAGATTCTGATTCACCTGTTCTCAGGGAAGTTCCAGAAATTTGTATTTAAAAAGCTTTCAAACTGATTCTGATTAGAAACTAGGTTCAAGAATCACTGATTTTATAATGTTGCCTTGTAGTGTTAATGTTACAGAGTCCAAGCTCTTACTGCTCACTGCATGACAGGCCAATAAGTGGAGAGACAAGGTATTGAGGCAAGGAATATTGACTTATTTCCAAAAGCGAGCTGACCAAGAAGATGGCAGACTAGGGTCCCAAAGAACCATTTTACCCTAGTTAGAATTCAGGTTTCTTTTATGCTAAAAGGGGAGGGGTTGTGGCTGGTTGTTGCAAACTTCGAGTTGCTAGCCAGACCCAAGAGGGGATATGATAATCCTTTGTTCTTGCAGCTGTCCATGTAGGTCTGGTCACGATGCTCCTGTAAACCTTCAACAAAACCTAGAGGGGTGGGATAGGGAGGGTGGGAGGGAGGGAGACACAAGAGGGAAGAGATATGGGAACATATGTATATGTATAACTGATTCACTTTGTTATAAAGCAGAAACTAACACACCACTGTAAAGCAATTATACTCCAATAAAGATGTTTAAAAAAATAAAATAAAATAAAACAAACAACAACAACAACAACAAAATACTATTCTCTGTTCTGCAACTTTTTATCTCTATATGAATGAAAAGTGTTATACTTTTAAAGGTCAAGCCTGGGAGACACAGCCTTGAGAATGGGCTATCATGTATATTTCAGGCTATAGGCAACATTCTTTTATAAAGGTGCAGAGTTAGCATGACTAAGCACAAGTAACAGAGCACAAAGTTTAGAGTTAAAGGAATAGATCCAATATGGAGTCAGGTTTGTTCTTCTCTGTTACATTAATGTTTCTGGGAGAGAGACCCTGCCAAAGCATATAGATCTCTAGCACCTAAAGAAGTTCATTGGGATGCCTGAAAAGAAAATCATTTTCCAGCTGAAAATTCAATGTGTTTTCATTGTTTCTAAAAACCTTAGCCCTTTTGTTGTTCTCATCTTCTGTTGTTGTCTTAGTCAGCTTGGACTACTATAACAAATTATTATTGACTGGGAAGCTTAAAAAACAAATATTTATTGCTTACAGTTCTGGAGCCTGGGAAGTCCAAGACCAAGGTGCCAGCAAATTTGATCTTTAGTGAGAGCTCTCTTCCTGGTTTGCAAATGGCTGCCTTCTCACTGTGTCCTAACATGGTTGGGGTGGGAGTAAGAGAAACAAAGAGAAAGTGAGACATCTTCTGTCTCCTCCTCTTTTTATGAGTTTGAATCCCATCATGAGGGTCCCACCCTCATGACCTTATCTAACTCTAATTACTTACAAAATACTCCACCTCCAAATACCGTCACAATGGGGCTTAGGGCTTCAACATAATGAATTTTGGAGGGACAGAAACATTCAATCCATAGACGTTACATATGGGCAATTTATATTTTCCCAACGGATTTGGGCTGCACACATTTTGCTACATGGGCAGTAACATTCCAATTCACATTCATTAAAACTTTGTTTCTGTATTTCTAGTTCTACAGATTTGTGGAGGGGAAATTGGTGTTGAGAATGTCAATACATACAATTAGCCCAAGTTAACAAGACACATTAAAACAAATGCATCAATTTATGCCAGAAACAAAGGTTGTTCTTTTGCTCTGAGTCATAGTTTTTCTTTTTTTAAAGGAAGACTATAGCAGGGCCAGTGTCTTACCATTTTCTTTCACTTTCACTACTAAGATTTAATTAAAAGATGTCACAGCATTGCCTGTTGATATGAAATTCTGAAAATGAAAAAAAAATTGAGGAAGGAGGTTGGTTGATCATAGAAAATGAAAAACAACCTAAGAAATTAATGTGACAGAAAGTGTCACAGGATAGGAAATGTTCAAATAGCTCATGTGTGGCTTTTGATAGTTGTGTTTTTCTGGATATAGTTGAAAGATAAACCTACATTATAGCTGAATCCCATGGGAAGGATAAGAAAGGGAATCTTCATCTCTTTATCACCACTTTTTATCTTATTCCTAAGGTGGAAAAATGATGAACCAGCTGGAAAAAAAATACAGAACCTTATATTGAGGAATATCCTATGTAATCTTAAGGCACAGGCCTAGCAAATAAAGTTCTCAATGGAATTGAAATCTCTAATATGTGTGAGCTTGGCCAATTTAGACCCCCTAAAAGATGTTAACCAATAATACAAGGCTTTTTATTATCTATTTATGAAAATCTTTCCTTTGCCTAACCACCCCACTTCCCACTCTTCCTTGCCAAACCCTGGCATTAGAAATTGGGTTGAAGCCAATCCCTTTTACTTTCTGACTCTCTAGCTCCTTTTTCCTCTTTTACTGAAAGATGCGACATAGTTACCACTTCCATACATCTCAGTGGTTAAGTTCTGAAACTCAGATTTCATTTTGCTTTGATTCATCTCTTTTTATACCTAAATGACTTGGGAGAAATGAGCTTTCCACATAGTCCATACTAACTTACTGGAGTTCAACATTTAGTTTTTGGATCAAAATGCTAGCAATCAATAAAGTGTTCTTTTGTCCTTCCCCCCCCCCCCTTTTTATGCATGTATCTCACTCAGAAACCTCATAAGAAGAAATGCTTCCGGGGTTAAGTTAGAATTTGGTATTCCTTTTTTGCTGGCTAGATATCATCTAAATAACACTCAATTTTAATAGGCAGAATCATGAATGGAAGTGACTGAATTAAATGGCCTAGATGTCTATCCAATATCCTGAAATGTATGCTCATGGCTATATGAAGGTAAAACAAAAAAAAAATTGATGAGGAAATATGGAATGTGGAAGTACATGGCATTGTTTTAGTTTGCAGATATGACACTGAACCAGTTATTTTCTTATAGTAAGAGTAGGTTTCCAGGATTAAAGGTTTCCAGGATTAATACTCATTCAAGTGAGTCACACTTTGCATTTGCTTTATAGTAATGGCTTATTGATCTATGCACCCCCAGCAACATTTGATTCCACATTATCCATGATATACCAGAAAATTACAGAAACACAATAGACTTTAAACTTATCTAACCTACTGACTTTTAATTTTATAATTACTTTTTTTTAAATAAAGAATTTCAATCCCAAAAATTTTAAGTGAGTGTCCCATGACATTGTTGAAAGAACTAGAATATAATACAGTCCTTCAGAATCCCAGGCCTGGCTACTTTCCTCTAAACTCCACTGCTTTATTGCAACTGCAACTGTTAATACTAAAATGTAAAATATAAGCTCTCTAAGGAAGAATCCTAATTACTAGAGGTACTATAGGAAGAATACCAAAACCAATAGAAAATCTTCCTGGTAACACTAAACAAGGAAAAATCTTCTGGCATCTATCAACAGAATAATGAAGAAATAAATATTCTTCATTTAAAAAGAGCTATTAATTTTACTATTTTTCTTTTTATTTTATTTAGTTCATAAAACTTTCATAAGCACATAATTTAAATAATCAATTAGCTTCGTAAGATGTGGTAAAGAAAACAATAGCCCTCTCATCCTATCCCCATTTTTATCTCCTCAGAGGCATTTTCCACTCTATTAGCTGATATTTTAAATATTTATCTCAATTTCTCAAAATAAGATTGAGTGTTGGTACTTTTTGATTTTGTAGTTTGAGGCATTAACCATTGACTTTCCACCGCAGAAGAGGATTTTGCTTTATTTTATGTCTCCATCATACAATGCACACAGGCACATTTCTCATTCGCCTATCTACCAAAATAGTTTTGTTGTAAGTTTTAGTTAGATCAATATTTAGCTTTTACTTCTTGCCTATGTAAGGATTGTTGGTAGCTGTGACATACTCTAAATATTTTCATGGAAATTATTTTATTTTTCCTGGCTTTAATAATTGCCTTGCTTATTTTTTTATATTTTGTTTTGTTTGAATTTGATTTGCTTAAGTTTACATGATTTTATTCAAATTTCAATTCTAGGCTCTCTAAGATTAATGTAAATTTTATCCCAATATGTTCAGACACAGTAGGCATTTTATCTTTTTTATCCTCCTAAAGAAATGTTCCTGGGTTTTTCTCTTTCACTCCAGTTTGAACTATATTTGTTTCTGAGGCCTTCTGCACAATTTTCATCTTTGGATCATCTTTCATCACGATTCCTTTGTCTCTCTTTGGTGTGATTCCCTAAATCCTGGATGGCTAGTCTTTTCTTAATTAGACTTCTCTCTTGTTTTGATGAAGCTTATACTCCAAACTTTTCTTGCATTGAAGTCCATGGGACATAATATTTAATGATCTTTTATGTCTAAATATGTATTTATAGTACCACAACACTTTACTGATAGTTTACCTGGCTGTAGAACTCAAGATATTATAGTATTTTTCCTCAGAATTTTTAGTCTATTTTCCATTGCCTTCAAGCTTCCTAAGGGAATGCTGAGAGGTTGGTGCCAATCTGATTTGTTGTTCTTAATATAAATCCTGTTCTTGTCATTTTTTCTGAGATTTTGTAGAATAGTTTCAGTGTCTCCTGCAAATGGATATTTCATGGTAATATTTCTTGATGTGGGTCTATTTTAATTAATTGTGATGGATGAACACTTTCAATCTGGATACTTATATCTAGGAAATATTTTAAGTTTCTTCTTTGATGATTTATCTTTTCTTCTTTTCTTATTATCTTTTTCTGTAAATCCTATTATTCAGATGTTGAACCTTTTGATTGATTCTCTAATTTCCATATAATTTGCCTCTTATTTTTTATTTTTTTTTATTTTTGTTCTAATTTCTGGGAGATATACTCAATATTCCAGTGATTCTATTGAGTTTTTCATTTCTGCTTTTATATTTTAAATTTATAAGAAATCACTGTTGTCATTTGGTCCTTTTGGAAATATCCTATTTTGTTTTGTGGATGCAATCTTTATTCATCACTCTGAGGATATTAATGATATTATTTCATGTTTAATTTCCACTGGATAATTTATTTTCCCTCAAGTTAACTTGTGCTATTTATTTGCTTAGATCATTGTCTTTCATATTAGATGATTTCCTAAAAATCCTGGGCTCTTGACCATCTACTCATAATTAAGAGGGAAAGAAAGATGTTTGTAGCATCATGAGAGTGGGGTTTGTTAACTCTGGTGTTTACTATACGGTAGTATAGCTGGAAAGTTACTTAAGAATTCTTAATGTCAATGTCATTGTTCCATTTATTATCTTTATTTATTTATTTTTTTTAAATTTGAAAAGTTTTTTTTTTAATCAGTCATCAATTTTATACACATCAGTGTATACATGTCAATCCCAATCGCCCAATTCAGCACACCACCATCCCCACCCCACCATGGTTTACCCCCTTGGTGTCCATACGTTTGTTCTCTACATCTGTGTCTCAACTTCTACCCTGCAAACCAGTTCATCTGTACCATTTTTCTAGGTTCCACATACATGCGTTAATATACGATATTTGTTTTTCTCTTTCTGACTTACTTCACTCTGTATGACAGTCTCTAGATCCATCCACATCTCAAGAAATGACTCAATTTCATTCCTTTTTATGGCTGAGTAATATTCCATTGTATATATGTGCCACAACTTCTTTATCCATTCGTCTGTCGATGGGCATTTAGGTTGCTTCCATGACCTGGCTATTGTAAATAGTGCTGCAATGAACATTGGGGTGCATGCGTCTTTTTGAATTATGGTTTTCTCTGGGTATATGCTCAGTAGTGGGATTGCTGGGTCATATGGTAATTCTATTTTTAGTTTTTTAAGGAACCTCCATATTGTTCTCCATAGTGGCTGTATCAATTTACATTCCCACCAACAGTGCAAGAGGGTTCCCCTTTCTCCACACCCTCTCCAGCATTTGTTGTTTGTAGATTTTCTGATGATGTACATTCTAACTGGTGTGAGGTGATACCTCATTGTAGTTTTGATTTGCATTTCTCTAATAATTAGTGATGTTGAGCATCTTTTCATGTGCTTCGTGGCCATCTGTATATCTTCTTTGGAGAAATGTCTATTTAGGTCTTCTGCCCATTTTTGGATTGGGTTGTTTGTGTCTTTAATATTGAGCTGCATGAACTGTTTATATATTTTGGAGGTTAAATCTTTGTCCGTTGATTCGTTTGCAAATATTCTCTTCCATTCTGAGGGTTGTCTTTTCGCCTTGTTTATGGTTTCCTTTGCTGTGCAAAAGCTTTGAAGTTTCATTAGGTCCCATTTGTTTATTTTTGTTTTTATTTCCATTATTCTAGGAGGTGGATCAAAAAAGATCTTGCTGTGATTTATGTCAAAGAGTGTTCTTACTATGTTTTCCTCTAAGAGTTTTATAGTGTCCAGTCTTACATTTAGGTCTCGAATCCATTTTGAGTTTATTTTTGTGTATGGTGTTAGGGAGTATTCTAATTTCATTCTTTTACATGTAGCTGTCCAGTTTTCCCAGCACCACTTATTGAAGAGACTGTCTTTTCTCCATTGTATATCTTTGCCTCCTTTGTCATAGATTAGTTGACCATAGGTGCGTGGGTTTATCTCTGGGCTTTCTATCTTGTTCCATTGATCTATGTTTCTGTTTTTGTGCCAGTATCATATTGTCTTGATTACTGTAGCTTTGTAGTATAGTCTGAAGTCAGGGAGTCTGATTCCTCCAGCTCCGTTTTTTTCCCTCAGGACTACTTTGGCTATTCGGGGTCTTTTGTGTCTCCATACAAATTTTAAGATGATTTGTTCTTGTTCCGTAAAAAATGCCATTGGTAATTTGATAGGGATTGCATTGAATCTGTAGATTGCTTTGGGTAGTATAGTCATTTTCACAATATTGATTCTTCCAATCCAAGAACATGGTATATCTCTCCATCTGTTGGTATCATCTTTAACTTCTTTCATCAGTGTCTTATAGTTTTCTGCATACAGGTCTTTTGTCTCCCTAGGTAGGTTTATTCCTAGGTATTTTATTCTTTTTGTTGCAATGGTAAATGGGAGTGTTTCCATAATTTCTCTTTCAGATTTTTCATCATTAGTGTATAGGAATGCAAGAGATTTCTGTGCATTAATTTTGTATCCTGCAACTTTACCAAATTCACTGATTAGCTCTAGTAGTTTTCTGGTGGCAGTTTTAGGATTCTCTATGTATATTATCATGTCATCTGCGAACAGTGACAGTTTTACTTCTTCTTTTCCAATTTGTATTCCTTTTATTTCTTTTTCTTCTCTGATTGCCGTGGCTAGGACTTCCAAAACTATGTTGAATAATAGTGGTGAGAGTGGACATCCTTGTCTCATTCCTGATCTTAGAGGAAATGTTTTCAGTTTTGCACCATTGAGAATGATGTTTCCTCTGGGTTTGTCGTATATGGCCTTTATCATGTTGAGGTAGGTTCCCTCTATGCCCACTTTCTGGAGAGTTTTTATCATAAATGGGTGTTGAATTTTGTCAAAAGCTTTTTCTGCATCTATTGAGATGATCATATGGTTTTTATTCTTCAATTTGTCAGTATGCTGTGTCACATTGATTGATTTGCGTATATTGAAGAATCCTTGCATCCCTGGGATAAACCCCACTTGATCGTGGTGTATGATCCTTTTAATGTGTTGTTGGATTCTGTTTGCTAGTATTTTGTTGAGGATTTTTGCATCTATATTCATCAGTGATATTAGTCTGTAATTTTCTTTTTTTGTAGTATCTTTGTCTGGTTTTGGTATCAGGGTGATTGTAGGCTCATAGAGTGAATTTGGGAGTGTTTCTTCCTCTGCAATTTTTTGGAAGAGTTTGAGAAGGATGGGTGTTAGCTCTTCGCTAAATATTTGATAGAATTCACCTGTGAAGCCATCTGGTCCTGGACTTTTGTTTGTTGCAAGATTTTTAATCACAGTTTCAATTTCAGTGCTTGTGATTGGTCTGTTCATATTTTCTATTTCTTCCTGGTTCAGTCTTGGAAGGTTATACCTTTTTAAGAATCTGTCCATTTCTTCCAGGTTGTCCATTTTATTGGCATAGAGTTGCTTGTAGTAGTCTCTTAGGATGCTTTGTATTTCTGCGGTGTCTGTTGTAACTTCTCCCTTTTCATTTCTAATTTTATTGATTTGAGTCCTCTCCCTCTTTTTCTTGATGAGTCTGGCTAATGGTTTATCAATTTTGTTTATCTTCTCAAACAAAAAGCTTTTAGTTTTATTGATCTCTGCTGTTGTTTTCTTTGTTTCTATTTCATTTATTTCCTCTCTGATCTTTATGATTTCTTTCCTTCTGCTAACTTTGGGTTTTGTTTGTTCTTCTTTCTCTAGTTCCTTTAGGTGTAAGGTTAGATTGTTTACCTGAGATTTTTCTTGTTTCTTGAGGTAGGCTTGTATAGCTATAAACTTCCCTCGTAGAACTGCTTTTGCTGCATCCCATAGGTTTTGAATCATCGTGTTTTCATTGTCATTTGTCTCTAGGTATTTTTTTATTTACTCTTTGATTTCTTCAGTGATCTCTTGGTTATTTAGTAACGTATTGTTTAGCCGCCATGTGTTTGGGCTTTTCACGTTTTTTTCCCTGTAATTCACTTTTAATCTCATAGCGTTGTGTCAGAAAAGATGCCTGATATAATTTCAATTTTCTTAAATTTACTGAGGCTTGATTTGTGACCCAAGATGTGATCTATCCTGGAGAATGTTCCATGCGCACTTGAGAAGAAAGTGTAATCTGCTGTTTTTGGATGGAATGTCCTATAAATATCAATTAAATCTATCTGGTCTGGTGTGTCATTTAAAGCTTCTGTTTCCTTTTTTGTTTTCATTTTGGATGATCTGTCCATTGGTGTAAGTGAGGTGTTAAAGTCCCCCACTATTATTGTGTTAATGTGGATTTCCTCTTTTATAGCTGTTAGCAGTTGCCTTATGTATTGAGGTGCTCCTATGTTGGGTGCATATATATTTATAATTGTTATATCTTCTTCTTGGATTGATCCCTTGATCATTATGTAGTGTCCTTCCTTGTCTCTTGCAACATGCTTTATTTTAAAGTCTATTTTATCTGATATGAGTATAGCTACTCCAGCTTTCTTTTGATTTCCATTTGCATGGAATATCTTTTTCCATCCCCTCACTTTCAGTCTGTATGTGTCCCTAGGTCTGAAGTGGGTCTCTTGTAGACAGCATATATATGGGTCTTGTTTTTGTTCCACAGGCTGCAGGATGGTAGTTTTTCTTGCTTCTGCTGGCTGCCTTCTGGTGTTTGAGGCTATCTAAGAGGTTTGATGGGAGGCTCTGGTGGTGGGTAGAGCTGACTGTATTATTATCTTTATTTTATTTTTTCATTTGAACTGGTCAAATTCAACAGGGAAAACTTTTTTTCCAATGTTGGAGGATATAATTCTGCCTACCAAAGCTAAGTGAAGAAAAACATCTAAGAGATCTAGATATCAAGTAGGCATACTTTCACTTAAGCCCACTTTCAGTATCCTACTGCTGCCATAAATTGTGCCTCATGTCTCATAGTGGAGAGACTCTCTGTGTTATCCTCTTCATAGAATAAACATTCAATTTTCTGCAGGGATGGTAATGAAGCAGCTATCCACTTGTACAGAATAGTAGAAGGAATCTGGAGGGGTTTTCTAATTTATTCTCAGTGATATTTCTAACCAATCCTTCCAAAGGTATGTGATGCTGACAATTCAGGATCCTTTTGAGCATTCTGTAATATAAATTAGATTGCTTTACAGTTTTCTCCATTGTCAGCTTGAAATTCATTTTTCTTACTATTACCTTTTTTGGAAATATCAGGAAATCAATTACCACTCATTCATCTGCTTTTTAATTTCCAGGGTTTTTTTGTTTGTTTGTTTGTTTGTTTCTATTTTCTCTTCCATTATTTAGTTTTTAGGAGGTTATGTATTCAAAATGGCTTGTCTATAATATTAGTGGTATTTTGGAAGGGAGCATAGCTAAAATGATATTTTCAATTCACTATCATTACCTGAGATTCATGTTACATGATTTTCACATAACTTTCTCACTTCATGCTCTTAGCTGAAGCACCATTTCTGGGCCTTGCTCCCCTAATCACAAACAATTAATGGCTCACAAATCCAACTCTATCTCAGAATTGCTCTAGGTGTGTTTGCAGACCATAATGCAAACTTATCGATAAATTCAAATTAATCTATTTTCTCTTCACACTCAAGAAAATTGTTGTCAAAAATGGAAGGGACTAACACAGTTCAATTGTGTGAACAGAGTTAAAATCATTTCAGAAGGATACCTCTGAAAGTTGTTATTGTGTTCAATTGATTGCCAAAGAGAAATTTCTTTTAACAATAAGAAAGTTCTTTAAAAGGCAACAGATACCTACCTCAAGAAAGAAGCCATAAACCTCTATTGATTAACACTAGAATACATAGGTCAAGTCCAGTTATGACTGTTCCTATCTCACTTACACTCATGCCTTAAAAATATCCCTTACATCGAGTAATATTTATAAAAAAAGTTTTAGGACAGTAGAATTTGAAATCTCTCTTCATAATTTCAGTAATGGAATCTGACAAGTATCTGACTTTTTAGTCAGCAAACATGCCTTCTGCACCATGTAGCATACTGCTACTTCTATCTTGCAATATTCGTTGAGTGTCCACGATGTATAAAGAGAATGAGGTTTTATGTACTTCTGGTAAGTTGACATAAGGACTTGTATCTGACACCCACTCAGGATTCAATAGTTTAAGAAAGGATGGCACTGTTTAGTATATAGCCTTTGGTGAACTGAAACCAGATACAACTACTCTCTCTTTTTTCCCTAAATTTGAATTTTATTTGATTCTTTCCTTATGTTAAGTCTGATTTAACTTTATATTTCACTAAAGTAGCAAAACTCCCAAATAATTTGGTCAAATTTGATTTACTAAAGGAAATTTGAATGTAATCTTAGCTGATTAAAGGAACACTAAATTTTAATATCACTATACAACTGCACTAGGAGAAGTGAAGGTTTACGAAATTTGTTCTTTGGAACTGCTAGAAATCAGGGGCTGAAGTACATTTCCTTAGAATACACCTATGGTCTAACCTAATACTGAAGCCCAACACTTAAACTCCCTGAGATATATTTAAAATATGATGTAAACAAAACAAAACAAAACTTACATGCTGTGAATAGAGGCACATGTAGACAATTCCAGGGACCCTTTCCCAGCAACTGCAATGGCTACACAGACTTTTGCCTTGGGAGAGAAGCACAAGGGTCATTCATACTGTGTTTCATGAAATAAGCTCTCTAATGTGGAACTTTCAAACATGTAGTATCACTGGTGACTGTCTGGATTAAGTCCTAGGATTCATAAAACCAAAAGATTAACAATTTGAATACAGACAGATTGAGAATGTTTGATCAATCCCATCACACATGGACCTGAAAACTAAGAAAACACATGGGAAAGAGGGGACTTTAAGAGTCTGTGATATCACCTTTGGGATCTCCATACAACAGACCCCTGCCAGCAGACAAAGTTGTGTGGTTATTGATTGCTGATACTACTGAGCCTATACAGGGAGCATGGGAAAACTTACTTGTTACTATTTAGCATACTGAATATACTCAAGATTATTTTGATTTGGGATATATGATTCACAATAACTGTGTAGAGACCAAGAAATGTACTTTATGTGGAGGCAAAAAATAAGTTTCCAGCCTGAGTATTTATGGGCTTAGACTAGAGACTTGCAATTTTTTAGTCCTCCCCATATTGCAGATGACATACCATGCACAAGTATGGCATATTCTTGTGGATGTACTCAGAGTTTAGCAAATAAGGAAAACCCTCAATTTTGTGGAAAATGAGGCACAATGTTTTTAATTTCTACCTTTATTCAAAGCTTATCAATTAAAATGGAGGAAGGGTTGCAAATGAGCAGAAGTGGCATAATGGGGAAAATGTACAGTTTGATATAATGGACAGGAAATTATTGCAAAATACTGGTGCTTTATTTATCAATGGTAACAGATATTTTTTTGTTGCATACCTCAAAACTGCTACAAAAAATATTACAATTTCATCTTTGAAAAATGCTGTTTGACTAGGTTTGTCTACAGCTTGTACCTAAAAGCTTATTGAATGATACCACAAGGATAAGATATGAGTTAACAAACTCATTCTTCTAAAAAATCAGACAGCTGATAGAATCTCAGAAAAAAAGGTGTGGATTGCCAAGTTACAGAGGTCTCCAGAACAGTTATTCTTAGGACAATACAACATATATTAAAGCTTTCCATCAATAATTTTATTTTACATTAGGCAATACAATGCAGAGATAAGAAGTTTAGAGTTCTGAATCTATGTTGCCTGGGTTCAAATCATGTCTCTTCCATTAACTTGATCTATGACCTTGGCAAATCAACCTATCTGTGCCTTAGTTTCCTCACCTGGGAAGATATTTATAATATAATATTCATGGTGCAATTGTGAGCATTAAATGGATTAATGTTTACATGACATATATGAAGTACTCTGTAAATGTCATTTACTATGTGTGATATTAAGGCAATATGGTCTAAACTGCGCTTCATGCCATGGGAATTGGAATAGTGGCTTAATTTTAAAAATTCATATATTTGATTTTATGTGTCTACCCACCTGCACAAACCTAATAAGAAAAGAAATTCTATGCTTGCTATTCAAGAATCATAAGCAAACGGGTTTTACCAGTGTGGAATAATGTGATTTTGTACACCTGTAGCAAATAGCAAAGTGTGCTTCCAAGGCTTTGACAGTCCAAATAACTAAAATACTATTTATTTAGAAGTGATAACCATTAAAACTATTTTGAACACTGAGGAAAATTACAATAGTTCTATGCTCCTAGAGGCAGTTAATTATATATACCCATATATTTCTATGTTGGTCACAGTCCCAAACACTATACTTATAACAGTAAAAAAGCATATGGTTAAGTCTCACCATGTTAGTAATGAAGCAGAAATAAAATGCATATTTCTCCATTTCAGGATGCCAAAATGAGCCTGAATAAATTATGAGATAATATTTAAGTTATATACTTCTGGCAAACATAATCAGATAGTCATTATTAAAACACACAATATGGTTCCTTTGCATTGTAAAGAAAATAATTTCTAGGAATCTCACTGTATGACACATATGAATTGAAATGACAAAATATAAAATAATAGTGATTTGTTGATTTAGACACTGGGAATAAGAAAATGTATATGTTTTTGCTTTAGTGATGCACAAACTCATCTGTAATTCCAAAATAAGATTAATGGTATAAAAGCCCTTCATTGTGTAATCTATTTTCTCAGTATCTAATATTTAGAGTTTCAGACTTTCAGAAAAGAAAAATGCTTGTTTAAAAATTGGAAGACAGAAATTTTTCATGTCCCTTTATCTTATACAATGAGCCCCTTGGTGCAATTTTCTTAAAAATGAAAAAGAAACACATTTTAACATAATCTATTAATATTCAAAAGAATTCTTGGTGCTCAAAATTAAACTCTATACTCAGAGATCTTTAATTTACTGCCACATTTTTATGCTCATGAAAAACAATTAATTTGCACCTGGAAAGAATAAAAAACTCATTAAAAATAAGACAAAGTTTTTGTTTAGGAAAATTCATCCATATTTAATTAAATTGCGCTACAAAATGAATATTTTCATGTAGTCATAGTTATCAAAACAGATTATTAGAGATTGATAATTAACTTTTTATGAATGGAAATTAGCATACACTATATGAGCATAGTGTATTAATCAATTAATACCTAGCAAGGTACCCACCCAGGATTTCTAGCTTAATGAAAGATGGCAGTAAACAAATCTAATTAAAGAGGACATCAAAATTCTGTAGATGATTGACTGAGGAAGATGGATTGTAATTATTGTAATTTTAGCTTTCTCATTCAAGTCTTCAAATTACTATTTGTACCCTTATGTAGTATACCAAATTAATATTCAAACATGTTTAATTTAATGATGTATTTCATTATTTGGAGTTTTCTTTTTAATTCCTTTCATTTGCAGTATTTTAAAATGATCTTACAGATACTGCAAGTCACACGATAAGAATGAGCAAATAGGGAGTCAGCATGCAGTTCATGATTAGAAACATTAATATGCTTTATTTTATAATCACATTCTTGTTCAAATCTTTCTCACCATTACAGAGACAGAGGAATACAGTCATAATGGGCAATAGCAATAAGGAAGGTGAAAAGGAATTAGAACTTTGCTTTGCTGTATTTCTTCTTCTGTTTTTGTTGTTCTTTTGTTATAGTAGTAGTTCTTGATATTGATGTTGTTGTTGTCATTGTTGTTGTTGTTCTTTTTCTTCTTCTGTTTCTTCTCCTCCTTGTCCTCCTTATCTTGCTCCACTTACACACTTTGATTTGGATTGGCACAACTGGACTGATGAAGCTAAACTCCTTGAAAGTTAAAAGCACCAAAAGCAAACAAAATTTGTTTCTTAGAGTAAATATATTCTGGCAAGCAGTTACTGGCATCTCATAATGACAAGAAATGTGAACATGAGGGAAACTCCATCCAACTTCTAAGTAGCTAATGTACATAGAATATTTGGAAAATTCTGATTTTAAATTTGGATTTTAACTCTCTGCATGTTTAATGTTTAGCTATATATGTACATATTTATTGGCATATTGGTTCCATTCATTGCTCCAACTTTTCTGTAAACGTTATTCTCCAGAATAGCACCATTTCAGCTCTTTAAAAATCAGGCAACTCTCCATTCTGTTCTTTAATGTCTTTCCTGTACTAAGGAATATAGTTTAGAAAACAAACTAGAAATTTTAAGATTTGAGCACATGAAAAAATGTAGTGATATTGTGCTCATATCAATATATCTAAATATTTCTTATGTGCATGTGTGGAAGAAAGCACAGTCAATACAACCATTTATTTCTTATTTATTTTATTCATATTTCTATATATACTCAGCTTAAATTCAGTGAAAGCAACGTTTAGAATTCATAATAAAATATACTCCCAATATTTCAAGTTTGAAAAAATTCAATTTCTGTGGAGCTTTGAGCAAAAAGAGACTGATTTATTTCTACAGTAAATTCCCTGGTATATAAGGTCCTTAAAAGAATAGTTAAGAAGCTGCTCTATGGACATTAATGTATAAATACATTAGAACATTCACACCTGAGTTGTAACTCTAATTATAATAGGTTTTTCTCGTTAGAACTATTGCTATATTCATACATAAATGTGATAAAATAGCTGTCGTTAAAGAAGATAAAGAAGAGTATGGATAAAAGCTGTTTCAATTTATCTTTATACAGCATCAGAAAAGTCACAAGAATTGTTGTAGGATTTCTGGCAAAAGTTCTTTCTTATGAATAGGCAGAATTCCTCATAATGTAGTTATATGAAATGTTTGGCATTACACATATAGGTACCACATGGAATAAGAAAATTGCTTATAGATATAAATTATTGAAAATATTGAAGTAAATCACAGGAGAACAATCTTTACATCATACTCATCTGGCCTAGTATTCCATCGTAAAAAATTTTAGGTATAATATTACTCTAGATTTATTAAATTGCTCTGCAGTTAGACTTACAAATATTCAAATTAGAAACTGAATTTCTTGTTGTGTTTTTGCATGTGCTATTTCTGTTATTGTGATTGGCTGGCTCTGAATATTGCCCTATAGTAAAGGGGCAAAATAAGTACCAAATGCAATAATAGGTTTATTTATATATATAAAATATGTTATACTCTAGTAACAAACAACCCGTCCCCCAAATCAGCATCTTAATACAATTCAAGTTTACTTCTTTCTCACATTACATATTTCATATGGTGGACTCTGTTCTGCACTGACACTCAAGGACTCAGGCTGAAGGAAGTTCTTCTTGTTTTAGCCGCACTATTTAAAACACCTGGACTTAAACAGAAAGATTCAACATACAACTCAATAACAACAATAACAACAAAATCAAATTTTTTAAATGGGCAGATTAACTAAATAGGCATTTTTCAAAAGAAGACATCCAGATGGTCAGGAGGTACATGAAAAAATGCTTAATACAACAAAAGATCAGAAAGAGAAATTAAGGAAACAATCCCATTTGCCATTACAACAAAAATAATAAAATATCTAGGAATAAACCTACCTAAGGAGGCAAAAGACCTATGTGCAGAAAACTATAACACACTAATGAAAGAAACCAAAGATGACACTAACAGATGGAGAAATATACCATGTTCTTGGATTGGAAAAATCAATCTTGTGAAAATGACTATACTACAAAAGAAATCTACAGATTCAATGCAATCTCTATCAAATTGACAATGGAATTTTTCACAGAACTAGAACAAAAAATTTTACAATTTGTATGGAAACACAAAAGACACCAAATAGACAAAGCAATTTTGAGAAAGAAAAATGGAGCTGGATGAATCAGGCTCCCTGACTTCAGACTATACTACAAAGCTACAGTAATCAAGACAGTACAGTACTGGCACAAAAACAGAAATATAGATCGGTGGAACAGGATAGAAAGACCAGAGACAAACCCATGCACATGTGGTCACATTGCCTTTGACAAAGGAGGCAAGAATGTACAATGGTGAAAAGACAGCCTCTTCAATAATTGTGCTGGGAAAACTGGACAGCTACATGTAAAAGAATGAAATTAGAACATTCCCTAACACCATACACAAAAATAAACTCAAAATGGATTAAAGACGTAAATGTAAGGCCAGACACTATAAAACTCTTAGAGGAAAACATAGGCAGAACACTCTATGACATAAATCACAGCAAGATCCTTTTTGACCTACCTCCTAGAGTAATGAAAATAAAAACAAAAATAAACAAATGGGACCTAATGAAACTTAAAAGCTTTTGCACAGCAAAGGAAACCTTAATCAAGGTGAAAAGACAACCCTCAGAATGGGAGAAATTATTTGCAAATGAAACAACTGACAAAGGATTAATCTCCAAAATATAGAAGCAGCTCAATATATATATATATATAAACAAACAAAAAATGGGCAGAAGACCTAAATAGACATTTCTCCAAAGAAGACATGCAGATGGCCAACTGACACAGGAAAAGATGCTAAACATCACTAATTACTAGAGCAATGCAAATCAAAACTATAGTGAGGTATCAACTCACACCCGTCAGAATGTCAATCATCAAAAAATCTACAAAAAATAAATGCTGGAGAGGGTGTGGAGAAAAGGGAACCCTCTTACACTGCTGGTGGGAATGTAAATTGATACAACCACTATGGAGAACAGTATGGACGTTCCTTTCAAAAACTAAAAATAGAACTGTCATACGACCCAGCAATCCCACTACTGGGCATATACCCCGAGAAAACCATAATTCATAAAAGCACATGCACCCCAATGTTCATTGCAGCACTATTCACAATATCCAGGGCATGGAAGCAACCTAAATGTCCATTGACAGATGAATGGATAAAGAAAATGTGGTACATATATGCAATGGAATATTACTCAGCTATTAAAAGGAATGAAATTGGGTCATTTGTAGAAACGTGTGTGAACCTAGAGAGTGTCATACTGAGTGAAGTCAGAAATAGAAAAACTAATACCATATATTATATATGTGAAATTTAGAAAAATGGTATAGATGATCTTATTTGCAAAGCAGAAATAGAGACACAGACATAGAGAACAAATATATGATACCAAGGGGGAAAGGGGGTGGTGGGAGATTGAGGTTGACACATATACAGTATTGATACTATGTATAAAATAGACAACTAATGAGAACATACTTTATAGCACAGGGAACTCTACTTAATGCACTGTGGTGACCTAGATAGAAGGAAATACAAAAAGAGAGGGGATATGTGTATATGTATAGCTGATTCACTTTGCTGTACATTAGAAACTAACACAACATTGTAAAGTAACTATACTCCAAAAAAAATTAATTTAAAAAAATGCTCATCAACACTAGTCATCAGAGAAATGCAAATCAAAACCACAGTGAAATATTACCTTACACTTGTTACAATGGCTATCATCAAGAAGATAAGAGATAACTAACAAGTAAGGATGTGGAGAAAAGGGAACCCTCATGTACTGATGGTAGGAATGTAACTTGGTTCAGTCACTCTAGAAATCAGTATGGAGATTCCTCAAAATAATTAAAAATAGGACACCCATAAGATCCAGCAATTCTACAGCTGAGTTTGTATCCAAAGGAAATGGAAACAGTATATTGAAGAGATACATGCATTCTCATGTTTCTTGCAGCATTATTTACAACAACAAAGAAATGGAAATAACCTGTGTGCCTCAATGGATGAATGGAAAAGAAAATAGAAAATGTGATATACATATGTGTATTTATACATATATATGAATATTCAGACATGAGAGTCAAATGGTGGTTATCAGGGCCTGTAGGGTGGGGAAATAGGAGCAATGTTGTTTAACAGTATAAGCTTGCAACTAGTAGATAAGTAAGTTTTGGAGATTTTGTGTACGGTATAGTTATTATTGATAACAATCCTATACTATAAATGTTAAACTTACTAAGAGACTAGATCCTTATTATTCCCACCACAAAAAGGAAATGCTAAGTATGAGACATGATAGAGGTGTTAGCTAGCACTCAAATGACAATCACTTTGCAAAACGTAAATGTACCAAATCAACATGTTCTATATCTTAAACTTACACAATATTGCATGTCAATTATATAAACTTTTTTTAAAAAACAACAACAACAAAAAAGATTTTGAATGATGGCATGATGTTTTTTTGTCAGCCTCAGCCTGGAAATGACACATAATGTTTCCCTTCATGGTCATTTGGCCAGGCATAGTCACATGGTTCCACATAACAACAAAATATCTGGGAAATGCAGACTTCCTTCTATCTAGAAGAAAAGGAGACCCAGATATTTGTGATCACCAGTAATATCTACTCTGTATGTGCTTTTATTTCTGTCTTATATTTTAGAAAACCTCTTTTAATAGATAAATTGCATTTTCCAGGTCCTTACTGGTAGGTGAGTGTGCAGTGGAAGAAGGCAGTGGAGGTGGAGGACTATTAGGATAAATATCCAATGCAAATTAGCTTATTTTAAAAAATAATATACTTTTATTATTGGAATGCTTAAGTATGTTTTGGAATTTAAGGAGCAGAATTCCTAAGCTATTTTTTTTCTTGTATTTTGTTTTATTTTTTTATACAACAGGTTCTTATTAGTTATCTATTTTATACATATTAGTGTATATATGTCAATCCCAAACTCCCAATTCATCCCACCACCCACCCCCACTTTCCCACCTTGGTGTCCATATGTTTGTTCTCTACATCTGTGTCTCAATTTCTGCCTTGCAAACTGGTTCACCTGTACCATTTTTCTTGATTCCATATATATGCATTAATAAATGATAATTGTTTTTCACTTTCTGACTTAGTTCACTCTGTATGACAGTCTCTAGGTCTATCCACGTCTCTACAAATGACCTAATTTCGTTCCTTTTTATGGCTGAGAAATATTCCATTGTATGTATGTACCATATCTACTTTATCCATTCATCTGTCAATGGGCATTTAGGGTGCTTCCATTACCTGGCTATTGTAAATAGTGCTGCAATGAACATTGGGGTGCATTTGTCTTTTTGAAATATGCTTTTCTCTGGGTATATGCCCAGTAGTGGGATTGCTGTGTCATATGGTAATGCTAATTTTAGTTTTTTAGGAACCTCCATACTGTTCTCCATAGTAGCTGTATGAAATTACATCCCCACCAGCAGTGCAAGAGGGTTCACTTTTCTCCACACCCTCTCCAGCATTTGTTGTTTGTAGATCTTCTAATGTTGCCCATTCTAACCAGTGTGAAATGATACCTCATTGTGGTTTTGATTTGCATTTTCCTAATAATTAGTGATATTGAGCACCTTTTCACATGCCTCTTGGCCATCTGTATGTCTTCTTTGTAGATATGTCTATTTAGGCCTTCTGCCCGTTTTTTTATTGTTTTTTTTAATATTGAGCTGCATGAGCTGTTTATATATTTTGGAGATTAATCCTTTGTCCGTTCATTCATTTGCAAATATTTTCTCCCATTCTGAAGGTTGTCTTTTTGTCTTATTTATGGTTTCCTTTGCTGTGCAAAAGCTTTGAAGTTTCATTAAGTCCTATTTGCTTATTTTTGTTTTTATTTCCATTACTCTAGGATGTGGGTCAAAGAAGATCATGCTGTGATTTCTGTCAAAGAATGTTCTTCCTGTGTTTTCCTCTAAGAGTTTGATAGTGTCTGGTCTTACATTTAGGTCTTTAATCCATTTTGAGTTTATTTTTGTGTATGGTGTTAGGGAGTGTTCTAATTTCATTCTTTTACATGTACCTGTCCAGTTTTCCCAGCACCACGTATTGAAGAGGCTATCTTTTCTCCATTGTATATCCTTGACTCCTTTGTCATAGATTAGTTGACCATAGTTGTGTGGGTTTATCTCTGGGCTTTCTATTCTTCTCCATTGATCTATATTTCTGTATTTGTGCCAGTACCATGTTGTCTTGATTACTGTAGCTTTGTACTATAAGCTGAAGTTAGGGAGTCTGATTCCTCCAGCTCCATTTTTTTTCCATCAAGATTGCTTTGGCTATTCAGGGTCTTTTGTTTTGCCATCCAAATTTTAAGATTTTTTGTTCTAGTTCTGTAAAAAACGCCATTTGTAATTTTATAGGGATTGCACTGAATCTGTAGATTGCTTTGGGTAGTATAGTCATTTTCACAATGCTGATTCTTCCAATCCAAGAACATGGTATATCTCTCCATTTGTTTGTGTCATCTTTGATTTCCTTCATCAGTGTCTTATAGTTTTCTGCATATAACACTTTTGTCTCCTTTGGTAGGTTTATTCCTAGGTATTTTATTCGTTTTGTTGCAATGGTAAATGGGAGTGTTTTCTTAATTTATCTCTCTGATCTTTCATTGTTAGTGTATAGGAATGCAAGAGATTTCTGTGCATTAATTTTGTATCCTGTTACTTTACCAAATTCATTGATTAGATCTAGTAGTTTTCTGGTGGCATCTTTAAGATTATCTATGTATAGTATCATGTCATTTGCAAGCAGTGACAGTCTTACTTTTTCTTTTCAAATTTGTATTCATTTTATTTCTTTTTCTTCTCTGATTGTCATGGCTAAGACTTCCAAAACTATGTTGAATAATAGTGGCAAGAGTGGACGTCCTTGTCTTGTTCCTGATCTGGAGGAAATGCTTTTAATTTTTCACCTTTGAGAATGATGTTTGCTGTGGGTTTGTTGTATATGGCCTTTATTATGTTGAGGTAAGTTCCCTCTCTGCCCACTTTCTGGAGAGCTTTTATCATAAATGGGTGTTGAATTTTGTCAAAAGCTTTGTCTGCATCTATTGACATGATCATATGGCTTTTATTCTTCAATTTCTAAATATAGTGTATCACATTGATTAGTTTGCCTATATTGAAAAATCCTTGCATCCCTGGGATAAATCTCACTTGTTCCTTTTAATGTTTTGTTGGATTCTGTTTGCTAGTATTTTGTTAAGGATTTTTGCATCTATATTTATCAGTGATATTGGTCTGTAGTTTTCTTTTTTGTCATATCTTTTTCTGGTTTTGGTGTCAGAGTGCTGGTGGCATTGCAGAATGAGTTTGGGAGTGTACCTTCCTCTGCAAATTTTTGGAAGAGTTTGAGAAGGATGGGTGTTAGCTCTTCTCTAAATGTTTGATAAAGTTCACCTGTGAAGCCATCTGGTCCTGGACTTTTGTTTGTTGGAAGATTTTTAATCACAGTTTCAATTTCATTACTTGTAATTGGTCGTTTCATATTTTCTATTTCTTTCTGGTTCAGTCTTGAAAGGTTATACCTTTCTAAGAATTTGTCCATTTCTTCCAGGTTGTCCACTTTATTGGCATAGAGCTGCTTGTAGTAGTGTATTAGGATGCTTTGTATTTCTGCGGTGTCCTTAGTAACTTCTTTTTTATTTCTAATTTTATTGATTTGAGTCCTGTCCCTCTTTTTCTTGATGAGTCTGGCTAAAGGTTTATCAATTTTGTTTATCGTCTCAAAGAACCAGCTTTTAGTTTCATTGATCTTTGCTATTGTTTTCTCTGTGCTATTTCATTTATTTCTGCTCTGGTCTTTATGATTTCTTTCCTTCCACTAACTTTCAGTTTTGTTTGTTCTTCTTTCCCTAGTTCATTTAGGTGTAAGGTTAGATTTTTTATTTGAGATTTTTCTTGTTTCTTGAGGCAGGCTTGTATTGCTATAATCTTCCCTGTTAGAACTGCTTTTGCTGCATCCCAAAGATTTGTATTGTTGTGTTTTCATTGTCATTTGTCTCTAGGTATATTTTGATTTTTTCTTTGATTTCTTTAGTGATCTCTTGATTATTTAGTAACGTATTATTTAGCCTCCATGTGTTTGTGTTTTTTACATTTTTTCCCTGTAAATTATTTTTAATCATCCCTGGTGGCTCAGTGGTTAAGAATTTGCCTGCCAATGCAGGAGATACAGATTCGAACCCTTGTCTGAGAAGATGCCACATTCCGTGGAGCAACAAGCCTGTGTGCCGCAACTACTGTAGCCTGTGCCCCTAGAGCCCATGCTCAGCAACAAGAGAAGCCACCACAATGAGAAGCCCGTTAACCACCAAGAAGAGTAGCCCCCACTACCTGCAACTAGAGATCACCTGCATGCAGCAACGTAGACCCAACACAGGCAAAAATAAATAAATAAAAATTTTTTTTAAAAAAGTTTTCCTAAATTTACCAAGGCTTGATTTGTGACCCTAGATGTGATCTATCCTGGAGAATGTTCCATGTGCACTTGAGAAGAGAATGTAATCTGCTGTTTTCAGATGGAATGTCTTATAAATATATATTAAATCTATCTGGTGTATTGTTTCATTTAAATCTTGTGTTTCCTTATTAATTTTCTGTCTGGATGATCTGTCCTTTGGTGTAAGTGAGGTGTTAATGTCCTCCAGTATTACTGTGTTACTGTCAATTTCCTATTTTATAGCTGTTTTAGCATTTGTGTTATGTATTGAGGTGCTCCTATGTTGGGTGCATATATATTTATAATTGTTATATCTTCTTCTTGTATTGATCCCTTGATCATTATGTAGTGTCCTTCTTTGTCTCTTGTAACATTCTTTATTTTAAAATCTATTTTATCTGATATGAGTATTGCTACTCTAGCTTTCTTTTGATTTCTATTCGCATGGAATATCTATTTCCATCCCCTCACTTTCAGTCTGTTTGTGTCCCTAGGTCTGAAGTGGGTCTCTTGTAGACAGAATATATATGGGTCTTGTTTTTGTATCCATTCAGCAAGCCTGTGTCTTTTGGTTGGAACATTTAATCCATTTACATTTAAGGTAATTATCGATACGCATGTTCCTATTACCATTCTCTTAATTATTTTGGGGATTTTTTTGTAGGTCCTTTTCTTCTCTTGTGTTTCCCACTTGGAGGAGTTCCTTTAGCATTTGTTGTAGAGCTGGTTGGGAGGTGCTGAATTCTCTTAGCTTTTGCTTGTCTGTAGAGCTTTTGATTTCTCCATCGAATCTGAATGAGATCCTTGCTGGGTAGAGTAATCTTTGTTGTAGATTCTTCCCTTTCATCACTTTAAATATATCCTGCCGCTCCCTTCTGTCTTGTAGAGTTTCTGCTGAGAAATCAGCTGTTAACCTTATGGGAGTTCCCATGTATATTATTTGTCATTTTTCCTTTACTGCTTTTAATGATTTTTCTTTGTCTTTAATTTTTGTCAATTTGGTTACTATGTGTCTCGGCATGTTTCTCCTTGGGTTTATTCTGCCTGGGACTCTCTGCACTTCCTGGAGCTTGGGGGCCATTTCCTTTCCCATGTTAGGGAAGTTTTCAACTATAATCTCTTCAAACATTTTCTTGGGTCTTTTCTCGTCCAGACGTCTCTTAGGCTGTCTTCATTTTTTTTCTTTCTTTTTTCTTTATTCTGTTCCTTGGCAGGAATTTCACCATTCTGTCTTCCAGGTCACTTATCCGTTCTTCTGCCTCAGTTATTCTGCTATTGAGTCCTTCTAGTGTATTTTTCATTTCAGTTATTGTATTGTTCATCTCTGTTTGTTTGTTCTTTAATTCTTCTATGTGATTGCTCTTTAATTCTTCTAGTTCTCTGTTAAACATTTCTTGTATCTTCTCGATCTTTGCCTCCATTTTTTCTCCGAGGTCTTGGATCATCTTCACTATCATTATTCTGAATTCTTTTTCTGGAAGGTTGCCTATCTCTACTTCATTTAGTTGTTTTTCTGAGGTTTTATCTTGTTCCTTCATCTGGCACATAGTCCTCTGCCTTTTCATTTTGTCTATCTTTCTGTGAATGTGGTTTTCATTCTACAGGCTGCATGATTGTAGTTCTTCTTGTTTCTGCTGTCTGTCCTCTGGTGGATGAGGCTATCTCAGAGGCTTGTGTAACCTTCCTGATGGGAGTGACTGGTTGTAGGTAGAGCTGGATGTTGCTCTGGTGGGCAGAGCTCAGTAAAACTTTAATCCACTTATCTGCTAATGTGTGTGGCTGAGTTCCCTCCCTGTTGGTTGTTTGGCCTGAGGCAACCCAGCACTGGTGTTTTCAGGCTCTTTGGTGGGGTTAATGGCGGACTCTGGGACAGCTCATTCCAAGGAGTACTTCCCAGAACTTCTGCTGCCAGTGTCCTTGTCCCTGTGGTGAGCTACATCCACCCCCCACCTCTGCAGAAGACCCTCCAACACTAGCAGGTATGTCTGGTTCAGTTTCCTATTGGGCCACTGCTCCTTCCTCCTGGGTCCTGATGCTCACACTACTTTGTGTGTGCCCTCCAAGAGTGGAGTCTCTGTTTCCCCTAGTCCTGTCGAAGTCCTGCAATCATATCCTACTAGACTTCAAAGTCTGATTCTCTGGGAATTCCTCCTCCCATTGCTGGACCCCCAGGTTGGGAAGCCTGATGTGGGCCTCAGAACCTTCACTCCAGTGGGTGGACTTCTGTGGTTTAATTGTTCTCCAGTTTGTGAGTCACCCACACAGTGGTTATGGAATCTCATTTTATTGTGATTGCTCCCCTCCTACCATCTCATTGCAGCTTCTCCTTTGTCTTTGGAAGTGGGATATCTTTTTGGTGAGTTCCAGTGTCTTGTCAATGATTGTTCAGCAGTTAGTTGTGATTCTGGTGCTCTCTCCTAAGCTAATTTGAATTGAGTTTTGTTACTTTCAACAAAAGAGTGCTAATCTGTTGCCATATGGTTTTCGGATGTAGTATGCATTTTTGCTGTAGTTCTTTAAAACTTGGGAGTATATCTAAGGAATAATAATAAAAGTGACTATAATAGCTTTATTTTAATGCAATCACTATATCCTATGTAGTATACTAAATGCCTTATATATTTTATCTTGTTTAAAATTTTATCATGCTTGTGATGCAAGTATTTAATTCCATTTCACCATTGCAGAAACTAAGCACCACAGAGTTAAATAAATTACTCTATATTATCTAGCTGGTGAGTGTTACAGCTCAGATTTTTAACCCAAATTTGTCTGATTCGAAGGATTCCAATGTCTGTGCACTTAAATATCATACTACACTTCTTCAAATATGTATAGAAATATTATAAAAAATTTAATAATTGGTCATTAGAAAACCTCATTCCCCAGTCATGGAAGGAAGCAAAGAGTTTTCCTACATATATCAATTGAAATTATATTTAACAAAGAACTTCAATCACACTTTGGGCAATGAGACTCAAATAACCTAAAACTTAAAAGTAACCATGTGAAATGGAGTTCACACACTTTATTGTTTTTGTTGAGACAGAAGTAAACAAAAAGCTATAAGTTCTAAAGTGTCTTGTGAAATACACTTGTCATTTGAATTATTTGCACAATTACAGTTATATAATGCCACTTTCCTGAGAATTCCCTGAAATAAACATATCTGTGGTTATCTCTTAACTTTTGTCTCATATCCACTAGGTAAAACTGTGCTATTGTATTAATGCAAATATAAAGTTTGTTTGAAATTTTTAATGAAGTATAGTTGATTTACAATATTATATTAGTATCAGTGTGCAACATAGTTATTTAGTATTTTTACAGAGTATACTCCATTATAGGTTATTACAAGATAATGGACATTGTCCCCTGTGCTATACAGTATATCCTTATTGCTTATCTATTTTATAAATAGTAGTTAGTATCTGTTAATCTCAATCCCTAATTTGTCCCTCTCCCCCTTTAGTCTCCCCTTTGGCAACCATATATTTGTTTTCTATATCTGTCTATTTATGTTTTGTATATACATTCATTTATATAATTTTTTAGATTCCACATATAAGTGATATACAGTATTTGTCATTCTCTGTGTATTTCACTAAGCATAATATTCTCTAGTTCCACCCATGTTGCTGCAAATGGCAGAATTTCATTCTTTTTTATGGCTGAGTAATATTCCATGAGTTAGATAGATAGATAGATAGATAGGTATCTTCTTAATCTAGTCATTGTTTGATTGGCCCTTGGGTTCCGTCCATGTTTTGGCTATTGTAAATAGTGCTGCTATGAACATTAGGGGTGTATGTATCTTTTCAAATTAGTGTTTTCATTTTTTTCTGGTTTTATACCCAGAAGTGGAATTGCTGGATTATATGGTAGTTCTATTTTTAGTTTTTTGAGAAGCCGTCATACACATTCCCACCAACAGTGTACAAGGGTTCCCTTTTCTTTACATCCTCTCCAACAGTTGTTATTTGTAGTCTTTTTGATGATAGCTATTCTGACAGGTGTGAGGTTATGACTTATTGTTGCTTTGATTTGCATTCCTCTAATAATTAGTGATGTTGAGCATCTTCTCAAGTGCCTGTTAGCCATTTGTATGTCTTCTTCAGAAAAATGTGTCCACTTAAATCTGCATTCTTCTCTCATTATGCAACACTCATTCATATGTGATTATATAACTACTGATTTGAAAAAGACCTTAGGGTAAGATGTGCCTCAGACCCAGAATGGAACAAAGTAATTATTATCATGTCTACTTAGAGTTTCTGTGTAAATGTTAGACAAAGGTGTCTTGGTAGCTACTTTTCATCATGTGCTTTGATGAATGGTAAAACAGTCTTCAAAGCAAAACCAGCCTTTCCATTATCTTGCTTTTGTATTTGAAATCAACTAGAAAATTATGTATTTTAAGGTCTTTTCTAAAATTGCCTAAGTTTGTTATGCAATTATGTAATGAGATAATTATTTGTATTATCTATCTAACCTCAACAGAAATTTGTTTTTCTAGAACCATTCCTGACCACTGGTCACCTAGAAGAGAGGAGAGGACTTTAGGGAAAGGAGAAAAAAGATGGGAGAATTTTAATGTGTAAGAAGAAAAAGACTATAAACTTTGGCTAAGTTAGTATATGAGTACAGATTAGAGCCCTAAGCCATCCAGAACAAAGAATGAAGGCACTGGTGGAAAGGGAAAGCCAATAAAGAAACAAAGAATAGGTACCAAAGACAATGTGAAGCTGGAGTAGACCATTACAGGTAACTGTGACAGAGCAAGAGGTATGCCCTGAACTTAAGCCATAATCTTTGTTTTTCTGTTTTAATCTAATATATTATTATTCTTTTCAAAATTTTCAGGCATAAGTGTGACAATATATTAAACATAATAAGAAGGTTGATCTGATAATCCCTGAGTTATATAATGGGCTCCACTTTTCAAGTGGTATGTCCTGAACTCAAGCCATAATCTTTAGACATTAAATATTACATACCTTTATTTTAAAGACACTGCCTTTCTTCAAAGTCATTTTGGAGTCTTTTTTTATGGGAAGTAAGACAGAGAAACAGCTGATGTATGTCTTTAGTGTATCTGAATTCCCAATAGACTAAGGTGTTTTTTGGCACTGTAATGTATTTAGTAGTCTCATATTATGTCTCTTCAAAAGCACAAGCTAATCACACTATCCTTTATGATAGAATAATATGAATATGTTGATATCCCAAGTTTACTATCACAATTAAAGTTAGAGATTCAAATAAAGATGATTAGATTCCTAAATTATTTTTCCTGTGGGATTGAACATGCAACCAATGAACAGAGGGTAATACAGATGATTAGCTTGAACAAGCAAAGATATAGAAACCATATACTTTATTTCATTTGTACTGATCTCTGATTAAACTCATAGAATTTTTTAAAATCCTATTGGGTTTAGGTTAAGGAAATAGAAAAATCTGCATGTATTTGGAAAATGATATATATGAGCAAAAATGAATATGGTTATATTCAATGTTTGTAAATAAAGTTGAAAATAAAATACCCAATCTCACAGTTTATGATACTCTCCCTGCAGAATAACATAATCATTAAACTAGAAGTCAAAAGACCTGGGTTGTTTTCCATGTGTGAAACTAGATTTAACTTCTCTAAGCTTTAATTTTCTCATCAATAAAATGAGAAAGTAATATAACTATTTCTAAAATACTTTTTGAAACATCTTAATTGTGAAATGAATTCAGGTGATTATGACCAGGATTTGTTAATAAAATAGAATATGAAAGAAAATACTAATGTTCTCTGAATATTATAAGGATAAATATTGTTCTTGAATTATTTTCATCAGTTGTGTGTGTGTGTGTGTGTGTGTTTACTGGTAAAAAAAAGTAAAAGTTGTTTCATATTATGGGTTACAGTCAGAAGTATCTTTAATCCATTGGACTATATTATTTCTTAAGTCTTTTCTATACCTAATTATAATCATACTTCCCAAACATATATTTATAAGCGTACTATAAAGCTACAGTAATCAAAGCATTGTGATTCCAGCCTAAGTAATTGACTTAATTACAAAGACCAGGAATAGACCCACACAAAATATCTACTTGATTTTCAATACAAGACACCAATAAAATTCAATGAAAAATAATGTCTTTTAATAAATTTTCTTGGAGCTACTAGTAATCTGTTTAGAAAAAAGTGAATGGTGGCCCCTATTTCAAATCGTTAAACAAAAGCCCTAGAACTGATTTGTAGTATGACAGTGTGAGGAACATCAATGAACTCAGCTCCACAAAACTCACAAAAATCATGAGAGAAATAAATAAATGGAAATGGCTAAGGGCAAAGAACTAATAAAAAATCCATTCAACAAAATTTGTGACTATTCAATAAGAAATGTGAGTCTGTGGTGTTTGAACCAAGACTGAGCTTCCCATCCCTCCCAGCTCAGTGAGGCAGAGACTCTACTTTGGACTCTTACCACCAAGAACATAGGTCACACTCTCCTGCAGCTCCTAGTCACAGTGTAAGTAGATAGGTTGGGGGGGGGTGGTCACCAGAGGAAGAGAACAAGATAAAGATTTTTGACATAAGAGAAGCCATTTTAAGCCTAAGCCATTTTGTGATCTAAGCTTGGCCACAATGCTTGCCCTTAAATAGGTCTCACTAAACAATTATCTTAAGGAAACAAAAGAAGAAAGGACTGTTATCAAGCAAGAGAAAGAACAATAGCAAAGATAACAAATCAGTTGTAAAGCCTCCTAGTTCGGTTTCAATGGTAAAGAGTAGTCTGAAGCACTTTCTTAAGCTGTTTTGCAGAATTTAACCCCTACCTCTAGTGCTCAACCACCAGATCAACTGGAACTTAAGGGATAATGATGTTGACCTTTTCTGACTCTCGTGACTTCAATCAACTAAAGCTTCGACTCTATAGACCTTTACTCCAATTTTTTTGTTGAATTCTTCTCTGCTCAAGCCCCTTCATGCATATGCATACATTGCCCAAGCCTCTTCATGAATATACATGTACCATTAGCTTAAAACTTCCCCAGTTTTCCTGTTGGTGTAGACACTGCTTTGGGAAAGATTCCCAGTGTTCTTCTTAATTGCTGCAAGTATGATAAATCCTTTTTTTTTCCACTCTTTGGCTTGGTCGTGTCTTTTTACTCAATACCCACCAAGAGGCAAACCCAGTTTTGGAGTAACAACAGGGTTTTCTCTCCAGGATAAACAGAATATCAATATTTCTCATCTTGTGGCCAGCTACACGTTACTGACACTAAGTCCCCAGTGAATGCTGCTGAGAGGCAGGGTATTTTTTTTTCCCACCCAACCCCCACTCATGGAATGCAAGCTTTACCTTGGATGTGTCACACTGAGAAGATGGGGACTCTGATAATCTTGGCTCATAAGGTGATGTTCTCATATGAGTAAAGGCAAACCATGAGAACTTCAGATCAGCTGCTACTTTCTCCACCAAGCATTCAGCTCCTAGACTGGGGATGTCACTCCGATGGAGTTTAACATTGTCCCCAGTTACAGAGTTGTGGATCACAGATTTTGCCTGGGGGGGAAAAGCAAGCCATATAGCTGATAGTTTCTCTTCCTAAAGGTCTGACATCATCTGCAATGGTGCATGGAAAAGTTGAAACTTAAGGGCACTCTCAAGAACAGTGGAAGTTGTTATGAAAGGCCACTGAGAAAATAATTAAAATATATGCTAAATTATAGGTCATCTAATTTGCAGGATACCTGAGAAAAAGACTCCTGGAGGATGTCTCCTGAGATCAGGACAAATATCAAACACTGACTTCAGAAACTATTTCTTCTTAAAGAGACACAATTTGATACAATCAATTTGTAGAGCAATTTATGCTCCAGGGCATGGTGAAAAAGCATTCATCAATCAGCCAACAATTAGTGGAGTTTAATGGCTAAACGTAATCGGGGAATGAGAGGAAGAGAGCTCTTTGAAAAACACAGTCATCCCAGGGTTATTGTGAGTATACACAAACTTGTGCCTCCCTAAAAAAATAACATTAGAGGCTGAATATCATGAGGGGAGACTAGATTTCACTAAAATAATTTAACCAGTCACTAAAGAAATAATCAAGCAAGTAACAAGAGGAAGCCCCCAATGAGAGAGGACCAGCACCAAGAGTTGCTAAAATATATTATTTTAAATGTCCAGTTTTAAACAAAAAATGATGAGACATAAAAGAATGGTTGAAGGAGATCAGAATATGCTACACAAAAATATGCTACTTTGGCATAAGGATTATTTTGAGCTGAAGACAATTAAGAAACTGCAAACACAGGAGGAATCCTCAGTCCTAAAATGAGAAGATAGAAATTTCCTTTTGTAAAGGAAATTTACATTTGTATATGTGTCCTCCTCTCCCGTAGCAAGAAGAGGAAAACAACTCCAGAGACAAATCTTGTCACGAGATGACTTAAGACTGCACAACACACTTTATAAAAAAATCCTGACTTAGCAAACATTTTCTAGTTACCTTCCCACAACATATGCCAACTCCCAGAACTCCAAATCCACTTTTCCTTATCCAGTGTCTTCCCTATACTTTATCATCCTTTGTTAATATAATATATAAGCCCCTGGATCTAAGTGCCTCTTTGGGGTATTCACTTATTTTCTATGAGAAACCCCATGTATGTACAAAATAAAATTTTCTCCTATTAATATGCATTTTTTTCAGTTTAATTCACAAGTCCCTTCTACTGAACCTAAGAGGGTAAAGAAAAAGTTTTTTTTTTTTCTCCCCTTCAAAGGGAAGTATAGTTCATACATTGTGAAAAATGCAGGCAAGAGGAATTGTCTATGAGGGTGACTAGATGTCAGATTTCTCAGAAAGAGACTTCAAAATAGCCATTATAAACAGGTTCATAGAACATACAGAAACTATATTTATGAAAGCAAAGGATGGTATGATGAGAATATTGTATCAAATAGAGAGTACCTAAAGATAAAAATAATAAAAAATGAATATTCTGGAGGTGAAAATTGAAGTAACTAAAAAAAAATTATGTGTCTGAAGAGTTGATCTGAACTTACAGAAGAAGGAATAGGCAAACTTAAAAATAACATCGTCCTCAATGGTGAAAAACTGAAACCATTTCTACTAAGATCAGGAACAAGAAAAGGTTGCCCACTCTCACCACTATTATTCAACATAGTTTTGGAAGTTTTAGTCACAGCAATCAGAGAAGAAAAAGAAATAAAAGGAATCCAAATCAGAAAAGAAGAAGTAAAGCTGTCACTCTTTGCAGATGACATGATACTATAAATAGAGAATCCTAAAGATGCTACCAGAAAACTACTAGAGCTAATCAATGAATTTGGTAAAGAAGCAGTATACAAAAATAATGCACAGAAATCTCTGGCACTCCTATACACTAATGATGAAAAATCTGAAAGTGAAATTAAGAAAACACTCCCGTTTACCATTGCAACAAAAAGAATAAAATATCTAGGAATAAACCTACCTAAGGAGACAAAAGACCTGTATGCAGAAAATTATAAGTCACTGATGAAAGAAATTAAAGATGATACAAATAGATGGAGAGATATACCATGTTCTTGGATTGGAAGAATCAACATAGTGAAAATGACTGTACTACCCAAAGCAATCTACAGATTCAAGGCAATCCCTATCAAACTACCACTGGCATTTTTCACAGAACTAGAACAAAAAATTTCACAATTTGTATGGAAACACAAAAGACCCCGAATAGCCAAAGCAATCTTGAGAACGAAAAATGGAGCTGGAGGAATCAGGCTCCCTGACTTCAGACTATACTACAAAGCTACAGTAATCAAGACAGTATGGTACTGGCACAAAAAGAGAAATATAGATCAGTGGAGCAGGATAGAAAGCCTAGTGAAAAACCCATGCACATATGGTCACCTTATCTTTGATAAAGGAGGCAAGAATATACAGTGGAGAAAAGACAGCCTCTTCAATAAGTGGTGCTGGAAAAACTGGACAGGTACATGTAAAAGTATGAAATTAGAACACTCCCTAACACCATTCACAAAAATAAACTCAAAATGGATTAAAGACCTAAATGTAAGGCCAGACACTATCAAACTCTTAGAGGAAAACATAGGCAGAACACTCTATGACATAAATCACAGCAAGATTCTTTTTGACCCACCTCCTACAGAAATGGAAATAAAAACAAAAATAAACAAATGGGACCTAATGAAACTTAAAAGCTTTTGCACAGCAAAGGAAACCATAAACAAGACCAAAAGCCAACCCTCAGAATGGGAGAAAATATTTGCAAATGAAGCAACTGACAAAGGATTAATCTCCAAAATTTATCAAGCAGCTCATGCAGCTTAATAACAAAAAAACAAACAACCCAATTCAAAAATGGGCAGAAGACCTAAATAGACATTTCTCCAAACAAGATATATATATTGCCAACAAACACATGAAAGAATGCTCAACATCATTAATCATTAGAGAAATGCAAATCAAAACTACAATGAGATATCATCTCACACTGGTCAGAATGGCCATCATCAAAAAATCTACAAACAATAAATGCTGGAGAGGGTGTGGAGAAAAGGGAACCCTCTTGCACTGTTGGTGGGAATGTAAATTGATACAGCCACTATGGAGAACAGTATGGAGGTTCCTTAAAAAACTAAAAATAGAATTACCATACGACCCAGCAATCCCACTACTAGGCATAGACCCTGAGAAAACCATAATTCAAAAAGAGTCATGTACCAAAATGTTCATTGCAGCTCTATTTACAATAGCCAGGTCATGGAAGCAACCTAAGTGTCCATCAACAGATGAATGGATTAAGAAGATGTGACACATATATACAATGGAATATTACTCAGCCATAAAAAGAAACGAAATTGAGTTATTTGTAGTGAGGTGGATAGACCTAGAGTCTGTCATACAGAGTGAAGTAAGTCAGAAAGAGAAAGACAAATACTGTATGCTAACACATATATATGGAATCTAAGAAAAAAGAAAAAAGTTCATGAAGAACCTTGTGGTAAGACGGGAATAAGGACACAGACCTACTAGAGAATGGACTTGAGGATATGGGGAGGGGGAAGGGTAAGCTGTGACAAAGTGAGAGAGTGGCATGGACATATATACACTACCAAACATAAAATAGAGAGCTAGTGGGAAGCAGCCACATAGCACAGGGAGATCAGCTCGGTGGTTTGTGACCACCTAGAGGGGTGGGATAGCGAGGGTGGGAGGGAGGGAGATGCCAGAGGGAAGAGATACGGGAACATATGTATATGTTTAACTGATTCACTTTGTTATAAAGCAGAAACTAACACACCATTGTAAAGCAATTATACTTCAATAAAGATGTTAAAAAAAAAAGACTGATAGTTGATGCAAGTCAAAAAACAGAAAAAAAGATGAGAAACAATGAAGATATCTTTAGAGAAATGTGGGACACCATCAAGCATACCAAAATATAATGAGTACTCGAAAGAGGGGACAAAGAGAAAGGAACATAAATAATATTCAAAGAAATAAAGGCCCAAACTTCCAAAATTTATTAAAGTACAAAAACCTACACATTCAGGAAACCCAAAAAACTCCAACTCACATAGACAAAAAAGATCCACAAATAAAACACATCTTAGTAAAAACACTGCAAGTTGAAGACAAGGAGAAAATCTTGAAAGTAGCAAGGGAAAAAACTCATCAGTCACAACAGAAAACCAGTAGGATTAAGAGCTAACTTTTCAACAGTTATAATAGAGGCCAGAAAAAGCAATGGGATAACATATATAAAGTGCTCAAAGAAAAAATAAAACTTCAACCAGCAATCCTATATTCAACAAAGCTATCTTTCAAAAATGAAAACAAAATGAAGAAATCTTTCTCATATAAACAAAAATTGAGAAAATATCCATAGAAAATACTAAAGGAAGTTGCTCAGCATGAAAGCAGGTGATTCTAAATGATAAACTGAATTCACACCAAAAAAGAATACCAAGGACATTCTAGCTAATGAAAAAAGACAAGAAAAGGAAATGGAAGATATAAAGATTGGGAAGAAAAAAAAAAGTCTCTGTTCGCAGATAATATGATTATCTATGTTGAAAATACAAAATAATTTACAAAAAAACCCTCAAATTAATAAATGTTTATAGCAAGGTTGCAGGATACAAGGTTAATATACAAAAGTCAATCACTTTCTTATATCCAGCAAAGAACAAATGGAATTTGAAATTAAAAACAATACCATTTACATTAACATTCCCCAAAATAAAATAATTTGTTATAGATCTAACAAAATATGCACAAGATTTATGTGAGTGATATTATCATATATTATTCTCAATATTTGACAGTAAAAGAATAATTGATACAACTTTTTGAGACCCATTTGGTAATACCTCTCAAAATTTCAAATGTGCACATCTTTTATCTTTCCAATTCTAATACTAGGAATTCATATGTACACTCACAAATGTATTCAAAGATAAATGTAGTAGAATAATAATCAAAGGAACATTTAAAAATAATAGCAAAAACACAATGAAAACTGGAAGAAGTGTAAAATCCAAAAATAGAGAAGTGAAAATCACCTTCTGGAATGGCAGAGTGAGGAAATTGGTGAAATCATTCTTCCCCAAAACAAATGAAAATGTGAGAATACTAATTAAAATCAACCATTTCAGAACTTTGGCAATTAATCAAATACAAAACAAACTGAAAAATCATATAGAAAGTCTACTAAGTCTGTAAAACTGTGAGTTGGTAGTTTAACCTACTATTCCTATCCCACTCCCTTCCCAACACAGAGATGCAGTAGCCAAAAACCCACAACAGTGAAGACAGCTGAGAGACCTGAGTGCTTTTGGAATTCCATTAAAAATCCAATCCCTAGGGAACAGTCAATATTTTATCCAAACTTGTAGCACCTTGGGAAATCTCTTTTGTTAGAGTGTAATGGCTATTAGCTTTGAAGCACAGCAGTGTGTTTGTGCATGTGTGTGAGGGGGTGTGCAGTGTGCAGGAAGGGAGTCACCTACCCCATGGCATTACCAGAGGTGCTGGCAACATCTCAGATATCCAAGGTTTTAAGAAAGACTCTGGCTGAGATTTTTTTTTTTTTAATTCTGAGGAATTAGAAGATCATAGGAAACTTTGAAAAACTCCAACATATTAAATGGGACTTTAAGTCTTCACATGTATGCAAGGATATGTGCAAGCCAGGAAAAACGTGAGAAAAAAGCACCAGTCACCCACCTTTGGCTGTCCTTGCAGCCTCAAGCAGCAGGAGGTGAAATCTAAGGCTGTTTTGTTAACTTCCTAAAGTTTAAAAACATGTCTTTCCACACAGATCACCTTGGCAAATGGTAGAAGTCATACAGGCAAGATGCTAAAAGAAAACTTCTGTTTTATTATTGGCTCAACACTAAATTATAATGACACAGGTGTTATCACCAGGAATCCAGGCTTATTTTTGGATATGTCTCCTAAGGCAAAAGAAATAGAAGCAAAAATAAACAAGTGGGACCTAATTAAGCTTAAAAGCTTTTGCACTGCAACGGAAACCATTAATAAAATGAGAAGACAACCTATGGAATGGGAGAATATATTTGCAAGTGATATGACTGATAAAGGGTTAATATTCAAAACATAGAAACAGCTCATACAACTCAATGTCCAAAAGACCGTGAAATCCAATCAAAAAACGGGCAGAAGGCCTGAATACAAATTTTTCCAAGTAAGACATACAAATGGCTAACAGGCACATGAAAAGATGCTCAACATCACTAATTATTAGAGAAATGCAAATCAAAACAACAATGAGATATCATCTCACACCTGTCAGAATGACTATCATCAAAAAAACTACAAATAACAAATGTTGGAGAGGATTTGGAGAAAAAAGAACACTTGTATACTGTTGATGGGAATGTAAATTGGTGTAGCCATTATGGAAAACAGTACTGAGGTTCTCATAAAACTAAAAATAGAATTACCATATGATCCAGCAATTTTACTCATAGGTATATATCTGGAAAAAAACAACAACACTAATTTGAAAAGATACATACACCCCAATGTTTATAGCATCACTGTTTACAATAGCCAAGATATGGAAGCAACACAAGTGTCCATCAACAGACAAATAGATAAAGAAGATGTGGTATATATAAATACAATGGAATATTACTTAGTCATAAAAATAAAATTCTGCCATTTGCAGCAATGTGGATGGACCTAGAGAATATTATGTTTAGTGAAATATGTCAGACAAAGACAAATACTATATGATATCACTTATATGTGGATTCTAAAAAAAAATACAAATGAATGTATATTCAAAACAGAAACAGATTCATAGATATAGGAAACAAACTATCAGTTACCATAGTGGGGAGGGAATGGGAGGGGCAAATTAGAGGTATAGGGTTAAGAGATACACACCACTATGTATAAAACGGACAAGCAGCAAATATATATAATATAACACAGGGAATTATTATCTTGTAATAACTTTTAATGGAGTATAATCTGTAAAAATGCTGCATCACTATGCTGTAGACCTGAAACTAATATAATATTGTAAATCAACTATACTTCAATTTAAAAAAGAGAGAGAGAAAATCTGGACCCAGAAAGAAAAGAACTTTAAAATAAACTAGTAGAGCACCCAGAAATCTTATATTGCAGGAGATATGGAATCTATATAATTAGTTCAAGAAATAATTGAAAAAAGAAACACTACAATGAAATCAACATAATAACAATTCTTGGGGGATAGTGGAATCTAATACAAGTATTGTTAAAATATAGTATCTAAAATTTCCAGTTCTCAGTCAAAAAAATATGAGCCATGAAAAAAGAAAGAAAGAAAGAAAGAAAGAAAGAAAGAAAGAAAGAAAGAAAGAAAAAAAAAAAAAGAAAGAAAGAAAATAATACCATATACACAGGAAAAAATAATCAATATGAAGTGTATCTGAAGGGACCAGATTTTGGATTTAGTAGACAAAGACTTTGAAGTCACTGTTATGAATATGCTAAAAGAATTAAAAGAAACCACATCTAAAGTATTAAAGGAAAGTATAAAAATTGTGTCTTACAAATTTAAAAAACATGAATAAAGATGCAAAAATTTTAAGAATTAACAAACCAGAAATTGTGGCATTGAAAAGCAAAATAACTGAAATAAAAAATTTACTATAAGAGCTCAAAAACAGATTTGAGCTGACAGAAGAAATAATTAATAAACACAAAAGCAGAACAATAAGAATTATCCAGTCTGAGGAACAGAGAAATAAAAAATGAGGAAAAAAGTTAACAGAACCTCAGCAAACTATAGAACACAAGCATAAAAATATGTATATAATGCAATTACTAGAAGGAGAAAAGAAAGTAAGTGGTCAGAAAAACCATCTGGAGAAGTAATAGCAAAAAAACTTTCTAAATGTGATTTTAAAATGTCAATTTATATTTTCAAGAATCTCAATAAACTCTGAGTAGAATAAGGTCAAAAAGATTGATACCTCTGCACATCATTGTCTAATTGATGAAAGTTAAAGAGAAAATCTTGAAAGCAGCAAGAGTAATACAAATTATTACATAAAAAGAATCTTCTGTAAAATTAAAGAAGGCATGATATCATCAGAAACCAGAGGCCATGAGACAGTGGAATAACATATTTATGGTGCTTAAAGGGAAATTGTGTCCACCCAGAATTCTATATTCAGATAAACTATCCTTCAGAAATTAAGGATAAATTAAGACATTGCCAGATAACAAATCCTTAGAGAATTTATTACTAGTAGACTTGAAATGAAAGGACATTGGACAGTAACTCAAATCCATATACAGAAATAAAGTGCACTGGTTAATGTAACTGCATAGGTAAATATAAAAGACAGTGTAATGTATTATCTGTTAGTAACTTTTTTTTCCAATCTAATTCTTTAAAAAGTACATAAAACAATGCTTATAAATCTGTGTTGATGGACAAAGTGTGTAAAAATGTAATATTTATGACAGAACTACAAAGGAAGAGAGAGGTAATGGAGTTTTATGTAAAGGCAAAATTTTTCTATGCCATTGAAGTTAGGGTGGAATTAATCAGAAATAGATTGTTATGAGTTAAGATATTAATTGTAATCTCAAGGTATCCACTAAAGAAATAGTTTTAAAATATGCTAAAAGAAACAACAAGGGGATTAAAAGGTACACTAGAAAATATCTATTTAACACAAAGGAAGAGAGGAATCAAAAAACTATAACATGTCAAAAACAAATAGAAGAATGGCAGAGGTAAACCTATCTTTTCAGTCTTTACAATAAATATAAATAAATTAAATACTCCAGTCAAAAGGCAGAAATTGGCAGAATGAAATAAAAAAAAAACAAAATATCAAAAAACACATGACCAACTGTATAGTGTTTAAAACTCACACAATTTGTGTTCAAAGACATAAACAGTTTGAAATTAAAAGAATAGAAAAAAATAGACTGTGCAATAAGTAGCCAAACAGACCTGAATTGGCTATATTAATATCAGACAAATAATATTTTAGAAAAAAAATCACTAGATACAAAGAAAAACAATTTATAATCCTAAAATGTCAATGTATTAGAAAGACATAATTACTGTAAACATATATGCACCTAACAAAAGGGCCCTCAAAATACATGATACAAAAATTGACAGAAATAAAAAAAAGAAATATACAATGCAAAATTAATTATTGGAGACTTCAAAATAACACCTTTAATAAGGGGCAGAAAAACTAGGCAGAAGATTAAAGGACATAGAAGACTTGAGCAACACCATAAATGAACTAGTAGTAAAAGACACCTATAGAATTCTCCACCAAATAACATCAGAATACACATCCTTTTCAACTCACATGGAATATTTTCTACAACAGATCATATGCTAGCCCATAAAGCAAGGTATAGATATTTAAGAAAATGATATTATAAAACACATGTTCTCTAACTGCATGGAATTAAAATAGAAATAAATAACAGAAAGAAATTTTGGAAATTCACAAATATACAGGAATAAAATGACACACTCCTAAATAACAAATGAGACAAAGAAGAAATTAAAAGAGAAATCAGAAAATAATTTGAGATAAATGAAAATGAAGACACAGCATAAAAAACTTATTGGAGGTACATAGAAAAATGTTTAGAAATTTATAAGCTGTACGTGCCTATTAGAAAAAAAAAAAAAAGATCTCAAATAAAGCAACCTAATCTTCCATCTTGAAAAGCTAGAAGAAAAAGACCAAACTAAACACAAATCAAGCAGAAGGAAAGGCATATAAAAGTTTAGAGTGGAACTAAAATAATGAATGGGAAAAAAATGAGAGAGAAAGAGAGAAAGAAAACCAATGAAACCAGAAGTTGGTTCCTTGAAAATATCAGCAAAGTTACCAAATTTTCAGCTAGAATGACTTAAAAGACAAAAACAGAAGAACACTCAAATTTATAAAATCATGATTGAAAGATCTGACATCACTGTTAATATTATAGGAATAAAGATAACAAAAATTTGTATAAAAAACAAATTAAAAAAATCAATAATATGAACAGATTTATGCCAGCAAATTAAATAAATTAAAAGTAATGGACAAATCCCTAGAAAGACAAAACACACAAAACTGACTTTTAAGAAGTAATAGACAAGTGAAAGTGTTTATAACAAGCAAAGATTAAATTAGTAACTTAAGAATTTCCAATAAAGAAAATGTCACACCTGAATGGTTTCACTGGTGAATTTTATTCAATATTACTTTAAAAAAAGATTAATACTAATTCTTCACATATTCTTCTAAAAAATAAAAGAAAAAGAACACTTCCCAACTAATTCTGAGGCCAGTACTACCTGGATACTAAAAACAAAGAGATCACATGAAAACAATAGACCTATCACCCTTATGATTATAGAAGGGAAAATATTCAACAAAAACCTAGCAGACTGAAGCTAGCAACATATTTACATCCTGACCAATTGGAATTTATCCCAGTAAAGTTGTTTGAACAGCTGAACAATCAACTAATGTATACATCATATTAACAGAACAAAGGACAAAAATCAGATGATCTCAATGGATGCAGAAAGAGCATTTGACAAAATTCAACACTTTTTTGTGATAAAAAAAACAAAAACAAAAAGTAGGAAAAGGAAACTACTTCAACTTGATAGTTTCTACAAAAAACCTACAGCTAGCATTATATTTAATAGAGCAAAACTACATGCATTCTTTCTAAGATCAGAAACAAGCAAAGATATCCATTCTTGCAGTTTTTTTCATCATTGACTAGATGTCTTAGCTAGGGAAATCAGGCAAGTAAGATAAATAAAATACACTGGAAAGAAAGAAGTAAAACTATTTCTACTTTTAGATATTATCTTATACATGGAAGATATTAATAAATCTAAAATTCTATTATAACTAATAAACAATTTTAGCAAAATTTCAAGATACAAGATCATTTTACAAAAATTAATTATATTTTATATGCTAGCAAAGAACAATTCCCAAACTGAAATTAAGTAAATAATCCTATTTATAATAGCAGAAAAAAGAATAAAATACATATAAATACATTTTTAAAAAAAGAAATACAAGACTTGTACACTAAAAACTACAAAATATTGCTGAAAGATATTTTAAGGCTTAAAAAAATGGAAAAAATAAACTTTTATGGACCAGAAGACTTAACTGATCATTAATTAAATCATTAATTCTCCACAAATTGATCTACAGATTCAATTAAATTTGTACCAAAATCCCAGATATATTTTTTGTAGAAATTGACAAACTGATTCTAAAATTTATATAGAAATGCCTGAGACCAAGAATAGCCAAATTAATCTTGAAAAAGTACAAATGTGGAGGATTCAAACTTTCTGATTCCAAAATTTACAACAAAGCTATCATTATCAAAATAATATGGTACTGGCATAAGGATAAGTAAATAGAATAGCATTAAAAATACAGTAATAAACCCTCATATTTAAGGTCAATTAGTTGACTTTTGACAGTAATGCCAAGATAATTCAATGAGAAAAGAATAGTCCTTTCTCAGATGTCCCATTCTGGGATAACTGGATATCCACGTGTTAAAAAAAAAAATGAATTTGGACACAAACTTTAAAACATACACACACACACACATACACACACACACACACACCAAAAAATAAAAATAAAAATGAATGGCATACTTAAGAATAAGTACTAAACTTATAAAACTGCTAGAAGAAAACATGAAAGTAAATCTTCGCAACTTCTGGTATGCAAAGGTTTTTTTGATATACCACCATGAGCACAAACAATGAAAGAACATATAAATTACACTTCCTCACAACTAAAAATTTTGTACTTTAAATGTTACCATCAAGAAAGTGAAAAGGCAGCACAGATAATGGGAGTAAAAAATTGCAATCACTATATTTGATAAAGGCCTTGTATTCAGAATTTATAACAAATGCCTTTAACTCAACTATAAAATATGAAACAATACAAATAAAAATGAGCAAAATTATTCAACAGACATACTTGCAAAAAAGGTATACAAATGTCCAAGAAACTCAAAAAAGATGTTCCACATCATTAGTTATTAGAGAAATGCAAATCAAAATCACAATAAGGTACCATTTCTCATCCTTTGGGATGGCTATAATCAAAGATACAGACAATAACAAGTGTTGATTAGGATGCAAATAAATTTGAATCCTCATCCACTGCTGATGGAAACATAAAATGGTGCAGCTTCATTGAAAAACATTTTGGCATTTCCTCAAAATGCAAAATATAGAGATGCCATATGCCCCAGCAATTTTCCTACTAAGCATATATCCAAGTGAAATGAGCACATACTTTCAAACAAAAACTTGTCTGCAAATATTCTTAGCAGCATTAGTCATATAGCTAAAACAGGGAAACAACACAAATGCCCATCAACTGATGAATGAAAAATAAAATGTAATATTGTTACTGAACTTCCTGCAAGACAGGCCAAATTTTTAAAGGGAAGGCACAACAAAAAGCAAAAAGAAGAAAGGGGTGTTGGTAGTTAATCTTCGGTTCTGGAAGTCTTGTGAAAGTCCAGACACTTCCTACCTGATGTAGGAGATGTAGTCAGCAACCTTGAGTTCTTGCATGCATCAGCCATTCTGAAATGTTTCTTAAAAACAGATCTAAGATTAAGTCGGTTAATTTCAAAGACAGCAGTTTTGGGCTAAGGTGAGGAGGGAGCTTTCCCGAATTTGGAGAGGGAGTCTGCCCATGCTGCCTATAGATGGAAAACTTTAGTTGAAAGTTTCTATCTCTGCCCCTTCAAGACTGAGCAGTTTTGGGCAGATCCTGCAAAATTTATTAGCTAAAATTGGGACATACTGACAAGCAGAAAGGAAAAGAAAGGTATTGGGTTGGCCAAAAAGTTCGTTAAGTTTTAAGTAAAAATAAAAGACACATTTTTCATTTCATCAAGAACTTTATTGAACAGCGTATTAATTAACAGAACGAACTTTTTGGCAAACCCAATATTTAGAAATCAAGAAAGGTTTCAAAAATGGGGTAATTAAAGCTACAAGCTGAGTACCACTACATTATAGCAGTAAAATGGAATGTTATTTGGCAATAGAAGGATATGTGGTACTGATACATGATAGAACATAGATCAATCTTGAAAACCTTAGGTAAATATAGGAAGCAAGTGACAAAAGACAACATACTGTATGGTTTCATTTATGTGAAATATTCGAACACTCAAATTCAGAGACAAAAGTAGCTTAGTGAGTGTTTAGAGTTGGGGTAGTGAGTAGGAATGGGGAGTGACTTCTAATAGGTACTGGATTTTATTTTGAGATATTGTTCTAAAATTAGATCATGATGATGGTGAACAACTCTGTGAATATACTGAAAACCTCTGATATGTATACTTTCAATGAGTGAATCTTATATGAAATACATATAAATAAAGCTGTAATAAATGGTCAAAACTTCCAAAAGAGTCAACATATAAATGACTTCTAATCTCCATTTATGTAAAAAATAGTTTGTACATAGAGAAAAAAGAAAGAAATATATCAATTTGATAATATTAATGATATGTGAGTCAGATTATGGTTAACTTTTTGATTTGTTTTAATATGTGCCATAGTCACTTTGGGCTGCTATAACAGAATATCATGAATTAATGACTTATAAACGGCAGAAATTTATTCCTCACAGTTCTGGAGGCTAGAAGTCTGAGATCAAGTGCCAGCAAGGTTAGGTTCTGGTTAGGTTCTTTTCTGGGTAGCAGACTGCCAACTTCTCATTATAGCCTCACATGGCAGAGAGCAGAGAGAGAAAGCAAGCTCTCTTGTAACTCTTATTAGGACATTAATTCCGTTCATGAGGATGCAACACTTATAATTTCATCTAACCCTAACTACCTCCCAAAGGCCCTACATCCTAATACAATTACAAGGGAGTTGTAAGTTTCAACATATGAATTTGGTGAGGGGGACAAACATTCAGTCCATAACAATATATCCATAGAGTCTAAGCATTTTACAATGTAAGTTATTGTAAAAATGATGGTTTATCATTTAAAAATATATGGAATGGGATAAATTATTGTATTCATCCCCAACCATTAGATAGCATTCAGCAGTCTAAAATAATGAAGTAATGTTACCTATAAATACATAGGTATTGTTGTCTAAGATGTACTCTTATGCAAAGACTAGCTATAGAAAAATATGGATACTTTAGCCTCATTTTTGTTTGCATGTGCCAGAAATCATAATTTATTTTTTATAAGGACTTAATTTCTATTTCTTGAGGCTTCATTCTACTAGGCTGATAGAGAAAAAAATTTACCAAAACAATATTATCAAACCAACTTCAGCCTTTAGCTTTTCCGTGTCCGAACCTCACTCCAGGACATCAGGTCTAAATAATATCTTGATATTTGGGAGCTCAATTTTTTCTTGATTATTTGTCTACACAACATTCTGCTGAGAATCTGTCATCCAGGATTGCATGTGTCTTTTGGGCATAGAGGCATTATAATATAAATAACATGATAAATTTAATATTAGTAAAGATAATGATAACAACAACAATAAAAGAAATCACTTATATGATGTTTACTATGTGCCAGGCACATTTCTATGACATTTACATATAATAAGTTAAGTCCAATAATGGCCATATAAGAAAATTACTATTATGTTATCAATTTTACAGATAAGGATGTTTGTACAGTCATCTGAGATAACTTACCCAAGGGCTCATAGCAGGTGAGTGGCAAAGTATTCATTTGGACTCTGGAAGTGCTGCTAGGAAGTAGTTCCCAGGTTTCCAATTTTTTGGTATCCTTCTATATATTCCCTGAGTCAATAATGTATAGAATTAGCTATCTGCTTACAAGATCAAGATGGCAATGAAGAGAACATGAAGAGGGAAAAAATATATTTCAAATTATTATCCAATAATATGTGTGTATTTGAATATGCATTAAAAATTCAGCAGTAAATAAATGTTGGTTAACACTTACTGTGTCTAGGCAATGTGACCTGGGGGTTAGAAGGAATAGCTATTTTTCATTTTATGTCCTCTGTACTTTTTTTAAATAATTAATTTATATTGGAGTATACTTCCTTTAAAATGTTGTATTAGTTTTTAACGTACAGTCAAGTGAATCAGCTATATGTATACATATATCCCCAATTTTTTGGAATTCCTTCCCATTTAGCCCACCACAAAGCACTGAGTAGAGTTCCCTGAGCTATACAGCAGATTCTCATTAGTTATCTATTTTATGCATAGTATCAATACTGTATACATGTCAATCCCAATCTCCCAATTCATCCCACCCCCACTTTCCCCCAGGTGTCCATAGTTTTGTTCTCTATGTCTGTGTCTCTCTGTTTTGCAGATAAGATCATCAATACCATTCTTCTAGATTCCACATATATGTGTTAATATACGATACTTGTTTTTCTCTTTCTGACTTACTTCACTCTGTATGACCTTCTTTGGTCCATCCAGATCTCTACAAATGACCCAATTTTGTTTCTTTTTATTGATGAGTAATATTCCATTGTATATATATATATATATATATATATATATATATATATATATATATACCACATCTTCTTTATCCATTCCTCTGTTGATGGACATTTAGGTTGATTCCATGTTATGGCTATTGTAAATAGTGCTGCAAAGAACATTGTGGTGTATGTGTCTTTTTGAATTATGGTTTTCTCAGGGTATATGCCCAGGAGTGGGATTACTGGGCCATATGGTAGTTCTATTTTTAGATTTTAAGGAACCTCCATACTGTTCTCCATAGTGGCTGTAACAATTTACATTCCCACCAACAGTGCAAGAGGGTTCCCTATTCACCACACCCTCTCCAACATTTATTGTTTGTAGATTTTTTGATGATGGCCTTTCTGACTGGTGTGAGGTGATACCTCATTGTAGTTTTGATTTGCATTTCTCTAATAATTAGTGAAGTTCAGCATCTTTTCATGTGTTTGTTGGCCATCTGTATGTCTTCTTTGGAGAAATGTCTATTTAGGTCTTCCACCCATTTTATGACTGGGTTGTTTGTTTTTTTGATATTGAGCTGCTTGTACTGTTTGCATAATTTGGAGATTAATCCTTTGTCAGATGCTTCATTTGCAAATATTTTCTTCCATTCTGAGGGTTTTCTTTTTGTCTTGTTATGGTTTCCTTTGCTGTGTAAAAGCTTTTAAGTTTAATTAGGTCTCATTTGTTTATTTTTGTTTATGTTTTCATTACTCTAGGGAGTAGGTTAAAAAGATCCTGCTGCGATTTATGTCAAAGAGTGTTCTATGTTTTCCTCTGAGAGTATTATAGTGGCTGGCCTTACATTTAGCTCTTTAATCCATTTTGAGTTTTTTATTGTGTATGGTGTTAAGAAGTGTTCTAATTTCATTCATTTACAGGTAGCTGTCCAGTTTTGCCAGCACCATTATTGAAGAGGCTGACTTTTCTCCATTGTACATTTTTGGCTCCTTTGTTATAGATTAGGTGATCATAGCTGCGTGGGTTTATCTCTGAGCTTTCTATCCTCTTCCATTGATCTATATTTCTGTTTTTGTGCCAGTGCCATACTGTCTTGATTACTGCAGCTTTGTAGTATAGTCTGAAGTTAGGGAGCCTGATTCCTCCAGCTCCATTTTTCCATTTTTCTTTCTCAAGATTGCTTTGGCTATTTAGGTTCTTTTGGGTTTCCATAAAAATTGCAAAACTTTCTGTTCTAGTTCTAAGTAAAATTCCATTGGTAATTTGATAGGGATTGCATTGAATCTGCAGATTGCTTTGGGTTATATAGTTATTTTCACAATATTGCTTCTTCCAATCCAAGAAAATTCTGTACTTCTCCATCTGTTTTTGTTGTCCTTGTTTTCTTTCATCAGCCTCTTATAGTTTTCTGCATACAGGTTTTTGCCTCCTTAGGTAGGTTTATTCCTAGATATTTTATTCTTTTTGTTGTAATGGTAAATAGGATTGTTTCCTTAATTTTTCTTTCTGATCTTTCATGGTCAGTGTATAGAAATTTAAGAGATTTCTGTGCATTAATTTTGTATCCTATGACTTCACTAAATTCATTGATTAGCTCTAGTAGTTTTCTGGTGACATCTTGAGGATTTTTTATGCATAGTATCATGTTATCTGCAAACAGTGACAGTTTTACTTCTTTTCCAATTTGGATTCTTTTCATTTATTTTTTTTTTGTCTCTGATTGCTGTGGCTAGGACTTCTGAAACTATGTTGAATAAAAATAGAAAGAGTGGACACCCTTACCTTGTTCCTGATCTTAGAGGAAATGTTTTCAGTTTTTCACCATTGAGAATGATGTTTGCTGTGGTTTGTCATAAATGGTCTTTATTATGTTGAGATGTGTTTGCTCTAGTCTCACATTATTTTATTATAAATGGGTGTTGAATTTTGTCAGAAGCTTTTTCTGAATCTATTGAGATGAATATGTGGTTTTTATTTTTCAATTTGTTAAGATGGTGTTGCACATGGATTGATTTGTGTATATTGAAGATTCCTTGCATCCCTGGGTTAAATACCACTTGATCATGGTGGATGATCCTTTTAATGTGTTGTTGGATTCAGTTTGTTAGTATTTTGTTGAGGGTTTTTACATCTATGTTCATCAGTGATATTGGCCTGTAATTTTCTGTTTTTGTGATGTCTTTTTGTCTAGTTTTGGTATCAGGGTGATTGTGGCCTCATAAAATGAGTTTGGGAGTGTTCCAACCTCTACAATTTTTTGGAAGAGTTTGAGAATGATAGGTGTTAGCTCTTCTGTAAATATTTGATAGAATTCACTGGAAAAGCCATTTGGTCCTGGACTTTTGTTTGTTGAAATATTTTTAATCACAGTTTCATTACTTGTGATTGGTCTGTTCATATTTTCTCTTTCTTCCTCGTTCAGTCTTGGAAGTTGTACTCTACTAAGAATTTGTCCATTTCTTCCAGGTTGTCCATTTTATTGGTATATAGTTGCTTGTAGTAGTCTCATAATCCTTCATATGTCTGTGATGTCCGTTGTAACTTCTCCTTTTTCATTTCTAATTCTATTTATTTGAATCTTCTCCCTTTTTTTCTTGATGAGTCTGGCTAAAGGTTCATCAATTTTATTTACCTTCTCAAAGAACCAGCTTTTAGTTTCATTGATGTTTGCTAATGTTTTCTTCATTTCTATTTCATTAATTCTGATCTGATCTTTATGATTTCTTTCCTTCTACTAACTTTGGGTTTTGTTTGTTCTTCTTTCTCTAGTTGCTTTAGGTGTAAGGTTAGATTGTTTATTTGAGATTTTTCTTCTTTCTTGAGGTCAGATTGTATTGCTAAAAACTTCCCTCTTAGAACTGCTCTTGCTGTACCCCTTAGGTTTTGGGTCATTGTGTTTTCATTGTCATTTGTCTCTAGGCATTTTTTTGATGTCTTCTTTGATTTCTTCAGTGATATCTTGGTTATTTATTAGCGTATTGTTTAGCTTCCATGTGTTTGTGTTTCTTTTGTTGTTGTTGTTTGTTTTTTTTGCCAGAATTTATTTCTAATCTCATAGCATTGTGGTTGGAAAAGGTGCTTGATATGATTTCAATTTTCTTAAATTTACTGAGGCTTGATTTGTGAACCAAGATGTGACCTATCCTGGAGAATGTTCTGTGTGCAGTTGAAAAGTGTATTCTGCTCTTTTCATATGGAATGTCTTATAAACATCAATAAAGTTCATCTGGTTTAATGTGACATTTAAGGCTTGTGTTTCCGTATTAAGTTTCTTTCTGGATGATCTGTCCATTGGTGTAAGTGGGGTGTTAAAGTCCCCCACTATTTTTGTGTTACTGTTGATTTCCCCTTTTATGCTTGTTAGCATTTGCCTTATGTACTGAGGTGCTCCTCTATCCGGTGCATTAATATTTACAATTGTTATGTCTCCTTATTGGATTGATCCCTTGATCATTATGTAGTGTCCTTCCTTGTCTCTTGTAACAAGGAAGCCTATTTTGTCTAAATGTTGCTATTTCAAATTTCTTTTGATTTCCATTTGCATGGAATATCTTTTTCCATCCCCTCACTTTCATTCCATATGTGTCCCAATGTCTGAAGTGGGTCTCTTGTAGACAGCATATATACAGGTCTTGTTTTTGTATCCATTCAACCAATGTGTGCCTTTTGGTTGGAGCATTAATCCATTTACATTTAAGGTAATTATCCATATGTATGTTCCTATTACCATTTTCTTAATTGTTTTGGGTCTGTTTTTATAGTTCTTTTCCTTCTCTTGTGTTTCCTGCCTAGAGAATTTCCTTTAGCATTTGTTGTAAAGCTGGTCTGGTGGTGCTGAATTCCCTTAGCTTTTGCTTGTCTGTAAAGCTTTTGATTTCTCCATCAGATCTGAATGGGAGCCTTGTTGGGTAGAATAATCTTTGTTGTACGTTCTTCCCTTTCATCACTTTAAATATATCCTGCCACTCCCTTCTGGCCGGCAGATTTTCTGCTGAAAAATCAGCTGATAACCGTATGGGGATTCCTTGTATGTCATTTTTTGCTTTTCCCTTGTTGCTCTTTTTAATTTTTTCTTTGTCTTTAATTTTTATTAGTTTGATTAATATGTGTCTTGGCATGTTGCACCTTGGGTTTATCCTGTATGGGACTCTCTGTGCTTCCTGGACATGGGTATCGATTTCCTTTCCCATATTAGGGAAGTTTTCAATTGTAATCTTTTCAAATATTTTCTCAGACCATTTCTCTTTCTCTTCTTCTTCTGGGACCCCTATAATTCCAATGTTGGTACTTCTAATGTTGTCCCAGAAGTCTCTGAGATTGTCCTCATTTCTTCCATTCTTTTTTCTTTATTCTGCTCCTCAACAGTTATTTCCAACATTCTATCTTCCAGCTCACTTATCCATTATTCTGCCTCAGTTATTCTGCTATTGATTCCTTCTAGTGTATTTTTAATTTCAGTTACTGTGTTTTTTTATCACTGTTTGTTCTTTAATTCTTCTTAAACATTTCTTGTATTTTCTTGATGCATGCCTCCATTCTATTTCCAAGATTTTGGATCATCTTTGCTGTCATTACTCTGAATTCTTTTTCTGGTAGATTGCCTATTTCCTCTTCATTTTTTTGGTCTTGTGGGTTTTTACCATGCTCCTTCATCTGCAACATATTTCTCTGTCTTCTTTTGTCTGACTTACTGTGTTTGAGGTTTCCTTTCCACAGGCTGCAGTATCTTTGTTCCTGTTGTTTCTGGTGTTTGCCCCCAGTGGGTGAGTTTGGTCCAGTGGCCTGTGTAGGCGTCCTGCTGGGAGGGACTGGTACCTGCACTCTGGTGGATGGAGCTGGATCTTGTCCTTCTGATGGGAAGGTCCACATCAGGTCGTTTTCTTGGGGGGTGTATGTGAGCCTAGTATGCCTTTAGGCAATCTGTCTGCTGATGAGAGGGTTTGTGTTCCTGTCTTGCTTGTTGTTTGGCATTAGGCGTCCAGCACTGGGACCTCCAAGCAATTGGGTGGAGCTGGGTAATTGAGTCAAGATGGAGACTTCCTGGAGAGCTCTTGCTGTTTAATATTCCCTGGGGCTGGGAATTCTCTGGCAGTCCAGTGTCCTGGAGTTGGTGCTCCCAGCCCAGAGGCTCAAGCCTGACCCCCTGCTCGGGAAACAAGATGGTGCAACAAAAAAGAAAAAAAAAAGAAAAAGAAAAAACAAGGGGGTGTGGGAAGAAAACAAACAGACTAACAAATCCCAAGACAAATATCAAATACAAAAACAGTAACAGTTAAAAAAAAAGAAAAAAAATGAATAAACAACTAAAACTCAAGACAAATGGTAAACATAAAACCAAACTAACAAAAACTAAGAAAGAAACACACACATACAAAAAAAGAAACAAAAACAAAGAAAACAGAAAACAAGAGAACAACCAGAAAAATAAAAGAACCCATAAACGAAATCAAATAATTAAAAACAAAACTAACAAAAACATAAACAAGAAACAAAACAAAAGCAGAATGCAAACTAATACAAAGCAAAGAAAACATCAAACAAACACACAAAAACGACCAAAAAATGATTAAAAACGAAACATAGCAAAACAAGGAAAAAGCACAAAACACCAAAAAAAGTAAAGTAGAAATAGAAAAATAAAAAAAATAAAAGATGAAAAATATATTTAAAAAATTAAAGAAAATTAAAACTAATAATAATAATAAAACAACAACAGAACAAAACAAAACATAAAAAATTGTAGTAATAATAATATTTTCCTGGGGTCTCAGCTGTCTGTGTCCTTACCCCCACCGTGAGTCACAGCCAAACTCCACCTCCCCACAAGGTCCTCCAATACCTCTAGGTAGGTTTCTGGACACGCTGTGGGCACTACTGGGACAGCTCAGTCTCTTACCTGGCCCAACTCTCATGTGTACTTGCCCCCATAGACCGGTCTCAGTTGTGGGAACACTCGTTGTCCATTCAGAGATTCTATATACACAGGGTTTACTAAGCTGATCACAGGGATTTAATCTGCAGCCTGTGCAGTTGCACAGAAAGATTTTCATTCCTTTTCCTTAGTCACCTAGCCTGTGGGGCTCAGGTATGGTTTTAGCCCCACTTCTGTGTGTGGGCCACCCACTGGGGTCTGCTCCCGAGGCTGCATTGGAGCACTCGTGTCTGCCCTGGTGAGGACAGGGAACTGAGGTGGCATGGCTGCCAGGGTCACTGGAGCCCTGGTAACAGCAGGTGCATGGGGGGGGGGTGGTTGGTGGCCATGAGAGATCCGGTCCCACTGGTGAGAACATGTGAGGGGAAGCCAGTGGTCATGAATGGGAGAGATCTGGCCATAGTGGGAGACTTTCCTAGTGCCCAGTGGCCACCATGAGAGGATCAGCCCTGGTGGTGGCTTCTCCTAGTGCCTAGTGGCAGACATGAGTGTTCCAGCCGTGGCAGGGACCTTTCCTAGTGCACAGTGACAGGAGATGGCACATGAGGAGAGAGAGGCTGCAATGGCAGCTCCACCTCCTGTGCATCACTAAACAGTGGTGCCTTGCTTCTTTGGCAGTCCCAGTTTCCTCCATAAGCATTCCTGGTTGTGGATTACCTCCCTCCTATCCCCTCATTCTGTCTCCTCACAGCCAAAGGCAGTCTTCTCCCCGGGTTTGCTCTCCAATCCCCATGTTCCAGCTCCCAGCCTTCATGCACACCGGCAGATGCATGTTCCAGTCTGGGGCAGGCCAGGCTGTGGCACAGACCATTTTTTTAGGTCACACTGTCCTGTCTGCCAAAGACCAGCTGTTTCACCCTCCTCCAACAGCCTCAGATTCTCCCCTTCTGTCCCAACTGATTTCCCTACCAGTGAGGGGGCTTCCCTGGGTGCGGGAACCTCTCCTCTTCCTCAGCTCCCCACAGGCATGCAGGTCCCATCCTGCTTCCTCTCCTCTTCTTTTTCCCTTCTTCTTTCTTTCATCCTACCTGGTTATGTGAGAATCTTTCCTGTCCTTTCCAGTGTCCAAGGTCTTCTGCTAGTGTTCAGCTGGTGCTCTGTGAGACTGTTCCATCTGTAGATGTATTCTTGATGCATTTGTGAAGAGAGATAAACTCCATGTCCTCCTAATCCTCTGCCATCTTGAACTACACCTCTGTACTTTTGTATGTTCTTTATTATGACCATTATAAGGGATATTTGTTGTTTGTTTACCTGTTTTTTAACCAGCATAATAATTTATTGTATTTTTAGAATTACACCTGGCTGCACATAGCAGAAAAATTCAAAATAACACTAGTAAAAAGTAGTCAATTTTATCTTTCATGACCAAGAAGTCCAGATGTCCATAGGGTTCTTACAGAGCTCTGGAAAGTTGTCAGGGACCTAGGCTCCTTCAAGCTCTCTCACTTGCCGTTCCTAAAGAGACTTATCACATCTGCACTGTGAACAGTGTGATAGATGAACTGTGAAAGTTTCACCTCTCCCATTTAAAGAAACTTCCTGAAAGTTCAAAATAAATATACCTCTATTCATATTTTAATATAGTCACACCTGCTTTCTTTTGTTTAATGTTTGTATAATATATCTTTTTTCCATCTTTTTCCTTTCAACCTATGCATGTCATTATATTTGAAGTGAGTTACTTATAGGTAGAACATATTTGGGTCATGATTTTTTAATGCACTCCGCCAATCTCAGCCTTTTAATTGGTGTATTTAGACCTTTTACACTTAATGTTATATTGATATGTTAAGTCTTTAGTCTCCCATTTTATTTTTTACCTGTTTGTTTTACTTATTAACATGTACTTATTCATCTGAAAATAAAACTTTATTTTTTTTCTTTTAAGTAAACCTCTTTCTAATTTTAGCCCATGTGATTCCAGTGACTTTGATCCCTCAATTCCAAGGTTGAGCATGTGATTCAGCCTTGGCTAAGAAGATCATATCCATCTGATGACAATAACTACTTATGGGAAATTTTAGGCATTAGAATCAATGTAATGTGATGACAATCTTGAGAATTTTGTTGTGTCTTTTGAAAGGGAGCAAGTATTGGGTGTATAGTTGTTAGGAAGCACCTTGTGCAGGAAACCTGCTTAAAAATAAAGCCAACATTGAAGGAAGCTTAGCTGAGAGATGGTAAGTGACTCAGACTACATGAAATAAAACAATCCCTTGAATCAAGCAAAAATTTAAGATCTAACCCAAGATTTTTTAGATGCAAGAGTTAATAAAGTCTCTTCATTACTTACAGCAGTTTTAAATGGATTTCTTTTGATTGCTGAGATACAAAGATACTTCTTTGAAAATGTAGGAATATATTTTATATTAAAATATATAATATTCTATGAGCTGACAATGTGTATGCACTCCTACTATACTACCCAGGGATTAGAAATATAGTATCATGATAGCAAATATTAGTTATTTGTTTGCTTTTCCTGTCAGCAAAATTAGGGAATTGGCAAAATAAGAGATCTTTACCTTTCCTTGATATTCTATGTATAATAATAATAGCAACAATAATTTTAACCAATATTTTACATAAATTGTGTACTTTCCTAACTGCTTTAAAGTTTAAACTAATTATCATATACTCATTCTGAAAAAAAAAAAAACATTTTATTATCAAATTCAGATTTCTTGTTGTAATTAAAACACACACAAGAGTTCTCAGCAATGAATTGACAAAGAGGAAATATTTGACAATGATTTTGTCTTTTTAAGCTCATTTAAACTGCTGTTAAGTTAAAAAAATTGTATCTTTATTGAATTGTTGTTACCTCTTTTAGATGTCTAGGAAAAATCACACAAACACACACACAAACATTGAAAAAAAAGGTATACAATACTAATAAATGTGAAACAAGTTTATCAATGCTAGAAGAAAGGTAAAGCTATTTTAAAGAACCTTTAAATGGAACACAGAAACAAAATTTACATTAAGACAATCCACCAACCCCATAATTTTAAAATATAAAAATAAATATGAAACAAAAATTACAATATATTGAGAAATTCATGATAATAGTGAGAGACTTTTACATCCTAGTCGAAAAATTTGCCAGATCAAGAAGACTTAAAAAATTCAAGAAGACCCAAATAAGCTAAGTTAAAGAAACTTTGAAGTATATTAAACTCTAAAGAAAATTTTCATGAAATTTGAAACTTGAAATCTATACAAGCCACATTCTTTGATTACAATGCAATTGAACAAAAATAAAAAGTGATCACAAAGAACCACTAAATAGCCTGTCTCCTGCCTCCTGCTGCTGCCGACACAGAATCAGTGGCACTGTTGTTTGCCTTCCTGAGAATCAGGGAGGAAGGTGACAAGATTGTAGAGTAGAAGGACTTCAGCTCACCTCTTCTCACAAAAGACCAAAATCACAACTAACTGCTGAACAAACATCAACAAAAAATATTAGAACCTATCAAAAATGACATTCCATATACAAAGACAAAGAAGAAGCCATGATGAGTCAGTAGGAGGGGAGCATATATCCTATAATCAAATCCCATACAAACCAGGTGGACTACCCACAAACTGGAAAATAATTATATCACAGATGTTCTCCCACAGGTGTGAGAGTTCTAAGCCCCATGTCAGGCTCCCTAGGCTGCAGGTCTGCCATCAGAAAGATGAGTCCCAGAGCATTTGAAATTGATGGCCAGCATGGCTTGATTGCTGGAACTCCACAAGACTGGGGGAAATAGAATGTCCAAACTTGGAGGGCACACACAAAGTCTCGTGTGCACTGGGACCCAGGGAAAAAGTAGTGACTTCATAGAAGCCTGAACCAGACCTACTGGCTGCTTCTGGAGTGTCTCCTGAAGTGGCAGGGGGTGGCTGTGGCTCACTGTGGGGACAAGGACACTGGTGACAGAAGTAACAGGGAGTACTCATTGACATGAGCTCTCCTGGAGGCTGCCATTTTGACAACAAGACATGGCCCCACCCCACAGCCTATAAGCTCCAGTGCTGGGACGCCTCAGGCCAAACAACCAACATGGCAGGAACACAGCCCTACCCATCATCAAACAGGCTGCCTAAAGTCTTACTGAGCCCACAGCTGCTTCTATACACACCACTTCACACAGCCCTCACCACCAGAGTGAGAAGACCCAGCCCTACCCACCAGTGGGCAGGTGCTAGTCCCTCCCACCAGGATGCCTTCACAAGCTTCTATACCAGCCTAGTAATTTGTGTACTGCACAGAAATTTGGAAGCAACTCTTCAAATTTGAATTGAAATTGCATGTAAATAATTTGCCCATTTAGTAGTCTGGAAAACAAATTAAGTTTATTGGTTATCAAAAAACCAACAAGACTGTGTAATGTTTGGACATTAGAGTTTTTCTTTTGACCTGCAGCTTAATTTATTCATGACAATTACTATTTCTCAATGTGTTCTAGGCAAAAAATAAACCAAATGTCCAGTTTTTACTGGAGTGGCAGGGTATGCTGTTTAAGAGCAATGGAATGTTAAGGAATATTTGCACTCCAGTTTCACCTATTCAATTCTTCTATAAGAATGAAATAACATTGTGCATGATTTTATTTACAATATTAAATTTTCTTCAAGGACTTAGTAAAAACTTTCAGGCTTCCTGAACTTCCAGTAATTCAAATGTATTTAGGGAGATTAAATGATATATACAGTGCTATTTGATAATGTTGTTTTATTTTGTTTCAGTTTTACTTCTTATTGGAAGTCCAGTGGAAAAATAAACAACTTATTTTTAAAGGTTTAGGGAGAAAGTAAATTGCTGACAAATTTCAAACTTCCTGTACCTTATTTTAGCTCATAAAAAGGAATACATTTTGCTTTTTCAAGGCAGCATAAAATGGTGTAGGGCAAGAAAATAATAAATTGAAAACAAGGATGGAAAATTTGCATGCCATGGTAAATGTTTATAAGGTACAATATAGCATTCTAGACTTGGTTAGTTGTTTAGAATCTTAGAAAAAGAATAATTAATGGAAAAGTTAACACAATAATTTATGATTTAAGTAAATAACCGCTACATAACTAAAAAAATAAACCTAGAGACAAGAATTGAAAATATTTAATTCATGCTTTCATTAACAGTATTTCATTAACAAACTAAATAAAGCTAACTGGTTAATAGTGAATGTGGGAATTGAACCTTTTTAGCTTCTAATAGGAAACCATATGGTCAAGGGATAGGACAGTTAGGAACATTTCCTAAGTATATATTCATAGTCCTTTTCTTATTAAGGTCTCCTCTTGGCCATGGAACTTAAGTTATCATGAATAAAGAGTGGATTGAAGGAATCAAACACTTCCTATTCTCAATATTCACAGCTTCTCCACCACTGTCTGCCTTGAATCCCACGACTGAAACCTCATTATGCCCTTTATTTCTGTTAGTGCCAGTCACTATAAGAGATCCCAGTTTCTCAGTCTCTGCACATCTCCAACAGCCCACTTTAACAGGATCATATATGCCCCTATTGTGTTACTTTTTCATATCCTTCTGTAACTCTGGAAACAGTTTCTTTGTGCTTTTTGGGATTCCTTGTCCACCATCTTAAAAAAATCCTATACATGTAACCTCTTTTGTTATATCCTCTTTCTTCTTACTCTAGCAGAAACCTGGCTCTCCCTTGAGGATACTTTATCCCATGGTATCTTCTAAAACGGTGGCTGTTTTTTTTTTTTGTTTTGTTCTCTATTTACTGGACCTGAAGGGATGGTAAGTGTCTTTCTTGTTCTTCATTGCAGTTTTCTATTTATTTTATCTCCTATTTCCTTCTCTCATGTCAACACACTATATCACCCACCACTTCTTATTACTGCTGTCATCTGCCTATCCTCTGGTAATTTCTTATAGCTTTAAAAATATCAATATTATTTTCTCCTTGATTAGTGTCACTCTAAGACTACTTGTATCTTAATATTTTTCAATTTAATTATTCATGAAGATAACCTTTCCAACATATAAGTGTTTCTGTTTTTTTAATTTGTCACACCCTATAATTATAACCTAGAACTCTTCATTACCAACAACTACAATCCCCCCATAATCTGAATTTTGTTGTTTCCACTTGTTGACCATCTTCTCCTTTCTTTACAACTCCATCAACCAGCCCAACTTCAGTAATTCTCCAACACCTTTTATTTATTGATCTTAATATTTTCACTTTTCCTTGCCTCCTTGTCTTCTCTCTTCTTTAATTCTCCAGTCAGTATTCATAATTAATCAATTTTATTCTCTAGTCTTCTTAACTTCTCTTTCTTCTTTATACTCATTTAGTAAACCCATGACATTGTTTAATCCAGCTCTGTATTATTCTCATCTGTGGCTGAAGAAAAAAAGATTCATGCTGACTGGTCTCACTTTACACTTGTGAACATGAACCTCGAGTGGGCTCTCTATGTTTCTAGGCAATCATCTATAGAGTACTTCCCAATCACTTAGCTCTCTTACTATCTTGGACTTTCTCACATGTTCTCTTCTTTCCTTTCACACTAAACTAATGGCTTTGCTTCCTGTTTTACTGAGAAAATTAAAGCAATCAAAAGAGAACTTCCACAGATCTGTCTACCCTGACCTATCCACTTACAAGCCTTTGCAGCCAAACACTATTTTCTACTACAGCAATATATAAATCCATGCTTCTATTAAAGCCAATGTCTTTACACGAATATTAGGTAGCATTTCCTCTTGCTTCATCAATGCTACTGCACTTATAAGTCTTCCCTCTTTCCTATTTTATTGACACTCACAATTTGATGATTTTCTTTATTTCATTCTGTCAAGTTTTAAAATAATGTCTTTGTGGTGATGGCTTCCTAATTTTTATATCAAAACAAAACCACTTTTTCCCACATGAGGCTCCCACTTGGCATGCCAACTTGCACATCTAGTAAATATGTTTAATTCAAAATATCTAACAATTTCTGATTTTTCCCTCCAAACATTATCCACCTGTAGCTTTCCCCATCTCAGTTGACAGAAATTCTATCCTTCAAAGTGCTCAAGTCAATAATCTTGGAATCATCTCTGATTCTGCTCCCTCTGATACCACATGTCCAATCTTTCAGGCAATCCCATTGGCTCTACTTTCAAAATATAGCAATATGTGACTATATTCTTTCACCTAAAATGCTATAACAGACTGGTCATTGTCAACATCTCTCTTCTAGGTTACTGCAATAGTCTTCTAAATAGTCTCTCTGCTTCTACCTGAAACCTATATACAAATACTGTCAATACGCAATAAATGAAATAATGCTTTCAAAACCTAAATCACATAATGTTACTTCTTTGTTCAAAACACTCCATTTTATACAGAATAAAAGTTAAAGTATTAAAGAAAGTCTTTAAGGTTTCAGTGATCCTTCCTTAATCTCTCTGACCTAATTTTCAACTTTTTCCCCCTTGCTACTCTGCTCTAACTCTAATGCCCTCTCACTTCTGGCCCCATTCCTTTAGTTAAATCTGTACAAACTGTGCCAGGGTCTAATATTTTTCATTGACTATCCACTAGATGTTTTATCATAGAGATAAAGCTTTGATTTGGTAGTTACTTAATTTCTTTAACTTAATTCACTAACAAAATATACTTTGAGTACTTATTATGCTTTGAAAACTGCTCTAAGTTTTGAGAATTTGATAGGGACAAGATAGATAAAATTTCTGTTATCATGAAGAGTATAGTCTTAATTCAAAATACCTTGAGAATAAAGCTGGGTAAAAAGATAATAATAAATGTATGTATATTTATTTAGTTATAAATGCATTTAGATTTCTCACCTGATGAATTTGGCATATAACATCACTGGATCATTATTAATGTACGTATGATATAAAATATCCAAAATATTATTCCACTTTGTAAAAAGTGACATCATTTGTTAATGAATTAAAAAACATAACACAAAGAGATAAAATTGCTTCTATGCATACATGATGTGAAATGACCTTAAAATACCAGAACTATTTTGGTCTTATATCTAGAGAGACTGAATAGAAATGAATGACAGATTACTTCCAATATGACATTAGAAGAACCAAAAGAGTAAATCTTAGATAATTATCTAGAAAATATAAAGTTTTGGGTTTTAATTAATAATCCTTTTTTCAACTTCAAGATTTCTCTCTCTCTCTCTCTCTGAAAATATGTAGTACAAATTCAGACCTGATGAAAGAATGAAAAGCCCATTATGTAAATAAAAAAAAAATTAAAAATTAAAAAAAAAACTGAAACCAAGGGGTTAATGGCCTGCATTACTTACTGAGAGTGTCTTTCTCTAGTAGTAGTAATTTTTTTTCAAATGCAAATACCAAAAATATCTTGTTTAGCAAAAATAATTAGTGTTTGTTATTTCGTAGTCATGAAGAAAAGTCACTGACAAAGACTCTTTCTTTAACCAAGCTTCAGTCAGGCTCCTCTTAGCCCTCTTTTCATCTAGGTCTTGTCCTTGAGCCCTATCTTCAGGCTGTTAGTCCAATTGTAGTAGAATCTTGCTATGTCAGTTTAGTAACAATCCCTCCTTCATTGATATTTGATCATCCTGGCTTGCCTTCAGCAAGAATCCTGTTAAGTAACTTTAGCAAGAATCCTTGTACTCTTGATGTCTCCTCTTAGTAATGTTCCATTTACTCACCCCTTATTCTGCTCATTGGCTATAATACTTCAGATATCTTTGCTGTATTCAGAGTTGAGCCTGATGCCTCTTCCCTATTACAATAGTTTTGATTCCTATTGTAGGAGTGCCAAATAAAATCTTCCTTAACTTTTTTTTTTTTTTAAACATCTTTATTGAAGTATAATTGCTTTACAATGGTGTGCTAGCTTCTGCTTTACAACAAAGTGAATCAGTTACACATATACATATGTTGCCATATCTCTTCCCTCTTGCATCTCCCTCCCTCCCACCCTCCCTATCCCACCCCTCTAGGTGGTCACAAAGCACCGAGCTGATCTCCCTGTGCTATGCGGCTGCTTCCCACTAGTTATCTATTTTACATTTGGTAGTGTATATATGTCCATGACACTCTCTCACCCTGTCACATCTCACCCCTCCCCCTCCCCATATCCTCAAGTCCATTCTCTAGTAGGTCTGTGTCTTTATTCCCATCTTGCCACTAGGTTCTTCATGACCTCTTTTTTTTTTTTTTTTTTCCCTTAGATTCCATATATATGTGTTAGCATACTGTATTTGTTTTTCTCTTTCTGACTTACTTCACTCTGTATGACAGACTCTAACTCCATCCACCTCATTACAAACACCTCCATTTCATTTCTTTTTATGGCTGAGTAATATTCCATTGTATATATGTGCCACATCTTCTTTATCCATTCATCCGATGATGGACACCTAGGTTGCTTCCATGTCCTGGCTATTGTAAACAGAGCTGCAATGAATATTTTGGTACATGACTCTTTCTGAATTATGGTTTTCTCAGGGTATATGCCCAGTAGTGGGATTGCTGGGTCATATGGTAGTTCTATTTTTAGTTTTTTAAGGAACCTCCATACTGTTCTCCATAGTGGCTGTATCAATTTACATTCCCACCAACAGTGCAAGAGTGTTCCCTTTTCTCCACACCCTCTCCAGCATTTATTGTTTCTAGATTTTTTGATGATGGCCATTCTGACCGGTGTGAGATGATACCTCATTGTAGTTTTGATTTGCATTTCTCTAATGATTAATGATGTTGAGCATTCTTTCATGTGTCTGTTGGCAATCTGTATCTCTTCTTTGGAGAAATGTCTATTTAGGTCTTCTGCCCATTTTTGGATTGGGTTGTTTGTTTTTTTGTTATTGAGCTGCATGAGCTGCTTGTAAATCTTGGAGATTAATCCTTTGTCAGTTGCTTCATTTGCAAATATTTTCTCCCATTCTGAGGGTTGGCTTTTGGTCTTGTTTATGGTTTCCTTTGCTGTGCAAAAGCTTTTAAGTTTCATTAGGTCCCATTTGTTTATTTGTGTTTTTATTTCCATTTCTCTAGGACCTGGGTCAAAAAGGATCTTGCTGTGACTTATGTCATACAGTGTTCTGCCTATGTTTTCCTCTAAGAGTTTGACAGTGTCTGGCCTTACACTTAGGTCTTTAATCCATTTTGAGTTTATTTTTGTGTATGGTGTTAGGGAGTGTTCTAATTTCATACTTTTACATGTACCTGTCCAATTTTCCCAGCACCACTTATTGAAGAGGCTGTCTTTTCTCCACTGTATATGCTTGCCTCCTTTATCAAAGATAAGTTGACCATATGTGCGTGGGCTTATCTCTGGGCTTTCTATCCTGTTCCATTGATCTATATTTCTGTTTTTGTGCCAGTACCAAACTGTCTTGATTACTGTAGCTTTGTAATATAGTCTGAAGTCAGGGAGCCTGATTCCTCCAGCTCCATTTTTCGTTCTCAAGATTGCTTTGGCTATTCGGGGTCTTTTGTGTTTCCATACAAATTGTGAAATTTTTTGTTCTAGTTCTGTGAAAAATGCCAGTGGTAGTTTGATAGGGATTGCATTGAATCTGTAGATTGCTTTGGGTAGCAGAGTCATTTTCACAATGTTTATTCTTCCAATCCAAGAACATGGTATATCTCTCCATCTATTTGTATCATCTTTAATTTCTTTCATCAGTGTCCTATAATTTTCTGCATACAGGTCTTTTGTCTCCTTAGGTAGGTTTATTCCTAGGTATTTTATTCTTTTTGTTGCAATGGTAAACGGGAGTGTTTTCTTAATTTCACTTTCAGATTTTTCATCATTAGTATACAGGAATGCAAGAGATTTCTGTGCATTAATTTTGTATCCTGCTACTTTACCAAATTCATTGATTAGCTCTAGTAGTTTTCTGGTAGCATCTTTTGGATTCTCTATGTATAGTATCATGTCATCTGCAAACAGTGACAGCTTTACTTCTTCTTTTCCGATTTGGATTCCGTTTATTTCTTTTTCGTCTCTGATTGCTGTGGCTAACACTTCCAAAACTATGTTGAATAATAGTGGTGAGAGTGGGCAACCTTGTCTTGTTCCTGATCTTAGTGGAAATGGTTTCAGTTTTTCACCATTGAGGACAATGTTGGCTGTGGGTTTGTCATACACGGCCTTTATTATGTTGAGGAAAGTTCCCTCTATGCCTACTTTCTGCAGGACTTTTATCATAAATGGGTGTTGAATTTTGTCGAAAGATTTCTCTGAATCTATTGAGATGATCATATGGTTTTTCTCCTTCAATTTGTTAATATGATGTATCACGTTGATTGATTTGCGTATATTGAAGAATCCTTGCATTCCTGGAATAAACCCCACTTGATCATGGTGTATGATCCTTTTAATGTGCTGTTGGATTCTGTTTGCTAGTATTTTGTTGAGGATTTTTGCATCTATGTTCATCAGTGATATTGGCCTGTAGTTTTCTTTCTTTGTGACATCTTTGCCTGGTTTTGGTATCAGGGTGATGGTGGCCTCGTAGAATGAGTTGGGGAGTGTTCCTCCCTCTGCAATATTTTGGAAGAGTTTGAGAAGGATAGGTGTTAGCTCTTCTCTAAATGTTTGATAGAATTCGCCTGTGAAGCCATCTGGTCCTGGGCTTTTGTGTGTTGGAAGATTTTTAATCACAGTTTCAATTTCAGTGCTTGTGATTGGTCTGTTCATATTTTCTATTTCTTCCTGGTTCAGTCTTGGCAGGTTGTGCATTTCTAAGAATCTGTCCATTTCTTCCCGGTTGTCCATTTTATTAGCATAGAGTTGCTTGTAGTAATCTCTTATGATCGTTTGTATTTCTGCAGTGTCAGTGGTTACTTCTCCTTTTTCATTTCTAATTCTATTAATTTGAGTCTTCTCCTTTTTTCTCTTGATGAGTCTGGCTAATGGTTTATCAATTTTGTTTATCTTCTCAAAGAACCAGCTTTTAGTTTCATTGATTTTTGCTATTGTTTCCTTCATTTCTTTTTCATTTATTTCTGATCTGATCTTTATGATTTCTTTCCTTCTGCTAGCTTTGGGGTTTTTTTGTTCTTCTTTCTCTAATTGCTTTAGGTGCAAGGTTAGGTTGTTTATTCGAGATGTTTCCTGTTTCTTGATGTAGGCTTGTATTGCTATAAACTTCCCTCTTAGAACTGCTTTTGCTGCATCCCATAGGTTTTGGATCGTCGTGTCTCCATTGTCATTTGTTTCTAGGTATTTTTTGATTTCCCCTTTGATTTCTTCAGTGATCACTTCGTTATTAAGTAGTGTATTGTGTAGCCTCCATGTGTTTGTATTTTTTACAGATCTTTTCCTGTAATTGATATCTAGTCTCCTAGCGTTGTGGTCGGAAAAGATACTTGATACGATTTCAATTTTCTTAAATTTACCAAGGCTTGATTTGTGACCCAAGATATGATCTATCCTGGAGAATGTTCCATGAGCACTTGAGAAAAATGTGTATTCTGTTGTTTTTGGGTGGAATGTCCTATAAATATCAATTAAGTCCATCTTGTTTAATGTATCATTTAAAGCTTGTGTTTCCTTATTTATTTTCATTTTGGATGATCTGTCCATTGGTGAAAGTGGGGTGTTAAAGTCCCCTACTATGATTGTGTTACTGTCGATTTCCCCTTTTATGGCTGTTAGTATTTGCCTTATGTATTGAGGTGCTCCTATGTTGGGTGCATAAATATTTACAATTGTTATACCTTCCTCTTGGATCGATCCCTTGATCATTATATAGTGTCCGTCTTTGTCTCTTGTAATTGTCTTTATTTTAAAGTCTATTTTGTCTGATATGAGAATTGCTACTCCAGCTTTCTTTTGATTTCCATTTGCATGGAATATCTTTTTCCATCCCCTCACTTTCAGTCTGTATGTGTCTCTAAGTCTGAAGTGGGTCTCTTGTAGACAGCATATATATGGGTCTTGTTTTTGTATCCATTCAGCCAGTCTGTGTCTTTTGGTGGGAGCATTTAATCCATTTACATTTAAGGTAATTATCGATATGTATGTTCCTATTCCCATTTTCTTAAATGTTTTGGGTTTGTTATTGTAGGTGTTTTCCTTCTCTTGTGTTTCTTGCCTAGAGAAGTTCCTTTAGCATTTGTTGTAAAGCTGGTTTGGTGGTGCTGAACTCTCTCAGCTTTTGCTTGTCTGTAAAGGTTTTAATTTCTCCATCAAATCTGAATGAGATCCTTGCTGCGTAGAGTAATCTTGGTTGTAGGTTTTTCTCCTTCATCACTTTAAGTATATCCTGCCACTCCCTTCTGGCTTGCAGCGTTTCTGCTGAAAGATCAGCTGTTAACCTTATGGGGATGCCCTTGTGTGTTATCTGTTGTTTTTCCCTTGCTGCTTTTAATATGTTTTCTTTATATTTAATTTTTGATAGTTTGATTAATATGTGTCTTGGTGTGTTTCTCCTTGGATTTATCCTGTATGGGACTCTCTGTGCTTCCAGGACTTGATTAACTATTTCCTTTCCCATATTAGGGAAGTTTTCAACTATAATCTCTTCAAATATTTTCTCAGTCCCTTTCTTTTTCTCTTCTTCTTCTGGGACCCCTATAATTCGAATGTTGGTGCGTTTAATGTTGTCCCAGAGGTCTCTGAGACTGTCCTCAGTTCTTTTCATTCTTTTTTCTTTATTCTGGTCTGCAGTAGTTATTTCCACCATTTTATCTTCCAGGTCACTTATCCGTTCTTCTGCCTCAGTTATTCTGCTATTGATCCCATCTAGAGTATTTTTAATTTCATTTATTGTGCTTGTCATCGTTTCTTGGTTCCTCTTTAGTTCTTCTACGTCCTTGTTAAATGTTTCTTGCATTTTGTCTATTCTATTTCCAAGACTTTGGATCATCCTTACTATCATTATTCTGAATTCTTTTTTAGGTAGACTACCTATTTCCTCTTCATTTGTTAGGTCTGGTGTGTTTTGACCCTGCTCCTTCATCTGCTGTGTGTTTTTCTATCTTCTCATTTTGCTTATCTTACTGTGTTTGGGGTCTCCTTTTCACAGGCTGCAGGTCGTAGTTCCCGTTGTTTTTGGTATCTGTCCCCAGTGGCTAAGGTTGGTTCAGTGGGTTGTGTAGGTTTCCTGGTGGAGGGAACTAGTGCCTGTGTTCTGGTGGATGAGGCTGGATGTTGTCTTTCTGGTGGGTTCGTCCACGTCTGGTGGTGTGTTTTGGGGTGTCTGTGGCCTTATTATGATTTTAGGCAGCCTCTCTGTTAATGGATGGGGCTGTGTTCCTCTCTTGCTAGTTGTTTGGCATAGGGTGTCCAGCACTGTAGCTTGCTGGTCGTTGAGTGAAGCTGGGTCTTGATGTTGAGATGGAGATCTCTGAGAGATTTTTGCCGTTTGGTATTACGTGGAGCTGGGAGGTCTCTTGTGGACCAGTGTCCTGAAGTTGGCTCTCCCACCTCAGAGGCACAGCCCTGATGCCTGGCTGGAGCACCAAGAGCCTTTCATCCACACGGCTCAGAATAAAAGGGAGAAAAAATGGAAAGAAAGAAAAAAGAGGATAAAATAAAATAAAATAAAGCAATTATAATAAAAAATAAGAAAAAAAATTATTAAGAGTAAATTTATTAAGAAAAAAATTTTTTTTTAATTTTTAAAAATAGATTTATTAATTTTTTATACTAAAAATAAGAAAAAAATTATTTAGAAAAAATTTATTAAGAAAAAAAAATTTTTAATTTTTTAAAATAAACAATATGAAAAAACTTATTAAAATTTTTTTTAAAAAATAGAAAATAAGGAAAAAATTATTAAGAAAACATTTATTAGGGAAAAAAAAAATTTTTAAGCCAAAAAAAAAAAAAAAAAAAACGGACGGACCTAACCCTAGGACTAACGGTGAGAGCAAAGCTATACAGACAAAATCTCACCCAGAAGCATACACATCTACACTCACAAAAAAAAGGAAAAGGGGAAAAGTTAATATATCCTGCTCCCAAAGTCCATCTCCTAAATTTGGGATGATTCGTTGTCTATTCAGGTATTCAACAGATGCAGGCACATCAAGTTGTTTGTGGAGCTTTAATCCGATGCTTCTGAGGCTGCTGGGAGAGATTTCCCTTTCTCTTCTTTGTTCGTACAGCTCCCGGGGTTCAGCTTTGGATTTGGACCCGCCTCTGCATGTAGGTCCCCTGAGGGCGTCTGTTCCCCACCCAGACAGAACGGGGTTAAAGGAGCAGCTGCTTCGGTGGCTCTGGCTCAGTCAGGCCGGGGGGAGGGAGCGGTACGGAGGAGGCGGGGCGAGCCTGCGGCGGCAGAAGCCGGCGTGACGTTGCAGCAGCCTGAGGCGCGCCGTGCGCTCTCCCGGGGAAGTTGTCCCCGGATTACGGGAGCCTGGCCGTGGCGGGCTGCACAGGCTCCCGGGAGGGGCGGTGTGGAGAATGACCTGTGCTCGCCCACAGGCTGTTTGGTGGCGGCAGCAGCAGCCTCAGCGTCTTATGCCCGTCTCTGGGGTCCGCGCTGATAGCCGCAGCTCGCGCCCGTCTCTGGAGTTCGTTTAAGTGGCGCTCTGAATCCCCTCTCCTTGCACGCCGCGAAACGAAGAGGCAAGAAAAAGTCTCCTGCCTCTTCGGCAGCTGCAGACTTTTTCTCGTGCACCCTCCCGGCTAGTTGTGGTGCGCTAGCCCCTTCAGGCTGTGTTCACGCAGCCAACCCCAGTCCTCTCCCTGGGATCCGACCGAAGCCCGCGCCTCAGCTCCCAGCCCCCGCCCGCCCCGGCGGGTGAGCAGACAAGCCTCTCGGGCTGGTGAGTGCTGCTCGGCGCCGAGCCTCTGTGAGGGAATCTCTCCGTTTTTCCCTCTGCACCCCTGTTGCTGTGGGATCCGCGCTGATAGCCGCAGCTCGCGCCCGTCTCTGGAGCTCGTTTAGGCGGCGCTCTGAATCCCCTCTCCTTGCGCGCCGCGAAACAAAGAGGCAAGAAAAAGTCTCTTGCCTCTTTGGCAGCTGCAGTCTTTTTCCCGGACTCCCTCCCGGCTAGCACCGAAGCCCGAGCCCCAGCTCCCAGGCCCCGCCCGCCCCGGCGGCTGAGCAGACAAGCCTCTCGGGCTGGTGAGTGCTGGTCGGCACCGCTCCTCTGTGCGGGAATCTCCGCTTTGCCCTCCGCACCACTGTGGCTGCGCTCTCCTCCGTGGCTCCGAAGCTTCCCCCCTCTGCTACCCGCAGTCTCTGCCCACGAAGGGGCTTCCTAGTGTGTGGAAACCTTTCCTCCTTCACAGCTCCCTCCCACTGGTGCAGGTCCCGTCCCTATTCTTTTGTCTCTGTTATTTCTTTTTTCTTTTGCCCTACCCAAGTACGTGGGGATTTTCTTGCCTTTTGGGAGGTCTGACGTCTTCTGCCAGCGTTCAGTGGGTGTTCTGTAGGAGCAGTTCCACGTGTAGATGTATTTCTCATGTATCTGTGGGGAGGAAGGTGATCTCCGCGTCTTACTCTTCCGCCATCTTTGTAATTCCCCCTTAACATTTTAACATGTGTCAGCATAATTTTTCTTTACATCAGTTAATTTTTTTAAGGCTGAAGGGTAACAAAATATGCCACCCCAAACTATGTCTCTTTGGCATAGGATTATTTGGGCTGATTATTTTGAGAAATAAGAGACAAAGGGGGCTTCCCTGGTGGCGCAGTGGTTGAGAATCTGCCTTCAAATGCAGGGGACACGGGTTCGAGCCCTGGTCTGGGAAGATCCAACATGCCGCGGAGCAGCTAGGCCCATGAGCCACAATTACTGAGCCTGCGCGTCTGGAGCCTGTGCTCTGCAACAAGAGAGGCTGCGATAATGAGAGGCCCATGCACCGCGATGAAGAGTGGCCCCCACTTGCCACAACTAGAGAAAGCCCTCGCACAGAAACGAAGACCCAACACAGCCATAAAGAAAGAAAGAAAGAAAGAATCCTGGTCAAAAAAGGTGATGATTTAAAAAAAAAAAAAAGAGACAAAGGAAAAGCTCTGAAAACAGAGTAGGACTCAGTTTTGTAAGGAAAATATACATTTATAAAGGACATCTCCATTTGTAAGGCTGTTTCCCTCTCCGTACCAGGAAGAGAAGGATAATTAATCACAAGAGATTTTTTCGATGGAGAAAATACTTTTAAAATACAAACTGAGGTATATTAAAAATTTGTAAGAGTTTATTTGAACAAAAATCAATTCAAATTGGGCAACTTCCAATCTAGTAGATAAAAAGGAGCTCTGAGGAGCTGTTCAAAATAAAAGACTTCTATCGACAGAAGGTAGCAGGAACTAGGAAGTTATATGAGGTCAAAATGTGAGTTGATTATTTAAAAATTACCTTCTTTTAGAGGATGGCAGTTGTCTATCAGGCAGATTACCTAACTAGTGCTGATCAGGTAATTCCTGATTGACTGATTTAAGACTCCATTTCTGGGAGAACCAAAACTGTAACTAAGTTGTCTTGGTTTGGTGATGTGGGGCTTAGCACAAGCTGTTCCATTTGGGGCACTTTCCTTGCTTATAACAGCACCCATTTAAATCTGCATAACAAATTTTACCCTTGTTTACTGTGCATTTCCTGGCAACTTCCCCATAACTGGCCTCTCCACACCATTTTTTTCCTTTTCTTTTCTTTTTTTTTTGTTTTTGGCCACATGGCTTGCAGGATCTTAGTTCCCCAACCAGGGATTGAACCTGGGCCACAGCGGCACCAAGTCCTAACTACTGGACCTCCGGGGAATTCCCTCTCCATACCTTTCTTTCTCTTACCTCTAGATGAAGATGGTATTTACTCTAGTGGCTTATGCCACCTACAGGAGTTACTCCTTTCCCCCTGGGTATCTCTCATGTATACATGAAGTATACATGTTAAACTTACATTTGTTTTTCTTTTGTTAAGGTATCTTTTATTACAGAGGTCTCAGACAAGACCTCAAGATGATAGAAGGAAAATTATTTTTCCTCCCATGTAGAATCTACTAATTAAGGATTTTCCAATCTTCTACAGAGCTAGAATACAGAAACTACTTTTTGATCTACAATAAAGTTAGAAGTTCCTCTGAGGCTGTAGTTTAAGATACAAGTCTGTATCTTTTGGAGGAAGTAAGAATTGTGAATTCAGATACTTCTAAGGAAGTTTGAGCCCAAATCCTCCCTCCCCACCCAACTCCAAGGGAAAAAATTGGATCAAGATAGAGTTCAATAGTCCCTCCTAAGAGATATTTGGAAATAGTGACTAAATCGCATCATAAATGTACATTAATAGACTATTCACTCACAAGAGAATGAGAAATTGATAATTTCATTTTAAAGTGTTACTAAGTATACACAATCTGTTCCCAACTGCCCCTATCGTCTTCATAAACACATAATTTTAAAATTATTTGTGGTATTTAAAAAATACCACAGAAGGTATTTTTGTAAAGTCATAAAAATTATAAAGCTGTTCTCTTTTATCATAATTATTTCATTTGAAAAAGTAAAGTTTAAATAAAATTGGAAATGTGGGGGCTTCCCTGGTGGTGCAGTGGTTGAGAATCTGCCTGCCAATTCAGGGGACACGGGTTCGAGCCCTGCTCTGGGAAGATCCCACATGCCACGGAGCAACTGGGCCTGTGAGCCACAACTACTGAGCCTGCGCGTCTGGAGCTTGTGCTCCACAACAAGAGAGGCCGTGACAGTGAGAAAGAAGCCCGCGTGCCACGATGAAGAGTAGCCCCCGCTTGCCACAACTGGAGAAAGCCCTCGTACAGAAACGAAGACCCAACACAGCCAAAAATAAATAAATAAATAAATTTATTTTAAAAAAAAAAGGAAATGTGCATGATTTTGCTAACCCACTGTCATCCTCTCAAGCAACTTTGAGCAGATTCCTCAAAGTTAGTTTTACTCACCAAGGAGATGCAAAAAGTGCCAATCCAATTCTCTCATGACCTTTCAGAAGATAATACTAAATGTCACTTCCAACCTGCCATTACAACTTTATGTAAAACAAGTCAAAAATTCTGTAACAGAACAAGCCAAAGAAGCAGGGCATAAAGCTAAGCACCAGTCCTGGAAGGATCCAGAGCTTTCTATTTTAGTCAGATATTTACTGATCTTTTCCATGTGTGCCCTGGAAAATCCATTGAGGAAACTGAGTAACTTAATTGATGTAATTCATTGTTTGCTTTTGCCCATGTCTTTTGTATCTATTTGTCTTGGCCTACAAATTTTCAGGGAAAAGAAACCAAACTGACTGAAGGAGATGGGTGGACTAAATAATCTCCCAAGTTTTCTTCAGAAATAAGACTGTGTAGTTGGAAAGAATTTGGAGATTTTAGCTGTACCTTCTCTTTCTTACATGTTTTTTTCTTTTCTCCACATATGAAGCCAGCAACATTATTTACCCTTAGGGAGAGTGTAGACAGAATCAAGAATAATAAGTCATTATTAACAAATGATTTTAAGTCAACTGTAAAGGAAATAGTCTGACAGTCTATATTTTTGATTTGTAAAGCCAAATTATTGAGAACAAAAAGTCTATTCTGGAATTTTAAAAATGTGTTTTGTTGATCACGAGCTACCATCTCATATTGAATCATCCTTGTATTCCTAAAATAAACCCTATTTAGTCATAGGACATACTATAGTGCTGGATTTACCTACTCCTTAATTTAAAATGTTTACGTCTATATGAATAAATGACATCGGTCTACACTTTTACTTCTGTTCCGTAGTCATCAACATTTAGAATTAAAAATATTGTGGCCACACAAGCTATATTAGAGAATTATTTATTATTTTCTATAGTCTCGTATAATTAATATTTCAATTATCTATTGTTTAAAGATTAGATAGAATTCACCTGTGAATGCATCTTGTAGTGGTTCCTTTATCAATAGAAAAGCCTTGATCACGTTCATTGATTTTAAAGTAGTATTTGTGATTTTTGCCTCTTCTCACTGATAGTCTTAGCTATTATTGCACTTTCTTTCCTCTTGTATTTATTTTAGTGTTGTTTTAAAAAGACAGAGATTTTTCTATATATCTATCCAATCCACTATTTTAATATATTTTCTATTTCATTAACAATGTCATCTGTTATGTTCACTAACTCCATCTTCCTTTTTTTATTTTGGCTTATTTTGTCATATTTTTCTAATTTCTAAAGAGGGGTACTAAATTCTTATGTTTTGCTTTCTTTTTGTAGTTAAAACATTTAGAGTTACTGATTTTCTGTGAGATTTACTCGTGTTATTTTCCATAGTTGTGGGTATGAAATGTCTTCAGTTTATTCTATTTTTAATCTAATTTTTATGTACTCTTTCATTCAAGGATTAGCTAGGGATAAGTTTCTATGATCCATATAGCTATTTTTGCATAATTTTTATTATTTCCTTCTAATTGTATTGGATTATCATCATAGGATGTGTACTATAAATGTTTTATAATTTTCAATTTCACATTTTCTTGTGGTCAAGCATATCATATTTCTTCCAAATGTTCCAGGGACCAAAAAAAAAATGTATATACTTTGAGATTATGAAGTTTTATATGCTGTATCTACATATATAATCAACATATAATTACATAGTTTATATATGCATCTACGTATATAGATACATAAATCAATTTTTCTATATCATATGTACATATACAATCCAGTTTGCTTTTTATATTACTTATTTTCTTTATTCTAATTTTTATGTTTTAGAAGGTTAAAGCTCTTAATTCTGAAAACCAGAATTTTTTTTTTTTCTTATTTAAGTATTTTTCATGGTCTCTTTGCATTTCTTACAATGTTGTTTAATACATTGTTTCTATGATATTTGTTGTATACAGTTTGCATGCAAATTAGAAAAAGAGATGCACACTGATTTACATAGCCTCACAGGCACATATCTTGATGGCTGGATGGAGATACATACAAAATAAAAAGAAGTCCCTTTGCTTCCAGCATGGGCTGGATATTAATTCACACATATGTGCCTGCAGTCAGGCCCTTATGCAGTAAACTATCTGCACAGTTGTGCACAGCAGCTCCGTGTAGTTTTTGATTCTTATAGCTTGATTAAAAATTGTTATTATTATTATATAATATCCTCTATCTAGTATTAATATTTTTACTTCTACATTATTTCTTTTTGGGTGTCAGTTTCTGGTCTTTATTTTCAACCTATCATTTATCACTTTGCTTTTAATGTATTCCTTAGATGTTTTTCAGTGTAACTCAATCTCTAAGGGTTTATAATGGGAGAAATCAGACATTTCACATTAGAATTGTAACATATACACTTGACATTAATTCTTCCATCTTACTCTACATGTATTATTAATTTTACTTTATCCTTATTTTTCTTTTCCTTTATGTTGTTATTTTACTGCTTTGATCAAAGTTGCTTTAAATTTCACGATTTCCCTTTGTGTATTTGACTGTACAAGTGTATTTTTCCATGTTCTTAATGGTTATCTTACTTTTCTTGTCACTGATAAGCATACATATATTTGTGTATCATTTGAACACTTGGATACAAATGATTTCTCCATTGGAGACACTTTGATTCTACCTGATTTCCCTTATTGAAAGGGAACATTTAAAAATGGTTTAATTTTATCCCTTTAATTCTCCACCTCAAACTGAGGGAATGTTTTTACTCCCCATATGTACTTCCTCATTCCTTCAATGTTTTAATAAAGTAAGTTAATAATTTTACTTCTTGATTATTATTATACGGTTTCTTTTGGTTTTCCCTTCTATGTAAATGTTTATTGGCATTTATGCTAAATGTCAAATTGTCTGCCATTAACTATATGGAATTAATTATATATGTTGAAATGTTTGTTTATTTTTCTTCATTTGTTTACTCTTGGCTTCATCTTTTCTACCTTGTAGTGTCAGTATTGATTTATGTTATGTTTTGTTAGAATCCTTTTGTTTTTGCTTTTGTTTTTTGTTTTAATTTTGTTTTTTTATTGAAGTATAATTGATTTACAATGTTATGTTAGTTTCAGGTGTACAGCAATGTGATTCAATTATCTATATATATATAATTTTTTTCAGATTCCTTTCCTTTATAGGTTATTACAAAATATTATTCAGTGTAGTTCCCTGTGCTATACTGTAGGTCCTGGTTGGTTGTCTATTCTATATATAGTAGTGTGTATATGTTAATCCCAAACTCCTAATTTATCCCTGCCCCCCTTTCCTCTTTGGTAACCATAAGTTTGTTTTTTATGTTCATGAGTCTATTTCTGTTTTGTATATAAATTCATTTGTATCATTTCTTTTTTTTTAGATTCTACATATAAGTGATATCATATGATATTTGTCTTTCTCTGTCTGGCTTCACTTAGCATGATAATCTCTAGGAATACTTTTGTTTTATTTTTGGCACTAATGCCCAGAAAAAGAATACTCTCAAATATTCTACATGAAAATATAAATTGTTACAAGCTTTTGTGAAAAACAGTCTGTTAACCTCTATTACAATTTGGAATATAAAAACGTTTCAACTTAATATCATTCTTGGGAATCTATCCCACAGAAATAAAAGCCCCAGTTTGTAAGAAGGTACACATAAGGACATTTAATGTAGCTTTGCTGATGGTTGGGTGAAGATGTACATATATATGTACATATAAGATTATATATATATAATCTTAACCTAACCCAAGAGGAAATTTTTTAAATTCTCACAAAGAAATAGTGTGGGCTAATTCAATTCTGTATATACATTTTCCATGTATAATGGAAGGAATATGTTCACTAATTGGGAATTTATTGAATAATTTAAGCTATATTCACACCATGATATACTATGCAGTCATGAAAAAGTTAATTGGAGATAAGCCAGTTTACTCAAATAGATTTCCATATGATATTGCTGAGAGAGAAGACAAGATGTAAAATAGGGCATAAAATATGATTTCATTTTAATAAAATAATAACAAAAGTTATGATGGAGATATATACATGCATTTATTCATTTATTTACCTGCATGTGCTTATAATTATATGATCATTGAGAAAGTATAAAAAGAAAACATCTTACATTATTACTCTATTTTATCTGTGGTGTTAAAGAGTTATGCTGTCTAAAGAGGCTGAGAAGAGGGAGTGAAAGGGTAAATTCAATACAAAATAAAATATATACAACAACAACAAGAAACAAACTAGGAATCAATTTTGACATTTCAGGGCATAAATTATAAACCAAGAATCAAAAAGTAAGTGAAATATCAAATGAAATTAAAATATTTCCTACCTTAACAAAGATTGATATAATAGAGTATATTAAAAAATTGGAATATAGAATTTAGATGTAGTGGATTTCTAAGAAGTGTGTAGGCTTAAAATCAAAAATTGGAGTTGGAAGACATAATATAATCATAACAACCGTCTTTAATAATATTATTAGATTTGGTATTGGTCAAGATCATTTTCATAGCTTGTCTCTAAATTTTCTGTTTCAATGACAGATCTCCATCTAAACTCTTACCTGTAACTTTGAAGGAGTTCCCCAGTGTAGTGGTGGTTGGACAATTCTTTCTCATATTACTCATTATGTTGCTTCTACATTTTTAAAAAACTGGTGTTGCTCCAAATGCAGAACCTGGACAAGGGACTTGGAAGCAAGTAATTTATTTGGAAGATGATATCAGGAAACACATGTGAGGAAGTGGGAAAAATAAAACAGAGAAGGGAGAAATATCAATAAAGGACATATTTATGGGATGTGCTTCAGAATTGATCCAGCAGAGAAGAGGGAGACTGAGATATTTATCCACTGACATACAACCACCACTGACAGAGAGTTGCCACCAAGGAAGTTAACTGTCTCACATTTTTGCATTGCTTTTGCTTCTAGCAGAGCAAGCTCCCAAGTGCCAGGGAAGGCCCTAAGGTAAGAAAGAATAATAACAGATTTTAAGGTGTATCTGTCAGTGCTCAGCTCATGATGGGACAGTTCTGCATACATATTCTCTTGAGGTCAGAGGTTCTTATGTTCAGTCCTTACATAAAATAATCAGCATAACAGGAGCTAACTTTCAAATAATGATTAGTGTTCTTCTGGAGAATATAAGAAATGTACACTGCAATCATCCTATCAGGGATTACCAGAGATTTCACAGACCATCTTTTACTCTCATGATTTTCTATAGGACCATTGGATCTTTCAGGTGATATGGCCTAATCAGTAAAGAAGCTTGCATCACATTCTGAACTTGCTACAGAATCCTTACTTTCTCTGGCTTCACTTAAATCTTTCATCCATCCATATTACCTAATAAATATGTTAGAGGAATACTCAAGGAAATAATAAAAAAAAATTAGACATATCAAGAAGCAAAACTTTGTGAAAAGTTAAAAATAAAGAGGTACATCTTGGATGATCCAGAGATGCTTGTGAAATAACTGTTGTTATTATGTTTAAGAGCAAAAAAAAAAAAAACCCAAAACAAAAAGCAGTCAGGAAAATGATGATTTCACAAGATAATTAGAATGCATAAAAAGATTATATGGATATTATGAAACTGAAAAAATATATTTGAAATTAAGAATTTAATGAATGAGTGGACTAAATAAAAGAGAAGACGGGATTAATGAAAAGGTACCTAAGTCACTGGAAAATACAAAACTAGAGGTCAGAGATTAAGAAATGAACAAAATCCAGGACAGTACACATGGCATATGTGAGGATAAAAGAGTAAAATCATGAATTGGTGATCCAAAAGGAGACATTCAAAATTATCAGAGAAATAGTTGAAGAATTGTGTTTAAACCTGATGAAAAACATCAACACAGATATCTGAAAATTCCAATTAATCCCAAGACCATAAATACAAAGAAAACCATACCTAAGCACATCATACTAAAACTTTTGAAGAAAAACTAAAGCATAGAAAATCTTTAAAGAAGTAAGAAAAAAGTACATTTTAAAAAAGCAACAATAGACCTATTGCAGACTTCTTCACAGAAATAGTAGATGCCAGGAAACACTGAAATAAATATTTAAAATGTAGAATAAAATCAAACTGTTCACCTAATATATTACACCTACCCAAAATATTTTTTTTTGAATAGAGCAAACAGTTCTGTTTCCAGAGAAAATGGAGAGGTCCCATTCCTCCCAAGCTGTCCCCTTTACAAGTAAAACTTCCTGGATATAGATCACAAACAAGTATAGGAGGTCTGTGAAAGGTGGGAAAAAAATGTATACTGTCTAGGGACCTTAACCTTGGATAATAACACGGTCATTTGTTTTCTGGATTTCCTTGTTGCCTCACAATTATCCTGGACAGGGTACTGCAAAACCTTCCAAGCCAAAACCACAAATAGGCACCCCCATTAAAAAAAAAAAAAGCTTCCAAGAAAATCCTGATTCCTTTGTGCAAAAAGGAAGTCCTAAACCATAGGCAAGGCAGTTTAAAACAGAACCAAGAAAAGAGACTAGTAAGAAGAGTCCTCCTTGGGTCAGAACAAATGTGAAAAATAGCTTCAAAAACTACCTTAGGAATAAGGTCCACATTTAATTGGGTCAGGCTGCAGAGCATTTTATATCTCAGAGTATTGTCAAAAATATAGAGCTATCAACTGGCAATTTAGTGGAGCTAGCTTTATGTGATTCCAAACAGAGTGGACAGATTAACAAAGAGATAAAGGAAAGAGATAGCAAAAGAAAGCCCTCCTAAAACCACTGTAATTCTAGGGTGATTGTGCACATGCCTAACACTGCACCCTCTGAAGAGTAACATTAGAAGTTTCATATTGAGGAGGAAATTGACCTCACTAAAATAATGTAGCTAAGTCACTAAAATAATGTAGCTAAGTCACTAAACAAATAAATAGGCAATCAACAACCAGAAGAAACCTAGGAGTGGGTGGGATCAGTATCTACAGTTGCTACAATATATTTCCTAAAATATCTCTTAAAAAATTACAAAGTATGCAAAGAAACAAGAAAGTTGACCCATATACAGGAAAAAAAAAATGTAGCTAACAGTAAGCGCTCATGAGAGGGCCCAGCTGGCATATTTGACAAAGGTTTAAAATAATTTATCATAATAAACATGTTCAAAGATGTAAAGGATACCACACTTAAAGAAGTAAAGGAATGTATGATGATGTATGATGACATTGTCTCATTAAAGAGAATAACAATAAAAATAAATTATTTTTTAAAAATGGAAATTCTGAAATTAAAAAACACAATGACTGAAAAGAAAAATGTATTAAAGGGGACAAAAATAATTGTGAATGAGAAGAAGAAATAATCCGTGAAATTAAGGATAGATTGATAGAGATTATGTAATCTGAAGAATATATAAAAAAGAAATTAATAAAATTGAAGAGTCTCAGAGAAATGTGGAATATCTCTAAGCACACCAAGATATGCATCATGGAGTAAAAAGGAAAGGATAGAGAGAAAAGAGCAAAAAAAAAAAAAAAATCTTAATAATTAATGGCTAAAAACTTTCCAAATTTGATTTTTAAATTATCAGTCTACACATCCAAGAAACTCAATGTACTTTAAGTAGGATAAAAGCAAAGAGATCCACACACAGTTCATTATAAAAGAAATGCTGAAAACCAAAGCCAAAGCTAACATTTTGAAAGCAACAGAAACCAAAAAAAAATAATTATCATGTAGAAGTGTATCTCAATATACAATTAAAAGTTGATTTTCCATGAGAAAAAAAATGGAAATCAGAATGCATTGAAATGGCATATGTAAAATGCTGAAAGAAAAAAAATCAAATACCAACTAAGAATCTTACATCCAGAAAAACTAACTTTCAAAAATGAAGGTGAAATAAAGGCATTCAAAGATTTAGGAAAAAAAAAAATCAGGGAATTTGTGGCTAACAGACTCAACTTAGATGAATTATAGGAAGTTTGTCAGGCTTAAAGCAAGTGATCCAAGAATGAAATTTGAATCTTCACACACCAAAAAAAGGGCACCAGTAAAGGTAATTATGTAATTATAAAAGACAGTGTAAATGCTTATTTCTTCTTCTTGCTTCTCTTAATTGTTATAAAAAGCAAACACAATAGTATAAAACAACATGTACATAATTGTGTTGTTGGCTTGAATCTCCAGGAACAAAGAGAATCAGATGGTAAATAAAAGGTTGATATAACAAATTCTATAAATATATCATTGTTCACCTTTCTTCTCTCAGTTTCTTTAAAATATGGTACATTTTACAAAGTATCTAAAATGTAGCATTGTGTTTGCAACATATAACAATAATAGCACAAAAAAGGGAAGAAGAAGAAATAGAGCTTACAGAAGTAACATTTATATATCAAACTGGAATTAAATTAGCATAAATCTGATGTCGATTCTGATAAGATGTATAAGGTAAGCTCTAGAGTAACCATCACTAAATTAACTAAACAATATAATGGTAAAGTTATTAAATTTATTAAAATGATACAGTAGAAATTAGTTATTGCTAAAGGAAGTAGTAAGAATGAATAAAAGAAAATAAAGGACATGAAATATACAGAAAAAAAGTAAAATCTCAGATACAAATGCAACTGTATCAATATAATATAACATTAATTGTGAATTAATTAAACAATCCAATCAAAAGGCAACATTATCTTAAAGAACAAAATAAAAAATCCAATTATATGCTATGTACAGGAGAAATATTTTTGATTCAAAGATCAAAATAGGTTAAAGGAAACAAAGATGAACAAGCATATCACATGGTTCCAACATCAATCTTCAAACAAACACCACTTGTGTGTCCATGCAATTCAATTCTGACATTAACCACTCAGAGTCAGCACAGAATCCACAAGTTCAGGGTAAAGTCCTTCACAAGACTGCCCACTTCAGATGACAATGCAAGTTTCAGTTGTCCCCAAGGCACTCACACTTCTGCCTCCTGGCTACAAATTTAGGGTTCACATGACCTCCTCAGGTTTGATAACTCTCTAGAACAACTTCACAAAACTCAGAAAAGCACTGTAATTACCACTTTATTTTAAAGGATACAAATGAAAAGCCAGACACAATGATACATAAAGCAAAGTTTAGGAGGGTCCTAAGGACAGGAGGACTCCATGTCCTCATGGAGTCATGGTGTGCCACCCTCCCAGTACATTGGTATGTTTACCAACCAGGGAGTTCTCCTGAGCTTCAGTGTCCAGAGTTTTTATATTGGGATTTATTACAGAAGCATGATTAAATAAATTATTGGCTATGTGGATGAACTCAATTTCTAGTCTCTCTCCTCTAGTGCTTGGGGATGGGGCTGAAAGTTTCAACCTTCAATTATTATGCTTGTTATTTCTGTTATGACCAGACCCTCCTTGAAATTATCTAAGGATACATCATGAGTCATCTTGTTAGCATAAACTCATATATTGTAAAAAGGGCTAAATATGAATAACAAAAGACATTCCTATCAGGCAATTCAATGAGGTTTGTTTATTTATTTATTTATTTATTTATTAACATCTTTATTGGAGTATAATTGCTTTACAATGGTGTGTTAGTTTCTGCTGTACAACAAAGTGAATCAGCTATACATATATCCCCATATCTCCTCCCTCTTGCATCTTCCTCCCACCCTCCCTATCCCACCCCTCTAGGTGGTCACAAAGCACTGAGCTGATCTCCCTGTGCTATGTGGCTGCTTCCCACTAGCTACCTATTTTACATTTGGTAGTATATATTAGAAAGGGACACACAACAAAGAGTTACCAATTTAAATGGATGATTCTTGATATTAACATAACTGCAAATTACTGTGATTTATCACCATTGGAAAACTTTCATGACAGGAAAATATGTGTAGAAACTTGCTTCTCTTAAAGGCTGTTTTTCTGAGTTTTTTTAATTTTTTGTGGTTTTTTTTGTTTTTTTTTTGTTTTTTATGAGAGGTGGGAGCACTGAGTTAAGAATGGAAAAAGATAGAAATGAAAAAAGTCTATCATTATTACATTGCTTGCCAAATTTTCTAAGAGTGAAAATTTAGCCCTTTGAGACACCCAGCAGGCAGATCAAAGAGCAAAAAACCAGAATTCAAAATCTTACTAAGGGTGCCTCTGTATGAACAGAGCTACCTAATAGACTGCTCTTTCTTTGTGATAGAAAAAAAAAGAAAATCAACTTCCAGTGAGTTAACCCTTGGTGTCTCAGTACAGTTTTTTTTTTTTACATTTTTATTGGAGTACAATTGCTTTACAGTGGCGTGTTAGTTTCTGCTTTATAACACAGTGAGCAGAAGGAAAGAAATCAGATCAGAAATAAATGAAAAAGAAGTAAAGGAAATGATAACAAAGATCAATAAAACTAAAAGCTGGTTCTTTGAGAAGATAAACAAAATTGATAAACCATTAGCCAGACCCATCAAGAAAAAAAGGGAGAAGACTCAAATCAGTAGAATTAGAAATGAAAATGGGGAAGTAACAACTGACACTGCCGAAATACAAAGGATCATGAGAGATTACTACAAGCAACTATATGGCAATAAAACGGACAACCTGGAAGAAATGGACAGATTCTTGGAAATACACAACCTTCCAAGACTGAACAAGGAAGAAATAGAAAATATGAACAGACCAATCACAAGCACTGAAATTGAAACTGTGATTAAAAATCTTCCAACAAACAAAAGCCCAGGACCAGATGGCTTCACAGGCGAATTCTATCAAACATTTAGAGAAGAGCTAACACCTATCCTTCTCAAACTCTTCCAAAATATAGCAGAGGGAGGAACACTCCCAAACGCATTCTACGAGGCCACCATCACCCTGATACCAAAACCAGACAAAGAGGTCACAAGAAAAGAAAACTACAGGCCAATATCACTGATGAACATAGATGCAAAAATCCTCAACAAAATACTAGCAACCAGAATCCAACAGCACATTAAAAGGATCATACACCATGATCAAGTGGGGCTTATCCCAGGAATGCAAGGATTCTTCAATATATGCAAATCAATCAATGTGATACACCATATTAACAAATTGAAGGAGAAAAACCATATGATCATCTCAAGAGATGCAGAGAAAGCTTTTGACAAAATTCAACACCCATTTATGATAAAAACCCTCAAGAAAGTAGGCATAGAGGGAACTTACCTCAATATAATAAAGGCCATATATGACAAACCCACAGCCAACATCGTCCTCAATGGTGAAAAACTGAAACCATTTCCACTAAGATCAGGAACAAGACAAGGTTGCCCACTCTCACCACTATTATTCAGCATAGTTTAGGAAGTTTTAGCCACAGCAATCAGAGAAGAAAAAGAAATAAAAGGAATGAAAATCGGAAAAGAAGTAAAGCTGTCACTGTTTGCAGATGACATGGTACTATACATAGAGGATCCTAAAGATGCTACCAAAAAACTAATAGAGCTAATCAATGAATTTGGTAAAGTAGCAGGATACAAAATTAATGCACAGAAATCTCTTGCATTCCTATACACTAATGATGAAAAATCTGAAAGTGAAATTAAGAAAACACTTCCACTTTCCATTGCAACAAAAAGAATAAAATACCTAGGAATAAACCTACCTAAGGAGACAAAAAACCTGTATGCAGAAAATTATAAGACACTGATGAAAGAAATTAAAGATGATACAAATAGATGGAGAGATATACCATGTTCTTGGATTGGAAGAATCAACATTGTGAAAATGACTCTACTACCCAAAGCAATCTACAGATTCAATGCAATCCCTATCAAACTACCACTGGCATTTTTCACAGAACTAGAACAAAAAATTTCACAATTTGTATGGAAACACAAAAGACCCCAAATATTCATGAGTTTTTGAAGCTCTGTGCCAGAAACCAGCACAAAGACCAGATATATTTTGTATTATATCACAGTCTACTCCCTGGTCTTTGACCATAAATCCCTTATAGCAAAGGCCTATATCTACCTTAGAATAATAGATACAGCAGCATTTGGAGGAACCAATATGGAGTAGAGAGAGGTGGCTTTTAACTCAGTTTCCCAATATGTTTGACTATCAAAATCAGTATTGTAATCTTATCAATAATCTCAGTGATAGACCATATTGCACTATGGCAGAGGTAACATGAAGAATAAAATCCAAATGATACTAGCAATTATTAAAGTTCCATCCAGTCATTAATAATTAGTCCATTCCATCATATTATATGACCAAAATGTTTCCCAGAGTAAGGCCTTTCAGTTTTGTAGGCTTCAATTTGAACTTGGCAGGTTCCAAAAGCAGGAGTGGACTCAGAAATATATGGCTTCTGTATTACAGGCATCTGGCATAATTTGGCTAATTGATAACATCTTCTCTTTTTCTGAGTGTCTTCTGAAGTGTTGGATTTTCCTCATTCCCTAACCAATTTTTTCATTCCCTTACACTCTGCTACTAGTCCTGTTTCTCTCCATGTATACACAAACTTCTTCACCTTTGGAAGGGACATTAGATTCAGTCACAGTGCTTGAAGAACGCAAAGGTATAGTAATCATACTGGCATCCTCTCCACATGGGAAGAATTGTATCATCAGCCACCCTCTCTTCCCAAAATCTGCCAGAAAAACAGAGGAATCTATCTAGTGGATGCACACTCTTGCCCCTCCCTCATATTAAATATGAGCACACACTCGTGAAGGCATGTATGCCAGCCCTTCATGCCTATACCTCCCCTTATTTTGGAAAACCAGTATCTTCATTGTCCATTTTAGTTATCTGTCAGACCACAGCAGAGCAGGGCTGGAGCCATGTCACATGTCTGCTTCAAGATCTACAGTTGGACTAAGGTGGTTGGGCTGCCTTCAAAGGCATGGACAAGCATGTATCTCCTGGGTCCCTGGGAGGGTAGTACTGCTCTTAGACCATGGCTGAGAGGGGTTGAAATCAGGGCTGTTTCAGGATCTACAGTTGGATTGAGGTGGCAGGCCTGCTTCCAGGCATATGGAGAAACACGTATCTTGCTGGGTCCCTGGATGGGCAAAACTGCTCCTAAATCATGGCTGAAAAGATATGGAGATGGGTTACAGTTTCTTCAGTGTCCACAGCCAGGACCAAGGTCAGCAGTCCTGGTATCTGAGCCACAGGTGAGTGTGGTTCCTCCCAAGTCCCTTGGCAGACGGTGCTGGTGGCAGGGTCAAGGACAAATGGGGCTGTTCCCAAGTCCGAAGAGGGGCAAGGTTGTTTTTGCATCTGTAGCTAGGACCACAGTTGGCAAGCCTGTCACCTGGGCATGGCCTACCTTCTCGAAATGGCCATCCTTGGTCTTGAGTTCCACTGGGATTTTGCAACTTTCTACCTAGATCCCAAAGTTCCTACAAAAGCACTTTTCTCCATGGATTGCGGCCAAATTATTTTTGCTGTGAGGTGGATATAAGCAGGGATCTCCTATTCAGTCATTATGCTGACATCACTCCTATAGAATTTTTTTAAATGTATTTATTTAATTCATTTATTTTTGGCTGCATTGGGTTTTTGTTGCTGTGTGCAGGCTTTGTCTATTTGCAGTGAGTGAGGGCTACTCTTCATTGTGGTGTGCGGGCCTCTCGTGGTGGCTTCTCCTGCTGAGGAACATGGGTTTGTAGTTGTGGCGCAAGGGCTTAGTTGCTCTGCAGCATGTGGGATCTTCCAGGACCAGGTCTGGAACCCATGTCCCCTACATTGGCAGGTGGATTCCCAACCACTGCACCACGAGGGAAGCCCTAGAACTTATTTCTGAGATGACAAAAATATTCTGTAATTAACTGTGGTGATAATTTCAAATATCTGTGAGTATACTAAAAATCATTGAACTATATAATTTAAATGTGTGAGTTGTATAGTATGTGAACAATATGTTAATAAATGTTGTAAAACACTATATATATTATCTATAATAAATATGGTAAAACATTATATTATATATGTATATATATATATAATATACATCTTGTACAAATCAATAAAAATATCATACAACCCCATATAAAAATGGGTAAAACATGACCTAAGATTTTCAAAAATAATGGAATTAACCAAATGAACAATAACATATGACAAGGTTCTCATTTTTATTAACTATCAGGTAAATACAATTTAAAAGGACAGTAAAGTTCAACCAAACTTCAAACAGAATGAGAGAAACAAAACAAAGCAAAAGAAAAAATAACCTGTACTTGAATAGATTTGAATCAACTAGAACTGCAGGTGGGAGTGTAATTTGGTACAAACACCTTAGAAAACTTCTTAGTGTCATTTATTTAATCTGAACATATACATGCCCTATGATTTAACAAGTTCTCTTCCAAGAGTATAGCCAGCACAAATGTGTACATACACACATACACTCACCAACAAAACATGCTAGAATAATTATAGCTGCACTATTTTTTTTTTTTGGCTACGCCATGTAGCATGTGGGATCTTAATTCACCATCCAGGGATCTGAACATGGGCCTGGCAGTAAAAGCGCAGAGTGCTCATCACTGGGCACCAGAGAATTCCAGCTGCACTATTCTTAACAGCCAAAACAATGGAAACAACCCTAAGATCAATCAAGAATATAGTGGGTAAAAAATTGTGTTATACTCACACACACACACACAAAATGCAGTATCGAGATTAAGCCATTTACAGTTACAATATAGATAAATCTCACAAACCATAATGTTAAGCAAAATAAGCCAGACACAAAAAGTGCATTCTGCATATTTCTTTTTATATAAAGATTAAAAATATTGAGTATACATCTACTTCCTGCAGCATCGAAGAGTAGTTTTTCTGAAATTCTCCTACTACAAAATCCCTAAAAATCTGTATGTGTGTGTACATATATATACATACACATGTACACATGCAAGAAAATAAAGGAAAAGTCTTTGAGACCTGTAATGAAATAAGAGCTTGAATCCAGCAAACCAAAGGAAAACCAAAACTCTCTGCCACCTGTGGGCATCAACTAGTCCCAATTGGTCTAGTGATTATTTTACCTGCTCTATGAGTAGTATGAAAGACAAAGAATTGAGTACACATAGAGCAAGGAGTAAGGCTAGAGACTATTGGACAATGACCTATACAAGGTCTCACTCTCAAGGAAACAGGGAGCCATAACAAGATCTATCCCTTGGATGCCAATCAAAAGGAACTTGTCTATCTCAGCTATGGATTGTTATGAATGAAGGTTAAAGTAGTAATCTCTCTTGATAACCCATGGCTATAGATCAACCCTCATTTGAGTCTGGGGCCTAAATTAATATTATTTCTCTGGTCTAAAAGATATAAGATGAGGTTTTCAATTTAAATTGGAGTCAGATTGGAATTTCCCAGGCATCGGGCACAAGAAAATAAACATTTTCTATGGAAGAAAAAACATTTTATAAAGTCTTCAAAGAATGTCCACAGATATTATTCCACTGAACATGAGATTTTAACCCTAAGTTATCACACAAGAATGAAAATATTTGAGTGAAATTCCTGATCATTTTTATTATACTCCTGTAATATTTATCATTCCGATTATGTTGGAGCTAAAGCCCTTGTTTCAATAATCTGCTCATGGTACATGGGTGGTTCAGTGATAGAATTCTCAATAATCAGATCGCCAAAGTATCATGGGGAATAGTCCAAATCTACTCCTACTAATGTCTTTTGTATCCAGATGATTTCCATGTTACAATTGGCTTGGAGGCTCTTTACATTCACTCATATAACTGTTACCACAGGAGATAAAATTGCTCTTAGAAGACAAGTTTCAGTGTTTATGATATCAATGTGCAATACACTTTCTCTTTATGATTCAGTTTGAGACAACGTCCTGCTCACTTGTCCAGGCATTTCTCTCCATTGGGAGATTTTGTTTCAGGGATTCCCCTGTTATTTACTACCATTAGGACTTGGTCTCTAACCTACATCAGTTAACCTGGAAAGGTGTCAATAATCTGGGAGAGCATTTTAGTATGTTGGGTGATTTACTTATATTTTTGTCTTGTAAGGCCTTTGATCTTACTATAAAACTTAATTTTTCCTATCGAGAAATCATCAAGCTCCAAATATAAAAAAATATATATTTGCTGGTACATTTGTTGAGAATGTAAATTGATAAAACCAGAAAAACAAGTCAACAAACATATCAAAAAAATATTTGAATCAGTCATACTTTTGAAAATATTTTACTGGAAGTATTTTAAATGTGGGTAAGTATTTAACTGTAACATCTTTACTACACTGCTATTTATGACAAAATAGAAAGTATTGTTATATCCATATTTTAGAATACAATATAGCTTCTAAAAAAGTTTAAAGAATATTCAGTGACATGGGAAACTTAAGATTAAAATATTTATTAAGTCAAAAAGCAGTATGCAAATCTGCTTTAAAAAACATTATCCTAATTATGGATTAGGAGTCATAATTTTTGTGTATTTATCAATTTTTCTATAAGGAGAATGCATTATATTTTTAATCAGAAAAATAATTTAAAATATTAAATAGAAGTAAAAGTTTTGTGAATAATGTATATTCTTTTTGAAAACAGGATTAGAGAAGTTCCTTTAGCATTTGTTGTAAAGCTGATTTGGTGGTGCTGAATTCTCTTAGCTTTTGCTTGTTTGTAAAAGTTTTAATTTCTCCATCAAATCTGAATGAGATCTTTGCTGGGTAGAGTAATCTTGGTTGTAGGTTTTTCTCCTTCATTACTTTAAATATGTCCTGCCACTCCCTTCTGGCTTGCAGAGTTTCTGCTGAAAGATCAGCTGTTAACCTTATGGGGATTCCCTTGTGTGTTATTTGTTGTTTTTCCCTTGCTGCTTTTAATATGTTTTCTTTGTATTTAATTTTTGATAGTTTGATTAATATGTGTCTTGGCATGTTTCTCCTTGGATTTATCCTGTATGGGACTCTCTGTGCTTCCTGGACTTGATTAACTATTTCCTTTCCCATATTAGGGAAGTTTTCAACCATAATCTCTTCAAATATTTTCTCAGTCCCTTTCTTTTTCTCTTCTTCTTCTGGGACCCCTATAATTCGAATGTTGGTGCATTTAATGTTATCCCAGAAGTCTCTGAGTATGTCCTCAATTCTTTTCATTCTTTTTTCTTTATTCTGCTCTGCGGTAGTTATTTCCACTATTTTATCTTCCAGGTCACTTATCCGTTCTTCTGCCTCAGTTATTCTGCTATTGATTCCTTCTAGAGAATGTTTAATTTCATTTATTGTGTGGTTCATCACTGTTTGTTTGCTCTTTAGTTCTTCTAGGTTCTTGTTAAACGTTTCTTGTATTTTCTCTATTCTTTTTCCAAGATTTTGGATCATCTTTACTATCATTATTCTGAATTCTTTTTAAGGTAGACTACCAATTTCCTCTTCATTTTGTTAGGTCTGGTGTGTTTTTACCTTGCTCCTTCATCTGCTGTGTGTTTCTCTGTCTTCTCATTTTGCTTAACTTACTGTGTTTGGGGTCTCCTTTTCGCAGGCTGCAGGTTTGTAGTTTCTGTTGTTTTTGGTGTCTGTCCCCAGTGGCTAAAGTTGGTTCAGTGGGTTGTGTAGGCTTCCTGGTGGAGGGACTAGTGCCTGTGATTTGGTGGATGAGGCTGGATCTTGTCTTTCTGGTGGGCACGTCAACGTCTGGTGGTGTGTTTTGGGGTGTCTGTGGCCTTATTATGATTTTAGGCAGCCTCTCTGCTAATGGATGGGGTTGTGTTCCTGTCTTGCTAGCTGTTTGGCATAGGGTGTCCAGCACTGTAGCTTGCTGGTCATTGAGTGGAGCTAGGTCTTGGCATTGAAATGGAGATCTCTAGGAGATTTTCGTCATTTGATATTACATGGAGCTGGGAGGTCTCTTGTGGACCAGTGTCCTGAACTTGGCTCTCCCACCTCAGTGGCACAGCCCTGATGCCTGGCTGTAGCACTAAGAGCCTGTCCTCCACACGGCTCAGAATAAAAGGGAGAAAAAAATAAAGAAAGAAAGAAGAAGATAAAATAAAATAAAATAAAGTAAAGTAAAATAAAATAAAATAAAATTGTTATTTAAAAATACTTAAGAAAAAAAATTTTTTAAGTAATAAAAACAAAAACGGACAGACAGAACCTTAGTACAAATGTTAAAGCAACGCTATACAGACAAGATCACATACAGAAGCATACACATACACACTCACAAAAAGAGAAAAAGGGAGAAAAATATATATATCATTGCCCCCAAAGTCTACCTCCTCAATTTGGGATGATTCATTGTCTATTCAGGTATTCCACAGATGCAGGGTACATCAAGTTGATTGTGGAGATTTAATCCGCTGCTCCTGAGGCTGCTGGGAGAAATTTCCCTTTCTCTTCTTTCTTTGCTCAACTCCCAGGGTTCAGCTTTGGATTTGGACCCACCTCTGCATGTAGGTCGCCTGAGGGCTTCTGTTCTTCACTCAGGGTTAAAGGAGCAGCTGATTCGGGGGCTCTGGCTCACTCAGGCCGGGGGGAGGGAGGGGTACAGATGTTGAGCGAACCTGTGGCGGCAGAGGCTGGTGTGACGTTGCACCCGCCTGAGGCGTGCCGTGCGTTGCCCCTGGGGAAGTTGTCCCTGGATCACGGGACCCTGGCAGTGACGAGATGCACAGGCTCCTGGGAGGGACGGTGTGGAGAGTGACCTGTGCTTGCACAGAGGCTTCTTGGTGGCTGCAGCAGCAGCCTTAGCGTCTCATGCCCATCTCTGGGGTCCGCGCTGATAGCTGCGGCTCGTGCCTGTCTCTGGAGCTCCTTTAAGCGGCGCTCTTAATCCCCTTTCCTTGCGCACCAGGAAACAAAGAGGCAAGAAAAAGTCTCTTGTCTCTTCGGCAGCTCCAGAATTTTTCCCGGACTCCCTCCCGCTAGCTGTGGCGCACTAGCCCCCTTCAGGCTGTGTTCACGCAGCCAACCCCAGTCCTCTCCCTGGGGTCTGACCTCCGAAGCCTGAGCCTCAGCTCCCAGCCCCTGCCCATCCCGGCAGGTGAGCAGACAGACCCCTCGGGCTGGTGATTGCTGGTCCGCAGCGATCTTCTGTGCGGGAATCTCTCCGCTTTGCCCTCCACACCCCTGTTGCTGAGCTCTCCTCCGTGGCTCCGAAGCTTCCCCCTTCCGCCCCCCGCAGTCTCGGCCTGCGAAGGGGCTTCCTAGTGTGTGGAAACCTTTCCTCCTTCACAGCTCCGTCCCACTGGTGCAGGTCCCGTCCCTATATTTTTGTCTCTGTTTTTCCTTTTTTCTTTTTCCCTACCCAGGTATGTGGGGAGTTTCTTGCCTTTTGGGAGGTCTGAGGTCTTCTGCCAGCGTTCAGTAGGTGTTCTGTAGTTGTTCCACATGTAGATGTATTTCTGAGGTATTTGTGGGGAGGAAGGTGATCTCCACGTCTTACTGTTCTGCCATCTTGAAGCTCCTCCCCAACTATTCTTCTTTAGCACATCTATGACAGGTTAACTTCCTGTCAGCCACATGGACATTCATGAGGACGTTTCACGTTAGGTCTTCTCTACTTCAGTACTTTACTCACAGCTCATTCACACATGTAGGCAACAACATTCTTTAATTCGACGGACTCTGTAGTGCTGGTTGTGATCAGTCTCATGAAAAGCAAAGGAAAGGGGAAAAAAGCCTCCACATTGGCTTGGTGGTCTTGGGATGAAATGGATGCAGAAGACAGCTTGATTGTCAAACTGGAAACTTTCCTTTTCTTTTTATCTTTCCTATCAGGTCTTCTGTCCACTTCCCACCCCTTTCGCACTGCCCTAGTCTCAAAGCTCCCGCCCCTGCTCCTCAGGCTGGGTCCCCCTATTATGGAATTTTTAAACAGATTTGTTGAGATATAATTGACATGTAACATCATGTAAGTTTAAGGTGTAAAACATGATGATTTGAAACACATATGTTGCTAAGTGATTGCCAGAGTAGTTAGTTAACACCTCCATCACCTCACATAATTATTTATTTTTTGTCTTGAAAACATTTAAGATATATTCTTAGCAACTTTTAAGTATATAAACATGGTATGGTTAACTATTGTCACCACTCAGTTTATTAGATCCCGAGAACTTGTTCATTTATAACTGAAAGTTTGTACACTCGATGGAAATTGCATTTCCCTCACTCCCCAGCCCCTGGAAAGCACCATTTTACTCTAAGTTTCTATAAGTTTGACTTTTTAGAATTGACATATAATAATATCATACAGTATTTGTCTTTCTCTCTCTGACTTATTTCAATTAGCATAATTCCTTCAGGGTCTATCCATGTTGCCCCAAATGGCAGGATTTCATTCTTTCTCATGACTGAATAATATTTCATTGTGTGAATATACATATGTACATCTCACACCTTCTTGTCCACAAATGGACATCTAAGCTGTTTCCATATCTTGAGTATTGTAAATAATGCTGTTTTTAACATTGGAGTGAGATATCTCTTCAAAATCCGGATTTCATTTTCTTTGGATATATAACCAGAAGTGAGATTGCTGGATCATATGGTAGTTCTACAGTTAATTATTTGAGAAAAACCTATACTGTTGTTCATAATAGCTGTGGCTATATACATTCTTTTTCTTCCCAGACTACTTTATTCCTGTCTATAAATGCCCCACAAAAAGTGCACACCCCTTATTTTTACATATGTGCAGGCACCCCAACAACTCCACCTTTAATACACCACTGCTATTGGATACTGTGTTTTGTGTATTTTTCCATTGAAATATAGTTGATTTATAGTATTATTTTAGTACTGGGTGTACAGTATAGTGATTCAATATTTTTATAGAGTAAACTCCCTTTAAAGTTATGACAAATAATGGCTATATTTCCCTGTGCTATACAATATATCCCTGTCACTATTCTATTTTATACATAGTACTTTGTATCTCTTAATCCGTAACCCTATCTTGCCCCTCTCCCCTTTCCTCTTCCCACTGGTATCCATTAGTCAGTTTTCTATATCTGTGAGTTCATTTCTGTTTTATTATACACATTTGTTTGTTTTAATTTTTAAGTTCCAGATATAAATGATGACATACAGTAATTTGTCTTTATCTAACTTATTTCACCAAGCATAATAATCTCCATGTCCCTCCATGTTGTTGCAAATGGCAGAATTTCATTCTATTCTTATAGTGTAGTAGTATTCCATTGTATATATATATATATATATATATATATATATATATATATATATATATATATATATATATATACACCACATCTTCCTTATCCATTCATCTGTTGATGGACACTTGGGTTGCTTCCATATCTAGGCTATTGTAAATAATGTTACTATGAACATTGGTGTGCAGGTATCTTTTGAATTAGTGTTTTCTTTTTCTTCAGATATATACCCAGCAGTGGAGTTGCTAGATCATATGGTATTTCTATTTTCAGACGTTTAAGGAATGTCCATACTGTCTTCCACAGTGGTTTCACCAATTTACATTCCCACCAAGCATGTACAAGTGTTGTCTTTTCTCCACATCCTCTGCAAGATTTGTTATTTGTAGACTTTTTGATGATGTTCATTTTGACAGGTGTAAGGCGATATCACATTGTTTTGATTTTCTAATAATTAGCAATGTTGAGCATCTTTGTAGGTGTCTGTTAGCCATCTGTATGTCTTCTTTGGAAAAACGTCTATTCAGGACTTCTGTCCATGTTTTGATTGGGTTGCTTTTTGTGTTTTTTTTTGACATTGATTTGGGTGAGCTATTTATGTATTTTGGATGCTAACCCCTTACTATCCTATCATTTGCAAGTATATTCTCCCATTCAGTAAGTTGTCCTTTTGTTTTGTTGATGATTTCCTTTGCTGCACAAAATCTTTTAAGTTTAATTAGGTCCCATTTATTTATTTTTGCTTTTATTTATTTATTTATTTTTGTCTAAGGAGACAAATCCCAAAAAATGTTTTGCTAAAATTTATGTCAAAGTATATATTCTGCCTATGTTTTTGTCTAGGAGTTTAATGGCTCACGTCTTACATTTAGATCTTTAGTACATTTTGAGTTTATTTTTGTGTTTGGTGTGAAGAAATGTTTTAATCTCATTGTTTTACATGTAGATGTCCAGTTTCCCCAGCACCACTTATTGAAGAGACTGTCTTTTCTCCATTGTTTGTTCTTGCCTCCTTTGTCATAGATTAATTGACCATAAGCATGCTGATTTATTTCTGGGCCCTCTATTCTGTTCCACTCATTTATTTTTGTGCCAGTACCTTGCTGTTTTGATTACTGTGGCTTTGTAGTATAGCCTGAAGTCAGCATGTGATACTGCTAGCTTTGTTCTTTTTTCTAAACATTGCTTTGGCAAATCAGGGTCTTTCATGGTTCTATATAAATTTTAGGATTATTTGTCCTAGTTCTATGGAAAATGTCTTGGGTTTTTGATAGGAATTGTATTAAATCTATAGATTGCTTTGCATAGTATGGCCATTTTAACAATATTATTTCTTCTAATTCAAGAACATGGAATATCTTTCTATTAATTCGTATCATAGTCAATTTCTTTCATTAATGTTTTATAGTTTTCAGAGTATAGTTCTTTCACTTCCTCAGTTAAGTTCATTCATAGGTATTTTTTTTTTTTGATGTCATTTGAAATAGGATTTTAAAAATTTCTCTTTCTGATATTTCATTTTTCATGTATACAAAAGCAACAGATTTCTATATATTAATATTTTATCTTGCAACTTTACTGAATTCATTTATTAGGTCTAACAGTTTTTTTGATGGAGGCTTTTGGATTTTCTATGTATAGTACCATGTCATCTGCTAACAGTGACAGTTTTACTTCTTCCCTTCCAATTTGGATGCATTTTGCTGTATGATTGCTGTGGGTAGGACTTCTAATACTATGTTAAATTGAATTGGTGAGAGGGGGCATCCTTGTCTTGTTCCCGAATTTAGAGGAAAGGCTTTCAGCTATTCAATGTTAAGTCTGATGTTACCTGTGGGTTTGTCATAAATAGCTTTTATTAAGTTGAGGTATATTCCCTCTATACCCACTTTGATGAGAGTTTTTATCATGAATGGATGTTGAATTTTGTCAAATGCTTTTTCTGTGACTATTGAAATGATCACATGATGTTTACCCTTCTTTGTGTTAATGTGGTGTATCACATTGATTTATTTGTGAATATTGACCCACTCTTGAATCCCTTGGAATAAGACCCACTTGATCATGGTGTTTCACCTTTTTAATATATTGGTAGATTTGGTTTGCTAATATTGTGTTGAGGATTTTTGCTTGTACATTCATTAAAGATATTGGACTGTAAGTTTCCTTTTTTGCTGTGTCTTTTTCTAATTTTGGTATCAGGGCAATGGTGGCCTCATAGAATGAATTTTGGAGTGTTCTGTCCTCTTCAATTTTTTGGAATAGTTTGAGAAGTATGGGTATTAGCTCTTCTTTATATGTTTCATAGAGTTTTCTTGTGAAGCCATTCAGTGCTAGACTTTTGTTTGTTGGGATTTGCTTTTTTAATTACAAATTTAATTTCAGTATTAGTGATTGGTCTGTCCAGATTGTTAGTTTCTTCCTGATTCAGTTTTGGCAGGTTGTATGTTTCTAGAAATTTGTTAATTTTTCCTCAATATTTTGGCGTATAACTATTGATAGTATTCTCTTATGATTTTATGTATCTCTTTGGTATTGGTTGTTATTTCTCTTCTTCATTTCTTATTTTGTTTATTTGAGTCATTTCTTTTATTTTGGTTGAGCCTGGCTAAAGGTTTATCAGTTTTATTTATCTTTTCAAGAAACCATCTCTTGGTTTCATTGATCTTTTGGTTTTGTTGTTGTTGCTGTTTTTGATCTCCATTTTGTTTATTTCCTTTCTGATCTTTATTATTTCCTTTTTTCTGGCATTGTTATTCTTCTTCTTCTAATTCCTCTAGATGGTATGTTAGATTATTTATTTGAGGATTTTCTTGTTTGTTGAAGAAGGTTTGAATGCTCTGAACTTTTCTCTTAGAACTGCTTTTGCTGTGTCCCATAGACTGGAATGTTGTATTTCCATTTTAATTTGTCTCAAGATACCATTTTTTTTCTGATTTCCTCTTTGATTTCTTCACTCACCCATTTGTTTTAAAGTAGCATGTTGTATATTCTGTACGTATTTATGATTTTCACATCTTTCGTCCTGTAACTCATTTTTGGTTTCATACCATTTTGTCATAAAAAATGTTTGATATAATTTCTATCCTCTTAAATATGTTGAGACTTGTTTTGTGGCCTAGCATGTGATCTATTCTGAGGAACATTTCATCTGCATTTGCAAAGAATATGTATTCTGCTGTTCTTTGGATGGAATGTCCCGTAGATATCTATTATGTCCAACTGATTTACTGTGTAATTTAAGACCACTGTAGCCTTATGATTTTCTGTCTGGATGATCTGACCATAGATGTAAGTGGGTTGTAAAAGTCCCATAATATTGTATTATTGTCAGTTTCTCCCTTTATGTCTGTTAATTTTTGCTTTATACATTTAAGTCCTCTTTTATTGAGTGCATATATGTTAAAGAGTTTTATATCCTTTTCTTGTACTGATCCCTTTATAATGCAATCCCCTTCATTGATCTTCGTTATAAACTTTGTTTTAAAGTCTATTTTATCTGATATTAGTATTGCTATCCCCATCTTCTGGTCATTTCTTTTTGCATGAAATATTTTTCCATCCCTTCACTTTCAGTCTGTGTGTCTTTAGGTCTAAACTGAGTCTCCTGTGAACAGCATATAGATGGGTCTTATCTTTTTGTTCCAGTCAGCCACCCTATGTCTTTTGATTGGATCATTTAGTTCATTGATATTAAAGTAATTACTGATAGGTAAGTACTTATTGCTATTTTATTACTTCTTTTAGATTGTTTTTGCAGTTCTTTGCTCATTTCTTCTTTTTGTTTCTTCTATTTTGGTTTGATGATTTTCTTTAGCATTATACTTGTATTTCCTTTCTCTCTAGTTTTTGTGTATCTACTGTATGTTTTTGATTTGTGGTTACCATGGGCTTCATATATGTTGTCCTATAATTATATCTACTTGTTTTAAATGGTTAGTCATTTAAGTTCAAACACATCCTAAAATACCTACATTTTTACTCCCCTCCCAGACAATTTCTGTTGTTAGTGATATATTTTATATCTTCTTGTTAATCCCTTCACTGTGTATTTTAGTTATACTTGCTTTTACAATTTTTGTCTTTAAATTTCCCTACTAGCTTATTTAAGTGGTTGATCCTCAGCTCTTACTATGTATTTGCTTTTTCTAGTGGGATTTTTTTCTTTTCTATGAATGATTACTTCTTGTTACAGCCTTTTATTTTCCACTTAAAGAAGACCCTTTGATATTTCTTTCTTGGTAGGCTTAATAATGATGAACTCTTTTGGTTTTTGCTTTTATGAGATGTTCTTTTCCTTTCCTTCAATTCTAGATGATAATCTTGCTGGGTAGTGTAAGCTAGGTTGCAGGTTTTTCCCTTTCAGCACTGGATATATCATGCCACTCCTTCTGTCCTGAAATGTTTCTGCAGAAAAATCAGCTGATAGTCTTATGGGTATTCCCTTGTGGGTGACTCTTTTTTTATTCTCTTGACTCCTTTAGAATTCTCTCTTTATCTTTAACATTTGCCATTTTAATTATGACATGTCTTGGCGTGGCTCTCTTTCTGTTCATCTTGTTTGGGACTCTCTGTGATTCCTTTACCTGGATATCTGTTTCCTTCATCAGGTTTGGGAATTTTTCAGCTATAATTTTATCAAATACATTTTTGACCCATTTCTCTCTGTTCTCCTTCTGGGATCCTTATAATGCAAATGTTAGTGTGTTTCTTGTTATTCCAAAACTCTCTTAAACTTGTCATATTTTTAAATTTGTTCCTTTTGTTGTTCCAATTGGGTGATTTCCATTATTCTATCTTCAAAATCACTTATGCGATCTTCTGTATTATTTAATCTATTATTTATTCCGTGTGTGTTTTTCATGTCAGTTATTGTATTCTTCTGTTCTGACTGGTTATTTTCCATATTTTCTAGTTCCTTGTTAAACTTCTCACTGTGTTCATCTATTATTTTCAGTTAACATTATTACTACTAATGCTTCAAATATTTTATTTGGTAAATTGTTTATTTCTGTTTCATTATTTATTTTTTCAGGGTTTTTTCTCTTGCTCTTTCAATTGAGATCAGTTCCTCTATTTTTTTCATTGTTTTGACTCTTTATGTCTCTTTGAATTTAGATAAAACAGCTATCTATAGTGGTCTTGAATGGCTGTCCTTATGTGGGAGTGTTTGTGTATAGTCTGGGTGTGTCCAGTGCTTTTGGTGCAAAAGCGGGATTTGACATGAACGCAAGTTACATCTTTCCTCAAGGTGTGCTGGCAGCAATCACCTAGGTAGGTGGGGCTAGAGATAGCAGTGTGAGGTGGAGCCAGATATGAGGTGGGGTTTCTCCTCTGCTCAGTGGCTGTCACTGCCCTATTGGGGGTGGGTATGGATCCCAAGTGATGGAGCAGAGGCCCTGATGGTTGAGTCTGAGCTGGCTCTGTTCCTTTTCAGTGTATGCTCTCCCCTCTCCCAACACCAGCACCCCTGCCCAAGAGGGTAGCACTGCAGGAGCAAGAGGGGCCCATGTGGGCTCCCAGTTCATGACAGGGTATGGGTTGTGGCAGGCTGGTCATCGACAGAGGCTGGCGTTCTTTTGATGCACCACCTTTGCAACCACCAATAATGACAGCCCCCACTACTTCTGAGTCTCCTTTGTCCCTAACAGATGATCACTTCCCCCCAGGCTCTGCATCCTCTACCCAGCCACAGAGCCACTCTGCAGGGCAGTCAGAGCCCACGTGGGCTCTAAGCCAGTATGGGGAACAGGCTGTGGCAGTCCAGCCGTCATCGGAGTTGGGACCACCCCCAAAGCACTGCCCATGTAAGTGTCAGCAATGGCTGCCCCTGCTGCACTCAGATGCCACCCCAGGTTCAAGTCACCTCACCCTCCCATGGAAGAGCTATTTCACTGCTCACGGCAGGCTTCACTCCAGTGGAGTCCTACAAGGTGAGGCATCTGGGGCTGGAGTGTTCATTCAGCTCTGGCTGGGCCATGCACCAGGGCAGTTGTGGGAAACCAGGCAGTGTCTGGAGTAGTCCTCAATCTGCCCTCTCTGCCTTGCCTCAGGAGCAAGTCAGCAATTGCACACATCTCTGAGCAGGGTCCAGGCTTCCTACAGCCCTCTTGTTAGTCCCAGTGGCCCTCCAACCAGCCAAGGGGTCTCATCTTCCATGTCAAACCCCAGGTCTTGTGTGCTCAATACATAGCTGGAATCACTCACTCCTCAGAGTGGATCTCATTCTCCCCTTTTCTCTTAGTTCCTTCCCAGGGGCACAGGTCCCAACCTAATCACTATTCTTTCCTTCCTACCCAATTCTGTGTGGCTCTTTCTTACAGTCTTGATTGTTCAGGGGTCTTTCTGAACAGTTAGTTTTCAGGGAGAATTGCTTCACATATCAGTGAATTCTAAATGTGTTTGTGGGGGGGAGATGAGTTCCATGTCTTCCTACTCTGCCATCTTGATTATTGAGCTCCCTATTTGCAATCTTAACAACAGTGAACAAGGATTTCCATTTCTTAACATCCTGATCACCACTTGGTATCTCTTCTTCTTGATAAAAAAAACATTCTAATATGGGTGAGGAAATATCACATTGTGAATTTGATTTGTATTTTCCTGATGATTAGTGACACTGAGTGTCTTTTCATATAACTGATGGACATTTAGGTGCCTTTTTTTAGAAAAAAAATGTCTAATCAGTTCCTCTACCCAATATTTAATCAGATAATTTTTTTGCTATTGAGTTACATGAATTTCTTTTCTATTTTAGATATTAACTTCTTATCAGATATATGGTTTGCAAATATTTTCTCCCATTCTATGGGTTGCATTTTTATTTTGTTAATTGTGCAGAAGCTTTTTAGATTGTTATACCCTCTCTTATTAATTTTTGCTTTGTTGCTTGTGCTTTTGGTGTCATCCAAAAATTGTTGTCAAAACCATTGTCAAGGAGCTTTTCCCTATGTTCTCTTCTAGGAGTTTTACAGTTCCAGGTCTTAGTTTTAAGTCTTTAATCCCTTTCAAGTTAGTTTTTGTGAATGGTGTAAGATAGGGGTTCCATTTCATTCTTGTGCTTGTGATTAACCAGTTTCCCCAGCAGCATTATTGAAGAGACTGTCTTTTCCCCATTGAATATTCTTAGTCCCTTTTCAAAAATCAGTTGACAGTCATGCAAGGTTTTGTTTCTGGGCTCTTGATTCTGTTACATTGGTCTATGTGTCTATTTTTATGCCAGTATCATACTATTTTAATTACTATAGTCTTGTAATATAGTTTGAAATGAGGATGTGTGATGCCTCCAGGTATGTTCTTTTTCTCAAAATTGCTTTGGCTATTTGTTGGTCTTTTGACTACAAAATTCCTGTTGAAATTTTATAGAGATCACATTGAATCTATAGATGACTTTGGGTAGTATGGAAATTTTAACAAAATTAATTCTTCTGATTCATGCACACAGTGTATTGATTCATTTATTTGTGTCAGTTTCTTTTATCAAAATCTTATAGTTTTCAGTGTATAGATCTTTCACAATTTTTATTAAAATTATTCTTAATTATCTTATTATTTTGGTTCTATTGTGAATGGGATTGTTTCTTAATTTCTCTTTCTGATAGTTCATTCTTAGTGTATAGAAATGAAACTAATATTTGTATATTGATTTTCTATCCTGCAACTTTACTGAATTTGTTGATTACTTCTAATAGTTTCTTTAGTAGGGTCTTTAGGGTTTTCTATATATTAAGATCATGTCATCTGCAAACAGATACAAGCTTACTTCCTTTTCAATTTATGTGCATTTTATTTCTTTATCTTTTCTAATTTCACTGGCTAGGGCTTCCAGTACTATGTTGAATTGAAGTGATGGGGGTGGGCACCATTGTCTTATTCTTGATCATAAAGGAAAAGCCTTCAGTTTAAATTAGTTAGTTGTGGGCTTGTCATGTATGGCCTGAACTATGTTTAGGTAACTTTCTTCTATTTCATTGAGATTTTTTATCATGAAAGGATATTGTATATTGTCAAAAGCTTTTTTTTTTTACATTTATTGAGATCAAGTGATCTTTATATTTCATTCTATTAGTGTGGTGTATCACATTTCTTGATTGGTGTATGTTAGCCTTGCTTGTATCCCAGGAATAAATCACACTTGACCATGATATATGTTCCTTTTAATGTGCTATTGAATTCAGCTTGCTAATATTTAGTTTAAATTTTTCACATCTATATTTATCAGAGATATTGACGTATACTATTCTTCTCTTATAGTGTCCTTATCTGGCTTTGATATCAGGATAATACTGGCCTCTTAAAATGAGTTTGGAAGTGTTCCCTCCTCTTGATTGTTTGGAAGAGTATAAGAGGAATTGATGTTAGTTCTTCTTTAAATATTTGGTAGAATTCACTAAGGAAACCATTCAGTCCTTGCCTTTCTCTTTTGGGAGATTTATTGTTACTCATCCATTCTCCTTACTCATTATTAATTTCTTCAGTTTTTCTATATCTTCATGAGTCAGTTCTGCTAGGTAGTATTTTGTAAAAATGTATACATGTTTTCTAGGTTATTCAATTTGTTGGCATATAACTGTTCATAGTAGCCACTTATGATCATTTGTATTTCTATGGTAACCTTTATAATGTCTCCTCTTCATTTATGATTTCATTTATTTGAATCTTTGCTCATTTTTTCTTAGTCTAGCTAAAGTTTGTCAAATTTTTTATTGTTTCAAAAATTAACCAATTTTCATCAGTTTTTTCTACTGTTTTTCTCATCTATATATCATTTATTTTTGCTCTTATAGTTATAACATTCTCTTGCTAATTTTAGGTTTTGCCTGTTTGTTTGTTTTGTAGTTCTTTGAAATGTGTATTTAGGTTGTTTATTTGAAGTTTTTCTTTTTTTCTGAATGTAGGTGTTTATCCCTGTAAAATTCTGAAAACTACTTTTCCTGCATCCCATAAGATTTGGTATGTTGTATTTCTATTTTTGTTTGTTTCAAGACATGTTTTGATTTCTCTTTTGATTCATTCTTTGACCTGTTGGTTGTTTAGCTGTGTTGTTCAATTTTTACATATTTGGAAATTTTCCAGTTTTTATGCTGTTATTTGTGTCTTGTTTTAGACCATTGTGGTTGAAGAAGATACTTATATGATTTCAATCTTCTTAAATTTGCTAAGACTTGTTTTTTGAAATATTATGTAATCTATCTTGGAGACTGCTCCATGTGCAGTTGAGAAATATGTGTATTCTGCTGCTGTTTGAAGGAGTATTCTATATATGTCTGTTAGGTCCATTTGGTTTAAAGTATAGTTCAAATCCAACGTTTTTTATTGATTTTCTGTCTAAAAGATCTATCCATTGTTGGAAATGGGATATTGAAGTCCATACTGTTATTGCATTGTTGCCTATTTATCTCTTCAATTCTGTTAGTACTTGATTAATATTTTTAGATGCTCTGATGTTGGTATATATATATATATATATTTATAATTGTTATAGCCTCTTAATTGACTACTTTATTATTATATAATGTCTGTCTCTGGTCACTATTTTTGTCTTAAAGTGTCTTTGATATAGTTGTAGCCATCCCTGTTTTTTTTTTTTTTTTTTTTTGGTTTCCACTTGCATGGAGTATTTTTTTCACATTTTGTTTTTGTTTTTAGTTTTTATTTATTTATTTTTGGCTGCATTGGGTCTTCGTTGCTGCATGTGGGCTTTCTCTAGTTGCCATGAGAGAGGGCTACTCTTCGTTGTGGTGCATGGGCTTCTCATTGCACTGGCTTCTCTTGTTGCAGAGCACAGGCTCTGGGCATGCAGATTTCAGTAGTTATGATGTGAGAGCTCAGTAGTTGTGGCTCATGGGCTCTAGAGCGCAGGCTCAGTAGTTGTGGCACTTGGGCTTAGTTGCTCTGTGGCATGTGGGATCTTCCTGGACCAGGGATCAAACCCATGTCTCCACGTTGTCAGGTGGATTCTTAACCACTGTGCCATCAGGGAAGTCCCTGAAGTATTTTTTAATACCTTTATTTTCAGCCTTAAGCTGAAGTGAGTCTCCTTCAGGCAGCACATACTTGGGTCCTGTTTTTTTTTTTTGTTTGTTTGTTTGTTTGTTTTTTAATATATTTATCCACTCTATGCCTGTTGACTGGGAAATTTAATCCATTTATATTTAGAGTAATTATTGATAGATCAGAACTAACTAATGCCATCTTATTACTGATTTTTGCCTGTTTGTAATTCGCTTATTCCTTTCTTCATTTCTTGTCTTTTTTTGTGTGTGTGTATATGAATTGATACTTTTCTATAGTGGTATGCTTTGATTCCCTTCCCTTTATCTTTTGCATACTTATTGTAGGTATTATGTTTTGTGGTTACCATGAGGCTTACACAAAATATCTTAGAGATATAATAGCCTATTTTACACTTATAACAACTTAACTTTAATCACATAAAAAATTTTACCCTTTGACCTTCCTTTTTATATTTTTGTTGTCACAGTTTATATTCATTATAGTGTGTATTATGAACATAGTACCTGTAGTTATTTTAACACTTTTGATCTTTAACCTTTATACTAGTGTTAAGTGGTTAAAACCCCAACATATTAAAGAATTAGAGTATTCTGAATTTCACTATGTACTTACTTTTACCAGTGTGTTGTCTCTTTTAACATGTTTTCACATTACAAATTACTATCTTTTAATATCTTTAGTTTAAAGAACTCTTTCCAGCATTTTGTGTAAGGCAGGTCTAGTGGTGATGAACACACTTACCTATTTTTTTATGGGAAAGTCTTTGACTCTCCTTCATTTTTGATGGAAAACTTTGCTGGAGAGAGTATTTTTTTTGTAGGCAGTTTCTTTCTTTCAATACTTTGAATATGTCATCCCATTCTCCCCCCTCCTGTAGGTTTCTGCTGATAAATCTGCTGACAGCCTTATGGGGGTTTCTTTGTAAGTTACAGGTTACTATTCATTGTTGTTGTGATTTTTGACAGATTTATTTTATGTGTCTTGGAGAAGCTCTCTTTAACTTGAGTAGTTTTTTGGTGACCTATGAGCTTCATAAATTGGATATTCACATATCTCCCCAGATTTGGGAAATTTCAGTCCTTATTTGTTTAAATTAAATTGAGATATAAAAATCACTTGATCATCTCAATAAATGTTAAAAAAAAAAAGCAGTTGACAATATTTTCTCTCATTCTGAGGGGTTTTTTTTCATTTTGTTTATGGTTTCCCTTGTTGTGCAAAAGCTTTTAAGTTTAACTAGATCCCATTTGTTTATTTTTGTTTTTATTTTCATTACTCTAGGAGGTGGATCAAATAAGATCTTTCTGTGATTTTTGGCAGAGAGTATTCTCTCTATGTTTTCGTCTAAAAGTTTTATAGTATCCAGACTTACATTTAGATCATTAATCAATTTTGAGTTTATTTTTGTGTATGGTGTTAGGGAGTCTTCTAATTTCATTCTTTTACATGTAGCTGTCCAGTTTTCCCAGCACCACGTATTGAAGAGACTGTCTTTTCTCCATTGTATATTCTTGCCTCCTATGTCATAGATTAGGTGACCATAGGTGCGTGGGTTTATCTCTGGGCTTTCTATCCTGTTCCATTGATCTATATTTCTGTTTTTGTGCCAGTACCATACTGTCTTGATTACTGTAGCTTTGTAGTATAGTCTGAAGTCAGGGAGCCTGATTCCTCTGGCTCCATTTTTCTTTCTCAATATTGCTTTGGCTCTTTCAGGGTCTTTTGTGTCTCCATACAAATTTTAAGATTTTTTGTTCTAGTTCTGTGAAAAATGCCATTGGTAATTTGATAGGAATTGCATTGAATCTGTAGGTTGCTTTAGGTAGTATAGTCATTTTCCCAATATTGATTCTTCCAATCCAAGAACATGGTATATCTTTCCATCTGTTTGTGTCATCTTTGATATCTTTCATCAGCATCTTACAGTTTTCTGAGTACAGGTCTTTTGCCTACTTAGTAAGGTTTATTGCTAGATATTTTATTCTTTTGGATACAGTGATAAATGGAAGTGTTTCCTTAATCTCTCTTTCTGATCTTTTGTTCTTAGTGTATAGCAATGCAATTGATTTCTGTGTATTAATTTTGTATACTGCAACATTACCAAATTCATTGATGAGCTCTAGTATTTCTCTGGTACCATCTTTAGGATTTTCTATGTATAGTATCATGTCATCTGCAAACAGTTACAGTTTTACTACTTCTTTTCCAATTTGGATTCATTTTATTCCTTTTTTTTTCTCTGATTGCCATGGCTAGGACTTCCAAAATTATGGTGAATAAAAGTGGCAAGAGTGTATATCCTTGTCTTGTTCCTGGTCTTAGAGAAAATGCTTTCACCTTTTCACCATGGAGTATGATGCAGCTGTAGGTTTGTCATATATGGCCTTTATTATGTTGAGTTAAGTTCCCTCTAAGCCTACTTTCTGGAGAGTTTTATCATAAATCAGTGTTGAAGTTTGTGAAAAACTTTTTCTGCATCTATTTAGATGATCATATGATTTTTATTCTTCAGTTAATATGGTGTATCACATTTTTTGATTTGCATATATTGAAGAATCCTTGCATTCCTGAGATAAATCCCACTTGATCAGGGTGTTTGATTCTTTTAGTGTGTTGTTGGATTTGGTTTGCTATTTTTGTTGAGGATTGTTGTGTCTACGTTTATCAGGGATATTGGCTTGTAATTTACTTTTTTGGGGATATCTTTGTCTGCTTTTGGTATCAAGGAGATATTGGGAGTATTCCTTCCTCTGCAATTTTTTGAGAGAGTTTCAGAAGGATAGGTGTTAACTCTTTTCTAAATTTTTGATAGAATTCGCCTGTGAAGCCATCTGGTCATGGACTTTTGTTTGTTGGAAGATTTTTAATCACAGTTTGAATTACGTTACTTGTTATTGGTCTGTTCATATTTTCTACTTCTTCCTGATTCAGTCTTGGACGGTTGTACTGATATCTTTCTTCAAATTCTTTCCAAGAGTTTGTCCATTCTTTCCAAGAATTCAAATTCTTTCCAAGAATTTGTCCATTTCTTGCAGGTTTTCCATTTTATTGGGGTATAGTTGCTTGTTGTAATCTCTTATAATCCTTTGTATTTCTGTGGTGTCTGTTGGAACATCTCCCTTTTCATTTCTAATTTAGTTTATTTGAAACCTTTCCCTTTTTTTCTTGATGAGTCTGGCTAAATGTTCATCAATTTTGTTTATCTTCTCAAAGAACTAGCTCTTAGTTTCATTGATCTTTATTATTGTTTTCTTTGTCTCTGTTTTATTTATTTCTGTTCTGTTCTTTATGATTTCTTTCCTTCTACTATCTTTGGGTTTTGTTTGTTCATCTCTCTCTAGTTGCTTTTGGTGTAAGGATAGGCTATTTATGTGAGATTTTTCTTGTTTCTTGAGGTAAGATTGTATTGCTATAAACTTCCCTCTTAGAACTGCTTTTGCTGTGTTCCATAGGTTTGGATTATCGTGCTTTCATTGTCATTTGTCTCTAGGTATTTTTTGATTTCCTTGTTGATTTCTTCAGTGATCCATTGGTTGTTTAGTAACATATTGTTTAGCCTCAAAGTGTTTGTGCATTTAAAGTTTTTTTTTTTTCTTGTAATTGATTTCTAATCTCATAGAGTTATGGTTGTAAAAGATGCTTGATACCATTTCAATTTTCTTAAATTTACCAATGCTTGATTTGTGACCCAAGATGTAATCTCTCTTTGAGAATGTTCCGTGTGAACTTAAGAAGAAGGTGTATTCTGTTGCTTTCAGATGAAATGTCCTGTAAGTATCAGTTAAGTCTATCTGGTCTTATGTGTCATTTAAGGCTTGTGTTTCCTTATTAATTTTCTCTCTGGATGATCTGTCCATTGGTATAAGTGGGATGTTAAAGTCTCCCACTATAATTGTGTTATTGTTGATTTCTCCTTTAATGGCTGTTAACATTTGCCTTATACATTGAGTTGCTCCTATATTGGGTGAATATATATTTACAATTGTTATATCTTTTTATTGGATTGATCCCTTGATAATTATGTAGTGTCCTTCCTTGTCTCTTGTAAAAGTCTTTATTTTGAAGTGAATTTTGCCTGATATGAGTATTGCTACTCAACTTTGTTCGACTTCCATTTGCACAGAATATCTTTTTCCATCCCCTCACTTTCAGTTTGTGTATCCCTAGGTCTGAAGTGGATCTCTTGTAGATAGCATATATACGGGTCTTTTTTGTGTATCCATTCAGCCAATCTATGTCTTTTCACTGGAGCATTTAATCCATTTACATTGAAAATAATTATCAATATGTATGCTCCTTTTGCCATTTTCTTAATTGTTTTGGATTTGTTTTTGTAGTTATTTTTTCTTCTGTTCCTCTTTTGTTCTCTTCTCTTGTGTTTCCTGACTGGAGAAATTCCTTCAGCAATTGTTGTAAATCTGGTTTGGTGGTGCTGAATTCTCTTAGCTTTTGCTTGTCTGTAAAGGTTTTAATTTCTCTGTTGAATCTGAATGAGATCCTTGCTGGGTAGAGTAATCTTGGTTGTAGGTTTTTACCTTTCATCACTTTAAATATATCCTGCCACTCCCTTGTGGCCTGCAGAGTTTCTGCTGAAAAATCAGCTGATAACCTTCTTGGGATTTCCTTGTATGTTATTTCTTGCTTTTCCCTTGCTGCTTTTAATATTTTTTTCTTTTCTGGCATCTGTTCCCTGGTGGGTGAGTTTGGTCCAGAGACTTGTGCCATTTTCCCCTTGATAGAAGGTTTGATTGGTGTTATGATGACCAGATCCTGCCCTAGATGTTGAGCAGGACCTCCCCTTTGCTCTGTGGTTGTCATTGCCCTGTCAGGGCTGGGGTGTGCTCCTTAGCTGTTGGAGTAGAGGCCTCCAGATCTGTTTCTTAACTGTAATTCTGATCTGCAGTGCAAGGTAGGCAGGATTGGAGCACTCCCACTGGGAGAGAAGACACTGAGTATTCCTCTTCTGGAGCTTTTCACCTGTGAATGCTCTGCTGTGTCCCCTTTCACCTGTTGTGTGGGCTCACGAAGTACACTGTTGTTTCCACTTCTCTCGGTCCCGCCTTTACAGTGGTTATGCCAGTAATTGGTCCTGGTGACTCTCAGGTGTTGTTTTCACCAGGCCACCAGTGAAGGTCCTCTGGGGTCAGATCCCAGGACTGCAGTAGTCATGCACCCGGACCTGCTGTGGGAGCTACGGAGGCAGCTCAGACTCTGCCTGGCCCAACCCTTAAGTGTACGTGCCCAAAAAGACCATAGCTAGTAGAGCCAGAGCCATCTTAGCTGCAGGAGCACTTGTTGCCTTTTCAGATGTTTTACAGGTGCTGAATTTAGGAAGCCATCAATAGAGGGGTGACTTCACAGTTCATGCATCCAAGAGGAGAGATTTCAGCTCTTCTTCCTTAGCCACACAGCCCCTGGGGCTCAGCTGTGATTTCAGCCCTTCTTATGGGTTGATTTCCTAGTTGGGGGAGCTATCTGTGCACTCTTGGGAGCACAGGGTGCATTCCGACACCCATTGTCATATTTCCTAGTCACAGAAGCTCTCTGCCTCCTCCCAGGAGAGCATGGGAAAGTCCTGTGGCCCGCTGGTGGAATTCCTAGTGGCAAGAGCTTTCCACACACTTCTGGGTCAGAAGGAGCAGGTCTTGTGGCTCACTGGTGGAATTCCTAGTGGCTGTCTGTAGCTGTCCATGCCCTTCTGGGTCAGTGGGGGTGAGTCCTGGGGCCTGCGGGTGGGAATTTCTCATGGCGGGAGCTGTTCACGCCCTTCTGGGTCAGCAGGGACAGGTCCTGAGGCCTACTGGTGGAATTTCTAGTGGATGGAGCTGTCTACACCCTTCCATTTCAGGTCCTGGGGCCTGCTAGCAAAAGTCCTAGAGATGGGGGATGTCTGCACCCTTCTGGGTTAGTGGGGACAGGTCCTGTGGTCCACTGGCAGAATTCCTAGTGGCGAGGGCTGCCCATGCCTTTTGCATTAGCAGTGGTGGGACCTGACATCTGCCCACAGATGAGGTGATCAGTGCCTGACTCTGGAGCCCAAGATGGCAACAGGGACTCACAACCACTGCCAGAGCTCCTGTAGATGGTGTCTTGTTGCCTGGGAGCATTCACAGAAAAAGAAGCTCTTATGGTGGTCTCGCCACTCTCCTCATGCAACCCCCAGTAATGGTGCCTTACCTCTCTGGCAGGCCCAGGATTCTTCCTAGTACACCCTCAGTTGCTATAGACCTACCTCTTCAGGCTGTTTCTGTACCTAATCCTGGTCCTCTCCCTGGGACTGAGTTCTGGAGTCTGAGTTTCAGCACCCAACACCCATCCCCACCAACAGAGGAGTGTCAGTTGGGTAGCACAGGGTGGCAGTGCGACCCTCTGTGCAGGTTACTCTCCATTTTGCCTTCCACAAATCGGTTGCTGCATTCTCCTCTTAGGCTCTAAAACTCCCCCTCTATACAGGCTGAACCCCCCACTGGTGAGGAGACTTTCCAAGGTGCTGGAACCTTTCCTCCTTCACTGCTCCCTCCCCCTGGCGCAGGCTCCATCCTGATTCCTTCTTTTTCTTTTTCCTTTTGTCCTACCCAGTTATGTGGATGTTTTCTTGTCTTTTCAGACGTTCAAGGTCTTCTGTCAGCACTCAGTAGCTGTTTTGTGTGAATCGTTCCACTAGTAGTTGTATTTTCAAAGTTTCTGTGGAAAGAGGTGAACTCTGCTTCCTACTCCTCTGCCATCTTGATTGGACTCTCCTCTATTGTATTTGTATTTTAATTCATTGTATTCTTCAACCCAAGAACTTCTGTTTGCTGATTTATATCTGATTTATATTTCTTTGTTAAATGTCTCATTTAGTTTGTGTATTGTTTTCTGGATTTTGTTGATTGTCTTTCTGTTTTCTTATAGCTCATTGAGCTTCCTTAAAACAGTTATTTTTTATTATTTCTTGTGTAAATTGCAAATCTCCATGTCTTTGGTTTCAGTTACTGGAATATTATTTTGATCCTTTGGTAGTATTACATTTCTTGTATTACTTATGTTCCTTGATGTCTTGCATTACTGTCATCTCATATGAAATATCAGTCACCTCCCACAGTCTTTACAAACTGACTTCAGGAGAGAGATTTTTTTTTTCAATCCTGTTAGGGATTCTGAGGCTTTCTCAAATCTTCTATGGGTACAGCTTCTCTATGCGCTTTGCTCCCTCTTATGGCAGAATTATTAAGCCTATATGCCTTCCCTAAATCCTGTTAAGCACCAGTCTAGGTGCTTACAGACAACCTTTGCTTTTCCAAGGGTGGAGTAAAGTTCAATTTGTGGTATTTCCCTGTCCTGCAGATTTGTGCTGGCTTTCTGTTCATGCTCACTCAGTGTTTTCCAAAGCTTACTCTCTCCAGTGCTGTTAGGCTTACATAGGAAGAACCAGCTACAAGTTGAGGGGTGTGTGGATGAGTCACACAAAGTACTGGGATTGCCCATTGGCCAGTTAGAGGGATCTGTGGGCAAGGCATCCCAGCGGTGTATGGGCGGGAGTTTTGATGGAGTGCAAGATGCAGTTAGTATTAGAGTCTGCTTTGCTTTATTGCCCTACAAGAGTCCTGTCTGCTGCTCTCCCAGGAATTCAGCTCACAGATCAGTACTCTGTTTGGGGCAATAGAGAAATGGTACTCTTTTTCAGCATTCTGTTCAACTAGGGAATCTGGGCGTTCTTGCACACATTTTTACTTTCTCCCTGGGAGAAATGGGACAAGAAGGTCTGTTGATACTGAGCTGTGCTGCTTTGGAGAAGGGCTGATGAGGGTAAAGTGAAACTTTTCCTCTTGCCCCTTCCAATGTGTCCAAATTCAGATTAAGTTTCTAAATTAATTCCAGGGTTTGTGGAAATGTTCTCTAATCTGATTAGATTTATAGGCACTAATGATTCTATTTCGAGATATAAAGAGAGTTGTGGCATGTTGTGACAAGAGAGATGCAAAATATCATTATTGGATATTTTTAATCTAATATTGATAAAATATAAGGTTTTGGTTTACCATATATATAATATTTTTAGAACATCGTTTTCAGTCTAATGAGCATAATGAGATTGGCTGGTATATTTCTGGACGAAATAGGGAAAGAAAAGGATGAGCCCAGTGATTCAAATTCCCAGGTTAAATGCTGCATAAATGACCTGAAAATGTCCATATTCACTCTGAAAGAAACCTTTATAGTCTCTGGCTTCAGAACTAAGATTGCTGAAAACCAAACTCAGAGTGTTATTCTGCAAGTGGCTAAATTACAGCATAAATTGAATGTCTGACTGCAGAAGCTGTCTGCTATTAAATTGAAGGCATTGATTGGGAAGAAATAGAATCCTGAAAGTTGGAATCAGGACATCTGTGAAGACCCTGATTAAGCTGGGGACATCGAGTCCCTAAATTATGGTGAGTATTTTTCCCCTGTGTAAGTAACTTATGCATCCTTATCTAAGGAGATTAACTTTGCTTTGACTGAAAAAAAAAATTGAAATGGTCTCTTCTAATGTCATTGCACTATACTACAAAATACTGCTGATTTTCCTCAGGATCCATTCACACAATCCCCTGTTTCTTGATTTATAACTAAAGTTAAGTCTCAGCAGACCCTCAAAGGTGAAGTACAATGTTGACTCATGAGAAGGTACACTACATTCCAGAAAAGCTACATAAACTTTCCTATTTATTCAAATGTGAGATAATGGTTGAAGGAACATAGAGTTGGATTAAGCTGAACTTATTGATATGAGGCCATTAATAGAGAATCTGGATTAAATATTATAGATTTGGAGGAGGATTAGAAAGGGCTCAATAGTTTTTTGGTTGGTTGGCTGAAACATGGACCAAAAGGTAGCCCACAGCAATTGGAAATGAAATGTCATATATGCCTTTATATATTACAGATAAAGGGATTCAAAGGCTTATGGAAATTGGAATGTTAGAGTAAATTTTTCATTTAAGATCTACTCAACTTTCCTGGGAGTGTCCAGAGGACACACCTTTTACCATGATTATGAGAAATAAATTTGTGAGAGGTGCACCAGCATCCTTGAAAACCCCATGATTACTCTTTTCTTTAGGCCAGATATTAGAATGGTAACTGTGGTCTCGGAAAGGAAACATAAATGAAATGGGAATAATTTCATCCTAGGATGGTAAGGGTCAATTTGTGGTACTTAATTGTCAAAGGAAAGGTGGATATGATTATCATAATGTATATTAAAAACAACAATCATAATAGTCTGAATCTTGTAGACCTACGGCATTGACTAATTGATAATGGTGTTCCTAGACATGAAATAGATAGGAAATGTACTAAATTCTTCCTTGAACTGTATAAGGAGAAATGTTCCAGGTAAATTGAACAAAAGTCTAACTTGAATCATAAAAACATATCATCATGCATCTCAGTGAATTCCTAAGATTTTGTTAGTTTCAGACCCAGAACTCCTTGAATAAAGGAAGCCCAAGTCCACTTGACGAAGGACTCTGCCACATTGCTACACATTCACACTGGTAATCTTTTCCCCATCTTTCTCCAAAGATACCTAGAGCCTTTTACCAGAATGACTGGGCATTGGGAGAAAATGAAATAATCAGACTTTTTGGAGATTATTGGACACTGGTTCTGAACTGAGACTGATAACATCACTCTGGTACACTAGAGTAAGGGTTCATGGAGATCAAGTGATCAATTTAGTTTTAGCTACAGTTCATGTCACAGGGTCCAGGGGGTCTCCCAAACCATCCTCTCATTAAGTTCCCAGTTCAGAAATGCATAATTGGTATAGGCATACTCAGCTATTGGCAGGATTCCCATATGGCTTTCCTAGCCTATGCTATGTGGGAAAGGTCTTAGAATTGCCTCTACCTGGGAAATTTCATTGAAGTTTTATAAGCCAAACTCAGTGATGATTCCTATTGCAGTGATGTGACAGATATGGTTCCATTGCTTAATTCCCACATCTTCTGTTACCTGATATGCAGCTATTGATCTGGCAAACGCCTTCTTATCAATACTTGCTAGTAGGGACTATCAGAAGCAGTTAGCTTTCAGCCAGAAATACCAGTTACATAACTTTACTATCTTCCCTCAGAGGTGTATTAACTATCCAGTCCATGGCTTAATTTAGTTTTCAGAGATCTTAACTTTACCTTCCACAAGATGTCACACTGGCCCATAACACTGATGACATTATGCTGATTGGACCTAAATCAAGAAGTAGCAACTAACCTAGACTTATTTGTTAGACACTTGCATATAGAGGGTGGGAAATAAATCTGACAAGAAAAATCAAGGACCTTCTACCTCATTGAAATTTCTGAGGGTCCACTGGTATGTGGCATGTCAATCTATCCCTTCTAAGGTGGAGGACAAATTGTTGCATGTGACAACTCCTACAATCAAAACAGTGACACAGTGACTTGTGGGCCTATTTGGATTTTAGAGACAACATAGTCCTTATTTGTGTGTGCTGGTCTGGCCCATTTACTGAGTGACCCAAAGCTGGTAGTGTTGAGTGGAGCCCAGAACAAGAGAAGAACCTGCAACAAAATCAGGTGCTGTGCAATCTTCTCTGCCACTTGGGCCATATCCTCCAGAAGATCCAATGGTGATTTAAGTATCAGTTGCATATATGGATGGTTTTTGGAGCCTTTGGAAGGCCTCTATAGGTAAATACCTTAAGGTACTAAGCACAATACCTTAAGATTTTAGATCAAAATTGTGCCATCTTCTGAGGATAACCACTTCCCTTTTGAGAAACAACTTTTAGCTTGTCATGGGGCTTTAGTAAAGATGGAACTATGAGCCACCAAGTTACCATGCTACTTGCCTGAGCTGCCCACCATGAAGTAGATGTTATCTGACCCACATATAACATTGGGTATGCATAGCAGCACTACATCATCAAACGGAACTGGTATATATGAGACTGAGCTCAAGTGGGCTTTGAACGCACAAGAAAGTTACATCAAGTAGTGGCCCAAATGCCCATGTTCCCCTGTCTTGATACACTATATTCTTTCTCCCAGACTGTGCCTGTGGCCTCATAGACAGTTTACTACAATTAACTGACAGAGTACCAGAAAACTCAGGCCTAGTTTATAGATGATTCTGCATTATAGGCAGGTACAACCAGAAACTGCACAGCTATACAATACTACAGTGTCTTTCTGGGCATCCCTGAAAGACAGTGGTGAAAGGAAATCCTCCCAGTGAGCAGAACTTTAAGCAATGTACCTGGTTGTTTATTTTTCTTGAAAGGACAAATTATCAGATATACAATTACGTATTGATTCAAGGTCTGTGGCCAGAGGTTTCTGTCAATGGTCATTGATTATGCAGTGAACATGATTGGAATATTGGTAAGAAGAATGTTTGGGAAAAAGGTATATGGATAGACTTCTCTGAATGGACAAAAGTGTGAAGATATTTATATTCCAGTTTAATGTTCAACAAAGGGTGACTTCATAAGACGAAGATTTTAATAATCAAGTGGATAACATGATTGGTTCTCTAATACCAGCCAGCCTCTTTCCCCAACCACCCCTATCATCATCCAATGGTATCATGAAGAAAGTGCCCATGGTGGCCGGGATAAAAGTTATGCCTCATCTAAGCAACATGGATTTCCACTCATCAGAGCTGATCTAATTATGGCCACTCTTGAATGCTAATCTGCTAGCAACAGAGACCAATACTGAGCCCTTAATTATAGAGCCATTACTAGGTTAATATGCTATCTATCTGGTTACCAGTTGATTAAATCGAACCTCTTCCATAATAAAAGGGGTAGCATTTTGTTCTTACTGCAATAGATATTTACTCTGGATACAGTTTTGCCTTCCCTCTGTGTAATGTTTCTGCCAAAACCATCATCCATGCACTTGTATATCACCTTATACACCACCATGTTATTCCACAATCATTGTTTCTGGTAAAAGAATGCATATCACAGAAAATAAAGTGTGCAATGGACCCATTGTTATAGATTTCACTGGTCTTACCATGTTCCCCATCATCCTGAAGCAGTGGCTTGACTGGACAGTGGAATGGCCTTTTGAAAATTCAGTTACAATGCTATCTAGGTGGCAATACCTTGCAGAGCTTCTTCAGGAGGTTGTTTATGCTCTGAATCAGCATACAGTATATGGTGCTGTTTCTCTCATAGCCAGGATTAATGAGTCCAGGATTCCAGAAATGAAAATGGGAGTTCATTATTCCCCAGCCTTATGCTCAGCTAGTCTAAAGGTCTTATTTTCAAAGGGAGAAATGGTCCTAGCAGGGGACACAATAATGATTCCATTGAATTGAAAGTTAAGACTGTCACCTGGCCACATTGGGCTCCTCATACCTCTGAATCAAAAGGTAAAAAGGGAATTTTTTGTGCTGGCTAGAGTAATTGATCTTGATTTCCAATGGGAAATGTACCGCTACTCTGCCATGGAGGTAAGGAAGAGTGTCTGGAATACAGGAGATCCCTTAATGCATCTTCTATTATTACCATAAGCTGTGATTATCATTGGAAAATTATAACCCATTTAAGGCAAAGTTACTAATGACCCAGGACTTTCCGGAATGAAGATTTGAGTTACCCCATTAGGTAAAGAGCCATGCGCAGCTGAGGTGCTTACTGAGGGTAAAGGAATATAGAGTAAGTAGTGGACAAAGGCAGTTTTACATAACTGCCATGACTACATGACTGGCTATGGAAATGAGACTTGTTTTTGTCATGAGTATTTTTTTCTTTTTTTTAATAATATATTTATGTGTGTAATATATATAATTACTATACAACATAATGTGTGTAATATATATTATATAACATAAATGTGTTGACTTTATATAATAATTAAATATTATTAACTTTACAATATAGTAATTAAATTGCAGGATATCAGGAAAAGAATGAGCATCACACAAGGACTTTGCATCCTCTTCTGGGGAAAGGGTGGTGTGTTTTTGTTGTACATAGGATAGTTGTGTCATGGTAGGCAGAATCTTAATCTTATTACTGTCTTTATTTGGATATGAAGTATGGTTTAAGGAGATGCGTATGGGTGCCAAGTTGACAAGGGGTGGACTTGTGGTGGTTAATTTTATATGTCAACTTGGCTAGGCTATGTACGTGATTATTTAATGAAACATATCTGGATGTTCCTGAAAATATTTTTTCTATAAGATTAACATTTCATTTAGTAGACTTTGAATACAGATTATCCTCCATAATATGTGTAGAAGGAAGAGCTTATCAAATCTGTTGAAGGCCTTAAGAAAAAGATTGACCTCCCCTGAGGAAGAGGGAATTCTACCAGCAAACTTTCACATTGCCTTAGGGCTTGAGCTGCAGTATCAACTTTTCCCTGGGTCTTCAGCATGTCAGACTACCCTGCAGATTTTGGAATTGTCAGCCTCCAAAATTGCATGATTAAATTCCTTAAAACAAATTTCTCTCTCCATACACACACGCACACACACACACAATTCACTTCATTCTGTTTCTCTGCAGAACCGTTAATACTATAGGGATCAAATACCATGATCAGCCTAGATTAATCACAATTCATTGCTGGGATGGAAAAAAGCCCAACGTTTGTATAACACATGGTCTTGTAATACTGGAGCAAAATTGAGTATTTGTTAGCAAAAAGAATAATAATAATAATAAATGTGATGAAGTTTATGCTGGGTAGCAACAAATAGTGTCTGTTATAATTACATTTTGGATGTTTGCAACTTTGTAAAGTTGACTACTTTTACTAAGCACAAGTTTGTATAAATAAAGTACATTTATTCTTCAATAAGGAAACACAAATGGCTAGACTTTCTTCTTACTTTCTAATCTCCTCTCCTTTCCTGTAAAATTTGCATCTCAAATTTAGTTTCCCTTCTAGAAGAATGGGGAAAGGGTGGCTGTAGAGAAAGAAAGTCTCAGATTCTATGGTACTTTGTTTTAAATCATGAATATAAGCATATTTGTACCAACAGCTAAAAAACAGCAACAACAGTTATTTTTTGAGTGCCAATTATGACCAGGATCTTGGGATATAGCAGTTAATAAAATAGAAAAGGAAAAACAGCTCCCATGGAGGTTACTTTCTAGTGAGCAGATTCAGTGTGTTAATCTCTAATGTGCCAAATCAGTATCTCCTTCCTTCTGGTTCTTGTAGTATTTTTTAACAACTTTGTTGAGACATAATTCACAAACTAGACAATTCACCCATTTGAAGTTTAAAATTTAATGATGTTTTACTACAGTCACAGATATGTGCAACTATCACCACAGTCAATTTTAAGACCTTTTCATCATCCCCAAAAGAAACCTCATACTATATGTGTAGATTTGTCTGTTTCTTCATTGAGCTCCATCAGTTTTTGTTTTTATATATTCTGAGGCTCTGCTGTTTTGTGCATGTACATTCAGGATCATGATGTCTTCCTGGTGGGTAGATCCATTTAACATTATGCAATGTCTCTCTCTATTGCTAGTAATTTTCATTGCTCTGAAGTTCTGCAGAGGCCACTGTAGCCATTATATCATCCCACTTATGCACACAGGTGTGATGTGGGGGATGGGTTGGGCCTTGGAGGTCTGGGGGACACTAAGCCACAGACAGTTTGGGCCACTGCTTCCAGCAGCTATGGGTTTTCTTGCCCTACTGGGATCTTCATCTTTCTTTCTTTTTTTCCCCCAAGGGTAACCTGTTTGCAGTTCTGGGTTTCAGATATCTCAGGTGCTCAGTCCAAGATATATGGGAGATCAAAAACAAAAACAAAACAGAGAACTCACCATGATTACATTTTTCAAATCCTGATGTCCCTAGCCATTCTACCTTTGTCTTTCCATATTTCAGAATCCTTTGATTATTGAATTATTTCAAGAGTATTTGCTTTTGTTAAGAGGGAAGGAACAGGAAAAAATGGGTCTAGATCATTTTGTCTCAGAACTGCAACCTTACACCCATTTTTAAAATATGTATTTTTCCTGTGTGCTTAGAAACACTTTACTAGATATGGCAGAAGGTACCTAGTTTCTTCCCATAAAGAGCATACACTATAGTACAGTAATTTCATTCTTGCTTGTACATTAGAATCACCTGGTATAGTAAGTCAGATGACCTGGAAATTAGACTTGGAGATGCTAAGATTTGCACGCAGGATGTTTATTGAGATGCATCCTTGTTATTAACAACTGTAATGGTGAAGGAAGCAAGAATTGGCAGTGGCAGAAGTCAAACAACAATACAATGGCAACAGAAGCCTCTGCTGTTCTAACAGGAAGTTCTGGAGCTGAAATGGTCTTTCAGAGTTGTCCCAATTGGGGCAAGGGACAGGGGGGGAGCAGAATTGTACCCAAGAAGTGACAAATCATTAGGAGTGAGCTACTTCTAGAATAGAGGTATAAGCTTGGGAGAACGTCCTTTTATATGGAGTGATTTTTTGATAGGGTTTCAGCTGTGAGCCATCAAAAGCTAGTACTCCTGGCGGGGGTGCGTATGAATGTCTGGGTCCTGTAGAGAGATCTGTCAAATGTATGTGAGCACCCACTACACCTAGATAACTTGCAAATTTTTCAAATTATTCAAAAAAGATATATCTGACAAAGTACTGGTATCAATAATATATCTAATTATTACAAATTTTTTTAAAAAAAGAAAAATAAGCCAATTTAAAATTTTATTTAAAAAATTGAACAGATACTTAATCTTTAAACACATGAAAAATTCATCACAGATATCTTTTCAAATCAAATACACAGTATGGTTCTATTATACATCCACAAAAATGGTTAAAATTATAAAACTAACAAAAATGAAATTCTGTTTCAGTGTGAAATTGACTCTAATTGTTGGTGGTAGTGTAAAATGCCACAATAAGTTTGGATAAGTTTGGCAGATTCTTAAAAAACTAAACAGTACTTATTTTTAGTGGACAAAAACTGGAAATGATACAGATATCCATTGATAGGACAATAGATAAACAAGATATGGATACATTATTAAACACTATTAAACTCCATCTCTGTCTCTAAACCCTTGTCAAACATCGATCTTTTTACCATGGCTATAGATTTGCATTTAGCTAGAACATTATATTTTTAGAATCATATGATACGTAGCCTTTTTGTGACTGGCTTCTTACACATAAAAATATGCATTTGATTTATGCATGTTTTGTGTGGCTTGATACCTCATTTCTTTTTTTTAATTAATAGACCATTTTTTTTAACAGTTTTAGGTTTATAACAATATTGACTAGAAAATACAGTTTCCATATTCCCCTTTCCTCCCTTCCCCCAGTTTGCCCTATTATTAAAATCTTGCATTTGTGTGGTACATTTATTAGAATTGATAAATCAATACTAACACATTACAATTAAAGTCCGTGGTTTTCATTAGGGTTTACTTTGGCATTGTACCTTCTATGAGTTTTGACAAATAAATAGCAATATATACCCACCATTACACTATCACAGAGAATAATTCCACTTCTTTCCAAATCCCTTGTGCTCCACCTATTCATCCATCTTCCTCCTCCCCCAAATTCTGGCAACCACACATCTTTTTATTGTCTCTATAGTTTTGCCTTATCCAAAATGTAAGAAAAAAAAAGAAAAGAAAGAAGAAAAGAAATTATACAGTATTTATATTCAATCTTAACAAGAATTTCTTATTGTTCTTGGGCTGTATATTACCTCCATTCTTCAGATAAAGAAAATAAGCACCAAAAGGTAAGTGACTTATCCAAGACTGCAGGACAAATTAGTAATAGAGAAAGAATCAAAGCCTGTCTCCTGTGAATTAATCTGGTACACCCTAGAAACTATTTCCATTGCCAGTCAATAACAAATGTAAGATTTTAACTGTTCGTAGAACTATTGGTGTCTTGTATTAATAAAGTATGTACAATTCCTTGTATATGGTCACTTGTAAATTCCTGTACCTATATTTTCCAAGTCCTTCTCTAAGAATAAATAAATAGGTAGATAGCTAGATAAACAGATGATAGAGAGATAAATAAATGTAAACAGATGTTCTAATGTATGCTTAGCCTTCTGATTAGACATCAAATGACCATGTCTTATGCTAACATTTTCTCTGCCTTACTGAGATGCTAAAGAGAGCCAATTTGGAAAAGTACTTAAATCCAATAGAATTGGATAGAAAAGAATATTTTTTAGTGTTGCCAATTGTATTTAGGCAAACAAAGAGAAGCAACAGAATCCATACAAATATACATACATACATACTGAATCAAGGAAGAAGGTAAAATTTATCTTCAGTATCTTTGATAATTTTAGGAAATTGTCACTAATTGGGAAGTTGTGACTTGAAAGCCTAAAGGATTTTAACTCAGACCATTCAAAAAATATTTTCATGATTGAGGTCGTTTTACTACCTAATTTTTCAAATATAACTTAAAAATAACACACTGTGATACATTAAATTTTATTCTAGGATATTTAAGTTACCAAATGTAACTTTTGAAAGGTGCAAATATTATTACAGGGTTAAAACATTATTAGGGTGAATACATGGAAAATTATTTAGAAATAATTTAATTATTAATTTACCAGCTATTCTCTGTATATTTTAAATGTGTATATATTAACAAATCCTTTTATTTAAAAAAATAAAATAAAATAAAATTAATCTTCTTTTGTTCTGAGATTAATTTTTTTATATTTTTCTAAGAAAATATAAATGGCACTTTAACCTTCTGTAATATATACAATACAAAGATAAGGATCGCAAAAGAAGTTTTGAAAACTATGGGAACATAATCAGCCTAACTACGTTTAATCCTAATTTCTGCTCTTTTGTAAAAGGTGATTAATGAGTTGTTCACAGTAATAGGGAAACAACATGTTGAAGATGTTATTACTTACCACATACAACTGAAAATAGCAACTTTTATTCTTTGCAAACATATTTTATTATTCACTGTGCAAATGAAATGCTATAAGTAAATTCATTTCTATAGAATTACAAGAATGGTCTTAATCAAATCTGTGAGTAAGTGCCTAATAAAGTGCTATCGCCCCTTGTAATAACAGCCCTTTCCCTTCTCCTTGATTTCATTAATTTACACACTTACACACACTAAGGTACATAAACAGACCTCTAGCATATAATATATGTAATAAAGGTGGAAAATAATAAATGAGTAAGAGAAACATAGAGAGATAAAACAAAATCAGTACATATTATCTGAGCACCTATATAGAACTTCAATGTAGCTATGACAATTAGACATCTGGAAAATTGAACAACACAAGAGTTAAAAGTACATTTATAAGTGTAATTCAGTCCTTTCCTTTTCACTTCTTTTCCTGAACATTTTAGTTCTACAGTCATTAGGTATAGCAGAGAAACATAGAGGTATGCTCCAGAAACAAGATGCTTCAGGATTAGAGGTGGGATTTCAAAGACCCAGCAATGTAAGCAGGGTATTCCTGCAGAGGGGTAGCCTTGCACTGAGTGTCAGAGGCTGACAGTAGTGAGGAGGGTTATCATGGTCAGAAGGGAACAGTCTGGCATAGGAAGTATCCTGAAAAATTTGAGGAGGGGTTCTACACAGAGAGGTGGGCTGACATGGTAAGTCAGAGCCCAAGTATTGTGAGGAGTGCGTCCATGTGGGTTGCAGAGGATGAGGGTAGATAGAAAATGGGAGGCTTTTGTGTATCTTATGGTTACAGCAGTTTGTAGTTCCTTAAGTAAAAAGATTGTGCCTCATACTGCTATGTATAAGGCATAGCAGATTGTACATAGGGCATTTAATAAGTAAATAAATTAAGTAAATGGGAGACATATTTCATTGTCAGAGAAGAAATTTGCAAAATTTGAAAAGGAGAAATATGTACAATACACCCAGTATCATTGGATTGGAATTGGATATATTAGTGCAAATTCATTTTCCATAGGTAAAAGTTGACTTGAAAAAACTAAATAGAGATATTTATTGTGAATGTGTATGAATGAATAATGCTCCCATGATAGTGGGTATATTGAACATCCAAATCTATGCTTCTAAATACTATTCTCACCTGAAGGAACTAGGATTTTAAGGGAAATGGCTCATTCCATGGCTAGGGAAAGAAAATATAAGACGCACCTGAAATATCTTGTGCCAGGAAGCAAGGGAGGGCTCAGAGAACAACTGGGGCATATAAAAAGGGCAAAAATGTAAGTTTGAATAGACCCTCACTCTCCAAATCTGGCACAATTAAAGTAATTATAATAATTATAACCCACTGAGTAAAATAGAGAACAATGAATCCTTAAAGATAGTTAGGTAAATGAATAAATTGGAATTTTAATGAGGAATAAGATATTTACATAGTTGTAAAAATTTTGTCCATAAAACACTTATTAATTACAAAGCTGAAAAAAATAATTTTATAGTGGAGAAGACTGGCAAACAGCCCCCTACTCAAGTGATAAAATATAATCTGTAAAGGGAAAAAATCAAAATCAAAAAACACCTGATAGAATGCACTAAGACTATAACATCACTCTGTGATATCCTATCAAGAGTTCACAACTTGAAATTGTCTAGTCATGAGAGAAATAAAATAATTTCAAACTGGAAAGAATTCTACATAATAACTAGTCTTTAATATACACAAGTTAAAATCATGAAATTCAAGGAAGGAATGGATAACAGTTCTGGACTAAAGGAGACCAAAAGACATGAAAACTAAGGGCAATACGTGATTATGAATTGAATCCTTTTGATATAAAAAACACTATTTGGATAATTTCAGAAATTTCAATGGAATGAAAGAATAAGAAATTATTAATGTTAATTTTCTAACTTGATGGTTATATTGTTGTAATATCAGAAAACTCCTTTTTTTGGTAAGAAACAAACATTAGTGTCTGAGGATATTGGGGAATTATATTGGCAAATTACCCTCAAATATTTCCATGAAAAAAGTTTTTTATACTGAATTTCAACTTTCTAGATTGTTTGAAAATAATGAAAATGTAATGTTATCATCAAAAGTACACGATTGGGACCTCTGATTTAAGCTCAGAGATAGAGAGAGATGGAAAAAATGTTATAGCAAGAAAAACCTGGATAAACTACAGGTTAATGACTTATTGAACCCATCAGAGAGATTAGGTGACAGGGCAACAAACAGACAGGATATATTGTGAAAGAGACAGGAACTTTCAGGGAAAACAGGACCTGAGAATTTGTTTACTGGAACTGATCCTACTGAATACCATATAAACTAATAATAATATTAAGCTCAAATTTTTGTAATAAACTACTAAAGGCTGAATATGAGCTAGCTGAGAGTGTGAAGCCCCTGAAGTCTGTGAATATAGGGAGTGTTAACCCTGTTTCCAGCTTTTCTTCCATGAAGCCCACCAAGTGCTCATAGAAAATATTGTGGACAATACTGAGAAATGTTCCCTTCTGACCATGGGTTGTGTGAGGGAAAGAATAGCCACTGACAAAGTTCTGCAAAACTCACACCCCTATCTTCCCTATGAAATACATATCTTTATAGTGGAGAATCAACAAAAATGTCACCTTAATTCAATGGTGATAAAGGGAAGAGAAAAAATAGCCTTACACCTGGTGGAGGGGCAATACTACATAATTGGCCCCACACTACAGATTGAGGATGGAAAGAAGCACTTGTGAAGATTATAGTCTCCCCAAGATTAGTGACAAGAGTACATGCCTAAGAGTAAGACTTAATTAGAACATCAGATTATGCCCTCTTCTTACTCCCCATGTTATCAAACTAAGTATTGAGAATAAATAAATAAATAAATAAGAGTAGATCTTGGAGAGCTACAAAAGACAGACTCTCTCTAGGAACCAGCAGAAAACAAGGACTCAAAACTTATAGCAGATATTGAGAAAATAACTTCAATAACCCCATTCCCTTAACACAACATATCACTAGAGGAAGTTAAAGCCAGCTCTGAATGGAAGATAATGATAGTAACAACACCAGCTCACTCCTGACTAAAATAACACAAATCTTAATAAAAAAGGCCTAGTAAAAGAAAAGTTATGCTTATCATTAAGTATTTTTTAAAAAGCTCAATATTTACTGCTTTTCCTGACATGTCTAGCCTTCACAAAAATTATAAGGGATATTAAGAAGGGAGAAAAATATATTCTCAAGTGACACAATTATTAAAACAAGACTCAGATATGCCAAAGATGTTGACATTGTCTCACACAAAGGATTTAAAATAACCGTGATGAATATGCTTGTCTCTGATGATAAAAGTAGATTACATGAAAGATCAGAATGCTCTCAACAAGCTCATTGATAACCTAAACATAACCAAGGAAAGAATCAGTAAACACGAATGTAGATTAATTAAAATTACCCAAATTGAAACACAAAGAGGAAGTGGGAAAATATGCTAGTGCATTAGAGAGATACAGAAAAAATATCAAACATTCTAAAATATGTACAATTGAGAACCCAGATGGGGAAAAGAGAAAACAGAGAAGAGATATTTGAAGAAATAATGACCAGGATTTTCCCAAATTAATGACAGAACTCAAAACTTAAAATACAAGAAGCTCAGAGAATGTTAAACAGGATGAGTTTATAAACAAATGAACACATAAATTTATTTTCAAAATTTTCAAGATTAAGAAAAAATAATATATTGCAGGTGGCCAGAAGAAAAAACAGCAAATTACCTATAAAGCAACACAGATAAGAATTATAGCGCAGTTGTCATCAGAAACACACAAATAAGAAAAATATGGATTATACCTTTAAAATGTGTATATATGTATATATTTTCAGTACAAAATTTTAAACTTTGTGAAAATATCTTTCAACTATAAAGGAGAAATAAAGACATTCTCAGAAAAACAATAATTGAGGAAAATCACTAATCACAGTTTCATCTACTACAAACGTTAAGGAAGACATATTTAGGAAGAACAAATATAATAAAGGCAGAAATTTGGATAGACACAAATTATAATGAAGATCATTATAAATGGATTAAATAAAAGTGAAATTAAAGATTTTTCTTATTTTAATTGTGCTAAAAGATAACTAACACAAAAATAGAAAAATATTTTTGTGCTACTAACATATAAAAATAAAATATATGACAAATATAGCACAAAGGATGGAAGGAAAGAATTGGACATACAGTGTTTTAAGTTACTCACACTACACATGTTGGTAAATAATATTTGAAGATGGACTAGGATTGTTTGAAAATGCATATTGAGGACTTCTGGTTTCAGCCCAGATGAGCGAAGGGCCTGGAAGTCATTACTCCCATTCTTACAACAAGAAAAAGCTGGAAAAATTGAAAATAGATAACTTCCCTTGGAATCACTGAGAACTGAGGTTTCAAGGTTGAAGAGTATATGAATAAATGTTAATCTAAAAAGTTTAAATTTTCTCTGTTGCAAAAAAATTAAAGAACTCATTCTCCTTATTTTCTTAAAAAACATAATTTTAAACCATTTATTTAAAAAACTTAATTTTTAGCATTTTTTACAAAGGACTTATAATTTTAAATAATTTATCTGTTTTTATTTTTGAGATGTAAAACTATAAAAGCTAAATAATTATCAAGAGTTTTGCATTACAGAAATGTATTTCTTGGTGGTATTGAAGCCATCTCTTTAAAATGTGAACATAAGGATATGGGCCCTGTCTTTCTGTCTCTGTGGAAGTTGGGCCTAGGGGCCTACTCAAATATGTAACTTAAAAGAAGTTTTATTTTTCCTTTAGCTAAAAACAATAAGTAATATGTAATAAATTATATCTGCCTGGCTATATAAAATAGTGACATTTCTTTCTGTCTTTTCAGTCTCTTTGGTAAATTCTCTTTGATGTGAATCTTGGTCTGACTTAATGCTTATTCAATAATAAAATCATTTTATTCTTTTCTATATTTATGGAGAGGAATTATGGGTTGGCAATAGAATTTTTTTAAAAAATATTTCTCCAGCAATGGCAAACCATCACTCCCAAATCTGGAGAGACAGACTTATCCAGAAAGACACAACCACAGTTAGTCTGTGTACTTAGAGCAAAAGCTGTTAGTGCCAAAAATTAGTAGAAATACTTATATGGTAACTTTGGTAAATTGCTGGAGGCTGATTGTGGACTAACATAAGAATAAAAACTCCTAGGGGATGCAATTTTGTGGGGCTCCCACATTTTTTGTGGGCTATACCAACATGATCTCCAATAGATTCTCAAGTGCAAAACTGAGAAAGATGACCTCATGTCTCCAGAATTGGGAGAGGAAGAATTCAGAGCCTTCTCCATAACATAGGCTTACTCTCTTGGGGAAGAGATACAGCTGAGGGTTATCCCTGCTGGAAGAATATATTTCTTCCCACTCCAGTTCTTTTAGCTCTACTGTTTCAAGTAAGGGGAAAAAACAAAGTCAACAGAGGTCAAGGATTCAATAAAATTAATTTGGAGTGCTGAAGACAGGAAAGGGAGTAAGCAGAAGGAAAAAAAAAAAAATCTAGACCACAAGAGAAACACTGTGAAGCTCACAGTTCTGAGACATAGTTCCACTAAAAATTTGAGAAACATTGAGATTATAGAATAATCCTTACCCCTTACACTTTACCATCACGTCAACATGGCTTCAGTGTAATAACAATGTGTCACAACTAAAAGAGTTGCAAGAAACAGACTTTGAGGAAAAGTAGGGAGACATATGACAACAGTGGAGACAGAAAAAGACCACTGAAGCAATGTGAAGCCACTGACACCTATAGCTACAATAAATATTAAACACAGTGCAATTTATGGTCAGATTAACATAAATCTTCATGATAAAGTTATATTTACCTCAGTTTCTGTTACCTGGCACATTATGTTTAGCGTTCAACAAAATTTTACAAGACTTGCTAAACACAAGAAAAAATTCACAATCTCAAGAGACAAAATGAGCAGGAGAACCAGACTTATATATAATACAGATGTTGGTTTTGGCAGACAGAGAATTTAAAATAACCATGATAAGTATATTAAGTGTTCTAATGGAAAAAGTAGAAAACATAGAAGAACAAATTTGTAATTAAGCAGAGTGATAGATACTCTAAGAAGAAAGCAAAAACATTGTCATCAAAAGCAGTGTAAGAAAAATTTAAGAATGTCTTTGATGGGCCCATCAATAGATTAAACGTAGTTGAAAAAAGAATAAGTGAGCTTGAAGATAGGTCAATAATAACTTTACCAAGCTAAAATTCAAAGAGAAAAAATAATAAATACAAATAAAACCAGAATATCCAGGAATTGTGGGACAATGTTGAAGGGTACAGCATACAAGAAATTGGAGTACTAAAAGGACAAGAAAGAGAGATGCAGAATAAATATTTGAAGAAATAATGATTGAAAATATTCTAAAATTATTGAAAGACACCAAACCATAGAAATAGGAAACTCAGAGAACACTGAGCACGAAAACACCCAAATAAAGAAGTTAAACCAAAATTTTAAAAACCTCCGACTTGGCACATCATATATCACTACAGAAAACCAATGACAAAGAATAAACCTTAAAAAAAGCTAGAAAAAAATTTAAAAGTGTACTTATAGAGGATAAAAAATAGGAAATGCAGGGGGTTACTCAGCATAAATTATTTAAAAATTATTTTTTGAGAGTCAAAGACAATTTTTATATGTTGACATTAAAAAAAAATAAAAACAAAAAACACCAACCAAGAATTCCATATCCAGTTAAGTTATTCCTCAAAAGTGAAAGAGAAATACTTTCTCAGAAAAACAAATACTGAGCGAATTCATTTTCAGCAGACCTTCCATACAAGAAAGGTTTAAAGAAGTCCTTTAGGCAGAAAACAATGATATAAATCAGAAACTTCAATATAAATAAAGAAAAGTAATGTGTCAGAGAAAGTATAAATAAAAGTAAAATACAATATTTTATTTTTCCTACTCTTAATTGAAATAAAAGGAGTTTATTTAAGGTAATAATAGTATCAATGTAATGTGTTTATGTACTATAGCATATGCATAAAAAACTAATGACAGTTATGTCACAAGCAAAGGGAAGGAGGAACTGTGGATACTCTGTTAACTGTACTACAAGTGAAGCACTATAGTGTTAATTGAAAGTGGATATAGATTAGTTCAACATATATATTGTAAACTCTAAGAAAACCACTAATTTTTAAAAAAATATATATAATTGATATGATAGGAGAAGAGGTAAAATAGAATCATGTAATATACCAATTAAAATCAGATGGCAGAGTGAGGATAAATATTAAAAAACAATCAAATGGACTGAATAGGACACAGTTACAAATATATAGATATTAATGGTAGATATTAATCCAACTGTATCCTATATCAATAATTACTTTAAATGTGAATGGCATAAATACACTAATTAAAAGACAAAGATTGTTGTAGTGTATTTTTTAAAATAGATTATCGTGTATACAGTAAATTCACTTTTAATGTAAAGTTTTAGCTATGACAAATTATGAAATGGAGAAAGTTTTATCTTGCTAACACTAATCAAAAGAAAGTTTAATTAGCAATATTAATTTCAGAAGAAGGCAACTGAAGAACAAGGAAAATTATCAGGGAAAGACAGGTATTTCATAAGGATAAAGAGATCAATTATCCAATTATCTAATGCATTTAAAAAGAGATCACAAAAATGCATGAAACAAAAATTTATAGAACTGCAAGGAGAAATAGACCAATTCATTTTTATCATTGGAAATTTCTGATAAATTAATTAGGCAGAAAATCAGTAAAGATATAGATGACTTGAAAAGTACCATCAGTCAACTTGATCTAATTGACATCTATAGAATGCTCCATCCAAGAGTAGCAGAATTCTCTTCTCAAGATCACGTGAAATATTCATACAGATAGGCCACATAGTGTCATAAGTTAAAATTTAACATTTTAAAAATTATAAATCATACAAAATGTGCTCTTAGGCAACAAAGTTATTACTATAGAAACAGCAACAAAAACGCTGAACATCCAAAAGTATTTTAAATTTAAACTATTCACTTCTAAATAATCCATGGTTCAAGAAAGAAGTATATATATTACAAATATTTTGAAATAAATGAATATTAAAATATAAAATCAAAATTTGTAGAATGTCATAACATCTGTGCTTAGGAGGAAATTTATAGAATTAAAGAAATAAATTAGAAAGTAAGAATTGAAAAATCAATTAGATCTTTTTTTTTTTTTTTTTTTTTGGCCATGCCGCAGAGCTTCAGCAGTGAAAGCATGAAGTACTAACCACTGGACTGCCAGGGAATTCCCTAGAATTTGATGAGTTTACTTAATTATATCTTTAACCTGGAGCCAGCTGCACTGATTTGTCTAATTTAGTACAGTAATGAGATCAGGTCTTGTAAAAAAAATATACATACATACACACACACACACACACATATTTTTCTCTCTTTCCATGCCTGACTTTCATTTATTTTCCAGAGTTGCCTTAAATTATATTATTTTACAAAAAATGTGATTTCGATATTTTATTAAAATTATATAATCAAATAATATCAAGAAGGTATTTTACTCAATCATTAAATCTGGTAATAAACTTTAAGAAAAAATGAATTGATCAAGTTAAATCATACAATCTCACTCAGAGAGCTACTGGGTTACTTTCTAATGAAAAAGGCAAAAGTTAATGCTATTTATACTTGCTTGATCAATTTGACTCAGCTCATATTAATAAATGATAACCCCTATTGAGTGCTACTTATGCGAGCTGTAGTGTTAAATATTTTGATTAGAGCATCTCATTTAATATTTTCAACAACTCTTCAAGGTATTATGATTTCTTTAGATAACTAAACTGAGATTCAAAGAGATTAAATAATTTTCCCAAAATTTGGTATAAAGCCAAATCTAACACAGCTGATATATGGGAGAACTAAGAACCGATGGTAAATCTTCCTGATTACAAAGACCAGGTTTTCAACAATCATATTATAGTGCTCAAATTCCCACATAAACTTTAGAAAGGCATTCCTAAGTGTAGGTTGATTTTATAGTACACCCTACTTCAGTATGAGACACATAATTGCAAAGAAAATTTTCATATTGTATATCTTTTATTAATATAAATATTAAATTTAGGAATTTTAATGTGTTGTACAACTTTCTTTGGGGATCAATTAAAATGCTAATCAGCATTTATTTTAAAATGCTGCCTTAATCTGATAAAAGGAACAAGCAGACTCATAATGAATTACTAGATTTTTTTAACTTTTAGTTAGGATTTTCCTTATTATTGGTATTTGATTTTGAAAGTGAAGCTAAGTTTTATACCTTTTTTTTCTGAAAAATGGTAATTGAAATTTCTGCCAAAAATAGTGTTTCTGAAGAAAAAGTTCTGTTAAAATTTTCCCCTGTTCTTTTCTATCTGACTATTTTTCTACCATTACCTTCCTCTATGCATCTTTGTTTCTTCTTTTCTCTCCTTCTTTTGTCTTTACATCCTATCAATAATTTTTTTGGCTTTTGAGATTTTGGTTATTTCATGATAGCATTATATTTATAATCAAATGCCATGTTCAGAAGTAGGTATACATCAGGGACATTTAGTTTTGCTTCAGAACAGCCCTTAATTATATTAGTATAAATATATCATTAGTATTCTATCAAAAGTTATTGGTATAAATCTTCAAGGGCCGACTATATTCCTATTATACAAGTTTATGAATTGTTCTACATTTTGTTATATCTTCAGTTTTAAATGCAACAATCTCCTTATATATATAAACACTGGGTCATCTGTGAAAGATGTTGAAAAAAAAGTTATTGGTATATATATAATTACCCTTAAGATCAAATAATGATGCTGCTTACTTTATATGCTATATGAGGAATGAACTATTTCTTACGTAGAGACAATGAACAGGCTTATTCATGAATAAATGTGGTTGAAAATACATACCTTGAGTTAAGGACAGTAGCTTTTTAAAAGACTATGAATCTATATAAAATCAGTTTATTCTTAAGAAAATGTTATTAAAGACATTTTTTCCATATATCCCTAAGCATAGGAGAGCTGATTTAATAGGGCTTTTTGTTATATTTTATTTATTTTATCTATACCTACCATTAAATCTATTTTCTTGAGTTATTTCTCTTTTTACTCATCTGTTTCAAAGCTGCATGCATCCTAAAGAAGACAAAATGCCAGCCAGTGCTTATTCATACAGCAACTAGAAAAAGTATTTAATTGTGTAGCAATAATGCTACTTATCATCTGTTTGCCCAATAGAGCTGTTCTGAAGCAAAACTAATTTTTGATTCTAAACCTCTTGAATATATGTGATTTTTCAGTACACTACAAAACACTACTGATCCCAAAACAAATTACAGCACTAATTCATTTCTGTAATTATTTGGTTGGCAAACTTTATAAAATATGGAATTTATATTTCCCCAAATTTGTCTTTGTGAAATAATCCCAATAATTCAGCATCCAAAGGTTTCTCTTATTCTAACTTGATGGGGCATTTCAGAAGAATAGGACGTTTTATTTGACTGCTACTTTTTGTCTAAAAAGTTCACAAAGAAGGCACCTGCCCTTTTGAATGAGACTTTGCTTTGGCAATGGTCTGTATCTTTTCAGAGGTCAGCTCCACAGATTAGAGAAGTTGTGTTGGAATTACTACATGCAGAATTTATTATTAATGACTGACATATAGACATTTGGAAATAACAGAAAACTTCTACCTGAAGATTTTCAAACAGGCTTTTAGAAGAGAAGTCCTCCTGCATATCTCCATGTGTGAGAAATAGTAAAATTGGTAAATGCTTTGTGAGCTATAAATCAAGCCAAATTTAACATGTTTATGGGACATTTTTTAGCATAACTAACCTATTATTGTGGTTATACTTAAAGTATATTATATTTTCAGTGTAATATAAATCTACATTTTTGTTAGAAACCACACTCATAGAAACATCATAGTATTAATATACAAACAATGATACATACCGTATTAATTCTTTTTTTTTTTTTTAACTTTTTGGCCACACCATGTGGCTTTTGGGATCTTAGTTCCCTGACCACGGATCGAACCCAAGCCCTTAGCAGTGAAAACACAGAGTCTTAACCACTGGACTATCTGCGAATTACCTATACTGTATTAATTCTGACATTAATGAGCAATAGGCTGTGAGAAATTTATTTAGCTTACTAAGACACAAACTCTGGGTCAGCCTGCCTTGAATTGATTCCCGGATCTTCTACTTCCTAACTTTGAGATCAAGGGCAATTTACTTAACCTCTCAGCTCCTCAGTTTTCCCTTGTGTAGAATGGGGATAATAATATTAACATACTTCATGAAGTTGTTTTGAAGAAAAACTTTTTACATGTATAAAGCACTTAAAAAAGTGTCTTGTATATAGTTGGTGGTACTATATTAAATGTGTTTGCAATTATTAGCTATAGCAACAGAATTGATAAATAATAAAAGTAGGTAATTGATATAGCCTATGTCATCAGGGCTACATAACGGTTTGCTAAATACAATAAGTCCCTACATACGAAATTTCTAGTTGTGAACTTTCAAAGATGCGAATGTGCATTCTCATGGGCAATCACATAAGTTAGTTCACGTGTCTGGCATACATTGTTACATACATGCATCCTCTACAAGGGGTTGTACTTTTGTGTACTTTACTGTACAGTACTGTATAGAGTACAGTAGTACAGTATCTTTATTTCAAGCTAGATCTGCAAGAGGACGACTTCATTGAACTCCTTGCTGTGCAACACAAGGAGGTTACTAATGAAGACCTGATGAAATTGGAGGCCCAGAGAAAGGATGAAGAGAGACAAGAGAAAGAAGTAACTGAATAACCAAAGAGATTCAAAATGCAGGAAATAGCAAGGGGGATTTCTTTATTGAGGAGGCACTGTTAGTTTTTGAGGCACAGTACCCAAATGTAGAATGGTACAAGAAGGTTGCAGCAGGCCAGCCATCAGAATGCAATCCAGTGCTACTGTGTCATCTGTGATGAGAAAAAAGGAGCTACTACCCAGATATTACTGGATCGTTTTTTCAAGAGAGTAGATAGAATTGAATCCATCAAGGAACCAGAACCTGTGCCATCAACATCAGGCGTGAGTGAAATTGCAGCTTGCCCTCCGTCTCCTATTGCTGACAATCCTTCAGCTCTACGATCTCCCACCTCTTCTCCCTCCTTCAGTCAATAACGTCTCTTGCTTGTTCACTCGATTCCAGCCCCTGTATGCCAGCTGTTGTACTGTACTACGGTACTTTCAAGGTATTGTACTGTAAGATTTAAAATGTTTAGTTTTTGTGTTTGTTTGTTTCTATGTATTATTTGTGTGAAAAGTATTATAAACCCATTACAGTACAGTACTATATACTGATTGTGTTAGTTGGGTACCTAGGCTAACTTTGTTGGACTTACAAATGAATTGGACTTATGAATGTGCTCTTAGAACAGAACTCACTCGTATGTAGGAGACTTACTGTAAATCATTGTGAAACAACAAAAGAGAACAGAGGAACAAAGAAAATAAAGAAATCAAACAGAAAACCAATAATAAAATGGCAGATTTAGCCCTTAACACATCAGTAATACCTTTAAGTGTAAATTGTTTAATATTCAATTTAAAGGAATAGATTAGCAGAGTGAAAAATAAAATATGGCTCATATATATGCTTTATAGTAGAACCTCACTTTAAGTACAATGACATAGGTTAGTTGAAAGTAAAAAGAAAGTAAAAATATAACAAAAAACATCAATTAAAGAAACACAGTAACAACTCTATCAATATCAGATAAAGTAAATTTCAGAACAAAGACAGTTACTGGGGATAAAGAGGGACAATATATAATGATAAAATGTTAAATTCATCTGGAAGACATAATGATCCTAAATGTTTATCACCAAAAATCTGAGCCTCAAAATATATAAAGCAAAAAGTGATAGAGATGAGAGGGAAAATAAATCTGCAATTAACGTTGATGATGTCAGCAACCCTTTCTTAGTAAATGATAGAACTACTAAACAGAAAATCAGCAAGGATATAGAACTAAATATCTCTATCAACCAATAGGATATAATTGACATATGTTGAACACAACAAAAATAACAGCTGAATACATATTTTTAAGTGCCCAAATCACATTTACCAAGAGAGAACATACTCTGAGTTATCAAACAAACTTCAAAAATTTTAAATAATTAAATTCATACAGTTATGTTCATGGACCAAAATTGAATTATATTAGAAATGAATAACCAAAAGAATATATCAAAATATATAAAGATTTTGGTGAAAAAACACATACACTTCTAAATAACCCATGGATCAAAGAGGAAGTCTCAAAAGAAGTAAAATGAACACGTAGAAAAGTCAATAAAAATAAAAATATAAAGTATAAAAATGAGTACCAAGCTAAAGCAGTTCTGAGAAAGAAATTGATAGCACTAAATATCACATTAAGAATGAGGAAAGACCTTGAGTCAATAATCTAAGTTCTACCTCAAGAAACTAGAAAAAAGAGGAGAAAAAGTTAAGCAGAAAAAAGAAAATAATAACAATAAGAACAGAAACCAATGAGACTTTAAAAAGGAAACAAAATGGAGAAAAAGCAATAAAAACACAATTTAAAAAAATAGACAAAGATCTTGAATAGCATTTTACCAAGAAGGTATACAAAGAGCCAAAAGCACATGAAAAGATGTTCAACATCATTAGTAATTAGGGAAATGCAAACTAAAATCACAATATGATATCACTTTATACCCATTAGAATGACTATACCAAAAACAAAACAAAAGAGAATATAAGAAGTTTTGGGGAGGACATGGAGAAATTAGACTCCTTGTGCACTGTTGGTCAGCATGTAAAATGTTGTAGCCCCTATGGAAAACAATATAAAAAAATTAAAAATAGAATTATCATATGATCTAGCAATTCCACTTTTGGGTATATAACCAAAATAATTGAAATCAGGGATTCAAAGTGATATTTGTATACTTATGTTCATAGAAGCATTATTCATAACAGCTAAAAGGTGGAAGCAACCCAAGTGCCCATAGTTAAATAAATGGATAAACAAGATGTGGTATCTGCATACATTGGAATACCAATCAGCCCATAAACAAAGGAAATTCTGACATGATATAACATAGATGAATCTTGAGGACATTATACTAAGTGAAATAAACCAGTCACAAAAGAGAAAATACTGAATGGTTCCACTTATAAGAAGTAACTAGAATACTCAAATTCATAGAGATAGAAAGTAAAATGGTGGTTGCCTAAGGCTGGGGAAAAAAGGGGAATGTAGAGTTATTGTTTAATCATGCAGAGTTTTATTTTTGCAAAATAAAGAGTTCTGGAGATGGTTAATGGCGATGATTGCACACAATGTGAATGTACTTAATGCTGTTGAACTATCCACTTAAAAATGGTTAAGATGGTAAATTTTATGCTGTGTGTATTTTACCACAATTAAAAATAATGATAATAAAAATCTTAATTAAACATTATGTTGAAAGGGTAAAAACGTAGCTATAACTTCTGTTTAACTCCACAAAATAATGTTTTATATTTTCTGTATATGCAAGTATTTCACAGAGTTATTTAATCTAATTTTTCTATGAAACATAATATATTTTTTAAAATAACACAAAGAAAGTTAGGGGAGTCATGAAGAAAGGGGAATATGAGAGGCCATGGCTTTGTGATTGCTTACTAGTCAGAGAAACATCTTACCATAGTTTTATTTACTTTAGTTATCTTATAGAAATGTGAATAGCCATGCTGAGATTTTTCATGTTCACTAAAGACAAACTTGCCAAGGCAAACCTTGCCAAAGCAATAAGTGATGTCCATGAAATTTGTTCTTGGTGTCTTTCCATAGTCTACTTTAAAGCCAAAGATTTTTGTAGAGGAAAACAGACAGGTGTCATTCTTTAGCTCCTATTTCTGCCAACCTTCAGAATCCTTGAATCAACATCAATATAATCCCTCTGTACCTTGAGGACACATTATAAGGAGAAGGCTGAGTGGAGGCAAATAGTACTTACTGAGTACCTTCTATGAATTTAGCACCTACCCAATGGGAATTGTACTGAAAGTAAATAAAACTCAAAGGGGTTACTTATCACTTCCAAGGTCACACAACTAGTGGGTGATAGAGATAAGTTTGAAGTTGGAGTCTGACTCCAAACACCATGCTCAGCTCCAGCACCATGCTCTTTCCACACTCAACTCCTTAAGTGCCATGACATTCTGCTGAGAGACCAAGTCTCAACCAAACTAAACACTATGGACTCATAAAATCTGAAAAGAACATAACCCAAAAGATGAGAATTTCACATGTCTTTAAATTGCACCACATCATTTAATTTCCTACTCTACCTGCTAGAAAAAAATTCTTGGTTTTATTCACAATTATTTTAGGCATAAAAAGCAAAGAACATATCAGTAAATGTCAAATAGTTTCTCTTTTCAGTAAATAATACTTTGTTTTGTGCAAAAAACCCTCCACACAAGTCAAATAAGATGAAATAGACAATCTCAATAGTTATATAACCATTAAAGAAATTGAATTTGTAGTTATAATATTTGAAATAGAGAATTCCAGACCTAGATGTTTTCACTAGAGAACTTTACCAACTATTTAAAAAATCAATACCAATTTTACTCAATCTATTCTAGAAAATGGAAGATAACACTTCCCAATTTATTTTATGAGACCATTCTTACCCAGATACCAAACCAGATATAGGAAGTAGAATAAAAAAGAAAACTTAAGACAAATATCTCTCATAAATTGAGATGCAAAGATCCTAAACAAAATTTTAACAAATTAAACTGAGGAATTTATAAGAAAATATCATATGTCATGGCCAAGTGGGATTTATTCCAGGTAGGTAAGACTGATTCAACATTTGAAAGTCAGTAGATGTAATACATCATACTAACAGGTCAAGAAGAATAATCTTGTAATATTATCAACTGATGCAGGAAAAGCACTGGACAAAATCCAGCACCCATTCATGGAAAAATAAATAAATAATTAAAAATTCAGCAAACTAGGAGTGAAGAAAAACTTCCTCAATTTGATGAAGATCATATACAAAAAGAATCTGAAGCTAACATCATACTTCACAGTGAAAGACTAAATGTTTTCTTCTAAGATAGGGAAAAAGGTAAGGGATGTAAGCTCTCACCACTTTTATTCAACATAGTTTTGGAATTTCTAACAAATGCAAAAGGCAAGAGAAGGACATTTTAAAAAGAATACACATTGGAAAGCATACACATGAAGAAATCATATTTCATCATGAACATTTCCTGACATGGACCCTTCTTGTGGTGTGATTCCTCTTGCTGGTTCCTCTTGGTCACCTAATGTCTCTAACAGTGGGAGAGGATTCTCAGGTGATAGGAAGGAGAGTACTTACCAGCCAGGCAGTCTCTTTGTTCTGGGATCCCTCTTATCCTTCTCCTGTTTCTGGATGAGAGAGAATTTTCTAGCCCATGAGAACTAAGAGACATACTAGGCCAGGTCACCTGTGGTGCAATCCTTTTTGCTGGTGCTGCCTGGAAGTGCTGGTGTCCCTTGGTGGGGGAGGGAAAGTTTCAGGAGGAGAATGCTTCCCCTGTCTTACTGTCAGAGGAGCTCTTGATGGATTGATCTACTTCACCTGTGGTAGTGGTAGTGTTTTTCTGGGTTTCTTTTACCTGGTATTGTCAGTCTCATCTGATGGTATTGGTGATTTTCTTCATTCTATCCACGGAAGGAATTAACCTACCTACTCTGCCTTCTGTTACTTGATTGACGACAAAGAAATACTAGACATAGGTTGCCTTCTGATGGGTGAGGGTTATAAGACACCCTATCACTGTGTTGTTTCTCCAGCCCTGATGTCCATAACCAGTTCACCTTTCTCTTGTCACCTCCATTTGTCTGCTTGGACTGCCTTAACAAAATACCAAACACTGGGTGACTTAAACAGAAATGTATTTGCTCATAGTTCCAAAGGCTGGCAGTCTAAGATCAAGGTGTCAACAGGGTTGGCTTCCAGTGAAATCTCTCTTCCTGCCTTGCAAATGGCTGCCTTCTTTCTGTGTCCTCATATGGCCTTTCTCCTCTGTCATTTGAGAGAGAGAGAGATATCTTGTGTCTCTTCCTCTTCATGTAAGGACACCAGGTCTATCAGATTTGTACCCCACCTTATGGTCTCATTTAAATTTACCTCCTTAAAGGCCATATTTCCACTGGGGTTTAGAGCTTCAACATACAAATTTTTAAAGGATGCAGTTCAGTCCATAACATCACTTTTAAAAGTTTTTCTTTGGTTATCTCACATTAATTTCAGGGTTAAGAGTTCTACCAAATGGGAAGGAACAAGGAGAAAGGAGTCTATGCCATCTTTTCCAGATCAAAAGTCAATGCTAGTATTTTTAATTTTATTTCATAAATTTATTTATTTATTTATTTATTTTTGGCTGCATTGGGTCTTAGTTGCTGCACACAGACTTTCTCTAGTTGCAGCGAGCAGGGCCTACTTTGTTGTGGTGAATGGGCTTCTGATTTTGGTGGCTTCTCTTGTTGTGGAGCACGGGCTCCAGATGTGTGGGCTTCAGTAGTTGTGGCTCACGGGCTCTAGAGCACAGACTCAGTAGTTGTGGTGCACGGGCTTAGTTGCTCCATGGCATGTGAGATCTTCCCGGACCAGGGCTTGGACCCATGTCCCCTGCACTGGCAGGCAGATTCTTAACCACTGCACCACCAGAAAAGTCCCCAATGCCAGTGTTTTAAATGACACAAAATACTAAAGAGACTTTTCAAAAGGAAACATTAAACAAAATAAAACCTTTTTAATAAAAAAGGGATTTCACATGTATGATCAATGAAGAAACTTACAAAGGAGCATGAAATCAAATTTTGCTTCCTGCAAACCCATGCTGTTATTTTGGTATGGTAGGTATTAAGTGAATCCTTAGTAACTTTTTAAAATCTGGTCTTAAATGTGCTGTTTCTACCAAAACATCCCTGAAATATCTTTTCTTTGTATGCACTTCCCTAATTTCCAGAGTTGATGTGGTCACTCTGACCACCATTTCTTTATTTCATTATTTATTTCAATCAAGATTGGAATAAAAACAGTCAAGTTATTTTCCCTTGATGTTACCTTAAAAATGCAAAGAACTGACTCTTAAAGCATACGATAGTCTTTTGACTATTTAATTCTGGCAGCCATACTTAAAGAAAGACTCCAATAACGTGGTTGAAGATGCTGAGGATGTTTATGTGAGAAAGAAGACTTGAGAATAGAATGTGGTCTTCATAGTTTGAAAGGGTTCTTAAATAAAAAGAGGAAATTTACTTGCTTTGATATTCCATAATCCAAGAGAGGAACTAGTAATTGGACTTTGCAGGGAAGAGACATTTGGCTTTTAATGAGAAAGATCTAAATCTAAAAATTAGAGCTGTTAAATTTCACAGGCTGCCTTCTGAGATAGTCATATATGTATCACTAGAAATTTTAGGGTATATTCTGATACATTCTTGTGAGAGTTAAGAAGCTCAAACAGATGTGCTCTAAGATTCTATCTAGTGCTGAGATGATGTTTCTATTAAAATGTATTATTTGGGGGATGATACTTTAAATAAAATATGAAAAGATTTAAAATGATGTATTTTTTGGTATGATTTAGACTGCCTTTACTGTGACAGCAACAACATAGGATCTTTCTATGAACTATGATAACTTGTTTTTACTTAGTGGCACAGCCAACAATTTAAAGCTCTAATGAAAATAAGCAACATTTGCAAAAGGATTAATTCTTGGATCATAACACAGTCAATTTAATGGCTTTTTGTCCCAGCTGAGAGGAGTAATTGAAAAATCATGGTTAACACACCCAACATAATTATTTTTGTGTGATCTGCTTTTCTTTCCTGAAGCCTTGAATTTTCATCTTCCAATTACAATCAGGAAGATTAGAGAATTCAATATACAGAGGATTAAAGGTTATCTATTTTCCAACAGGATATAATTGCAAAAACTATAAATTCCACACCAAACACTACAGGGGTAGAGTACTACTTGCATATAGTCCCCACTCCACCACCTGTATCCCCATTTGCAGATCATTCCACCCACCAATCACAAGATAGGGTTTGCAACAGGATTTGGCAGTGCATGCATAGTGAAATGGCAAATGATCAAAGCTTACAGCTTTGGTTTGCTAATTGATTTGTAGAAAACTCATTCTATATCAATTGACTGCATATACATAATTTTATGCTTATATGGAAATATTTTTATATCTGAGAGTGAAGTTTACTCAATGATAGGACTAAAAATTATTTTTGAGAAAGTTAAAGCTGATAATCCTAGCAGTCAGACATTGTTTGATGTTAGTTTTCAATGCAGTAAATCCCATTTAAAGAAAATGTATCTACTAAATAGTTCTCTTTATATACTTACAGATAAAATAAGAAAAAAATTATACAGCTAAATGTCTCATTGTTTTCTCTTCACTCTCTCTCTCTTTCTGAATGGGTTAAACACATTTCTGCTTTGCCCTTTTACCATTGTGATCTACTAGTGGTGGCTGATTTAGTCCATTACTCAACTAAATTGCCCCTACTCTTTTTTGAGGGGGGGGGATAGAGACATTATTGTATTCAACATATTGTTTCTAAAATAGAAATTCAGAATTAAAGAGAATGTCTTTAATATGTTTAGGCCATGTAAAACTGGCAAATGGAGACTTTTTAAAAATCAAGCAATGTAAAGGGAAAAAGCCAGCAATTTACACTTGCTTGTCATGCTGAACTATACAGGAGTCATTTCTCAAGTTACAGAATGCCCTTCAATTGGGGAAAGTAAATCTAGCCTGTTAGCTCAGGAGTAAGGATTTAGTTGAAGAATGCCATTTAGATTAAGTAAATAAACTTTAGGCATATCATATCCTGTAGATAAAATGGTTTCAGAGCAAGCTTACTATTTATCTTTTCCAGTCATGAACTAACTGGAAACAGGTTTATCATATATTTGCCCAACTAATTCTACTGTGAACCTTTGTCCCTTGATCAACCTGTTGATGAAATAATAGCTACAATAACAAAGTTTTAACCTCAGCAGTAACAAGGGCATCTCAGAGTGAGAATTGAAAAATAACATCATGTTCCCAAGCAGTCTGAGACATTTCCAGAAATAGGGTGTTATAATACCTAAAAAAACAGCTTCATCTCCTTCTCTACATTTTTGCCTTCCCTCTGTCACACACCATATCACCAAAATAATGATCACTCTCACAATTACTCCTGGTTTTGTACATATCTTCTATAGTAATCTTATAGCTAGGTTAATTCTATCAACCTAGTATTACATGATATGACAAGGAAACTTTTCTAATCCTTATTATTAAAACTTATCTATCTCATATAATTTCTTTAGAACTTGGCTTTTTACTTCTATGGTAACATTTCATTTGTCATTTTCCAAAATTATTTTTTACAGTAAGTCCCCTACATATGAACGAGTTCTGTTCTGAGAGCGCATTCATAAGTCCAATTCATTTGTAAGTCCAACAAAGTTAGCCTAGGTACCCAACAAACACAGTTGGCTATATGGTACTGTATTGTAATAGGTTTATAATACTTTTCACACAAATAATACATAAAAAGCAAACAAACACAAAAAATAAAGAAAACATTTTAAATCTTACAGTACAGTACCTTGAAAAGTACCGTAGTACAGTACAAGAGCTGGCATACAGGGGCTGGCATCGAGTGAACAAGCAAGAGGTGTTACTGACTGGAGGAGGGAGAGGAGGTGAGAGATGGTAGAGCTGAAGGATCATCAGGAATAGGAGATAGAGGGCAAGCTGCAATTTCACTCACACCTGATGTTGATGGCACAGGTTCTGGTTCCTTGCTGGATTCAATTCTATCTACCCTCTTGAAAAAACGATCCAGTAATATCTGGGTAGTAGCTCTTTTTTTCTCATCATAGATGACACGGTAGCACCGGATTGCATTCTGAACGGCTGCTGCAACCTTCGTGTACCATTCTATGTTCGGGTCCTGTACCTCAAAAACTAACAGTGCCTCTTCAATAAAGAGAATCCCTTGCCATTTCCTGCATCGTGAATCTCTGGTTCTTCAGTTACTTCTTCCCCTTGTCTCTCTTCATCCTTTCTCCAGGCCTCCAATTCTATCAGATCTTCATTAGTAACCTCCTTGTGTTGCACAGCAAGGAGTTCAATGAAGTCATCCACTTGCAGATCTAGCTTGAAATAAAGATACTGTACTACTGTACGCTATACAGTACTGTACAGTAAAGTACACAAAACCACAACTACTTGTAGAGGATGCATGCACGTGACAATGTTTGCCCGACATGTGAACTAACTTACATGATTGGACATGAGAATACACGTTTGCATCTTTGAAAGTTCACAGCTTGAAAGTTTGTATTTAGGGGACTTACTGTACTTGAACATTTTTAACAAGATTTTATCTTTTTTTTTTTAAACATCTTTATTGAAGTATAATTGCTTTACAATGGTGTGTTAGCTTCTGCTTTATAACAAAGTGAATCAGTTATACATATACATATGTTCCCATATCTCTTCCCTCTTACATCTCCCTCCCTCCCACCCTCCTTATCCCACCCCTCTAGGTGGTCACAAAGCACCGAGCTGATCTCCCTGTGCTATGCGGCTGCTTCCCACTAGCTATCTATTGTACATCTGGTAGTGTATATATGTCCATGACACTCTCTCACTCTGTCACATCTCACCCCTCCCCCTCCCCATATCCTCAAGTCCATTCTCTAGTAGGTCTCTGTCTTTATTCCCATCTTGCCACTAGGTTCTTCATGACCTTTTTTTTTTTTTTCCCTTAGATTCCATATATATGTGTTAGCATACTGTATTTCTTTTTCTCTTTCTGACTTACTTCACTCTGTATGACAGACTCTGACTCCATCCACCTCATTACAAATACCTCCATTTCATTTCTTTTTATGGCTGAGTAATATTCCATTGTATATATGTGCCACATCTTCTTTATCCATTCATCCGATGATGAACACCTAGGTTGCTTCCATGTCCTGGCTATTGTAAACAGAGCTGCAATGAATATTTTGGTACATGACTCTTTCTGAATTATGGTTTTCTCAGGGTATATGCCCAGTAGTGGGATTGCTGGGTCGTATGGTAGTTCTATTTTTAGTTTTTTAAGGAACCTCCATACTGTTCTCCATAGTGGCTGTATCAATTTACATTCCCACCAACAGTGCAAGAGGGTTCCCTTTTCTCCACACCCTCTCCAGCATTTATTCTTTCTAGATTTTTTGATGATGGCCATTCTGACCGGTGTGAGATGATACCTCATTGTAGTTTTGATTTGCATTTCTCTAATGATTAATGATGTTGAGCATTCTTTCATGTGTCTGTTGGCAATCTGTATATCTTCTTTGGAGAAATGTCTACTTAGGTCTTCTGCCATTTTTGGATTGGGTTGTTCGTTTTTTTGTTATTGAGCTGCATGAGCTGCTTGTAAATCTTGGAGATTAATCCTTTGTCCGTTGCTTCATTTGCAAATATTTTCTCCCATTCTGAGGGTTGTCTTTTGGTCTTGTTTATGGTTTCCTTTGCTGTGCAAAAGCTTTTAAGTTTCATTAGGTCCCATTTGTTTATTTGTGTTTTTATTTCCATTTCTCTAGGAGCTGGGTCAAAAAGGATCTTGCTGTGATTTATGTCATAGAGTGTTCTGCCTATGTTTTCCTCTAAGAGTTTGATAGTGTCTGGCCTTACACTTAGGTCTTTAATCCATTTTGAGTTTATTTTTGTGTATGGTGTCAGGGACTGTTCTAATTTCATACTTTTACATGTACCTGTCCAATTATCCCAGCACCACTTATTGAAGAGGCTGTCTTTTCTCCACTGTATATGCTTGCCTCCTTTATCAAAGATAAGGTGACCATATGTGCGTGGGCTTATCTCTGGGCTTTCTATCCTGTTCCATTGATCTATATTTCTGTTTTTGTGCCAGTACCAAACTGTCTTGATTACTGTAGCTTTGTAATATAGTCTGAAGTCAGGGAGCCTGATTCCTCCAGCTCCATTTTTCGTTCTCAAGATTGCTTTGGCTATTCGGGGTCTTTTGTGTTTCCATACAAATTGTGAAATTTTTTGTTCTAGTTCTGTGAAAAATGCCAGTGGTAGTTTGATAGGGATTGCATTGAATCTGTAGATTGCTTTGGGTAGCAGAGTCATTTTCACAATGTTGATTCTTCCAATCCAAGAACATGGTATATCTCTCCATCTATTTGTATCATCTTTAATTTCTTTCATCCGTGTCCTATAATTTTCTGCATACAGGTCTTTTGTCTCCTTAGGTAGGTTTATTCCTAGATATTTTATTCTTTTTGTCGCAATGGTAAACGGGAGTGTTTTCTTAATTTCACTTTCAGATTTTTCATCATTAGTATACAGGAATGCAAGAGATTTCTGTGCATTAATTTTGTATCCTGCTACTTTACCAAATTCATTGATTAGCTCTAGTAGTTTTCTGGTAGCATCTTTTGGATTCTCTATGTATAGTATCATGTCATCTGCAAACAGTGACAGCTTTACTTCTTCTTTTCCGATTTGGATTCCTTTTATTTCTTTTTCTTCTCTGATTGCTGTGGCTAACACTTCCAAAACTATGTTGAATAATAGTGGTGAGAGTGGGCAACCTTGTCTTGTTCCTGATCTTAGTGGAAATGGTTTCTGTTTTTCACCATTGAGGACAATATTGGCTCTGGGTTTGTCATATATGGCCTTTATTATGTTGAGGAAAGTTCCCTCTATGCCTACTTTCTGCAGGGCTTTTATCATAAATGGGTGTTGAATTTTGTCAAAAGCTTTCTCTGCATCTATTGAGATGATCATATGGTTTTTCTCCTTCAATTTGTTAATATGATGTATCATGTTGATTGATTTGCGTATATTGAAGAATCCTTGCATTCCTGGAATAAACCCCACTTGATCATGGTGTATGATCCTTTTAATGTGCTGTTGGATTCTGTTTGCTAGTATTTTGTTGAGGATTTTTGCATCTATGTTCATCAGTGATATTGGCCTGTAGTTTTCTTTCTTTGTGAAATCTTTGTCTGGTTTTGGTATCAGGGTGATGGTGGCCTCGTAGAATGAGTTGGGGAGTGTTCCTCCCTCTGCCATATTTTGGAAGAGTTTGAGAAGGATAGGTGTTAGCTCTTCTCTAAATGTTTGATAGAATTCGCCTGTGAAGCCATCTGGTCCTGGGCTTTTGTTTGTTGGAAGATTTTTAATCACAGTTTCAATTTCAGTGCTTGTGATTGGTCTGTTCATATTTTCTATTTCTTCCTGGTTCAGTCTCGGCAGGTTGTGCATTTCTAGAATCTGTCCATTTCTTCCAGGTTGTCCATTTTATTGGCATAGAGTTGCTTGTAGTAATCTCTCATGATCGTTTGTATTTCTGCAGTGTCAGTGGTTACTTCTCCTTTTTCATTTCTAATTCTATTAATTTGAGTCTTCTCCCTTTTTCTCTTGATGAGTCTGGCTAATGGTTTATCAATTTTGTTTATCTTCTCAAAGAACCAGCTTTTAGTTTCATTGATTTTTGCTATTGTTTCCTTCATTTCTTTTTCATTTATTTCTGATCTGATCTTTATGATTTCTTTCCTTCTGCTAGCTTTGGGGTTTTTTTGTTCTTCTTTCTCTAATTGCTTTAGGTGCAAGGTTAGGTTGTTTATTCAAGATGTTTCCTGTTTCTTGATGTAGGCTTGTATTGCTATAAACTTCCCTCTTAGCACTGCTATTGCTGCATCCCATAGGTTTTGGATCGTCGTGTCTCCATTGTCATTTGTTTCTAGGTATTTTTTGATTTCCCCTTTGATTTCTTCAGTGATCACTTCGTTATTAAGTAGTGTATTGTGTAGCCTCCATGTGTTTGTATTTTTTAGAGATCTTTTCCTGTAATTGATATCTAGTCTCATAGCGTTGTGGTCGGAAAAGACACTTGATACGATTTCAATTTTTTTAAATTTACCAAGGCTTGATTTGTGACCCAAGATATGATCTATCCTGGAGACTGTTCCATGAGCACTTGAGAAAAATGTGTATTCTGTTGTCTTTGGGTGGAATGTCCTATAAATATCAAGTAAGTCCATATTGTTTAATGTATCATTTAAAGCTTGTGTTTCCTTATTTATTTTCATTTTGGATGATCTGTCCATTGGTGAAAGTGGGGTGTTAAAGTCCCCTACTATGATTGTGTTACTGTCGATTTCCCCTTTTATGGCTGTTAGTATTTGCCTTATGTATTGAGGTGCTCCTATGTTGGGTGCATAAATATTTACAATTGTTATACCTTCCTCTTGGATCGATCCCTTGATCATTATATAGTGTCCGTCTTTGTCTCTTGTAATAGTCTTTATTTTAAAGTCTATTTTGTCTGATATGAGAATTGCTACTCCAGCTTTCTTTTGATTTCCATTTGCATGGAATATCTTTTTCCATCCCCTCACTTTCAGTCTGCATGTGTCTCTAGGTCTGAAGTGGGTCTCTTGTAGACAGCATATATATGGGTCTTGTTTTTGCATCCATTCAGCCAGTCTGTGTCTTTTGGTGGGAGCATTTAATCCATTTACATTTTTTTTTATCCATTTACATTTAAGGTAATTATCGATATGTATGTTCCTATTCCCATTTTCTTAAATGTTTTGGGTTTGTTATTGTAGGTGTTTTCCTTCTCTTGTGTTTCTTGCCTAGAGAAGTTCCTTTAGCATTTGTTGTAAAGCTGGTTTGGTGGTGCTGAACTCTCTCAGCTTTTGCTTGTCTGTAAAGGTTTTAATTTCTCCATCAAATCTGAATGAGATCCTTGCTGGGTAGAGTAATCTTGGTTGTAGGTTTTTCTCCTTCATCACTTTAAGTATATCCTGCCACTCCCTTCTGGCTTGCAGAGTTTCTGCTGAAAGATCCGCTGTTAACCTTATGGGGATGCCCTTGTGTGTTATTTGTTGTTTTTCCCTTGCTGCTTTTAATATGTTTTCTTTATATTTAATTTTTGATAGTTTGATTAATATGTGTCTTGGTGTGTTTCTCCTTGGATTTATCCTGTATGGGACTCTCTGTGCTTCCAGGACTTGATTAACTATTTCCTTTCCCATATTAGGGAAGTTTTCAACTATAATCTCTTCAAATATTTTCTCAGTCCCTTTCTTTTTCTCTTCTTCTTCTGGGACCCCTATAATTCGAATGTTGGTGCGTTTAATGTTGTCCCAGAGGTCTCTGAGACTGTCCTCGGTTCTTTTCATTCTTTTTTCTTTATTCTGCTCTGCAGTAGTTATTTCCACCATTTTATCTTCCAGGTCACTTATCCGTTCTTCTGCCTCAGTTATTCTGCTATTGATTCCATCTAGAGTATTTTTAAATCATTTATTGTGATTTTCATCGTTGCTTGGTTCCTCTTTAGTTCTTCTACATCCTTGTTAAATATTTCTTGCATTTTGTCTATTCTATTTCCAAGATTTTGGATCATCCTTACTATCATTATTCTGAATTCTTTTTCAGGTAGACTACCTATTTCCTCTTCATTTGTTAGGTCTGGTGTGTTTTGACCCTGCTCCTTCATCTGCTGTGTGTTTTTCGTCTTCTCATTTTGCTTATCTTACTGTGTTTGGGGTCTCCTTTTCACAGGCTGCAGGTTCGTAGTTCCCGTTGTTTTTGGTATCTGTCCCCAGTGGCTAAGGTTGGTTCAGTGGGTTGTGTAGGCTTCCTGGTGGAGGGAACTAGTGCCTGTGTTCTGGTAGATGAGGCTGGATCTTGTCTTTCTGGTGGGAACATCCACGTCTGGTGGTGTGTTTTGGGGTGTCTGTGGCCTTATTATGATTTTAGGCAGCCTCTCTGTTAATGGATGGGGCTGTGTTCCTGTCTTGCTAGTTGTTTGGCATAGGGTGTCCAGCACTGTAGCTTGCTGGTCGTTGAGTGAAGCTGGGTCTTGATGTTGAGATGGAGATCTCTGAGAGATTTTTGCCATTTGGTATTACGTGGAGCTGGGAGGTCTCTTGTGGACCAGTGTCCTGAAGTTGGCTCTCCCACCTCAGAGGCACAGCCCTGATGCCTGGCTGGAGCACCAAGAGCCTTTAATCCACACGGCTCAGAATAAAAGGGAGAAAAAATGGAAAGAAAGAAAGAAAGAGGACAAAATAAAATAAAATAAAGCAATTATAATAAAAAAATAAGAAAAAAAATTAGTAAGAATAAATTTATTAAGAAAATTTTTTTTAATTTTTAAAAATAGATTTATTAATTTTTTATAATAAAAAATAAAAAATTTTTTTTAATTTTTTAAAATAAAAAATATGAAAAAACTTATTAAAAAATTTTTTTTAAAAAATAGAAAATAAGGAAATAATTATTAAGAAAACATTTATTGGGGAAAAAAAATTTTTTTTAAGTAAAAAAAAAAAAAAAAAAAAAACGGACGGACCTAACCCTAGGACTAATGGTGAGAGCAAAGCTATACAGACAAAATCTCACCCAGAAGCATACACATATACACTCACAAAAAAAGGAAAAGGGGAAAAGTTAATATATCCTGCTCCCAAAGTCCACCTCCTAAATTTGGGATGATTTGTTGTCTATTCAGGTATTCAACAGATGCAGGCACATCAAGTTGTTTGTGGAGCTTTAATCCGCTGCTTCTGAGGCTGCTGGGAGAGATTTCCCTTTCTCTTCTTTGTTCGTACAGCTTCCGGGGTTCAGCTTTGGATTTGGATCCGCTTCTGCATGTAGGTCGCCTGAGGGCGTCTGTTCCCCGCCCAGACAGAACGAGGTTAAAGGAGCAGCTGATTCGGGGGCTCTGGCTCAGTCAGGCTAGGGGGAGGGAGCGGTACGGAGGAGGCGGGGCAAGCCTGCGGCGGCAGAAGCTGGCGTGACGTTGCAGCAGCCTGAGTCGCGCCGTGCGCTCTCCCGGGGAAGTTGTCCCCGGATTACGGGAGCCTGGCCGTGGTGGGCTGCACTGGCTCCCGGGAGGGGCAGTGTGGAGAGTGACCTGTGTTCGCACACAGGCTTTTTGGTGGCGGCAGCAGCAGCCTTAGCGTCTCATGCCCGTCTCTGGGGTCCGCGCTGATAACCGCGGCTCGCGCCCGTCTCTGGAGTTCGTTTAAGCGGCACTCTGAATCCCCTCTCCTTGCACGCCACGAAACAAAGAGGCAAGAAAAAGTCTCTTGCCTCTTCGGCAGCTGCAGACTTTTTCTCGGGCTCCCTCCCGGCCAGCTGTGGTGCGCCAGCCCCTTCAGGCTGTGTTCACGCAGCCAACCCCAGTCCTCTCCCTGGGATCCGACCAAAGCCCGAGCCTCAGCTCCCAGCCCCCACCCCCCCCGGCGGGTGAGCAGACAAGCCTCTCGGGCCGGTGAGTGCTGCTCAGCGCCGAGCCTCTGTGCGGGAATCTCTCCATTTTTCCCTCTGCGCCCCTGTTGCTGTGGGATCCGCGCTGATAGCCGCGGCTCGCGCCCGTCTCTGGAGCTCGTTTAAGCGGCACTCTGAATCCCCTCTCCTTGCGCGCCGTGAAACAAAGAGGCAAGAAAAAGTCTCTTGCCTCTTCGGCAGCTGCAGTCTTTTTCCCGGACTCCCTCCCGGCTAGCAGCGAAACCGGAGCCGCAGCTCCCAGCCCCCGCCCGCCCCGGCGGCTGAGCAGACAAGCCTCTCGGGCTGGTGAGTGCTGGTCGGCACCGCTCCTCTGTGTGGGAATCTCTCCGCTTTGCCCTCCGCACCACTGTGGCTGCGCTCTCCTCCGTGGCTCTGAAGCTTCACCCCTCTGCTACCCGCAGTCTCTGCCCATGAAGGGGCTTCCTAGTGTGTGGAATCCTTTCCTCCTTCACAGCTCCCTCCCACTGGTGCAGGTCCCATCCCTATTCTTTTGTCTCTGTTATTTCTTTTTTCTTTTGCCCTACCCAAGTACGTGGGGATTTTCTTGCCTTTTGGGAGGTCTGACGTCTTCTGCCAGAGTTCAGTGGGTGTTCTGTAGGAGCAGTTCCACGTGTAGATGTATTTCTCATGTATCTGTGGGAAGGAAGGTGATCTCCGCGTCTTACTCTTCCGCCATCTTGCCCCTCCCTCCCACAAGATTTTATCTTGATTATACATAATGCATTTGATTATCCTCACATTGCATTGTCTTGAGTCACATTTATGCTAAGTAAATGTGGATGCTCAGATTGCTGCAGGACACAGCTGGTACTCCCCAGATGGGGAAACTGGAGCATTGTCTGCTTCTACCAAGCAGGTAATGGAAGATTATCTTCTCAGTTGGTCTCAGTGATACTACTTCACCAGGGTAATAGGAGCACTGCTGTCTTTTTTCACTGGACAGGGAATACAATATCAGCTCCCAGCTCAGCCCACTAATACCAATGGGCAGGTCAATCAGAGCACCACCACCTGCTTCAACCAGGCAGATTAGCACCCTACTCTGCCCAGAAAACAGTGTTGGAACTGCTGGAAGCTTCCTTGAACAGTGTAGGAGTAGATTGAAATATTAGCCCCTGTTTGGCTCTTCTAAAATCACAGTTTTGTTTAGTTTTTTTTTTCAGTTGGTATTAGCCTGAGGCAGGGTAGATATTGATAAAAAGATATTTTCTTGTTAGGCCACCCTTTTCCTGGTCCTTTGTCCAGGGATTTCTTGACTGTGCCTATTGGCTGTTCTGAGTTGGAGGTTTTTTCAATGCCCTATCCAGGATAAGTTGATGGCAATAGGAAAGTCAGGGAATTAACTGCTATGTGTTTCTTCAAATTCCTGTCCTCGGCAGTCCATCTTTTTTTCCAATGTTCAGAGTCTTCCTATGTTTGTTGGTTGTGTTGTACCCATGCTTCCTCATGGTAAGAAGAAGGGCCTTGGAGGAATTGAGATATTCCTTCTTGGCTGTAATATAAAGTCTTTCCTGAAAGGCTTTATATCTTGTTAGAACATATTTTATAAACATGGAAATGTAGCAGATTTTGGGATGATGAATTGGTGACAGGGCTAACATAATTTTTAATCTTTGGATAATAAAAGAGAAGCTAGGAATGCAAATAAACAAAAAGACCCACAGACAACTTCTATAACAAAAATAAATGGCAAATTATTCCCATTAACTCTCAAATAAAATTGTGTGGGTACAAATAACTGATAACTGCAAGTGCTGCATGGTACTTAGATCTGTTCAGTTGAAGGCAGAAGAAAGTAATGGAGTTTCTGACAGAACTGAGGTACCAAAGTGAAACAACAGGTACTAATTGGATATGTCAGAAGCTGAATTGGAAAACAGCAGCAGAAACTTGGAGTGGCCTAGACTACTCTAGTAGCAAATGAGTACATGGGGATCAATGGAAAGATCTAAAATGATTGAAGCATTCTCATCTCCATGAACTCTCACATTTAACTCACCAAAACACCCTTGTAGAAGAAAGCCCTACACTAAGAAGAAACTCCTGGGAATAGATTGCAAACTGAGATGCCTCAGGAAAGAGATAAAAGAGAGAAGAAAGTCATGATACAATGGAAAGAAAGAAAAGAGGCAGAGGAATCTCAGAAAACAAGCTAAATATCTTTGAACTATTTACAACCATAAATTTCAAAGGACTGTTTTGAACTAAATGTTTCAAAAAGTTCAGGAAATATAATTTTACATTAAATAAGAGCAAGTGAAAATCATTAAATTCAAATTATATTGTGGTAGGCAGAATAATGACCCCTCAAAAATAGTCATGTCGAAGTCCCTGGAAATAGTGACTATGTTAGGTTATATGGCAAAGGGGAATTAAGGTTGCAGACGGAATTAAGATTGCTAATAAACTGACCTTAAAATAAGGGATTATCTTGTACTGTCTGGCTAGGCTCAAATTATCTTCCTTAAGTGGAAGAGATATGCAGAAGAGGATGTTGGAGTGATGCAATATGAAGAAGATTCAGGCTGCCATTGCTGCCTTTGATAATGGAAGAGACTCAAAAGCCAAGGAATACAGGTAAGCCTCTAGAAGCTGGAAAAATGAAGGAAGTGGAATCTCTCCTAGAACCTTCAGAAAGAAACACAGCCCTGACAATTCTTGAATCTTAGCCCAATGAGATTAGTATCAGACTCCTAATTTACCCTTATATAAGTGAACCAACGATGATGTTAAGGACTGAATGTTTCTGTTCCCTCAAAATTCATGTTGAAGCCTGTTAAAATATAAACTAAAGCATATTAAAAAAATTTAAGAGCCTGTTGGAGCAAAAATCAATTCAAATTGGTCAGCATCCAATCTAGTGGATAGAAAGAAGCTCTGAGGAGCTGTACAAAATGAAAGACATAGGCAGAAGGGAGCAGAAATAAAGAAACTATACTAGTTATATTAGGCAAAAAACAGGTTGGTTATTGTAAGATTACTTTCCTTTAGAGAATGGCAGGGATCTGTCAGGCAAGTGACTTAACTAGCGCTGATCTGGTAATTCCTGTATTGTCTAGTTTAAGATTCTACTTCTGGGAGAGCCGAAACTGTAATTAACTTAAGTCTTGGTTTGGTGTCATGAGATGTAGAATAAGCAACTTCATTTTGTGCCTTTTGTCTTGCTTTTTAACAAGTCCTAACTTCCAATGTGATGATATTTGGAGATGGAACCTTTGGGAGGGAATTACAATGAGATGAGGTCAAGAGGGTGGGGCATTGGCCAATGGGATCGGTGTCTTTAAGAAAGAAGGATAGACACTATACTGCTCTCTCTCTCTCTCTCAATCTCTTTCTTTCTCTCTCCATAGAGGAAAGGACATGTGAGGGCACAGTGAGAAAGCAGCCATCTGCAAACTAGGAAGAGAGCACTCACAAGAAACTGACCATGCTGGCACCTTAATCTCAGACTTCTAGGCTCTAGGACTATAAAGAAATGAATTTTTATTGTTTTAAGCTACCCAGACTATGATGTTTTGTTATGGCAGCTCAAGCTGACTAATACAGCTTGGTTTATTTCTTCACAGCAGACTGGGATCTATTAACTCAAAATCTCCCTGGGGCAAACTCAAATTTTTACATCAAATTGTTTTAAACATAGACCAAGTAAATAGATTTTTAGTCAGTTTTGCATACTCCCAAAGCTGTACCCAACTTCTGCTTACCATTGACAAAATAAACCCTGGAGCTATAAAGACCCTAAGACACTGCTGACCTTCAGAGGTCTCAGACCCAGAGACTCCCTGCCATGCTGCTGAGCAATATTACCTAAACATATAAGTCCTCTCTCTGATCCCACTCTCCCCTGAGAGTTCCCTTGTTTTCTTCCTTTCTGAATTTCAGTTTCCACATTGTAACCTCTTTAAAGTCTCATGTTGGGAAGCATTTTCTCTAGTGTGCAGACCTGTTAAAGTGTTATCCAAGTAAATTTTATGCTTCTGCCACCTTATGGTTAAATTTTATTCCTTAGTGAAACCAGAAATCCCTCAAATACCCTATACCTACAGAACTATAAGAACATTGATTTGTTTTATTTTAAGTCATTAAATTATAGTAATTTTTTACAGCAGCAAATAGAAAATTAATACACCCATGCAAAGATTTAAGGGTTGGGGAGGGGGTTGCAAAGAAAGAGGAAGTATGACAGACAAATGAACACATGCCAGAATTCTATATACATTTTTAAAAAATGACTTCTATAACCAACTTAAAAAATAAGTTTTAAAAAATACATTCAGATGATACAAGATACAAAAAACCTTTATACAAATTAGAAAAACTTAGAAATGAGGTACTAGACTTAAGGAAAAAATTACATATAAAATATAATATTATATCAGAAATGGAGTCAAAATGAGAATGAGAGTCATTGTCCACTGTCTAAAAGGGAGAGGAGGAACTACAGTGTGTGGGGCACACTTGAGTTGCTGGCCTGCTCCCCAGCGTTCCAGCGGGAGCTGTGCAAACATCTTGGAGTAGGGGTTGGGGTGGGGCAGCATTGTGGCCTGTAGAGTGCCAGAACCTGCTGAGGGGCTAGATGGTCTCCACACATGTGAGCTCCTTCTATGCTGATCTAAACCAGAAAGGACCTGAGTAACCAGTATTACTCCTTCTGCTGGACTGGGGAGCAGAGCCTCCACAGTTTCCTCCACTCTGCTGTGTATCTAGGGCCTGGTCCAGCTATCCAGCAGGTATTTGCACTCCAAGCAAAATAGAAGACTGCCCAAGGAACCTCCAACAGCAGAGATGAAGTTCCAGCTCCAGATCTTCAAAGATACCTTGCTGGGCATTAAGGATCCAGTGGTGAGAGAGCCACCAAGATGGCAGAGTAGAAGAACCTTAAGCTCAACTCCTCTCATGAGCACACCAAACTGTGGATCTTTTAGATATATTCCTAGGTATTTTATTGATTGATTGATGGATTGATTTATTGTAAATAAGATTTTTTAAAAATTTCTCTTTCTGAAAGTTCCTTGTTAGTGCATAGAAATGCAACAGAGTTTTGTATATAATTTTGTATCTTGCACCTTTACTGAATTCACTGATCACCTCTACTAGCCTTTTGGTGACATCTTTAAGATTATCTACATAATTATATCATGTTATTTGCAAGAAGTGATGGTTTTACTTCTTTCTTTCCAATTGGGATCCTTTTTTCTTACTTTTTCTTGTCTGATTGCTATGGCAAGGACTTCCAATACTATGTTGAATAAAAAGTGGTGAGAGTGGGCATCCTTGTCTTGTTCCTAATACTAGAGAAAATACTTTCAGCTTTTCACTCTTGACTATGATGTTAGCTGAGGGCTTATCATATATGGCCTTTACTATGTTGAGGTATGTTCCCTCTATACTCACTTTGTGGAGAGATTTTATCATGAATGGGTGTTGAATTTTGTAAAAAGACTTTTTTGCATTTATTGAGATGATCATATGACTTTTATTCTTAATTTGTTAGTATGGTGTATCACATTGATTGATTTGCATGTTTTGAGCCATCCTTGGGTCCTTGTGACAAATCCCAAGTTGATCATGATGTATGATCCTTTTAATGTACTGTTAAATTCAATTTGCTAATGTTTTGTTGAGGATTTTTGCATCTATGCTCATCAGTGATATTAGCCTGTAATTTTCCTTTTGTAATATCTTTGTCTGGTTTTAGTATCAGGCTGATGCGGGCCTTGTGCAATTAGTTCAGAAGTGTTCCTTCCTCTGCAACATTTTTGAATACTTTGAAAAGGATAAGTGTTAGCATTTCTCCAAATGCTTGGTAGAATTCACCTGTGAAGCCATCTGGTCCTGGACTTTTTTGATTGGGAGTATTTTTATTACTCATTCAATATCATTACTGGTAATTGGTCTGTTCTAATTTTCTATTTCTTCCTGGTTCAGTCTCGGGATATTGTACATTTCTAGGAATTTGTGCATTTTTTTGGGTTGTGCATTTAATGTTTTTTTGGTATTTGTAGTAATCTCTTATGATCCTTTGTATTTCTGTGGTGTCAATTGTAACTTATTTTTCTGATTTCATTAATTTGGGCCCTCTTTTTTTCTTGATGAGCCTGGCTAAAACTCTATCGATTGTGTTTATCTTGTCAAAGAACCAGCTCTTTGTTTTATTGATTTTCTATTTTTTGTCTCCATTTTATTTGTTTCTGCCCTAATATTTATAATTTATTTCCTTCTATTAATTTTGAGTTTTGTTTGTTCTTTTTTCAAGTACCTTTAGGTTTAAAATTAGGTTGTTTAGTTGAGATTTTTCTTGTTTCTTGTTTCCTGAGTAGGCTTGTATTGCTATAAACCTCTTTCTTAGAACTACTTTTGCTGTGTCTCATAGACATGGGGTCATTGAATTTTTGTTTTCATTTGTCTCCAGGTATTTTTGACTTGATTCATTGGTTGTTTAGTAGCTTAATGTTTAGCCTCCATGAGTTTGTGTTTTTTTTGTTTTGTTTTGTTTTGTTTTAGTATTTGATTTCTAGTCTCATAGTGTTATGATCAGATAAGCTGCTTGATATGATTTCAATTTTCTTAAATTTAATGATACTTGTTTTGTGGCCTAACATCATCTGATTTCTCCTGGAGAATATTCCATGTACACTTGAAAATAACTCGTATTCTGCTGCATTCATACAGTATGTTATATATATATATACACACACACACATATATATATATATATTCTGTCCATTTGGTCTAATGTGTCATATAAGGCCAATGTTTCCTTACTGATTTTCTGTTTGGATAATGTGTCCATTGATGTAAGTGGGGTGTTAAAGTTCCCTACTCTTATTGTGTTACTGTCAATTTTCCATTTATGTCTGTTAATATTTGCTTTATGTGTTTAGGTGTTTCTATGTTGGGTGCATATATATCTACAATTGATATATTTTTTTCTTAGATTGATCCCTTGATCATTATGTAATGTCCTCGTTTGTCTCTTGGTAAAGTCTCTGTTTTAACATTTATTTTGTCTGATATAAGTATTTCTATGCCAGCTTTCCTTTTGTTCCACCTGCATGGAATACCATTTTCCATCTCCTCACTTTCATGCTGTGTGTGTCTTTAGATCTTAAGTGAGTCTCTTGTAGGTTATCTATCTCTCTATCTCTCTATCTATCTATCTCTATACCATCTATATCTATATCTATATCTATCTTGTTTTTGTATCCATTCAGCCACTCTAAGTCTTTTGATTGAAGCATTTAGTCCATTTACATTTAAATTAATTATTGATAGCTATGTGTTTATTGACATTTTGTTAATTCTTTTGGGGTTGTTTTGTAGGTTTTTTTGGTCTCTTTCTTATTTTCTTCTTTTCTCTTGAGATCTGCTGACTATCTGTAGTGTTATGTTTGTGTTACTTTCTTTTGTGTGTGTGTGTATCTATTATAAATTTTTGGTTTGTGTTTACCATGACGTTTATATACAGCAATGCATCTATATCTATAGATAGATAGATAGATAGATAGATAAATAGATAGATAATGATAGATAGATATGGTTATTTTAAGTTTTTGATCTCTTAATTTCAAATGTATTGTAACAACCCTCCATTTTGACTCCCCTCTCCTCAGGATTACTGTTTTTGACATCATATTTTACATCTTTGTGTGTGTGTGTGTGTGTGTGTGTGTGTATCTCTTAACTACTTGTTGCAGATACAGATGATTTTCCTACTTTTGTCTTTTAACCTTTCTATTAGCTTTAAACATGGTTGATATACTACATTTACTGTATATTTGCCTTTGCCAATGAGATTTTTCCTTACATAATTTTCATGTTTCTTGTTGTGGCCTTTGGGGTTTCATCTAGAGGAGTCCCTCTAACATTTCCTGTAAAGCTAGTACGGAAGTCCTAAACTCTTTCAGTTTTTGCTTGTCTGCCAAACTTTTGATTAATCCATCAAATCTGAATGAAAGTCTTGCTGGGTATAATATTCTTGGTTGTAGATATTTTCCCTTTCATAACTATTAATATTTCTTGTCAGTCCCTCCTGGCCTGCAGAGTTTCTGCTGAAAAGGTAGCTTATAGCATTATGCAAGTTCCTTTGTACATAATTTGTTGCTTTTCCCTTGGTGCTTTTAATAGTCTGTCTTTATTTTTAATTTTTGTTATTTTAATTACACTGTGTCTTAGTGTGGTCCTCCTTGGGTTGATCCCATTTGGGGCTCTCTGTGCTTCCTAGACCTGGATGTCTGTTTCCTTTCCCAGATTAGGGAAGATTTTATCTATTATGTCTTCAAATATGTTCTCTGCACCTTTCTGTCTCTCTTCTCCTTCTGGGACCCTTATAATGTGAATATTAGTATGCTTGATGTCACTACAGAGCTCTCTTGAACTGTCCTCATTTTAAAAATTCTTTTGTTTTCTTTTTATGTATACAGCTTCAATAATTTCCACTACTGTCTTCTAGCTCACTGATCTGTTCCTCTGTATCATTTGATCCACTATTGATGCCTTCTAGTGTATTTTTCACTTCAGATATTGCATTTTCATCTCTGTTCAGTTTTTCTTTATATTCTAAATCTTTGTTTAAAACTTCTAACTTATTCCTCTGTTCATCTAGTCTTCTCCTGAGTTCTTTGATCATTTTACTGTCATTACCTTGAATCTCTTTATTGAGTAAGTTGCTTATCTCTACTTCACTTAGGTCTTCTTCTGATGTTCTTTGTCTTATTCCTTTGTTTGGAATGTGTTTCTTTGTTACCTAATTTTGCCTAAGTTGTGGTTTTTATTTCTATGTATCTGGTAGGTTGATTACATTTCCCAACCTAGGAGTAGTAGCATTAGTAGATGTCCTATGTATCCCAGTAGCACACTTCTTTCTGGTCACCAGAGCTATATGTTCTAGGGGTGCCCCCCATGTGGGCAACATAGGTCTTTATGTTGTGGTGGGTTGAATACTGGGCATGTTCTGGAAGTCAGTGCTGGCCCCTGTTCTGGCTGGTTGCCAGGGTCTGCTTTGTGCAGTGGCTGCTAGCCACTGGTTGGTGGGGCTGGGTCATGAGATAGCTGGCTGTGGAATCCCAGGTGGTCCCAGGGCTAGGGCTGGCTCACTGATGATCAGAGCTGGGGGCTGGGATGTGTGGTTTCCGGGTCAGTGTTCCTGGATCTATTGTTGGTCAGGTAGTGAGTGGGGCCAGTTCCTGACACAGCTGGCTGCATGTTCCAGGGTGTCCCAAAGCTGGTGCTGGTCCTCTGGTGAGTGTGGCTGGGTTCTGGGGCAACTGACTGAAGAATCCAAGGTATCTTGGAGCTAGTGTTGTCCTGCTCGTGGGTGGGGCTGGGACCTGAGTCATCCTTGGACTAGTGTCGGTTTGCTGGAGGGTGGAGCCAGGTCCCTGAGTTTTGGGCTGCAGGACCCTAGTGGTCCCAAAGCTGGTTCCAGCCCACTGGTGGGTAAAGCTAGATCCTTGGGTCACTGGCTGAGGGGCCCAATGTGTTCCAGAGCTGGTCTTGGCCTGTTAATGGACATGACCAAGGATCTGGAGGTCCCAGTGTTGGTGTTGGCCTTCTGGTGTGTTGGCAGGGTCCTGACAAGACAGGCTGTGGGGCTTCACTGGTCCTGGTGCTGGTGTCCATCCACTGGTGGATGGGGGTGGTCAGAGTTCAGGGAGTCTTAGGGCTACTCCTGGCTCACTAGTGGGTAAAGCTGGGTCCTTAGATTTCTGGCTGCAGAGCCCCTGGCATCCTGGAGCTCGTGTTGATCTACTAGTGAGTGAAGCCAGCTACTGCCACAGCTGGCTGTGGGGTCCAATGTGTCCCAAAACTTGTATCAGTCTACTGGTGGGTAGGACTGGATCCCAGGACTGCTGGCTGAGAGGTCCAAGGTGTTGGCCTGCTGGTAGGTGGGACTGGGGCTCAGGGAGTCCTGGGTGGTGCCAGCCTGCTGGTGGGTGGTCTAGGTCCTGCCACAGAAGGGTGTGGAGCTGCGGTTATCTTGGGGCTGGTATCCAACCACTTGTGGGTGTGGCCAATGCTCAGGGTGTCCTGGAGCTGGTGCATGCCCACTGGTATGTGAGCTGATCGTGGGGATAATGCCAACCCTTTGGTGGGTGGACCCAGGTCCCAGGGTCTCTGGCTGCAGGGCCTAGGAGTCCTGGAGCAGGTGTCGGCCTGCTGGTGGTTGGGGCCAAGGCCCAGGAGACCCCAGGGCTAGTGCCATTTCACTGATGGGTAGATCCTAGTTCTAGGGTCTCTGACTACAGCGCCCTGTGGGTCCTGAGGCTAGTGCCTGTGCACTGGTGTGTGGGACTGGATCCTGGGCTCTCTGGAGAACAGGGCTGTCTCTTGGGGCAGCTGTGGCCTCAGGGGGTCTTAAGACAGCATGCCTGCTGGTGGGTGGGGCTGTGTCCCTACCCAGCTACTTGCTTGGCCTGAGGTGTCCCAGTACTGGTTTCAAGAGGGTGGTGGGCAGGACCAGGTCCTGGTGCTAAAAAGCTAAAGGGAGGATTCCAAAAATGGTGCTTGCCAGTACCATTGTCCACGTGGTAGAATTATCTCCCCAAAATTGCTGTCACTAGTGTCTGTGCCCCCAGAGTGAGCTCCAGTTACCTCCTTCCTCTCCAGGAAATTCTCCAAGATCAGCAGGTGGGTCTGATCCAGGCTCCTTTTAAATTAGTGATTCTGTCCTGGGTCCCAGAGTGTATGAGATTTTGTTTACCCTTTAAGAGTAAAATCTATAATTCCCACAGCCCACTGGGTTTCCCAAAATTAAGCCCCACTGGCCTTCACAACCAAATATTCTAGGGGCTTCTTTTTCCAGTACAGGACCCTAGGCTGGGGAGCCCACTGTGGGGCTCAGACAACCTTCTCCTTGGCAAGAACCTCTGCAATTGTAATTATCCTCCCACTTGTGGGTCACCCACAAGGAGGTATGAGTCTTGACTGTACCATGACTCTGCCTCTCCTACCCATCTCATTGTGGTTCCTTCTTTATATCTTTAGTTGTAGAGGATCTTTTCTTCTAGATTCTGGTCTTTCTCATTAATATTTGCTCTGTTCATAGTTTTAATATTGATGTGCCCATGAAAGAAGGTGAGCTCAGGGTCTTCCTACTCTGTCATCTTGGTGTCCCCATCAGACTTTCCTTGTTTTAATAATTTTTACAGGGTTGAAGCTTCCTGAGCAGGTGTTTTGTAGAATGTCCCTCATTTGGGATTTGTCTGACATTTTTTTCTCATTATTAGAGTGGAGTTAACTGTTCTTGGGAGAAAGACCACAGAGGTGAAATGTCATTTTCATCACACTATATCAAGGGTTCATACTACTAACATGACTTATCACTGTTGTTGACCTTGGTGGCCTGGCTGAAGTAAGGTCTGCCAGGATTTTTTTCACTGTAAAGTTACTTATTATCTCTTTTCCATTTTGTACTCTTTAAAAGAAGTCACTATGTGCAGCCCACAATATAAGAGTTGGTAGTTATGCTCCATCTCCTGTAGTGTAGAATGTCTACATAAATTATTTAGAATTCTTCAGCATGGAAGACTTCTCTTTTCCAATATTATGCATTTATTTAGTCATTTATTTATAACAGTATGGACACGTTTATTTTATGCTTTGTGTTACAATACTATACCACTTTACTTATTTTGTTGTTCAAATTGTTTCCAGGTTTGGCCATTGGGAATTCTTTCAGTTGGTTCCTGTGGCCCTTTGATATACTCACATCGTTGTGTGTGTTTTGTTTTGTTTTGCTTATGAGAACTTACATTGTGGCATTACAATATTCTCCAGGCTTATCTTGTGTATTTCCTGCCCCAAGCAAAGAATCAGCCACTTCTCCAAGGAACCTCTCATGACCTTCATTTAACAATCCAGTATTTACCTAAAGTTTTGTAATTCTCCCTTTGTCCTTTATCATACTTTACTATATATGTGGATCTATATGGATCTTCTCTTTGTTTCCATTGATTGTATATCTCTGTACTGATAACACACTGTTAACATTACTACAGTTTTAAATAAGTTGTTATATAAGACAGAATGACTTATTAACTCTCCCACATTTTTCTTACTCAAAATAGTCTTAGCTACTCTTGGCATCTTTATCTTCCAAATAAACTCTAGAAAGAACTTTTCAAGTTTCCCATAAGTGCAAGGCCTCATCTTCTCTTATGATTATGGACATTGATATCCATTTCCCATATAATTAAGAATTGTGTTGCATCATCCTGGTATCCCAACTTCTGCCCAACTGGGCTAGCCAAAATACCAGCACATAAGCCTATATATCTGGGCTTCCCTGGTGGCACAGTGGTTAAAAATCTGCCTGTCAATGCAGGGGACACGGGTTCGAGCCCTTGTGCGGGAAGATCCCACATGCCGTGGAGCAACTAAGCCCGTGCATCACAACTACTGAGACTGCACTCTAGAGCCCGCAAGCCCAACTACTGAAGCCCGTGCACCTAGAGCCCATGCTCTGCAACAAGAGAAGCCACCACAATGAGAAGACTACACACCGCAACGAAGAGTAGTCCCTGCTCTCTGCAACTAGAGAAAGCCCACGCACAGCAACAAAGACCCAATGCAGCCAAAAATAAATTAATTAATTAAATTAAAAAAGACAAAGCCTATATATCTGGTTTTCAGTTTTGTCTTCTTTAACCATTGTGTATTTTCTTTACCTTCTTTTGAGCTCACTTATGATTCAGAAGTGTGCCTTGCATGCACATATGAAAAAATATAAATATACACTAAAGGAGATAGAATAGTATAAAGAATCTCTGTGTACCCAGTGCATAGTTTCAAATATTATCAACATTTTCTAATCTTGTTTTATCTGTCCCCTTTTTATCTGGGATATTTTTAAAAACAAACCCTAGACATGTCATTCACCAGTAAATATATTAGTATATATTTCTCACAGATTAGGACTTTTAGATACATAGCCAACATACCATTATTAATCCAACAAAATAAAGAACATAATTTTCAATATTACTTGGTGATCACTGCATAACAACATTTCTCTGATTGCTTCAAATATGTATTTTTACAATTCATTTGTTCAAGTTGGGATCCAAACAAGGTACACATATTGCATTTCATTGTTCTTTTAAGTTTTTTGAATGTATAAGCGTTCTTCTTTGGTCATTTCCCTTTTATGTCATTTTATTTATTTTTATGTCAGTAAACATAATATAATGATTGTACATTTATATTTTGATGCCACAGTTTACTTCTTTTTATATTGTGTATCCATCTTTTTATGTAATTTATTTGTTGAATAATTTATGCTATTCATTTTTTTTGGCATAGAATTAAAGGGCAGTATGAAAAGTTACTTCATTTTTTCTCCAGTCTTATTGAAGTATGATAGACAAATAAAAATTGCATATATTTAGGTTGTAAATCATGATGTTTTGATATATGATATACTATGAAATGGTTACCACAATCAAGCTAATTAAAACATCCTTCACCTCACATAACTACTCTTTTTTTTTCTGTGGTGAGGAAACTTGAGATCTATTATCTTAGCAAAATTCAAGTATACATTACATTATTATTAATTCTACTCATGTTGTACATTTGATCTTCAGAACTTATTCATTTTATAACTAAAAGACCAATATCTGCCCATTTCTCCCAAACTTGATCAAGTCTGCTGTTGGTACTCTCTATTATATTTTTTATTTGATTCACTGTATTCTTCAGCTCCAGAATTTCTGTTTGGTTATTTTTCATAATTTACATCTCTTTTGTTGAATATCTCATTTTGTTCCTGTACAGTTTTCCTGATTTTATTGCTGTGTTCTCTTGTATCTCACTGAACTTTCTTAAGATAATTATTTTGAATTATTTGTTCAGCAATTTGTAGATCTCCATTTGTTTTTGGTTGCTTAATAGAAATGTATGCTCCTTTGATGTTGGTGTTTCCTTGATTTTTTTCGTGTTTCTTGTAGTTTTGCATTGATGCCTGCGTATTTTATGGAGCAGTCACCTCTTTCAGACATTACATACTGATTTTGGTAGGGAAAGACCTTCACTTATGGGTGTGTGCCAGGCTGTCTGAGTGGGGTTTGGCACTTCTGGCTCCAGGGATGGTGTGGCAGCATAGTCTTCATTCAGTTCTTCAGGTGAGCTCGACATTGATGAAGACTACATGAATCCTCAGCAGGCAATGGCTGCAGGTGTTTGCAACACTGATGAGAGCTTGTGGGTCTTTGGTGGCAAAGGCTGCTGGGCCCTCCTGATCAATCTTTTTCCCACAGGAGAATTTGTGGTGGAAGGGCTCTCTTGGCACCAAGTCTGGCTCATGGATGCACTCATGGTGGTGGTGGCACTGGTGTCTGATGTGCCACTGTGGAGCCAGGTTTTGGAGCACAGTTGTGGGTAGAGCTCAAGTGCCTCTGTGGTCCAGGGTCCCAGCACTCTCACTGTGGCAGTTGCTCTGTGTCCTAGTTGTGGTCACTCATGGAACTGCCACATAGCCCAAGTCCAAAGAGTAGGCATAAGTGACCATGACTCTGGAATGGGGCGCACATGTGCCAACTGAAGCAGTGAGGCTTCAGTGTTCTAAGCAAGGGTGCTCATGTAGTAGCAAGGGAAGCAGGTCATGAAAGTGTGGGCATGTGTTTAGCTGCCACACTCCAGTGTTTGGGATGTGTGGGGGGTTGGCAGTTGACAGCCCCAGTCCCAGGACAACAGTGACTCCTTGCAGGGGAAAGGGAAGGGGGCTGCAGCAATGTCTCCCACTCTGAGATTCCATGATAGCAATGGCTGTTAGTTACCTCAGTGGCAAAATCTTCTGGTGTCCTCTAAAGAGCCGGCAACTGGGGACCACAGTGGTACCCATTGCATGGCTGTGGCTGATACTGATAGCCCCACTCTTCTTCTTTGTTTCTAGTGGACTCCAGATGGCTTTGCTATGCTGATCTTCCCAGTGATTCATTGTGTGTCGTTATTCTCTTTTTTTGCTCCACTATGTTGCAGTTTCTTAATTGGACTCTTGAGCCCTCCCAGGGTTGCTTTCAATAATGGATAACTGTCTAATTGTTTTTATTTTTGGCAGGGGGCGGGGATAAGAAAGGCTGGTATCTCCTACTCTACCATCTTGCTGACATCACTCTGTGAATTTATTTTTATGTGTGCTGTAGAATCACTCGCATTCTGGATGTGGCTTCTTGCTTCCTTATTGTGTAGTTTAACTTAATCATCTATCCCTCATGTTTATTCTAAACTAGTAGTTAAATTTAGAGGCTTGAATAACTTCAGTTTTATTCATAGAAAGTACTGAGTATATCAAATCAGAGAGCACATAATATTTGGTTGATCCATTTATGATATTAAGATTGATAAATAGCTTCAGGAATTGTCAGCTAATTTCCTTAATTACATAAAGTCACCTATCAATATTTCAATTAATGATTTTAGCATCCATTGATTACTGTTGCTTAGATCCATTATTTTCTATTGGTTGCAAACTTGTGATGTTTCTAATACTAGAATTCAATCTGCTTTATTACTTAAAATTCTTCTATAAAGAAGAAAAAAAAATTTTTTTCTCAACAATGCTTGGGTTATCTTCTGAGTTGCACTTTATACAGAAAATGTTGAATAAATGTGGGATCATTTCCCTTCCTGTAGGATTTTTAAGGATAATGAAAAAAAACTTCCAAATGTAATTAACATATAAGATTTTTCGTATCATTAATGAATTCATGAATTTGGTTATATTTGATATGCTTCAATCAATTGTAGTAATTTTTATGATGAAATTCTTCCATCTTTGTCAAAAAGAGCTCATTCAAAATATCTTCTGAGCTTTTTTTTGTTTTTATAGTTGAAAAACAATTTCAGTTGTTTTTCAGTTTCCTTGCTTTATGATATATCAAAGTATTCCAGTATTATCTTATACATTTGCTTGCTTATTTCAAGTTTTGCCATTTTTAAGGGTTCTGGATTCTTTTAATAGTAAATGATACTCTGAAATTATGACGTGGACATGAGAAGGGCTTGTTGCTAATAGTTTGGCCTTTATTCCTAGGCTTTTCCCAAGGAATACCTGGTAAAAATGCATATTTTTACAATATAAAAAATAAATCAAGTATTCATTCTAATATTTCCATTTTAAATTTAACAGTACAATGGCTTTTCTAAACTTTGATTTTATACTTAATCTCCATTTTCTTGTGCTAAAAATATTGACACCTGTTGTTAACATAAGCTTATTTAATTTTATTGGATAATATACCTGTGATAATCCCAAAATATGAATATGAGGTGGGAGGGCGGATGAATTAGGAGTTTGGTATTAGCAGATACAAACTACTATATACAAAATAGATAAACAACAAGGTCCTACTGTATAGCACTATATTCAAGATCTTGTAATAAAACATAATGGAAAATAATATGAATATATATATATATATATGTGTGTATAACTGAATCATTTTGCTGTACACCAGAAACCAATGCAACATCAAAAAAATACTTAAAAATGAATTGAAAATGCAAGACTTGTACATTTAAAAGTAAAAAAACATTGTTAAACTTAACTAAAGAAGAACTAAATAAGTAGACAGACCTTCTTTGTTTATGAATTGGAAGACATGATATTGTTAAGGTGGCAATAATACCTGAATAGATCTAAAGAATCAATACAATTCCTATCAAAATCTCAGCTGTTTTTTTAACTGGCATGGTAATACTAAAATTTACATGGAAATGCAATGGACCCAGAATAGCCAAAACAATCTTGAAAAAGAAAACTGATTGGGAGGAGTTACACTTTCTGATATCAAACTTCCTACAAAACTACAGCAGCCATAATACTGTGGTACTGGCATAATGGAAAAGAAATGAGAATCCAGAAATAAATTCAATTGATTTTTTACTAAGTCTCCAAGATAATTCATTGGGGAAAAAGACCTAATCAAAAATGGGCAAAATATTTGAACAAACACGTCACCAAAGTAGATGTACAAATGTTTAATTAAAACATTAAAATGTGTCTATATCACTAGTCATGAGGGAAATGCAAACTAAAACCAAAATGAGATGGCACTTCATACCCATTAGCATTGCTATAATAAATAAGACTGACAATAATACATGTTGGAGAAAGAGAACCCTCATATATTGCTGGCAGAACTGTAAATGGCAGTCACTTTGGAAAATATTTGTTTAAAATACTTATTTTTAACAAATTAAGCATAAAACTACCATAATACTCATTAATTATTTCCTAGGTATCTACTTAAGAGAAATAAAACACATGTCCACACAAAGACATGTACTTGAATATTGAAAGCAGCATGACTCATGATTTCCCCTGAGTAGATAGCCAAATGTGGTATATTCATACAATTAAATACTGTTCAGCAATAAAAAGGAACAAAATACTGACACATGCTACATCATGGAAGAACTTCAAAAACATTATGCTAAGTGAAAGAAGCCAAATTCAAGAGATCACTTATTGTAGGATTCCATTTATATGAAATGTTAAGAAAAGACAAATTTACAGAAACAGAGAATAGTAGTTGCCAATATTTGGAGTAGAAATAGGGATTAATTTAATTGTAAGTGGTTATGCAAAATCTTAACTGGATGGGTGAAACCAATCTAAAACAGATTTATGGTGATGATTTTATAACTCAATAAAGTTATTAAAATATTCAAATGCATATTTGAAATTAATTTTATGATATGTAAACTATACCTCAATAAAGCTGTTGAAATAGAGTGAAACCTCCCACAGTGATTTTACATTTACCCAATACGTCTTTATACAGTTTGAAGCTATATTACTCTGTGTATACAAACAGATTCTTATGTCCTGACCTTCTCTTCATCTTTCCTCTTTTTCTGGTAAGGTTGTTTGCTATAACATGTACTTGTACTGAAATTAGTATAGCAATACCATATTTATTTTCGTTAATGGTTGCATGGTATATGATATTTTATTATTTTACTGTCAACATTTCTGTGCTCTCATATTTAAAGTGAGTTTTTTTGTATGCAGCATATAGTTTGTGTGTGTGTGTGTGTGTGTGTGTGTGTGTGTGTGTGTGTGGTGTGCCCTTCTTTGTCTTTTAATTGGAGTTTTTAGATCATTTACATGTATCTTAATTACTGATATATTTAGAGTTACATCTACCATCTTACTATTCATTTTCTATTGGTTTCACATGTATTATATTCCTTTTCCCCCCCTCCTTTGTCTCATTCTTTTTATTTGTTTTATTTTCCACTTTTCCTTTGTATCAGCTTTCCAATTATTTAGTCTTATGCTATTCTTTAAGTGGTTACCTTAGTGATTACAGTAATTATTCTTGAATTATTAAAACCCAATGATATATTCATGTGCTTATCAATTTCCAAACAGTTAAAGGTCTTTAGAGTTCTTCAAATATATTTAATCACCATTTTTCTTTTCTGACACTGTGGTCAAGTATTTAAATATATACTATTTTAAACCCTGTAAGACGTTTCAACATTTGTTCTCAGATCCACTCACTGAGTATTACACCATAGCTATAGTTCCTTTTTCTGGAGCTGAGAACTTGTAGTAAATACTGGTATTTCAAAGTTCTTAATATCTCCAGAATTATCTATTCTCTTCTCTCCATTGTCTTCAGCCCCCCTGCTCATCTTTGTGGGAAGGGGAATGGGGGGGGGGTGTTTCCAGAATCTCTGGTATTTTATTAGTATTTTGAAAGATCATGTGCAAAGTTATTATTTCTTTGATTTTTGTTTTGGTTTGGTTTTGATTTTTATCCTGGTTGCTTAGTTTGTATGTGAGGGTTATTGAAGAGATTAAAAAATTTATGGTGTTACCACCAATTGCCCAAACCAGACAGGTTCACAACATTTATTTTTTCACTTTTAATTGCATATTTTATACCCATATCATCTCAATAAAACAAAAAATAACAATATGAAATATTATATAACTATATACCTTCACTCAAATGAGAGAGATGTGCAGTAAAATGAAATCCATATCCTTTGAAAACATGTTTTTATTAGTGCTTTATTTTTATATTAGTTCATTGAAATACAAATTGATTTGTAAGTGTTACTCCTTTTATACTGGATTGTTTAATATCCTTTAGGGCAAAGCATGAGCACATGCCTGACTGACATTATATGAAAGATATGTGATAACACTGACTACTTAAGGAATCAGTGTCAAGACTAAATTTTAACTGCATATTAATATGTTCTCTGCCTCAATACCTTCAATAATTTTATAGCAAGATATCCTACAAAGAAATTGTGAGTCCAAGCCAAGTTGAGGAGATATTTTTCCCTGTACCAAGGAATTGCTTTTGTGTAGAAGTGTAAGTCAGCTTTCTAAAGAAAAGGTAGTGGTTTTAAATTGAGGAAATCTCATCAGAGTGTCCTAAATGTATCATCAGAAAATTAAGTGACATGGCATTTTGACATTTTATTTAGTAACACTTAAATATACCACCATAGACATATTCTTACACTCTGGTCTCAGGCAAACAAACAAGAAATGTGTGAGAACCTACTCCACAGTATATAAATGCTTAGGGATTTATTTTACAACTAAGTCAAAATATAACATTTCCACCTTATGAACTGTTTTTCAAATGTGTATTTCCTAAAAATGTCTTCTGCGTAAGATGTAGATACACTGCCACTAATTTTCATTGGATAAGTTCTAAAATTAGTTGCTATGTACTTGACAAACACTCTTTGAAACAAGCATTTACTCTGCTAGTATGAGTAACAAATCTCTTGAGTACATTGCTCTTTATACACAATATGCTGCAAAAATACATGTTTGTCATTATAAACTGATTATCTTAATAGGCAACATATGCCTACAAATTCAGAGCAATGCCATTTAATAATAAGTAAGTCCCGATGTACTCAACTGGTTAATTAAATATCAAATAATTGCTAAAATCACTAAGTGACATTTAATTAGCACACTAATTGATATTATAATTTTCTCTCCTTATTTTACATTAATAAAATCCTTAAACATATATGCCAAAGAAGAAAAGAAAGGATATATCATAGGTTAATAATAATAATACTAATAGTAATAATCATACAGTTTTAAATCACATATACTTTCTTCATCTATTGGCCTAATTATCATATGTATTTTAAAGTAAATAGTTTTTCAATGTACAATAACTCTATTTCATTAAAGTAATTTGATGTTTTAGTTTTTCCTAACTTTTACTGTCCAAGTAGGAAATCTATCTGATTATAGTACTAAAATTTACTCTATTAGAAATGTGGTAAGTGAAGTGATGTGTGTGTGTATGCACACACACTTCAGCATGTTTCTAAATTCCACATTCTTCCTTTAGTAGAAGCTCGAAATCAGAGTTTTACTAAACTTCCCATGAGGGAAGTATTGTCCTTAGGGTGGAACTATAGAGGTCATAGTTATCAAGCAACCAAGTATTTATTGACTGACAGGACAAGTCATGTATTATACATAGCTGATAAATGTATTATAATATATTATAAATATAACTGTATTGTAGCCTACTTTCATTAGAAAAATGAAAAATTATCCAGAGATGGTCATAAGCAAAGATGCAAGACAATGTCCAAAAGACTGTTTGAGGTAAAAAAAAAATCTCAACGAAGAACAAAATGATTCCTCCAGAGGAGAAGAAAGCCTTAGGAAACTCAGGGGGATAACATACAACTATTGCAGATGCAGAAGTGAAAGCAAATAATAAGGGATAACAGGAACTAAAGTATGTCTATTCACTTTGCATAAAGTCATATGATGTGAATATCAAATTTTATGATAACACAGGATCCAAGCATAAAGACAAAAAAATTGTGTGGGCTTTTTATATGAAAGCTACTACATAGACATTGCTGTTTTGAGAGTGATTTATTCTCATCTCTATGGTAGGCATTTGATAATCCATGCATAATGCGAAGCAATGAGTTTGACCTTCCCCCACCCCAACTGAATTGAATATCTTCTTTGATACACTACAGATATAAACAGATTTGTTTAGCTTTCCTAACCACTTGGAAATTATTGTTAACTGAGTGTTGATTTGTTTTTTAAACTGTTATGCTTCATTTTAATGTGAATTTATTACTTCTTGGTGATCAATTTAAAAATAGATAGAAGTCAAACTTTTTAAAATAAAAAAAAAAAGAATTGTGTGGGCTTTTGCAGAAGGATTAAATTTTGCACCAACAATTATAGTTATGTCAAAGAGAATCCAAGAGAATGATTTATTCCATTAAAACATAAATGATGTGAAAGTTTTTCAGATATAAACATTTCAACTTCCATATTCAGATGATTAATTTACATTGGAAAATGTATTATTTAATATTAATTAAGTTAATTAATTACTTAACTTTAGAGTAAAAATTCCAGCATGCTGACCCTAGATTCCAAATGGTTTTAATAGTGCTGAGTGTTGGAAGTGAATATGCCAGCAAAGGTAATATTCCATTAAATAAAACATCAGGATAATTTATAAAAGTGTAAACTAGGTTGGGTAAAATATAACCAAGCTCTACATTGTGAAGTATACACAAAGTACAAAGGAAGTCATAAACAAGAGCCTTACAATTATAAAATGCTTCAGCAACACTTTCTTCATCCCTTGTAGAATTTCACAGTTGGGACAGCTTGTTTGTTTTTTCACCAGCTTTAAGCACATTCTTCCATTATACATCCCCAGTTTGCAATGTCTCAAATTCTAAACCTGCTAGGTGACAAAAAGAATGTTCAAATGTGTTTGGAGAATTTTCCTAGAGGCAAATGGAATTTATATATTTTGAGCATGTAAAATATAAAATAAGGAAAAAATCTACACACACACACAGAAACACACATGCACATATGCATACACATATACGAATGGCGTACATTTTATAAAGTGTTGAATTTGATCAATAAAATATACCAACCCTGATTATATCTTCTCTATTTTTTCTTGAAATAAATATTTTAAAATGTATGGTTCATTGGGAAACTCATGAATAAATCAAAATATATGATTATTTTTAATATATAAAAATGTTGAAATTTGTATTTAGTGAAAAATGATTGGTTTATTTCAAAAAGAGTGATGACACACCTGGATATAACCTGAGTAAAAACACTGAATGCTTATTTATGTTATATACCAAATTAAATTTTGGATTATTAAGTTTTTTAATGTAAAACTGTAAGAAAAATAAAATCATAGAATAAAACTTAGGACACATGTATTATAGATTAAAATAAAACAATCTACCCTCTGATCATGAATTCACTATAAATTCATGTACTTAAAGACTATTTATTAATATTTACCTTTTAGTAAGCCATAAAACAAGAAATATTGTATAATATAGAAGTGTTATGAAGTACACTTTATAACCATGCTATGGTATATTTCAAAACTAGTAACAAAACTAAATAAAATGACTCATAGATTTCAAAATAATCTCTAAAATCTATCATAATTTAAAAATTAATATTTAGGAAAGAATAATCATCATAACACTGAATGTTAAAAGATAAGAGACAAAATCAAAATTGTGCCCACAAGCAAATTCACGGGTTTATATATTTCATTATTATTTATTAAAGAATGAAACAAAATAAATACAATATTAAATTCAATAATTTAGGATATATACAGTACAATGTTGTTAAAGGTAATGGTAAAAATGATTAATAAATATAACCATATAAACAAGAAAATAAATAGTTTAAGTACAGATATAGATTATAACTAACTTAAAATATTTCACTTAGAAAAAATTGAATACACACCAACTATCAAGTTAATTTTATAGAGGAGAAAATCATACAATATCAGGGATGCAAAAAGTAAACTATAGATAAGCAGATGAATTATTATTATTATAAAAGAACCATATGTAAACATGCAAACCTATGTATGATTTTCTAAAAAAACTCACATTACCAAAGTAGATTCAAGAAGAATTAACATTCCTGAACAGATTAAGAATTAGCATACCTGCTGGAAGCAGATCACTTTATTGATAATTCATTTTAATATTTATGAAACACAAAATTACTTATAAAATATAATTTGTTCCAGAGGGGACAATCAAGTGGTACTATGGCATTGCATTTTTGGAGCTATTATAAAGAGGTACCCAAATATAATCATTTAAAAATGTTTATTTCAATCTCATGCAAAAGTTTGGAAGAGTGATGTTCATATAGGTTTGGCATTCTGCTCTATGTGCTAATTCAGGGCCCCTGATTTCTTCCATTTTTTTGTTCCTCCTCCTAGGGTGTTGTCCTCATGCATATGGTTAAAGCTGAGTCACAAAAATATCCATACCTCAGATAATGTGAAGTATCTACCACACCTATAGGAGAAACTAAAAACAACAAATAAATGGACAAAATAAAATGAGAAGCCTAAGTGATATTTATCTTTATAACATGAGATATGACAAAATCTATTTGAAGTATAAAAGTTTAATTAAAAAGAGAATTACACATAATTACACAAAGACAATAAAATTTTATGTAAAATATAGAACATTTTGAAATTATAATTTTTAAAATACTCGATATTTTGCAATGAAAACATGAAAATTTAATAATAAAATAAACTACAAAAATGTAGGTATATTGTGAATAAATTAGTAAAATATTATTGAGGGTCCTAAAAGACTTAATAAATGGAGAGTCCTTCCAAGTTCCCAAATGGAGATTGTGAATATTATAATGTCAATTCACATCCACATATAATTAATGAATTCAAATTAAGTAACATTTAATTATATTTAGAAACTTGCAAAAATGATCCTCAAGTTTACTGAAAAAATAAATGAAATAATAGTGAATAAAATGTTGACATAGAAACATATTTGAGGATGATTTTATCAAGAGATATGAAAATATGCCACAAAGGTACAATTAAATAAGCTCGTCAAGGATGTACAGAAAGATTAAAAGAACAGAATAGAGAGAGCAGAATTAGACCCACAAATAATGATTTAATATCATTTAATAAATGATATTAAATAAAATATAAATGCATATCATCTTTGTGTAAGTGTTGATTTCCTAAGCATAACAATAAAAGTAGAAACTGCTAAAGAAAAGACTGATTGATAACACTGCAAAAATGTAAAACTCTCTCTATATGTAGAATTTCTAGTGACATGTATATTACTTTATGAAAAGATCTTTAGGGGGGATTAACCAAGATGGCGGAGTAGAAGGACGTGCTCTCACTCCCTCTTGCGAGAGCACCAGAATCACAACTGGCTGCTGGACAATCATCGACAGGAAGACACTGGACGTCACCAAGGAGGATACCCCATGTCCAAGGACAGAGGAGAAGCCACAGTGAGACGGTAGGAGGGGCGCAATCAGAGTAAAATCAAATCCCATAACTGCTGGGTCGGTGACTCACAGACTGGCGAGCACTTATACCACAGAAGTCCACCCACTGGAGTGAACGTTCTGAGCCCCACGTCAGGCTTCCCAACCTCAGGGTCCGGCAACGGGAGGAGGAATTCATAGAGAATCAGACTTTGAAGCCTAGTGGGAATTGATTGCAGGACTTCGACAGGACTGGGGGAAACAGAGACCCCACTCTTGGAGGGCGCACACAAAATAGTTTGTGCATCGGGACCCAGGGGAAGGAGCAGTGACCCTGGGGGAGACTGAACCAGACATAACTGCTGGTGTTGGGGGGTCTCCTGCAGAGGCGGGGGCTGGCTCTGTTTCACCGTGGGGACAAGGACATTGGCAGCGGAGGTTCTGGGAAGTACTCCTTGGCGTGAGCCCTCCCAGAGTCTGCCATTAGCCCCACCAAAGAGCCCGGGTGGGCTCCAGTGTTGGGTTGCCTCAGGCAAAACAACCGACAGGGAGGGAACCCAGCCCCACCCATCAACAGTCAAGTGGATTAAAATTTTACGGAGCTCTGACTGCCACAGCAACAGTCAGCTCTACCCACCTCCAGAGCCTCCCATCAAGCCTCTTAGATAGCCTCAACCACCAGAGGGCAGACAGCAGAAGCAAGAAAAACTACAGTCCTGCAGCCTGTGGAACAGAAACCACATTTACAGAAAGATAGACAAGATGAAAAGCCAGAGGGCTATATACCAGATGAAGGAACAAGAAAAAACCCCAGAAAAACAACTAAATGAAGTGGAGATAGGCAACCTTCCAGAAAAAGAATTCAGAATAATGATAGTGAAGATGATCCAGGACCTTGGAATAAGAATGGAGGCAAAGATTGAGAAGATGCAAGAAATGATTAACAAAGACCTAGAAGAATTAAAGAACAAACAGAGATGAACAATACAATAACTGAAATGAAAACTACACTAGAAGGAATCAATAGTAGAATAACTGAGGCAGAAGAACGGATAAGTGACCTGGAAGACAGAATGGTGGAATTCACTGCTGAGGAACAGAATAAAGAAAAAAGAATGAAAAGAAATGAAGACAGCCTAAGAGACCTCTGGGACAACATTAAACGCAACAACATTCGCATTATAGGGGTCCCAGAAGGAGAAGAGAGAGATAAAGGACCAGAGAAAATATTTGAAGAGATTATAGTTGAAAACTTCCCTAACATGGGAAAGGAAATAGCCACCCAAGTCCAGGAAGCACAGAGAGTCCCATACAGGATAAACCCAAGGAGAAGCACGCCAAGACACATAGTAATCAAAGTGGCAAAAATTAAAGACAAAGAAAAATTATTGAAAGCAGCAAGGGAAAAACGACAAATAACATACAAGAGAACTCCCATAAGGTTAACAGCTGATTTCTCAGCAGAAACTCTACAAGCCAGAAGGGCGTGGCATGATATACTTAAAGTGATGAAAGGGAAGAACCTACAACCAAGATTACTCTACCCGGCAAGGATCTCATTTAGATTTGATGGAGAAATCAAAAGCTTTACAGACAAGCAAAAGCTAAGAGAATTCAGCACCACCAAACCAGCTCTACAACAAATGTTAAAGGAACTTCTCTAAGTGGGAAACACAAGAGAAGAAAAGGACCTACAAAAACAAACCCAAAACAATTAAGAAAATGGTCATAGGAACATACATATCGATAATTACCTTAAATGTGAATGGATTAAATGCTCCAGCCAAAAGCCACAGGCTTGCTGAATGGATACAAAAACAAGACCCATATATATGTTGTCTACAAGAGACCCACTTTAGACCTAGGGACACATACAGACTGAAAGTGAGGGGATGGAAAAAGATATTCCATGCAAATGGAAATCAAAAGAAAGCTGGGGTAGCTATACTCATATCAGATAAAATAGACTTTAAAATAAAGAATGTTACAAGAGACAAGGAAGGACACTACATAATGATCAAGGGATCAATCCAAGAAGAAGATATAACAATTATAAATATATATGCACCCAACATAGGAGCACCTCATTACATAAGGCAACTGCTAACAGCTATAAAAGAGGAAATTGACAGTAACACAATAATAGTGGGGGACTTTATCACCTCACTTACACCAATGGACAGATCATCCAAAATGAAAATAAATAAGGAAACAGAAGCTTTAAATGACACAATAGACCAGATAGATTTAATTGATATTTATAGGACATTCCATCCAAAAACAGCAGATAACACGTTCTTCTCAAGTGCGCACGGAACATTCTCCAGGATAGATCACATCTTGGGTCACAAATCAAGCCTCAGTAAATTTAAGAAAATTGAAATCTTATCAAGCATCTTTTCTGACCACAACGCTATGAGATTAGAAATGAATTACAGGGGAAAAAACGTAAAAAACACAAACACATGGAGGCTAAACAATACGTTACTAAATAACCAAGAGATCACTGAAGAAATCAAAGAGGAAATCAAAAAATACCTAGAGACAAATGACAATGAAAACACGACAACCCAAAACCTATGGGATGCAGCAAAAGCAGTTCTAAGAGGGAAGTTTATAGCTATACAAGCCTACCTCAAGAAACAAGAAAAATCTCAAGTAAACAATCTAACCTTACACCTAAAGAAACTAGAGAAAGAAGAACAAACAAAACCCAAAGTTAGCAGAAGGAAAGAAATCATAAAGATCAGAGCAGAAATAAATGAAACAGAAACAAAGAAAACAATAGCAAAGATCAATAAAACTAAAAGCTGGTTCTTTGAGAAGATAAACAAAATTGATAAGCCATTAGCCAGACTCATCAAGAAAAAGAGGGAGAGGACTCAAATCAATAAAATCAGAAATGAAAAAGGAGAAGTTACAACAGACACCGCAGAAATACAAAGCATCCTAAGAGACTACTACAAGCAACTTTATGCCAATAAAATGGACAACCTGGAAGAAATGGACAAATTCTTAGAAAGGTATAACCTTCCAAGACTGAACCAGGAAGAAGCCGAAAATATGAACAGACCAATCACAAGTAATGAAATTGAAACTGTGATTAAAAATCTTCCAACAAACAAAAGTCCAGGACCAGATGGCTTCACAGGTGAATTCTATCAAACATTTAGAGAAGAGCTAACACCTATCCTTCTCAAACTCTTCCAAAAAATTGCAGAGGAAGGAACACTCCCAAACTCATTCTATGAGGCCACCATCACCCTGATACCAAAAGCAGACAAAGACACTACAAAAAAAGAAAATTACAGACCAATATCACTGATGAATATAGATGCAAAAATCCTCAACAAAATACTAGCAAACAGAATCCAACAACACATTAAAAGGATCATACACCACGATCAAGTGGGATTTATCCCAGGGATGCAAGGATTCTTCAATATACGCAAATCAATCAATGTGATACACCATATTAACAAATTGAAGAAGAAAAACCGTATGATCATCTCAATAGATGCAGAAAAAGCTTTTGACAAAATTCAACACCCATTTATGATAAAAACTCTCCAGAAAGTGGGCATAGAGGGAACCTACCTCAACATAATAAAGGCCATATATGACAAACCCACAGCAAACATCATTCTCAACGGTGAAAAACTGAAAGCATTTCCTCTAAGATCAGGAACGGGACAAGGATGTCCACTGTCACCACTATTATTCAACATAGTTTTGGAAGTCCTAGCCACGGCAATCAGAGAAGAAAAAGAAATAAAAGGAATCCAAATTGGAAAAGAAGAAGTAAAACTGTCACTGTTTGCAGATGACATGATACTATACATAGAGAATCCTAAAACTGCCACCAGAAAACTGCTAGAGCTAATTAATGAATATGGTAAAGTTGCAGGATACAAAATTAATGCACAGAAATCTCTTGCATTCCTATACACTAATGATGAAAAATCTGAAAGAGAAATTATGGAAACACTCCCATTTACCACTGCAACAAAAAGAATAAAATACCTAGGAATAAACCTACCTAGGGAGACAAAAGACCTGTATGCAGAAAACTATAAGACACTGATGAAAGAAATTAAAGATGATACCAACAGATGGAGAGATATACCATGTTCTTGGATTGGAAGAATCAACATTGTGAAAATGACTATACTACCCAAAGCAATCTACAGATTCAATGCAATCCCTATCAAATTACCAATGGCATTTTTTACGGAGCTAGAACAAATCATCTTAAAATTTGTATGGAGACACAAAAGACCCCGAATAGCCAAAGCACTCTTGAGGGAAAAAAACGGAGCTGGAGGAATCAGACTCCCTGACTTCAGACTATACTACAAAGCTACAGTAATCAAGACAATATGGTACTGGCACAAAAACAGAAACATAGATCAATGGAACAAGATAGAAAGCCCAGAGATAAACCCACGCACCTATGGTCAACTAATCTATGACAAAGGAGGCAAAGATATACAATGGAGAAAAGACTCTTCAATAAGTGGTGCTGGGAAAACTGGACAGCTACATGTAAAAGAATGAAATTAGAACACTCCCTAACACCATACACAAAAATAAACTCAAAATGGATTAGAGACCTAAATGTAAGACCGGACACTATAAAACTCTTAGAGGAAAACATAGGAAGAACACTCTTTGACATAAATCACAGCAAGATCTTTTTTGATCCACCTCCTAGAGTAACGGAAATAAAAACAAAAATAAACAAATGGGACCTAATGAAACTTCAAAGCTTTTGCACAGCAAAGGAAACCATAAACAAGACGAAAAGACAACCCTCAGAATGGGAGAAAATATTTGCAAACGAATCAACGGACAAAGGATTAATCTCCAAAATATATAAACAGCTCATTCAGCTCAATATTAAAGAAACAAACACCCCAATCCAAAAATGGGCAGAAGACCTAAATAGACATTTCTCCAAAGAAGACATACAGACGGCCACGAAGCACATGAAAAGATGCTCAACATCACTAATTATTAGAGAAATGCAAATCAAAACTACAATGAGGTATCACCTCACACCAGTTAGAATGGGCATCATCAGAAAATCTACAAACAACAAATGCTGGAGAGGGTGTGGAGAAAAGGGAACCCTCTTGCACTGTTGGTGGGAATGTAAATTGATACAGCCACTATGGAGAACAATATGGAGGTTCCTTAAAAAACTAAAAATAGAATTACCATATGACCCAGCAATCCCACTACTGGGCATATACCCTGAGAAAACCATAATTCAAAAAGACACATGCACCCGAATGTTCATTGCAGCACTATTTACAATAGCCAGGTCATGGAAGCAACCTAAATGCCCATCAACAGACGAATGGATAAAGAAGTGGTGGTACATATATACAATGGAATATTACTCAGCCATAAAAAGGAATGAAATTGAGTCATTTGTTGAGACGTGGATGGATCCAGAGACTGTCATACAGAGTGAAGTAAGTCAGAAAGAGAAAAACAAATATCGTATATTAATGCATGTATGTGGAACCTAGAAAAATGGTACAGATGAACCGGTTTGCAGGGCAGAAGTTGAGACACAGATGTAGAGAACAGACATATGGACACCAAGGGGGGAAAACTGCGGTGGGGTGGGGATGGTGGTGTGCTGAATTGGGCGATTGGGATTGACATGTATACACTGATGTGTATAAAATTGATGACTAATAAGAACCTGCAGTATAAACAAACAAACAAAACAACTAATACTAAATTTTCATTGGGTTATTTGTATGGAAATATGTTAATATAAATGTTTCAGACATTACATGAAATTTCTAAAAATCTTATATGTTCTGGTATAATGTTATAAGTCATAATCCTAGTTATTACTTTAAAATGTATATCTCAGAAATAACTAATTTTCTTGTCAACTGCATTATTATGAACTTTCATCAAATCTTTAACCATGGTCATTTTTAAGTCTTTTGTCATTTACAGACAGTTCTGGGTGTACTCTGATGCTTTTGTAAATATGTTCCTATAAAAGGGTTTCATCTTCAGGAAATTCATGGAAAAGACTCTGACAAGTACAGGTTTCTGGTACCGGACTGTACTGCTGAACTGAATGAATAAGCATTTTCAGAACTCTAATGAAAAACTGATGAGCTCATAAAAGTGCTAACAAAATATCAAGATGAAAAAAAAAATTAATTACATGGGACTGAGTGAACTGATGAGGATGAGTATAATTTTTGTGACTTTCTGTTTGAATTTAAAAAAAGAAAAAATCCCACAAGGACTCAGAGGCAAAGAATATACAAATCAATTTTCACTGCAAAGTAAAGGAGCTGTTACAGTGGAGGATTACTGGACTGAATGTCAATATTATGACATAGTATGAGTGTGTTTCATGTTTGGTAATTGCAATCATTGTTGCTTTTGTTGTGGTCATCCATGTACAATGCTTGGTGTCAGTCTATTTATCACTTGTAAAAATAAAATACAGTGTGTGTGGGAAAAAAGAAAAAAAGATCTTTAGGAATGACTGAATTTTAATTTCCTATTGTCCCACAAGAATAAGAGCCTTAGAACATAAGTAAGTTGATTTAAAGAACATGATAAATGATACACTTCTTAAACACCTGAATCAATAATCTGATATTCATTTTGAAATATATATGTCCATATAGAAATACTCCAAAACTTTTCAGTTCTTAAATCTATATAGTAAGATTTAACATTGTGATGGATACCTTTGTAGGTGTAGATATTGACATAGAAATAGATATATGTTAAATGTAAAAGGAGATAGTAAACAAAAAACACTGCATATTATTTGTCTTAATTCATTTGGGCTGTGATAATAAAACACCATAGACTGAGTGTCTTATAAGGAGCAGAAATGTATTGCTCACAGTTCTGGAGAGTGAAATCATGAAATCAGAGTGCCAGCATAGTCAGACAAGGGTCTTCTTCCAGGTTGTGAACTTGTTGTATCCTCACATGGCAGAAGGGTCAAGGGAGTTCTCTTAGGCCTCTCTAATAAGGGCATTAATCTCATTTATGAGAGCCCCACCCACATGACCTAATCTCTTCCCAAAGGTGCCAATTACTTATATCATCTCATTGAGCATTAGGATTTCAACATGAATTTTGGGGGATATAAACATTCAGACCATAGCAGTACTGTATTTAACAAATTGCAATGAATTTGTGTGCATTAATCATTTATAAATCTAACATAAAGGTAAAAACACAAAAGTACTAAAAATAACTATGTTTACAATAATTAGCTAAGGGACACACAAGATAAAAAGATGTAAAATGTGACATCAAAAACAAAACATGACATGGAGATGAATAATCTTTACCTTTACAATGGGGTTGAACTTAAGTTTTTATCAACTTAAAATATACTGTTATGGATACAAGTTATTCTATGTAAGCCTCATGGTAATCACAAACCAATAACTTATACTAAATACACAAAAGAGAAAGAAATAGAAGCATACCATTAAAAGAAAGTCATCAATCCACAAAGGAAATGAGCAAGACAAGAGGAAAGAAACAGATAATCTTTTAAAAACCAGAATGATTAACTAAATGGCAATAAACACATACCTGTCAATAATTACTTTAAATGTAAGTGGACAATCAAAAGACAGTCACTGAATTGATCAAAACAAAAAACAAGCAACAACAACCAAAAACAACACCCATGTATATACTATCTATATGAGACTCACTTCAAACTTAAAGACACACACAGACTGAAAATTAAAGGATGAAAAAAGATATTCTATGAAAATGGAAACCAAAAGAAAGCTGGAATAGCTATATTTATATCATACAATATAGACTTTAAAACAAAGGCTGTAATAAGAGACCAAAAGGGCTTTACGTAATGATAAAATTGTAAACCCAACAAAAATATATAAAATTTGTAAATATTTATGCTTCCAACATAGGAGAACCTAAATGTATGAAGCAAATATTAACAGACTTAATGGGAGAAATAGAAATACAAAAATTGCAGGGGAATTTAATGCACCACTTACATCAAGAGATAGATCATCCAAACAGAAAATAAATAAGAAAACATCAACCTTAAATGACACTTTAGACAAGATGGACTTAACAAATATTTATAGACTATTCCATCCAAAAGCAGCATGGTACACATTCTTCTCAATTGCACATGGAACATTTTCCAAGATAAATCATATATTAGGCCACAAACAAGTATTAACATATTTAAGAGGATTGAAATCACATTCAGCATGTTTTCCAACCACAAAGGTATGAAAATAGAAATTACTTACACAAAGAGAACTGGAAAATTAAAAACATATGTGGACATTAAACAACACACTACTTAAAAACCAAGGGGTCAAAAAAAATCAAAAAAGAAACAAAAAAATACCTTGAGAAAAATTAAAATGAAAATGTAACATACCAAAATATATGGGACACAGTAAAAGCAGTTCTAAGAGGGAAGTTCATGACAATAAATGCCTACTTCAAGAAACAAGAAAGTCTCAAATAAACCACTTAACTTTACACATCAAGAAACTAGAAAAAGAAGAACAAAAGAAGGTTTAAGTTAGTAAACTGAAGGAAATAAAGATTAGAACAGAAATAAATGAAATTGAAACTAAAAAGACAATAGAAAAGATCAATGAAAATAAGAGCTGGTCTTTGAAAAGATAACAAAAATCTACAAACATTTACCTAGACACACTAAGAACAAAAAAGAGAAGACTCAAATAAAATCAGAAATGAAAGAAGAGATATTATAACTGATACCACAGAAATACAAAGGATCATAGGAGACTAAACCTAGAAGAAATTGATAAATTCCTACAAACATAAAACTTACCATAACTAAATCATGATGAAAAATAATATCTGAACAGAACAAATACTAACAAGGAGATTGAATCAGGAATCAAAACCTCCCAACAAACAAAAGTTCAGGACCAAAGACCTTCACTGTTGAATTCTAACAAATACTCAAAAAAGAATTACTACCAATCATTCTCAAACTCTTCCAAAATCTAGAAGAGGAGGGAACTCTTTCAAGTTCATTTTACAAGGCCAGCATTACCTTGATACCAAAACCAGACAAGGATGCCATAAGGAGAGAAAAATATATGCCAGTACCCTGAGAAGCATAGATACAAAAATCCTCAACAAAATAATAGAAAACTGAATTCAACAATACAGTAAAAGAATCATACACCATGATCAAGTGAGATTTATTCAAGGGATACAAGGACAGTTCAAAATCTGCAAATCAGGCAAAGTGATACACCATATTAACAAAATGAAAATCATATGGTCATCTCAGTAGATGCAGTAAAAGCATTTGATAAAATTCAGCATCCATTTACGATAAAAACTCTCAACTAAGTGAATATAGAGAATGAACCTGAACAAAATGAAGGCCATATATAACAAGCTCATAGCTAACATCATACTCAACAGTGAAAAGCTGAAAATATTCTTCTAAGATCAGGAACAAGACAAAGCTGCCCACTCTTGCCACATTACTCAACATGGTATTGGAATTCCTAACCAGAACAATAAAGCAAGAAAAAGAAATAAAAGACATCTAAGTCAGAAAAGTAAAATTGTCACTATTTGCAGATGACATCATGTTATATATAGAAAACCCTAAAGACTCAATCAAAAAAACTGTTAGATATAATAAATTCAGTAAAGTTGCAGGATACAAAATTAATTTACAGAAATCCATTGAATTTCTATACAATAATAATGAACTATCAGAAAAAGAAATGAAGAAAATCCCCTTTACAACTGCATCACAAACAATAAATAGGAATAAATTTAACTGAGGAGGTGAGAGACCTTTACCCTGAGAACTTTAAGACAGTGAGAAAAGAAATTGAAGATGACACAAATAAATGGAGAGATTTATCATGGTCATGGATTTGAAGAATCAATATTGTTAAAATGAACATACTACCCCAAACAATCTACAGATTCAATGCAATCCTTATGAAAATACCAATGGCATTTTTCTCAGAATCAGAAAAAATAATACTAAAATTTATATGGAACAAAAAGAAAACCCTGAATAGCTAAAGGAATTCTGAGAAAGAAAAGAGCTAGAAGTATCATACTCCCTGACTTCAGACTATACTACAAAACTACAGTAATTGAAATAGTATGGTACTGACACAAAAACAGTTATATCCATCAATGGAACAGAATAGAGAGTCCAGAAATATACCCATGTTCATATGGTCAATCAATCTATGACAAAGGAGGCAAAATATACAATGGGGGAAAGACAGTCTCTTCAATAAATGGTGTTGGGAAAACAAGAGAGCTACATGCAAAAGAATGAAACTGGACCACTTTTTTATATTGTATACAAAAATAAAGTCAAAATGGATTAAAGACTTAAATTTAAGACCTGAAACCATAAAACTCCTAGAAAAAAACATAGGCAGTATGCTCTTTGACATCAGTCTTAGCAATATATATATATTTTGGCTATGTCTCCGTAAGCAAGGAAAACAAAAGCAAAAATAAACTAATAGGACTACATTAAATTAAAAATCTTCTGTACCGTGAAGGGACCCACCAAATAAAATAAATGGGAGAAGATATTTGCAATTGATGTATTTAATAAGGGATTAATATCCAAAATATACAGAGAATTCATACATCTCAATACCAAAAAACAAACAATTCAATTAAAAAAATGGGAAGAGGACCTGAATAGACATTTTCCCAAAGAAGGCATAAAAATAGCCAACAGGTTCATGAAAAGATGCTCTAAATCATTAATTATCAAGGACATGCAAATCAAAACCACAATGAGATACCATCTCACACCTTTTAGAACGATTATTATCAAAACAACTAAAAATAACAAATGTTGACAAGGATGTGGAGGAAAGGAACACTTCGGCACTGTTGGTGGGAATGTAAATTGGCTCAGGCCCTGAAGGAAACAGTATGGAGGTTCTTCAAATAATTAAAAATAGAATTACCATATGATCCAGCAATTCCACTTCTAGATATTTACCTAAATAATTGAAAGCACTAACTCGAAAAGATGTATGCACCTCCATGTTCACTGCAGCATTATTTGCAACAGCCAAGACATGAAAGTGACTTAAGTGTCCATTGATGTATAAATGGGTAAAGAAGATGTGAGATATATATATATATAATTCAGCCATATAAAAGAATGAAATTTTGCTATTTGGACAACATAAATGGACCTTTAGGGCATTATGCTAAACAAAATAAGTCAGATAGATAAAGACAAATACCGTATATTCTCTTTTATATGTGGAATCTATACATACATACATATAGACATACATACCAAGCTCACAGATATAGAGAACAAATTGGTAGTTGCCAGAGGCAGGGAAGTAGGGGAGTGGAGAAATGGGTGAAGTGTTTGCATTTTTATTTGTGGAAAAAAAGTTGAACTAAAAAATCATAACAAAGTAATACAGGCTTTAGATTTTTAGTTATACTTAAAATAACATGAGTCCTATTTAAGTATCAAAGAAAGACCCAAATTTGTAAAAATCTAGAATAACTGTAACTACCATTGATTTTAGAGCGGCATTATTTACCATTAATTACTGTAATTAATATAAATTTTTGGAGAGGTGAAATAAAACACTTCATCTTTTGATAATATATCATAGAGCAAGAGAGGAATGAGCCTATGTGGTGTGGTTTTTGAGGGAGTCTTAAAAAAATCAAATATATATATATGTTTATAATAAATTTATTTCCTCTATGAGTAAAGAATCATTCATCTTTTTAAGAGACTGCAGGGAAGCTAGAGTATTCCATTGGAATTTGTGACAAAATACTGCAGTCATTTTTATAGCAAAGAAAATAGGCCCTAAGTATTTAGTTCCCATTATATATGCTATGCATTATTTCCCATGTTAGATACACACCACCTCCTCAAGTGCCCATTCCATTATCTTTTTCTGTAGTGTCCTCATCATAACTAGCCATTAAAGTGGGCAGGAAACTTGCTAGAGTACTAGATAATTATAGGCAATATCTGAAATCTTTCCTAATGATATTTACACATAAATTGGAAACTTGAGCAAAGCAAAAAGGTCTTAAGTATCTACTGAAGGCATTTCTCGATGGGGGAGGGGGAGGCGTGTAGCAAGAGAGGTAGGAGGAATATTTTGAACAATTGGGCCTTCCAAATCCTCTTACATTTAACTTTTAGATTATCATTCACACCAGTTATGTATTAAATACAACAAATAAATATATAGAAACTTCATGTAGGATCACTCTTTTAACTGTGACAACACCCTCCAATCATTTTTTCTTGCTATCTGGAACAACAACAAATCTATATCTCAGGAATACTAACAAACCATTAAATAAAAAGGAGAACTGAGAATAGTGCAAAGCTCCTCAATGGTCAAATCAGAATGAGAGAAGACTCATTAGGTAAGAACACTATTTTATATTCCTTTTGAATGCACAATTTGTTGCTGAAGTAATAAACAGGTGTGAGTGAGCTAAGCATACTTTAGAAAAATGAGAAAGAAAATTTTCACTAAAGACTTTGAAATATGTGATATAATCAAATATGGGAGCATATGAAGTGTGAGTAAATCTATTTTCCATGGAACATTATCTAGAACACAGTTTAGCATCTCTACCATAGAGGTTCAAGCCACACAGAAAATAAAGGTACAAGAAGATAAAAGAAGTCTTGCTGTTTTTCAAAAAGCAGGAATGTTTACTCCTTGAGCAATAAACCATCCTGAGAACAAGATGCTTATAATCTGAAATATGAAATTCTATGTCTTTTCCTAGAACTGTGGAATTAATAGAGACAGAGGTCTGTGAGATGGGTTAAAATTCAAAACTTCTTATTCTAATATGAGATGGACAAGTACACGCTGGATGACATTTACTAGGCATGTACTATGTGCAGGTCATCCAAACAAGAGAAAAGAAGGTCCTTATATTCAAAATTTAGAATGTAATGAGAGGTAGGTACACAAATAGTCATCTTTGTTCATTTCCTTTTCTTTTTTTTTTTTGAATTTTTCTAATTTTAATTTTTTTAATTTTTATTTTTAAATTAATTTTTATTGGAGTATAGTTGATTTATAATGTTGTGTTAGTTTCAGGTGTACAACAAAGTGAATCAGTTATACATATACATATATCCATTCTTTTTTCGATTCTTTTCCCATATAGGCCATTACAGAGTATTGAGTAGAGTTCCCTGTGCTATACAGTAGGTCCTTATTAGTTATCTATTTTATATATAGTAGTGTGTATATGTCAATCCCAATATTCCAATTTATCCCTCTCCCCCTTACCCCCTGGTAACCATAAGTTTGTTTTCTACATCTGTAACTCGATTTCTTTTTGCAGATAAGTTCATTTGTACCCTTTTCTTTTAGATTCCACACGTTAGTGATATTATATGGTATTTGTCTGTCTCTGTCTGACTTTCTTCACCCAGTGTCATACACCACATCAACAAATTGAAGAATAAAAACTATATGATCATCTCAATAGATACAGAAAAATTTTTGACAAAATTCAACACCCATTTATTATTCCCTTTTCTTGAAATTCCATATTCGACTCATCAGAAATGCCTATCTTTTAATATACGAAAATATATTTCTAGCTTAGCACTGTACAATAGATATTTCTGAGATGACAAAAGTGATCTATCACTTCACTGTCCAGTGTGGTGAGTACCAAACATGTATAGCTCCTGAGCCTTTGAAACGTGGTTAGTGAGACAAAGAAACTGAAATTTTAATGTTAACTTTAATTGATTTAAGTTTACATTTAAATAGCCATAAGTTGCTATTGGTTACCATATTGGACAGTGAATCGCTACCCTTTCCCTGTTTCAATGTCCCTGCATTTTTTTGTTCTGTCTTCTAGAAATCTCTTCCTCCAGTTTTCTGTGAGGTTAACTCCTTCTTATCCTTAAGATCTCAGTTCATATATCACCTTCAAAGTAATGCAAGTTGTAGTGACCACCTTTACTTAAAATAGCCGGCCTCCACACTCTTCATTTTCTATTACAATATTTTATTTACTTCAAAGTTCTATCATTGGCATATATTCCACTTATTCACTTATTCCTTGTTTCCATATTTATTTTCTGTCTCTTTCATTGGAACATAAGCTCCATGAAAAGAAATGTACATGTTGCTCTTGTATACCACTGTGTTTCAAAAGATTAATATAGGCAGTAAGTAGCTAATTAATTAACATACAAATAAATAAATGGATAAATGTTTGACATTTCTAGTAAAAAAAAAGCTCTTCCAGAACACTAAAAATGCAGAAAAATTGGTAAGGAATTAGAAGGACAAAATAAAATTAAGGGTATTGGAAAATGTATGGAGGATTTGTTTTTCACCTACCTTGACCTGATGACTGGGTAAGTTATTTTTTCATTGTTTTTTTTTTTTTTTTTTTGGAGGATGGTTAGAATCTACAAACAGTAAAATCCCCCCTCTTCAGTGTAGAGTTCTATAAGTTTGGATAACTATATTCACTTGTATAACTATCTTCACTTGTATAACTATCACAAAAATCAAGATTATATATTAGTTCCATTACCCTAAAATATTCCATTATGCTCTTTGTAGTCAATTCTTCTCCCCAGGTCCTGGCAGCCACCTCTAAGTTTTCTAACCTTATGGTTTTGTCTATTTAGGAATATTATATTAACAGAATTATACAGAATTTAGCCTTTTGAATGTCATCTTTCACTTAGAATACATTTGTGATTCATCCATGTTGTTGAGTGTATTCATAGTTCATTCCTTTTTAATTGCTGAGTAATATTCTACTGCATAGAGGCACCACACTTTGTTTATCCATTAACCCATTGATGGGCATTTGTGTTGCTTCTGGCTTCTGTCAATTATGAATAAAGCAGCTATAAACATTTAGCATAGGGTTTTTTGTGTGAAGTTAAATTTTTATTTCACTTGGGAAAATACTTAGCAATGGGATTACAAGGTAAAATGGTAAGTGCATGTTCAAGTTTATAAGAAACTGCCAAACTGTTTTCTCAAGTGGCTATATTATTTTACTTTCCTACCAGCAACATATGAGAGCTCAAGTTGCTCCATATCTTCATCAACACTTGGTATGTCATTAAAATATATATATTTTAACCAGTTAAATAGGTGTATAGAGATATCTCATTGTGTTTTCTTACCTGCTATTCCATGATAACTAATAAGGCTGAGCTTTTCATGTGCTCATTTGCCACTCATATATTTTCTTTGGTCAAGTGGCTATTCATATGCTTCACCCCTGTTTGTAAAATTGCTGTTTGTATATTATTGAGATTTAAATATTCTTTGTATATTTTCTTTATACGTTTTTTAATCAGATATATGCTCAGCAAATATTTTCTCCCAGTGTGTAGCTTGTCTCTACCTTATCTTAACAGTGTGTTTTAAAGAGCAGAAGTTTTTAACTTTGATAATGTCTAATTTATCTTTATTCTTTTGTGAATAATACTTTTGGTTAAATTTTTAAGAATATTTTTCCTAATCCAAGGTCACAAAAACTTTTCTTTTATGTTTTCTTCTAGAAGTTGTAGAATTCTTTTGTTTCATATTTAGGTCTATGAACCATTTTGAACAATTGTGTGCATATAATGCAACTTTTCTATTGTTTTATTTTTTATTTTTGATATGTATATATAATTGTAACAGAACCATTTAGTTGAAAAAACTATTGATTCTCCATTGAATTTCTTTGAACTTTAAAAAGAAAAATTAACTGGCTGTATATATGTGACTCATTTTTAGATTCACACATTTTTTTTAACAAAGAGAAAGGCATTAAAAGCATAGGAAAATGTATGAGCAATGGTACAGAGGTAAAAAATAGGGAATTTTCTCCCACTTGGAGTAACACAAATCACATGGCATGGATCTAGTATAAGCACAAATAAAAATATAGCCTTTAATAGTTAGATTTATAAAAAGTCATGGATAACATTGAATATGATGATATCTTCTGATTTTCCTCTTCAGGCAACTTGTAACAGTATACTGGCACATACAACAGGGTGTTTTCTAAAGATAATATTAGTGGCCATATGAAACATGATTAGGCATGTACTGAAACTTAAAAAAGGTGAGAGGAGTTAGTAGGTCACTGTAGTCAAGGTAAGAAATGATGAGGGCCTATATCAGGACATTAACAGTGACAATGCAAATGGAAAAAGATGGATAGATATAAGATACATTTTAGAGCTAAATTTCTCAAGACATGTTGAATGTGTATTTGAAGGATTGAAGCTGAAAAAATAAGATAAACACCTAAAATTCCAAAGTTTTGAGTATGAGCCAGGAGTTAGCATGGTATAATGGAAAGTACTTGGTGTTGGGGTCAAATGAATTCAAATTCTGAATCTGACACCTAATGTCATATGAATTTGAGCAGTTGCATAACCTCTCTAAGTTTTATATCCCTTACTTGTAAAAAGAGAATATTATTTACCTTGTAAAACTTTTATTAGAAACAAAATGAAATATCATAGGTGTGATATCAATTAGATATTTAATACAGTATTGTAACTTTCTTTGAAGAAGTTTGTTCCTACAAACACAAACAGTAAAAATCATGAATTTGGTAGAATTATCATTTATATCTGGATTTGGACATGTTGAAATCTAAATATCAATGTGGCAGTCTCCATAGGCAATTAAAAATGCACAGTAGAATCTCATAACAGAGTTCAGGATTGGAGATGTGATTTCATATCCAAAGAAATGTAACAGTTTAAATTTCTAGAGTGGTTTAAGTTACCCAGGATGGTAGTAGGAGCCAAGAAATGACCTTGTGGCAGTATTTTAAGGATAACCTTCATATAAAGAAAGAATGAATAAAGGAGAATCAGTAAAGAATGAGAAAAAGATAGAGGTGGAATAAGAAAGAGAACAGTGCACAGTCACTGAAGCCAACGTAGAAAAAATTTTTAAGAAGTGGGTGATCATCAAGATACTATGTTCCAGATTTAAATGATGTTGAATACTTTTATTTTTTTTTATTTTTATTTTATTATACCGCAGGTTCTTATTAGTTATCCATTTTATACATATTAGTGTATATATGTCAATCCCAATCTCCCAATTCAACACAACACCACCCCTCCCCCACCACTTTCCTCCCTCGGTGTCCATACGCTTGTTCTCTACATCTGTGTCTCTATTTCTGCCTGGCAAGCTGGTTCATCTGTACCATTTTTCTAGGTTCCACATATATGCATTAATATATGATATTTGTTTTTCTCTTTCTGACTTACTTCACTCTGTATGACAGTCTCTAGATCCATCCACGTATCTACAAATGACCCAATTTCATTCCTTTTTATGGCTGAGTAATATTCCATTGTATAAATGTACCACATCTTCTTTATCCATTCATCTGTTGACGGGCATTTATGTTGCTTCCATGACCTGGCTATTGTAAATAGTGCTGCAATGAATATTGGGGTGCATGTGTCTTTTTGAATTATGGTTTTCTCTGGGTATGTGCCTAGTAGTGGGATTGCTGGGTCGTATGGTAGTTCTATTTTAGATTTTTAAGGAACCTCCATAGAGTATTCCATAGTGGCTGTATCAATTTACATTCCCACAAACAGTGCAAGAGGGTTCCCTTTTCTCCACACCCTCTCCAGGATTTGTTGTTTGTAGATATTCTGATGATGCCCATTCTAACTGGTGTGAGGTGATACCTCATTGTAGTCTTGATTTGCATTTCTCTAATAAGTAGTGATATTGAGCAGCTTTTCATGTGCTTCTTGGCCATCTGTATTTCTTCTTTGGAGAAATGTCTATTTAGGTCTTCTGCCATTTTTTTTGATTGGGTTGTTTTTTTTTTTAATATTGAGCTGCATGAGCTGTTTATATACTTTGGAGATTAATCCTTTGTCCATTGACTCATTTGCAAATACTTTCTCCCATTCTGAGGGCTGTCTTTTCGTCTTGTTTATGGTTTCCTTTGCTGTGTCAAAGATTTTAAGTTTCATTAGGTGCCATTTGTTTATTTTTGTTTTTATTTCCATTACTCTAGGAGGTGGATCAAAAAAGATCTTGCTGTGATTTATGTCAAAGACTGTTCTTCCTATGTTTTCCTCTAAGAGTTTTATAGTGTCCGGTCTTACATTTAGGTCTCTAATCCATTTTGAGTTTATTTTTGTGTATGGTGTTAGGGAGTGTTCTAATTTCATTCTTTTACATGTAGCTGTCCAGTTTTCCCAGCACCACTTATTGAAGAGTCTTTTCTCCATTGTATATCCTTGCCTCCTTTGTCATAGATTAGTTGACAATAGGTGCATGGGTTTATCTCTGGGCTTTCTATCCTGTTCCATTGATCTATATTTTTGTTTTTGTGCCAGTACCATATTGTCTTGATTACTGTAGCTTTGTAGTATAGTCTGAAGTCAGGGAGTCTGATTCTTCCAGCTGTGTTTTTTTCCCTCAAGACTGCTTTGGCTATTTGGCATCTTTTGTGTCACCATACGAATTTTAAGATTTTTTGTTCTAGTTCTGTAAAAAATGCCATTGGTAATTTGAAAGGGATTGCATTTAATCTGTAGATTGCTTTGGGTAGTATACTCATTTTCACAATGTTGGTTCTTCCAATCCAAGAACATGTTATATCTCTCCATCTGTTTGTATCATCTTTAATTTCTTTTATCAGCATCTTATAGTTTTCTGCATACAGATCTGTGGTCTCCCTAGGTAGGTTTATTCCTAGGTATTTTATTCTTTTTGTTGCAATGGAAAATGGAAGTGTTTCCTTGATTTCTCTTTCAGATTTTTCACCATTACTGTATAGGAATGCAAGAGATTTCTGTGCATTAATTTTATTTCCTGCAACTTTACCAAATTCATTGATTAGCTCTAGTAGTTTTCTGGTGGCATCTTTAGGATTCTCTATGTATAGTATCATATCATATGCAAACAGTGACACTTTTAATTCTTCTTTTCCAATTTGTATTCATTTTATTTCTTTTTCTTCTCTGATTGCCATGGCTAGGACTTCCAAAACTATGTTGAATAATAGTGGTGAGAGTGGACATCTTTGTCTTTTTCCTGATCTTAGAGGAAATGTTTTCAGTTTTTCACCATTGAGAATAATGTTTGCTGTGGGTTTGTCATATATAGCCTTTATTATTTTGAGGTAGGTTCCCTCTCTGCCCACTTTCTGGAGAGTTTTTATCATTAATGGGTGTTGAATTATGTCAAAAGCTTTTTCTGCATCTATTGACATGACCATATGATTTTTCTTGCTCAATTTGTTAGTATGGTGTATCACATAGATTGATTTGCTTATATTGAAAAATCCTTGCATCACTGTGATAAATCCCACTTGATCATGGTGTATGATCCTTTTAATGTGTTGTTGGATTCTGTTTGCTAGTATTTTGTTGAGGATTTTTGCATCTATATACATCAGTGATATTGACCTGTAATTTTTTTTTTTTTTGTAGCATCTTTTTTTTGGTTTTTGGTATCAGGGTGATGGTGGCTTCATAGAATGAGTTTGGGAGTGTTCCTTCCTCTGCAAATTTTTGGAGGGGTTTGAGAAGGATGGGTGTTAGCTCTTCTCTAAATGTTTGATAGAATTCACCTGTGAAGCCATCTGGTCCTGGACTTTTGTTGGTTGGAAGATTTTTAATCACAGTTTCAATTTCATTACTTGTGATTGGTCTGTTCATATTTTCAATTTCTTCCTGGCTCAGTCTTGGAATGTTATACCTTTCTAAGAATTTGTCCATTTCCTCCAGGTTGACCATTTTATTGGCATAGAGTTGCTTGTAGTAGTCTCTTAGGATGCTTTGTATTTCTGCAGTGTCTGTGTAACTTCTTCTTTTTCATTTCTAATTTTATTGATTTGAGTCCTCTCCCTCATTTTCTTGGTGAGTCTGGCTAATGGTTTATCAATTTTGTTTATCTTCTCAAAGAACCAGCTTTTAGTTTTATTGATCTTTGCTATTGTTTTCTTTGTTTCTATTTCATTTATTTCTGCTCTGATCTTTATGATTTCTTTCCTTCTACTAACTTTGGGTTTTGTTTGTTCTTCTTTCTCTAGTTCCTTTAGGTGTAACGTTAGATTGTATATTTGAGATTTTTCTTGTTTCCTGAGGCAGGCTTGTATTGCTATAAATTTCCCTGTTAGAATTGCTTTTGCTGCATCCCACAGGGTTTGGATCATCGTGTTTTCATTGTAATTTGTCTCTGGGTATTTTTTGATATTCTCTTTGATTTCTTCAGTGATCTCTTGGTTATTTAGTAACGTATTGTTTAGCCTGCATGTGTTTGTGGTTTTTACGTTTTTTTCCCTGTAATTGATTTCTAATCTCATAGTGCTGTGGTCAGAAAAGATACTTGATGCGATTTTAATCTTCTTAAATTTCCCAACGCTTGATTTGTGCCCCAAGATGTGATCTATCCTGGAGAATATTCCAAGTGCTCTTGAGAAGGAAGTGTAATCTGCTGTTTTTTGATGGAATGTCCTATAAATATCAATTAAATCTCTCTGGTCTATTGTGTCATTTAAAGCTTGTGTTTCCTTATTAATTTTCTGTTTGGATGATCTGTCCACTGGTGTAAATGCGGTGTTCAAGTCCCCTACTATTATTGTGTTACTGTCGATTTCCTCTTTTATAGCTGTTAGCAGTTGCCTTAAATATTGAGGTGCTCCTATTTTGGGTGCATATATATTTATAATTGTTATATCTTCTTCTTGGATTGATCCCTTGATCATTTTGCAGTGTCATTCCTTGTCTCTTGTAACATTCTTTATTTTAAAGTCTATTTTATCTGATATGAGTATTGCTACTCCATCTTTCTTTTGATTTCCATTTGCATGGAATATCTATTTCCATCCCCTCACTTTCAGTCTCTATGTGTCCCTAGGTCTGAAATGGGGCTCTTGTAGACAGCATATATATGGGTCTTGCTTTTGTATCCGTTCAGCGAGCCTGTGTCTTTTGGTTGGAACATTTAATCCATTCACGTTTAAGGTAATTATCAATATGTATGTTCCTATTACTATTTTCTTAATTGTTATGGGTTTGTATTTGTAGGTCCGTTTCTTCTCTTGTGTTTCCCACTTAGAGAAGTTCCTTTAGCATTTGTTGTAGAGCTGGTTTGGTGGTGCTGAATTCTCTTAGCTTTTGCTTGTCTGTAAAGCTTTTGATTTCTCCGTTGAATCTGAATGAGATCCTTGCTGGGTAGAGTAATCTTGGTTGTAGGTTCTTCCCTTTCATCACTTTAAATATATCATGCCACTCCCTTCTGGCTTGTAGAGTTTCTGCTGAGAAATCAACTGTTAACCTTATGGCAGTTCCCTTGTATATTATTTGTTGTTTTTCCCTTGTTGCTTTCAATAGTTTTTCTTTGTCTTTAATTTTTGTCAGTTTGATTACTATGTGTCTTGCCGTGTTTCTCCTTGGGTTTCCTGTATGGGGCTCTCTGTGCTTCCTGGACTTGGGTGACTATTTCCTTTCCCATTTTAGGGAAGTTTTTGACTATAATCTCTTCAAATATTTTCTCAGGTCTTTTCTCTCTCTCTTCTCCTTCTGAGACCCCTATAATGTGAATGTTTTTGTGTTTAATTTTGTCCGAGAGGTCTCTTAGGCTGTCTTCTTTTCTTTTCTTTTTTTTAAAATTTAATTTAGTTTATTTTTTTATACAGCAGGTTCTTATTAGTCATCCATTTTATACACATCAGTGTATACATGTCAATCCCAATCTCCCAATTCATCACACCACCACCGCCCCCCCCACGCCGAGTCTTCATTTCTTTTCATTCTTTTTTCTTTTTTCTGTTCTGCAGCAGTGAATTCCACCATTCTGTCTTCCAGGTCACTTATCCATTCTTCTGCCTCAGTTATTCTGCTATTGATTCCTTCTAGCATATTATACATTTCAGTTATTGTATTGTTTATCTTTGTTTGTTTGTTCTTTAATCCTTCCAGGTGTTTGTCCTTTAATTCTTCTAGGTCTTTGTTAAACATTTCTTGCATCTTCTCAATCTTTGCCTCCATTCTTTCTCCAAGGTCCTGGATCATCTTCACTATCATTATTCTGAATTATTTTTCTGGAAGGTTGCCTATCTCCACTTCATTTAGTTGTTTCTCTGGGTTTTTATCTTGTTCCTTCATCTGGTAGATAGCCCACTGCCTTTTCATCTTGTCTATCTTTTTGTGAATGTGGTTTTTACTCATGTTGAATATTTTTTGAATTTGTATTTAGGATTTTTCTAGATGACTTAATGAGGCAGCAATTTCAATAAGTGTGATAAGGGCAAAATTCAGAGCCCCATGGATGAATATTTTATCTTAAACATGTAACTTTTTTCTTTTTTTTGGTATGTGTGCTGCTAAAAGGAAGATGATAGATTAAAAATGTACATTTAGGTGTTAAGAAGAATGACGGAAGCAGTGGGGTTTTTTTGTTGTTATTGCTTTTTTTTTTTTTCTTTTGGAGGTGAAGCAGTTGTATATTTGTTGACAGAATGGGATGAAGAGAGTTTAGATATAAAAGGAGAATAGGGATAATTGAAGAATCAAGAAAATATGAAATTAACCACACAAACAGCAGGATTATTTTTGGAAGGGAAGAGCCCTTCTTAAGAACATCAAAGAAGAAAGGAAGATGAAAATGGTTGAAGGATTCTAAAAGAGAATACAGGAAATTCTGGGAGTTTTTGGAAAAGTATTTGATACTCCTATCTTCATACTTGAAATAAATGAAAAGATAAAAACTCCTTCCTGTGAAAAATCACTGATGAGTACTGCTGGCATACTTAATGATGCAAACACCCAATCTTGTGGCAAAGGAAGCTTACTCACCCTTGAGACCAAGGAAGTTTAATTAATTTATACCACCATTTTTTTTTCTCACTACCCCCTTAACAGAGTCATCACTAGTTGCCTTCAACTATACTATGTAAATACCAGCTGTAGAGGATAAGATCTATTGAGATAACTGACACATCTCCATTGGTATCACTGATTGATTCATAGAGCAAAAATCATGAGACACTTCCCAAATACACAAAGCAGTCTTGAGGGAAAAAAACGGAGCTGGAGGAATCAGACTCCCTGACTTCAGACCATACTACAAAGCTACAGTAATCAAGACAATATGGTACTGGCACAAAAACAGAAATGTAGATCAATGCAACAGGATAGAAAGCCCAGAGATAAACCCAGGCACCTATGGTCAACTAATCTATGACAAAGGAGGTAAGGACATATAATGGAGAAAAGACTGTCTCTTCAATAAGTGGTGCTGGGAAAACTGGACAGCTACAGGTAAAAGAATGAAATTAGAACACTCCCTAACACCATACACAAAAATAAACTCAAAATGGATTAGAAACCTAAATGTAAGACCAAACACTATAAAACTCTTAGAGGAAAACATAGGAAAAACACTATTTAACATAAATCACAGCAAGATCTTTTTTGATCCATCTCCTAGAGTAATGGAAATAGAAACAAAAATAAACAAATGGGACCTAATGAAACTTAAAAGCTTTTGCACAGCAAAGGAAACCATAAACAACACCAAAAGACAACCCTCAGAATGGGAGAAAATATTTGCAAATGAAGCAACTGACAAAGGATTAATCTCCAAGATTTACAAGCAGCTCATGCAGCTCAATAACAAAAAAACAAACAACCCAATCCAAAAATGGGCAGAACACCTAAATAGACATTTCTCCAAAGAAGACATACAGATTGCCAACAGACACATGAAAGAATGCTCAACATCATTAATCATTAGAGAAATGCAAATCAAAACTACAATGAGATATCATCTCACACTGGTCAGAATGGCCATCATTAAAAAATCTAGAAACAATAAATGCTGCAGAGGGTGTGGAGAAAAGGGAACCCTCTTGCACTGTTGGTGGGAACGTAAATTGATACAGCCATTATGGAGAACAGTATGGAGGTTCCTTAAAAAACTAAAAATAGAATTACCATATGACAGAGCAATCGCACTACTGGGCTTATACCCAGGGACAACCATAATTCAAAAAGACACATGCACCCCAATATTCATTGCTGCGCTATTTACAATAGCCAGGTCATGGAAACAACCTAAATGCCCATCGACAGATGAATAGGTAAAGAAGATGTGGTACATATATACAATGGAATATTACTCAGCCATAAAAAGGAATGAAATTGGGTCATTTGTAGAGACGTGGATGAATCTAGAGGCTGTCATACTGAGTGAAGTAAGTCAGAAAGAGATGAACAAATATCATATATTAATGCATATATGTGGAACCTAGAAAAATGGTACAGATGAACCAGTTTGCAGGGCAGAAATAGAGACCCAGATGTAGAGAACAAAAGTATGGACACCAAGGGGGGAAAGCAGTGGGGGGTGGGGGTGGTGTTGTGTTGAATTGGGAGATTGGGATTGACATGTATACACTGTGTGTATAAAATGGATGACTAATAAGAACCTGCTGCATAAAAGAATTAAAAAAAGAAAATTCAAAAAAGAAAAAAAATGTCATGAGACACTTTGAGGAGTGAGACAAAAATGTAGACCAGCTGCTAACAACAAGCAGGTTTAGAGATACATGATGAATCAAAGCAGAAAGCTTAATTTGGGCACAGAATGTTTGTTAAGATCTTTCAATAAGCCAAATCAATGCTTTAAATGGCAGATAATACTCTGTATTATGCTCAGCATATTTACTAAAACGAGACTTGTTTTCTCATTCATTTTGAGACTCCATAATACAAATAATTATGGTTTACATAAATAAACTACTCAAGGTCACAGAAAATAGAAGCTTTCACCCCACTGATAAAATGATGGCTGATTTTCAACCTGCATATCCAGAAGACTTTCTTTTCTAAAACAGTTGTGAATGGGAGTTTAGCATTATTTCTCAGTTCTTATACCTAGGTAACATTTTTATAAATACCACCACTCACTGCCTCTCCTCCAAAACTTTGGAAATTTAGACAGCTTTTACCTCACAAGGGCTCACTGAAAGATGAATATAAGTTTGTACTTTTATTATTGTTGTTGTTTCCTCCTGAGGAAAGGAAAAATTCAGTATTAATTTAACTGAAAAGAACTGATTGAGAAATAATAAAACTGTTTCCTTGTTATTGAATATTTATTGAGGACAGGTGGAAGAATTTTAAAAGTGACCATTCTTACTGTGCCTTTTCAGACTTCCATGAGGAGCAAGTTTGCAAAAGAGTGTTTTAAAAATGAAACAACAGGTGGTGCAAGATATACAGACATATTGTAAACTCCATTGGATTTTTTTCTTATTCCTTAAATTCATAAAACATTGAAAACACTACCCAATAAACTTTTCTATCGTGAACCCTGGGCCATAGCACTAACTCATTTATTCTCATAAGAAAGATCTATTAAGCTGATACTATGCACCAGGCACTGTCTTAATGCTGGGTAGGAAAAGGAGAATACAATAATACACATGATCCTGGCCATATGGATATTATATTCCAGTGGTAAAAGATGGAAAATAAATGCAGACACAAAATATATAGTTTAATAATATCCCATTTACCATTGCAAGAAACAGAATAAAATACTTAGCAATAAACCTACCTAAGGAGACAAAAGACCTGTATGCAGAAAACAATAAGACACTGATGAAAGAAATTAAAGAGAATACAAACAGTTGGAGAGATATACCATGTTCTTGGATTGGAAGAATCAACATTGTGAAAATGACTATACTACGCAAAGCAATCTACAGATTCAATGCAGTCCCTATCAAACTATCAAATGCATTTTTCACAGAACTAGAATAAAAAATTCCATAATTTGTATGGAAACACAAAAGACCCCAAATAGCCAAAGCAATCTTGAGAAAGAAAAATGCAGCTGGAGGAATCAGTCTCCCTGGCTTCCGACTATATTACAAAGCTACAGTAATCAAGACAGTATGGTACTGGCACAAAAACAGAAATATAGATCAATGGAACAGAATAGAAAGCCCAGAGATAAACCCACGCACATATGGTCACCTTATTTTTGATACAGGAGGCAAGAATATACAATGGAGAAAAGACTCTTCAATAAGTGGTGCTGGGAAAACTAGACAGCTACATGTAAAAGAATGAAATTAGAACACTCTCTAACACCACACACAAAAATAAACTCAAAATGGATTAAAGACCTAAATGTAGGGCCAGACACTATAAAACTCTTAGAGGAGAACATAGGAAGAACACTCTATGACATAAATCACAGAAAGATCCATTTTGAGCCACCTCCTAGAGAAATGGAAATAAAACCAAAAATAAACAAATGGGACCTAACGAAAACTAAAAGCTTTTGCACAACAAAGGAAACCATAAAGAAGATGAAAAGACAACCCTCCGGATGGGAGAAAATATTTGCAAATGAAGCAATTGACAAAGGATTAATCTCCAAAATTTACAAGCAACTCATGTAGCTCCATATCAAAAAACAAACAACCCAATCCAGAAATTGGCAGAAGACCAAAATAGACAGTTCTCTAAAGAAGATATATAGATAACCAACAAACACATGAAAGAATGCTCAAATCACTAATCAATCATTAGAGAAATGCAAATCAAAGCTACAATGAGGTATCACCTCACAACAGTCAGAATGGCAATCATCAAAATATCTACAAACAATAAATGCTGGAGAGGGTGTGGAGAAAAGGGAACCCTCTTGCAGTGTTGGTGGGAATGTAAATTGATACAACCACTATGGAGAACAGTATAGAGGCTCCTTAAAAAACTAAAAATAGAATTACCATACGACCCAGCAATCCCACTACTGGTCATATATCCTGAGAAAACCATAATTCAAAAAGAGTCATGTACCACGATGTTCATTGCAGCTCTATTTACAATAGCCAGGACATGGAAGCAACCTAAGTGTCCATTGACAGATGAATGGATAAAGAAGTTGTGGCACATATATACAGTGGAATATTACTCAGCCATAAAAGGAAATGAAATTGAGTTATGTGTAGTGAGGTGGGTGGACCTAGAGTCTGTCATACAGAGTGAAGTAAGTCAGAAAGATAAAAACAAATACCGTATGCCAACACATATATATGGAATCTAAAAAAAAAAAAAAAATTATGAAGAACCTAGGGCCAGGACAGGAATAAAGACGCAGATGTAGAGAATAGACTTGAGGACATGGGGAGGGGGAAGGGTAAGCTGGGACAAAGTGAGAGAGTAGCATGGACATATATACACTACCAAACGTAAAAAAGATAGCTAGTGGGAAGCAGCCACATAGCACAGGGAGATCAGCTCGGTGCTTTGTGACCACCTAGAGGGGTGGCATAGGGAGGGTGGGAGGGAGACGCAAGAGGGAGGAGATATGGGGATATATGTGTATGTATAGCTGATTCACTTTGTTATAAACAGAAACTAGCACACTATTGTAAAGCAATTATACTCCAATAAAGAGTATTTTTAAATACTTTAAAATGCTTAAAAAAATAAATAAATAAAAATGAAACAAGGTAATCTATTGAGTCTCATATTCTAAGAGAACAAATCGTGAGTGAAATGGCTGCCTTGTTTACTATTACTGATGATTAACTTGATGCTATTGCTATGGAGGTAAGTCTTATTTCTCAAGGAGCTTCAAAGTGTGAGAAAATTGACAAACCTTATTAAGAGAATAGTAACGAAAAAGAAACAAATTCAATATATCATCTAGTTCTTTAGGTTTGTAAGTTGAAGATGACGATATACTAGAGGCCTTGCAAGGAGTATAGGGTCAGAGGCAATCTCTCAGGTATATTCAACCCTTTTAGCTTGTGGTTTAATTACATGCATATAGTTATATCACTTAGTGTGAAATAACCCTCGTAAACAAGGAAAGAAAGACTAACAATTATTATGGATCCAAAAAGCTAAGCAAATCATAAATATATATTCTTAAATCCTCAAAATACTCTGCTTGATATGTTATTATTATGGTCATTTTCTCATACAGCATATGAAATCATAGATGCTTGAAGATATTGAATACCTTGTAGAAAATCACACATCTAAGATGTAGCAGAGCTAGAGTTAAAATTGCAGTATCTCTGAGTTTAAAGTCCATGTCTTTGACTCTATAATATGCTGTCATCTTCTCTCACAGGCAAGAGTTTTGTCATAAATACATGTTGTTTTCTTTGTGGTGGGAGAAGCACTTACCAGTTTGTTATATTGTGTAAAAGGAGTCAAAAGGGAGTGGTATTATAGAAGATGAGTTAAATAGTACTTTTATTCAGAAAAATGTGTATTGACTTATTTTGGTGGAAAAAAAACTCAAGCAGAATGTTAAAATAGTAAGAGGTTTTAAAGTTTATTCTCTATTTTATTCTGGCATCTTTGTTCCTCCCAGTTTCCCTTTTCCTGTCAGTACTAAGCAACCACCCTCAGGGTCTACTTCCACCAAGTAGAAAATTTCATGTTCCCTTGGGGTTTTCCTTGCTATAAATTCTTTCTATACTAACTCTCATCTTCCACAGGACCAGTTTGCCAGTGTTTTTCAAGGTTACAACTGCCTTATATAGGTAAATACATATGAAAAACATATGTAAGACAAAGACATTGTATATGAAATATATAAAAAACCTCTTATACTCCTCACAATGAAAAATGGGTAAACACCTACAGAAGACTCATGCATATATGTTTATACCTACATTACTCATAATAACAAAACACTGGATAGTATCTAAATGCCCATTAAATGGTGCCTGGGTTAAAAAAAAAAAAAACTGGTGTAGCCATAACTACTGCACAATAAAAATGAACAAATACTGATACATATAATAACATGAATGAATCTAAAAACTTTATGTTCAAAGAAGTCAGTTACAAAGCAATATCTTTTCTAGAACTGACACAAATGATTTATATTGATAGAAATCATATTAGTGGCTAACTGGTTTGGGTGTAGTAGAAAGAGATATATCAAGTGTCAAAATTCACACTAGTATATATTTAAAATATTTGTAACTCATTTTATGTAAATTATTGCTTCAATAAAGTTGAATTTTTAAAATATACATTGAAAATTGAACTTCATGAAAATTAAACAAAACAAAAATTATTGCTACAAAGTATACCATCAAGAAAATAAAAATACAACTCATGAAATGGCAGAAATATTTGCAAATCATATGTCTGATAAGGGACTTATATTCATAATATATAAAGAATGGTTGGAACTCAATAATAAAAAGGCAAATAACCCAATTAAAAGATGAGCAATAGCTCTGAGTAGACAATTCTCCAAAGAAGACATAGAAATGGCCAATAAAAAAATAAACATATTCTACATTAGCCATCATGGAAATGCAAATCAAAACCACAGTGAAATAACACTTCACACTCACTGGGATGGTGAAAATAAAAAAGACAGTCTATAACAAATGTTGACAAGGAAGTGAAGATGTTGGAACCCTCATACACTGCTGGTCAGAGTGTAATATGGTGCAACTGATTTAAGAAAAAGTTTGACATTTTCTCAAAAGTTAAATATAGAGAAATTCTAAATTCTACCCAGAAATTCTAAGTATATAGTGAAGAGAATTAAAACATATGTTAAAATAGAATCTTATACACAAATATTCATAGCCATGTTTTTCATACTAGCCAAAGAGTCACAACAACTCAAATGTCCATTGACTGATGAATGAATAAACAAAATGTGGTATGTGCATACAATGGGTTATTATTCAGCCATAAAAAGAAATGGAGTACTGATACATGGTACAATGTGGATGAACCTCCAAACTATTTTGCTAAGTGAAAGAAGCCAGTCACAAAGGACCAAATATTCTATGATTCCAGAATAAGCAAATCTTATATAGAGAGAAATAGTAGATTAGTAGTTTCCTTAGGCTAAGGGAATTGGGGGAATGGGCATTGACTGCTAATGGATATGCTTTTTGAGGGAAAGGGGTAATGAAAATGTTCTAAAGTGATTGTTTTTATGGTTGCAAAACTTTGTGATGTACTAAAACCCATTGAACTATCCACTTAAAATGGGTGAGTTGTATGGTATGCGAACTGTATCATAATAAAGTTGTTAAAAAAGTACATTGAAGAAAATGCCTAAAATTTGAATAGACACTTTAGAAGAGATACGTTCAAGGACATTAGGGACATGAGCATGTACTCAATATTATTAATATTAGAGAAACTGTAATTTAAACCACTATAGGAATGTAACATAATATTTCACAGACCATTTGAATAATAAAAAAAAAGACTGACAACACCAAATATCAACATGAATATATGTAGTAAATGGTACCCTTATATACAGCTGGGAGTGGGTAGTAATGCTATAACCAATTTGGAAAAAAAGAGCTTTTGACATTTTCTTACAAATTTAATATTAGCATACCGTATGATCCAGGAATTTAACTCTTTGGTATTTAATAAAGAGAAATAAAAATATGTCCACAAAAACACTTATCCCTTGAACAAAAATTATAATAGCAGTTGTAAAAAAACACCCACAACTGAAACGATCTATATGTCTATGAACAGGACATTTATGAAACATAAATGAAACATTTATGGTATATTCAAACAATGTAATGCTACTCAGCAAAAAAGTAAAAGGAGAATTACCAATACACATTCCATTTATATGACGTTTTAGAAAAAGCAAAACTAATTTATAGAGATGGAAATCACATCAGTGCTTGTTTATAGTGGGAGTACAGAGATTGACTGCACAGAGCCACGAAGGAAGGTTTTGGGGTAATAAAAATGTTCTGAATCTTGATTACTATCATAGTTACACAGGTGTACACATTTGTCAAAACTCATCAACCCACATGATTAAAATATAATTTCATACACTAAAAAGTATTTAACTTAATAAAGATGATTTAAAAAATATCTGGAAGTCCCTGACACGTAACTGTTTTTCAACTAGTGTTACTTTCTAACACTAACCAAAGAATAGCTTGATTGGTTTAAATTTTATTCAATATATATAGTTTGACATGGGAAATAATTTACTGGTTAATAGATATTTGGGATCACTTCAAATCTTTTCATTATGGTCACTTCCTACTTTATGCAGACAAAGGATGGTTGAATGCATTCATTTTTCATCAATCTGCACTGAGGAGGAAATAATCACTTTATATTATGATGTGGAGGTGAAATACATCTCGAATTTAAGAGCAGCCTCTGAATAACTGCTTCAAAAAATCTCCTTTGTAGGGGACAAACATAATTTTTTAGAAGTAGATTTAGATCTTTAAAAGACTCCAAACAATGGGAAATTATCTTGGGGATTATATGATGACTGTAGTAACAATGTATTTACTTTTACCATTTTAAACATGTGAGAGAAGCCTAAGCCTTAACCACAATCTTATTATATATGTTCAAAAATAAATTTGGAAGCACAGCATTTGACAACAGAGAAAAATATATGAAATCAAGACTAATGTGAAATTTTCTTGTATGCATGGTCACCATAGAGATGAAATTTTAAGTCATTGAATATTCTAGTGAAACTTATTACACTGTGAAAGCTGAGTAAAACAGGCAGAAAGATCATAATTTAAAAATATTTATTAGGTGCATGGTGTGTGCAGAAGAAAGCACTGCAAAATATTTAATACTCACAAATGTACCAAAATTATACATCAATTCATGGACTCATGCAATGAATATTTACCGAAGATTTCTATGCTACCAGACTCCATGGTCAAGACTACAATTATAAAGGTGAATTAAACAGGCATGGTGTCTGAACCCAAGAGCTTTCAAGCCAGCATTTATCTTAAATTCAAATCCATTTCAATGATAAATTGATAATGCCCTTTTTATTCTGTTGTATTTGTTTTCAGTGTGATTTCATTCAAATCCCATTTCCTTTTTCACCACCTAACTAGTCAATATACCACCCATTAAAAATATAGGAATATAGTGAATAAAGCAATAAAATTATTTGAAGAACTAAAGTTTGATTGGATTGCTTCTCTCTCTCCTCTCCCTACTCATGATTCTTCTTTAATTCCTTTCTGTTCAGTGTCAGTTTTCATAAATCCTTGGAAAACAAATTACTCTATGAAATCTAGGAAAACCTTCCATATTACCTTTAGTTAGAATTGATTCACTAGAGTTCAGATCCAAAGAAAGCCTTGGCTACCAAAATTTTGGTAGAAGAGATTTTGAATTTTTAAAATAAATTCAATCAATCTTACTCTCAACAAGTGGGTGGCTTGGAGAATAACATAATACATGCTCTACTATTTTTTTATTTATTAAATAATAGCATATTATGAGTAAAATAAAAATTAGTGCATCTGCTTTTAAAAACCAATGAAAACAATCTAGGTGCTACTGCCAGGGATATGAAATGTAATCTTCACAGTTCCCAGTTAACCAGAAGTATGCAATGTCAAAATAGCTTTTCAAGTCAAACAACAAGTTTCTTTCAACCTATGAGTTGAGATTTATTAATAGGTCATTATGTCAATTCAGTTGGGCTTAATAAGCATTTAAAAATATAAAATATACATAGACTAGGATAGAAACATCAAAATAGCACACAGTATTGGATATTTAAGTATTGCTTCATGAAACTGTTGTTTATGTTACATATAGGTATATGAGCATGCTGTGTTGCATGTTGAGTTTGGACAAGAAAAAGGACTTTGTATCTTAAGTGTAAAAAGAAAAATTATGAAGAGAAGGCAACTACACTTTTTATCATACCATTGTGAAAATTTACTATATATATATGTACACATATATATGTATATATATATATATATACACATCATGTATATAAATGCATATAATATATAAGTGAAATATAGGTAGAATATATGTTTATAATTATATATAATTTCAACTTTGTGTCATTTCTTGGTTCTAATGAAAGAGATCCTTAGTATGGATTGATAAAATCTGGTAATAAACACAATCCCTATCTCAGCAAATCACTACAATCTCCACTCTATAGTATCAGTACAAGAACTGTTTACTGGTAGTAAAATTGGTTGTCAAGGTCTTTTCCTTTTCTCTATGCCTGAGGCCAAACTCTAGAGTGATGCTAAAAAGCAGCAAACAAGTCTAAATAGCCCATGACATGTATCATCAAGGCCTGAATAACTGGAGAGGTGGCTGCTTTTGAAAAGCAATTATATGTATTCATTTATGACAATATTTTATTTAGTTTCAAAGTAGAAGTTGCTTGTGGATTTAAAGCTGGTGGTCGCTTGACTTTCTTTTTATTGCTGTAGTTTATTATGAAATAAATGATTAGTGCTAAAGAGGTATGGAGAAAACAAAAATGATAACATGAAATGCTACTGTTTCCCAGAGCAATAAAGACAACATGAATGCATTAACATCTTGAGCAGAGATGAGGCAGGAAGTAGATGGGTCCCCTGTCAGGATAAGCAATTGGAGTTCATTCTCTGTGGACAGAAACTCCAAAATATCAATAGCAGAACAATTGAGAGAGGAGGCTTGGCCCTGCCCAGATAAAATATGAGACCACGTATTTCTCATTCTCAAAGTCAAGGAGATCTTCCCGACTAGAAAGCTCCTTGGAGGTCAAAAGGGGAGTGATGCCAAGCTACCCGTAGGTCTCTTTGCTGGAATCCATCTTGGCTGAGATGCGTGCACACACATGGGCAGATACTGAGATAAACCAAATACGGACTCGGAACCAGGAAAATCAAAATGATTGGCCAAAGGGAACCCAGAAGAAAGGCCCCATATAAGTGATTTAAACTACCACAACAGTGCGACTCTCACTTTGAGTCCGCCCGTGTGTCTATCCACATGTACTGTACTCTTTTCCTCCTAATAAACACTTTACTTGTTTCACTACTTTCCATCTTTGTAGGAATTCTTTTCTGCAAAGCTGAAGAGCTAGGGCCTTGTCACTGACCACTGGTCTAGTGTCTAGGATTTGGTGCTCTCACTGCCCCGACCTGACCTCAATCTCTGGCTGGGAACCGAAACCCTGCTTCAAGCCGCTTCAGGCCGAGGCCACCCAAGATCAGAGACGTTGTACTTTTCATGGTTGTCCATTTAATCTAATTATGACAGAGGAAGACAAATAACCTAGGTAATTTAAGTAAATAATAGAGACCATTTCTGTTTTCAAATGATGATAAGGTTATAAGCTGACAACGTATCTAAAAAATGTACTCTATGAATATTCTGTTTAAATATTCTGTATACAGGGTTGGTACTTATTAAATTTAAAAGTTACTATTCAGCACATATTTAGTTATTTTTTGAACCTTTCTTCTCCATGTTTAGTGTTCCCTTCTGATGTACACAGTCCCTTTATGCTGCTCCTCAACAGCTCAAATCCCTCAACTATGGAACTTTCTGAGCCTATGCTGCCAGCCCTCCATGCAGTAATAGCTCCATTCTCCAGACATTTGATTAATTATTCTTGTATGTAACAACCCAGGCTCTCATTCAACTTGGAAAAATAAAGATAATATATAAATTAACACACAACAAGTTGATACAGAACAGTCTTATTTCAATGTTTCAATTCTTACTGATAACATTGGTCTTTAACAGGGATATTTACTGCTTTAAGTAAATGAAACAACCACCATATAAATGTCATAGTCAATGTAGTTGTAAGATTTATTTGGTCAGAAAGACATTCTAGCATCCCTCAAAATTTATGGCATAGTCTGTCCCTCCAACAGATAAGGCTGATTCCTATTATATTTTTCTGCTCTCATTAGGCAAACCATGGTCTTGTTAAATTATTAATATGACCTGGAACCAGGTTACATTCTCAAGGACACCCTTAGCTATGAAATGTAATTAAGTGTTTGATACTTAGAGCTCTTTTACATTATAAAAAAAGTTGAAGTAATGGAGAGTCAAATTGGTGTCAGAATCAACAAATATCCACATTATAATTCAGCTTTAGAAATAAATGAGAACTTTATAGAGGTTTTGAATAGCTCAGACAATACTAAAAATAAAAGTTATTTTTAACAATGTTTATAAATGTATATCATAAAAAATACAATTTTGGCCATGTTTTCATTTGTAAATTAAAATTTGGAAGGCAACCATGCCTTATGGTCAGATTTTCTCTTGGTGACCCCTCAAAAACAGATTTCTGGTCAAAATCAGCCCTAAAGATATGTAAGCACTGGAATATATCCTATTGTTTGATTTCTACACCCTTCCCATCCCACAATCCCCTACACTCTATTTTCTACAAGCAAAATCAAGGTAAAATAAATTTCAAGAGCTAATAAATAGGTAGATATAAAACACATAGAAATAAATGTTCATCAGTTTAGTGACAGAAGAGAGTGATTTATGGGCTGATTAACATGTATAAGCCTCTGATCATTCTTAACACTAACTCTTCCCTCTGACTTAGTTCCTTCTCTAGGTATTGGGAAGGATATATTTTTCTTAAACTGTCATGCCTGAAGCAATTTTATTGATTCCTCAAATTCTTGGAAAATAGGTGTGTAGATCCCAGATCCCCCAAACTTAAGCTTTCAATTTACTATCTATTACAGTTAGCCTAATAAAAAATAGAGTAAGACCTATAAAGTAGCAGTAACCTTCCACTTGTAAAACCCCAATAAAAAGTTATCTGAAGTATAAATCACATTGAATTTTTATACTTTTGTAACCAGGGTGTCTTTCTTCATTAGCACACAATGCAAATGCAGCCACATTTTTTTCTTTCTCTAATTAATCACTTAAGAACGCACCCACACATACTAACAGAAAGTGCAATGACTCCTTTCTGAGGCTTTATTCCCTTAAAATTGCCCAAAGTTATCTAATTCTTATGGATTCCAGGATGGTCAAATCCTACCTCCCAAAGAGAAAGATATGAGATTCTCAACATTGTAACATTGTAGGAGCAGACATGATTTCCAGCTTCTGTTGCTTTTATTAAAGCAACAACAGGGTTGATGTTAAAAAATATGTAATTTATGATCTAATGTGTCATCACACACAGATATGGAGACATCTTGGGTAGCTGAGATGTATGCATAGGTCAAATAATTTGATTGTGTTGGTTACAAACTTTATAACTTAGACTCATATAACCTTCAAAGATTCCCAAATTAGGATAACATGACAGGGTGGTTGGATCTGATGAAGCTACTGGCTTTAAACATACACTGTGCAGGAATCAGCTTTTCCTGAAAAACAGCATTCTAGTATGGAGCCTGGGTAACCAGGTCAAATTTTCCTTTTCATGTTTTGTTTACATTTAGGATCTTTAATGTCTTTTCTATCAGCCAATCTGTATTTGGAGCACCTCAATCCACCAGAAATATTCTATAATATTGAACTTCAAAAAAGAAGGTATCTGAATATCTATTTATTTCCTCCTGGTCAATTGATTTACTCTATGCAAATTTACTTATGACTAGTATGTAAGAAGTTGGAAGATTCTTTAAAAATGTGTGTGTAGGGAGAGGGAGTGTGTATTCATTATACCTGGAAAGAATATGCATTGAACAAAACTGTTCTTATTTATTTATTTATTCATTCATATAAGATGTTGAGAGAGAAAAATGTTTTTTCTCAATTTAAAAGTATTACTTAATAGTTATGTTACAACGATATTATCCATCAAAGCTAATATATTTTAACTAGCATGTCCTAAAGTAAATTCCAATGAACTTGGAAAGTTAATAAATATTATCTGAGAAATGGTTTTGTTTCATATGTATTTGGGAAATGCTTGGTTAAATAGGCATAAACACGTTTCTTTAATGGAATACTTAATAAGATCTTTTACATTCTAATGTGCATTGTAAAAGTGCAAGAGTAGCATAAATAAGCTGAACCAGGAAACATTTTATTCAGAGAATTTCACTGGATAACTAATTCTTGAATATACTTTGGTGGACTTTATGTAAACCGTCTGCACCAACTGAAAATTTAGTATCAATTATCTCATTAGAATAGATACACTTTTAGAGGCAAAACCCTAGAAAACATGATAAAAACGTATAAGAATGTTAGTTTGGTGGACCAATACTCTGCCTCTCCCCACCTTCTCCCCAGCCCCACAGCAAACCTAATATGTGTTGTTTAAAAGATAGGTTCTGATGTACTTATGGGCTCCAAAAAAATAAAGATCTCCAATGTATAAAAGAAACATAGGGGGAACAAAAACTACAAGCTGAAACCTCAATATGAAGAGTGAGTATACACAAAAAGAAGTTTATCATCCATACTCTTTTGAGGAGACAAGACCTCTGGCCTCATGAAGGTGGACAAGCTGAGCTTGAGATTTTAAGTTTAGGGCTGGCAAATTGGAAGGGTGGCAGGATAGTCCGTGGTCTGGACCCAACAGAAACTAAACCCTATTCTCTCTAGAGAAAAGCACCAGCTTTTCCTTTGATTAAGTATTATTAATCAAAAATTTAAAAACAAGCAAGTCATTATGAGTGAGAGTCAAACAACAAACAAGAGATTTAGAGATATCAAAGATTACAGACACTGGGGCAAATATAAAATATAAATAAATATTCATGAAACTTTAAAATAAATTCTGTAACAAATAAGGGAGTAATAAGACATTATGTAAATGGAAAAGGCATGTTTGAAAAAAGAAACAAGGGTAAACTTAAAAAAATATAAAATTAAATTTAAAAAAATCACAGGCTGGATTAAGCTAGTTATTAGTCATATTAAAAAAAAAAACAAAAACTAAAGACCTGCAATAACATGGATGGACCTTGAGGGCATTATGCTAAATGAAATAAGTCAGCTAGAGAAAGACAAATACTGTAGGATTTCACTTATATTTGGAATCTAAAAACAAAACAAAGGAAAAAAAAACTCATAGAAGAAGAGATCAGATTTGTGGTTACCAGAGGTAGAGATTAGGAGATGGGGGGATTGAAGAAAAGTGGTCAAAAGGCACAAACTTCTAGTTATAAGATAAATAAGTACTAGAGATATAACATACAAAATGATGACTATAGTTAACACTGCTATATGATATCTATGAAAGTTTTAAGAGAGTAAATCCTGAGTGCACTCATCACAAGGATTTTTTTTTGCTTCTTTGTTATTGTATCTATATAAGATGATGGATGCTAATTAAATTTATTGCAGTAATCATTTCACAATATATGTAAGTCAAACCATTATACTGTACCACTTAAACATATACAGTGATGCAAGTCAATTATATCTCAATAAAACTAGAAAAGTATAAAGAAAATTAAGGACCTGAATGATTCCTGAAGAAACTAACTCAAATGTAACATTGAGAGACAAGTAGATGGGAAATATAAAAATTTAAGAAATGTGAATGATAGGATGGGAAAGAATACTGCTGGTATAATTAAAGTCCCAGAAGGAAAGAGATAGATTGATGAGATGCAATATTCATCTAGAAATTGCCTAAGACTTTTGTTGAACTGATTAAAACATAAATTCACAAATAGGGAAACACAATGTATACTAAGATGGTAAAGGATATTAATTACATAACTAGACATGTAATGAAACTGCAAAATATTAAGAAAAAAGATTTTAAAAGTTGTCGAAGACTGAGGATTGAAGCTTAGAAAGCAATAATAATTACAGTGACAACAAACATCTCCACCAAAATAATGCCAATCAGAAGACACTGTTAAAAAGTGTAGAGAGAAAATAAATATAAGATTAAAATTGTGCCCTCAACAAAAATATCATTCAGGAATAAGGACTAAATAAATAAATTTTCAAACAAACTTAAAACTGATTTTAGGACTTCCCTGGCTGTCCAGTGGTTGACTCCATGCTTCCAGTGCAGGGGGACACAGGTTCGATCCCTGGTCGGGGAACAAAGATCCCACATGCTGTGTGGCATGCCCAAGAAAATATGAAAATAAAAAAACTGATTTTATCTCCAATTGACCTACTGTGAAATATTTTCAAATGGTTGTATTGTAAGAAGAAGGAAAACTCACCTAAAAAAAAATCTGTGAGAAAGAAAGGATAGTGATTTTAAAAAAAAAGGACTTTAAGAGAATTTTAAGAAAATTTTTCAGTATAAAAGAATAAAAATAAGGTTTTATTTTTATTAGAAAAAAATAGAAAATTTTTCCTAAGGAAGTTTTTAAAAAATAAAAATTAATCTTATACACTAAACAAAGTAATATGTAAGTCATGAGTTTAAATTTGAGTTAAAGAAGTTTGGAGACCTATTTTATGACAGAGATATTAAGGTATTATCATCAGATTTGTTATATATATATATATGGTGAAATGTCATGGATAAAGAAACAGAAATAAGGTATATAACTCCCAATTCAATAGAAGCATTCACAAAAAAGAACTGAAAAATACCAAAAAGCAAGTAAAATTCAATACAAAAAGCAGAAAAGAAGAAAAGAAACAGATATAGAAAACTAATAAAAAGAGAAAGCAAAAAATAATATGTTAGAGAAATTCCAAATGCTTTATTTCCCATAAAAGTAAATGGTCAGAAATAATCATATTTAAATATACCTATGAGGCTGAAATAATTAGATTTAAATATACCTATAAGCTATATAAAATAGGAATATACATCCAAAATTATGGATGAAATATAAAGATTGAAAAGGAATTGGTTAAATTTTTTATATAAATAAATTTATATACTTATAAAACATATCCAATATTATATAACCAAAAGAAAGTGAAGATAATTACTTTAATATCAGACATATTAGAATTTCTGAGAAAACACTGTTAGTGAGAGGGAATGTCACTTTATGTAGCAGGCAGAATAATGGACCCCAAAGATGTTCACATCCTAATCCTTAGAGCACATGAACATGTTAAACGACATTGTAAAGGGGACTTTACACATGTAATTAAGGTAAGGAGATTATTCTGGATTATCCAGGTTAACTCAGTATAGTCACATGAGTTCTTAAAAGTGGAGAAACTTCTTGGGTTGGAACTAGAAGAGGAATGTGACAGAAAAGAAGGCATAAAAGGAGTTCAGAGAAATTTGAAGCATAGGAAGATCTCAAACCACCATTGCTGATTTTGAAGATGAAGAGGGAGTGTCAGGGAATGTGGATGGCCTCTAGATGCTGAGAATAACCCCTGATAGATAGCAAGGGAACAGGGATGTCAGTCCTACCACTGCAATAATAGCACAGAAAAGGAGAAGAACAAATAAAGCTATATGAGTAATGGTGCTATGTCTAACTAGAATTAAATTAGTATAAATCATAAGTAGATTCTGATAAATTAGAGACATATGTTAAGCCTTAGGGCAAACCTTAAGAAAATAATGTAAAAGTATCCTGAAATCATTAAAGGATTTAAAATGTTACAATATTAAATACTATTTAATACAAAAGAAAGCAGTAATGGAGTAAAAGAGAAAAAAAAAATGGAGACATACTGAAAAACCAAAAAATGATAGATGTAAATCCAACTATATCAATAATAACATTAAATGTGAATGAATATAAAATACAATATAAGGGCAAAGATTGTCAGACCTGATTTAAAAAACAAACAAACAAGGTTTAACTGTATGTTTTCTAAAGGAGACTTACTTTAGGTTCAAAGATACAAATATCTTGAGAGTAAAATGATAGAAAATATATATCATATAAGAAGACACCAAAAAGAGCTGAACTGAATATATTTATATCAGGCAAAATAGACTTTAAATAAAAAAAATACTACAACAGGTAAAGAGGGACAATTATTAATAATGAAATGTTCAATTCATTAGGAAGGTCCCTTTATCTTCCTCAGTTTTAAATATCATTGTCTTGGTTATCAGAGGGTGTTAGATTTTTGCTTTTATTATTGTATAGGATTTGGAAAACTGATTAGAAAATAAGATCTATTTTAAGTTCTCATATTTCTGCCTTTTTCTTTCTTGCCCCAACATTCCTCCATTTAGCATTTCTTGCCTGTCTGAAGAACTTTCTTTAGTCATTTTTAATAGTATGTCTGCCAGCAATACATTTTTTAGTTTCCCTTCATCTGAGAATATTTTATTTCCCCATTATTTCCCATAGGATAATTTCATTGAATATAGAATTCACAGTTGACAATTATTTCAGCATTGGAAAAATATTGTGTTTTTCACCCTCCCTGCACTAGAACCTTTGCAGCAGAGGGGAGTGCTGAAGCAAGAGGGACCCGTGCACATACAGCAGTTCAATGTGCTGCCTTGTAGGCGTCTGCAGCTCTGCTCAGATGCAGCCCATGTTCGAATGTTTTCCCTGACCATGGATGCCCCAGATCCAGTGCCATGCTGTGGTGAGGAATGAATGGGGCCAGAGTGTTTGCTCAGCTTGGGCTGTGGTGCAAAACGAGGTGGTCACAGTAAACCCAGCAGCCCCTAGAGTGGACCTCTCCCTACTCTGCCTTGGGGACAAGACTGCTTTGTTTCTCACAGCTGATCACTGTCCCAAGCCTCCATAGTTCCTGATCTATTTTGGAACTTCTTAGCCAAGGAGGCAGGACCTGTGTGTATTTTCTGTATGTGTGGCAGGGTGTGAGATGTGGTGGAGTGGCTGAGGTCAGAAAATGGGCTGCTTCTAGAGTGTTGCTGGAATATGTATCAACAACTGTTGCCACTGCCCAACCTGGGCTCTGCCCCAGGACTAGTTGCTTCTATGTCTCATGGCCAAGTCTTTTCCCAGTCCTGGTATCCCCAAATCCTGTGCTGAGCTGTGGTGTGTAGTAAGTGGGGCTGGAGTGTTCACTCAGCTAGGGCTGGGGCCTGAGGTGTACCAGGTACAGGAAATCCAGCAGCTGCAAGGGCAGACGTCTCTTTGCCCAGCCTCTTGGTCAAGCCAGTGTGTGCACAGAGTTCATTAGCAGAGTCCAAGCTTCTCCAGCCTTTCTATCTGATTCAGTGGTCCTCCAACCAGCCAGGACCCCAGGACTGGGCCACCCCATCTGTGTCTCAATCTGCTCACTCCACAGGATGTGTGCCCACTCATGCAATTTTCATTTTCCTCTGAGTCCCCTCCCAGGGGCCCAGATCTCAACCTGATAGCTTTTCTCCCCTTCCTACCATATTATGTGTGTATCTTTCTTACTGCCTTGGTGGTACAGGAATCCTTCTGTCATTTCCAGTTAGTTTTCAATAAGAATTGTTCCACATGTAGATGTATTTTTGATGTGTTCACCAGGGAAGGTGAGTTCCATGTCTTCTTACTCTGCCATCTTGATCTCCCTTATTAGCCTAATGTTTTCATTAGCATCTATAAGTTCCATGAGGGGAAGCTGAAACCACAAATTTGATAAGCCTTCCTGAATCATTTTTTATTAATAATATTATGGGATTTTTTAAGGCTAGCCATTATATTTCTTTGTATGCAATTTTTAATTTGGTCTTTCCATAGATACCAATAAAACAGCTATTTATGGTGAGAGCTGTCAAAAACTTACCAATTTAGAAGTTATTCCAATTAAAGAATCCATTGTCTGGCCATTGACTAGTAGGAGCATGATAGCAATTCTAACCATAAACTTCTTTATGGATTAACCATGGATGCAAGAGGCATCTCCAAGAGAGTACAGTCCTCATAATCTTAAGAGAGGTAACTTCCAGAGTTAGAATATGAAGGGCTCTGTTTTTATGTTTTGTTTTCTTTTATGGTTTTTGTTTGCTATTGAAATTTAGTTCATGTACATAATTATGTTAGATTCAGGTGTACTAAATAGTGATTTGACATTTGCATACATTATGGACTAATCACCACACTAAGTCTGGTAACCATCTGTCCCCATGCAAAGTTACTACAATATTATTGACTGTATTCCTTATGCTATATATCACATACTCATGGCTTATTTATTTTCTAATTGGAGGTTTGTGCCTTTTAATCCCCTTCACCTTTTTAATCCCCCATCTCCTCTCTCTTTTTTAACCATTCATTTTTACTACTTGTCTATGAATCCGTTTTTGGTGTTTTTTTTTTTTTTTTGGTTTGTTTTGTTTGTTAGATTCCACATATAAGTGAGATCATATGATATTTTTATTTCTCTGTCTGACATTTCACTTAGCATAATACCCTCCATTCATGTTTTCAAAAATGACAAATTTCCATATTTTTGTGGCTGAATAATATTCCATTATATTATCCATTCATCTATTCTAGTGATGGACACTTAGGTTGCTTCCATATCTTGGCTATTGTAAACAATGCTGCAATGAGCATTGGGGTGCATGTATCATTTTGAATTAGTGTTTATGTTTTCTTCAAGTATATCCTCAAAACTGAAATTGCTAGATCATATGGCAGTTCTATTTTTAATTTTTGTGAAGAAAACCTGTTCTGTTTCCATAGTAGCTGCATCAATATACAACCTCACTGATAGTGCAGGAGCATTCCCCTTTCCTCCATCCTCACTAGCACTAGTTATTTGTTGTCTTTTTGATTACACCCATTCTAACATGTGTAGGAGATATTTCATTGTGGTTTTAAATTGTATCCCCCTCCCAATGATTAGTGATGTTGAGCATACATTTCACCTGTCTTTTGGCCATCTGTATATCTTCTTTGGAAAAATGTTTTTTCAGTTCATCTTCCCATTTTTTATTTGGGTTGTTTGTCTTTTTGATGTTGAGTTGTATGAGTCCTTTGTACATTTTAGATATTAATCATTAATCAGCTATATTGTTTGTTAATATATTCTTCCATTCAACATCCTGTCTTTTCATTTTGTTAATAGTTTATTTTCCTGTGCAAAGGTTTGATGTAGTTAAATTTGTTTATTTTTGCCTTTGTTTTCCTTGCCTGAAGACACATATCCGAAAAACAATATTGCTAAGAACAATGTCAAAGAATGTACTCCCTGTTTTCTTCCAGAAGTTTTATAATTTCAAGTCTTACATTTTGTCTTTAATCAATATTGATTTTACTTTTGTATATGATGTGAGGAAAGTTGTCCAGTTAGATTTTTTTGCATGTAGCTATCCAGTATTCCCAACACCATTTATTGAAAAGGCTATCGTTTTTCCATTGTAGAGTCTTCCTCCTTTATCATAGATTAATTGACCATGTAAGTGTAGGCCAATTTCTGGGCTCTCTATTCTGTTCCATTGATATATGTGTCTGTTTATCAATTTTGTTTATTTTTTCAAAAAAGACAAGTGTAGATTCACTGATTTTTCCATTGTCTTTTTGTCTCCATTTCATTCATTTCTGTTCTGATTTTTATAATTTCTTTGTATTAACTTTGAATTTTGTTTGTTCTTCCTTTTCTAGTTCTTTTAGGTGTAAGGTTATATTCCTCTTTGGAGATTTTTCTTGTTTCCTGAAGTAGGCTTGTATTGCTATAAAATTCCCTCTTAGAACAGTTTTTGCTGTATCCCATAGATTTTGGATTGCTGTGTTTCTGTTTTCATTTGTCTCCAGGTGTCTTTAATTTCCTTTTTTTAAAAATATTTTTCAATGATATATAGGTTGTTTAGTAGCGTGTTGTTAGACTCTATGAGTTTATGGGGTTTTTGCAGTTTTCTTTCTTGTAGTTTATTTCTAGTCTCATACACTTGTGGTTGGAAAAGATGCTTAGTATGATTTCAGTCTTCTTAAATTTATTGAAACTTTTTCGTGACCTGACATGTGATCTATCCTGGAGAACATTCCATGTGCACTTGAAAAGAATGAGTATTCTTTTCTTTTTTTTTTTGCATAAAATGTTCTATATATATATAAATAAATTCCTTCTGCTCTAATGTGTCATTTAAGCCACTGTTTCTTCATTGATTTCTGCCTGGATGATCTCTCCCATTGATGTAAGTGAGGTGGTAAAGTCCCCTATCATTATTGTATTGCTGTCAATTTTTCCTTTTACGTTTGTTAATAATTGTTATATGTATTTCTATGTTCCAATTTTGTTTGTTTGTATATTTACAATTGTTATATATTTTGGATGGGTCAATGCCTTTATCATTATGTAATGTTCTTCTTTATCACTTGTTTCAGTCTTTTTTTGGAAGTCTATTTCCACTGATATAAATAATGTTACACCAAATTTCTTTTTGTTTTGATTTTTATAGTATACCATTTTCACCCTTGCTCTTTCAGTCTGTTGTGTATCTTTAGATCTGAAATGACTCTCTTTTAGGGTATATATATATATAGAGAGAGAGAGAGAGAGAGAGAGTCTTTCATTTTTATCCATTTAGCCACTATGACTTTTTTTTACATCTTTACTGGAGTATAATAGCTTTACAATGTTCTGTTACTTTTGGCTGTATAACAAAGTGAATCAGCTAGATGTATACATATATCCCCATATCCCCTCCCTCTTGAGCCCCCCTCCCACCCTCCCTATCCCACCCATCTAGGTGGTCACAAAGCACCGAGCTGATCGCCCTGTGCTCTGCAGCTGCTTCCCACTAGCTATCCATTTTACATTTGGTAGTGTATATATATCAATGCTACTCTCTCACTTAATCCCAGCTACCCTTCACAATCCCCGTGTCCTCAAGGCCATTCTCTATGTCTGCCTCTTTATTCCTGTCCTGCACCTAGGTTCATCAGAACCTTTTTTTCTTTTTTAATTCCATATATATGTTTTAGCATACAGTATTTGTTTATCTCTTTTGACTTACTTCACTCTGTATGACAGACTCTAGGTCCATCCACCTCACTACAAATAACTCAATTTTCTTCCTTTTTATAGTTGAGTAATATTCCATTGTATATATGTGACACATCTTCTTTATCCATTCATCTGTCAATGGACACTTAGGTTGCTTCCATGTCCTGGCTATTGTAAATAGTGCTGCAATTAACATTTTGATACATGTCTATTTTTGAATTATGGTTTTCTCAGGGTATATGCCCAGTAGTGGAATTGCTGGGTTATACGGTTGTTCTATTGTTAGCTTTTTAAGGAACCTCCATACTGTTCTCCATAGTGGCTGTATCAATTTACATTCCCATCAACAGTTCAAGAGGGTTCCCCTTTTCTCCACACCCTCTCCATCATTTATCGTTTGTAGATATTTTGATGATCACCATTCTGATACCTCATTGTGGTTCTGATTTGCATTTCTCTAATGATAAGTGATGTTGACCATCCTTTCATGTTTTTGTTGGCAATCTGTAAGTCTTCTTTGGAGAAATGTCTATTTAGGTCTTCTGCCTATTTTTGGATTGGGTTGTTTCATTTTTTTGATATTGACCTGCATGAGCTGCTTGTATACTTTGGAGATTAATCCTTTGTCAGTTGCTCTGTTTGCAAATATTTTCTCCCATTCTGAGGGTTGTCTTTTCATCTTGTTTATGGTTTCCTTTGCTGTGCAAAAGCTTTTAAGTTTCATTAGGTCCAATTTGTTCATATTTGTTTTTATTTCCATTTCTCTAGGAGGTGGGTCAAAAAGGATCTTGCTGTGATTTATGTCATAGAGTGTTCTGCCTATGTTTTCCTCTAAGAGTTTGATAGTGTCTGGCCTTACATTTAGGTCTTTAATCCATTTTGAGTTTATTTTTATGTATGGTGTTAGAAAGCATTCTAATTTCATTCTTTTCAATGTAGCTATACAGTATTCCCAGCACCACTTATTGAAGAGTCTTTTCTCCATCGTATATTCTTGCCTCCTTTGTCAAAGATAAGGTGACCATATGTGTGTGGGAATATCTCTGGGCATTCTCTCCTTTGCATTGATCTATATTTCTGTTTTTGTGCCAGTACCATACTGTCTTGATTACTCTAGCTTTGTAGTATAGTCTGAAGTCAGGGAGCCTGATCCTTCCAGCTCTGTTTTTCTTTCTCAAGATTGCTTTGGCTATTAGGGGTCTTTTGTGTTTCCATACAAATAGTAAAATTTTTTGTTCTAGTCTGTGAAAAATGCCATTGGTAGTTTGATATGGATTACATTGAATCTGTAGATTGCTGTGGGTCATATAGTCATATTTCACAATGTTGATTTCTCCAATCCAAGAACATGGTATATCTCTCCATCTGTTTGTATCATCTTTAATTTCTTTCAGCAGGGTCTTATAGTTTTCTGCATACAGGTCTTTTGTCCTCTTAGGTAGGTTTATGCCTAGGTATTTTATTCTTTTTGTTGCAATGGTAATTGGGAGTGTTTCATTAATTTCTCTTTCAGATTATTCATCATTAGTGTATAGGAATGTAAGAGATTTCTGTGCATTCATTTTATATCCTACTACTTTAACAAATTCATTGAATAGCTCTAGCAGTTTTCTGGTAGCATCCTTAGGATGTTCTATGTATAGTATCATGTCATCTGCAAACTGTGACAGTTTTACTTCTTTGCAGATTTGGACTCGTTTTATTTCTTTTTCTTCCCTGATTACCATGGCTAAAACTTCCAAAACTATGCTGAATTATAGTGTTGAGAGTGGGCATCCTTGTCTTACTCCTGATCTTAGAGGAAATTGTTTCAGTATTCACCATTGTGAACGATGTCGTCGGTGGGTTTGTCATATATGGCCTTCATTATGTTGCTGTAGGTTCCCTCTATGCTCACATTCTGGAGAGTTTTTATCATCAGTGGGTGTTGAATTTTGTTGAAAGCTTTATCTGCATCTATTGAGATTATCATATGGTTTTTATCCTTCAATTGTGAATATGGTGTATCACATTGATTTTTTTTTGTATATTGAAGAACTCTTGCATTCCTGGGATAAACCCCACTTGATCATGGTGTATGATCCTTTTAATGTGCTGTTGGATTCTGTTTGCTAGTATTTTGTTAAGGATTTTTGCATCTATGTTCATCAGTGATATTGGTCTCTAGTTTTCTTTTTTTGTGAACCTCTTTTTCTGGTTTTGGTATCAGGGTGATGGTGGCCTCAAAGAATGAGTTTGGGGGTGTTCCTCCCTCTGCTATATTTTGGAAGAGTTTGAGAAGGATAGGTGTTAACTCTTCTCTAAATGTTTGATAAAATTCAACTGTGAAGCCATCTGGTACTAGGCTTTTTTTGGTTGGAAGGTTTTTAATCACTGTTTCAATTTCAGTGCTTGTGATTGGTCTGTTCATATTTTCTATTTCTTCCTGGTTCAGCCTTGGAAGTTTGTACTTTTCTAAGAATTTGTCCATTTCTTCCAGGTTCTCCATTTTATTTGCATATAGTGCTTGTAGTAGTCTCTTATGATCCTTTATATTTCTGCAGTGTCTGTTGTTACTTCTCCTTTTTCATTTCTAATTCTGTTGATTTGAGTCTTCTCTGTTTTTTTCTTGTTGAGTCTGGCTAATGTTTTATCAATTTTCTTTATCTGCTCAAAGAACCAGCTTTTAGTTTTATTGATCCTTGCTATTTTTTCCTTCATTTTTTTTCATGTATTTCTGATCTGATCTTTATGATTTCTTTCCTTCTGCTAACTTTGGTTTTATTTTTTTTGTTATTTTTCTCTAGTTGCTTTAGGTGTAAGGTTAGGTGTTTATTTGAGATTTTTCCTGTTTCTTGAGGTAAGATTGTATTGCTATAAGCTTCCCTCTTTGAACTGCTTTTGCTGAATTCCATAGGTTTGGGTTGTCGTGTTTTCATTATTTGTTTCTATGTATTTTTTGATTTCCTTTTTGATTTCTTCAGTGATCTCTTGGTTATCTAGTATTGTTTAGCCTCCATGTGTTTGTATTTTTTACAGTTTTTTTCTTGTAATTGATATCTAGTCTCATAGTGTTGTGGTCAGAAAAGATACTTGATACGATTTCAATTTTCTTAAGTTTACCGGGCTTGATTTGTGACCCAAGATAAGATCTATCTTGGAGAATGTTCCATGAGCACTTGAGAAGATAGTGTATTCTGTTGTTTTTGGATGGAATTTCCTATAAAAATCAATTAAGTCTATATGGTCTAATGTGTCATTTAAAGTTGGTGTTTCCTTAATGATTTTCATTTTGCATGATCTGTCCATTGGTGAAAGTGGGGTGTTAAAGTCTCCTACTATTATTGTGTTACTGTTGATTTCCCCTTTTATGGCTGTTAGCATTTGCCTTATATATTGAGGTGATCCTATGTAGGGTGCATAAATATTTTTAATTTTTATATCTTCTTGGATTGATCCCTTGATCATTTTGTAGTGTCCTTCCTTGTCTCTAGTAATATTCTTTATTTTAAAGTCTATTTTGTGTGATATGAGTATTGCTACTCCAGCTTTCTTTTGATTTCCATTTGCATGGAATATCTTTTCCATCCCCTCATTTTAAGTCTGTATGTGTCCCTAGGTCTGAAGTGGGTCTCTTGTAGACAGCATATATAGGGGTCTTGTTTTTGTATCCATTCAGCCAGTCTGTGTCTTTTGGTTGAAGCATTTAATCCATTTACATTTAAGGTAATTATCGACATGTATGTTCCTATTACCATTTTCTTAATTGTTTTGGGTTTGTTATTGTAGGTCTTTTCCTTCTCCATGTTTCCCGCCTAGAAAAGTTCCTTTAGCGTTTGTTGTAAAGCTGGTTTGGTGGTGTTGCATTCTCTTAACTTTTGCTTGTCTGCAAAGGTTTTAATTTCTCTGTTGAATCTGACTGAGATCCTTGCTGGGTAGAGTAATCTTGGTTGTAGGTTTTTCCCTTCCATCACTTTAAATATGTCCTGCCATTCCCCTTTGGCTTACAGAATTTCTGCTGGAAGATCAGCTGTTAACCTTATGGGAAACCCTTGTGTGTTATTTGTTGCTTTTCCCTTATTTCTTTTAATATTTTTTCTTTGTATTTAATTTTTGATAGTTTGATTAATATGGGCTTTGTTGTGTTTCTCCTTGGATTTATCCTATTTGGGACTCTCTGTTCTTCCTGAACTTGACTATTTCCTTTCCCACATTAGGGAAGTTTTCGACTACAATCTCTTCAAGTATTTTTCTCAGACCGTTTCTTTTTCTCTTTTTCTTCTTGGACCCTTATGATTCATATGTTGGTGCGCTTCATGTTGTCCCTGAAGTCTCTGAGGCTGTCTTCAATTCTTTTCTTTTCTTTTGTTTGTTTGTTTTTTTTTTTCTGCTCTGTGCCTTTTATTTCCACTGTTTTATCTTCCAGTTCACTTATCCATTCTTCTGCCAGCCACTATGTCTTGTTTGGAGCATGTAGTCCATTTACATTTAAATTAATTATTGATAGGTAGGTACTTATTGCCATTTTGTTAATTGTTTTCTGATTGTTTTGTAGTACTTTTTTTGTTTCTTCTTATTTTGCAGCCTTCCCTTGTGATTTGATGTCTATCTTTAGTGCTATGTTTGATTCTTTTCTTTGTGTGTGTGTGTATTTATTATAGATTTTTTGTTTGTGCTTTCCATGAGGTTCATATATAACAACATGTATATATATATAAGTGTGTGTGTGTTTGTGTATATATATGTATATATATATATATATATATATATATATGTGTATGTGTTTGTGTGTGTGTGTGATTATTTTACTTTGATGATCTCTTAAGTTCAAACACATTTTACTCACCCTACATATTCACTCCAACCCCCACATTTAATATTTTTACTGTCATATTTTACATCATTTTTCTTATGTATCTCTTAACTACTTATTATGGATATAGATGATTTCACTTCTGTCTTTTAACATTCCTACTTCTTTGTCAGAGATTGATCTACTACCTTTATTATATGTTTGCCTTTACCAGTGAGGTATTTTTCTAAATTTTTAAATTTCTAATTGTGGTCTTTTTTTTTTTCACTTAGAGAAGTCCCTTTAACTGTTCTTTTAAAGCCAGTTTAGTGGTGCTGAACTCATTTAACTCTTAAAACTTGTTCTGTCTCCTTCAGATTTGAATGATACTTTGTCATATAGATTACCCTTGGTTTAGTTTTTTTTTTCTTTCTTTCTTTCATAATTTTGAATATATAGTGCCACTATCTTTTAGCCTGCAAAGTTTCTCCTGAAAAGTCAACTGATAATATTATGGGAGTCCCCTAGTACATAACTAGTTGCTTTTCTCTTGCTGTTTTTAAAGATTCTCTATTTACCTTCAATTTTCCCATTTAACTATAATGTGTCTTAGTGTGGACCGCTTTGGATTAATCATGTTCAGGACTCTCTGTGCCTCCTGGACCTGGATGATTATTTCCTTTCCCAGGTTATGTAAGTGCTCATCTATTATTTCTTAAAATAAGTTAGCTTTCCCTTTCTCTCTTCCTCTTCTGTAACCCCTATAATGGAAATGTTAATACACTTTATGTTATCCCAGAGGTCTCTTAAACTATCCTCATTTTTTAAAATTATTATTTTTTTCTTTTTTTATGTTCAGCTTGGGTAATTTCAACTACTATCTTCCAGTTCACTGATTCATTCTTCTGTATCATCTAATCTGCTCTTGATTTCTTCTAGTGTATTTTTTATTTCAGTTGTTGTATTCTTCATCCATGTTTGTTCTTCTTTATATTTTCTAACTCTTTGTTTAAATTCTCACTGTGTTCATCCATTCTTCTTCCACGTTTTTTTGAGCAGCTTTATGATCATTACTTTGAACTCTTTATCAGTAGGTTACTTATCTCTGATTTGTTTTGTTCTTTTCCAGCCATTATTTTTTATTCCTTTATTTGGAACATACTCCTCTATCTCCTCATTTTGCCTAGTTTTCTGTGTTTATGTCTATGTGTTACATAGGTTAGTTATATTTTCCAATCTTTCAAAAGTGGCCTCTGCTAAGAGATGTTCTATAAGGCCCAGGAGCATGCTCCTCGCCCATCACCAGAGCTATATTCTTTAAAGGTGACTCCTACATGTGTGGCATGTGCCCTTCTCTTGTGATGATTCTACTACATAGGAGTATCTTTATGCTCTTGGGGTAAAGATGGATTTCTTGAAGCAAAAATATTAAAATGTTGGTACCCCTGAGTGTATTAAATTAAAGAAATCCTTTAACCAAAGACAACAGATAAAGAGAGAGAGTTACAAAGAAAGAGAGAGAAGGAGGGTGAAGTGACAGTACACAAAGTGTACTTGCAGTATTTATTACTGAAAAAAGATTAGTCTTCATAAATTATATAGACTGAAAATCAAAATGAAAGTAACAATATACATAATTTGGGGGAGTAAAACCAAAACTGGGAACAAGAATTTCATAAAAGAGCTATAAAAGATGCCAAATTGTATCTGAAATAGTGATCAAACTCATTACTAATTGGAGAAATGTAAATTAAAACCACAGTGAAGTATATTAGCATGTCCATTATATTGGCCAAAAAAAAAAAAAAGTTTCAAAGTGCCATGTACATGTATTCACATGTGTGGATCAAAAAAGAATTGTTATACATTAGTTATGGAACTGAAACTTGTGCGATTTAGAAAACAAATTGGTATTATCTGGTAAATTTTAACATTCACATACCCTAGGACTAAGCAAATTAACTCCAAGTATATATCTTGAAACATTTGTGTATGTATACAAGAGACATATACATGGATGATCAGAAAAGCATTTTTTCATAATAACCTAACCTTGAAAACAACCCAAATGATGATTAATAGGAGAATAGCATAAATACATTATAGTATATATACACAATGGATTATTTTACAATGATAAAAATAATAAATTATACCCCCTTGCATCAACCTAGATAAATATCAGGAACACATCCCCTGAAAAGAAGCAAGTCATGAGATATTACACAGTTCTTTTAAATAATAAGAACAAGTAAAATTTTCAAATACATTGTCTACAGATTTATCTATAGGGTAAGGATAAATACAAAATTTAAGATAGTGGTTATCTCTGGAACAAGAGGTATTCTCATGAAAAAAGAGAGTAGAATGGTGGTACATGGGGCTGGGGTTTGGGAGAATTAGCGTTATATTGTTAAAGGGTACAAACTTGTAACAAGTAGCTAAGTTCTGAAGATCTAATTCAGAACATAGTTATTCTATTCAAAAATAAACTTCAAAGTTGCTAAGAGACTAGACCTTAATTGTTCTCAGTACAAAAAGAAATGGTAATTATGTGATGTGACAGAGGTGTTGGCTAATGCTACAACGGTAATCAAATCGTAGTCTAAAAATATATCAAATCAACACTTTTAACACTTTAAAATTACAAAATGTTATATGTCAACTTAAATAAAGAACTAAAGGAGAAGAGTAAAAAAATAGATTTGGGAAATAAAGTATAACATTATTTTCAAGTTTCTTTATAATTAAATATGTTAACTAGACTTATTGTAGTGATCATTTCAATATATATACATATTTTGAATTATTATGTTGGACGTCTGAAACTAATATAGTTTTTATGTCAATTATATCTCAATAGAAAAAAAATGTATTTTGCAAGTATGATCAAAAATAAATTGTATCTTACACCTGATTCTTTTACTTTGGCAAGTGAAGCTATGGATCTTTGCCAGATCCATAAGAAGGCATGAAGTTAGATGCTCAAACTTCCTGTAAATATTGATATGACAATAGATTGATGATAAACGTAGATGTCATTGAATATATTATTCATTCCATTAGTAATTATTTGGGATCCTGATTATTTGATGGAATATTTAGAAATAAAATGTGAAAGATGTAGAACTGGTCTAGTTGACATTTCTGTTTGTACTTTCTAATCTCAGAGCAAAAATATGTAAATCTATCATTTCTGCTAAACACATCACTATGTATTTATGGTTATAGAAATTGTCTGCATGTAGCATTCAGTGGATATTGGCTTAACAAGGCACATATTGGCTGCAAATTGCTTCTATCACAAATCATTTTTTAAAAATTTCATTGTGGGTTAAAAAAAAGAGGCAGGGAGAATAGGTAGGAAAGTAGCATATAGGTAAATGAAGCAGTGTTGGTAATATTCTCATTCTTAAAATGACTAAGGGGTTAAATAATACTCATTTTGTTGTTTTTTTCATTTTTTTCACATCTAATGCATTAATTTTGGGGAGTAACTTTCAAATAGTATTTAATAAAATATGTGGAACTTTGTGAAAAATTGAAAGAATACCTTGAGAAGTGAGGAATTGTTGATAGCAAAAAATCTAGGAAGACCAACATTATTTGGATTAGTAGAAAGCAAGCTTTGTCATAGTAACACTAACCTCTTTTTAGGGTTAGACAAAAACTTAAGAAATAAGGTACCAAAGGCATACTCAACACTTTGAATTTGAAATAAACAGGTTTGTTTAAATTGTTAGCCTGAGGTATATGTGTCTTTCTTTAAACCTGGCAAAATTTGTCTACAGGAAAATTGATCTGGTTCCTAAGTACTTCCTCCTAGGGCCGGCCATCTGTTTCCATTATGTCATGTATGCCAGCTGTGCTTCCATAAAGCATTGAATGAAAATTGCATTTTTTTTAATGTAAAAAGGAATGAAAAACATGATGTGATGTTAGAGCTACATTTGAGTAGCTCTAATACCTTTGAGTAGCACATATCTACACAGTCCAAGTTGCAATGCAATAAAATTCAACAGCCTAGAATATAGTAAAAATAAATATAACAGTTTTAACTGAATTATCCAGTTATCTGGATACTTTATCTAGATATTTATCTATCTTCTTATAATTATTTTCAAACGTTATTAAGGAATAAAAAGTACTATTGTACTTTTTAGTTAACACATAAAAAATAGAAAAGACTGGTATTAGAATAAAAGGAAATTTTGCATCTCACTTTTAATGATCTAGGAGAATAATCCAATCCATTTATCACAATTAAGGGCATTCTGGGAAAATTTTGATAATGACTAATGAGAGAAGCTAGCATCCCTACTTTTCTTCAGAGAGAAAATGTAATTAAACTAATTTTAAGAGATTAACTCCAATCTTAATATTACAGAGTGTATGAAATGATAATGTGACCAAGATTTCATAGTGTAATGTATGTGAAAAACTTAACTTTATTCTCAAGGGTCATTTGAAGTACATGGTAAAAAAGGATGGTTGGTTTTCTTCCACTGGAGCACTTAATTATACTCAAATTTAAAATATGCATTTTTAAAATGCATGACTCTTTGGAAGAAGTTATTCATTCACTTCTTTGTATTCTTATCCTAATATAACTATACCCAGTTCTATAACTTTTTCACATCTAGGATTATTTGATGAAAAATCTTAATATACGTATATTTTCCCAGTGATAAGGCCATGGAGGATATGGACAAGAAAAAAATGTGCAGAAGATAGAGCTGGGATTGTAGTGAACAATGCAAAAGGTATTTTTTCTCAAAGAGAAGAATCAGAGTCTAAGCAAAGAAATTGCCCACCGCTAAGGTAGAGACCTTTGACAATACCTTCCTTGCAGCATTATATATTTGGTATAGACCATTGAATGCTGTGGGTATCCCATCTCCTTTATTCTGAATGGAAGATTTTTTTTTATTATTATTCTGTCTTACCCTCACCATTTTATATTGTGAAGAGGGAGAGTAGATTATTCTTTCATTTCATATATACTCAGTTTGTAAACAGCCATACCCAAATCTGTTAGAAATAATTGTACATCATCTGTACGTTCAATGTTTTATGCTGAGATTTAGTGAATGGCTGGAACTTTGTTTTTTTCCCTTCAAAGTAGTGTGCTCCATGTGAGAGAAGAAGTATGTAAAGAATATTTTGTGATCAAAGGTAAAGAATATTTTGTGATCAAAGGTTGGGGTTTGACTGAGACTATTCTTTCTTAGCACTCAGATAAACCGTATTTTCTAAGCTCTTCTGCAATTATGCATTACTGTATAAGTGATTTCTAATGAGAGTGTACTAATGAGAGTGAGAGGAATGTATTTCACTATCAGACCTGGCCCGTGGAAACCTCTCATGTGTGAACCTTGCAGCTCTTTCCCTTTCTGAGGTTTCCTAAAAAAAAGCACAGCACTATTGAAAGTCCCCTGTTGAAGATGCTGGAGACACAGGATGGAAGGAGTATAACCTCTGAATCATAGTGTGAAGAGGAGTCACCTGTAGAGTAGGAAATTTCATTTGAACTGTATGTAAGAAATAAATTCAGTGGGTTAAGCCATTGAGATTTTAGAGTTCCTATTACAACTGGTAATATAATTTCTAAATTTACATGTATGTGTTGGATACGTTCCTGGAGATAAATGGACAGAAAGAATAGTGAAATAATTCAAAAATCTCCTGAATGAATTAATAAACTTATAATTCATCATTTTATTCCCATTACTAACCACAGTCTGTCACATAATGTAAATTCAAAAACTTTAATGAAACAAAGTGAATGATTTTATAACTAGCTCTATTGTAAACGTGCTTTGAGAAACTAAGCCATATAACTTGCCCAAATCTTGTTTCTCCTCGTGTAGGGAGATATAAAAATTTCACTTGCCAGACACTATTTTTGAAACCAAATTGTGGTAATGCATATAAACTATAAAGTACTATAAAATGTAGAGAATAAAATATTATAAGAATAAAATTGTACATTTATGAAGTCATTTTCAAACATTCAAAATTATTAATATATTTCTGGACAAAGAAAAAGAAGTAGTAATTTTCAACTTCACATTCTTCTGTTGTTTATAAAAGGTAATTTCAGTTGTATACTTCCTACCATATAGGACTTAATAAAGTTATTTTCATCTTGAATAAAACAGATATAAATTTTCTCTAAAAATATGTTGACCCTCCACTGGTATGTGCTCTGACATGGTCTATTTTATAGAATCGTATAGTACATAGTAATCTCTTAACCTAACACATCTGAGATATTAAGAAGCTATTAAAATATACAAACAGCTCATGCAACTCAATATCAAAGAAACAAACCACCCAATAAAAAAATAGGCAGAAGATCTGAATAGAAATTTTTCCAAAGAAGACATACAGATGGCTAACAGGCACATGGAAAGATGCTTAACATTGCTAATTTTTAGAAAAATACAAATCAAAACAACAGTGAGATATCACCTCACACCTGACATAATGGTTTTTATCAGAAATTCTACAAATAACAAACGTTGGAGAGAATGTGGAAAAAAGGGGACAGATGTACACTGTTGCTGGGAATATAAATTGGTGCAGCAACCATGGAAAACAATACGGAGGTTTCATAAAAAACTAAAAATAGAACTACCATATGACCCAGCAATTCCACTCTTGAGTATATATACAGAAAAAATGAAAACACCAATTAAAAAAGATAGATGCACCAATATTCATAGCAGCACTATTTACAATAAACAAGACATAGAAGCAACACAAGTACCCATCAACAGACAATTGAATTAAGAAGGTGTGGTGGATATATATACAATGGAATATTATTCAGCCGTAAAAAATGAAATACTGCCATTTGCACCCATGTGGATAGACCTAGAGAATATTATGCTTAGTAAAATAAGTCAGAGAAAGACAAATACTATATAACATATGTAGAATCTAAAAAATAATACAAATAAATGTATATGCCAAACAGAAACAGACTCACAGATATAGAAAACAAACTAAAGAGGAGAGGAAAGCAGGGAGGGACGAATTAAGAGTATGGTATTAACAGATACAAACTACTATGTATAAAATAGATAAGCAACAAGGATTTACTTAATAACACAGGGAATTATACCCATTATCTTTTAATAACCTATAATGGTGTATAATCTGCAAAAATAGTGAACCACTCTGCTGTATACCTGAAAACAACATAATAAATCATAAATCAACTATATCTCAATTAAAAAAAAAAGTCATTTAAAAGTCTTCTACCATCTCATTTAACTTTGATGGTTTTGATAGTGTAGAGATAAGAATTCACGGGAAATAATCAGGGGATTTTTGTTCTGGATCTTAGTCTGCCACTAACCAGATATGTAATCTTGGGTATGACAAAGAAAATCTACCATATTCAGGTCTAGGTTACACAGGAGGATAAATCTTGTTGTATATGTAGGGAGGCATAAGAAAAAAATATTTAAAATTCTATGAGCATGAAAGTAATATTTTTTCTTTTCAATTTATACATTTGGACTTTTTTGATCTGTGAAAATAATTGGCTCGACTACCACAAAACTGTATCTATTTTTAAAGTGGTTGTTTTTAGCCCCTCTAAACCTGAAGAAAATTATTTTACTTCCCTACCTGCCCCTCCAAAAGTGAACTGAAAAGCCAAATATAAGCATCAGGTGACTCCATCAGCTAAGTGGAATGTTTTGGAGCTAGACTAGACTAGAATGAACAATTACTATTCAAAGTCTATGGGTTTGTACTGTACAATTTGGATTTACTGTGACCCCTGTCTAAAACAAAAATATCAAATAATTTAGGAGTATGTGGTAGTTAATTTGTGTCAACTTGACTAGTCCATGGCGTCCAGTTGTTTGGCAAAATACCAGTATAAATGTTGTTGTGAAGGTATTTTTTAGATATGATTAACATTTAAATCTATAAAATTTGAGTAAAGTATATTACCCTCCACAATGTAAGCGGGCCTCATTCAATCAGTTGAAGGCCTTAAGAGTGAAGACAGGTTTTCTGAAGGAGAAGAATTCTTCCTCAGTACTAACATAGAAATTCTGATTGTATTTTCAGCCTATATATTGAGATATATAAGCCAATTTCTTAAAATCTCTTTCTTTCTAATATGAATATGGAGAGATCTGAGATATAGATAGGTAGATATCTTATTATATATTATATATTTGAGGTATGTAACATATATGGAATTTGGGGGAGGGGTAAATGTGTGAGGCCTGGTTTCTGTCATTGAGAAACATAATAAATTGACCAAGCAAAATACTACATATTTTAAAAAATAGAGAAACTCTTTTCAATGTTGCTTGACCTATTGGAGTAATCTGATTGAGCTCCATGTTCTTGAAGACCCTCTGAGTTTGTCTCAGATTCTGAACAACCCAAATAATTTTCCTCTGGCAGGGAGTACATTTTTAGCATGGGTCCAAAAGTCAGAGAAAAGTCAAGTAGATATAAAGAAGACCTAAACCTGACTAGCAGTATAAACTCAACCACTGACTCCATGAGAACACTGACCTGTTTCTATCATTATAGTTTGGCTCTTTTAAAAATTTCATATGAGGGTTGATGTCAGCAAGATGGTGGAAGAGGAATTCTCTCTGTCTCCTTCCTTAATGAGATACTGAATTAGCAACAGTACATGGCCTAACTCCCTTTCTGAGAAGTTCAATAACCAGTTAAGAAGCTCTTGCAGCCCAGGTAAGAAAGAAACCAGCCATATCAAAGCTGATAGAAAAATGTGAGGCACCTACTCTCCAGAGCCCTCCTCAGCACAGCATAGTGTGTTTGGGGCCAAACTTTTAACTCTCAGCTTCTTCCTTGGGTGGGAAAATAAATACTGAACCATACATACAACATTCTAGAACTTCAAGGGGCTGTCCAAGGTATTGTTTTTGTTTTGCCTGTCTGAGAAAGATGTTGGAACTGTCATACTCTAGATGCCTAAGGACTACTGAGAACAAAAGAAGGAGACAGGCTTGCTTTCAGCTTGCTGCTGGTCTAGAGGACCCAGGGTACAACAGAGGTTGATACAACTTGGAGGTTTCTCTCTTGAGTGGGGAAGAAAAAGAGTAGGAGCATGCATCTAACATTCTAAGTTTGAGGTATCTGCTTAGGGACTGGTTTTAGTCTGGTCCAAATCTAAGACATAACAGGAAAAAAGTTCCAAGCTGGGGGCTGCTGAGAACAAAGGCAACAGTTTGGACTAGGAAGCATGCAACTTCCAGAATCCTTCAACTCTATCACAATGCAGACTAATCAGGAGAAACCCTCAGCTCCTGGCTTATCCTGAGGGAGTGAAAGAACTAGAATATGTGTATTACTTTCCAGATTTTCTAAGGGTTTCCCAAGGGACTAGTCTCTCTCTTGTTTGTCTGAGAGTGCTGCTGGTACCCAGCACACTTTACTGGCTACAGACCTTTAAGAACAAAAAAGAGGTGGACGGTTTCTTGTGGCCTGCGACTGCACCACACAAACTGCAGTACTACAAATAACACCAAAGGAAACAAGAGATCATGATCTCTTGAAAAAATTGGCAAGAAAAACATCTCTATAACTAAAAATATACACACACAAGTCCAGAGAAGACACATCCACAGAAAAAGTGTGTGTGGCTTCTAAAATTTCTAGCCAGGCTGATCATTGAAGGTATTTCTCAGTATAAAGCCAGGCCATAAAGACTGGGAGTAGTGGGTGTATCTTCAAATGCACAATTACCAATGCAAAGCTACAAGAAACTTAAATAAACAGTAAAACAGCCTAATCAAATGAACAAAATAAATCTCCAGAACTAACCCTAAAGAAATTTTAGTCTACAAACTAATTGACAAATAATTCAAAATAAGTATCATGAATATGCTCAACATTCTGAAGAAAAATGCATTAAAAAAACAAGAATTTCAACAAAGAAATATATGTATCAAATACCCAAACTGAAATTCTGCAGCTGAAGGATACAAAGACGGAATAAAAAATTTTTCTAGAGGGATTTGGCAGCAGACTTGACTAAGCAGAAGAATCAGCAAAACAAGTTATTTCAAATCATATAGTCAGAGGAGCAAAAAGAAAAAAAAGAATGAAGAGTGAAGAAAGCTTAAGGGACTTGTAGGTCAACATCAAGTGGATGTATTATGGAATTCCCAGAAGGAGAAGAGAGAGAAAGAGGCAGAATGTTTATTTGAAGAAATAAGGTCAAAACCATCCTAAATCAGGGGAAGGAAACAGACATTTGGATTGAAGAAATCCAGCAGCTTCCAAATAGAATAAACATAAATGTATCTACACTGAAAAATATTATATTGTAACTCTCAAATATAAAAAAGCAATGAGAGAATTTTGGTAAAGAACAAAACTCTTCATCATATACTAGGGAACCCCCATTAGACTATCTGTAAATTTCTCAGCAGAAACATTGCAGGCCAAAGAGGAGTGGTAAGATATATCAAAATGCTGAAAAAAAAAAAAACAGTCAAGAATATTGCATCCTGTAAAACTGCCCTTCAAAAATAAAAGAGTAATAAAAACTTTCCCAGAAAAGTGAACACTGAGAAAGTTCATCACCACTATACCGGCCTTGCAAGACATGCTAAAGTCCTTCAAGTCAAAAAGAATGCTAGATAGTGATACAAATGCATATGAAAGTATAAAAGTTGGTAGTAAAGATAAATGCATACACAAATAAAGAATATGGTAATGGTGTAATGGTGGTGGAGATCTAAATTTAAATTCTAGTATAGAGTTTAAAAGACAAAAAGATAAAAACAAAAATAACTATAAAATATGTTAATGGATAAACAATATAAAATATATAATTTTTACATCAGTAACATAAAGAGGGAGTGGAGAAGTAAAGAGTAGAGTTTCTGTATGTGATTATAATTAGTTTGTTATAAGCTGAGACTATATCACTATACTATAAAATGTTTCATATAAGTCCCATGGTAACCACAAATAAAATACCTAATAAAAGTATACAAAATAAAATAAATTAGTCATAGCATGTTACAATAAATAATCAATGAAACATAAATTCATACAGTAAGAGAGAAAAATAGGGACAAAAATGCTACAAGACAAGCAGAAAGCAATTGGGAAAATGGCATTTCCTATCAGTAACTACTTGAAATGTAAATGGACTAAAATCTCCAGTCAAAATATATGGAGTGACTGAATGGATAAACAAAATAAAGAAACAAAGAAAAACAAGAACCAATTAAATGCTGTCCACAAGAGATTCACTTTAGACTTAAGGACACACATAGGCTGAAAGTAAAGTGATGAAAAAAGATATTCTATGAATATGGTACCCAAAAGAGAGCAAGGGTGGGCATATTTATACCAAGCAAAATATATGTCAAAAGCTGTCACAAGAGAGAAAGACATATAACAATGAATAGTCAATTTTCCAGGAAAACATAATAATTATAAATTTAAATGTAACTAATATCAGAGCTCCATGTTTCAGAGCACCCAATACATGAAGCAAACATAACTGAAGGGAGAAACAGAAAGCAATGCAATAATTGTAGGAGATTTCACTTTAAATTATGAATAAAACAACCAGACAGAAGATCAATCAGTATATAAAGGAACTGAACAACACCATATACCACATAGACCTAACAGTCATATAGAACATTCTATCCAATAGAAGCAAAATAAACATTCTTCTTGAGCACAAAGGGAAAATTTCCTAAGATATATATCATGTTAGACCACAAAACAAGTTTTAACAAACTTAAGAAAGTTGAAATCACACCAAATGTCTTTTTCAATGACAGTGGAATGCAACTAAAAATCAATAACAGAAGAAACATTGAAAAAATCACAAATATGGGCAAATTAAACAACATAATCTTGAAAAGCAATATATCAATACAGAAATCAAGAAAGTAATTAGAAAATATATTGGGACAAACAAAAATACAACATACCAAAACTTATACAATGCAGCAAAAACAGTACTAAGAGGCAACTTTATAGTGATAAATGCCAAGGTTAAAAAAGAAACAAGATCTCAAATTTACAACCTCACTTACTCTCAAATAGCTAGAAAAAGAACAAACTAAGGCCAAAGTAGGTAGAAGGAAGGAAATAAATGAGATAGAAATAGAAATACAAAAAAAGCTGAATTAAAAAAAAATCAATGAAATTAACAAATCCTTAGCTAGACTAAGAAAAAGAGATAAAATGCAAATAAATAAAATCAAAAATGAAAGAGAAAATATAAGAAATAATGCTACAGAAATACATAGGATCATAAGAGAGTACTATGAAAAATTATATGCCAACAAATTAGATAACCTAGAAAAAAATGGATACATTCCTAGAATCATACAACCTACTAACACTGAATCATGAAGAAATAGAAAATCTGAACAGACCTACGACTAATAAGGTGATTAAATCAATAATCAAAACCTTTCCAACAAATAAAATCTCAGGATCAGATGGATCCAGTTGTAAATGCAATCAAACATTTAAGGAAGAATTAATGCCAATCCTTCTCAAGCTCTTCCAAAACATTGAAGAGAAGAGAACACTTCTAAACTCATTTTATCTGTCCAGCATTACCCTGATACCAAAGCCAGACCAAAACACTACACACACACACACAAAAAAGAAAACTAGGCCAATATCCCTGATGAATATAGAAGCAAAAACATTAAACTAAATACTAGCAAGCCAAATCAAACAGTACATTGAAAGAATTTTACACCATGATCAAATGGGATTTATGTATGTGATGAAAGGTTGGTGCAATATATGAAGATAAATCAATGTGCTACGCTATACCAAGAGAATAAAGAATAAAATCACATGATCACCTCAATCTATGTAGAAAAATAAGGTGACAAAATTTAACACCCTTTCATGATAAAAACACAGAAAAAACTAGGAATAGAAGAAAATTATCTCAATGTAATAAAGGCCATATATAACAAGCCCACAGCTAACATCATACCCATCAGTGAAAAAAATCTAAGATCAAGATCAAGGTTAGGATGCCCACTCTCACCACCTCTACTCAAAATATTACTGGAAATCTTAGATAGAGAGATTAGGAAAGAAAAAGAAATTAAAGGCATCAGAATTGGAAAGGAAAAGGTAAAATTATTCCTATTCAGGGATGACATGGACTTCTAATATAACAACCTAGAAACAACATAAAGTGTCTATCAAATCTATCAAAAGTAAAAAGAATAAATAATAGTATAGTAATTCATTGTAATTTATGTGTGTGTGTGCATGAGTGTGTATTTAAAGGCAGACCAAAAACTGGAGCTACTTGCAATGATACAATGACATGGATGAATCCCCCAAACAACTGAGCAAACAAGTAAGAAACAGAATAATGATATTGTATTTTTCTATTTATATAAAATTCAGAAAGAGGTAAAATTAAACTATATCATTTTAAGGTATTTACAGGTGATAAAATTCTAAAGAAAAGCAAGGAAATAATTATCACATCACTTTGAGGTGTGTGTGTGTGTTTTGTGTGTGTGTGTGTAAATTTTGCCAGAAATATAAAGAAATATGGTGGGTAAATTACCATAGCAGTGAGGGTTTCAATACACAGCTTTCACTAATTGATTAAAGAAATAAGCAAAAAATAATGATACAGAATATTTGAGTAACATATATAGCAAGAATGATCAAATACATACATAGAACACTGTACCAAACAGTTAAAGATTATGCATTCTTTACAAGTAAACAGACAACATTTATGAAAATCAACAATATAATATAAAATAGAGCAGGTGTCAACAGTTTTAAAGTATTCTTTTCATACAGATAATAATCTCTGAGTGCAATGTCATTCATTTTAAAATAACTAAAAGGTTACTAACAAAAATCATAAATTGAAAATTAAAAAAAAAACACATTTCTACATGATTCATGGATCAAAACTGAAATCCCAATAGAGAATAGAAACTATTTAGAATTGAGGAAAAACAAAAAATATTACATATCAATACTTATGTGATACATTTAAAGCATAAAAAGTGAGATGTTTATAGCATTAAAATTTAAATTTCAAAAATTCCTACAGAAATTTTTTTAAAATGAAGCCTCTTCTAAAATTATAAATCGAAGGCCAAAGAGCCAAGTATAGCCAAATACCCCTAAAGAAATAAAAGAGGAAAATTTTCCCTACTAGAAATTATGATTTATTGCAAAATAATTGGAATTAAGACTGTGTGGTATGGTTATAAGGATAGAACACTAATAAAACATTAGGGAGTTAATAAACAAATCTGTACAAATATGAATGCAAGATATTTTACAGTGGTGTCATTAGAAATCAGCCAATTGTCATGGAACAATTGTTTACTCAGAGGCTAAAAACAAGCAAAATACACCATATGCACCATATACAAAAATGAACTTCCAATATAGTGAAGATTTAAATATGAAAGGCAATTTTTAAAAAAATTCAGAAGACGTAAATGGAGATGTCATTCTGATCTTTATTTAAGATACACATTCAAAAAAATTATACACTTACAGGGCAAAACAAACTAGCAATTCATCCTTGCTGAATTTGTGGACTTTTGATCATCAAAAGACATCATAGAGTTTTCACTCTGGAAGTGGATGTTTGTAACACAAAAAAACAATAAAAGATTAGTGTTCACAATATATTAAGAAGTCTATGCATATAAACAAGAAAATGTCAAACAACCTGACTGGAAAGTAGGCAAAGGATACAAACATTTGTGAAAAGGAATTTCATAGACAAGAAAATCTGAGTAACAATAGCATGTAAAGAACATCTGATTAGTAATCAAGAAGTTAAAACCATGGTGTAGTGATACATTTACAACCAAATTTAAAGAAGAAATATTCAAACTGAAGTATGTCTTAATGCACCTTAGGGAAAAACTAAGGCAGATTTTCAATCTCCATATATATTTTTTCCAAGTATTGACCTAACTGAGAAGTTGCTATTTCTCTTTCCCCAGCTCCCTAGTCACAATCACCAATCTCCAACTTAGCAAACAGGCAGCCATCTCTGCTATCCGGAATGTTATTATACTACAGTAGACTCTAAAAATGTGGGGCGTCAAACAAGGGAATAATTTGAACATGAAAATTTCTGAGAAAGATTGTTGTGAAAGCAAACTAAAAGGATCTGTAAGGAATCTTGATCTTATTTCATGGAGGAAAAAAAAAAACAGTCAAAGATCTTTGTCTCAATAAATAAACCAATCAATCACTCTATCAGTCATCTATTTATCTACACAACTACCTACCAATCTTTAAAAGTGAAATGATTAATGATGAATCTTAAGGTTTATTCGAATTAAAAAATGAAATCACACTTTTACTGACAATAGAGTCTGATTTGGCTGATTGCTTACAGTGAGGATTGCTTTTGCCAATTAGGCTATATAGAAGGTATTTTTTTGCAATTTGTATGATCTAAAATCTATAATTAGATCCAAGGTTTGATGAAAATATATTTAAAGTACTTTTATAATATGCTGGAATAAGGCACTTTTATAATATGCTGGAAATTACATACTTTTGCAACCCTTTATATTGAGTAAAAATATTTGAACACGTAAAAAGGTTTCTACTCCAAATTCCAATGGATAGGTGTGAGGGCATCCCTCATCAACATGGAGCTCTCTGACACCAGTTGGGTGTCTTAAAATTCAACTCAATTCTGACAGTATCTATCCTGAGATATTATTAGATTCCATTGGTTAAAGCCTCAGTCCTATATAACTGCCTCTGCCCCCTGCCCCACTACAGACCCAATCACAAGCCTCAGTTATCATGTGTGCTTCTGATAAATGACCATAAATCAGTTTCCCACAACCCTCTCCTTGAGTTTGATTAATTTACTAGAGCAGCTCAAAAAACTCAGGAAACCCATTTACTTACTAGATTACTGGGTTATTACAAAGGATATTAAAGGGTACAAATCAACAACCAGATGAAGTGATACGTATGGTGAGGTCCTGAGCAAAGGAGCTTCTGTCCCTTTGGAGTTTGGGTTCCCACATTTTGGCACATGGAAGCATTCTGGTTAACCAACCTGGAAGCTCTCCAAACCCCTCCTTTGGTCGCTGGTGATTGATTAAACCTCTAGCCCCTTTTCCCTCCCCAGAAATCAGTGAGTGGGATTGAAAGTTCCCACTTTTATAGATGGTTTTCCTGGCAACAAGCTCTCATTCTTATGCGCTTTTCAAAAATCACTTCATTAACAAAAACCTAGTTAGGGTGGAAAGGGGTTTGCTATAAATAACAAGAAACCTATTTAACCTATATGGCTCTGAAGCAATTTTAGAAACTGAGGATAAGAGACCAAATATTATTTTAAAAATATGTTCCCATTGCTCTTATCACTCAGGGAATGCCAAGAGTTTGTGATACCAAGCTGTGATCCAGGAACCCTGGATGGAGACCAAAATATATATGAGAAATATACTTTGATTATCTGAAGGACAAAATATATATTTCTTATAAATCACAATATTGCAATGCTAATTGAAACATACGTTAAGAAGACATAGATTCCACAATTATTTTAGGAGTATTCAAGAAAAAAAATGTTTAAAGATCGCTGCTCTAAAAAGAAGCACATGTCCAATAAAATTGTGCATACAATGTTCATAGCATCATTGCTTGTATTAGAAATAAATATGGAAACAAGCTGAGTAAGTTAGGCAATTAATAGATTCATGGTGGAATTTTCATATAGTAGAAAACCATAGAGAAGTGAAAATAAATGAAATATAAATATACTAAGAACTTGGATGAATGCATTTGATAGACATTGTTGAACAAAAAAGCAAGTTATAAAAAATAAATATAGCATTTTCCCAGTTATATTGGATATTGAAAACATGGAAAATTAAACAAAGTATGGTTGATGGATATATAATACCAATAAGGAAAATAAGGGTTTTATACATGCTTATTTCAGGATAGTTCTATTCAGGAATACTGAGAAAAATGAAATGCATGAGGGCAAACATAGGGCTTCAAAGCTATTAATAATCATCAAATTTTTAAAATTAGTATAATAGTTTAATGATCATTGGCTTTATAATAATTTTTAAACTGTACGGAAAACACATAGGATTTTATGTGTCTCTCTCTCACACACACACACACATAAAAAGAAAACTTTCTAGAAAAAATTACCCCTTGAAAATTTTACCCAAAGATACTTAAAGTATATGTACATGTATACTATGGTTATTTTGGGAAGAAATTTTATTATTTACATTTTTTTTTTCAAAATTCTGTTATTTTAAATCTGAAGGCACAGTCTAAATCATGTTTTTAAGTACATTTATTTGGAAGAATCCTTTGTTGCTCAAATTCCTATATTTGGTTTGATGCTGAAAAACAAGTGGGAGCAGGTGCAAGTTGTATCTGTGGGGAAATTGGCCAGAAATAGTAAGCAAAACATGTTTAAGTTCAACATTCTGTGGGGAAAGGAAGTGCCAAAATAATTCTGTCACATGGCTCCCAATTTTAAAACATGGTGCAATATGAGTATTCACTAGGAAGGATAGGGCTTATCAACCTGAACATTATTTACCTTTTGAGCCAGATAATTTTTTATTTTGGGAGGATGTACTGTGCAGTGTAGGATCTTCAGAATCTTTAGCAGCATCCATGGCCTGTACCCACTACATGCAAGTAACATCACCAGACCCAGTTAACACCTGTCCTCTGGGGAAAGAAGGTTAAAGTCACTACAGTTGAAAACCACTGATGTAGGGTGAGGTAAATAGCAGAATATATACATGTTAAAAAGTGCTATGTCTCTTAGTAACTCCACATATAAATTATTGCTATTATATGTATGTATATATATATATATATATATATAATCAAATTACTGAGGGACAGAGATACCACTTTGACTTTGTCAACCTAAATAAAGAGGTAAACTGAGGAAAGCTTGAATTGTCAGAAAATGAGTTTATTCAGGAATAGAAGAGAAATTGCAATTCAGGAAACACCAAATGTAGCAAGCTACAGGCAAGTCTGTTGAAGGTTTGGGGTGGGTTGTGTTTATGGGCAAGGAATGCAAAATGGGGGAAGTACAACCAGAGTCCAGTCAGTTTATTGGTTTGAGGATAGGGAGAGATTCCTGGTGGATGTTCATTGGTCAGGAGATAAGTTTCAGTCTTCTGTAAATCAGTCATTTAGTGGAAATCAGTCTCTCAGTTCTTCAGTTTTGTTCTCCTGAGGGTGATTACCCAAGATTCTCCATTTCACATCCTCCAGTTTCATTTTAAATTGAAATCCTTTCACAACTTCTTAAAGAAACATATGAGTCATGATTCTTCCAGATGAAAAGATGAAGTATAAAATAACTGTTGTATGAAATGAATTCAATATGGATTGACCTAAATGTAAAGCCTAGTACTATGAAACATCTAGAAGGAAACATAGAAAAGTTTTGTGAACTTGAGTTAGAATAACAGAGCTTAGTTAGACACCTATGATATTGTGATATAATTAGAAATATACGTTTGCTCTTCATTCCTGATTCCTGGCACAAAAGCTTCTAAAACTCACAATTTCCTGAGTGACAGGAGTGATAGGAATATATTTTAATATGATATGTGGTTTTAGTTCCTGGTTCCTGACAGAAGAGCTTCTAGACCCTTGGAAAATCTGGAGTGGTAAGTGTCTTTTTGTATGATAATTAGGTAACTCTAAGTGGGCTCCTAGATAGATTCAGGATGGGAGCTGATTGCCAAAGGAACCAACTTCGTTGATTCTAAGGTTGGAACTTTCAGAGCCACCTCCCAAGTTCCAGGGAGAGGAAAGGGGCTAGAGATAGAGTTAATTGCCAGTGGCCAACGATTTAATCAATCATGCTAACATAATGTAAATTTCATAAAAACCCTAAACAATAGGGTTTGGAAAGCCCTATTTATAGGTTTATAGGTGAACACATGGAGGTATATAAGAAAATGAATAACAACTAGTTTTATCCACTTTTTCCCTCAGATAAAGTATAAATTTTCTTAAATTGTATTCCTTCTTTATTACAATTATTCAGCAAGAATATAAAACAGTTTTGCTTTTAAAATTAATTGATAAGTCTAATAAAAAATTCTCCATTATCCTCCTTGAACATGTATTTAAGACCATATTATCTCATGCAAATATTATGTTTCTGACACTAAGAAAAATATGGTACTTATATTACATATGCATTAAACATTCTCCACAAGGTCAGTCTGAGGGTTCATAGCAATGATAAATCATTCCTGGGACTAGTTATCCCATTAGCATGAATTTAAAAGTCATAGACTACTAAAGGAGACACATTTAATAAACAGATCTCCCCCAAATGATTTTTGATTTGTGGATTAGCATGTTAAAATAACCAAATTGGGCTTAAACTTTCCTGAAATTCTATACCACTTTGAGTTATCGTGTTTTCTAATTGTAAAAGTGGTATGCATCAGGTTAAGTTAATCATTACTTTTTGCCTTACAACTAAAAACTAAAAGTTATAATAAGTAGCCTCCCATGATATTGAATATCAGAAATTGATAGATATGTTTTTAGCCATAAATGGCATATGATTATTAGCCACTGAACTAGATTTTAACTTTTACTTTAAAGTACCATGATACTATGAATATAATTTGGACCAAAGTCTTTATATCATTCTGAAACAAGAGGGGAGGGGGCAGGGCACAACCTTTAAAAGAATGACATAGCCACAGTACATGACGAAAACTAGTGAGAACCAACCAAGTCCAAGATGGCAGAATATTCAACTTCCAGTAGACCTTGAGCCTCATCACACGCTCATTGTAATACATTAACATAAGCTAAATGACACAGCCACCAGCACCATGACAGTTCTGAGGTCAATCATATAAGGTCAAAAAGTGGGCAGTGACCCAATTCCTGGAAATCCCCCCCTCCCCCAAAATAGTTGGAATAATCCTCCTACTTATTAGCCTATGAAATTATCCAGCCCCTAAAAACTAACCACACCATATTTAGAGGCCTCTTGCTTCTTGCCTTCCAAGATGACCCACACTCTGTCCGTGGAGTGTGTTCTCTCTAAATAAATCCACTTCTTGCCTATCACTTCGTCTCTGAATTCTTTTGCGACAAAGAAAGAACCTTAAATTCACTGGCAACAATTCTAGTTAAGAGATGATCTTGTTATAATAAAACATTAATAATATTAAAAGTTAGTATATGAACTGAACTTCCAAATTAGACTGAATAAAAACAAATACTGTATTTCTTAATATTGTATTGATCCATAAGAGCAGCACCTCATAATTATATAGCAAGTTATGGTTTTCAAAGTACATAGAGGACCTCCATAGTAATTATGTTCTTTGCACTATAGGGGAGCAAAATTTACCACCCCAAAATGTTTCTTTGGAATGTGGATTATTTCGAGCTGAAAACAATCAAGGCTGTAAAGATTCAGGAAGAAATTTTGATTTTCCCCCTAATTGCGTAAAATAATGTAGATAGAGGACCTGTTCCAGAATGGGAACTATCACCATAGATAACTGTAGTTAGTATGCGCTAATTATGTAGACAGGAAGGAACACAGCAAAGTCTGTTTGTTAAAATTCCTGTGTCCCATTGTCTCTTCATGAGCCAAGAAACATTTGTTTACTAAACATTTGCATTTCCATCTTCTTGTGAATTGCTTTCTTTAACTTTGAAGTCCCAAACTACTTCCCCAACATCCTCTTTTGTCCTCAGCTAAAGATGGCATTTATTGTGAAGTTTCAGCCATTTTGGTGAGTTATTTAGTTTTCCTGGGTCTCTCTCATGTATACATGTTATTAAACTTTAGTTTGATGTTCTTCTGTTAATCTGTCTCATGTCAATTTAATTGTTAGACCAGCCACAAGAACCTAGAAGGGTAGAGCAAAATTTCTTCCTCTCTGACAGCTTTTACTAGTTGTTTAAATTAATTTATTAAAACAAACAGTTTTATTTTTATCTGGTAGCTGTAGCTTGAATCCTTCCATACAGAAGATAATTGTGAGTATAGAATAAATGAAATACTTGGTAGAAATATACTGTTTTGAAACATAATTTTCGCATATAATATTCAGTTTCAATTTTCAAAAGCATTCACTAAAATACCATAAAATAGTTAATCCTCAGAGAACACAAGAAATTGTAAAAATTATATTTCAAGTACATTGGTTGTTCTTTCTTTTCCAATAATTTTTTGAGGTATTGTATTAAATCTCTTGAAATAATTCTCATGTCAATTTAGGGTTTTTCTGTCTTATAAGCTCACTAGTTAAACTTCATTGAGTTTTCAAGGAAATTAAATTATATTTTAAATTTAGCTATGTGTCAAGTAAGACAACAAGACTCAAATATCTGAATCAAATTAAATCAAGTAGATGTTATCAAGGACAAATATGAGACATCAGAAGTCAGCAGTTATAACTTGGTATCACACCCTGTTCTAATTTGTATGAAAATTGAAAATTGTTCCAATTAATATTTGTACTCAGTACAACATTTATATCTATAGCTTCACCTAAAGTTTTAAAATAAGTAAGAAAAAGAAAACTTGAATTACTATTTTTGAACACAAGTTTCCAATGACAACTGTAAAACATGAGAGCAATTTATTTTAAAATTAATATTTTAATTCTTCCTGAAATTATTAGAAATAATATATCTAATTGCCCTTTTGTGGTTATATTGCTTATTTGTAAGATATTAGAAATAATTGTTATAATGGATATTAATAGTTGACAACAGACAGGTTAGGTTATGTTAATTTTCAGTTGTAAATTCAGAATAAGAACTAAAGAAAATGATTAAATCACCTTTTTTCCTCATTGAATGAGACCATATATAATCAACAAATTTGCTTAGTAGTACCAATTTCAAGGTATCAAATTCATATAATATGCCTTCTGTGCTTTTCTAAAAACCCCAAAGAAATCTTAATATAACTTTAAAAAAGGACTTGTGCATACTTCCAAAGAATAACTAAAATTAAACCAATTTCCAAATTCATCCTACATGCTCTAATATATAGCAAAAAGCAGCAGTAGTAACACATCAAGTTGCTGTTTACAATGTCAGTTGTAAAATACTGCAACTCAAAATGATAGAAGTATTTTGTATGGATTAATGACCAAAAATACATGGGAGATAAAAAGAAAAAAATACTAAAATTGAGATTAATATATGCCTTATAATAATATTACTTTAAATCTGAAGGCAAGATATAATATGTAAAATATCCTTATTTAAAAAAAGTTTTTATTTTATTTGCCTATAGATCTCTTAATTTTTTAAAGTCAGCTGCATTTTGAAAAAGTAATAGTCACTATGGAAATTATTATTAGCTCCTTTTATTCTAAGGGAAACCAATAAAAATTGAATTTGTACAGAGAATACAGTTTTTTGTATTGGCACATAATTAACACTAATCCATCTCTGAGACAATATATTTTCTTCTGAAATCATTTTCAATGTTATGTAACTTGCCTTTGTTTATTTTTTATATCATCAAAGCTATTTCTAGTTCTCATTAAAAGTTTGCCAAAGTTTTGATTGTCAATATTTTAATTCTGAAAGGTCACACTCATGGCTGGTGGTCAATCTTTCCTTCAGTTTTCCCCTAGTATTTTAAAAGTTGGATATGAGCCAAGTCAGCAGCATCTCTCTGTGCTTTTGCAGTGGTAAGACATAGTGTGAGGTTTAAATATCTTTTCTTTTCTGTATAGAAAGTCATTCTGAAGTGAGAGGGAAAAGTGATAAAGAGTACTAATACAAATATTGATAGGATTCTAGTCATTCTTTGTTCCTTTTCATCTTAAATTTTGATTGCTTTGTAAGGTTCCTGTGATACTTCCAATAAATTTCCCTTTGTGCCTAATTTTGTTTTCTGTCACTTGCAATCATAGTTCTTGGAAATAGAACAGAAAACCTTAGATGGCACCATAATTAAAATATTTTCTGATGTGTTCATTCAAGAAATGATTGTTAAAAAAAGATAACTATTCGTATGACTAGGCCTAACCTATAACTTTATATTAGCATATTAAACGAGCTGTCAGCACCATCATTAAAAATCTCTTAATTGGATGGAAATCCCTCAATCTTTCCTAGGTAAGTCAACAACAAAAATGTGCTAATTGAAGGAAAAACTGACCCAGTTAGGCAAGTTGCTCACACCAAATGAAGCAACAGTCATCTAGTAAATAAGGTTGCAGCTCAACAAAAAGCTGTAAAGATTGAGGTGGGAAGAGGGACAGTTCCCAGAAAAAAGGTTTGCTCCCCTTAAAAAAAGGTTGGGGGTAGGAGGCTAGGTGATAAAGTAATATCTGTCTACTTGAGTTCTGTAATATCATTTGAAGATGAAATATGAGATTAATATGGTAGAGATGTCTCAAAGCAAAACCAGAGCTGGATGGTAGTTAAAATGGTAAAAACAGATATTTTTCATGACTATTGCAATAGTGGAAAAGGGACCTCAGAATAGAACCAGACTCAATTCCAAATACAGCATCAACAAATGGGAATTTATAGTTAATGAACAGGGTTGGAGTTGGTGAATCATAAATAACTAATAGTAAACATTAGGGGTAAGGGTGGATTCTGGCTAAACCAACCTAACAAGCTTCTTACTGAAGGCAGGCCAAGGTGATTAGACATCACCTGGGGGATGATAGAGGAAAAGGAAACTGATTAGATATTGAAGCTGATCAAATATGGAGGATGGGGGATTCTGGTTAAACTAATTTAACAGAATTTTTGCTAAAATTGGATAATGCATGGATGAACATGGAAGTCCAAAAGTCCAAAAGTTGAGGCCTAATTGAAAAAGAGTTCAGAGAAGCCTGAGTACAGTCTGGTTCAGGAGAGAAAATACATTTTGTCAGATATGTTTGTTCCAAAAGCCTAAAAGTAGTCAATCAAGGAGTCTTCAACATAAGCACCTATATTGCTTTCATAATTGTGTTCCCAACTAATATCCTAGACAACCTATAAAATAAAAAGCTATAAGTAAATTAAAAAAAAAAAACTACTATTTCTCCACCAAACCAAAATAAAGCAAACAAATGAGCAAATAAAAACTCCACTCAACTCTACCAAAGAAAGCTGTTTTTAAAATTTGCTAAAAAGTATGATTTCTTTAAATCTTCTCTTGAGTAACAAGAAGCAAGTAGGACAAATGAGTAGGATTGCTCCTACAAAATGCTTTCCAACTTTTATTCTAAAGCAAAGACTCAAAAACAAATCCAAAGATGCAATTAGTCAGATTCTGAGTGAGAGAGCATAACTATAGACTGACCCAATTTTGCTTTTTCTTTTCCCTCTGTAGTTATGATTTTGTCATGACAACTTATCACAGGTAGAATAAAATGTTTTGAATTTTTCTACCATGCACACACTCTTAATGCTTTAATTCTTTTAGTGAGTTCTAAAGGTTTCTCATAACAGACAAGGGAACAAAAGTTTTGTACATCTTTACATCTGAGAACAATGAGAAAGCTAATGAAGCATTTCTAAAAAAAAAAAAAAAAGCACTTTAAAGCATAATATCCTGGATTCTCATGAATGTAAAAAACATATGTCACAGATTTCCAGTATCTTGAAAGTGTTTCATAATTATTGGAAAAGTGTAACATTAATTTTTAGGCCTAATGGTAAATTGTCATATGCCTAATGCTGTTCATGTCATTAGATACAGAGAAAACAGACACATTTGCAGATTAATTAATGCATCACTTAAAATTATCTTTGCAAAGACAAAGTGAGACATAATAAATCTTAATGCACCTATCAGATTACACATATTTGAGTACAAGTTGCTCTTTAGATGTAAGACTAAAGACTACAAGATGGCAGTGTCAAAGTATGGCACACTTAGGCCATGAAATATTAATAAGAACTAATTGCACTTACCTCTTGACAACATCTAAATGGGAATCAGATTTCAGACCTTGAGTACTTGCAGCAAATTTCTACTACAGAAAAAAAAAAATTGTCCAGTGAACTTTAAAAAATGTCAGCCAACAGGGCTTTTAAATACATAATTTACTATTTTGTTGGCTGCTTATAAATGGATAATAATAAACTCCTGGCTGAATGCAAGCTCATAAATGCAGAATCAAAAATTGGAAGAACACCATAAGATGATAAATGTGCAACTTTATGGTACTAATTTTCCTCTAGGTAATTACAGTGAGAGCAAAGAAACATGTAGCTATAGTGTTAAAATGTGAATGGAAATTTTGACATTCTGCTTGTGCAGAGCAAGATTTTTATAGAGAAAATCTTTGGAAATATAAGCACCCATACCTCTGTAACAGTGCTAGATCAGCAATACTAAGATTGCTGCTTAAGTCGAATGGTCTTCAGTAGGTAATATAACTTCACAGCTAATTTCATTACTATTTTCCTTCCTGATATATTCCTAAACTTCAGGTAGATCTATTGGCTGGTTATATTAATCAACAGCCATAAATATGGGGATATTTTCTTTATGTGCTTTGATAGAACCATTAACATTTTTGTCCACCATATTTACATATATATTTTAAAATACAAAAACATATATGTATACATGATCCTTTGCTACAAATGAACAGTATCACAAATAAATTTTAATTAAGTAATTTATTATACTACAAATAGTTTTTGTCCAGGATGATTTAAATAAATAGACACCTAGAACATTACAAAAATTTTAAGATGTTAACTGAAAATTTTATTAAATTTAGTTTCCATTGTGATGCCACTATGATAAAAGAAACAGAAAGAATATTCATCCATTTTTATAAATTATTTATGAACTAATATTTACCTAATTGTACATAAAAGGAAATAAAGATAACGATATGAAGTAAATTTTATTTTAAATAAATCAATAACATTTAGAAATTATGGGGTTTGTCCTGGCCTTAGACACAGCTCACAAATATCTGTGCACTTGCCATAATTGATCTCTAAGCGTTATCCATGATATCCAGACTCATCTGTCAAGTTACCTAGTGAAAATGTTCACTTGGATATCTAATGGACATCTCAAACTTAATACATGCAAAACTGAGCTCCTGGCTTTCCTTCTAAATCTGCTCCTCTCTCTGGTTTATCCCTTCTCAGTAAGTGGCAATGCCATTATTTTAGCTGCTCAGGAAAAAACCTTGAATTCATGTGCATTAGTTAGAAATTGAGCTAAGATACAAGAAACAGAGACCTAATTACATGGGTAGACATATAAGGGTTATTTTTCCAATGTAACAAATGTTTTTTAGATATGGGCAATTGCTATTATCTGTTTAAGGGTTTAAGATACGTTTTTTACAATCACCTTGGTATTTTTGTCCACATTCCAGGGAGCAAAGAGAAGAAAATGACAAGGGCAACAAGATAAACATCTTAACTGAACCAATTCCTTTTAAGGTGCTTTTTTTTTTAAAGTTGAAGTATAATTGAGTTATAATACTATATTAGTTTCAGGTATACAACATTGTGATTCAGTAATTTTTACAGATTATACTCCACTAAAATTTATTACAAGATAATGGCTATAATTCCCTGTGCTATACAATATATTTTTTTGCTTACTTATACATAGTATAAAGTGCTTTACCTGAAGATCCACCCCCAAAATTTTAATCTTGCATTTCCATGGCCACCTCGATTCAAAAGAGAAGCTGGGAAATGTAATTCCTACTCTTCCTCCACTTCCCCCTCCTCATTCTACTTTTAACTTGAGAACACTGACAGATTCAATAAGGAAATTTTATTATTAAGGAAGAAGGGAGAAATGATAAGAAACTCGCAGTCTCTTCTTTTTTTTTTATCATTGATGCCTTTCTCTTATGCTTTATTTCCAGTCCATAAGAAAACCTTGTCATCTTTTCCATAAAAAAAGAAAGCATCCAAAACTGGACCGCTTTTCACCACTTCAACTGCTACTGCTTTGTTCTAAGCCATTATATCACATCTAAGTTATGCAAATAGCCTCTAGTTAGTCTTTATCTTGGCCACCACCCCTGCTATACTCTATTTTCTACACTGAAGCCATATTGGTCATTCCAAAAGAGTCTTGTCATACCTCTCTTCTGCTTAACATTTTCCAGTGAGTTTCTATCTCACTCAAGGTAAAATTAAAAGTTCTTGCAATCGTTTAAAAGGCAATGTTGTCAGACCCTCTATCTTCAGCTCATACTATTCTCTCACTTAAAAACTATGTTCTACCTTGACCTGCCTTCTCCTTATTTCTCTAACAAGACAGGAACATTCCTGTCTTTGCACTGGCTTTTCCCCTATACTTACCCTGTACCACCTCTACCTTCCTTCTATTTATACCTAACTTCTACCTCTCCTCATAAATTCTTTGTGTTGTTTCTCTGGCTATCTCTCTCTTCTTTTTTCTACTTCTCTATCTTTTCCCCATATAGCCTTTTCAAAAGCTTTTGTTGTCATTATTACCCTTACCCTCTACCCACTCTCTAGCTCTTCCCCCAAATTTCCACAAGGCTAATTCCTTCACCTCTTTCAAGCCACTGAACACACTATTGAAAATTGAACATTGTAAGCCCCCACATTTCTGATGCCTCTTGCCCTATTATGCCCGGTCATTTTCCCCATACCGCCTACCATCTTCTAATATTCTATATTGTTTACTTATAATTAAGTTTATTGTCCCCTACCCATTTAGAATATGAGAACCATAGGTTTTAAAATATAATTTTATATAATTTTAATGTAATTCAGACCTAAACCCCTTTATATTTTTAGAAAAAATACATTTTCTCAATTTCTAGATTGACATGCCACCTAATTGACTTCCCATAATAATTATTTATTCAAACAACATTACATCAACAGCTCTAAGTTCCTGAACTTTCAATCAAATAGCATAATTAGAAAGAGTAAGGGGTTTTACTGCATGTTTTAATATAATTTACATTTTTCAACATATTTATTGGAGTATAATTGCTTTACAACATTGTGTTAGTTTCTGCAGTATAAAAAACTTAATCAGTTATATGTATACATATATCTCAATAACCCCTGCCTCTTGCGTCTCCCTCCCACTTTCCGTAACCCACCCCTCTAGGTAGTCACAAAGCACCGAGCTGATCTCCCTGTGCTCTGCCGCTTCTTCCCACTAGCTATCCATTTTACATTTGGTAGTGTATATATGTCAATGCTACTCTCTCACTTCATCCCAGCTTACCCTTCCCCCTCCCCGTATCCTCAAGTCCACTCTCTAGTAGGTCTGCATCTTTATTCCCAGCTTACCCTTAGGTTCTTCATGACCACTTTTTTTTTTTTTTTTAGATTCCATATATATGTGTTAGCATACAGTATTTGTTTTTCTCTTTCTGACTTACTTCACTCTGTATGACAGTCTCTATGTCCATCCACCTCACTACAAATAACTCAGTTTCATTCCTTTTTATGGCTGAGTAATATTCCATTGTATATATGTGCCACATCTTCTTTATCCATTCATCTGTCGATGGACACTTCGGTTGCTTCCATGTCCTGGCTATTGTAAATAGAGCTGTAATGAATATTTTGGTACATGACTCTCTTTGAATTATGGTTTTCTCAGGGTATATGCCCAGTAGTGGGATTGCTGGGTCATATGGTAGTTCTATTTTCAGTTTTTTAAGGAACCTCCATACTGTTCTCCATAGTGGCTGTATCAATTTACATTCCCACCAACACTGCAAGAGGGTTCCCTTTTCTCCACACCCCCTCCAGCATTTATTGTTTGTAGATTTTTTGATTTGCATTTCTCTAATGATTAATATGTTGAGCATTGTTTCATGTGTTTGTTGGCAATCTGTATATCTTCTTTGGAGAAATTGCTATTTAGGTCTTCTGCCCATTTTTTGATTGGGTTGTTTGTTTTTTTGATATTGCACTGCATAAGCTGCCTGTATATTTTGGAGATTAATCCTTTGTCAGTTGCTTCATTTTCAAAAATTTTCTCCCATTCTTAGGGTTGTCTTTCTGTCTTGTTTAATGCTTTGCAAAAGCTTTTAAGTTTCATTAGGTCCCATTTGTTTATTTTTCTTTTTGTTTTCATTTTCTAGGAGGTGGTTCAAAAAGGATCTTGCGGTGATTTATGTCATAGAGTGTTCTGCCTATGTTTTCCTCTAAGAGTTTTATAGTGTCTGGCTTTACATTTAGGTCTTTAATCCATATTGGATTTATTTTTGGGTATGGTGTTAGGAAGTGTTCTAATTTCATTCTTTTACATGTAGCTGTCCAGTATTCCCAACACAAGTTATTGAAGAGGCTGTCTTTTCTCCATTGTATATGCTTGCCTCCTTTGCCAAAGATAAGGTGACCATAAGTGCATGGGTTTATCTCTGGGCTTTCTATCCTGTTCCACTGATCTATATTTTTGTTTTTGTGCCAGTACCATACTGTCTTGATTACTGTAGCTTTGTCATATATTCTGAAGTCAGAGAGTCTGATTCCTCCAGCTCTGTCTTTCTTTCTCAAGATTGCTTTGGCTATTAGGGGTCTTTTGTGTTTCCATACAAACTAAAATTTTTTGTTCTAGTTCTGTGAAAAATGCCATTGGTAGCTTGATAGGTTTTGCACTGAATCTGTAGACTGCTTTGGGTAGTATAGTCATTTTCACAATGTTATTCTTCCAATCCAAGAGCATGGTATATGTCTGCATCTGTTTGTATCATCTTTAATTTCTTTCATCAGTGTCTTATAGTTTTCTGCATATAGGTCTCTTGTCTCCTTAGGAAGGTTTATTCCTAGATATTTTATTCTTTTCATTGCAGTGGTAAATGGGAGTGTTTCCTTAATTTCTTTTTCAGAATTATTGCTGTTTGTGTATAGGAATGCAAGAGATTTCTGTGCATTAATTTTGTATCCTGCTACTTTACTAAATTCATTGATCAGCTCTAGTAGTTTTTTGATACCATATTTAGGATTCTCTATGTATAGTATCATGTCATCTGCAAACAGTGACAGTTTTACTTCTTCTTTTCCAATTGGATTCCATTTATCTATTTAGTTTTTCTGATTGCTGTGGCTAAAACTTCCAAAACTATGGTGAATAATGGTGGTGAGAGTGGGCAACCTAGTCTTTTTCTTGATCTTACTGGAAATGGTTTCAATTTTTCACCGTTGAGAACAATGTTTACTGTGGGTTTGCCATATATGGCCTTTAGTACTTTGCAGTAGGTTCACTCTATGCCCACTTTCTGCAGATTTTTTTCATAAATCGGTGTTGAAATATTTCTCTGCCTCTATTGAGATGATCATATGGTTTTTCTCCTTCAGTTTGTTAATATGATGTATCACATTGATTGTTTTGTGTATATTGAAGAATCCTTGCATTCCTGGGATAAATCCCACTTGATCATGGTGTATGATCCTTTTAATGTGCTGTTGGATTCTGTTTGCTAGTATTTTGTTGAGGACTTTTGCATCTATGTTCATCAGTGATATTGGTGTGTGTTTTTCTTTTTTTGTGACATTTTTGTCTGGTTTTGGTATCAGGGCGATGGTGGCCTCTTAGAATGAGTTTGGGAGTGTTCCTCCCTCTGCTATAATTTGGAAGAGTGTGAGAATGATAGATGTTAGCTCTTCTGTAAATGTTTGATAGAACTCACCTGTCGCACCATCTGGTCCTAGGCTTTCGTTTGTTGGAAGATTTTTAATCACAGTTTCAATTTCAGTGCTTGTATTTGGTATGTTCATATTTTCTATTTCTTCCTGGTTCAGCCTTGGAAGTTTGTACTTTTTTAAGAATTTGTCCATTTCTTCCACGTTGTCTATTTTATTGGCATATAGTTTCTTGTAGTAGTCTCTCATGATCCTTTGTATTTCTGCAGTGTCAGTTGTTACTTCTCCTTTTTCATTTCTAGTTCTGTTGATTTGAGTCTTCTCCCTTGTTTTTCTTGATGAGTCTGGCTAATGTTTTTTTTAAAATTTTGCTTATCTTCTCAAAGAACCAGCTTTTAGTTTTATTGATCCTTGCTATTGTTTCCTTCATTTCTTTTTCATTTATTTCTGATCTGATCTTTATGATTTCTTTCTTTCTGCTAACTTTGGGTTTTTGTGTTGTTGTTCGTCTTCTGTCTCTAATTGCATTAGGTGTAAGGTTACATTGTTTATTTGAGATTTTTCTTGTTTCTTCAGGTAGGACTATTGCTATAAACTTCCCTCTTAGAATTGCTTTTGCTGCATCCCATAGGTTTTGGGTTTTCGTGTTTTCATTGTGATTTGTGTCTAGGTATTTTTTGATTTCCTCTTTGATTTCTTCAGTGATCTCTTGATTATTTAGTAGTGTATTGTTTAGCTTCCATGTGTTTGTATTTTTTACAGATTTTTTCCTGTAATTGATATCTAGTCTCAAAGCACTGTGATCGGAAAAGATATTTGATATGATTTGAATTTTCCTAAATTTACTGAGGCTTGATTCTTGACCCAAGACATGATCTATCTTGGAGAATGTTCCATGAGCACTGGAGAAGAAAATGTATTCTGTTGCTTTTAGATGGAATGTCCTATAAATATCATTAAGTTTATCTGGTCTAATGTGTCTTTTAAAGCTTAAGTTTCCTTATTTAGTCTCATTTTGGATGAACTGTCCATTGTTGAAAGTGGGGTGTTAAATTCCCATACTATTATTGTGTTACTGTCAATTTCCCCTTTTATGGCTGTTAGCATTTGCCTTATGTATTGAGATGCTACTATGTTGGGTGCATAAATATTTACAATTGTTATATCATCTTCTTGGAATGATCCCTTGATCATTATGTAGTGTCCTTCTTTGTCTCTGGTGATAGTCTTTATTTTAAAATCTATTTTGTCTGATATGAATATTGCTAGTCCAACTTAATTTTGATTTCCATTTGCATGGAATATCCTTTTCCATCCCTTCACTTTCAGTCTGTATGAGTCCCTAGGTGTGAAGTGGGTCTCTTGTTGACAGCATATATATGGGTTTCATTTTTGTATCCATTCAGCCAGTCTGTGTCTTTAGGTTGGAGCTTTTAATCCATTTACCTTTAAGGTAATTATCGATACATATTTCCCTATTACCATTTTCTTAATTGTTTTGGGTTTGTTATTGTAGGTCTTTTCCTTCTTTTGTGTTTCTTGCCTAGAGAACTTCCTTTAGCATTTGTTGCAAAGCTAGTTTAGTGATGCGGAATTCTCTTATCTTTTGCTTGTCTGTAAGGGTTTTAATTTCTCTGTTGAATCTGAATGAGATCCTTGCTGTGTAGAATCATCTTCATTGAAGGTTTTTCCCTTTCATCACTTTAAATATGTCCTGCCATTCCCTTCAGGCTTGCAGAGTTTTTGCTGAAACATCAGCTGTAAACCTTATGGGGTTTCCCTTGTATGTTATTTGTTGCTTTTCCTTTGCTGCTTTTAATATTTTTTTTATTTTAATTTTTGATAGTTTGACTAATATATGTTTTGGCATGTTTCTCCTTGGATTTATCCTGTATGGGACTCTCTGCACTTCCTGGACTTGATTGCTATTTCCTTTCCCATGTCAGGGAAGTTTTCAACTGTAATCTCTTCAAATATTTTCCCACACCCTTTCTTTTTCTCTTCTTCTTCTTGGACCCCTTAATTCAAATGTTGGTGCTTTTAATGTTGTCCCAGAAGTTTCTGAGACTTTCCTCAATTCTTTTCACTCCTTTTTCTTTATTCTGCTCTGTGGCAGTTATTTCTACTATTTTATCTTCCAGGTTACTTATCTGTTATTCTGTCTCAGTTATCCTGCTACTGATTCTTTCTACAGTGTTCTTAATTTCATTTATTGTGTTGTTCATCATTGTTTGTTTGCTCTTTAGTTCTTCTAGGTCCTTGTTAAATGTTTCTTCTATTTTTTCCATTCTATTTTCGTGATTTTGGATCATCTTTACTATCATTACTCTGAATTCTTTTTCAGGTAGACTGCCTATTTCCTCTTCATTTGTTTGGTCTGGTGGGTTTTTACATTGCTCCTTCATCTGCTGCATATTTCTCTGTCTTCTCATTTTGTTTAACTTACTCTGTTTGGGGTCTCCTTTTCACAGGCTGCAGGTTCATAGTTCACATTGTTTTTGGTCTTTCCCCAGTGGGTGATGTTGGTTCAGTGGCTTGTGTAGGCTTCTTGGTGGTGGGGACTGGTGCCTGTGTTCTGGTGGATGAGGCTGTATCTTGTCCTTATGGCATGCATGGCCACATCCAGTTATGTGTTTTGGAGTGTCTGTGAATTTAGTATGACTTAAGCAAGCTCTCTGCTGATGGGTGGGTTTGTGTTCCTGTCTTGCTTGTTGTTTGGCATGGGGCATTCAGCACTGGACTTACTGGCCGTTGGGTTGAGCTGGGTCTTAGTGTTGAGACAAAGATCTCTTCGTGATCCTTCGTTGATTGATATTACATGGGGCTGGGAGGTTTCTGGTGGTCCAATATCCTTGATTCAGCCCTCCCATCTTGAAGTCCCAGGCCCAACACCCTGCTGGAGCACCAAGACCCTGCCAGCCACACAGCTCAGAAGAAAAGGAAGAGAGAAACCAAAACACAAACTAGAAAACAAAACCAATAAAATGAACAGACAGAACCATAGGACAAATTTTAAAAGCAAACCTATAAAGAGAGAATCACACAAAGAAGCATACACATACACACTCACAAAAAGAGAAAAAGGGAAAAAAATATATCTATATGTTAAAAAAAAGGAAGAGAGCAACCAAACCAATAAACAAATCCACCAGTGATAATAAGCACTAAATACTCTACTAAGATAAACATAAAACCAGAAACAAATTATAAGCAGAAGGCAAACCCTAAGTCTACAGTTGCTCCCAAAGTCCACCACCTCAATTTTGGGAACATTCCATTGTCTATTCAGGTATTCTTCAGATGCATGGTTTATCAAGTTGATTGTGTGGATTTATTCTGCTACTCCTGATGTTGCACAGAGAAATTTCCCTTTCTCTTCTTTGTTCGCTCAGCTCCTGGGGTTCAGCTTTGGTTTTGGCCCTGCCTCTGCATGTAGGTCGCCCTCAGACATCAGTTCCCTGCCCAGACAGGAGGAGATTAAATGCAGCAGCTGATTAGAGCTGTGTTGCTCACTCAGTCTGAGGGGAGGGAGGGGTATGGTAGTCAAAATTGGATTGTGGGGTGAGCCTGAGGCAGCAAAGGCTGACGTGACATTGCAACAGCCTGAGGCACACCGTCTGTTCTCCCAGGGAAGTTGTCCCTGGATCTCGGGACCCTGGCAGTAGCGTGCTGCACAGGCTCCCAGGGGCTGTGGATAGTGACCTGTGCTTGCACACAGGATTCTTGGTGGCAGCTGCAGCAGTCTTAGCATTTCATGCCCGTCTCTGTGGTCTGAGCTGATAACCATGCCTCACACCCATCTCTGGAGCTCACTGAGGCAGTGCTCTGTCTTCTGTGGGCACACTGGGAAGGAATCCCCTCTCCTTGTGCACCCCAAAACAAAGGTCTCTTGCCTCTCCGGCAGGTCCAGACTTTTTCCCAGAATCCCTCCCTGCTAGCTCTGGTGCACTAGCCCCCTTCAGGCTGTCTTCATGCAGCCAGACCCTGTCCTCTCCCTGGGATCTGAACTCCAAAGCCCGAGCCTCATCTCGCATCCCCCAGCCGTCCCAGCAGGTGAGCAGACAAGCCTCTCAGTCTGGAGTGCTGGTCAGCTCTGATCCTCTGTGCGGGAATCTCTCCACTTTATACTCTGCACCCCTGTTCCTGTGCTCTCCTTCATGGCTCCAAAACTTCCTCCCTGCCCACCTCCCATCCCCACTAGTGAAGGGACTCCCTAGTGTGTAGAAACTTTTCCTCCTTCACAGATACCTCCCAGAGGTGTGGGTCCCATCCCTATTCTTTTGTCTCTGTGTTTTTTTTTTTCTTTTGCCCTACCCAGGTACGTGGGGATTTTCTTGCCTTTTGGGAAGTCTGAGGCCTTCTGCCAGTGTTCAGTAGGTGTTCTGTAGAAGTTGTTCCACATGTAGATATAGTTTTGATGTATATGGGGAGGTAGGTGATCTCCACTTCTTACTCCTCCGCCATCTTGAAGGTCTCTCTACATTACATTTTGTTTGTAATTTAGTGAGACAAGGAGACTCACATGCATGGAACATGTAGCAAAATAACTGACGTGAAATATATTAGAATTCTTAAATTTTTTTCTCATATATAATTCTCCCCTTTCTCCCATTAGGCCAGAGGCACCAACTGCCTCAAGAAATATGAAAATTTTTTTGAAAGGATATAAAGATACCTTTTTTTAAAATTACTCATTTTGGATTCCAAAATAGACTATTTTTAATCAAAAAATGAAGACATTTGTATGAAAATCCTGGCTTTTAATTTCAAAAGCTGGACAATTCAAAGAGAAAATTATTTTCTCAGAATTGTCCAAATATTATGGTTCAAAATCTCAATGATTAAGGTTGAAAAATTAGATTATAGAATTTATGAAACTTCACCATAAATTAGAGAGAGACACTATATCTGATAAAAAGGCAATGTCTACCATGGAGGAAGCAAGAAAATAACTACATGGGCATAGGAAGAAGATATAAATATTCAAAGCAGACAAGACTAAGCCCCTTGGTCATTGGTCATATGGAAAGATAGAATTATGAAATTATGAGTTCAAGTAAAAAGCAGAATGGGTTTTTGCATCATTTTTTATTTGGAACTCTGGGAGAAAACATTACAGTGTGTAACATGTCAACATGAAATGGCTAGAGACCATGGTTCTCACATTCTAATGGAGGGTTTGCATGTTGTTTAGGTTAAAAGGTTATCATCTGAGATGATTCTTTTCTCTATTTCACAGTGTTCTGGTAGGCTGTGGAAGAGAAACAGAAGTTTCTGCATGGTTTAAAAATGTAAAAGTATTTCTGCATGCTCTAAAATTGTAAAAGTATTGAGAGAGTACATGACCCAAATATGTCTGGTGTTAAGACAATGAGGGCTCTGTGATCCTTAAGAATAGAGTCCACAGCAGTGTCCAAAGATATCAGCAGTCAATGTTAGCACCTAACCAAAACTCAGGCAGGATCAGTTGCAACAAAATAGATAAGGCAGGGGTAAAGGGTGGCACCACAAACTAAGTGTGGTGAGACACTAGCAGAGATCAATAATGATCCAGAGGACAGTGCACACACTCTTCCCAAGTCTTGATATTCTTCATGCATCCAAACCCAAGTAGAAACCAGAATAGAGGGGTACAATTTAATATATGCTTATAATTATACTGTGTAAAGTTTGTAATTTGTTCACTAAAACTCAAAGGTGAAGAAATACAACTTCCTATATTTCCTTGATAAATGATGGCATAGATGGCCCATGACAAAATAGAAAAGTAGAGAGAAGAGGAAATTTACCTTTTGGAATTACATCTCCTTTTTGTAATATTTGAACATATTTCAGTACTCAGGATTTCAACGGTAAAAAAGCAATGTATCTGGCTAATAAAAAAAAATCATACTGACCTTTAAGGAACTGAGTATGTTAGACCTTCATGGAACACTTTAATTTTAAAGTGAAGAACATTTGAAAAGTGTGCTAGTTTATCTAAAAGGCATTACTATGTAATCTTAGTATTTCATAATACAAGTAAAATATACTTAGCAAACGAGCTCTGTATTGATGCAACTTATATCAAACCATATAAGGCTACCTCCCCTGCCTACTATGCCTCAGAAGAAATCCTGACCCTAAATGGCAGAATAATATATTTGCTACTACTCTTCACAGTAAACAGAAGACCCATTTAGCTGGGAATTTGAGAGAAGTTAATGAAGGGCTATTCACAGTTTTGTGTCAGAACTGAGAGAATCAACAAAGCAGAGTGAGGAACCTGGCAACTAGCAACAAAAGGAAGGAATTACCATCATGAGTTCCGAAGGGGCAAAAAAGAAATGGTAATACTGAAACATAAAGCTGGAGCCATGGAAAAGAGGTTGCCAAACAGAAGTCTCCTTTTTTGTGCCATAAACCCCTTTGTCAGTAAAAATATATGAATCCCTCCTCAGAATACTACTTTTCAAAATATTTATTTTATCGTAGTTAGAACACAACATGAACTTTACACTCAACACATTTTTAAGTGTACAATGCTCTATTGTGACTATAGGTAAAATGTTGTTCATCAGATACATAGAACTTATTCATCTTAGTAAATGAAACTTTTTGTTCATTGATGAGCATCTCCCCATTCATCCCTGATCCCAGCCCCTGGCCACCACCATTCCACTCTCTGATTCTGTGAGTTTTACTATTTTAGATACCTCATATAAGTGTTCTCCTGTGATTAGATTATTTCACTTATATTATCCTCCAGGTTCACCCATACTGTAACATATTGCAGAATTTCTTTTTTTTAAGGCTGAATAACAATAGCAATACCTTGTATGTATATTCAATATTTTCTTTAACCATTCATCCACAGATTAAGTTGTTTGCATCTCTTGGCTATTGTGAATGATGCTGCAATGAACAAAGAAGTGCTAATATCCCTTCAAGATTCTTTAGATAAATATCCAGAAGTGACATTCTTGGACCACATGATAGTCCTATTTTTAATTTTTATGATAAATCTCCATACTGTTTTCCATAAAGACTGCACCATTTTGCAATCCCACCAACAATGTGCAAGGGTTTCAATTTGTCTACATCTTCATCAACATATTTTGCATTTTTTTTTTAATAATAGCAATCAAGACAGCTCTGAGGTGATAACTCATGGTTTTGAATTTCATTTTCCTGTTGTTTAGTGATGTTGGGCATTTTGAGTTTGAGGTAGTCCAAATTGTTTGTTTTTGTTACCTATGCTTTCAGTGCCATATTTATAAAGTCATTACCAAGACCAATGACGTGTGTCTTTCCCCATATGTTTTCTTCTATGAGTTTTGTAGTTTCAGGTGTTATGATTCGTCTTTAATTCACTTTGAGTTGTTTTAATGTATGGATCCAATTTCCTTTTTTGCATGTTTATATCCAGTTTTCACGGCATTATTTGTCAGAGAGACTATGCTTTCCCTATTGGCATGCTTGTAAAAAATAATTGACCATATGTATGTGAATTTATTTATGTGCCCTCTATTCTATTCCACTGGTTTATATGTCTATCATTATGCTAGTTCCATACTTTTTTTTTTTTTAAATGAAGCTGATATCTCTGGTGACCTTTTATAATTTATTTATTTATTTCTTTATTTATGGTTGTGTTGGGTCTTCGTTTCTGTGTGAGGGCTTTCTCTAGTTGTGGCAAGCGGGGGCCACTCTTCATCGCAGTGCGCGGGCCTCTCACTATCGCGGCCTCTCTTGTTGCGGGGCAAAGGCTCCAGACGTGCAGGCTCAGTAATTGTGGCTCACGGGCCCAGTTGCCCCGCGGCATGTGGGATATTCCCAGACCAGGGCTCGAACCCGTGTCCCCTGCATTGGCAGGCAGATTCTCAACCACTGCGCCACCAGGGAAGCCCTCCATACTGTTTTGATTACTGTGTCTTTGTAGTGAATTTTGAAATCAGGAAGTATGATGACTCCAGCTTTGCTTTTCTTTCTGAAGATTGACTTGGCTATTCATGACACTTTGTGGATCCATATAAAATTTAGAATTGTTTGTTTCTATTTCTACAAAAAATGTGATTGGGATTTTGATACAGGTTATACTGAATCTGTAGATCATTTTGGGTAGTATAGACATTTTAACAATTTTAAATGCTCCAATCCATTAATGTGGGATATCTTTCCATTTGTTTGAGTTTTTTTTTTACATTTCTTTCATTAGTGTTTTGTAGTTTTCAGTATACAAGTCTTTCACCTTCTTAAATTTATTCCTAAGTATTTTTATATTTTTGGCACTAATGTAAATGGGATTATTTTTCTAATGTATGTTTTAAGTAGTTCATTGTCAGTGTATAGAAATTCAACTGATTTTTGTAAGTTGATTTTGTATCCTGCACTTTGCTGAATTTCTTTATTAATTCTAACAGCTTTTTAAATGGAATCTTTAGGGCTTTTTATATATAAGATCCAGCCCCTTTATGCCAGCTGTTGTATTGTACTACTGTACTTTTCAAGGTACTGTACTGTAAGATTACTTTTTCTTTATTTTTTGTGTTTGTTTTTTATGTATTATTTGTGAGAAGTATCATAAACCTATTACAGTACGGTACTATATAGCTGAATGTGTTAGTTGAGTAGCTAGGCTAACTTTGTCGGACTTAGGAATAAATTTGACTTACAAACGTGCTCTCAGAATGGAACTCGTTTGTATGTAGGGGACTTACTGTATTGATTTAATCTTCATTCTAGTTATATACCTGTTTAGGCTTAATATTTCTTAATGTTTCTGTCTTGGTAAGTTGTATATTTCTAGGAATTTATTAATTTATTCTAGGATGTCCAGTTTGTTGGCATATAATTATTCATAGTGGTCTCATATGATCCTTTTTACTTTTGTGTCATCACTTGTAAAATCTCCTCTTTCAATTTTGATTTTACTTGAGTCTTTGTTCCTTTTTTCTTAGTACAGCTAAGGGTTTGTCAATTTTGTTCATCATTTTAAAAAATATCACTTAGTTTAATTGTTTGTATTGTTTTTCTATTTTATTTATTTACACTGTACTGTTTGTTATTTCCTTCCTTCTTCTAATGCTGAGCTTAGTTTTTTTCTGCAATTTTTAGTTCCATGAAAAAATTAAAAATGTGAAAGTAGGCTTTTTGTGTAAAAGCTTTCTTCTTTTTTTTAAATTTAAGTATAGTTGATTTACAATATTATATTAGTTTCAGGTGTACAGCATGGTGATTCAGTATTTTTATAGATTATACTCCATTAGAAGTTATTATAAGATAATGGAATATAATTCCCTGTGCTATACAACATATCCTTGTTGCTTATCTATTTTACACATAATAGTTTGTATCTCTTAATTCTATGCTCCTAATTTGTCCCTCTTCCTTTCCCTCTCCCCTTTGGCAACTGCTGGTTTGTTTTCTATATCTATGATTCTGTTTCTGGTTTTCATATACATTCATTTGTATTATTTTTTAGATTCCTCACATAAGTGATATCATACAGTATTTGCCTTTCTCTTTCAGACTTATCTCACTAAGCGTAACATTCTCTAGGTTCATCCACATTGCTGGAAATGGCAGAATTTCATTCTTTTTTATGGCTAAGTAGTATTCCATTGTATATATACCACATTAGCAATGTTGAGCATTTTTTATTTGTCTGTAAGCCATCTGTAAGCCTTCTTTGGAAAAATGTCAATTCAGGTCTTCTGCCCATTTTTTGATTGGGTTGTTTGTTTTTGTGATATTGAATTGTGAAAGCTTTCTTTTTTTTATTGTAGGCATTTATTACACTAAACTTCTCTCTTCAGTACTATTTTTGCAGCATACCAAAAGTTCTGGTATGTTGTGTTTTTTACTTCTTCTTTGATATAGTAATTGTTCAAGAGTGTGTCATCTAAGTTCCACATATTTGTGAATTTTCCCCTTTTCCATCTCCTATTGACTTCTAGTTTCATGCCATTGTGTTCAGAAAAGATACTTGGTATACTTCCAATCTTCCTTAAATTTGTTGATTTGTTTTCTGATATATCTCAGTGAAAGCTCCATGTGCACTTGAGAAAAATCTACATTCTGCCCCTGTTGAGTGGGATGTCCTATATATGTCTGTTAGGTCTATAAATTTTTTCAACTTCTCTGTTTCCTTATTGTTGTTCTATCCATTAATGAGAGTTGGGTATTGAAGCTTCCAACTATTATTGTATTGTTGTCCATTTCTGCCTTCAATTATGTCAGTGTTTGCCTTATGGATTTAGGTATTTTGATGTTTGGTACATATAACATATGTAGTTATAATTGTTTCATCTTCCTGGTGGATTGATTCTTTTATGATTATATAATGTCCTTCTTTGTGTCTTATGACAGTTTTTGACTAAAAATCTATTTTGTCTGATATAAGTATAGCCACACCTCCTCTCTTTTGTTTACCACTTGTATGAAATATCTTTCCATACCTTCATTTTTAGCCTATGTGTGTATTTAAATCTAAAATGAATTCCTTAAAGACAGCTCATTTTTTTATATCATTAAGCCATTCTTAGTCTCTTAATTGGGGAGTTTAATTTATTTACATTCAAAGTAATTATTGATAGAGAAGGATGTACTATTGTCATTTTGTTAATTGTTTTTTGTTTATCTTGTAGTTATCTTGTCTGTCTTTTTTCTCTTCCTATTTCTTTGTGCTTGGATGATTTTTGTATTGATACAAAAATTATTTTGATACCTTTCTTTCTTTTGTGTAGCTTCTATATTCTTTTGTGTGGTAACCTTGGGACTTGCATAAAATATCATATAATTACAGTAGTCTATTTTAAGTTGATAATACATTCAGTTAATTGCATTCAAAAATACTAAACTTTAACTTCTCCCTCCACTTTTATGTTACTGTTGTTACAATTTACATCTATTATATTGTATATATTGTATATACTTATATACAATATGTTATGTATATAAGTTATGTTACACTTAGCTTTAATACTTTTGCTTTTTAACTTTTATTCTGGTGTTAAAAGTGATATATCCACCACCATTACAGTTATACAGTATTCTGTAATTGTCTATATATTTACCTTTACCAATAGGTTTAATAATTTCTTAAGCTAATACGTTTCTGTTTAGCATACTATCATTTCAACTTGAACTCACTTAACATTTCTTGTAAGACAAATCTATTGATGTTAAAGTCCCTCAGCTTTTGTCTGTGAAAGTCTTTAGCTCTTCTTCCTTTTTGAAGGACAGCTTTGCTGGGTAAAGAATAATTGTTTAGCAGCGGGGGTTTGTTGTTAATTTCAGCATTTTGAATGCATTATCCCATTTCTTTCTGGCCTGCAAGATTTCTGCTGAAAAGTCTGCTAAAAAAATATGGGCTTTCCCTTGTGTGCAACAAGTCACTTTTCTCTAGATGCCTTCAAAATTTTCTGACTTTGACTTTTGACAATTTTTTAAAATTATTTATTTATTTAATTTATTTTTTTAGGCTGTGCCAGGTTTTAGTTGCAGCACAAAGCACTCCACCCACAGACCCTAATAAAAGCATGTGCCCAGGTTCTATCACTCTTTCTGCACCCTGCATTGACCTCTCTGTGTGACCCCTCAAGGTATGCCTTGCATTTCCTCTAAGACCTATGAGTAATAAACTTCTCTTTCAATTTCTCTTGTTATCTGTTAAACCTTGGCTCATCATCTGGCAAACTGTGCTCCCCTTAATAAATGTTAACTTAAAAGTCATAACAAGTACTCTTAAACATTTTTTGTGCACCAGCAATGTGTTAAGCTCTTTACACATATATCAATTAATCTTGATTGTTGAAATTAATTGTGCAATTTACCTTTTATGTCTGTAGTTAGAAGTAGTTTAAATAGCTCCAGAATTATCTATAGTTAGAAATAGTTTTAATAGCTCCAGAATTATCCTTTCATGTCTATAGTTAGAAATAGTTTAAATACCTCCAGAATTAAATAGCTTCTTCAATATTTTTCAAAACCAACCTGCAAAGTTCTCTGAGCCAGATATTGTTTATGCTATAACCCTTTGAATATTTCCTACTTAATAGTCATGGGCTTAGATTTTCTATTGCTTCTTGAGTCTTTTTTTTGTAATTATTAGTTTAATTATTTTATTTAAATTTGTATTAATGTCACAGAATGATTTACTTTTATTTCTTCTGTTTTTGGAGTATTTTCTTATTACCTTTTGTTTTTCATTGTTATTGTGTGTTTTTCTCTTCTTTATTCTGGAATATATTAGCTGATGATTCATAAATTTTATTACTTTATCAAAGATCTCACTTAGAATAATTTACTAAGTTTACTAGTTTACTTTTTCAAGTGCAGTATTATATTTTATAATAGTTTGCTTTTGTGTTCACTGGAGGTACAGGACCTTTCAATTTGTTTCTGGATTTTTCACAAAGGGAATTTGTCCATTAATTTTTGCTGTTTTACACATATGTTTTTCAATTTTATTTAGGTGTATTTTGTTATTTTTTTTAACCTGAGCAAAATTAAAATTTTTATATTGCATTGTTTAGTAAGGAATCTGTTTGAAGGCTGTAACTTACCTACTTTGTTTATCTCACATATGTTAATGGATCTCTGCATACCATTAAGTACTGATTTCAATTTACTCTTTAACTCAGAAGTTATTCAAAGGGGAGGTTTTCCCACACCATGTGTGGTTGGATATTTTTTCTTTGCTTACTAAGAACTGAAATAATCATTCTCATCATTTATATAAGACTGAAAACAAAAGCAAAAACAAAAACAAAACAACAAAAATCACTCTCATGAATGCAGTTAAAACTACTCATAATTCTTCTTCTGTCAGAAACTTGCACACATGTTTACTGCATCAAATTAGCTAGAGTAGTCCATTTACAGGAAGACAGCATAAAGAGCACCACAGATACATTTCCCAGTGAAACAAGCAGAGCTCACTCATTAAAAAGAAAAAAAAGGAAGAAAATCCAACCATTTAATATCTTTGGAAATTGTACTAATTATAAGAAATGTTTATTCAGGAAAATCTACTAAAACTTAAACAGAGATAGTCCACAGTATTTAAGAAACTTTCCTTCTCCACCAACTCCCAGCTCAACTTGACAGGTATCTCCAAATCATAGGTCACTGTATCTCACCTTGGGGGTCAGACCATCAACATTTCTTAACCCTACAACTCCAATTGGAAGAAGCTAAATTCCTGGTAAGTGTGCTAAAGATGAAGGTGTTTCATACCTATGCCCAACTCCTATATGGGACAGAGGCTCTACCTTTGGTATAGCAAACCAAGAATACTGAGGTCCTAACTTCACTTGCCATTGCTCATTTATAGACAAGAAAAAGAAACAAAAGCACCCAAATTGGAAGGGAAGAGGTAAAATTGTGACTATTTATAGATGGCATGGTACTTTATATAGAAAACCCTAACATCTCCACTCAAAGAATATTAGAACTAATAAGTGAATTCAGCAAGTTGCAGTATACGAGATTAGTATACAGAAATTTTTTGAGTTTCTACACATTATAATTTACTATTAGAAAGAGGATGTAAAAAATTTCTGTTTAAAATTGCATCAAAAATTTAAATATCTAAGAATAAACTTAATCTAGGAGGTGAAATACCTATACTCCAAAAACTAAAACATTAATTAAGGACATTGAAGATGGAACAAAATAACGGAAAGATATCCAATGTTGTTGAATTGGAAGAATTAATATTGTTAAAATGGACATAAGTCCAAAAGCAATCTACAGATTTAATGCAATACCTATTTTAAAATGCCTATGACATTTTTACAGAACTAGAATAAATAATCCTAAACTTCATATGGAATAACATAAGACCCTGAATTTTGCCAAAACAATCCTAAAAAAAAAAAGAAAAAGCTGGAGTTATCACCCTCCCAGACTTCAGACTACACTAGAAAGTTACAGTAATCAAAGCAGCATGGTACTGGCACAAAAGCAAACACATAGATCAATGGAATAGCATAGAGACCCCAGAGTGAAGCCCTCTAAACTACAATCAATTAATCTCTGACAAAGGAAGCAAGAATATACAATGGAGGAAGACAGTCTCTTCAACAAATGGTGCTGGGAAAACTGGACAGCAACATGTAAAACAATGAGATAAGAACATTACCTCACACCATATAAAAAATAAACTCAAAATGGATTAAATAGTTAAATGTATGATCAGAAACCATAAAAATCCTAGAAAAGAACATAGGCAAAACACTTTTTGACATAAATCCTAGCAATATTTTTCTGAACCCGTCTTCTAAGACTAAAGAACTAAAAGCAAAAATAAATAAATGGGATCTAATCAAACTTAAATTTTTTTTGCACAGCAAATGAAACCATTGGCAAAATAAAAAGGCAACATACTGAATGAGAGAAAATGTTTTAAGGTGGTGCAACCAAGAAGGGATTAATCTCCAAAATATACAAAGAGCTCATACACCCCAATATCAAAAAAAAAAAAAACAACCCAATCAAAAAATGGGCAGAAGATCTAAATAGACATTTCTCCAAAAAAGACATTCAGATAGCCAAAACGCCTATGGAAAGATGCTCAACATTGTTAATTATTAGAGAAAGGCAAGTCAAAACTACAATGAGTTTTCACCTCACACCAGTCAGAATGGCCATCATTAAAAAGTCTACAAATAATAAATGTTGAAGAGGGTGTGGAGAAAAGGGAACACTCTTACACTCTTTGTGGGAATGTAAATTGGTACAGCCACTATAGAGAACAATATGGAAGTTCCTTAAAAAACTGAAAATAGAGCTACCATATGATCCTGCAATCCCACTCCTGGATGTATGTCTGGAGAAAACCATAATTCAAAAATATACATGCACCCCAATGTTCACTGAAGCACTATTTACAATAGCCAAGACATGGAAGCAACCCAAAAGTCCATCGACAGATGAATGGGTAAAGAAGACCTGGTATATATATACAATAGAATATTACTCAGCCATAAAAAAGAATGAAATAATGCCATTTGCAGCAACATGGATGGATCTAGAGGTTATCATACTAAGTGAAGTAAGTCAGACAGAAAAAGACAAATATTATATCACTTATATGTGGAATCTAAAAAAAAAATGATACAAATGAATTTATTTACATAACGGAAACAGACTCACAGGCATAGAAAACAAACTTATAGTTACCAAAGGGGAAAAGTGTGGGAGGAAGATAAATTAGCAATTTGGGAGTAACATATACACACTACTATATATAGATAACCAACAAGGACCTACTGTATAGTAGAGGGAACTATACACAATATTTTGTAATAACCTATATGGGAAAAGAATCTGAAAAAGAATATATATATGCATATATGTGTATAACTGAATCGCTTTGCTGTACCCCTGAAACTAACACAACATTGTAAATCAACTAGACTTCAATAAATAAATAAATAAAATATAAAACACTAATTCAGAGATACATACACCCCAATATTCATAGCAGCAGTATTTGCAATAGCCAAGATATGGATGGAACCTAAATGGTCATCAACACATGAATGGATCAGGAAGATGTGGCATATATATATATATATACACAATGGAATATTACTCAGCCATAAAAAGAATGAATTTCTGCCAGTTTCAGCAATGTGGATGGACCTAGAGAATGTTATGCTTAGTGAAATAAGTCAACAGAGAAAGAAAAATACTGTATTGTATCACCTTAAGTGGAATCTAAAGAATAATACAAATGAATGTATATGCAAAACAGAAATGTACTCACAAATATAGAATACAAACTAGTGGTTACCTAAGGGGAGCGGGAAGGGTGGAGGGGCAAATTAGGGGTATGAGATTAAGAGATAGAAACTATTACGTATAAAATAGATAAGCAACATGATATATTATATAGCACAAGGAATTATAGTCATTTTCTTGTAATAACTTTTAATGGAGTATAATTTATTAAAATACAGAATCATGATACTGTACACACCTGAAACTAATATATTGTAAATCAACTATACTTGAATTAAAAAAAATTTAAATGTCAGTGGTCTAAATTCAGCAACTAAGAACAGAGACTGTCAGAGTGAATAACAAAAAATAAGACTCAATTATATGGTATCTATAAGAAATCCCCTTTAAATATAAAGACACAGATTAAAAGTAAAGGGATGGAGAGAGATATAACATGCTAACACAAATCCAAAAAAGAAAGCATAGTTATATTAATTTCAGACAAAGTAGACTTCAGAGCAAGAAAACTTATCAGGAATAAGGAGGGACTTAATGTAAATAATAATAATAATGATGTTGATGATGATGATGGTGATGATAAATTCTCCCAAAAAATGGTAGCAATAGTTACTTTGTTTGTATCTGGTAAAAGAGTGTCGGAGTGTCAGAATACATGGGACAAAAACTGATAGAAATTCATCAAGAAAGAGATTAATTTACTGTTATAAATGGAGACTTCAACACTCCTCTATCTGTAACTGACAAGTCCAGCAAGTATAAAATTAGTAAGGACATAGTCAAACTGAACAACACCATCAATCAACTGGATCTAATTCACAGCTATAGAATATTTAACCTAGAAAGAGTAGGATACACATTATTTTCAAGTTCGTGTTTTATATTTACCATGATAGGCCACATTTTGGGATGTAAACAAATGGAAAAAAATAGAAATCATATGAATTATGCTCCAAATGTAAAAGAATAGACATCATATGGATTATGCTCTCATACTAGAATGGAATTCAACTAGAAATCAATAAAATAAAGACAGCTCATATATCCTAAAATATTTGGAGATGAAACCATATGTTTCAAAACAAAATATAGGTGAAAGAAGTCTCAAGAGAGATGAAAACATATTTTAAAGTAAATAAAAATTAAAATACAACTTATCAAAATTTGCAGAATGCAATGAAAGTAGTGCTTAGAGAGAAATATATAGCATTGAATACATATACTAGAAGTGAAGAAAGATGTAAAATCAATAATCTAAGTTTCCACCTTAGGAAACTAGAAAGAGAAGAGAAAATTAAATCCAAAGTAAGCCAAAGAAATTTTAAAAATAAAAATTTTAGAAGAAATCAATAAAATTGAAAACAGGATAATCAATAAGGGGAAATCAGCAACAACAAAAAACTGGTAATTTGAAAAGGTAATAAAATTAATCAACCTCTAGCCAGGATAACAAATAAAAAAAGAGAGCAGACACAAATTATTAATAGTAAAGAATAAAGAGGGAACATCACTACTGATCCCATGGACATTAAATGGATAATAATGGAATATTAAAAACAATTCTATGCCCACAAATTTGACAACTAGATAAAACAAATGAACTCCTTGAAACACACAATCTACCAAAACTCACACAAGGAGAACTAGATAATATGAATATGCCTATATTTATTAAATAAATGAATCCATAATTAATAACTTTCCAAAACAGAGGAAACCAGGGCCAGATGGCTTCATTGATGAATTACACCAAGTACCTAGGGAATGAATTAAACCAATTCTCTACAATTTCTTGAACAATAAAAAAAGCACAGGGCATACTTCCTATCTCATTCTACAAGGCAAGCATTACACTAATATCAAAACCAGGCAAACATTACAAGAAAGGAAAACTACATACTGATATCTGTCATGAACAATTATCCAAAAATCCTCAACAAAATACTAGCAATTTGAATTCTAAAACATATAAAAATAATCATTCTGCATAACCAGGTAGGATTTGTTGCAGGTATACACACTGGTTTAACATTCAAAAAAGAGTTTATGTAATCCATCTCATCAATAGTCTAGTGAAGGAAAATTTTACGATCATATAAATAGATGAAGAAAAAGTAATTGACAAAGTCCAAACACACTTATAATAAAAACTTTTAGCAAACTAATTGTAAAGGGAAGCTTTCTCAACTTCAAAAAACATCTATTAAAAAACCCACAGAGAACAGTGTCAGCAAGATGGCAGACTAGGAAACTCCAAGACCACATTTCCTCATGAAAACACAAAATAAACAACAACATGCAGAGCAAAATGGCTCTGTGGGAACTCTAGAAACTAGTTAAGAATATGCAACAACCAAGTTAACACCTAACCAAAAAAAAGCCACACTCAAAATGGTAGAAATTATCACTGTGCTTTTACTTACCCTTGCTCTACTGCCTCCCTGGAACAGTGCATCACAATAAAGAAGAAGTCAACCAATTCCTGTTTCCTCCTTTGGAATGGAAGGGAAAGAGAATTTGCTTGCAATCTTCTGATTTCTCTTGGGGCTTCCCAAGGGATGTGTTTCTGTCTCACCTGATGAGGAATGCAGGTGGAAATGATGTCATAGTTTGGTTATTGGATTGAGGCCACTGAACACAGTAGTGGGTATCATAATGTAAAAGAGATGCAAGAGAACTGCAGACTTGAAAATATGAGGGAATAAGAATTTATGAGCAGAGAATACAATAGAATGTCTAAGTTTTCAAGAATGAGCAGGAGTGAAACACTTAGGGGAAATTAAGACACTTAAAAACAGTCATGTTTATGGAGGAATTAAGGAGATAAAAGCACATGCACAGTCCCAGGGATGATGTATGCCATGGAAAGGTCAAAGAGAACCTTGAACCTTTACACCAGTCTGATTATTAAATGTATTCTACATGAAGCCAATCCACAGACTTTGAAAGGTGGGTGTCTTTTTAAACGCCCAATTTTCAGCAAAAGATCAGAAGGTATAAAAAAAAAGGAAAACAAGATCCATTCAAAGAAAGAAGATAAATCTTCAGTAACTACCTGTAAAGAAACACAGATCTCGGACTTACTTGAAAAATATTTTAAAACAACCATCTTAAATATGCTTATTGAGCTAAATGAGAACAGAGATGGACAGCTAAACAAAATCAGGAAAATAATATATAAACAAAATGAGAATATCAATGAGATAGAAATTATTAAAAAGAACCATACAGAAATTCTGGAGATGAAAAACACAATAACTGAGTTGAAGAATTTACTATAGGTGTTCAAAAACAAGCTCAAAGGGGCAGAAAAATAAATCATCAAACTTGAAGACAGGTCATTTAAAGTATTAGGTGTGAGGGGCAAAAAGTAAAACAATAAAGACTAGTAAACAGATCCTGAAGGACTTATAAAACACCATTAAACCAATCAATATACATATGCATTATTGGGGCACCAGAAGAAAGATAGGGACAGAGAGTGATTTGAAGACATAATAACCAAAAACAACTCAAATTTGAGAAAAGACTTGAATGTACAAATTACAAGAAGCTCAATTAATTCAAAGTAGAAAAAACCCAGAAGTCACACATGGAGACACACTATATATAACAAAGCTATTAAAAGACAAAGAGAGAATCTTGAAAGTAGAAAGACAAAAGTGACTTGCCACATACAACAGACCCTTAATAAGATTATCAGTCTATTTCTTATTAGAAACATGACAGGCCAGAAAGCAGTGAAATGATATCTTTGAAGTGCTGATTAAACAAGCAAACAACAAAATAATACTGGACCTCTCGTACAAAAAAATGTTATACAAAGTCTTTCAAGTTGAAATAACTAGACACAAGACAGTAACTCAAAAGTTTTCAAAAATAAAAAGTTTTCTGGTAAAGATAGATATATGGACAAGTGTAAAATCTTTTATTATTATAATTTTGGTTCATAACTCTACTCTTTTTTTCTTTTATAGGACTTAAAAGACAAACACCTAAAATATAATATATATCTATGTTAATTAGTATACAATATATATAGAGGTATTTTGTAACATCAGTAACATAAAATGGGAGGAGACAGAGCTGTAAAAGAGTAAGTTTTTTTCTATCTCTTTTCTAAAAATTAATGTATAACTGACATAAAATGTTTCATTAGTTTCTGGTGTATAATAAAATAATCTGATATTTTGTATATATTGCAAATTGATCACCACAATAAGTGTAGCTAATATTGATCACCATACATGTTAGAATTTTTTTTCTTGTTATGAGAAATTTTAAGATCTACTCTCTTAGCAACATTCAAATATTCGATACAGTATTAACTGTACTCACCTTGCAGTAGGGTTTTTGTATAGAATAGAAGTTAAGATGTTACAAATTTAAAATATACTGTTATAATTGTAGGATGTTTTACATAGGCCCCATGGCAACAGAAAGAAAAATATATAGGACATATAAAAAGAAATTAGAAGTGAATCCATTACATGTCACCACAAAAAAATCAACTAAAAACAAAAGAAGGCAGTAAAGGAGAGAATGAGGGACAAAAAAAGCAATAAGCCATACAGAAAGCTCATGACAAAACAGCAACATTAGGTTTTCCCTGATAAATGTTTACTTTAAATGCAGATAGATTAAGCTGCCAAATCAAAAGACATGTATTGACAGAGCATTATTAAAAAACAGGATCCAACTATATGCTGTCTACAAAAGACTCTATTTTTTCAGCTTTTCACTATATCATTGACATATAACATTGTATATATTTAATGTGTACAATGTGTTATTTTGATGTATTTATATCACAAAATGATTACCAATCTAGTGTTAGTTAACACCTCCATCACATCACATAACTACCATGTGGTTTTTGTGATGAGAACATTTAAGATATGCATCTAGTGAGATAATTATATGATTATTTCCTAGATTCTATTAAAGTGATATATCAATTTATTAATTTGTGTATGATGAACCATTCTTTTTTTAATTTAATTTTAATTAATTTTTATACAGCAGGTTCATATTAGTTATCTATTTTTTACATATTAGTGTATATATGTCAATCCCAATCTCCCAATTCATCCTACCACCACCACCCCCCTGACACTTTCCCCCTTTGGTGTCCATACTTTTGTTCTCTACATCTGTGTCTCTATTTCTGCCTTGCAAACCAGTTCATCTGTATGTTGAACCATTCTTGCATCCCAGGGTTAAATTCCACTTTATCATGGTGTATAAGTTCTGTTGAATTCTGTTTACTAGTATTCTTTGAGAATATTTGCATCTGTATTCATCAGGGACATTAGCCTATTGTTTTAATTTCTTGTAGTCACCTTATCTGTCTTTGGTATCAAGGTAATGCTGGCTTCTTAAAATGAGTTTAGGAGTGTTCCCTCTTCTTCAATTTCTGGAAAAGTTTGATAAGGACTGGTGTTAATTCTTATTTGAATGTTTGATAGAATTCACCAGGAAAACCTTCTATTCCTGGGCTTTTCTGTGTTAGGAAGGTTTTAATTACTGATTCAATATTCTTACTCATTACTGGTCTATTCAGATTTTCTGTTTCTTCATGATTCAATTTTGGTAGGTTTTATATTTCTAGGAATATACTTATTTCTTTTGTGTTAAACAATTTGTGGACATATATTCATAGTAGTCTCTTACAATCCCTTGTATTTCTATGATATCAGCTCCAGTGTCTTCTCTTTCAATTCTGATTTCATGTATTTGAGTCTTGTCTCTTTTTTATATATTTAGTCTTGTAAAAGTTTTGCCAATTTTGTTTATCTTTTCAAAGAAAAACAGCTCTATGCTTCATTGACCTTTTCTAATATTTTTTCTGGTCTCTATTTTATTTGTTTCTAGTTTGATCTTCATCATTTTCTTCTTTCTCCTAACTTTGAAATTATTATTTTTCTAGGTTCTTGAGGTGTAAATGTAGGTTATTTATGTGAGAATTTACTTTTAAAATGTAGGCATTATTGCTATAATCTTTATTCTTAGAACTGCTTTTGCAGCATCCTATAAGTTCTGATTTATTGTGTTTTCACTTTTTATTGTTCTGAGATATTTTTGATTTTCCTTTTCAGTTATTTTATTCTTTGTTACTGAGCTATAATTGACTTACAAAATTATATTAGTTCCAAAGGTACAACATATTAATTCACTATTTTTACACATTACAAAATGATCACTGCAATAACTCTGTTACCATCTGTCACCAGAGTTATTACAATAATATTGACTATATTCCCTAAACTGTATGAATACATTACCAACCCCTGGCTTATGTATTTTATAACTTGAAGTGTGTATTTCTTAATCTCCCTCACCTATTTCACTCATTCCTTCAAACCCCTCCCCTCTGTCAACCACCAGTTTGTCTTCTGTATCTATGAGTCTGTTTCTGTTTTGTTCTTTGTTCATTTGATTTTGGTGTTTTTTTTTTTTTTAGATTCCACATATAAGTGAGATAATATGGTATTTGTCTTTCTCTGAGTTATTTCACTTAGCATAATACACTTTAGGCCCATTAATGTTGTTGCAAATGGCAAGATTTTACACATTTTATCACTGAGTTATATTCCATTGTGTGTGTGTGTGTGTGTATATATATATATATATATATATATATATATATATATATATATCATATGATAATCCATTCATGTATCATTGGGCACTTAGGTTGCATCCATACTTTAGCTATTGTAAATCATGCTGCACTGAACATAGGGGTGCATATATCATTTTGAAATAGTGTTTTCATTATCATTGGAAAAATTCCAGAAAGAGGAATTGATGGATCATATAGTAGGTCTATTTTTAATTATTAGAGAAACTTCCATAATGTTTTCCATGGTGGTCACACAAATTTACAGTCCCACCAGCAGTGCAAGAGGATTCCCATTTCTCCACATCCTCAACATTTGTTATTTGTTGTTTTTTAAGTAATATCCACTCTGACAGGTGTGAGGTGATATTACATTGTGGTTTTGATTTGCATTTCCCTGATGATTAGTAATGTGAGCATCTTTTTAGGTGTCTGTTGACTGTATGTCTTCTTTGGAAAAATATCCATTCAGGTCCTCTGTACATTTAATAATCGAGTTATTTGGGGGTTTTTTTTATGTTGAGTTGTACAAATTCATTGTGTATTTTAGATATTAACCCCTTATTGGAACTATCTTTTTAAAATATCTTCTCTAGAAGTAAAACTGTCACTGTTTGCAGATGACATGATACTATACATTGAGAATCCTAAAGATGCTACCAGAAAACTACTAGAACTAGTCAATGAATTTGGTAAAGTAGCAGGATACAAAATTAATGCACAGAAATCTCTTGCATTCCTATATACTAATGATGAAAAATCTGAAAGTGAAATTAAGAAAACACTTCCACTTTCTATTGCAACAAAAAGAATAAAATACCTAGGAATAAACCTACCTAAGGAGACAAAAAACCTGTATGCAGAAAATTATAAGACACTGATGAAAGAAATTAAAGATGATACAAATAGATGGAGAGATATACCATGTTCTTGGATAGGAAGAATCAACATTGTGAAAATGACTCTACTACCCAAAGCAATCTACAGATTCAATGCAATTCCTATCAAACTACCACTGGCATTTTTCACAGAACTAGAACAAAAAATTTCACAATTTGTATGGAAATGCAAAAGACCCCGAATAGCCAAAGCAATCTTGAGAAACAAAAACGGAGCTGGAGGAATCAGGCTCCAAGACTTCAGACTATACTAGAAAGCTACAGTAATCAAGACAATATGGTACTGGCACAAAAACAGAAATATAGATCTATGGAACAGGATAGAAAACCCAGAGATAAACCCACACACATATGGTCACCTTATCTTTGATAAAGGAGGCAAGAATATACAATGGAGAAAAGACAGCCTCTTCAATAAGTGGTGCTGGGAAAACTGGACAGCTACATGTAAAAAAATGAAATTAGAACACTCCCTAACACCATACACAAAAATAAACTCAAAATGGATTAGAGGACTAAATGTAAGACCGGACACTATAAAACTCTTAGAGGAAAACATAGGCAGAACACTCTATGACATAAATCACAGCAAGATCCTTTTTGACCCACCTCCTAGAGAAAAGGAAATTTAAAAAAATAAACAAATTGGACCTAATGAAACTTAAAAGCTTTTGCACAGCAAAGGAAACCATAAACAAGACGAAAAGACAGCCATCAGATTGGGAGAAAGTATTTGCAAACTAAGCAACTGACAAAGGATTAATCTCCAAACTATACAAGCAGTTCATGGAGCTCAATATCAAAAAAAAAAAAAAACAACCTAATCCAAAAAAGGGCAGAAGACCTAAATAGACATTTCTCCAAAGAGGATATACTGATTGCCAACAAACACATGAAAGGATGCTCAACATCATTAATCATTAGAGAAATTCAAATCAAAACTACAATGAGGTATCACCTCACACCATTCAGAATGGCCATCATCAAAAAATCTACACACGCTGAATGCTGGAGAGGGTGTGGAGAAAAGCGAACCCTCTTGCACTGTTGGTGGGGATGCAAATTGATACAGCCACTATGGAGAACTGTATGGAGGTTCCTCAAAAAACTAAAAATAGAACTACCATACAACCCAGTAATCCACTACTGGGCATATACCCTGAGAAAACCATAATTCAAACAGAGTCATGTACCACAATATTCATTGCAGCGCTATTTACAATAGCCAGGACATGGAAGAACCCTAAGTGTCCATCGTCAGATGAATGTATAAAGAAGATGTGCACATATATACAATGGAATATTACTCAGCCATAAAAAGAAACGAAATTGAGTTATTTGTAGCGAGGTGGATGGACCTAGAGACTGTCATACAGAGTGAAGTAAGTCAGAAAGAGAAAAACAAATACCATATGTTAACACATATATATGGAATCTAACCAAAAAAAAAGGTTCTGAAGAACCTAGAGGCAGGACAGGAATAAAGATGCAGACATAGAGAATGGACTTGAGGACACAGGGAGGGGGAAAGGTAAGCTGAGGCGAAGTGCGAGAATTGTATAGACATATATACACTAACAGATGTAAAATAGTTAGCTAGTGGGAAGCAGCTGCATAGCACAGGGAGATCAGCTCGGTGCTTTTTGTCCACCTAGATGGGTGGGATAGGGAGGGTGGGAGGGAGATGCAAGAGGGAGGAGGTATGGGGATGTATGTATATGTATAGCTGATTCACTTTGTTATACAGCAAAAACTAACACACCATTGTAAAGCAATTATGCTCCAATAAAGATGTTAAAAATATATATATATCTTCTCTAATTCAGTAGGCAGCCTTTTTATTTTGCTGATAGTTTCCTTTGCTGTGCAAAAGCTTTTTGGTCTGATGAAAACCCATTGGTTTATTTTTGCTTTTGTTGCCCTTGCCTGAGAAGAAATATTTTAAAAATATTTCTAAGACCAAGGTCAAAGAATATGCTACATTTTTTCTTCTAGGAGTTTTATATTTTCAGGTCTTAAATTTCAATACTTAATCCATTTTGGGTTTATTTTTGTATATAATGTGAGAAAGAAGTCTACCTTGAGTTTTCTGCATGTAGCTGTCCAGTTTTTCCAGCACCATTTATTGAAGAGACTGTCTTTTCACCATTTTATATCCTTGTCTCTTCTGTCATATATTAATTGACCATATAAATGTGGGTTCATTTCTGGACTCTCTATTCTGTTTCATTGATCTATGTGTCTGTTCTTGTGTCAGTACCAAACTCTTTTGATTAATTTAGCTTTATAGTATATTTTGAAACTAGGAAGTGAGATACCCACAGCTTTGTTTTTCTTCCCCATTTTGTTTTGGCTATTAGGAGTCTTTGTTGTTTCCATACAAATTTTAGATTTACTTGTTCCAGTTCTGTGAAAAATGCCATTGGTATTTTGGTAGGGATTCCATTGAGTTTGTAAATTGCCTTGGGTAGTATGGTCATTTTAACAATGTTGATTCTTCCAATCCTTTAACACGTTATATCTTTCCATTTTTCTGTCATCTTCTGTTTTTTTCATAAATGTCTTATAAGTTTTTGAGTACATGTCTTTTACCTCCCTGGTTAGAATTATTCCTAGGCATTTTATTCTTCTGATTCAATTTTAAAAGGGATTGTTTTTTCTAAATTTCTGTTTCTAATAGTTCATTTTTAGTGTACAGAAACACAACAGACTTCTGTATATTAATTTTGTATCCTGAAACTTTACTGAATTTATTCATTAGTTTTAATAAATTTGGGTGGCATCTTTAGGATTTTCTATATATAGTATGCCATCTGTAAACAGTGACAGTTTTACTTCTTCCTAAAAATTTGGATTACTTTTATTTATATTTTTCTTTTTTGATTGCTGTGGGTAGGACTATCAATACTATGCTATAAAAAGTGGTGAGAGTAAGCATCTTTGTCTTCTTGATCTTAGAGAAAATGCTTACAGCTTTTCACCATTGAATATGAGGTTTAGTGTGGGCTTGTCATATATGGCATTTATTATGGTGAGTTTTGTTCCCTCTATACCCACTATACTCACTTTTGTTAGAATTTTTGTTTTTAATGGATGTTGAATTTTCTCAAAGCTTTTTATGCATCTATTGATTGAGATTATTATATGACTTTTATTGTTAAATTTGTTAATGTGGTGTTTCACATTGACTGATTTGAGGATATTTAATTCTTGCATCCCTGTGATAAATTCCATTGATCATGGTGTACCATCCTTTTAATGTACTATTGAATTTGATTTGCTAATATTTTGTTAAGGATTTTTGCATTTATGTCCATCAGGAATATTGGCTGATAATTTTTCTCTTCTTGTGTGTGTGGTGTCTTTGTCTGGCTTTGGTATCAGGGTGATGCTGGTCTCAGAGAATGAATTCTGAAGTGTTCCTTCCTATGCAAATTTTTGAATAGTTTGAGAAAAATGGGTGTTAGCTCTCCTTTATATGTTTTGTGGAATTCACTTATGAAGCTATCTGATCCTGGAGTTTTGTTTGTTGGGAGGTTTTTGATTACTGATGCAATTTCGTTAGTGGTAATCGGTCTTTTCATATTTTCTATTTCTTCCTTATTCAGTCTTGGGGGATTGTACATTTCTAGGAATTTATTCCTTAGATTCTAAGTTTTCCATTTAATTGTGGTATAGCCATTCATAGTAATCTCTTATGATTTGTTGTAGCTCTGTGGTGGTTATTGTAACTACCCTTTTGTTTCTCATTTCATTTATTTGGGCCCTCTCTCTGTTTTCTTGATGAGTCTGGCTAAAGTTTTACCAATTTTGTTTTCCTTTTTGTAGAGCTAGCTCTTAGTTTCATTGATCTTTTCTACTTTTAAGTCTATATTTAATTTATTTTTCTTTGATCTTTTTAATTTCTTTCCTTCTACTAACATTGGGTTTTGTTTTTCTTATTCTTCTTGTTATTTTAGGTTTAGGATTAGGTTATTTATTTGATATTTTTTCTCCTGAGGTAGGCTTCTATTACTATAAAATTCCATCTTAGAACTGCTCTTGCTGCTTCCCAGATATTTTGGAGAGTTGTGTTTTCATTTTTGTTTGTGTCAATGTGTTTTCTAATTTCCCATTTTATTTATTCATTGCCCCATTGCCTTTTTAGTAGCATATTTTTCAGTCTACATGTATTTATGTTTCTTCAAGTTTTTTTTTTTCTGCTTACTGATTTCTAGTCTCATACCATTAGGGTCAGAAATGATGCTTGATATGATTTTGGTCTTCTTAAATTTATTGAGACTTGTTTTGTGGCCTAGCGTGTGCTCTATCTTGGAGAATTTTCCATGTGCACTTGAAAAGAATGTGTATTTTGCTGCTTTTGGGTGGAATGTTCTATATATATATATATCTGTTAAGTTCATCTACTCTAACATGTTCTTTAAAGCCAGTGTTTCTTTACTGATTTTCCATTTGCATGATCTGTCCATTGACATAAGTGAGGTGTTAAAGTCCCCTATTATTATCATGTTACTGTCACTTTCTCCCTTTATGTTTGTTAATATTCACTTTATGTATTTATGTTCTCCTATGTTGGGTGCACTTATATTTACAATTGTTATATCTTCTTGTTGGACCAATCCCTTTACTGTGATGTAATGTCCTTTGTCTCTTGTTAACAGTCTTTGTTTTAAAGTCTACTTTGTCTGATATAAGTATTGCTATGCCAGGTTTCTTTTTGTTTCCATTTGCATGGAATACCTTTTTCCATCCCCTCACTTTCAATCTGTGTGTATCTTTAGATCTGAAGCCAGCCACTTGAAGGCAGCATATATGAGTCTTATTTTATCCATTCAACTATACTGTCATTTGATTGGAGCATTTAGTACATTTACATTTAAAGTAATTATTAATATGTATGTATTTATTGTTATTTTGTTAATTGTTTTCTGGTTATTTTTGTAGTTCTTTGTTTTCCTTTCTGCTGCTTTTTCTCTCTTCCCTTGTGATGTGATGACTATCTTTAGTGTTATGTTTGGATTTTTTTCTCTTTTTTGTGGATATATTTATATATGTATATTTTTGATTTGTGGTTACCATGAAGTTTATATATAACTACCTGTTTAATTCATGATGAATTTAAGTTGCTGATTTTTACATTTGAATGCCTTTTAACAACCTTGCCATTTTATTCCCCCACAAGTTTAATGTGTTTGATATCATATTTTATATCTTTTTGTTTTGTGTATTCCTTAACGAGTTATTGTGGATATAGTTGATTTTACTACTTCTGTCTTTTAAACTTCCGACTAGCTTTATAAGTGGTTGTAACATTACCTTTACAATATATATACCTTTATCAGTGAGATTTTTCCTTTCATAATTGTTATATTTCCAGTTGTGGTCTTTTCTGCTTAGAGAAGTCACTTTAACCTTTCTTTTAAAGACAGTTTAGTGGTGCTAAGCTCTTTTAGCTTTTACTTGTTTTTAAAACTCTTTATCACTCCTTTACATGTGAGTGATAGCCTGGCCAGGTAATCTTGGTTATAGATTGTTTTCCATTTATCACTTCAAATAAATTGTGCCACTCCTGTCTGATCTGCAAATTTTCTGCTGAAAAATCCAGTGAGAGTCTTTTGGGAGTTCCCTTGTACATAACTAGTTACTTTTCTCTTGCTTCCTTTAAGACTCTCTTTATCTTTGAATTTTGCCATTTTAATTATAATGTGTCTTCATGTGGACCTCTTTGGGTTTGGGATTCTCTGTGCTTCCTGGACCTGGCTATCTATTTCATTCCCAGATTAGGAAAGTTTTCATCTATTATTTCTTAAAATACTTATCTGATCTTTGTCTTTCTTTTCTTCTTCTGGGACCCTTATAATGTGAATGCCCATACCCTTGGTGTTGTCCCAGAGGTCTCTTAAAACATCCTAATTTTTAATTTGAGATTTTTGGTTTGGTTCTTTATATTTCCTAACTCTTTTTTAATCTTCTCACTGTGTTCATCCATTCTTCTTTCAACTTTGTTGAGTACCTTTATGATCATTACCTTGAACTCTTTATCAGGTAGATTGCTGTAGAGAAAGCTTTTATCATCTTAGAGAATGCATATATCATCATGAACAGAATGTTGTAGATAGAAATATAAACAATAAACATGCCTCCAGTGATGTCACAGACAGAATTGAGAACCATGTTATAGGAAACTAGAGTAAAGGGTATATCCTGTTATAATGGAAAACAACTTGGCCAAATTGTGTGTAAAATAGAATTTGTAAGTGATGAACTTGGATGTTTAGCTGAGGAGATTTCTAAACAATGTATTGAAGGTGTGGTCTGGTTTCTCCTTGCTGCTTATAGTAAAATGCAAGAGAAAGGAGATTAATTAAAGAAGCAATTGTTAAGCAGAAATGAATCAGAACTCAATTTTGAAAAATGTAAGCTTATCAATATTGCAAAAAAGTAACAAACATATTCTGGAGAGAACAACAAGGGTATGATCATATTTGCTACAAAGATTATGGGTGTGAGTCATGGATCCAATCAACCATCTCAGCAGAATCCAGGAATAGAGATGCAGTTATCCAGGAAAGATCTGTGGAATTCCATTTTGATTCATCTATAATGTTTTTTCTTAACATCTTTATTGTAGTATAATTGCTTACAATGGTGTGTTAATTTCTGCTTTATAACAAAGTAAATCAGTTATACATATACATATGTTCCCATATCTCTTCCCTCTTGCATCTCCCTCCCTCCAACCCTCCCTATCCCACCCCTCTAGGTGGCCAAAAAGCACAGAGCTGATCTCCCTGTGCTATGCGGTTGCTTCCCACTAGCTATCTACTTTACATTTGGTAGTGTATATATGTCCATGCCACGCTCTCACTTTGTCACATCTTACCCTTCCCCCTCCCCATATCCTCAAGTCCATTCTCAAGTAGGTCTGTGTCTTTATTCCCGTCTTGCCACTAGGTTCTTCATGACCTTTTTTTTTTTTTCCTTAGATTCCATACATATGTGTTAGCATACTGTATTTGTTTTTCTCTTTCTGACTTACTTCACTCTGTATGACAGACTCTAACTCCATCCACCTCACTACAAATAACTCCATTTCATTTCTTTTTTTGGCTGAGTAATATTAAATTGTATATATGTGCCACATCTTCTTTATCCATTCAGCCAATGATGGACACTTAGGTTGCTTCCATGTCCTGGCTATTGTAAATAGAGCTGTAATGAATATTTTGGTACATGACTCTCTTTGAATTATGGTTTTCTAAGGGTATATGCTCAGTAGTGGGATTGCTGGGTTGTATGGTAGTTCTATTTTTAGTTTTCTAAGGAACCTCCATACTGTTCTCCATAGTGGCTGTATCAATTGACATTCCCACCAACAGTGCAAGAGTGTTCTCTTTTCTCCACACCCTCTCCAACATTTATTGTTTCTAGATTTTTTGATGACGGCCATTCTGACCGGTGTGAGATGATATCTCATTGTAGTTTTGATTTGCATTTCTCTAAAGATTAACGACGTTGAGCATTCTTTCATGTGTTTGTTGGCAATCTGTATACCTTCTTTGGAGAAATGTCTATTTAGGTCTTCTGCCCATTTTTGGATTGGGTTGTTTGTTTTTTTGTTATTGAGCTGCATGAGCTGCTTGTAAATTTTGGAGATTAATCCTTTGTCAGTTGCTTCATTTGCAAATATTTTCTCCCATTCTGAGGGCAGTCTTTTGGTCTGGTTTATGGTTTCCTTTGGTGTGCAAAAGCTTTGAAGTTTCATTAGGTCCCATTTGTTTATTTTTGTTTTTACTTCTCTAGGAGGTGGGTCAAAAAGGATCTTGCTGTGATTTATGTCATAGAGTGTTCTGCCTATGTTTTCCTCTAAGAGTTTGATAGTGTCTGGCCTTACATTGAGGTCTTTAATCCATTTTGAATTTATTTTCGTGTATGGTGTTAGGGAGTGTTCTAATTTCATACTTCTACATGTACCTCTCCAGTTTTCCTAGCACCACTTATTGAAGAGGCTGTCTTTTCTCCACTGTATATGCTTGCCTCCTTTATCAAAGATAAGGTGACCATATGTGCGTGGGTTTATCTCTGGGCTTTCTATCCTGTTCCATTGATCTATGTGTCTGTTTTTGTGCCAGTACCATACTGTATTGATTACTGTAGCTTTGTAGTATAGTCTGAAGTCAGGGAGCCTGATTCCTCCAGCTCCATTTTTCGTTCTCAAGTTTGCTTTGGCTATTCACGGTCTTTTGTGTTTCCATACAAATTGTGAAATTTTTTGTTCTAGTTCTGTGAAAAATGCCAGTGGTAGTTTGATAGGGATTGCATTGAATCTGTAGATTGCTTTGGGTAATAGAGTCATTTTCACAATGTTGATTCTTCCAATCCAAGAACATAGTATTTCTCTCCATCTATTTGTATCATCTTTTTTTTTTGTTTTTCTTTTTTTAATCAGTCATCGATTTTATACACATCACTTTATACATGTCAATCCCAATCGCCCAATTCAGCACACCACCATCCCCACACCACCACAGTGTTCCCCCTTTGGTGTCCATATGTTTGTTCTCTACATCTGTGTCTCAACTTCTGCCCTGCAAACCGGTTCATCTGTACCATTTTTCTAGGTTCCACCTACATGCGTTAATATACGATATTTGTTTTTCTCTTTCTGACTTACTTCACTCTGTATGACAGTCTCTAGATCCATCCATGTCTCAACAAATGACTCAATTTCGTTCCTTTTTATGGGTGAGTAATATTCCATTCTATATATGTACCACAACTTCCTTATCCATTCGTCTGTTCATAGGCATTTAGGTTGCTTCCATGACCTGGTTATTGTAAATAGTGCTGCAATGAACATTGGGGTGCATGTGTCTATTTGAATTATGGGTTTCTCTGGGTATATGCCCAGTAGTGGGATTGCTAGGTCATATGGTAATTCTATTTTTAGTTTTTTAAGGAACCTCCATATTGTTCTCCATAGTGGCTGTATCAATTTACATTCCCACCAACAGTGCAAGAGGGTTCCCTTTTCTCCACACCCTCTCCAGCATTTGTTGTTTGTAGATTTTCTGATGATGCCCATTCTAACTGGTGTGAGGTGATACCTCATTGTAGTTTTGATTTGCATTTCTCTAATAATTAGTGATGTTGAGCATCTTTTCATGTGCTTCGTGGCCATCTGTATGTCTTCTTTGGAGAAATGTCTATTTAGGTCTTCTGCCCATTTTTGAATTGGGGTGTTTCTTTCTTTAATATTGAGCTGAATGAGCTGTTTATATATTTTGGAGATTAATCCTTTGTCTGTTGATTCGTTTGAAAACATTTTCTCCCATTCTGAGGGTTGTCTTTTCGTCTTGTTTATGGTATCCTTTGCTGTGCAAAAGCTTTGAAGTTTCATTAGGTCCCATTTGTTTATTTTTGTTTTTATTTCCATTATTCTAGGAGGTGGATCAAAAAAGATCTTGCTGTGATTTATGTCAAAGAGTGTTCTTCCTATGTTTTCCTCTAAGAGTTTTATAGTGTCCAGTCTTACATTTAGGTCTCTAATCCATTTTGAGTTTATTTTTGTGTATGGTGTTAGGGAGTATTCTAATTTCATTCTTTTACATGTAGCTCTCCAGTTTTCCCAGCACCACTTATTGAAGAGACTGGCTTTTCTCCATTGTATATCTTTGCCTCCTTTTTCATAGAATAGTTGACCCTAGGTGCATGAGTTTATCTCTGGGATTTCTATCTTGTTCAATTGATCTATGTTTCTGTTTTTGTGCCAGTACCATATTGTCTTGATTACTGTAGCTTTGTAGTATAGTCTGAAGTCAGGGAGTCTGATTCCTTCAGCTCCGTTTTTTTCCCTCAAGACTGCTTTGGCTATTCGGGGTCTTTTGTGTCTCCATACAAATTTTAAGATGATTTGTTCTAGTTCCGTAAAAAATGCCATTGGTAATTTGATAGGGATTGCATTGGATCTGTAGATTGCTTTGGGTAGTAGAGTCATTTTCACAATGTTGATTCTTCCAATCCAAGAACATGGTATATCTCTCCATCTATTTGTATCATCTTTAATTTCTTTCATCGGTGTCTTATAGTTTTCTGCATACAGGTCTTTTGTCTCCCTAGGTAGGTTTATTCCTAGGTATTTTATTCTTTTTGTTGCAATGGTAAATGGGAGTGTTTCCATAATTTCTCTTTCAGATTTTTCATCATTAGTATATAGGAATGCAAGAGATTTCTGTGCATTAATTTTGTATCCTGCAACTTTACCATATTCATTAATTAGCTCTAGCAGTTTTCTGGTGGCAGTTTTAGGATTCTCTATGTATAGTATCATGTCATCTGCAAACAGTGACAGTTTTACTTCTTCTTTTCCAATTTGGATTCCTTTTATTTCTTTTTCTTCTCTGATTGCCATGGCTAGGACTTCCAGAACCATGTTGAATAATAGTGGTGAGAGCGGGCAACCTTGTCTTGTTCCTGATCTTAGTGGAAATGGTTTCAGTTTTTCACCATTGAGGACAATGTTGGCTGTGGGTTTGTCATATATGGCCTTTATTATGTTGAGGTAGGTTCCCTCTATGCCCACTTTCTGGAGAGTTTTTATCATAAATGGGTGTTGAATTTTGTCAAAAGCTTTTTCTGCATCTATTGAGATGATCATATGGTTTTTATTCTTCAGTGTGTTAATATGGTGTATCACACTGATTGATTTGCGTATATTGAAGAATCCTTGCATCCCTGGGATAAATCCCACTTGATCGTAATGTATGATCCTTTTAATGTGTTGTTGGATTCTGTTTGCTAGTATTTTGTTGAGGATTTTTTCATGTATATTCATCAGTGATATTGGTCTGTAATTTTCTTTATTTGTAGTGTCTTTGTCTGGTTTTGGTATCAGGGTGATGGTGGCTTCATAGAATGAGTTTGGGAGTGTTCCTTCCTCTGCAATTTTTTGGAAGAGTTTGAGAAGGATAGGTGTTAGCTCTTCTCTAAATGTTTGATAGAACTCACCTGTGAAGCCATCTGGTCCTGGACTTTTGTTTGTTGGAAGATTTTTAATCACAGTTTCAATTTCATTACTTGTGATTGGTCTGTTCATATTTTCTTTTTCTTCCTGGTTCAGTCTTGGAAGGTTATATCTTTCTAAGAATTTGTCCATTTTTCCAGGTGGTCCATTTTATTGGCATATAGTTGCTTGTAGTAGTCTCTCATGATCCTTTGTATTTCTGCAGTGTCTGTTGTAACTTCTCCTTTTTCATTTCTGATTTGATTGATTTGAGTCCTCTCCCACTTTTTCTTGATGAGTCTGGCTAATGGCTTATCAATTTTGTTTATCTTCTCAAAGAACCAGCTTTTAGTTTTATTGATCTTTGCTATTGTTTTCTTTGTTTCTATTTCATTTATTTCCGCTCTGATCTTTATGATTTCTTTCTTTCTGCTAACTTTGGGTTTTGTTTGTTCTAATTTCTCTAGTTTCTTTAGGTGTAAGGTTAGATTGTTTACTTGAGATTTTTCTTGTTTCTTTAGGTAGGCTTGTATAGCTATAAACTTCCCTCTTGGAACTGCTTTTGCTGCATCCCATAGGTTTTGGGTCGTTGTGTTTTCATTGTCATATTTCTGTAGGTATTTTTTGATTTCCTCAGTGATCTCTTGGTTATTTAGTAACGTATTGTTTAGCCTCCATGTGTTTGTGTTTTTTACGTCATTTTCCCTGTAATTCATTTATAATCTCATAGTGTTGTGGTCAGAAAAGATGCTTGATATGATTTCAATTTTCTTAAATTTACTGAGGCTTGATTTGTGACCCAAGACGTGATCTATCCTGGAGAATGTTCCGTGCTCACTTGAGAAGAACGTGTAATCTGCTGTTTTTGGATGGAATGTCCTATAAATATCAATTAAATCTATCTGGTCTATTGTGTCATTTAAAGCTTCTGTTTCCTTATTAATTTTCATTTTGGATGATCTGTCCATTGGTGTAAGTGAGGTGTTAAAGTCCCCCACTATTATTGTGTTACTGTGAATTTCCTCTTTTATAGCTGTTAGCAGTTGCCTTATGTATTGAGGTGCTCCTATGTTGGGTGCATATATATTTATAATTGTTATATCTTCTTCTTGGATTGATCCCTTGATCATTATGTAGTGTCCTTCCTTGTCTCTTGCAACATGCTTTATTTTAAAGTCTATTTTATCTGATATGAGTACAGCTACTCCAGCTTTCTTTTGATTTCCATTTGCATGGAATATCTTTTTCCATCCCCTCAGTTTCAGTCTGTATGTGTCCCTAGGTCTGAAGTGGGTCTCTTGTAGACAGCATATATATGGGTCTTGTTTTTGTATCCATTCAGTCAGTCTGTGTCTTTTGGTGGGAGCATTTAATCCATTCACGTTTAAGGTAATTATCAATATGTATGTTCCTATGACCACTTTCTTAATTGTTTTGGGTTTGTTTTTGTAGGTCCTTTTCTTCTCTTGTGTTTCCCACTTAGAGAAGTTCCTTTAGCATTTGTTGTAGAGCTGGTTTGGTGGTGCTGAATTCTCTTAGCTTTTGCTTGTCTGTAAAGCTTTTGATTTCTCCATCAAAACTAAGTGAGATCCTTGCCGGGTAGAGTAATCTTGGTTGTAGGCTCTTCCCTTTCATCACTTTAAGTATATCATGCCACTCCCTTCTGGCTTGTAGAGTTTCTTCTAAGAAATCTGCTGTTAACCTTATGGGAGTTCTCTTGTATGTTATTTGTCATTTTTCCCTTGCTGCTTTCAATAATTTTTCTTTGTCTTTAATTTCTGCCACTTTCATTACTATGTGTCTCGATGTGTTTCTCCTTGGGTTTATCCTGTATGGGACTCTCTGTGCTTCCTGGACTTGGGTGGCTATTTCCTTTCCCATGTTAGGGAAGTTTTCGACTATAATCTCTTCAAATATTTTCTCTGGTCCTTTCTCTCTCTCTTCTCCTTCTGGGACCCCTATAATGCGAATGTTGTTGCGTTTAATGTTGTCCCAGAGGTCTCTTAGGCTGTCTTCATTTCTTTTCATTGTTTTTTCTTTATTCTTTTCCGCAGCAGTGAATTCCACCATTCTGTCTTCCAGGTCACTTATCCGTTCTTCTGCCTCAGTTATTCTGCTATTGATCCCTTCTAGAGTATTTTTAATTTCATTTATTGTGTTGTTCATCGTTGCTTGTTTCCTCTGTAGTTCTTCTACGTCCTTGTTAAATGTTTCTTGCATTTTGTCTATTTTATTTCCAAGATTTTGGATCATCTTTACTATCATTATTCTGAATTCTTTTTCAGGTAGACTGCCTATTTCCTCTTCATTTGTTAGGTCTGGTGTGTTTTGACCCTGCTCCTTCATCTGCTGTGTGTTTTTCTGTCTTCTCATTTTGCTTATCTTACTGTGTTTGGGGTCTCCTTTTCACAGGCTGCAGGTTCGTAGTTCCTGTTGTTTTTGGTATCTGTCCCCAGTGGCTAAGGTTGTTTCAGTGGGTTGTGTAGGCTTCCTGGTGGAAGGGACTAGTGCCTGTGTTCTGATGGATGAGGCTTGATCTTGTCTTTCTGGTGGGCAGGTCCATGTCTGGTGGTGTGTTTTGGGGTGTCTGTGGCCTTATTATGATTTTAGGCAGCCTCTCTGTTAATGGATGGGGCTGTGTTCCTGTTCTGCTAGTTGTTTGGCTTAGGGTGTCTAGCACTATAACTTGCTGGTCGTTGAGTGAAGCTGGGTCTTGGTGTTGAGATGGAGATCTCTGGGAGACTTTCGCCATTTGGTATTACATGGAGCTGGGAGGTCTCTTGTGGACCAATGTCCTGAAGTTGGCTCTCCCACCTCAGAGGCACAGCCCTGATGCCTGGCTGGAGCACTAAGAGCCTTTCATACACACAGCTCAGAATAAAAGGGAGAAAAAATAGAAAGAAAGAGGATAAAACAAAATAAAATTTTAAAAAGTAAGATAAAATAAAATAAAGTTTTTAAAATAAAAAATAATTATTAAGAAAAAAAATTTTAAGTAAAAAAAAAAAAATGGACTGACAGAACCGTAGGACAAATGGTGAAAGCAAAGCTATACAGACAAAATCTCACACAGAAGCATACACATACACACTCACAAAAAGAGGAAAAGGGGAAAAAATAATATATCTTGCTCCCAAAGTCCACCTCTTCAATTTGGGATGATTCGTTGTCTATTCAGGTATTCCACAGATGCAGGTACATCAAGTTGTTTGTGGAGCTTTAATCCACTGCTTCTGAGGCTGCTGGGAGAAATTTCCCTTTCTCTTCTTTGTTCATACAGCTCCCGGGTTTCAGCTTTGGATTTGGACCTGCCTCTGCATGTAGGTCGCCTGAGGGCGTCTGTTCTTCGCTCACACAGGACGGGGTTAAAGGAGCAGCTGATTCGGGGGCTCTGGCTCACTGAGGACGGGGGGAGGGAGGGGTACGGATGTGGGACGTGCCTGCAGTGGCAGAGGCCGTCGTAACTTTGCCGCAGCCTGGGGCACGCCGTGCGTTCTCCCGAGGAAGTTTTCCCTGGATCACGGGACCCTGGCAGTGGCGGGCTGCACAGGCTCCTGGGAGGGGCAGTGTGGGTAGTGACCTGTGCTTGCACACAGGCTTCTTGATGGTGGCAGCAGCAGCCTTATCATCTCATACCCATCTGTGGGGTCCGCGCTGATAGCTGCGGCTCGCACCCATCTCTGGAGCTCATTTAGGCGGCACTCTGAATCCCCTCTCCTCGCGCACCAGGTAACAAAGAGGCAAGAAAAAGTCTTTTGCCTCTTCGGCAGCTCCAGACCTTTTCCCAGACTCCCTCCTGGCTAGCTGTTGTGCACTAACCCCTTCAGGCTGTGTTCACGCCACCAACCCCTGTCCTCTCCCTGCAATCCATCTGAAGCCCGAGCCTCAGCTCCCAGCCCCTGCCCGCCCCGGCGGGTGAGCAGACAAGCCTCTCAGGCTGGTGAGCGCTGGTCGGCACCGATCCTCTCTGCGGGAATCTCTCCGCTTTGCCCTCTGCACCCCTGTTGCTGCCCTCTCCTCTGTGGTTCCAAAGCTTCCCCCCTCTGCCACCCGCAGTCCCCGCCCGCAAAGGGGCTTCCTAGTGTGTGGAAACCTTTCCTCCTTCACAGCTCCCTCCCACTGGTGCACATCCCGTCCCTATTCTTTTATCTCTGTTATTTCTTTTTTCTTTTGCCCTACCCAGGTACGTGGGGAGTTTCTTACCGTTTGGAAGATCTGATGTCTTCTGCCAGGGTTCAGTGGGTGTTCTATAGGAGCAGTTCCACGTGTAGATGTGTTTCTGATGTATCTGTGAGGAGGAAGGTGGTCTCCGTGTCTTACTCTTCCGACATCTTCCCATCTAAAATGTTTTTGAGTGTATCTTTTGATATAGCTTTTAGTGGGTGCTCTGGTATTATATTGCATATACTAACTTATCACAGTCTACTGTTATTCTCATTTTACCAGTGAAGTATAGACTTTGCATTTTTATGTCTCTTTACTCTTTCATTTATAATATAATGTCATATATTTTATCTACATACATTTAGAACCACATTAGACATTATAATTTTTGCTTCAACAAACATAATTTTAAAAACTCAAGAGGAGAAAGACAGTTTACTGTATCTACCCATAGTTTTCCTTACTGTGTTCCTTGTTCTTTCTAGGTATACCAATATTCATTTTTAATTTTTCATTTCCTTTCTGCATAGAGAACTTTCTTTAGCTATTCTTTTAGAGTATGTCTGTTGGCTACAAATTCTCTAAGTTTTCTTCCATCTGAGATCGTCTTGATTTCCCTTTAAATTCCTGAAATTTTTTCTCTGGGTATAGTTTCAGAGTTGATGCTGCTTTTTATTTCTGCACTTGGAAAGTCTGTATCACTTCCTTTTGCCATCCGTATTTCTGATAGGAAATCTGCTTTCCTTAGAATTTTCTCCCTATAGGTGAGGTGTCTTTTCACTCTTGCTCCTTTCAAAACTTTTTCCTTTACTTTATTTTTCATTATGTTTGCTTCCTTTTTATATCTTCTATATATCTTCTATTTTTCTCTTGAGAATATATTTATTTGCTGAATATTTGTATTTTTGTGTGTTTAAAGCACTTAAGTAATTGCTTATTGAAGCATTTTTATCATAGCTGCTTTAAAATCTCTGTCAGATAATGCTAACACAGCCAGCATCTTGGTATTGTCTATTTTCTTTTTATACATTTTGAGATATTTCCGTTTCTTTCTATTATAAGTGGTTCTTGAGTGAAACCTGGGCATTTTGGGTATTATGAAAGACTGGATCTTCTTTAAATCTTCCATTTTACCTACTTCATCTGACACCAATCTAGTCATGGAAGGAGGAATTTTTCCTTATAATTTCAGTTGGTGATTGAATTCCAGTTTCTCTGCTTGGTCTCCATTGACACCCAAAGTGGGAGACTCATTTCTCTGGCTCTTGCTACACCTCTACTTATACCTCTCTGGCTGGGAAGAGTAGGAGTACCACATTATTTTTTACCCTTTGGCCTCCAGTGATAACACAGGGGTTGAGGAGTAGCTTTCTTACCATTAGACAGTGATGGCAAGTTGTAATTTTCCATTAGGCCTCTTCTGGCACCACCCCAGTGAGAAGGACAAAACAACTCATTATTGCTGGATGAGATTGGAAGTCCAGGTTCACAGTGTGGTCTCCCCAAGTGGATACTTTGGTTGGAGGACACTCATTAACACCTAGCAGGAATAAAATCCCCAGCTTCTCTAAAACCACCCCAGGAGGGTCTTGGAGTGTGGTAGTGGAAATCTTAAATCCCCATTCAATCTTTGCTGGTTGTGGGTGGTGATGGGGCTACAGAATGTGTGTGCCTGTGGCATTTGGGTGGGGTAAAGCAGTTATTGTCTGAAGATTTTCTGTCTTGCTAGGCTGCTTTTTTTCTGGTCTTTTGGCTATAGAAAGCAGGTTTTGTTGGGATTTATTTGTGTTCTCATTGGCATTTCTGGATTGCTTGTTTATTCAGCTACATGTATGAGGTATATGAAGTAAAATAAAATCCCAGAAACTTACTACTTTGTCATTTCTTAAGACCCAAGGTCCTTAGCTAGCCAGTCAATCTTTTCTCTTCACCTTTCAGAGTCTTCTTATATATATATTCCACCCCCCACCCCAGGATTTTCAGTTGTACTTAGTTGAACAAATAGGCTAAAGTAAATCTACTCCATTTTCCCAGAAGTGGAAACTTATTTCACTAAGTTTTTTTCTTTTTTTTTTTTAGGAAGTACCCGGTTTCTCCTGTTTCCCTCCTATCTCCCCTTCTTTCTCTCATTTTCTGTATCTCTTTCTCTCTCCTTCACCCTGACTTTCTTATTTCAATACATAAAATGTTTTTTTAGCTCAGTATTTTAAATACACATCAAAAGAGATGGATTAAAAAATAGAATAAAATCTATGTAACAATAGTAACTTACATCATTTTTAAATGCCCACTATGAGGCAGACATAGGTCTCAGGGTTTGCTGGAATTGCTACATTTAATCTTCAGAACAATCTTATGAGGTAGTTATTGCCATTCTTGTTTCACAGATTAAAAAAAAAAGGAAAATTAAGAAAAAAATTTATACATTGCCCGTGGTTACTCAGCAGTAAGTGGTAGAGACAAGATTATCTCTCTGGGAAGTCTTTTGCCAGCACTTTTTTGCTTAATTGCTTCATGACTGATATTTGTTTGTGACTATTTATTCTTTGTATATAAATATAGAAATACTTGCATGTATGTGATAAGAGAGGGAGAGAAAAAATATAAGAAAAAACAATAGTTTACAATTAAGTGTAATATTATAATATGCAATAAATTATTAATAAATACCAAAGTTTTAATTTTAAATTGTTAATTCCTCCTCACTATAAATTGGTGGAATGCATACTCTAATCTAGCTAAGGAAATTATCTCATCAGGTAAGGTACAAATTACATTTTAATCATCTAGATTTTGTAAGATTTTCAAATTGCACTTATGCTACAAAATTCTGCACTTATGCCCTTACACACAGTTTTAGAAAATATGGTATCCATTAACTATTCCTCAAAGTTGAAACAGGTCTCAGCAACTGTATATAAAGAGTCCTGTTTTCCTTCAGTATATTGGGCCAAATACCTATTCCCTGTTCCTTATTACACAAGAATGAATTCTTTCTATATTTGATGCATACTTCCATTTCTTCTTCTCCAACTGTTACCTCTGTGGTATGGATAGCTACATAAATAGAAGCTGCTTACTCACCTCTACTGTTTTATAAGGAGAAATAACTTTCCTAAAATAGAGTAAAAAGGACTTCAAAAGAAAAGGCTACTATGGCACTTCCAGGCTTACAATACTAAAATTTCCTCTAGCTATCACAGCCCAAGCTGGCTGTATTTGAACCCCAATAAAATACAAATTGTGCTGATTATTTTTCTTTCTTTCATTTTTTTGTTTGTTTACCCTTCTTTGTTCACTTAAGCCATCATAACATATGAAATTTAAATAATTTATTACATTTATTTAGTAGTGTTTTATGGTTCCAGTTCTAAACTTTTAGAAGTTGAAAATAATGTTTTCCACTTCTGTTAAGGCAGAAGCTTCTAATTTCCCTTGTGTGTGTATGTATATGTATATATAAATATTATTAGCATATTTATATATATGAACAACTGTCAAATAACCCTTGCCAAATATGAAATATTTTTAGAGGTGAGCATGTGTATTTGAGTCAACAGAATATATTAACCCTGATATTAGGACACATTCCTGCTCATAATTTTTTTCTGTATTTCACCAAAAACAAGAACCCTAAAGTTCATAATTGTAGAATATTTTGTAGAGAGAAAATCTGGTTCTTCTGCACAAAAGAAGATTTCTTCTTGATTTTTTTTATTTTTTAAAATATGAATTATATAGATTCATCCATGCTCAGAGCCAGGTACAAGGTGAAGAAAATTAAATACAAAATGGACCTCTCAGGAAAGAGTCAAGAAGAAGTATCAATTAGAATATATTTTTATAACTTTTTTTTATTGAGGTATAGTTAATTTACAATGTTGTGTGAACTTCAGGTGTAGAGCAAAGAGATTCAGATACACACATATTTTTTTTCAGATTATTTTCCATTATAAGTTATTACAAGACTTTGAATATAGTTCCCTGTGCTGTACAGTAGGTCCTTGTTGTTTATCTATTTTATGTATAGCAGTGTGTATATGTTAATCACAAACTCCTAATTTACCTCTCCCCCTCCATCCCCTTTGGTAATCATAAGTTTGTTTTCTACATGTGTGAATCTATTTCTGTTTTACAAATAAGTTCATTTGTATCCTTTTTTTTTTAGATTACACATATGTATGTTATCATATCATATTTGTCTTTCTCTGTCTGACTTAGCTTACTTAATATGATAATCTCTAAGTCCATCCATGTTGCTGCACATGGCATTATTTTCTTCTTTTCAATAGCTGAGTAATATTCCATTGTATATATATACCACATCTGCTTTATCCATTCATCTGTCAATGGACATTTGGGTTGCTTTCATGTCTTGGTTATTGTAAATATTTCTGCTATGAACATTGGGGTGCATGTACCTTTTCAAATTAGAGTTTTCATCTTTTTTATATATATGCCTAGGAGTGGGATTGCAGGATCATATGGGCTTTCCGAGTGCTCTATACATATCAATTAAGTCCATCTGCTCTAATGTGTCATTTAAAGCCTTTGTTTCCTTATTGATTTTTTTGTGGATGACCAGTCCATTGATATAAGTGAGTAATTAAAGTCCCCCACTATTATTGTGTTACTGTCAATTTCTCCTTAAATTTGCCTTATATATTGAGGTGCTATTATGTTTGGTGCATATATATTTACAATTGTTATATCTTCTTCTTGGGCTGATCCTCTGATCATTATGTAGTGTCCTTCTTTGTCTCTTGTAACAGTCTTTATTTTAAAGTTTATTTTGTCTGATATAAGTATTGCTGCTCCAGCTTTCTTTTGATTTCCATTTGCGTGGAATACCATTTTCTGTCCCGTCACTTTCAATCTGTAGATCTGAAGTGAGTCTGTTGTAGGCCACATATATGTTGGTTCTGTTTCTGTTTTTGTATCCGTTCAGCCAGTCTATGTCTTTTGGTTGGAGCATTTAGTCCAATTACATTTAAGACAATTATTGATATGTATGTTCCTATTGCCATTTTGTTAATTGTTTTGAATTTGTTTCTGTAGCTCCTTTTTTTCCCCTTTCTTCTTTGCTCTCTTCTCTTGTGATTTGATGACTATCTTTAGTGTTGTGTTTAGATTCTTTTTTCTTTTTTTGTGTGTATATCTATTATAGATTTTTTGTTTTGCCATTACCATGAGGTTTTTGTATTGCAGTCTATATATATAGTGCTTATTTTAAGTTGCTGATCTCTTAATTTCAAGTGCCATTTAGACACCATGCATTTGTACTCTCCTCTCCTCACAATTACTGTTTTTGATATTATATTTTACATCTAATTGTTTTAGGTATCCCTTAATTCCTTATTGTGGATACAAATGATTTTACTACTTTTGTATTTTAACCTCCCTACTAGCTTTGCATGTGGATGATTTCTTACCTTTATTGTATGTTTGCTTTTACCAGTGAGCTTTTGCATTTTGTAACTTTCTTGTTTCTAGTTGTGGCCTTTTCTTTCCCCCCTAGAGAAGTACCTTTGGCATTTGTAGTAAAGCTGGATTGGTGGTGCTTTTAGCTTTTACTTGTCTGTAAATCTTTTGATTTCTCCATCAAATCTGAGTGAGAGCCTTGCTGAGTAGAGTGTTCTTTGTTGTAGGTGTTTCTCTTTCATCACTTTAAGTATATTGTGCCACTCCCTTCTGGCATGCAGATTTTCTGCTGAAAAATTAGCTTATAGCTTTATGGGAGTTCCCTTGTATGTTATTTGTTGTTTTTGCCTTGTTGCTTTTTAATATTCTCTCTAGCTTTAATTTTTGCCATTTTGATTACAATGTGTCTTGGTGCATTTCTCTGTGGGTTCATCCTGTATGGGATTCTCTGTGCTTCCTGGACTTGGGTGACTGTTTCCTTTTCCAGGTTAGGGAAGTTTTCAACTATTATCTCTTCAAGTATTTTGTCAAGCATGTTCTCTCTTTCTTCTCCTTCTGGGACCTCTATAATGCAAATATTAGTGTGCTTGATGCTGCCCCAGAGGTCTCTTACACTGTCCTCATTTCTTTTCTTTCTTTTTTTTTTGTTGTTCTGTGCTAGTGATTTCCACTACTCTGTCTTTCAGATCACTGATCCATTCTTCTGCCTCATTTAGTCTACTAGTGATTCCTTCTAGTATATTTTTCATTTCAGTTATTGTATTCTTCAATTATGTTTTGTTGTTCCTTGTATTTTCTAGTTTTTGTTAAAAAACGTCTAATTTCTCACTCTGTGCATCCATTCTCCTCCAGAGTTTTTTGATCATCTTTACAATCATTACTCTGAATTCTTTCTTGGGTAGATCACCTATCTCCATGCCACTTAGTTCTTCTTCTGGGATTTTATCTTGTTCTTTTATCAGAAACATATTCCCCTCTTGCCTCATTTTGGCTACATTGCTATTTGTATTTTTACATATGTGTTAGGTTAGTTACATTTCTCAACCTTGGAGAAGTGACCCTTTGTAGTAGACATCTTATACATCCCAGCAGTGCACTCCCCTCTTGTCACCCAAGGGCCAGGGACTAGCTGATCCAAGGGTAATGTCTGGCCTGTGTTTGTGGACTCAGCCTGCAGGCTGAGGGACTGTAATTTTCCTGTTTCTGGTGTCTGCCCCTTGGTGTGTGAGGCTGGTCTAGAGGCTTATGCAGGCTTCCTGGTGGGAGGGGCCAGTGCCTGCCCAGCTCCAGTGAGTGGAGCTGTGTCTCGGCTCTCTGGTGAGCAGGGCCATGTCTAGGGGCATGTCTGGAGATCGCTGTAGGCTCAGGAAGTCTTTAGGCCACCTGTCTACTGATGGGTGGGGCTATGTCCCAGCCCAGTTTGTTATTTGGCTTGAGGAGTCCCAGCAAGGGAGCCTACAGTTTGTTGAGTGGGGCCCAGTCTTGGTGTAAAGTTGTCAGCAGGTAGATCTGGCCCAGGCTCTTATGAAATTACTGTTTTTGCCCTTGGTCCTGGGGCATGTGAGTTTTTGGGTGTGCCCTTTAAGAGTGAAGGCTCTATTTCTCCCAGTCCTGTGAAGCTCCTTCAATCAAGCCCCACTGGCCCTCAAAGCCAAATGCTCTGGGGGCTCCACTTTCCAGTACAGGACTCCGTGGCAGGGGAGCCCATTGTGGGGCTCAGACCCCTGGGACTTGGGGGCCTTACATGGGGCTCAGACCTCTCACTCCTGTGAGAGAACCTCTGTAATATATTTATTCTCCAGTTTGTGGGTCAGGTGGTATAGGATTTGATTATATCACAATTTCACCCCTCCTACCCATTTCATTGTGGTTGTTCCTTTATGTCTTTAGTTGTAGAAGATCATTTCTGGTAGGTTCCAGTTTTTTTCATCAGTGGTTGTTCTGCAGTTAGTTGTGATTTTGGTGTGCACATGAGGGGAGGTGAGCTTAGGGTCCTTCTACTTTGCTATCTTGGCCACTCTCCTGGGAAGATTTTGAGACTAAAGTTTTGAGCTCTGCAAGTTTCTTGTACATTTTAGCTACACAGGACAAGGGGCATCAAGGATACTTCAGTTGGGGCTTGAAGTCTCACAAGTTCAGAAAAAGCTCTGCAGCCAGGCAGCCAATTGCAGGATATACTGTGAAAATTCTTTGTAATTTCTTCAATTAGGATACATTTACAATTAAGAACTACAAATAGAGGATATGGCAGATTAGAGACAGGAAAACAGAGAGCTTCCATTAAAAAGAAGTTGATTATAATAAATATATAAATGACAGGAATGTGAAAATTAACAAAGATGTATTAACTATGTAATTTCTTCTTATATAATGATAATTAGGTCTGGGAATAATTTCAGTTTAAGAGACAGATGAGGAGTAGATACTCAAGTTAGTTCATAGCCTAGGACTATCTGCTAGATACTTTTAAGAAATTATCATGAAAATGCATTGGGTGGAGAAAAATATATTAAGGTTTAGTCAGATGTCTAGATGTAATAGTATGGCAAGATTCCTCTTGCCAAGAGGAAAAAATAGTGTCTCAATTTATAAAATTCAGTTATAATTAGCTAGTAATATCATTATTTAAAAATGAATCTTATGATAGTAAAGCAAGTTCATATAATCACTCTTCATTGAAAGTGTTCTTTGTTATTTATTCATATCATCATATGATGATATGAAACATGTGAAAATTTTATAGATTTATGTAAACCTTTATTCAGAAGTCAATGAACTTACTTTTACAGGAACCATCAATTTTATACTTGGCATTTTGATGCTTCTCTGTTTAAGCAATGCCTGCTAGTGGTATACTTTATGCACTATTATTTGGTATTGATTTTAAAATTTGAAAAGCCATGTTTCCTAGGACTAAATCTTTAATATTATTACGGCTAGAAAACATTTTAGCCACCACTTAAAAGAACATTATCCCCTAAATGACGTTTATTTATACACCAAGAGAACAGCTATATGTTCCTCATTCCGCTCTTTTATCTTTCTGTCAGATAGCTGCAAGTGGCTAAAAGAGGCTAGGTGATTCTTGCCCATTATTATCTACTTGCACAATGAAGAGTAGGATATTCCAACTTCCTGAAAGTAGAATTAAAATTGACTTTTAATGTCAAAATATTCAGTTGGTCAATACAGCTGGTTGAAATATGCCAGCCTGTATAGCATTTTATTTCATATTATTTATTTTCTTAAAGACTGATACTCAGTCCCAAACATAGAATGTCCTAAAATCACCTTAACCTAGAATTTTTCCACTGAAGTTTCGTTGAGTCTAACATTCAGGAGGTAATGTAGTATAAGCATATGACACTAAAAAGTCCAATAAAACTACAGCAAAATACCTCTTCATTTAACCTTATGCATTTTAATGTGATAAACTAATTTTAGCGTGGCTTTAGAGTGGTAGTATTAGCTGTTTAAAAATTAGAAGGCCTAATATGTTGAATTGTGTGTGTGTGTTTACACATAGACACAAACACATACACACAACAGAATTGTAGAGAATATGAAATGGAGAAAAAAATAGATTTTAGGAGGTTGATATAAAACAGAAGTGCAGGTGGTAATGACTGAAGTTTCCTTTACTTATTAATACTAAAAACAGTTACCTTTTACTAGGCACTTGATATTAGATTGTTTAATTCTCACCACAAACTTATAATTTAGAAAATTTTCCCCTTTCAAATAAAGAAAATAAACTTTAGAGAAGTTTATATCTTAGCCCAAGATTACTCACCTAATAAACTCTGGAGAAAAATATGAATCCTGTCCTCCCAGATTTTGAAACTTGTGTTCTACTACTCTCTAACAGAATATTTGAAATGATGCTCTTATCTGTGTACTTGAAATCACTAATGCAGATAAGAATTCAAACTTTATTCAGGATTCCTAACACTCTCAAACATCTGCTCAAGTTGATTACTGCTGAAGATGTTGGTAAAACCAAACTGCAGGAAACTCTGGTACCTTATAATCAAAACTGTAATGAGTGATTTGTTTGTTCACTTCTCTTTGAGTCTATCTTTCATTACATGTTTATTAAGTAATGACTGTCATTGATCTATAAGCCTGCATATGGATGACGGTAAGAACAGGGCTATTAAACCTTACTGGGTAGAGCATGTGTAAATCACAAAAAATAAGGTAGATTAAAGAGAAGAATTAAACCATGAGTTGTTACCTTATGGACCATTTCTTTTATTCTCATAATAGTTATGATTACTGCCAAATATATAACATCTCAAAGACTTAAAAAAGTGAAACTGTAATTATATAAACTAGACATATAAGCCCAATCTGGTACAATAAAAAGAGTTTTACTATTAACATCTAAACAGCATAATTTTTAAGAGAATATACTAATGGAAAGAATATGATAGGATAATGCATGCTTGTGTATCTATTTGCTTAGATATTTTCAATTTCCTTTTCTTGAAACAATTATTTTACAGACATTTTAACATAGCTGTAAAGTATATGAAGAGAATTAATGCTAGTGGCAAAATGTAATCAAAATTTTTTTTAAAAATTAAATTTACCTGATATTAATATGACTAAATTAATTACACAGGATTTTAGATATATCCTGCTATTTTAATTTTTATCAATCAAACTCTGAAATTCAACAGTGGATAATGTTATTCAAGATTTCCAAATTAAAAGAGTTTATTTCTATTTTAAATTAACCACATACTTTTTGAAGAAAACAAGAGATTTAAAATTGATTTTAATTTCCAGCATAGTAATTTCACTTCTAAAAATCCATTCTTTGAAAGTTGTTTGAAAAGGTCATACACACACACATACACACATATATGCACACATACACATTTTTATCATAAAATTGTTTATGATAATCAAAATTGGAAAAATTTGTGTCAAAAATAGATAAAATACATATGTAATAAGGCATGGATTAGATAAAATACCATGCGGCCAATTACAGTCATAGTTATAAAAAATCTGAAACATAAAATTTATCAGGAAAAATATTATGTAAGTAAAAGGGGAGGATAAATTTCATCCATAGCATGTTTCCATTTATAAGTTATAAATATATATATAAACACTATAAGAAATACATTAATTAGCATTTATTATTCAACAAACAATAATTTTATGTATTGTGTTTTAATGTAAATAGACACAAAATTGTTACTGACATTTTGTCATGCTTAATGTGGTTCTAGCTTAAAATATAAGTATTTAAAAGTGAAAATATAAGTATGTTGCCTGAAAAAAGCAACTAAAACTCAAAAAATATGTGTAGAATAATTTTCTCCTGTATAAAATCTAATAAATTAAAAGTAAAATATAAAAAATTTAGAAGACAATTGTGGCATTTTTACTTCATATTGCTACAGAGAAACATGAAAAACTGGTCCTCTCCTACTGTTAATGGGTTATTTTAAAATACTAATTAATGTAAAACTGTATCCTTTAATCAAATTGTTTACAAAGAGTTAATTAAAAATCTTTAAATAAAATATTGAGCTTTACTTTTTATAATGTTTAAAAAAACATAAAAAGTGGCAATTAAAGGAGAAAACCATGTAAGTTGTTATCACTCTGTTTGCGTTAGAGGAAAATTTAAATAGATTGCAATAGTCAATATAAAAGTATAATATTTTTGTGAATGAAATCAATACAAATATAGAAAAACTTATTTTTATATTGAATATTCTAGCTTCTATTAAATGATAATATTTAGTTGTATCTGTTTTCATGGCTTTTTAATAGTTTATTTAGTTTAACTTTATTATGGAAAACATCATAATTATTGACACCTTTTGTTAATTGGTCTAATTAGATTATCATTAACTATACATCAACAAGTAACCTTGATGATTACTTGATCACACACACATGAATTCATAACCCAACTTATAAAGATAAAATAATACTAAAACACATTTGTAAATTAAAATTTGAAACTCATAAAATTATATATTTTCCCTAGAAACAAAGTTATAAGGGGTCCCCAGCCTATCCAAATAAACTTTTTGTAATGGATATTAAAGCTAGATCTTTTGAGTCAGCCTTATCTGTGTTCAAATCCAAACTCTGCCACTTACTGCTGGTGGAATCATGGAAATATGAAAATAGATAATAAAGCCAAACTCAAGTTTGCATTTTAGAATTAAGTGAAATATTGCCTTTGAATTGCCTATAACACTATCAATCACTAAATAAGCATGCAATAGATGAGGTACATCATTCTTATCATTATCAATATCAAGTTTAGTTTTTTTTTACTAAAATATTAACACTTTTGGCTTAGAAAATAAGAGAAGACACAAATTAACAATATCTGCAAAGGGGATATCACTATACATTTTACACATGTTTAAAGGATAGTAAAATAATACTATCAACAATTCTATATACATAAATTTGACAACTTAGACTAAATGGACCAAATCTCAGAAACAAAAACTACAACTCATTCAGTGTGAAATAGATAATTTAAATAGCTCCATCAATATTAAATAAATTGAAATTGTAATTAAAAACAAACTTCCATAACAGAAATCACCAAACCCAGATGATTTCACTGGAGAATTCTAAAAATTCAAAGAATTAACACAAACTCTCCACAGTCTATTGTAGAAAATGGAAGAAGACAGAACATTTTTCAATTCATTTTATGAAGCAAGTATTACCCTTATATGAAAACCAAACAAAGCACAGAAAAAGGAAACTACGGACAGATATTTCTCATAAATATAGATTAAAAATTCTTAACAAAACATTAGCAAATATAGTGCAGCAATGCATAAGAAGAATTATACACGATGATTAAATGAGTTCATCCAAGGATGCAAGGCAGTTTCAAAATTTGAAAAGTAATCAATATAACACACCATGTTAACAAACTGAAGAAGAAACATCATATGATCATATCAGTTGATGCAGAAAAGCATTTGATGAAATTCAAAATCCATTCATATCAAAAAGAAAAAAACTGGGAATAATAGGAATAGAGGAGAATTTCCTCAACTTGATAAAACGAGCATGTACAAGAAATCTACAGCTAACATTGGACTGGATGGTGAAATACTGAATGATTTTCTTCTAATATTCAAGAAAGACGCAAGTATGTTTGCACTCACCATTCATTAAACATACTACTGGGTTCTAGTCAGTGCAGTCAGGCAAAAAAAAAAAAAAATATATATATATATATATACATATATATATATATATATATATATATATATATATATATATATATATATGGCATATACACTGGAAAGGAAAAAATAAAACTGTCTCTTTCACAGATCAATAATTTCCACATTAAAATAAAAATCCCAAGGCACCTTCAAAAAGGCTTCTAGAACTAATAAGTGAGTTCAGCAAGTCTCCAGATACAAAAAAAAAAACAAATAAAAATCAATTGTATATACTAGCAACCAACAGCTGGACACCAAAATTTAAAATGCAATATCATTCAGATTCTATGAAAAATAATATGAAATATTTACATGTAAATCTAACAAGCCATGTACAGGTCTTGTATACTAAAAATTATATATCACTTATGAAAGAAATTTTGAAAAATCTATATGAAAGAAATTTTGAGAAAAATATATATATATTGTGGGTTGGAAGACTCTATATTGTTAACATGTCAATTTTTGCTAAATAGACATATAGATTCAACACAATTCCAATCAATATTTTAGCATATTTTTTGGAAACTTGTCAAGCTTTTTCTAAAATTTATATGGAAAAGCTAATGGAGTAGAGTACCAAAAACAATTATGATAAAGAGTGAGAATAGCTATTATCAAAAAAACAAAAAATAACCATTGTTGCTAAGAATGTGGAAAAAAGGGAAGGTAAAATATTACATCCACTATGGGAAACAGTATAAAAGGTCCTCAAAAAATTAGAAATAGAACTACTGTACAATACAGCATTTACACTTTTGGGAATTTATCCAAAGGAATTAAAAACACTAAATCAAAAAGATATATACACTCCAATGTTCATTGCAGCATTATACACAAGAATCAGGATATGGAGGCAACACAAAAGTCCATTGATAGGAATGGGTAAAAAAGATGTGCTACATATTTAAAATGCACTATGATTTAGCCATAAAAAAAGAATAAAATTCTGACATTTGTAACAACATAGATGGATCTAGATGGCATTAAATTAAGTGAAATAAGTCAAAGACAAATACTGTATGTCTTTATTTACATGTGGACTCTAAGAAAGCAAAACAAATATAACAAAACAGAAACAGACTTATAGGTACAGAGAACAAAGTAGTGGCTGCCAGAGGGGAGGGTGCATGGGGATGGCCAAAATAAGTAAAGGAGATTAAGAGGTACAAACTACCAGTTATAGAATTAATAAGAAAAAGAGATGTAATGTATAACATAGGGAAAATAGTCAATAATATTGTAATAACTTTGTATGGTGTATAATGAGTAAAAATATCAAATCACTATGTTGTACACATGAAAAAATACAAAATTGTAAGCCAACTAAAATTCTCCTGGCAGTTGTCTCAGGATGGTGGGATTTCAGATGAGCTTTGCTCAGTAATTTTTGGTACTGTTAGAATGTGTTTATAATGAGTGTATCATTTATGTAATCAGAAAAATCAATAAAACATTTTCATTGTGAAAAAAATTATAAGCCAAATATACTTCAATAAAAAATAAGTAAATTAAAATATTTTACATATTGATTGTGAGATTAAAATCTTTTCAACAAATAGTGTTATAACAGTTGGACTTCCATATGCAAGAATATGACCCTAGATTCCCACATTACACCTTATATAAAAACTGACTCTGTGGATGACATGATACCATACATAGCAAATCCTAAAGATGCTACCAGAAAACTACTAGAGCTAATCAACGAATTTAGTAAAGTTGCAGGATACAAAATTAATACACAGAAATCTCTTCATTCCTATACACTAACAATGAAAAATCTGAAAGAGAAATTAAGGAAACACTCCCATTTACCACTGCAACAAAAAGAATAAAATACATAAGAATAAACCTACTTCAGAGACAAAAGACTTGCATGCAGAAAACTATAAGACACTGATGAAAGAAATCAAAGATGATATAAACAGATGGAGAGATATACCATGTTCATGGATTGGAAGAATCAATATTATGAAAATATACTACCCAAAGCAATCTACAGATACAACACAATCCCTATCAAATTACCAATGGCGGGGAGAAGAAGATGGCGGAAGAGTAAGACGCGGAGATCACCTTCCTTCACACAGATACATTAGAAATACATCTACACGTGGAACTGCTCCTACAGAACACCCACTGAACTCTTGCAGAAGACGTCAGACCTCCCAAAAAGCAAGAAACTCCCCACGTACTTGGGTAGGGCAAAAGAAAAAAGAAATAATGGGGACAAAAGAATAGGGACGGGACCTGCACCTGTGGGAGGGAGCCACGAAGGAGGAAAGGTTTCCACGCACTAGGAAGCCCCTTCGCAGGCAGAGACTGCGGGTGACAGAGGGGGGAAGCTTCATAGCCACAGAGGAGAGCGCAGCCACAGGGGTGTGGAGGGCAAAGCGGAGAGACTCCCGCACAGAGGCTCGACGCCGAGCAGCACTCACCAGCCCGAGAGGCTTGTCTGCTCACCCGCCGGGGTGGGCGGGGGCTGGGAGCTGAGGCTCGGGCTTCAGTCGGATCCCAGGGAGAGGACTGGGGTTGGCAGCGTGAACACAGCCTGAAGGGGTTAGTGCACCACAGCTGGCTGGGAGGGAGTCCGGGAAAAAGTCTGCAGCTGCCGAAGAGGCAAGAGACTTTTTCTTCCCTCTTTGTTTCCTGGTGCGCGAGGAGAGGGGATTCAGAGCGCCGCCTAAACGAGCTCCAGAGACGGGCGCGAGCCGCGGTTATCAGCGCGGATCCCACAGCAACAGGGGCGCAGAGGGAAAAGTGGAGAGATTCCCGCAAAGAGGAGCGGTGCCGACCTGCACTCACCAGCCCGAGAAGCTTGTCAGCTCACCCGCCGGGGTGGGCGGGGGTTGGGAGCTGAGGCTCAGGCTTCGGTCGGATCACAGGGAGAGGACTGGGGTTGATGGCATGAACACAGCCTGAAGGGGTTAGCGCACCACAGCTAGCCGGGAGGGAGTCCGGGAAAAGTCTGCAGCTGCCGAAGAGGCAAGAGACTTTTTCTTGCCGCTTTGTTTCACGGCGCGCAAGGAGAGGGGATTCAGAGCGCCGCCTAAACGAGCTCCAGAGATGGGCGCGAGCCGCGGCTATCAGCACGGACCCCAGAGACGGGCATGAGACGCTAAGGCTGCTGCTGCCGCCACCAAAAAGCCTGTGTGCGAGCACAGGTCACTCTCCACACCGTCCCTCCTGGGATCTGGTGCAGCCCGCCACGGCCAGGCTCCCGTGATCAGGGGACAACTTTGCCAGGAGAACGCACGGCGCGCCTCGGGCTGGTGCAACGTCACGCCAGCATCTGCTGCCGCAGGCTCGCCCCGCATCCATATCCCTCCCTCCCCCCGCCTGAGTGAGCCAGAGCCCCTGAAGCAGCTGCTCCTTTAACCCCGTTCTGTCTGGGCAGGGAACAGACGCCCTCAGGCAACCTACACGCAGAGGCGGGTCCAAATCCAAAGCTGAACCCCGGGAGCTGTGCAAACAAAGAAGAGAAAGGGAATTCTCTCCCAGCAGCCTCAGAAGCAGCGGATTAAAACTTCACAAACAACTTGATGTGCCTGCATCTGTTGAATACCTGAATAGACAACGAATCATCCCAAATTCAGGAGGTGGACTTTGGGAGCAGGATATATTAATTTTTCCCCTTTTCCTTTTTTTTTTTGTGAGTGTATATGTGTATGCTTCTGGGTGAGATTTTGTCTGTATAGCTTTGCTTTATAATAGCTTTATTTTACTTCACTATATTTTACCTTCTTTCTTTCTTTCTTTCTTTCTTTCTTTCTTTCTTTCTTTCTATTTTTTCTCCCTTTTACTCTGAGCCGTGTGGATGAAAGGCTCTTGGTGATCCAACCAGGCATCAGGGCTGGGCCTCTGAGGTGGGAGAGCCAACTTCAGGACACTGGTCCACAAGACACCTCCCAGCTCCATGTAATACCAAATGACGAAAATCTCTTAGAGATCTCCACCTCAACATCAAGACTCAGCTTCACTCAACAACCAGCAAGCTACAGTGCTGGACACCCTATGCCAAACAACTAGCAAAACAGGAACACAGCCCCATCCATTAGCAGAGAGGCTGCCTAAAATCATAATAAGGGCACAGACACCCCAAAATACACCACCAGACGTGGACGTGCCCACCAGAAAGACAAGATCCAGCCTCATCCACCAGAACACAGGCACTAGTTCCCTCCACCAGGAAGCCTACACAATCCACTGAACCAACCTTAGCCACTGGAAACAGATACCAAAAACAACGGGAACTACGAACCTGCAGCCTGTGAAAAGGAGACCCCAAACACAGTAAGATAAGCAAAATGAGAAGACAGAAAAACACACAGCAGATGAAGGAGCAGGGTCAAAACACACCAGACCTAACAAATGAAGAGGAAATAGGTAGTCTACCTGAAAAAGAATTCAGAATAATGATAGTAAGGATGATCCAAAATCTTGGAAATAGAATAGACAAAATGCAAGAAACATTTAACAAGGACATAGAAGAACTAAAGAGGAACCAAGCAACGATGAAAAACACAATAAATGAAATTAAAAATACTCTAGATGGGATCAATAGCAGAATAACTGAGGCAGAAGAACGGATAAGTGACCTGGAAGATAAAATGGTGGAAATAACTACTGCAGAGCAGGATAAAGAAAAAAGAATGAAAAGAACCGAGGACAGTCTCAGAGACCTCTGGGACAACATTAAAAGCACCAACATTCGAATTATAGGGGTCCCAGAAGAAGAAAAGAAAAAGAAAGGGACTGAGAAAATATTTGAAGAGATTATAGTTGAAAACTTCCCTGATATGGGAAAGGAAATAGTTAACCAAGTCCTGGAGGCACAGAGAGTCCCATACAGGATAAATCCAAGGAGAAACACGCCAAGACACATATTAATCAAACTGTCAAAAATTAAATATAAAGAAAACATATTAAAAGCAGCAAGGGAAAAACAACAAATAACACACAAGGGAATCCCCATCAGGTTAACAGCTGATCTTTCAGCAGAAACTCTGCAAGCCAGAAGAGAGTGGCAGGATATACTTAAAGTGATGAAGGAGAAAAACCTACAACCAAGATTACTGTACCCAGCAAGGATCTCATTCAGATTTGATGGAGAAATTAAAAGCTTTACAGACAAGCAAAAGTTGAGAGAGTTCAGCACCACCAAACCAGCTTTACAAAAAATGCTAAAGGAACTTCTCTAGGCAAGAAACACAAGAGAAGGAAAACACCTACAATAACAAACCCAAAACATTTAAGAAAATGGGAATAGGAACATACATATCGATAATTACCTTAAATGTAAATGGATTAAATGCTCCCACCAAAAGACACAGACTGGCTGAATGGATACAAAAACAAGACCCATATATATGCTGTCTACAAGAGACCCACTTCAGACCTAGAGACACATACAGACTGAAAGTGAGGGGATGGAAAAAGATATTCCATGCAAATGGAAATCAAAAGAAAGCTGGAGTAGCAATTCTCATATCAGACAAAATAGACTTTAAAATAAAGACTATTACAAGAGACAAAGAAGGACACTATATAATGATCAAGGGATCGATCCAAGAGGAAGGTATAACAATTGTAAATATTTATGCACCCAACATAGGAGCACCTCAATACATAAGGCAAATACTAACATCCATAAAAGGGGAAATTGACAGCAACACAATCACTGTAGGGGACTTTAACACCCCACTTTCACCAATGGACAGATCATCCAAAATGAAAATAAATAAGGAAACACAAGCTTTAAATGATACATTAAACAAGATGGACTTAATTGATATTTATAGGACATTCCACCCAAAAACAACAGAATACACATTTTTCTCAAGTGCTCATGGAACATTCTCCAGGATAGATCATATCTTGGGTCACAAATCAAGCCTTGGTAAATTTAGGAAAATTGAAATCGTATCAAGTATCTTTTCCGATCACAACACTATGAGACTAGATATCAATTACAGTCAAAGATCTGTAAAAAATACAAACACATGGAGGCCATACAATATACTATTTAATAACGAAGTGATCACTGAAGAAATCAAAGGGGAAATCAAAAAATACCTAGAAACAAATGACAATGGAGACACGACGACCCAAAACCTATGGGACACAGCAAAAGCAGTGCTAAGAAGGAAGTTTATAGCAATACAAGCCTACCTCAAAAAACAGGAAACATCTCGAATAAACAACCTAACCTTGCACCTGAAGCAATTAGAGAAAGAAGAACAAAAAAACCCCAAAGCTAGCAGAAGGAAAGAAATCATAAAGATCAGGTCAGAAATAAATGAAAAAGAAATGAAGGAAACAATAGCAAAAATCAATGAAACTAAAAGCTGGTTCTTTGAGAAGGTAAACAAAATTGATAAACCATTAGCCAGACTCATCAAGACAAAAAGGGAGAAGACTCAAATCAATAGAATTAGCAATGAAAATGGAGAAGTAACCACTGACACTGCAGAAATACAAACGAGCATGAGAAATTACTACAAGCAACTCTATGCCAATAAAATGGACAACCTGGAAGAAATGGACAGATTCTTAGAAATGCACAACCTGCCGAGACTGAACCAGGAAGAAATAGAAAATATGAACAGACCAATCACAAGCACTGAAATTGAAACTGTGATTAAAAATCTTCCAACACACAAAAGCCCAGGACCAGATGGCTTCACAGGTGAATTCTATCAAACATTTAGAGAAGAGCTAACACCTATCCTTCTCAAACTCTTCCAAAATATTGCAGAAGGAGGAACACTCCCAAACTCATTCTACGAGGCCACCATCACCCTGATACCAAAACCAGACAAAGATGTCACAAAGAAAGAAAACTACAGGCCAATATCACTGATGAACATAGATGCAAAAATCCTCAACAAAATACTAGCAAACAGAATCCATCAGCACATTAAAAGGATCATACACCATGATCAAGTGGTGTTTATCCCAGGAATGCAAGGATTCTTCAATATACGCAAATCAATCAACGTGATACATCATATTAACAAATTGAAGGAGAAAAACCATATGATCATCTCAATAGATGCAGAGAAAGCTTTCAACAAATTTCAACACCCATTTATGATAAAAGCCCTGCAGAAAGTAGGCATAGAGGGAACTTTCCTCAACATAATAAAGGCCATATATGACAAACCCACAGCCAATATTGTCCTCAATGGTGAAAAACTGAAACCATTTCCACTAAGATCAGGAACAAGACAAGGTTGCCCACTCTCACCACTATTATTCAACATAGTTTTGGAAGTGTTAGCCACAGCAATCAGAGAAGAAAAAGAAATAAAAGGAATCCAAATCGGAAAAGAAGAAGTAAAGCTGTCACTGTTTGCAGATGACATGATACTATACATAGAGAATCCTAAAGATGCTACCAGAAAACTACTAGAGCTAATCAATGAATTTGGCAAAGTAGCAGGATACAAAAATAATGCACAGAAATCTCTTGCATTTCTTTACACTAATGATGAAAAATCTGAAAGTGAAATTAAGAAAACACTCCCGTTTACCATTGCAACAAAAAGAATAAAATATCTAGGAATAAACCTACCTAAGGAGACAAAAGACCTGTATGCAGAAAATTATAAGACACTGATGAAAGAAATTAAAGATGATACAAATAGATGGAGAGATATACCATGTTCTTGGATTGGAAGAATCAACATTGTGAAAATGACTCTACTACCCAAAGCAATCTACAGATTCAATGCAATCCCTATCAAACTACCACTGGCATTTTTCACAGAACTAGAACAAAAAATTTCACAATTTGTATGGAAACACAAAAGACCATGAATAGCCAAAGCAATCTTGAGAGTGAAAAATGGAGCTGGAGGAATCAGGCTCCCTGACTTCAGACTATATTACAAAGCTTCAGTAATCGAGACAGTTTGGTACTGGCACAAAAACAGAAATATAGATCAATGGAACAGGATAGAAAGCCCAGAGATAAACCCACGCACATATGGTCACCTTATCTTTGATATAGGAGGCAAGCATATACAGTGGAGAAAAGACAGCCTCTTCAATAAGTGGTGCTGGGAAAATTGGACAGATACATGTAAAAGTATGAATTTAGAACAATCCCTGACACCATACACAAAAATAAACTCAAAATGGATTAAAGACATAAGTGTAAGGCCAGACACTATCAAACTCTTAGAGGAAAACATAGGCAGGATACACTATGACATAAATCACAGCAAGATTCTTTTTGACCCAGCTGCTAGAGAAATGGAAATAAAAACACAAATAAACAAATGGGACCTAATGAAACTTAAAAGCTTTTGCACTGCCAAGGAAACCATAAACAAGACCAAAAGACAACCCTCTGAATGGGAGAAAATATTTGCAAATGAAGCAACTGACAAAGGATTAATCTCCAAGATTTACAAGCTGCTCATGCAGCTCAATAACAAAAAAACGAACAACCCAATCCAAAAATGGGCAGAAGACCTAAATAGACATTTCTCCAAAGATGATATACAAATTTCCAGCAGACACATGAAAGAATGCTCAACATCATTAATCATTAGAGAAATGCAAATCAAAACTACAATGAGATATCATCTCACACCAGTCAGATTGGCCATCATCAAAAAATCTAGAAACAATAAATGCTGGAGAGGGTGTGGAGAAAAGGGAACCCTCTTGCACTGTTGGTGGGAATGTAAATTGATACAGCCACTATGGAGAACAGTATGGAGGTTCCTTAAAAAACTACAAATAGAACTACCATACGACACAGCAATCCCACTACTGGGCATATACCCTGAGAAAACCATAGTTCAAAAAGAGTCATGTACCAAAATGTTCATTGCAACTCTATTTACAATAGCCAGGACATGGAAGCAACCTAAGTGTCCATCATCAGATGAATGGATAAAGAAGATGTGGCACATGTATACAATGGAATATTACTCAGCCATAAAAAGAAATGAAATGGAGGTATTTGTAATGAGGTGGATGGAGTTAGAGTCTGTCATACAGAGTGAAGTAAGTCAGAAAGAGAAAAACAAATACAGTATGCTAACACATATATATGGAATCTAAGGGAAAAAAAAAAAAAAAAGGCCATGAAGAACCTAGTGGCAAGACGGGAATAAAGACACAGACCTACAAGAGAATGGACTTGAGGATATGGGGAGGGGGAAGGGTGAGATGTGACAGGGTGAGAGAGTGTCATGGACATATATACACTACCAGATGTACAATAGATAGCTAGTGGGAAGCAGCCGCATAGCACAGGGAGATCAGCTCCGTGCTTTGTGACCACCTAGAGGGGTGGGATGGGGAGGGTGGGAGGGAGGGAGATGCAATAGGGAAGAGATATGGGAACATATGTGTATGTATAATTGATTCACTTTGTTATAAAGCAGAAACTAACCCACCATTGTAAAGCAATTATACTTCAATAAAGATGTTTTTTAAAAAAAAAATATTACCAATGGCAGTTGTCACAGAACTAGAGCAAGAAATTTTACAATTTGTATGGAAACACTAAAGACCCAGAATAGCCAAAGCAATATTGAGAAGAAAAACGGAGCTGCAGGAATCAGGCTCCCTGACTTCAGACTATAGTACAAACCTACAGTAATCAAGAGAGTGTGGTACTGGCACAAAAACAGAAATATAAATCAATGGAAGAGGATAGAAAGCCCAGAGATAAACCCACGCTTCTATGGTCAACTTATATTTGAAAAAGGAGGCAAGAATATAGAATGGAGAAAAGACAGCCTCTTCAATAAGTGGTGTTGGGAAAACTGGACAGCTACATGTAAAAGAATGAAATTAGAACACTCCCTAACACCATACACAGAAATAAATTCAAAATGGATTGAAGACCTACATGTAAGGTCAGACACTATAAAAATCTTAGAGGAAAACATAAGCAGAACACTCTATGACATAAATCACAGCAAGATCCTTTTTGACCCACCTCTTAGAGTAATGAAGATAAAAGCAAAAATAAACAAATGGGACCTAATGAAACTTAAAAGCTTTTGCACAACAAAGGAAACCATAAACAAGATGGAAAGACAGTGCTCAGAATGGGAGAAAATATTTGCAAATGAAGCAACTGACAAAAGATTAGTCTCCAAAATTTACAAGCAGCTCATGCAGCTGAATATCAAAAAAACAAAAAACCCAATCCAAAAATGGGCAGAAGACCTAAATAGACATTTCTCCAAAGAAGACATACAGATTGCCAACAAACACATGAAAAGGTGCTCAACATCACTAATCATCACTAATCATCATTTGATTTGAAATGCAAATCAAAACCACAATGAGTTATCACCTCACACTGGTCAGAATGGCCATCATCAAAAAATGTATAAACAATAAATGCTGGAGAGGGTGTGGAGAAAAGGGAATCCTCCTGCACAGTTTGTGGGTATGTAAATTGATACAGCCACTATGGAGAACAGTATGTAGGTTCCTTAAAAAACTAAAAATAAAACTACCATATGACCCAGCAATCCCATTACTGGGCATATACCCTGATAAAACCATAATTCAAAAAATACATGTACCCCAATATTCATTGCAGCACTATTTACTATAGCCAGGACATGGAAGCCACCTAAATGTCCATCAACAGATGAATGGATAAAGAAGATGTGGCACATACATACAATGGAATATTACTCAGTCATAAAAAGGAACAAAATTAAGTCATTTGTAGTGATGTGGATGGAACTGGAGTCTGTCATACGAGTGAAGTAAGTCAGAAAGAAGAAAACAAATACCATATATTAGCACATATATACGGAATCTAGAGAAATGGCACCCATGAACCTAGTGGCAGGGAAGGAATAGAGATGCAGATGTAGAGAATGGACTTGTGGACACTGGGGGGTAGGGAAGGGGAGGGTGGGACGAACTGAAAGAGTAACACTGACATATATACACTACCATGTGTAAAATAGATAGCTAGTGGGAAGCTGCTGTATAGCACAGGGAGATCAACTCAGTGCTTTATGATGACCTAGAGGGGTAGGATGCGGAGGGAGGGAGGGAGGCTCATGAGGGAGAGGATATAGGTATACATATAGCTGATTCACTTATTTGTGCAGCAGAAACTAACACAACATTGTAAAGCAATTATAATCCAATAGAGATGTTAAAAAAAAAAAAAATTGACTCTAAATACACCATGAAAGACACAGTCCATGAAGGATAGAATTGATAAACTTGACTTCATTACAATGGAAAACGTCTGTTCTGTGAAAAATACTATCAAGGAAATAAGAAGACAAGCCACAAACTGGGGTATAATATTTAAAAAAGATTTATCTGATAAAGGAGTATTATCCAAAATACACAAAGTACTCTTAAAATTCAACAATAAGGAAATAACCTAATTAAAAAAGGAGAACATACTTTATAGCACAGGGAACTCTACTTAATGCACGGTGGTGACCTAAATGGGAAGGAAATCAAAAAATCAGGGGATATATGTATATGTATAGCTGATTCATTTTGCTGTATAGTAGAAACTAACACAACATTGTAAAGCAACTATACTCCAATAAAAATTAATTTTAAAAAATGGGCCAAACACCTCACCAACAAAGATATAAAGATGGAAAATAAACATATAAAAAGTGCTCAACATCATATGTCATCAAGGAATGGCAAATTAGAAAAACAATAATATCGTACCACACACGTATTGGAGTGGCAAAACCCAAAACACTGATAATACCAAATGTTGGCCAGGATATGGAGCAACAGGAACTACCATTTATTGCTGGTGGAAATGAAAAATATATAGACACTTTGAAAGACAGTTTGCTGGTTTCTTACAAAATTAAACATTCTCTTTTTGAATTAGTGTTTTCATTTTTTCTGGATATATACCCTGGAAAGGAATTACTTGACCATATGGTAGTTCTATTTTTAATTTTATGAGGCATCTCCATACTGTTTTCCATAGTAGATGCACCAATTACACTCCCACCAACAGTGGACTAGGATTTCCTTTTTTCTATATCCTCTCCAAAATTTGTTATTTGTAGACTTTTTGATGATAGCCATTCTGATAGGTATGTGGTTCTATCTCATTGTTGTTTTGACTTGCATTTCTCTAACAATTAGCAATGTTGAGCTTCTTTCACGTGCCTGTTAGCCATCTGCATGCTTTCTTTGGAAAAATGTTTATTCAGGTGTTCTGTCCATTTTTTGAATGTTTTTTTTTTTTGATATTGTATTGTAAGAGCTGTTTATATATTTTGTATATTAACCCCATGACTGTCATATTATTTGCAAATATTAACTAAGTCCCATTTGTTTATTTTTGCTTTTATTTCTTTTGCTTTAGGAGACAAATCTAAACATATATTGCTGTAACTTATGTAGTGTTCCATCCATGTTCTCTTCTAGGAGTTTTATGGTTTTAGATCTTACACTTAGGTCTTTAATCAATTTTGAGTTTATATTTGTATATGGTGTGAGGAAATGTTCTAATATCATTGTTTTACATGTGGCTGTCCAGTTTTCCCAGCACCACTTATTGAAAAGATTGTCTTTTCTCCATTGTATATTCTTGTGTCCTTTATCATAAATTAATTTACCATGGGTGTGTGGGTTTATTTCTGGGCTCTCTCTTCTGTTACAGAGATCTATGTGTCTGTTTTTGTGCCAGCATCTTGAATATCCTTTAGGCAGGGAGCAAAAATTAACATATGGATTAATATTTACTTTTAGGTTTGTTCTTCTATTATTGACTCAAAATACCTGATTGCTTAAACATTGATCTCCTTTATGATCCTGTCCTGTTATTACCACTTTTTAACAACAGGTAGCAGGCTTGGGTTTTAAAAGATTATGAACTTCCATTTGTACATTTCCTAGTACACTATTCTACCTTAGGAGAAAACAATACATAAAATGAAGCTTTATAAATGACAGTTTGTGGCTTCACCAAATAAATATATATTTTTCACATTCAATCTATTATGATACTATTCTGCATTTTAAAAAATAATTTTCTAATTTTCAAAGCATATTGAAATGCATAATCCCAGATAACACCAAATGGTAGGTTTTAACACTAACAGTGATCCAGATAGAGTCTTTACATGAGTACTTCCATGGCTAATTTTTTTTTTAAATAGCCTTTCAAGTGAGAGCTATGCTATCTAGATGAAAACCAGCTGACTCCACCCAAAATCTGTCATAAGGATATGAGTTTTAAGTTGTTTTTTAGTAGTGGATATTTATTTACACTGATCCAGTCATACTTGCTTCATTTCTGCAATCTCTCTGCAAAATGGCTGACCAGGCTTAAGTTTTCTTAAGAATTTCAATAATTCTCACAATAGTTTACCACCAATACCATGCCCTCATAAACTGAAATAACCAATCATAGATGCAAGAAAAAGTAACACATTAAATTTCAATCCAGAAATATTCTGCTTCAAGTAAATTTTTGAAATAATGCTTAGTTCTTAAATATGTATGGTAAACAGTGAAGAACATATAACAGCTTGGAATGCCCATGTTTGATTCCAATTTTCTCTGACTGAAAACATTCTCATTGTATATATGGTCTCTTGCTGAACGTAGAGGAATTTTTTCCTCTGATGTTCAAACTTGTATTTAGAAAAGCAAATTATCTCAGTGACTTTGATAACTTATTTTATCTTCAAATAAATCATAAGTCACAAATCCTTGACTCTGAACAGTTTTGTCTACCAGTGTTTTGAAGTGCTTATTCTGTAAATGTCTGGTTATCTATAAAAGATTTGTAGAAGAAAAAGTAGTGGTTCTCTGCTTGCTGTATATTGAGGGACAAAATGAACCAGCTCAACTTCAAGCCGCAAAAGGTTTCTTTGTGATGTTTTATAGTAATTCACCATGGACCCTACCTGCTTAACTCATTCAGGGTACCCCCAGGAGTGTATGATATGACTTTGAATTTGTTTCCAGGTTAGAAACAAGGTTAACCTGCTTACTTTTCAACATTGAAGTAAAATATCATTGGTTTTCTGACAAACAATGTATGCCAGAGACATGGGTCTTTTTCTCACTAAACTTCATTTTTTTAGTATAGTCCCAAGTTTCTGGAAATCAATCTTTTAATAGAGAGGGGTATGTCTGCTGTTGATTTTTATAGACTAAAAAGTCAGATCTACAGTTATTCAGACAAAAAAGTGGAATTAAAAAAGAACAAAACAAGAAAACATCTTCTTGGGAAATAAAAGATGATTAATGAAGTATCCTGTTTGTCATCATATAATAATCACCGAAATGCTTGTCTTTTAGACATTCCTGCTTAAAAATCAGTTTTAATTACTCTTCTATCTTAGAATAGTCCCTCGCATTTGAAGCTTTTGTTGATTTTATATTACTATGAACCAAGTAATAGCAATAATAAAATTAATCATCAAAACTGATCTCTATTTAATATTAATATTTTAATATTGTGTATTTAGAAAGTCAGACTTAAATATGAAATATATAGTATACTAACAGATGGCATATTTAGATTTTATTAACAATGATAGCCAGCTATACCTATCATTTAAAAATACATATACTTGTTTTGCTAGTTGGTTTATCTGTCTTTTAATGAATGAAATATTTTGTCAACCAAAAAATTGTAAAGTTTATTGCACTAGTAAAGTGACCAAAATTGTTAACTCCTGTGATAAAGGGCAACATGTCCACAATCCTTCATTCCCATCTGTATTATTTGTACCTCCTGCAATCATATTTTGTAGTTTCTCTCATTAAGAGATAGAAGCTATTCTTCCTTCTTTTGAATCTCACTCTTCAGTGTAACTTGCTTTGGCCAATAGAATGCAGTTTAAGGGACTGTTTTCCAGTTAGGAGCTTAAGCTGTAAGTTTATTATGCTTTCATTTGTTCATTGGAACCTTGCCTAGTTGCCATGTGAATAAGCCTGGGGATTAAGTTGCTGGAGGATGAGGGACCACATAGAATAGAGACACTCTCCAGCTCAGGGTTTCCTAGACCAGCTAGTCCTGGGAAATCCAACAGCAGGACAAAATACAAGGGTGAGCCCATGGGGAACCACCCAACTGAGAACTGCTCAAATTGCTCACCAGCACAGAAATGAATTAAAATAGTTGTTTCAAGCCACACAGCATTGGGGTACATTGTTACATGGAAAAAAAAACTAATACATTATAAAAAATTAAGCATTCCTTTGTTCAACTACACATGCTTAAATGTCTCAACAGCATTTCAGGACAAAGACCTCTGTGGTACAAAAACTGGTTCCATTTTTTTATAAGCTACTGACTTTCTGGGGGATCCCATGTTGCTGGTACTACTGTTGTTGCTTGCTTGCCCTAAGAAACAGTCAGGCTAATGGTAGACTGATAGAAATAGAGATTAATCTAAAACATCTGGTAGTGAAGATATCTTTTTTACCTTGAAGGAGCTTTAGCTAGGGCTTAAATAAACAACTTTAAAAAGTAAATACTGGCTTTGCATAAACATTACCAAAATAACTGGAGAGGAGTAAACACATCAGTTAAACTTATCACTTAACAATAAATAGATACAAACAAGATTTTTGATAGTATTCAACTGCTTTTTCTACTAAGTTCAAGTGGATTTTTTTCCACAAAGTATTGTTTAAATATATTGCTTAAAAATTCATCATGGCGAAGAGATTGATTATGGGGACCTATTTTCATGGAAAGAAGTGGTGACTTTACACTTTAATGTCAGATAATGACTATAAGAAAAACAAGTAAGTTAAAGAAATCTTGCCATCTAATTATCATATTTAGTTTCCACTTAGCTATTATATTTCCTTTGTAAAAAAAATTCTTCTAAGGAAAAAATAAATTGGTCTTTTATAACAGAATTAAGTATCAAAAGAAAAGCATTTGTATCTTAGTCTTCACATAAAACTATGCCTGAAAAAATAGTGGTAATTCAATAAAACACAAAATAGTATGAAGATTTCTGGTGCCTTGATAAACCTTTGAGAGAGTTATACTCTGTCTGCTTCTGATATTAGGCTATAGCATTTTTCAGAATACTCACTTATTGTAAAAAAATATGTAAAGCTAATGACATAACTATAGTGAGACAAATTGATTTAAAAGAGTAACATGTCCTCAGATTATAAAGGCAACGTGATTCCATTAGAGGTTAGAAAACAATACAGTATTCATCATGCTGTGTTGTAACCTGTCCTTGCTTCAATATATGAGAGAAGTTTGTTAAATATAATAGTATTTCATAGTGCAGGATCCTCTGTATTAGGTATTCCAGAGATTCTGCTCTCTTTAAATAGAGAGCAAAATTTTGTTAGTAACATCTAAATATATTACTTTCATATCCATGCTTTCTGAAGTACAGATACATGAGAACAAGTCCAGACCCAACAGTTCTCCAGCTTTTACCCATGGATCACCTATCCATTGGAACCATCTGAGGTATTATTTAAAAATAAAGATTCCATGTATATTCAAAAAGAAAATCAAATAAAAGATAATAGTTAAGAAACTGGGAAAAGTAATTTATAATGTTATGACCAATAAAAGTTTAATATCTAGATTAAGCAAAAACTCCTACAAATCAGCAATAAAAAGACAAGAAATCCAATAGAAAAATAAAATAACATAAAAATAAGCAAATGATATGAAAAAGCCATTCACTGTTTGATAACTGGATGCCTAGTGCAGTGACTGGCACAAAATACTAACTCAGTAAATATTGAATGAATAAAGAGGAAAGGCAAAAAGCAAAAGACCAACAGTTATACAAAAGGATGCTAAACCTTGTTGACCTAAAACAAATAGACTTCTAGATATTTCTCTGGAAAAGATGGGTTTATTCAGGATTAGCAGAAAATTGCAATTTGGGAGTCTGCAACCATGGCCAGCCACATGAAAGTCCCCACACAGAAGGGAATGAGAACACTTTTATGGAGGGAAAAATGAAGTTGGGAGGGCTATAGTAAACAAAGAGTTCATGGTTTTTCCTTGGCTGAGCTCTTTCCAAGAAAGAGATTAAATCTTTCTTCTTTCTCTTGGGCTCTGCTATTGTCACAGTGTGTGAAAGCTTCCCTTTCTGGTCTCCTGACTCTATTTAAATTGAGATTTTTATTTATTTATTTATTTATTTATTTATTTATTTACATTCCTCCCTTTTCATCAAGATTTCTCTGAAATCATCACTGATCAAGAGTCAGCTTTGTAGTTTCAGTGGCTTTTTCTTTTTTGTTCCTCGATGTCAGAAAGGACCTTTCCTGTGTGTAGTGTCTCAAATTAGAGGGAAAGTATACAGAATAGAAACTTATTAAGGTCACATTTGAGTAACAAGGAAGAATAGGAGGGAGAACTCTCAGGCACTTTTCATTTAAAGCCTATACATTATCAAAATTATAGATCATCTGAAGGGTTATGCCACCATCAAAGTTTGGCTACATACTTCCAACATGCCTGATGCAGATATTTTAAGAAAGTTATCTCATGAGATAGCATCTGCTTCAATTCTGGGAAATCTTTACTTTCAGGTCACCAGATGATATGCAGGTGTGTCATGTGAATCCAAGAGTCTATTCCTTGAAGTTTGGTGGCACAAGGGTAGTTTAGCAATACCTGAGAGGGGCCTTTCCAGAGAGTTTGAAAAGAGTTCTTCTGGCAGTTTCTTTTCCAACAGACAAAATCTCCTGGATGCAAGATGAGATGTTTAAGTTCTTTATCTCCCAAGAATGGACTGTTAAAAGATTGCTCTAACAAAACATGGTTATTTTTAATAAAAGAAATTAAGGCTTCAAAATATTGGAGTATCTCTCCTTTAATCAGTTGTGTGGCAAAAGCAGCAGGAGCCAAGTGCATTGGGCTTCCTGTGACTATCTAAAAGGGTGAGAGTTTATGAGTTTCAGAAGGGGTGAATCTAAGATTTAGTAAACCAATAGAAATACTTTCAGTCAATGTATTTGGAGGATAAAAATTTTGCCACTAGAGTCTTAATATGCCACTAGTGCATTTGACTAAACCAGAGGATTGAAGGTGGTAAGTGCAGTGAAATGTTGTAAAACTGGGTAAAGGGAAAAGACTTATCAAAGTACCTGGACAGTAAAATGGGTTCTTTGATCACTCTAAAGTTTGAGAGGAGTTTCTCAGGTAGGGACAATCTTTCCCAAGAGAACTTAAGCCACAGAAAAAGGCAGTAGTTTGTCTATATGGGAAGGCTTCGGTCCAGTGAGAAAACATACAAACCAATGACTAAAACTTATTTATAACGATGAGATGAAGGAAGTTGTATGAAATCTAGTTGCCAGACCTTGAATTGTCCATTAGACAGTTTAAAATGTCCAGGAGCAGTACAAACTGGCTTCCCTGGTTTAAATTTTGGATAAGTGGGACAAGTAAAGTAGGCAATTTTTGTGGCCTTGTTAATGTTTTCCCACTAATATTCTTTAAGGTTATTATTTTGTTAGTAGACCAATGGTTTATTACATGTACAGTGGTGAGGAGTGGGGATTTTAGAGTCTCCAGCAAGACTGGGCTCTTATTTGATCCAGAGCTTCCTCTTTTTATTAAACCAACAATTGTTGAATTTTGAATCTTGTTTTTACTTTCCTGAGGCCAATTGTTGGGGTTCTCTACCGAGTTTTTCTGTTATCATTTGGGGAAATATCCCTTTGAACTAAGACAGAGATTTGGCTGCTTTTGGTCCCTTAAAGGCTAGCATTCCTTGCATAAATGTCAGCAAGGTGATTTTCCTTAGCTTCCAGAGAGTCAAGTTTAGCATGCCCTGGAATCTTAATAATAACAAAGCAGCAGGTAAAAATATTACATTCAAACATTCCTGAACATAGGGGGCATTTCAAATTTTATTTCCACTGTGAATAAGGAGGTCATTTTGCATTCACAGCACCCCCAAATATTGAGCTACTCCAAAAACATATCTACTATCAGTATAAATATTTGCAGTTTTCTTTTTGGCTATAGTACAAGCCTGTGTAAAAGCCTATAATTCAGCCTGTTGGTCTGAAGTAGCCATAGGTAAAGGTGCTGCCTGAACAACATCAAAGGGGCTACAATAGCACACCCAGCACAATATTTGCCTTTGTCACCTTTAAAACAAGAATCATCAGTGAACCAAAAGAAGTCAATGTTACCCAAACAAATTTCCTGTAGATCATTACAAGAATCCAAGAGGTCATCCGTCAACATGAAGCAGTTGTGAGGATCTCCATTGGCGACAGAGAGGAGAAGAGTAACAGGATTAAGGTTATTACAACATAAAAGAGTTATGTGAGGAACAGTTAACAAAAGGACTTCATAAGAGGTGAGGCTGCTGACTGAGATATGTTGAGTGTGATGAAAATTCAGGAGAAATTCTACTATATGAGATACAAAAATGGTTAAAGGGGATCCCAAAACAATGATTTCAGTGGCCTTTATGGCTCTAAGGTAAGGGGTTTTCCCCATGCTACAGAGTCCAGTTGATGGCTATAATATCCTACAGGTCCCCGTGTTTTGGGGTAAGTAGCTCAAAGGGCATTCTCTTTCTTTTCACATACAAAAGGGAAAAAGGAAATCTGATCATTGGGATGCCCAAGAGCATGTGGGTTTATAAAACTCTCCTTTAAGACCTTGAAGGCTATGTCATCCAGTTCTTCCCATACAGTTGAGTGGGGGTTGTTATTGTTGAATAAAATATACAGAAGTTTGACCATAAGAGAGAAATTTGGAATCCAACTTTGGCAAAAAAAAAAAAACAACTAGCTTAAGGAAATTTTGCAGTTAGTGCTTAGTTTTGGGTTTTGAGACCCTTGGGATACCATGAAGTCTATCTGGATCTAAATGTAGCCCCTGTTCTGATATTAGATACCTAGGTATCAAAACTGGGTTTGAGCAAGCTTCAATTTTTCTTTGGCGACCTTATGTCCCTCTAAGGCTAAATGCTTTATTTAGCAAGTAGATGGTGTCCTGTGGATGTCTCCTTTGAGGAGGCTTAAGAAGGTGAGCAAAGAATCAAAGGAGCAAATAATCTACATATTGTAACAATGTAGAAAATCTAAGGAACTTTATTTTAGTAGATCATCATTCAGTATTTGGGAGAAATAAGGTTTCTCAGTAAAACTCTGAAGCATTAATATCAAGGTGAATTGTTTTTTGTTTGTTTGTTTTCCTGAGTGAAGGCAAAAAGGCATTGGCTAGCCTCATTATCTGGAATACTAAAGAATGTTCTGCATAAATTAATTACAGTAATAAATTTAATTCTGATGAGAATGGATGTTAGTAATGTATGTTAGGAGCAACAGGATGTCAAGGATAACAATGTGGTTTATTGCCTGGAGGTCCTGGACAAACCTCCACCTTCAGCACTTAGGTTTTCTCAACAGTAAAATGGGAGTGTTAAAGGGACCAGTATAAGGGATAATGAGACCTTGAGACTTGTAATCTTCTATTATAGGCTTTATGACTGTGAATACTTATAAGGTATTGATTAATTCTGGGAAGAGGATTTGAGGGGTCTTTTTGAATATTGATGAGAGGTGCACTGTGAATTTTCCCAATATCGGTTGAAGATTTTGCCCATTAGGAAGGTGGTAGCTTATTCAATAAGGACAAATATTCAGTGTTTCCAGAATCAGCTTTAGTACCATCAGAGATGGAGCAAATAAAAGATGTCAAAGAGTTATTTAATTCACCGGGTTGGTTATTTTGATGACTATTGTCAAGTTCTAGCATTATTTCCCTCTTTCAGGAGAAAGAAATCCTGGCATAATACTTTAAGAAGTCTTGGCCTAAGAAATGGATAGGGGTGGAGGAACTAAGGAGAAAAAGTGTGTATCTCTCAAAAGGCCTAAACAAAAAGGAATAGGTTCAGAAACAGAAACTTTTTGAGGTTCACCAGAGATTCCCACTATTTAAACTATTTTAGTACTCACAGGCAGGGGCTAGTAGGGGATTTTAGCACCAAGAGTATGGCTCTGGTGTCAGTTAGGACTGGAAGTGATTAATCCCCAATCTGGAGTAACGTTTTTCCAAGCCAATTAAGAGGGAGGATTTGGAAGTGTTCCTGTAGTTCCTTGAAGCCACACCATTGAAAATTGGGAGAACATTGGAAAGGCTGGTTAGAGGGCTGAAGGTGCCTAAAACACTTAAATTTGTAACAATCTTGGTCCCAATATCCTGGCTGTTTGCAATAATAGCTGAAACTGGGAGGCTTTGGGTTTTGTTTATGAGTCTTCATTTGCTGGAGTTGAAGATTAATCATTTTGGTGGTCTTCCTTGTAGGTAATTCATCTAGAGTACAAGAGAGCTCGTTTGTCAGATTAACTAAATCAGGAGTGGACATAGTTTCCCATTCTATCCCAGGCCTTTTTACTAGAACGGAAAGGTCCTGGTTCAGCCCTTTAATAAACATAGAGCTAAAAACCACCTGGGTGGAATCAGCATCTGAAGGATGACCAGAATTTTTTTAAAAAACAATGTGAATTTGATTGTAATATTCATAAACAGGTTCATCAGATTTTTGTGTGCAAGTCCAAATTTTGTTCTAATCAGCAGGCTTTGGAAAAGCCCTAGAAATTACTTGATGAAGTCAACTAGCAATTGCTCAAGCCTGGTCATATAATAAGATAGTGGGCTGGTTTCCTGTTTGTAATTCTAGAGAGCTTTCAAGATTTTTCCAGTTAGTGGTTTTCATACAATGCTTGCCCTGACCTTTGTATTAGGTATATAATACAAAACATATAAACTAGCTGATATAAGTCAGAGAAACCATGTTGATAAGTTTGAATGACTATATTAAATTCCTCAGCAAATCTGTGAGGATTTTGATTACTTTGGGAAGATCTTTGACTATGGCTCACAGTTCAGCTTTAGACCAGGGATATAGGAAATTAAGGGTTTAGCGTCTGAATCATCAGAAGGCTTAATTTTTAAGGAACAGGTTCTGATAAAGTCAGAGGAAAAGGAAGTGGGGAGAGTTTCAGAGAAAAGAAATTTAGTGAGAGAATTAGTATCGGGGAAACTAAGGGTATAGAGGAGGAAGGGAAGGAGGAAGATGATGCTGGGTGTAGAGTTAGGCCACAAAAAACTGAAAGAGAAAGTCAAGATGGTACCAGAGTCAGAGCCTGAGACAAAAAAAGCCATGGAATAAGAGCCTGAGGTTTTCAGAGCCATTCTATCTTTCTTCATTTATATGTTTGCTTCATTTAATTTTATTTTACTTTATTCTTTTTAATAAGTGATTATTTATTTTTTTATAAATTTATTTATTTAATTATTTTTGGCTGCGTTGGGTCTATGTTGCTGCACGCGGGCTTTCTCTAGTTGCGGCGAGCAGGGGCTACTCTTCGTCACGGTGCGTGGGCTTCTGTTTGCGGTGGCTTCTCTTGTTGTGGAGCACAGGCTCTAGGCATGCAGGCTTTAGTAGTTGTGGCACATGGGCTCAGTAGTTGTGGCTTGCAGGCTCTAGAACACAGGCTTAGTAGTTGTGGCACACGGCCTTAGTTGCTGCGTGACATGTGGGGTGTTCCTGTACCAGGGCTGGAACCCATGTCCCCTGCATTGGTGGGTGGATTCTTAAAACTGCACCGCCAGTGAAGCCCTGCCTTGGTTAATTTTAAAATCGTATTTTGCAGAAAGGGAATTATAGACTTTTGGTAATATTGGAAAACCTCAAAATAACAATAGAAATAAGCAGTCACTCAGTTTTGGAAACTTTTGAGCTGTTGTAGTCCAATTTGGTTTTAAGGAACTTAAGTTTGGGGATTTTGAAAGTTCTCCATAATGGCCATTGGTATTGTAAATTGCCTTTGGTCAGGTTGGTTCATTTAGTTAGAAAGCACATGAGGAAGGGCCATGGTTTTTAAACATAAAATTGTCTGGAAGCCCTATAGGGGGTACATCCTCAAAATATTTAGATGACTGGAATCTCATTTCCTTTAGAATAAAAGAATAATTTTCAAACAGCTTAAACAGCTCAATTCAAACAGCTTGTACCTCAAACAGCTTGCAAACATAATACCTACCAGTTCTAAGAAAACAGCTTGGTCTCAGAGGAGCCAGGCCAAAGGCTTTCCAGCCCATTTCCATAGGACAGCCCCTAATCCAAAAGAATAGGCCTAATGCTGAGAAACTGGTACAGTTTTTTGTAACAACCCCTTTTCCTAAAAGAAAGGGTTGAAGGCTAGCCAGTTTTAGGAGAAACAGCCTGTTTCCAAAGGGAACGGGCCAGGGGTTGGCCAGTTTCAGTTAAAACAGTCTGATCTCTAGATCAGACCAAAGTGCCATATGAGTACTTCAATACAGAACAAAGTCTTAACCAGAAAAAAAAAAAAGAAACCTTTAAATAGACCCTGAATAAATCCTGGAAAGCTTCAAATGCATAGAAGGCATGAGCTCAGACACAGTAGAAAGACATACCTTCAAACTCCGAGGTTGGCAAGAAAAGCAGTGAGCTATTGGAGTTCAATTTTGGGGTTTTTTTTTGGTTTTTCTTTTAAGCTGAGTTCTCTGAATATTTATTACAATGAGTCATCAGCAGTAACAGGGCTGGGGGAGAGACACACAAGGCTCATTTGCCCTTCAGGTAGATCTTGGGTGTCTGCCAATCTGGGTGCTTCCTTCAGTCCTGCCTCCTGCCAGATGCACCTCAGGTGTCTCTCCAACTTCATCTGCTTTCGGTTCAGGTGTCCTTCCCTGGCTTTCTGCCACAGGAACTGGGTCCTCTTGACCAGCTTGTGTTACTTGTGATGATTCCACTTCTGCCAGTGGATCTTGAGCACATTTTTGCACTGTATCTGGGGTGCATCCCAGACCTCCTTACCACTCTGCTCGACCCCTTCCCCCACCTGGCTGGTGGACACTCATAGAGTTGAGCTAGAGACACAGTCCCTGGGGCCCCAGCGTCCAGTCTGGGCAGGAGGTAACGAACGGTCAGCCAGCTCTCCAGGGGGCTGATGGACATCTTCCTGGGGACCCGCATCTCCTCAAGCTACACGTGGACCCACCTGCCAGGGAGGGAGGCAACCCCACTTGGGCCTGTTGGTTGTGTACTGTAGCGAGGCCTGCAGTCATGCCTTCCCAGCACCCCAAAGACAGGCCAGGGCCCACTGCAGCCTGCCCAGGGAACAGCCCTGAGCAGCTGGGAAGTCAGGCACACCAGGAACATGGTCTGTGCATAGCGGCAGCCCCAGGCGCTCAGCAGAGCCTCCCTGAGCCTAGCTTCACCCCGAGGTGCCCACCGGTTGGGTGGTGTCGACGCTCCGGTCTTAGGACCCGAGCCCCAACTGGCTGCGGCCGCCTCGGCTGTCCCTGGAGCCCACGCACCGCAGCCTCACACCGACTTTTCCTAGACGCGGCTGGGAGACTCAACTGACCATTTCGCTGCCGCTAATTTTGGGTTTTGCACCTGTTTGCTCACCAGCCATGGAGCCTTCAAGGGTCTTCTCTGGTCCCCGTATAGCCACCAAAATATTGACATAAAAAAAATAGACTGCAAGATTTTTCTCCAGGAAAAATGGGTTTGTTCTGCATCAACAGAGAACTGCTATTTAGGAGTCTGCAACCATATAGAGTCAGTGCAAGTCCTCGCAGAGCAAGGAGGGAGAACACTTTTATAGAGAGAAGTAAGAAGTTGGGGGAGTTATAGTTTACAAGGCGTCCATGGCTTTTTATTGGCTGAGTCCTTGCCAGGAAAGAAGAGGAGTCTTTCTTCTTTTTGTTGGGCTCTGCAATCATCACATGGTGTGAGAGCTCTCCCTTCTGGTCACCTGACTCTAATTAAGTTTTTTGTTTATTAAGTTTTCACAACCTCAACAGTAATTAGAGAGATTAAAAATAAAGTGTCACTAACATGTCACCTTAGAATTTTAGAGGGCAAAACTAGAGGATCAAATAATTTGAAATGTTGGTAGGAATCTGGGGAACCATAAACCCTCATATACAGTCAGTGGGAATTTAAGCTGCTGTGGATGTTTTGAGGCACTATAGCAATATTTAGTAAAATTGAAGATGCTTATGTTTGAGCAATTCCATGACTGGGGAATATATTAAAAAATAAATAAAATAAACTTTTGCCAGGTGCATAAGGAGCTATGTTTTAGTTTGTTCATTAGTTTAACTTGTGGTAACAGAGAGTTGGAGACAACCTAGGTGCCCATCTATAGTGGAATGAATGCATGAAATGTATATACAATGGATTGTAATGCACTTTAAACTAAAATTACACAATAAATCATGCATAAGTTTTAGAATTATATGCAGTGAAGAAGTAAGACATAAAATAAAGCAGAATACCATATTTAAAAAACACATAAAAACAAAACTTTATATTTCCACAGATCTATCTGTTTATTTACTATCTAGATATAAATATAGAGATGGTATGCAAGATGGATTGGAAAGACATATATCAAAAACATAAAAGTGTATGTCTATGGGAGAGGAAAAATAAGTTGGAGAAGGATGAAGAATAAAACCTGCTAAAATTATCTTTTAACAAACATAGGGCTGTGATGACAGTATTCCATGAAGTGAGCATAGAACACAATTCTATACACTGGAGTTAAGAGAGAGAAAAACATATCCCTGACTCTTAGCATATAGCTTACACAAACTAAATTTCTGAAATAGTACTTTGCAATTTGCATTTCTAATATGCTCCTCAAGTGATTTTGATGCCTATTAAAATTTGTGAATAACTGCCATACTCTATTACCTTAATCACATGCTAAGTATCGGTGCCATATTACTTCCTGAATTCCAGAGTTGCCCATAACATGTGCAAGAGTACACATGGAACAAAAGCCAAAAAGTATGCTCGCATAACATATGCTCAGACATTAAATGTTATTGTGTTAAAAAAACATGTCATATCATCCTGCTGTTACAAGTATATCTGTTTAACAACTTAATGAAAAGTAATGTGTTTTTATTTGTCAAGTCTTTTAGTGTCTTTAGTGTGTGTATGTGTGTGCACATATGTGCAGATCCAAGGAGGAGGGTTGGGGCAGATTGATTCAATCTTATCCAGAGTTGAGCTCAGTTTGGGTTTTATTGTTGCAATGGCTACCTTCATTGAACGACAGGCCTCAAGTTCTTCCAGCAGTGGGTCTGCTGATACTTTTGCTTAGTGTGAAATCTGGAGTGCTGGAGGGTTTTTGTTGGTGTTTTTGCTGTACGTTCAAATTTCAGTAGCTCCTGGATACCTGTGTCAATTGTGTGGGAGTCACTTTATGTTCTTAGTGTCCTCTAGCAATAATCTGTTGTGGCTGGTTACTCAGAGTTAAGCTCATGTTGTGAGTGGAGAGGCCATGGTTCTTCTCACCCAACATTAGTTTTACATTTCTTTGAAACAGAAGGTTCAATTACATTCCATTTCTAAGCCAAATAGCCAATTTTTGAAACCCTGAACTTTTAGTTCAGCTACTGAGAGTTTTGTTTGTTTTTATTATGTCTGAGAATTAGTCATATTAAAGGAAAAATATATTGCATGCTTGTAATGCTAAATTCAAGGTTACTCACTCATACTCCTTCTACTCTTATTGACTGTTCATATAATTTAAGTGTGATGTATTATAGAATTAAATACATTTCTCTCTAATAAATTAACACTTTTGATCCTTTAAAAACACTAATAAACTAGCAACTTTAAATGTCTAAGTGTTGAGGTAGTTTTAGGATACCAAGTTACATCTCTGTGTTTGAATATTTCCATGTGAAGAAGACTGAGCAGTTGGAAAACAACGTTTGTGCATCACTTGGTCACACAAGTTTTGCTGGAATGCATATAAAGCATATATTTGAAGCTCCCCTCCAATCCAAAACAAAACAAAACAAAACCCCTGAAAACACTAAAAAGTGAAGTAGGAGACATTTATATCATTAACATTGACATGAACTGACATTCTTTTGACCATGCACTTGACCCTTAAGGGTTAAACTGGAGTATAGAAATATTTTCTGATTTTACAGAATGTCACAACAAGTACAGAATTATGTCTTTAAAGTCTTCTTTTAATAGAATGCACATGACTAAAAATCTGACCTCTCCTCTATCCATCAAAAACATTAAAAAATCATACCTTTAATTATAAGTTAATTTTTTTCATTTCTTAATTATATCAACTCAGTGGAAGATTTATTTAGAAGCATGTAGTCAAATTGCAGACAATGCATAAAGTTAGCCTGATGTGCAAAATTAGTAGATTCAAAATTGGAGATTTAGCCTTAACAGAAATGTCATGACACACTTGAATCTGCTTCTACAAAATAAAATAGTTTATAACTATTTCAAATTGCTTCATCCTCCATACAAATCAGCATTCCCTTATGATTGTTTTAACATCTGTTAGGTTCCATAAACCACAAGTCCTCTATTTTTAAAGTACAAGATGAGAAGATGAGATTCCAATATAGAACTCTTTCCAAGTCCTTCAAAGGATAGTGCTGACAATTATCCATTCATTCTAATGTAGAACAACATGAGTCAGCAGTTGTTGCTATCATTTAATCTAATTTATTAATTGTTTAAAAATTATAAAGCCATACAGAGATATAATGCATTATATTAAAGCCTACACACTTTCAAGCTTCCACCTTCTAAACAGTAATCAATGTGTGCTTAATGGAGAAAATAACAAAAATAATTTGGGAAATAAAATTTATGTAGTTGCAAAATCCATTATGTAACATTGAGAATATTTATAATATACATTCTTAGCATCAGATGCAGATGTGGAAATTATTTTTATATTTAGGTTACAATTCCATTACGTTGTAGCTCTGGATTTAAGAAGTATGTTTTGTTTTTTATTTTGGTTTCATTCATTTGAAACAGAGATTAGCCTGACTAAAAGTAAGACAATATTGGATATTAGCTTAAAAAATGCAGAAAACAAGGACCATTGTTTTCTTCCTGCCAATTCTTAACAAATATTTAACCTTTGTCAACATGAATGCAATCTACATTTTTTTTTAATTTTTATTTTATACTGGAGTATAGTTGATTAACAATGTTATGTTATTTTCAGGTTTACAGCAAAGTGATTTAGTTATACATATACATGTACATATTCTTTATCAAATTATTTTCCCATTTAGGTTATTATAGAATATTGAGCAGAGTTCCCTGTGCTATACACTAGATCCTTCTTGTTTATCTATTTTAAATATAGTAGTGTGTACATGTTATTTTATCAACTGAATTTATATGATGCAAAAAGAGCTAGTTTTTTGGTGATAAAAAATTTAAAGTTTAAAATTCTGTACAAGCATACAAGCAACTAGTTGTATTTGATTGATATATATTTGGTCATCCATATCAGATGTAATTGAGAATGCTCTAATTAATCACACCATCTTTATTCAAAATTCAAATGACAAACAAGAAACAGAAACAACAAAATAATACTAACAGCACTGCCAAGAGCTTCAATGAAAGAAAAAATTTAAAAAAAAAGAGAAGATTTGCAAAATTAAAATTATCTACCAATAAATACTACCCTAAAGGTAAGAAATAGGTATTACAATAAAATATGTCCATGTATTTTATATTTTCCCAAATATTTTCATTAAATGTAATATGGGATCTCATTAGAGGTGTGGAAGAACTCCACAACTAATCTTCCACAGCATAAAATAAGGTAGAATCAGAGAGCAATGTCTGAAAAAGATCACTTCTAATTAAAAATAAATTCTATATTGATATAATTTTTGATATAATTTCTTTTTGCCAAATGAGCTAATCTAAAACTGGTATATTGATTCTGTCCCTCTTAAATAGCAGTTATATTTTTATAGCAGCATTTTAAAACATACACATAAATACTGAAGTATACATTCTTCTCTAAGAAGCTTTATGGTAATTGATCATCTCTCACCTATAATTTAGCAATACTTGTAGAGCAGAGGAGCAATCTAGACACAATCATCCAAATGTTCTTAAGAATGTAATTTTCTTTACTTTCCCTAACTGATCTCCTTTTGATCTATCACTCACCTTCCTGATAATGAGAGAGGGGGGAATAAAGAACATAAAGTAAGGAAACAAACAAACATAGACATTCCAATTAAAATATTCCCAGCCAGTTATTTTGTGGATATTGACGAACTGATTCTGAAGGTCATATGAAAATGCATAAGATCTGGAATAGCCAACAGATTACTGAAGGAGAAGAGAAAGTCAGAGGACTGACGTTACCAAATTTCAAGTCTTACTGCAATACTGTAGTCATCAAGACACTGTAGTACTGGTGAAAGAATAGACAGAGATCCCTGAAATAAATTCACATAAATATAGTCAACTGATCTTTGACACAAACAAACAAACAAACAAAAGTAACACAATGGGAAAATAATAGTCTTCTCAACAAATTGTTCTAGAACAACTAAATATCCACAAGCAAACAAACAAACAAAAAAACTAGACACAAACCTTACACCATTCACAAAAAACAACTCAAAGTGAAGCATAGACCTAAATGTAAAATTTTACATTACATTTACTATAAAACTCTTAGAAAATAAGGTAGAATATAATCTGGTTGATCTTGGATTTGGTCGACTTTTTATTTTTTTTATTTTTTTTAAATTTTTTACATCTTTATGGGAGTATAACTGCTTTACAATGTTGTGTTAGTTTCTGTTGTACAACAAAGGGAATCAGCTATATGTATAAATATATGCCCATATCCTCTCCCTCTTGAGCCTCACTTTGCCCTCCATATTCCACCCTTCAAGGTCATCAAAAAGCATTGAGCTGATCTCCCTGTGCTATGCAGCAGCTTCCCTCTGGCCATCCATTTTATATTTGGTAGTGTATATATGTCAATGCTACTCTCTCACTTCATCCTAGCTTCCCATTCCCCCTCTGTGTCCTCAAGTCTATCTCTACTTCTGCATCGTTATTCCTGCCCTGCCACATCAGTACCATTTTTTTTAGATTACATATATATGTGTTAGCATACGGTATTTGTTTTTCTTTTTCTGACTTACTTTACTCTGTATGACAGACTACAGGCCAATCCACCTTATTACAAATAACTCAATTTCATTCCTGTTTATGGCTGAGTAATATTCCATTGTATATACGTGCCACATCTTCTTAATCTATTCATCTGTTGATGGACATATAGGTTGCTTCCGTGTCTGGCTAATGTAAATAGTGCTGCAATGAACACTGTGGTACATGCCTCTTTTTGAATTATGGATTTCTAAGGGTATATGCCCAGTAGTGGGACTGTGGGGTCATATGGTTGTTCTATATTTAGTTCTTTAAGGAACCTCCATACTGTTCTCCATAGTGGCTGTATCAATTTACATTCCCACCAACAATGCAAGAGGGATCCCTTTTCTCCACACCCTCTCCAGCACTTACTGTTTGAGGATTTTTTGATGATAGCCATTCTGACCTGTGTGAGGTAATACATCATTGTGGTTTTGATTTGCATTTCTCTAATGTATAGTGACGTTGAGCATCTTTTCATGTGTTTGTTGGCAATCTGTATATCTTCTTTGGAGAAATGTCTATTTAGGTCTTCTGCCCATTTTTGGATTGGGTTGTTTGTTTTTTTGATGTTGAGCTGCATGAGCTGCTTGTAATTTTGGAGATTAATCCTTTGTCAGTTGCTTCATTTGTAAAAATTTTCTCCCATTCTGAGGGTTGTCCTTCGGTCTTGTTTATAGTTTCCTTTGCTGTGCAAAAGCTTTTAAGTTTCATTAGGTCCCATTTGTTTATTTTTCTTTTTATTTCCATTTCTCCAGGAGATGGGTCAAAAAGGATCTTGCTGTGATCTATGTCATAGAGTGTTCTGCCTATGTTTTCCTCTAAGAGTTTTATAATGTCTGGCCTTATATTTAGGATGTTAATCCATTTTCAGTTTATTTTTGTGTATGGTGTTAGGGAGTGTTCTAATTTCATTCCTTTACATGTAGCTGTCCAGTTTTCCCAGCAGCACTTATTGAAGAAGCTGTATTTTCTCCATTGTATATTCTTGCTTCCTTTATCAAAAATAAGGTGACCATATGTGCATGGCTTTATCTCTGGGCTTTCTATCCTGTTCCATTGATCTATATTTCTGTTTTTGTGCAAATAGCATATGGTCTTGATTACTGTGTGTTTGTACTATAGTCTGAAGTCAGGGACCCTGATTCCTCTAGCTCCGTTTTTCTTTCTCTAGATTGCTTTGGCTACTAGGGGTCTTTTGTGTTTCCATACAAATTGTAAAATTTCTTGTTCTAGTTCTGTGAAAAATGCCATTGGCAATTTGATAGGGATTGCATTAAATCTATAGATTGCTTTGGGTAGTGTAGTCATTTTCACAATGTTGATTCTTCCAATCCAAGAACATGGTGTATCTCTCCATCTGTGTCATTGGTGATTTCTTTCATCAGTGTCTTATAGTTTTCTGCATACAGGTCTTTTGCCTCCTTAGGTAGGTCTATTCCTAGGTATTTTATTCTTTATGTTGCAAAGGTAAATGGGAGTGATTCCTTAATTTCTTTTTCTGATTTTTGGTTGTTAGTGTATAGGAATGCAAGAGATTTCTGTGCATTAATTTTGTATCCTGATACTTTATCAAGTTCATTGATTAGCTCTAGTAGTTTTCTGATGGCCTCTTTAAGATTTTCTATGTATAGTATCATGTCATCTGCAAACAATCACAGTTATACTTCTTCTTTTCCAATTTAGATTCCTTTTATTTCTTTTTCTTCTCTGATTGCCATTGCTAAAACTTCAAAAATTATGTTGAATAATAGTGGTGAGGGTGGGCACCCTTGTCTGGTTGCTGATCTTAGTGGAAATGCTTTCAGTTTTTCAACATTGAGAATGATGTTGGCTGATAGTTTGTCAGATACGGCTACTATTATGTTGAGGTAGGTTCCCTCCATGCCCACTTTCTGGAGAATTTTTATTATAAATGGGTGTTGAATTTTGTCAAAAGTTTTTACTGCATCTATTGAGATTATCATATGGTTTTATCCTTCAATTTGTTGATATGGTGTATCACACTGATTGATTTGCATATATTGAAGAATCCTTGCATTCCTGGGATAAACCTCACTTGATTATGGTGTATGATCCTTTTATTGTGCTGTTGGATTCTGTTTCCTAGTATTTTGTTGAGGATTTTTGCATCTATGCTCATCAGTGATATTGGTCTCTAGTTTTCTTTTTTTGTGAGCATCTTTGTCTGGTTTTGGTATCAGGGTGATGGTGGCCTCATAGAATGAGTTTGGTAGTGTTCCTCCCTCTGCTATATTTTGGAAGAGTTTCAGAAGGATAGGTATTTGCTCTTCTGTAAATGTTTGAAAGAATTCACCTGTGAAGCCATCTGTTCCTGAGCTTTTGTTCGGTGGAAAATTTTTAGTCACAGTTTCAATTTCAGTGCTTGTGATTGGTGTGTTCATATTTTCTCTTTGTTCCTGGTTCAGTCTTGGAAGTTTGTACTTTTCTAAGAATTTGTCCATTTCTTCCAGGTTGTCCATTTTATTGGCATATAGTTGCTTGTAGTAGTCTCTCATGATCCTTTGTATTTCTGCAGTGTCAGTTGTTACTTCTTTTTCATTTTTAATTCTATTGATTTGAGTCTTCTCCCTTGTTTTTCTTGATGAGCCTGGTTAATGGTTTTTCAATTTTGCTTATCTTCTCAAAGAAACAGCTTTTAGTTTTATTGATCTTTTCAATTGTTTCCTTCATTTCTTTTTCATTTATTTCTGATCTGATCTTTAGGATTTATTTCCTTCTGCTAACTTTGGGGGTTTTTTTTGTTCTTCTTTCTCTAATTGATTTATGTGTAAATTTTGTTGTTTATTTGAGATTTTTCTTGTTTCTTGCGGTAGGCTTGTATTGCTATAAACCTCCCTCTTAGAACTGCTTTTGCTGCATCCCAGAGGTTTTGGGTTGTCATGTTTTCATTGTCCTTTGTTTTGGGGTATTTTTTCATTTCCTCTTTGATTTCTTCAGTGATCTCTTGGTTATTTTGTAGTGTATTGTTTAGCCTCCATGTGTTTGTATTTTTACAGTTTTTTTTTTCCTGTAATTGATATCTAATCACATAATGTTGTGGTCAGAAAAGATGGTTGATATGATTTCAATTTTCTTAAGTTTACCGAGGCTTGATTTGTGACCCAAGAAGTGATCTATCCTGGAGAATGTTCTGTGTGCACTTGAGAAGAAAGTGTATTCTGTTTATTTGCATGGAATGTCCTATAAATATCAATTAAGTCCATCTGGTCGAATGTGTCATTTAAAGCTTGTGTTTTCTTATTTATTTTCTGTTTGGATGATCTGTCCATTGGTGTAAATGAGGTGTTACCATCCCCTACTATTTTTTGTATTACTGTCGATTTCCCCTTTTATGCCTCTTAGCATTTGCTTTATGGATTGAACTGCTCCTATTTTGGGTACATAAATATTTACAATTGTTATATCTTCTTCTTGGATTGATCCCTTGATCATTATGTGGTGTCCTTCCTTGTCTCTTGTAATAGTCTTTATTTTAAAGTTTATTTTTTCTGATATGAGTATTGTTACTCCAGCTTTCTTTTGATTTCCTTTTGCATGGAATATCTTTTTCCATCCCCTCACTTTCAATCTGTATGTGTTCCTAGGTCTGAAGTGGGTCTCTTGTAGGCAGCATATATATGGGTCTTGTTTTTTGTATCCATTCAGCCAGTCTGTGTCTTTTGGTTGGAGCATTTAATCCATTTACATTTAACGTAATTATTGATATGTATGTTCCTATTCCAGTTTCTTAATTGTTTTGGATTTGTTTTTGTACGTCTTTTCCTTCTCTTGTGTTTCCTGACTAGATAAGTTCCTTTAGAATTTGTTGTAAAGCTGGTTTGGTGGTGCTGAATCCTCTTAACTTTTGCTTGTCTGTAAAGCTTTTGATTTCTCCATCAGATCTGAATGAGATCCTTGCTGGGTAGAGTAATCTTGGTTGTAGGTTTTTCCCTTTCATCACTTTAAATATATCTTGCCTCTTCCTTCTTGGCTGTAGAGTTTCTGCTGAAAGATCAGCTGTTAACCTTGTGGGGATTCCCTTGTATGCTATTTGTTGCTTTTCCCTTGCTGCTTTCAATATTTTTTCTTTGTGTTTAATTTTTTTTAGTTTGAATAATATGTGTCTTGGCATGTTTATCCTTGGGTTTTTCTTTTATGGGACTCTCTGCATTTCCTGGACTTGACTATTTCCTTTCCCATGTTGGGTAAATTTTTGACTATAATCTTTTCAAATATTTTCTCAGACCCTTTCTTTTTTTCTTCTTTTTCTGGGATGCCTATAATTCAAATGCTGGTGCACTTAGTGTTATCCCAGAGGTCTCTGAGACTGTCCTCCTTTTTTTTCATTCTTTTTTCTTTATTCTGCTCTGTGGCAGTTATTTCCACTATTCTATATTCCAGCTCGCTTATCCATTCTTCTGCCTCAGTTATTCTGCTATTGATTCCTTCTAGAGTACTTTTAATTTCATCTATTGTGTTGTTCATTACTGTTTGTTTGCTCTTTAGTTCTTCTAGGTCCTTTTTAAGAGTTTCTTGTATTTTCTGTATTCTATTTCTGAGATTTTGGATCATCTTTACTATCATTACCCTGAATTCTTTTTCATGTAGTTTGCCTATTTCTTCTTCATTTATTTGTCCTTGTATGTTTTTACCTTGCTCCTTTGCCTGCAAGATATTTCTCTGTGTTCTCATTTTGTCTAATTTACAGTATTTGACATATCCTTTCCCTAGGCTGCAGGGTTGTAGTTCCCCTTGCTTCTCTTCTCTGCCCCCGGTGGTGAGGTCAGTCCAGTGGCTTGCATAGGCCTCCTGATGTGAGGAACTGGTGCCTGCATTCCGGTAGGTGAAGCTGAGTCTTTTCCCTCTGATGAGCAGGGCCATGTCAGGTGGTGTGTTTTGAGGTGTCTGTGAGGTTAGTATGACTTTATGTTGTCTGTGTGCTGATGGGTTCATTTGTGTCCCTGTCTTGTTTGTTGTTTGGTGTGAGGTGTCCAGCACTGGGAGCTACAGGCACTTGGGTGGAGCTGCGTCTTGGATTCAGATAGAGGCCTCAGTGAGAGTGGTCAAAAATTAATCTTCCCTGGGGCCGGGAATTCTCTATTGGTTCAGAGGCTTGGACTCAGTGCTCCCACGCCAGAGCCTCAGGGCCAACTTCCGGTCGAGGAACCAAGATGCTGTAATTTGCTCATCTCAGCAATAAAGGGGATTAAAAAAAAAAAAAAAAAAAGACTAACAAAACCCCAGACAAATGGTAAAAATTAACATCAAACAAACAAAACAGAAACAAGGAAACACACACACACACAGAAGAAACAAAAACAGAACCAAATAACACAAAAAGCAAGAGAGCATCCAGACAAATGAAAGAACCCAATTATGAAATCAAACAATTAAAAAGAAAACTGATAAAAACACAAAAACAAAAAACAAAACCAAAGCAGAGTGCCAACTGAAGAATGAAGCAAAGAAACAAAACAAACCAACAAAAATGATATAAAAAATAAAAGAAAGAAAAAGAAAAAGGGGAAAGAAGACAGAACAACAGAAAAACAACATAGAAGTAGAAACATAAAAAAAAATAGAAATTGTGTTATAAAAAGACAAAACCCCAGAGAAATGGTAAAAATAAAATCAAACAAACAAAAACTGAAACAAAGAAACATACATGCAAAAGAAACAAAACAGAATGAAATAAAACAAAACACGAGTGGCCATGACTTTTTAGATACAACACCAAAAGCACAATTTATAAATGAAAAATATGTGATAAGTTGGACTTTATTTAACTTAGAAAACTTCTGTTTTGCCAAAGGCACTGTTAAGAGAAAAAAAAACAAGCCACAGAGATGGGGAAAAAATTTGCAAAACACATATCAGGTATATAACTGGTATCCAAAATATACAACAAACTCTTAAAATTCAACAACAGCAGTGTAAACAATCCAATTAAAAAATGAGCAAAAGATCTGAAGCAATATTGGTTCATCAGTTGTAAACAATATGTTACACGAATACAAGATATTAATAATAGGGTAAATTGGTGGGAGAATTCTATACTTTTTATTCAGTTTTTCTGTAAAACTAATACTGCTCAAAAAATGTTTTATTAATTTAAAATTTTGCAATCAATTATGTCAATGACTGCTGATCAATTGGCAAGTTGTGGACTTACTTCTCTACAATTATTAAATGATACATATGACATCAATTTCATTATTAACAATTATAAAATGTCATCTGTATCTGAGATTACTAATTGCCTATTAATAAGTACAGAAAATAAAGCACATATATTTTAGGGGTCTGTTAACTTATATACATTTTGTCCTCAGTGTTTGAGGAACTATATGATACTTGAAAATTATTAGAATTTTTAAAATTATTAAAATTATTAAATTATTAAAAATTATTAAATTAAAATTATTAAAATATTTTCATATTTTACCTTTTTTTAGATTAATATTTGTTTACTAATTATTGGTCTCTGTTAGGTACTCTGAGGATATATTTGGACATTTTTATATTCTAGACAGTGTTTCTCAGAATAGTCCATTCCTCACAGGTGGACAATGAAAGCCAATTAAATAGCCCAGAATTTAATACAAAAATTATTTTCCCATATTTACAATAAAATGATGCACAGTTTCATAGATTGTATACTTTTCATATGACTGAAATGTCATATTCAATACTAAATTTATCATTTCAACAAAAATTATCTACCCTTCAATTTCTATATTTATATATTTAGTAAGAAGGACTTGCCATGAAGGACTTGACAATATTTTAAATTGACTACTGAATATGTTGCCAGTAGATAGTTGAAGTCTCCACTATTTTGGGAAGTTCCCACTATAGTTGTCATTAGTGTCTTTTTGAATTGGTCATGTTTGTCAATTTCTAATTTGTTTATGTTAACATTCTTATTGAATTATGAAGGCTTTACTTTTTTTCTTATGTCATTGTGTTTATACTACTTTGATTAACATTTTTAAAAGTCTTCTCCAATTCTTTATTACCTAAGCTGTTTCCCATATAAAGTGGCAACAGCATGGCTGGACCTTGAGATTCACTCTTGTAGACCTCCTTTGATTATTCTCAGTTTATTAGCCACAACTCAAATTTAATTTAATCTTCAGAACTTCTCAATTAAAAACATCCTAATCATACTTTTTTCTGCGTAATAGTGCAATAAGATGTAATATAATCTTAATTTTCTTCAGTAGGCTAACTTCTGTGTTTTAATCAAAGGTATCATAAACCCCTTAGGAAAGTCTATTTTTATTACATATTCAATGATCTTACTCTTCTTTAAAATTGTTTATTTTGCTAATCTCTTTCCACATTGTTTATAAACACAATTCTGGCACTGACTTTCTCCTTTACTCACTCTGCCCCGCCCCAGGCAATTTGGGATGATTAAACTAACCAGTAAGATTGAAAAGAATAATTAGTTTCAAATTATTTTCTGCTTGGAATTTTACTACTCTTATGCTCTTCCTTAACACATATCAGGAAGGTCTTAGTCCATTACTTCCTGTCACTGTCTGGGTAAATCTCTCATTCTGAGGTTCAGTAGTTTGCCTATCTGGATTTTATTCTAAAATGCATCCACCACTTTGGGATTTCTCAGCTATAAAAGGTGATGTTTTGTTTCTTAAGTAACAATGTCTATATTTCTCAATTTGTTCAAAAATAGGTAGGTCAATATATGTGTAATTTATTGGGCTTTACACAGAGTTCTCAGAAATGTCTCTCTGATGAAGCAAAATTGTTTTTCCTAAGAAAAATATTCCTCCATTTTGAAGTTAAAGTAAAAAATCCCCCATCTTTCATCAGAAATTAATATTAGAATAATGGTTTTGACATCCAAGGAATTCAGTATTTTTCCAGGGTAGAATTGGTAAATGATCTGATACTGTATATCTAGTGGTAAGCAGTGTTCACAAATGGGAGCTGGTTAAGATTCAGTTAGCCCTAGCTGAAGAGCTTCTTATAAATTGGATCATGGCACTTGATGACTATTTTAGATTTTATTTGAGCATGCTAATTTTATTCATAATCTTGTTGAAAATACTACCCCTAGCTATAAAAGTTTTCTTAGCACTTTTTATTTCATTTTTCCAAATACTCTAATACAGCATTTTCTTTTCCACTACAAGGGGAAACAGAAAAATTTTACTTGTATTTGACAATTATCAGAATGCTTTCAAATAATGATCTACTTTAAAGAGTAATAAGAAGAACTAATGGATGTCAGCACATTCTCTATTCTAGGACCCAGAAGAAACTATCAAGTTTATGCCAAAAGAAAAATAAATGTACTGGTATTTCAGGATAGAAGAGGACTTACTTAAATATTTAACTACATAACATGTGTCTCTTTTATTGTAACTCTTGGTGAGAGTAATTTACCTCTGATGTACATTGGCAGTCATCTAATTTTCTTTTGTTTGCTTTTTGTTTATCTGTACAGATGAGAATCAACTTTTAGGATCAAGTGAACATCTTTGATGAAAGAATATGCCTAATTAGGTTTAAGGTATAGCAAACTGCTGTTCAGACAACATTTCCATTAACTTCTTATCATATTCAGTAATGGGAAAAATTCCAGCAATGGTCTCTATCCATGAACCATTAAAAATAGGAGCGTACAAAACCAATTCTTGAACACTAACAATTATTATCAAATTATCTCTTTTAACTATGAGATGGCAGGTCCCAGGTATGTGCCTTTAAAACTAGTGAAGGAAGGCATTGCCTGTGTGGGTAAGGTTGTTGATCCCTCAAGAAAGTCTTAGAGCACAGATAACTCCTTCTACAACTGTGTCCACTTACTTTATTTCTTTGCTCTTCTTCATCAATCTCTTCATCTCCTCCAGATATACCAGCTTTGCCAACCTGCTTGCATTTTCCCTGGAATGTTTCAGCTTCATTGCTCCCATGTAAGTGCTATTAACTCAATAGGAGGTCACCTGATAGATATCATATAATCTGGCAATTATATTTTTTTACCCTTTTGGGTCAACTCTCCTTATAGAAAAATTGCCTGACTAAAAGTTAAATCTGGAACTTCCTGATATCATTTTATGCTGGTACTTTAGTTAGTGTATATATTACTACAGATAGGCCTCTTTTGTAGAATATATATGCACCTTGAAAATAGTGTGTAGTTTGTGTAATGTTACGTATCTTCCAGATGCACACAAAGATCTTAAGACACTCATTAGTGAATGCTTTTGCACAGTTAATACCCTTCTATTATGGGAAAAATCTCCAATTTTCTTCTTATAATCTCTAAATTTAGATAATTGAATATGAGAATTCCTAAGCAGTACATACCTATGTTGTGTTTCAATGTTCACAAGAGAAAAGACTAGAATTATGAGCAATTTAGGGTAAATTCTGAATATAGATCTCTATTTCATAGTTGATTGAAGCACTGATATAGCCACTATGATTCTGAATAGCTCTTAGGATGGATTTTAAAACTATTTGCCATAAACTAAATGCACAAATAATAGTAGAGTCTGGCAATACCCTCAAAGAGCTTTTCTTTCCATAGCACTTAAAACTTGCAGGTGAGCATACTGTTAGTCTCTGTTCTATGCCCAATTCCATCTAGTGAAACAAATATCCATTTTTCTAAAGCTCTGGGCTCTGAGATCATAAATCCAGCAGAGAAAATGACTCTCAGTAGGGATACCTGTAACTACAAAGAACAAGACAATGTTTTGCCGTGAATCAGATCTGACAAAATTACATTTGGAGATACTGCAAAGTCAGTGTGTAAGATAAGTCAAATTAAATCTTTGGAGCTTTGTTGCTATTTGCCAACTCACGTCATTTTTTTATTTGTTACCTAGTGCCTAGTTATACTTTTCTCTTGGTACACATAGTATAAACTCTATAAATACTGTTGATTAAACTCAGTCCCTACTCCTTGTGTTCAGCCATGACAAATTCAGTTCTAATCTATAATTTCTCTCCCTCTTTACTCTGATAAAGTATTCCTGTCATAAGCTTTTTATTTTCTGGAAGCTTAATAATCTCCAACCCAGCCTTCGCTATTATATTAGTGCCACTCCTCACCGGCCCTAATTACTCTCCCCCACACTTGGCTGACTGATCTTCTCATTTCATTATTCTTTTAGTCTCATTCATTTCACCTAAGCCTTAAATAGAAACATTTTTTCATCTCCTGGGAAGGATTTATAGGTTATTTTAGATGTCCCTACATATTTCTCAGTTTAATAATAATTATGCCCTACAAGGAAAATAGACTATGCACTGCAAGAGCACCACGGTGAGCCTAGTGTCTACCATAGTGTCAGTCATAAGACTTCATTAAATTACCCATTCATTCACTCACTCATTTACTCCTCCTGATTTCAGACATTTACTGAACAACTACTACTTGTCAATCATGCTGATGAGTGCTCCAGGGAATGTATAAATGACTAGAATACCATTTTTTTCTCTCTAGTAGCTCAATCTTAAAGAGACAGACATGTCCACAAATAACTACAGTATGTCAAATTCTATAATACAGGTTTGAAAAAGCTCCATGGCAAGATAAACGTTCACCCTTTGAAGAAATGAGAGAAGACATCTCAAAGGAAATGATATGTAGTTTGGCTGACAGATCAGAATTAGATTCAATACATAAAAATTGGGAAAGGGCTTCCCAGGAAAAGAAATAACATGTGCAAAGAGTAGGGTATTAAAGAATATGACTTTTTCAGGGAACAGGAAAAAAATATTGGTAGCTGGAGCATGAAGTGCAAAAGAGGTAATAATTGGAGATAGGGCAAATAAGTCAGATTTTGGCATTATTGCAGAAGGTCTTATATGGCACAGAATAAATTTGAACTTTTTGCTATACATTATAGATAGGCAATAGAAGTCAGTTTGTTGTTCATTTTTTGAAAAAAAAAAAAAGACTCTGAAGTCTGTTACAAAGTATAATTTAAATGAAGAAAATATATTTTTCTAGAAAAAAATGACAAAATAATTTTGATCTTTCTTGAGCAGAATGATTATTGGCAAATATTAAATTCCAAATATTGTCCTCATAATAAATTTATCATGTAAAGAAAAATAATGGTGATTAGGCAGCAACAGGGAATTTTGGTTATAAACCTTCACCATGGAGAAAATGTGAGCAGAAGTAGAAAAGAGGGAAAGTGGCATCCAGGGACTGAAAGCAACTCTTTTGCCCCTTTCCTGTTTGCCTATTTCTGTTCCACTCTAACCTTAAAAGAACCTAATTATGGGAATGAGATCACTAAACAATTGAAACTAACTCCTGACTTATGCTCTCCTGAATGCACACCATGCCTTGTCTAATCTGTTGATTCTTTTCCTAGATAAGTAGAAGTAAGAATGAAGATTTAAGCAGTTAAAACATGACTATCTGTCTACCCCAAAAAGCCCCCTTAGCAATCCTGCAGGCAGATCACACAGGCAAGGTAACATCTGAAGAAGGAGTCAGCCAGTCTGCATTTAATGGAGAGTGATGCAGAAACCAAGGCCCTGCCTCGATGATTCACTGAGATTCTTCCCCCTCTTTTTTTCTCTTTAAAAACTGTCAGAAAAAAAAAGAAAGAAAAAAAAAACTGTCAGGGCTGAGCAGAAACTCTGGAGTTGGTCTCTGGACACAAGTTCACCTTCTCCCCAGATTGCTGGCTTTTCTAATTAAAGCAGCTTTCTTTTCTACTGACACTTGACACTTGAATTATTAGCTTATAAGCAGTGAACAACCAAGCCTAGGTTTGGTTTCAGGATAATGGATGCAATGATAGAAGAAAAGAGAGAAAGACCAAACGATCAAAGGAGATGCAACTATTGCTCATGTCTTGATCTTCACATTTATTCTATCCTTGACTGTTGAATGTTTCTCAGGAAGACACAGGTATTTCATATTGCTAGGGCAACAGCCCAAAGATGTTTAAGACTATCCCTTCTTCTCCCTTTTTTACCTAATGTGATCCTACCAACAACACATATAATTTTTATATATATTTTAATAAGTACTTCTAATAATAATTATTACTATTATTACCAATATTTACTGAAGTACCACTACATGCCAGGCAATCTGCTAAGTATTTACATTATTTCAGTTAATTCTTATAATCACACACCAAATTAGTTTTCATTCACGTTTCATTCTTATCTAATTGGTTACCAAGTGCTCTGGGTAAAATCTTAGACATGTCTATTGACTCTCACTCTTCTTTCCACTCATACTGTCATTTTCATTGTATGAGCCCTCATATTTTTTCTTATAAACGACTACAACAACTTTATAAATTGTCTTTCTGCTACCAATTATTTTTTCTCCAGTATATTTTTCAGACAATATTTTTCATATTCTTGTAACAAAAACTGACCACTCTTTTAATAGACCTATATTAACAAGAATGTTACTAAGCACTTCTAGCCCGTGTCAATAAAAATGAAGATATTGACCTTCATAAACATAATTTCTCTCTTTCTGTAACTCTAAAAAGTTGATGAAGGATACTGCAATGTTTTCTTTTTTTCTTTTTCAGTGATCTCTTTATTCACAGATCCATAGATTACATAGACAACATGCATAATGTTACATAAATCTGAACGTATTTTTTTTCTAACATCTTTATTGGACTATAATTGCTTTACAATGGTGTGTTAGTTTCTGCTATATAACAAAGTGAATCAACTATACATATACATATATCCCCATATCTCTTCCCTCTTGCATCTCCCTCCCTCCCACACTCCATATCCCACCCCTCTAGGCGTTCACAAAGCACCGAGCTGATCTCCCCGTGCTATGCGGCTGCCTCCCACCAGCTACCCACTTCACATTTGGTAGTGGATATATGTCCATGCCACTACCCCACCTCGCCCCAACCTACCCATTCCCCTCCCTGTATACTCAAGTCCACTCTCTAGTAGGTCTGTATCTTTATTCCCGTCCTGGTCCTAGGTTCTTCATGACAATTTTTTTTTTTTTTTTAGATTCCATATATACGTGTTAGCATACGGTATTTGTTTTCTCCTTCTGACTTACTTCACAATGTATGACATACTCTAGGTCCATCCACCTCACTACAAATAACTCAATTTCATTTCTTTTTATGGTTGAGTAATATTCTATTATATATATGTGCCACATCTTCTTTATACATTCATCTGTTGATGGACACTTCGGTTGCTTCCATGTCCTGCCTATTGTAAATAGAACTGTAATGAACATTTTGGTACATGACTCTTTTTGAATTATGGTTTTATCAGGGTATATGCCAGGTAGCGGGATTGCAGGGTCGAATGGTAGTTCTATTCTTAGTTTTTTAAGGAACCTCCATACTGTCCTCCATAGAGGCTGTATCAATTTACATTCCCACCAACAGTGCAAGAGGGTTCCCTTTTCGCCACACCCTCTCCAGCATTTACTGTTTGTAGATTGTTTGATGATGGCCATTCTGACCGGTGTGAGATGATATCTCATTGTAGTTTTGATGTGCATTTCTCTAATGATTAATGATGTTGAGCATTCTTTCATGTGTTTGTTGGCAATCTGTATATCTTCTTTGGAGAAATGTCTATTTAGGTCTTCTGCCCATTTTTGGATTGGGTTGTTTGTTTTTTTGATATTGAGCTGCATGAGCTGCTTGTAAAGTTTGGAGATTAATCCTTTGTCACTTGCTTCATTTGCAAATATTTTCTCCCATTCTGAGGGTTGTCTTTTTGTCTTGTTTATGGTTTCCTTTGCAATACAAAAGTTTTTAAGTTTCATTAGGTCCCATTTGTTTATTTTTGGTTTTATTTCCATTTCTCTAGGAGCTGGGTCAAAAAGGATCTTGCTGTGATTTATGTCATAGAGTGTTCTGCCTATGTTTTCCTCTAAGAGTTTGATAGTGTCTGGCCTTACATTTAGGTCTTTAATCCATTTTGAGTTTATTTTTGTGTATGGTGTTAGGGAGTGTTCTAATTTCATTTTTTTACATGGAGCTGTCCAGTTTTCCCAGCACCACTTATTGAAGAGGCTGTCTTTTCGCCACGGTATATTCTTGCCTCCTTTATCAAAGATAAGGTGACCATATGTGCGTGGGTTTATCTCTGGGATTTCTATCCTGTTCCATTGATCTATATTTCTGTTTTTGTGCCAGTACCATAATGTCTTGATTACTGTATCTTTGTTGTATAGTCTGAAGTCAGGGAGCCGGATTCCTCCAGCTCAGTTCTTCTTTCTCAAGAGTGTTTTGGCTATTCGAGGTCTTTTGCATTTCCACACAAATTCTGAAATTTTTTGATCTAATTCGGTGAAAAATGTCAGTGGTAGTTTAATAGGGATTGAATTGAATCTGTAGATTGCTTTGGGTAGTAGAGTCATTTTCACAATGTTGATTCTTCCAAACCAAGGACATGGTATATCTCTCCATTTATTTGTATCATGTTTAATTTCTTTCATCAGTGTCTTATAATTTTCTGCATACAGGTCTTTTGTCTCCTTAGGTAGGTTTATTTCTAGATATTTTATTCTTTGTGTTGCAATGGTAAATGGGAGTGTTTCCTTAATTTCACTTTCAGATTTTTCATCATTAGCATATAGGAATGCAAGAGATTTCTATGCATTAATTTTCTATCCTGCTACTTTACCAAATTCAATGATTAGCTCTAGTAGTTTTCTGGTCGTATGTTTAGGATTCGCTATGTAGAATATCATGTCATCTGCAAACAGTGACAAGTTTACTTCTTCTTTTCCAATTTGGATTCCTTTTATTTCTTTTTCTTCTCTGATTGCTGTGGCTAAACCTTCCAAAACTATCTTGAATAATAGTGATGAGAATGGGCAACCTTGTCTTTTTCCTGATCTTAGTGGAACTGGTTTCAGTTTTTCACCACTGAGGACGATGTTGGCTGTGGGTTGGTCATATATGGCCTTCATTATGTTTACAAAAGTTCCCTTTATGCCTACTTTCTGGAGGGTTTTTATCATAAATGGGTGTTGAATTTTGTTGAAAGCTTTCTCTGCACCTATTGAGATGATCATATGGTTTTTCACCTTCAATTTGTTAATATGGTGTATCACATTGATTCATTTGCGTATATTGAAGAATCCTTGCATTCCTGGAATAAACCCCACTTGATCATAGTGTATGACCCTTTTAATGTGCTGTTGGATTCTGTTTGCTAGTATTTTGTTGAGGATTTTTGCATCTATGTTCATCAGTGATATTGGCCTGTAGTTTTCTTTCTTTGTGACATCTTTGTCTGGTTTTGGTATCAGGGTGATGGTGGCCTCGTAGAATGAGTTTGGGAGTGTTCCTCCCTCTGCAAGATTTGGAAGAGTTTGAGAAGGATAGGTGTTAGCTCTTCTCTAAATGTTTGATAGAATTCGCCTGTGAAGCCATCTGGTCCTGGGCTTTTGTTTGTTGGAAGATTTTTTAATCACAGTTTCAATTTCAGTGCTTGTGATTGGTCTGTTCATATTTTCTATTTCTTCCTCTTTCAGTCTCGGAAGGTGGTGCATTTCTAAGAATCTGTCCATTTCTTCCAGGTTGTCCATTTTATTGGCATACAGTTGCTTGTAGTAATCTCTCATAATCCTTTGTTGTTCTGCAGTGTCAGTTGTTACTTCTCCTTTTTCTTTTCTAATTCTATTGATTTCAGTCTTCTCCGTTTTTTTTCCTAATGAGTCTGGCTAATGGTTTATCAATTTTCTTTATCTTCTCAAAGAAACAGCTTTTAGTTTATTGATCTTTGATATTGTTTCCTTCATTTCTTTTTCATTTATTTCTGATCTGATCTTTATGATTTCTTTCCTTCTGCTAACTTTGGGTTTTTTTTGTTCTTCTTTCTCTAATTGCTTTAGGTGTAAGGTTAGGTTGTTTATTTGAGATGTTTCTTGTTTCTTGAGGTAGGATTTTATTGCTATAAACTTCCCTCTTAGAACAGCTTTTGCTGTATCCCATAGGTTTTGGGTCGTCTTATTTTCATTGTCATTTGTTTCAAGGTATTTTTTGATTTCCTCTTTGATTTCTTCAGTGATCTATTGGTTATTAAGTAGTGTATTGTTTAGACTCAATGTGTTTGTAGTTTTTACAGGTTTTTCCCTATAATTGATATCTAGTCTCATAGCGTTTGGTCGGAAAATATACTCGATACAATTTCAATTTTCTTATATTTACCAAGGCTTGATTTGTGACCCAAGATATGATCTATCCTGGAGAATGTTCCATGAGCACTTGAGAAAAATGTGTATTCTGTTGTTTTTGGGTGGAATGTCCTATAAATATCAAGTAAGTCCATCTTGTTTAATGTATCATTTAAAGCTTGTGTTTCCTTATTTATTTTCCTTTTGGATGATCTGTCCATTGGTGAAAGTGGGGTGTTAAAGTCCCCTACTATGAATATGTTACTGTCGATTTCCCCTTTTATGGTTGTTAGTATTTGCCTTATGTATTGAGGTGCTCCTATGTTGGATTCATAAATATTTACACTTTTTATATCCTCTTCTAGTATTGATCCCTTGATCATTATGTAGTGTCCTACTTTGTCTCTTGTAAGCGTCTTTATTTCAATGTCTATTTTGTCTGATACGAGAATTTCTAATCCAGCTTTCTTTTGATTTCCATTTGCATGGAATATCATTTTCCATCCCCTCACTTTCAGTCCATATGTGTCCCTAGGTCTGAAGTGGGTCTCTTGTACACAGCATATATACAGGTTTTGTTTTTGTATCCATTCAGACAGTCTATGTCTTTTGTTTGGAGCATTTAATCCATTTACATTTAAGGTAATTATCAATACGTATGTTCCTATTACCATTTTCTTAATTGTTTTGTGTTTGTTATTGTGGGTCTTTACCTACTCTTGTGTTTCCTGCCTAGAGAAGTTCCTTTAGTATTTGTTGTAAAGCTGGTTTGGTATTGCTGAATTCTCCTAGGTTTGCTTGTCTGTAAAGGTTTTAATTTCTCCATCAAATCTGAATGAGATCCTTGCTGGGTACAGTAATCTTGGTTGTAGGTTTTTCTCCTTCATCACTTTAAATATGTCCTGCCACTGCCTTCTGGCTTGCAGAGTTTCTGCTGAAAGATCAGCTGTTAACCTTATGGGGATTCCCTTGTGTGTTATGTGTTGTTTTTCCTTTGCTGCTTTTAATATATTTTCTTTGTATTTAATTTTTCATAGTTTGACTAATATGTGTCTTGGTGTGTTTCTCCTTCGATTTATCCTATATGGGACTCTGTGTTTCCTGGACTTGATTAACTCTTTCCTTTCCCATATTTGGGACCTTTTCAACTATAATCTCCTCAAGTATTTTCTCAGTTGCTTTCTTTTTCTCTTCTTCTTCTGGGACTCCTGTAATTCGAATGTTGGTGCATTTAATGTTGTCCAAGAGGTCTCTGAGACTGTCCTCTATTCTTTTCATTCTTTTTTCTTTATTCTGCTCTGCAGTAGTTATTGCCACTCTTTTATCTTCCAGGTCACTTATCGGTTCTTTTGCCTCAGTTATTCTGCTATTGATCCCTTCTAGAGAATTTTTAATTTCATTTATTGTTTTGTTCATCACTGTCTGTTTGCTCTTTAGTTCTTCTAGGTCCTTGTTAAACGTTTCTTATATTTTCTCCTTTCTATTATTTCCAAGATTTTGGATCATCTTTACTATCATTATTCTGAATTGTTTTTCAGGTAGACTGCCATATCCTCTTCATTTGTTAGGTCTGGTTGATTTTTGCCTTGCTCTTTCATCTCCTGTGTGTTTCTCTGTCTTCTCATTTTGCTTTTCTTACTGTGTTGGGGGTCTCCTTTTCACAGGCTGCAGGTTCGTAGTTCCTGTTATTTTTGGTGGCTGTCCCCAGTGGCTAAGTTTGGTTCAGTGGGTTGTGTAGGCTTCCTGGTGGAGGGGACTAGTGCCTGTGTTCTGGTGGATGAGGCTGGATCTTTTCTTTCTGGTGGGCAGGTCCACATCTGGTGGTGTGTTTTGGGGTGTCTGTGGCCTCATTATGATTTTAGGCAGCCTCTCTGCTAATGGATGGGGTTGTGTTCTTGTCTTGCTAGTTGTTTGGCTTAGGGTGTCTAGCACTGTAGCTTGCTGTTCGTTCAGTGGAGCTGGGTCTTGGCATTGAGATGGAGATCTCTGAGGGATTTTCACCATTTGATATTACATGGAGCTGGGATGTCTCTTGTTGACCAGTGTCCTGAACTTGGCTCTCCCACCTCAGATGCACAGCCCTGACACCTGGCTGGAGCACCAAGAGCCTGTCATCCACACGGAAAAACAGAAAAAGGGAAAAAATATATATATATCATTGCTCCCAAAGTCCACCTCCTCAATTTGGGATGATTCATTGTCTATTCAGGTATTCCACAGATGCAGGGTACATCAAGTTGATTGTGGAGGTTTAATCTGCTGTTCCTGAGGCTGCTGGGATAAATTTACCTTTCTCTTCTTTGTTCACACAACTCCTCGTGTTCAGCTTTGGATTTGGCCCTGTGTCTGCCTGTAGGTCGCCTGAGGGCATCTGTTCTTTTCTCAGACAGGACGGGGTTAAAGGAGTAGCTGATTCGTGGGCTCTGGCTCCCTCAGGCCCAGGGGAGGGAGTGGTCTGGAGTGCAGGGCGAGGTTGTGGTGACAGAGGCAGGCATGACCTTGTACCAGCCTGAGGCGCACCGTGTGTTCTCCCAGGGAAGTTGTCCCTGGATCACGGGACCCTGGCAGTGGCTGGCTGCCAGGTTCCTAGGAGGGGAGGTGTGGATAGAGACCTTTGCTTGCACACAGGCTTCTCCGTGGCTGCAGCAGCAGCCTTAGCGTCTCATGCCCGTCTCTGGGGTCTGCGCTGAGAGCTGCAGCTCGCACCCGTCTCTGGAGGTCCTTTAAGCAGCCTTCTTAATCCCCTCTCCTCACGCACTGGGGAACAAAGAGGCAAGAAAAGATCTCTTGCCTCTTAGGCAATTCCAGACCTTTTCCCAGACTCTCTCCTGGCTATCCGTGGTGCACTAGCCCCTTCAGGCTGTGTTCATGCAGCCAACCCCAGTCCTCTCACTGGGGTCTGACCTCCAAAGCTTGAGCCTCAGCTCCCAGCCCCCACCCGTTCCGGCGGGTGAGCAGACAAGTCTCTCAGACTAGTGAGTGCCGGTTTGCACCAGTCCTCTGTGTGGGAATCTCTCCACTTTGCCCTCTGCACCCCTGTTGCTGCACTCTCTTCCGTGGCTCTGAAGCTTCCCCTCTCTGCTTCCCGCAGTCTCCACCCACGAAGGGGCTTCCTAGTGTTTGGAAACCTTTCCTCCTTCACAGCTCCCTTCCACTGGTGCAGGTCCTGTCCCTATTCTTTTGTCTCTGTTTTTCCTTTTTTCTTTTGCCCTACCCAGCTACGTGGGGAGTTTCTTGCCTTTTGGGAGGTCTGGGGTCTTCTGCCAGCGTTCAGTCAGTGTTCTGTAGGAGTTGTTCCACATGTAGATGTATTTGTGGGGAGTAAGTTGATCTCCACGTCTTACTCTTCTGCCATCTTGAAGCTCCTCCAGATATTGCAATCTTGAAGAATACCTATTACCCAGTATTTTTAGGAATACTCTGAGGAAAGCTTACATTACAACTCACAAATATTTTACTCTCATGCAGTCTTTACTGTTTTGCCAGGGTATGCTGTTGTAGCAAACAGTCTCTTAATTTTTCTTGTAGGCTTAGTTTCCTTGCAGAAGGCTCCTCCACACTGCCTGGCTACTCTGTTAGTTTCTGAGATATGCCCATACACAAATGAACCCCAGAACAAGAAACCCCAACACATGAGTTGTTTTTCCATCACGTTATAATTGCAATGATAGAAGAAAAGAAAGAAAGACCAAATGATCAAAGGAGATGCAACTATTGCTCATGTCTTGATCTTCACTTTTATTCTATCCTTGACTGTTGAATGTTTCTCAGGAAGACTCGGGTATTTCATATTGCTAGGGCAACAGCCCAAATATGTTTAAGAATATCCTTACATATCCCTTTTTTACCAAATGTGATCCTACAAGCAACATGTATAATTTTTATATATAATTTAATAATAAGTATATCTAATAATAATTATTACTATTATTACCAATATTTATTGAAGTACCACTACATGCCAGGTAATCTGCTAAGTACTTACATTATTTCAGTTAATTTTAAAAGGCATCTGCTACTTCAAATGTCAAAGCAGCAACACAAAATTACAAGGAACATGAAAAGTCACAAAAACACGTCATCACAAAAAGATAATGTCTCCAAAAACCAAGCTCAGAGACACAAAATTTTGTGATCTGATAAAGAATTTAAAATAGCTGTTTTCAAGAAACTCAATGAGCTAAAGAATCTCAAAAAGACAATTTAACAAAATTATGAAAACAAAAATAAGGGTTCAAATGAGATATTTACCAAAGAAATAGAAATCATAACAAAGAACCAAGCAGGCACTCTGAAGCTGTAGAACAAATGAGTGAAATTAAAAAAAAAAAATGTAGTAGAGAGCATCTGTGATGGAGTAGAGCAAGTGAAAATAGAATAAGTGAGTTAGAGGATAGGAATTTTGAAATAAACCAATTACAGTAGAATGAAGAAAAAGAAAAGAGTAAAGAAAACTTACATGACCTATGGGAATACACCAAAAGAACAAATATTAGATCAATTAATAGTCCAGAATTACAAGAGTAAAAGAAGGATGCAAAGAGTTTATTTAAAGAAATAATAGCTGAGAACTTCCCAAACCAGGGGAGAGACTTGGACATCCAAGTTTATAAACCTAATAGATCGCCTTATTATCTTAATGTTAAAAGACTTTCTCCAAGACACATTATAATGAAACCCTCAAAAATCAAATATAAAGAAATAATTTTTAAAAAAGAGAGAGAGAGAAAAAAAAAAAACATTGTAACCTACAAGGGAACCCTCATTAGGCTATCAGCAGATTTCTCAGAAGAACCCTACAGGGCAGAAAAGATTGGAATGGCATATTTAAAGTGTTAAAAGAAAAAAAATTGCTCCGCAATAATACTTTATCCTTCAAAATTATCTTTCAGATTGAAGGAGAGTATGATCAGGCCTCATAAGATGGCTGCTCTATTGCACTCTTGCCCCACCTGGCCTGCCTCACCCTTACACTATGTACATGTTTGACTACCATACCCAAGCTGAAAATTTAATCAGTAACTATCTGTGTGATCAGCCTGACCCCCAGCTTGTTCTAGCACTTGGACCAGAATGGCTCCATCAACAGGTCATCAACAGGAAACAGTGACCCTCGCAACAGTTGCTAAACCAAAGAGCTGAAGGGGGATGTGTTCAGCAGTCACTCTGGCAACCAAGGAACATGACGGCATGCCGCCTATAACTGATAGCTTACTCCCCCTATGTGTAGCAAAGATTGCTGCTGTGTCCTGCATGACATCAGCCTTACACAGTGGAATGTTGCTCCAGGACCTTTACCTCTGACTTGTAAGATTCCCTTTCCAATAAATCACTGATGTCTCTAACACTGACTCCAGATTCCTTCTCGGGTCTAGTGGCTGGACAATTGCAAGCATTCCAAGACAGTGGGGCACAGCTTAACAAGGGGAAATAATGACTTTTCTAGACAAACAAAAGCTAAGAGTGTTTATCACCACTAGACTCTCCTTGCAAGAAATGCTAAAAGGAATTTTTCAGGCTGAAATGAAAATATGTTAACAGTGACATGAAAACATACAAAAGTATACAACATACTGGTAAAGGTAAATACACAGTCAGAATTAGAAAGCTCTAATTCTGTAATAGGATGGTGTGTTACCCACTTTACTATTGTATAAACATAAAAGGAAAATAATATTAAAGACAATTTTAGCTACTATAACTTGTTAATAAGCACACAATAAAAAGAGGTAAAAATACAAAAGAAGGGAAGCTTTTGTAAATAATCAAAGTAAGTGGGGGGTCTGGGCAAGATGCCGGAAGAGTAAGACGCAGAGATCACCTTCCTCCCCACAGATACATCAGAAATACACCTACACGTGGAACTGCTCCTATAGAACACCCACTGAATGCTGGCAGAAGACACCAGACCTCCCAAAAGGCAAGAAACTCCCCACGTATCTGGGTAGGGCAAAAGAAAAAAGAAATAACAGAGACAAAAGAATAGGGATGGGACCTGCACCAGTGGGAGGGAGCTGTGAAGGAGGAAAGGTTTACACACACTAGGAAGCCCCTTCGCAGGCAGAGACTACGGGTGGCGGAGGTGGGAAGCTTCGGAGCCACGGAGGAGAGCGCAGCCACAGGGGTGCGGAGGGCAAAACGGAGAGATTCCCGCATGGAGGAGCGGTGCCGACCTGCACGCACCAGCCCGAGAGGCTTGTCTGCTCACCCGCCTGGGTGGGTGGGGGCTGGGAGTTGAGGCTCGGGATTCGGTCGGAACGAAGGGAGAGGACTGGGGTTGGCGACCTGAACACAGCCTGAAGGGGTTAGCGCACCACAGCTAGCCAGAAGGGAGTCCGGAAAAAGGTCTGGAGCTGCCGAACAGGCAAGAGACATTTTCTTGCCTATTTGTTTACTGGTGCGTGAGGAGAGGGGATTCAGAGCGCCGCCTAAACGAGCTCCAGAGACGGGCGCGAGCCGAGGCTATCAGCGCGGACCCCAGAGACAGGCATGAAACACTAAGGCTGCTGCTGCCGCCACCAAGAAGCCTGTGTGCGAGCACAGGTCACTATCGCACTGCCTCTCCTGGGAGCCTGCGCAGCCCGCCACTACCAGCTTCCCGTGAGCCAGGGACAACTTCCCCGGGAGAACGCACAGCGTGCCTCAGGCTGCTGCAACGTCACGCCGGCCCCTGCCGCCACAGGCTCGCCCCACCTCCTCCGTACCCCTCCCTCCCCCCGGCCTGAGTGAGCCAGAGCCCCCGAAGCAGCTGCTCCTTTAACCCGGTCCTGTCTGAGCGAAGAAGAGATGCCCTCAGGCGACCTACACGCAGAGGCGAGTGCAAATCCAAAGCTGAACCCTGGGAGCTGTGTGAACAAAGAGAAAGGGAAATTTCTTCCAGCAGCCTCAGAAGCAGCAGATTAAAGCTCCACAAACAACTTGATGTACCTGCATCTGTTGAATACCTGAATAGACAAAGAATCATCCCAAATTGAGGAGGTGGACTTTGGGAGCAGGATATACTATTTTTTCCCCTTTTCCTCTTTTTGTGAGTGTGTATGTATATGCTTCTGTGTGAGATTTTCTCTGTATAGCTTTGCTTTCACCATTTGTCCTAGGGTTCGGTCCATCCGTTTTTTTTTTTCTCTTAATAAATTTTTTCTTAATAATTTTTTCTTATTTTTTATTTTAAAAAATTAAAAAAAAAATTTTTCTTAATAATTATTTTATTTTTTACTTTAAAAAAATTAAAAAAATTTTTTCTTAATAAATTTTTTCTTAATTTTTTTCTTATTTTTTATTTTAAAAAATTAAAAAATTTATTTTAAAAAATTAAAAATTTTTGTTTCTTAATAAATTTTTTCTTAATAATTTTTTCTTATTTTTTATTTTAATAGCTTTATTTTATTTTATCTCACTTTATTTTATTTTATCCCCTTTCTTTCTTTCTTTCTGTTTTTTCTCCCTTTTATTCTGAGCCATGTGGAGGAAAGGTTCTTGGTGCTCCAGCGAGGCAGGAGGGCTGTGCCTCTGAGGTGGGAGAGCCAACTTCAGAACACTGGTCCACAAGAGACCTCCCAGCTCCACGTAATACCAAAGGTCAAAAATCTCTCAGAAATCTCCATCTCAACACCAAGACCCAGCTTCACTCAACGACCAGCAAGCTACAGTGCTGGACACCCTATGCCAAACAACTAGCAAGACAAGAACACAGCCCCATCCATTAGAAGAGAGGCTGCCTAAAATCATAATAAGGCCACAGACACCCCAAAACACACCACCAGACGTGGACGTGCCCACCAGAAAGACAAGATCGAGCCTCATCCACCAGAACACAGGCACTAGTCCCCTCCACCAGGAAGCCTACACAACCCACTGAACCAACCTTAGCCACTGGGGACAGACACCAAAAACAGTGGGAACTACGAACCTGCAGCCTGTGAAAAGGAGACCCCAAACACAGTAAGATAAGCAAAATGAGAAGACAGAAAAACACACAGCAGATGAAGGAACAAGGTAAAAACACACCAGACCTAACAAATGAAGAGGAAATAGGCAGTCCACCTGAAAAAGAATTCAGAATAATGATAGTAAAGATGATCCAAAATCTTGGAAATAGAATAGACAAAATGCAAGAAACATTTAACAAGGACTGAGAAGAACTAAAGAGGAACCAAGCAATGATGAAAAACACAATAAATGAAATTAAAAATACTCTAGATGGGATCAATAGCAGAAAAACTGAGGCAGAAGAACGGAAAAGTGATCTGGAAGATACAATAGTGGAAATAACTACTGCAGAGCAGAATAAAGAAAAAAGAATGAAAAGAACTGAGGACAGTCTCAGAGACCTCTGGGACAACATTAAACACACCAACATTCGAATTATAGGGGTCCCAGAAGAAGAAGATAAAAAGAAAGGGACTGAGAAAATATTTGAAGAGATTATAGTTGAAAACTTCCCTAATATGGGAAAGGAAATAGTTAATCAACTCCTGGAAGCACAGAGAGTCCCATACAGGACAAATCCAAGGAGAAACACACCAAGACACATATTAATCAAACTATCAAAAATTAAATATAAAGAAAACATATTAAAAGCAGCAAGGGAAAAACAACAAATAACACACAAGGGAATCCCCATAAGGTTGACAGCTGATCTTTCAGCAGAAACTCTGCAATCCAGAAGGGAGTGGCAGAACATATTTAAAGTGATGAAGGAGAAAAACCTACACCCAAGATTACTCTACTCTGTAAGGATCTCATTCAGATTTGATGGAGAAATTAAAACATTTACACACAAGCAAAAGTTGAGAGAGTTCAGCACCACCAAACCAGCTTTACAACAAACGCTAAAGGAACTTCTCTAGGCACGAAACACAAGAGAAGGACAACACCTACAATAACAAACCCAAAACATTTAAGAAAACGGGAATAGGAACATACATATCGATAATTACCTTAAATGTAAATGGATTAAATGCTCCCACCAAAAGACACAGACTGGCTGAATGGATACAAAAACAAGACCCATATATATGCTGTCTACAAGAGACCGACTTCAAACCTAGGGAAACATACAGACTGAAAGTGAGGGGATGGAAAAAGATATTCCATGCAAATGGAAATCAAAAGAAAGCTGGAGTAGCAATTCTCATATCAGACAAAATAGACTTTAAAATAAAGACTATTACAAGAGACAAAGAAGGACACTATATAATGATCAAGGGATCGATCCAAGAGGAAGGTATAACAATTGTAAATATTTATGCACCCAACATAGGAGCACCTCAATACATAAGGCAAATACTAACAGCCATAAAAGGGGAAATCGACAGTAACACAATTATAGTAGGGGACTTTAACACCCCACTTTCACCAATGGACAGATCATCCAAAATGAAAATAAATAAGGAAACACAAGCTTTAAATGATACATTAAACAAGATGGACTTAATTGATATTTATAGGACATTCCACCCAAAAACAACAGAATACACATTTTTCTCAAGTGCTCATGGAACATTCTCCAGGATAGATCATATCTTGGGTCACAAATCAAGCCTTGGTAAATTTAAGAAAATTGAAATCGTATCAAGTATCTTTTCCGACCACAACGCTAGGAGACTAGATATCAATTACAGGAAAAGATCTGTAAAAAATACAAACACATGGAGGCTACACAATACACTACTTAATAACGAAGTGATCACTGAAGAAATCAAAGGGGAAATCAAAGAATACCTAGAAACAAATGACAATGGAGACATGACGACCCAAAACCTATGGGATGCAGCAAAAGCAGTGCTAAGAGGGAAGTTTATAGCAATACAAGCCTACCTAAAGAAACAGGAAACATCTCGAATAAACAACCTAACTTTGCACCTAAAGCAATTAGAGAAAGAAGAATAAAAAACCCCAAAGCTAGCAGAAGGAAAGAAATCATAAAGATCAGATTAGAAATGAGTGAAAAAGAAATGAAGGAAACAATAGCAAAGATCAACAAAACGAAAAGCTAGTTCTTTGAGAAGATAAACAAAATTGATGATAAACCATTAGCCAGACTCATCAAGAAAAAAAGGGAGAAGACTCAAATCAATAGAATTAGAAATGAAAAAGGAGAAGTAACAACTGACACTGCAGAAATACAAACGATCATGAGAGATTACTACAAGCAACTCTATGCCAATAAAATGGACAACCTGGAAGAAATGGACACATTCTTAGAAATGCACAACCTGCCGAGACTGAAAGAGGAAGAAATAGAAAATATGAACAGACCAATCACAAGCACTGAAATTGAAGCTGTGATTAAAAATCTTCCAACAACCAAAAGCCCAGGACCAGATGGCTTCACAGGCGTATTCTATCAGCCATTTAGAGAAGAGCTAACACCTATCCTTCTCAAACTCTTCCAAATCTTGCAGAGGGAGGAACACTCCCCAACTCATTCTATGAGGCCACCATCACCCTGACACCAAAACCAGACAAAGATGTCACAAAGAAAGAAAACTACAGGCCAATATCACTGATGAACCTAGATGCAAAAATCCTCAACAAAATAATAGCAAACAGAATCCAACAGCACATTAAAAGGATCATACACCATGATCAAGTGGGGTTTATTCCCGGAATGCAAGGATTCTTCAATATACGCAAATCAATCAACGTGATACACCATATTAACAAATTGAAGGAGAAAAACCATATTATCATCTCAATAGATGTAGAGAAAGCTTTCGACAAAATTCAACACCCATTTAAGATAAAAACCCTGCAGAAAGTAGGCATAGAGGGAACTTTCCTCAACATAATATAGGCCATATATGACAAACCCACAGCCTACGTCGTCCTCAATGGTGAAGAACTGAAATCATTTCCTCTAAGATCAGGAACAAGACAAGGTTGCCCACTCTCACCACTATTATTCAACATAGTTTTGGAAGTGTTAGCCACAGCAATCAGAGAAGAAAAAGAAATAAAAGGAATCCAAATTAGGAAAAGAAGTAAAGCTGTCACTGTTTGCAGATGACATGATACTATACATAGAGAATCCTAAAGATGCTACCAGAAAACTGCTAGATCTAATCAATGAATCTGGTAAAGTAGCAGGATATAAAATTAATGCACAGAAATCTCTTGCATTCCTATACACTAATGATGAAAAATCTGAAAATGAAATTAAGAAGACACTCCCATTTACCATTGCAACAAAAAGTAAAATATCTAGGAGTAAACCTACCTAAGGAGACAAAAACCTTTATGCAGAAAATTATAAGACACTGATGAAAGAAATTAAAGATGATACAAATAGATGGAGAAATATACCATGTTCTTGGATTGGAAGAATCAACATTGTGAAAATGACTCTACTACCCAAAGCAATCTACAGATTCAATGCAATCCCTATCAAACTACCACTGGCATTTTTCGCAGAACTAGAACAAAAATTTCACAATTTGTATGGAAACACAAAAGACCCCGAATAGCCAAAGCAATCTTGAGAACGAAAAATGGAGCTGGAGGAATCAGGCTCCCTGACTTCAGACTATTCTACAAAGCTACAGTAATCAAGACAGTTCGGTACTGGCACAAAAACAGAAACATAGATCAATGGAACAGGATAGAAATCCCAGAGATAAACCCACGCACATATGGTCACCTTATCTTTGATAAAGGAGGCAAGCATATACAGTGGAGAAAAGACAGCCTCTTCAATAAGTGGTGCTGGGAAAACTGGATAGGTACATGTAAAAGTATGAAATTAGAACACTCCCTAACACCATACACAAAAATAAACTCAAAATGGATTAAAGACCTAAATGTAAGGCCAGACACTCTCAAACTCTTAAAGGAAAACATAGGCAGAACACTGTATAACATAAATCACAGCAAGATCCTTTTAGACCCAGCTCCTAGAGAAATGGAAATAAAAACAAAAATAAACAAATGGGACCTAATGAAACTTAAAAGCTTTTGCACCGCAAAGGAAACCATAAACAAGACCAAAAGGCAACCCTCAGAATGGGCGAAAATATTTGCAAATGAAGCAACTGACAAAGGATTAATCTCCAAGATTTACAAACAGCTCATGCAGCTCAATAACAAAAAAAACAAACAACTCAATCCAAAAATGGGCAGAAGACCTAAATAGACATTTCCCCAAAGAAGATATACAGATTTCCAACAGACACATGGAGGAATGCTCAACATCATTAATCATTAGAGAAATTCAAATCAAAACTGCAATGAGATATCATCTCACACTGCTCAGAATGGCCATCATCAAAAAATCTAGAAACAATAAATGCTGGAGAGGGTGTGGAGAAAAAGGAACACTCTTGCACTGTTGGTGGGAATGTAAATTGATACAGCCACTATGGAGAACAGTATGGAGGTTCCTTAAAAAACTAAAAATAGAACTACCATACCACCCAGCAATCCCACTACTGGGCATATACCCTGAGAAAACCATAATTCAAAAAGAGTCATGTACCAAAATGTTCATTGCAGCTCTATTTACAATAGCCAGGACACGGAAGCAACCTAAATGTCCATCATCGGATGAATGGATAAAGAAGATGTGGCTCATATATACAATGGAATATTACTCAGCCATAAAAAAAAACGAAATTGAGTTATTTGTAGTGAGGTGGATAGACCTAGAGTCTGTCATACAGAGTGAAGTAAGTCAGAAAAAGAAAAACAAATACAGTATGCTAACACATACATATGGAATCTAAGGGATAAAAAAAATGGTCATGAAGAACCTAGAGGCAGGATGGGAATAAAGACACAGACCTACTAGAGAATGGACTTGAGGATATGGGGAGGGGGAAGGGTAAGATATGACAAAGTGAGAGAGTGGCATAGACATATATACACTACCAAACATAAAATAGATAGCTAGTGGGAAGCAACCGCATAGTGCAAGGAGATCAGCTCTGTGCTTTGTGACCGCCTGGGGGCGGGGATGGGGAGGGTAGGAGGGAGGGAGATGCAGGAGGGAGGAGATGTGGGAACATATGTATATGTATGACTGATTTACTTTGTTATAGAGCATAAACTAACACAGCATTGTAAAGCAATTATACTCCAATAAAGATGTTAAAAAAAAACAAAAAACAAAAAACAAAGTAAGTTCCTATCAATTTTGTCCACTCTCACCACTATTATTCAACATAGATTTGGAAGTCCTAGCCACAGCAATCAGAGAAGAAAAATAAATAAAAGGACTACAAATTGGAAAAGAAGTAAAACTGTCACTATTAGCAGATGACATGGTACTATACATAGATAATACTAAAGATGCCAACAGAAAACTTCTAGAGCTAATCAATAAATTTGGTAAAGTTGCAGGATACAAACTTAATGCACAGAAATCACTTGCATTCCTATACACTAACAACGAAAGATCAGAAAGAGAAATTAAGGAAACAATCCCATTCACCACTGCAAGAAAAAGAATAAAATACCTAGGAATAAGCCTATCTAAGGAGGTAAAAGATCTGTATACAGAAAACTATAAGGCACTGATGAAATAAATCAAAGATGACACAAACAGATGGAGAGATACACCATGTTCTTCGATTGGAAGAATCAATAACATGAAAATGACTACACTACCCAAAGCAATCTACAGATTCATTGCAATCCCTATGAAATCACCAACAGCATTTTTTACAGAACTAGAACAAAAAATCTTAAAATTTATATGGAGACCAAAATGACCCCAAATAGACAAAGAAATCTTGAGGGGAAAAAAATGGAGCTGGAGGAATCAGACTCCCTGATATTAGACTATACTACAAAGCTACAAAAATCAAGACAATATGATACTGGCACAAAAACAGAAATATAAATCAATGGAACAGGATATAACACCCAGTGATAAACCCATGCACGTATGGTCTACTAATCTATGACAAAGGAGACAAAGATATACAATGGAGAAAAGACAGTCTCTTCAATAAGTGGTTCTGGGAAAACTGGACAGCTACATGTAAAAGAATGAAATTAGAAGACTCCCTAACACCATACACAAAAATAAACTCAAAATGGATTAAAGACCTAAATGTAAGACTGGACACTATAAAAGTCTTAGAGGAAAACATAGGAAGAACACTCTTTGACAGAAATCACAGCAAGATATTTTTTGACCCACCTCCTAGAATAATGGAAATAAAATCAAAAATAAACAAATGGGACCTAATGAAACTTAAAAGCTTTTGTACAGCGAAAGAAACCGTGAACAAGACGAAAAGACAACCCTCTGAATGGGAGAAAATATTTGTAAAAAAATCAATGGACAAAGGAGTAATCTCCAAAATATATATACAGCTCATGCAGCTCAATATTTAAAAAACAAACATCACAATCAAAAAATGGGCAGAAGACCTAAATAGACATTTCTCTAAAGAAGACTTATAAATAGCCAACAAACACATGAAAAGCTGCTAAACATCACTAATTATTAGAGAAATGCAAATCAAAACTACTATAAGGTATCACCTCATACCAGTTAGAATGGGCATCATCAGAAAATCTACAAACAACAAAAGCTGGAGAGGATGTGGAGAAAAGGGAATCCTCTTGCACTGTTGGTGGGAATGTAAGTTGATACAGCCACTATTGAGAACAGTATGGAGGTTCCTTAAAAAACTAAAAATAAAATTACCATATGACTCAACAATCCCACTACTGGTTATATACCCAGAGAAAACCATAATTCAAAAAGACACATGCTCCCCAATGTTCATTGCAGCACTATTTACAATTGCCAGGTCATGGAAGCAACCTAAAGGCCCATCAACAGACAAATGGATAAAGAAGATGTGGTATATATATACAATGGAATATTACTCAGCCATAAAAAGGAATGAAATTGGGTCATTTGTAGAAACTTGGATGGACCTAGAGAGTGTCATACAGAGTGAAGTAAGTCAGAAAGAGAAAAATAAATATCATATATTAATGCGTATATGTGGAATCTAGAAAAATGGTACAGGTGAACCAGTTTGCAAGGCGGAAATAGAGACACAGATGTAGAGAACAAACGTATGGACACCAAAGGGGGAAAGTGGGGTGGCTGGTCTGATGAATTGGGAGATTAGGATTGACATATATACACTAATATGTATACAATAGATAATTAATAAGAACCTGCTGTATAAAAAATAAATAAAATTTAAAAAAAGTTTCTACCAGCTTAAAATGGAGTATATTATCTATGGTATGTCTTTATGTAAGCCTCATGGTAACTACAAAGCAAAAACCTAGAATATGTGCACAAAGGATAAGAAAAGAGCATACTACTATGGAAAATCACCAATTTACAATGGTAGGTAGAAACAGAGGGAAAAAGAAACAATGGGAATACAAAACAACCAGACACAATTAATAAGATTGCATTAGTAAATTCTTATATATCAATGGTAACACTAAATAAAGATGGATTGAATTCACCAATCAAATAGCACAGAGTGGCCAGCTGGATTAAAAAAACATACCATCCAACTATATGCTGCCTATTAGAGACTCACATCAGGTTTAAGGACACACATAGGCTTAAAGTTAAGGCATTGAAAAACATATCCCATGCAAGTGAAAACCTTTTAGAAAGCAGAGATAGCTATACTTATTTCAGAAAAAAAGTAGACTTTAAGCCAAAAACAGTAACCAGAGACAAAGAAGGTCAGTATATAATGACAAAGATGTCAATTCATCAAGAAGATATAACAATCATAATTATAAATGCATCCAACATAGAAGCACCTAAATATATTAAGCAAACACTAACCAGTCTGAAGGGAGCAACAGACAATAATACATTAACAGTAGGGAACTTCATTACCCCACGTTCAGTAATGGATAGATCATCCAGATGGAAAATCAAAAAGGAAACATTGGACTTGGAGCGTACATTAGATCAAATGGACCTAACAGACATTTATAGAACATTCCATCTTACAGAAGCAGAATACACATTCTTCTCAAGTGATTACAGAACATTCTTCAGAACAGAACATATATTGGGGCAAAAAAAGTCTTAAAAAATTGAAGAAGATTGAAATTATATCAAGTACTCTTCCAACCACAATGGTATGAAACCAGAAATCAACAAGAGGAAAGCTGGAAAATATACAAATATTTGGAAATTAAACAATACCTTCCTGAAAAACCAACAAGTCAAGGTAGAAATCAAAAGGTAAATTTAAAAAATCTTGGAACAAATGAAAATGGAAAAACATACTAAAACTTATAAGATGCTGCAAAGTCAGTTATGAGAAGGAAGTTTATAATCATAAATGCATATATTAAAACAAAACTCAAATAAACAATTTAACTTTACAATTCAGAAGAACAAATTAAGTCCAAGTTAGCAGAAGGAAGGAATAACAAAGATTACAGCAGAAATAAATAAAATAGAGACCAGAAATAAAATAGAAATAAATGAAAAACTAAGATCTGTTTTTTCAAAAAGATAAATAAAATTCACAAACATTGGCTAGAGTAATTAAGAAAAAGAGAGAGAAGATGCAAATAAATAAAATCAGAAATGAAAAAGGAGACATTACAACTACAGAAATAAAAAGGATCATAAGAGATTACTACTAACAATTAATATATGTCAAAAATTTAATAACCAAAAGAAATGGATAATTTCCTAGAAACATACAACTTACCAAGACTGAATCAGGAAGAAACAGAAAATCTAAAGAGACCAATAATGAGTAAGGAGATTGAGCCCTTAATCAAAAACCTCAAACACAGAAAAGCCCAAGACCAAATGGCTTCACAGGTAAATCCTATTACACATTTAAAGAAGAATTAATGCCAACGTTTCTCAAACTCTTCCAAACAATTGAAGAAGAGCAAGCACTTCCAAGCTCATTTTACAAGGCCAGCATTACTCTGATACCAAAGTCAGATAAAGACACTACAAGAAATGAAAACTATAGACCAATATCCCTGATGAATATAAATATAAAATTCTCAATGAAATATTAGCAAATTGAATTCAAGAACACATTAAAAAGATTATACCCCATGACCAAGTGGGGTTTTATCTCTGGGATGCATAAATTGTTCAACATATGTGAATCAATAAAGTTGATACACCACATTAATAGAATAAACAATAAAAATTAAATGATCAGCTCAATAAACACACAAAAAAGCATTTGACAAAATACAACAATGCTTCATGACAAAATCCCTCAACAAATTGGGTATAGAAGGAACATATTTCAACATAATAAGTCCACATATGGGAAACCCACAGTTAACATTATACTCAATGGTGAAAAGCTGAAAGCTTCTCCTCTAAGATCAAAAAACAAGACAAGGGTGTCCACTCTCACCAATCCTATTCAACATATTACTGTAAGTTCTAGCTAAAACAATTAGGCAATACAAAGAAATAAAAAGCGTCCAAATCACAAAAGAAGTAAAATTGTAATTGTTTGCAGATGATATGACAGTATATATAGAAAACCCTAAAGACTCCACCAAAAACCTGTTGGAACTGATCAACAAATTCAGTAAAGTTGCAGGAAATAAAATCAACCCATAGAAATCAACTGCATTTGTATACAACTGCATTTGTATACAATACATTTGTATTGTAACAATGGAACATCTGAAAAAACATTAAAGAAAACTATCCCATTCACAATAGCATCAAAAATATAGAATAAGAAATAAAGTTAACCAAGAAAGTGAAAGTTCTGTACAATAAAAACTACATGACTTTGGTGAAAGAAATCAAAGAATACCCAAAAAATGGAACAATATTCCATGTCATGAATCAGAAAAACTAATATGGTTAAAATATTTATACTACCCAAAGCCATGTATAGATTCAATTCAATCCCTATCAAAATTCCAATTTTTTACAGAAATAGAAAAAAAAATCCTAAAATTTGTCTGGAAGCACAAAAGACCCTGAATAGCAAAAACAATCATGGGAAAGAAGGACAAAGTCAGAGACATCACAGTTTCTGATTTCAAACTATACTACAATGTTATAATAATTAAAACAGTATGGTATTGGCATGAAAATAGACATACAGACCAAAGGAACAGAATAGACAGCCCAGAAATAAATACATGCATTTACAGTCAACTAATATTTGACAAGGGAGCCAAGAACACTCAATGGGGAACAGAAAGTCTCTTCAACAAATACTGTTAGGAATACTGCATAACCACATAAATTGGACAGCTATCTTACACCACTCACAAAAATGAACTCAAAATGGATTAAAGACTTAAACATAAGACTTAATACCATAAAACTCTTGGAAGAAAACATAGGTGTTAAGCTCCTTGATATTGGTCTTGGCAATTATATTTATAGATAGGACACCAAAAGCACAAGCAGCAAAAGCAAAAATAAACAAGTGGACTACATCAAACTGAAAAGCTTTTGTACAACAAAAGAAACAATCTAAAAAATGAAAAAAACGTACAGAATGGGAGAAAAAATTTGTAACCATATACCAGATAAGAGGTTAATATCCAAAAAATATAAACTCATACAGTTCAATTACAAAAAACAATCGAATTTAAAAATGGACAGAGGAATTAAACAGACATTTTTCCAAAGAAGATATCCAAATGGCCAATAGGTACATAAAAAGATGCACAACATCATCAGAGAAATGCAAGTCAAAAATCACAATGAGATATTACCTCACACCTGTTAGAATGGCTGTCATTAAGAAGGCAAGAGATAACAAGCATTGGTAAGGATGTGGATGAAAGGGAATCCTTGTACACTGTTGGTGAAAATGAAAATTGGTTCAGCCACTATGGAAAAGAGTATTGAGGTTCCTCAATAAATTAAAAGTAGAACTACCATATCATCCAGCAGTTCTACTTCTGGATATATATCCCAAAGCAATGAAAACAGGAAATCAAAGAGATATATGCACTCACATGTTTATTGTAGCATTATTCACAAGAGTCAAAATATGGAAACTACTATGTGTCCATCAATAGATGAATGGATAAAGAAGATGTAGCATATATATATATATATATATACACAAAGGATATTATTCAGCTTTGAGAAAGAAGGAAATCCTGCCATTTATAACAACATGGATGGACCTTGAGAGCATTATGCTAAGCTAGATATTTCAGACAGAGAAAGACAAGTACTGTATGATATCACTTAAATGTGGAATCTAAAGCAAGTCAAAATCATGAAAATGGAGAGTAGAATAACGATTACCAGTGCTGGGTGTTGGGGAAATATTTTTAAGGGTGTAAACTTGCAACCAGTAGATAAATAAGTGCTGGAGGTTTCATACACAGCATAGGGATTATAAACAACAAACTATACTATAAATTTCAAAGGTGAAAAGAGAGTAGAACTTAATTGTTTCCACCATAATGAAGAAATGATAATTATGTGATGTGACAGAGGTGTTAGCTAATGCTAAGTGGTAATTCTTACTGCAATATATAAATGTATCAAATCAACACATTGTACACCTTAATGTATATAAAGTTATAAGTCAATTATATATCAATAATTAAAAAAAAAAAACCATATACCTCACTTCCCAATACTTTTGTAAAAAGAAACAAAAAATATATATGTATTATGCATGTAGTATTTTGAGGTCACCAAGAGATGAAGGCTGAATGTGAGAGAATATAGAGTCTCCTGATTGTTCTAAGGAAAATTGATTCCCATCCTCTCATTAAGGTGTTTAGTAGATTAAAATTTGAATTTCAGAATGACAAAAGTAAATTGGCATCTTTATGGTGAGAGTTTTCCTAGGAAAAAGTTTAAAAAAAAGTGCATGGGAGAAAATTTCAAGCTGGAATGGGATAAATACATATAGGTAGAATTTTTTAATGAAGAAAACAGGTTGCACTGTGGGAAAATTTAATCCAGTGTGTCTTGTCCTTAAATTGTGATTGCTTTTCAATTATAATTTTGGAAAAGCACATTTTTTTAATGTCTAATAGATTTGTTTTTAGATAATTAATGATGGAATAAACTGCTACACTAATTTCATTCATTATTCACTACAGTCAGCAAACTTTAGAATATAAAATTTCAGTAGAATTTTTGCTGACTTGCTCTGGTTGATCAGGTATTTCTTAATATATTATGCATATGTACCTATATGTTTTGTATTATATATACTTATTCAGAATAAAGACAATACAAAACATTTAAATGAAAGATGAGACTATTATACACATTTTACACAGACAAATAATAAAAGTGTCATCAACTTAATTCCAAATGGATTTGATGATAATATATAACTCAGTCAGAATTAGACGTGTAAATTAGATCACTTAAACTTCAAGGGTCCTCAAGCAATTTAGTTAAGAGTTTCACACTGTGTCAACTGAAATTTAACAAAAATTAGTTAAAACACTAGAAGCAAGTTTTCCATCAATTCAAACTGAAATTACCAACACTAATGTATTTTGAGGAGTCATTAAAACAGAAGAAAATAATCTTCTTCCAATGAAACTCTTCTGATTGTACAAAAGAGACATGTCTCAAACATTTATTTGCATTTGTATTTTCTGAGTAAATATCTCTTGAGATTGTTTATAAGGCATAATTTATTTGCAAATGTTTTACTCCATTCCAGCTACTATAACAAAATACCATAAACTGGTGGCTTATAAACTAAAGAAATTTATTTCTCACAGTTTTAGGGGCTGGGAAGTCCAAGATCAAGGTGTTGGCAGATTCAATGTCTACTGAGAACCTGGTTCCTGGTTCATAGCTGGCCATTTTCTCACTGCCTCCTCACATGGTGGAAGGGGCAAGGGAGATCTTTGGGGTCTCTTTTATAATGGCACCAAATCTCATTCATGAGAACTTTGCCCTCAGTACATAATCACCGCTCAGAGACCCCACCTCTTTATACTATCACATTGGGGATTAGGATTTCAACATATAAATTTTTGTATGACACAAGCATTCAATCTATTGCAGCAAGATAACAGGATCTTACTTTGTAATATCAAGTGATCTGTCTTATTCTCATAACACTAGTGGTTCAGTTTAAAAAAAAAGATTGGCCAATGAGAAGGAGAAATGCAGTATTTATTAAAGGAAATTTATATCAATGGGTATATGTTAGGCAGTTTATATCAATGGCTATATGTTGTCCAAGGACAAAACAGGTATGTCCAGAAATATCTTCCAAGTTTATAAAGAACTAAAATCCTCTCTGTTTTACAAGCAAGAAAAATAATTAACCCAGAAGCGATTGTAAATGGTTAGCAGAAACAAAACCAAACAAATCAATAGCTAACATTTAAAAAGCAGAAGTATCACCAAAGTGACAAGAGCACATTTCAAATGAAAAGCATTTAAATAGTCCTTCTAACTGCCTCACTAATACATTCTTATCAGATACCACACACAGCCACTACTAATGCTGCTCCCTGTCTGAACAAACCTAAACAGAAATAAAGTGGCTGTGTTAAGTAAATTTGAAGTCTTTGCTTGAGATCATATAGTATACAGTGCTTGCTCAACAAGTATCATTTTGCAAGTCTTCCAGAATATATACTTATTTTAGTGCAAAGTACCATATTTTGAGAAATATATTAGTTTTCTATTGCTGTGTAGCAAATTACCACAAACTTAACAGCTTAAAACAACACTCATTTATTAGCCCACAGTTCTCTAGGTCATAAGTCTAGTACAGTATGGTTGGCTTTGGCTTCTGCGCTTAAGGTATTACAGAGTTAAAATCAATCTGTTGGTCAGGCTGGCTTCTTATATGGGGTCCCTGGAGGGAAATCCACTTCCAAGCTCATTCTGATTTGGCAGAATTCAGTTCCTTGAAGTTATAGGAAAGATATGCCTCTTTCTTGATCATTGCCAGCCAGGGACCTCACTCAGGTCTTTAATGCTGTTCACATTTCTTCTTACAGAGCTCCCTCCATCTTTAAACCAGAAATGGGTTGTTGAATCTCACTAATATTTTAAATGTTTGTGGTTTCTTTTCCTTCACCACCAGCCTGATAAAGCTCTCTTCTTTTAAGAGCTCATGTGATTATATTGGGCCCACCTAGATTATCCAGGATACTCTCCTTAATTTAAGGGCAACTAAGTCATATAATATAACATAATTATGGGAGTGATATCATATTCACAGGTTCTGAGGATTAAGCTAGGACATCCTAGGCAGGTTATTTTGGAAATTCTGCTAAGCATATGAAGGCACATGGAAATTTTATAGAAACCATTTGCAAAAGAACTCTTTATGAACTAGGAGAACTTAGACCTATATCTCAAGAAAGAATGCATTTGCAAAAAGATGCAAAGAAACATAATATACCTCTGAAGTCCAACTTCAAATGATGTAATATGGAGATCCACTGTTTGGACACCGCATTGCAACAGAATTCAATTTCCTGAGCCAAAGCTCACATGCTGCTTTTACTAAGCCCCCACCACAGTAGGGAAGTTTGGGTTTCTGCCAAAAGAGATAGTCAGTGAGAAAATTGGCAAAACCACAAACAGAAACTGAATTATTTTCAAGAACAATTCAGTATACTAAGTCAAAGTTCGTGATACACAGTATGAAAAGGAAAGTTTGACCAGGATAAGCAGTATTCTTGTCAAGCAAGAGTACGAACGCACACACACACACACACACACACACACACACACTACCTCATCACACATATTTATCTGAGCACCCTTCTGTGGAAGGAGGGCAGTGGACTAGATTATCTCTAAGGTACGAAAAGCCTCTTTCAACTTCCATAATATGTGATCATAGGAGAAATAGAAAACGTTTCAATGGAAATGCAATATGTAAATACAATTTTTTTTCGATCTCCTGTTAGCCATGAAACGGAAGTTATAACAAATTGAGTAGGCAAACAAGATTGCAGAGACAATTTTTAAAACTCCTAAGGGAATAAAATTTTTTAAATATTTTACATCATTCATATCCATATAAACCATGGTATACAAAAGAGATTAACATGACTTATACATGCCGATCCTGTGGCAGCTTGATTTATTGTTTATTTCTATATCACTCCTTCACTTTACTCAGGTCTATGTACAAATATTATCTCCCCATAGAGGTTTTCATTGGTTTCTTTTCTACAATATGACCAATTTAATTCTTTATTTACTCAGCTTATATTTATTGTATACCACTTACTACTACCAGACACGATATTACATATTCATTTGGTTATTATCTTACCCTGCCACTAAAATGTAAGCTCCGAGTCTGGGGATTTTATGTCTTCTGATCCCAATATATCCTCTGCATCAGAAAAGAGCCAGGTATATACTAGGTACTTATTAATACCCCCAATTTCTTGTTGAAATAAATTTTATGTATTTACAAATAAAATAAATATGTGTATATAAAATATTTTATATATCCACATATATATATATATAGGTGTCTTGTTTTATAGAAATTCAGAGTAGCCTTGCATTCCTTATAATAAGTTCAAATTTGTGAAAATTTAAAATTTATATTTGCTGTAGAAGATTATCAGATGATAATTTCATGTCAGCTTATAGGAGTTTCAATAAAGTCAAAAACAAGCACCAATCTAGAATGTTATCTCTAAGCCTTCTTCCTCTTGACAAGATCTACATACTTAATATTGATGTAAATATTTTTGTCAGAGTTATGTAACCAGTAGTCTAATTATTTCTTATTTAATTATGTTATATTTTAAATGTTTTTTAAACTACAGATGAAACAACTTTCTTTGTAAAATTAGGGCAAGCCAATCTCTTCAAGAAATGACAGGAGGATACTCTATGTAAAACACAATTATTTTTTTTTAAAAACTGTACCTTTTATAGCATTGTCTAAACATCAAACCAAGAAAAGATAACCTACAAAACAATATGCCATCCTTGACAGCTTGATTTGATGAAAATGTTGGTTTACCATTTTATGTGCCTTTCAAAAAATAGCCAAATATTCAGAATCACTATTGAAATAGCTTTGTTCTACTTTTAATTTGGTTGACATGATATGATACTACACTTGAATTCTCCAAACACCTGAGCTATGACATTAATGACTGTGTTAGCTGTCCGTTATTGTTAATATGTATATTAATGAATCTTTTTTTCAGTCATCAAACTCCAAGAGTGAATACAAGATAGGTGCAGTATAAGATAAGGAGAACTTGTTAAAGATCTAAGTTTGCACATAGCAAGTTTAACACATTTCTTATAACAACCATATGCTTCATTGTAATTAGCAATAATGCCTCAGCATTGCTAGGTTATATTCTTGATACTTAGACTTTTCTCTTTCCTGTGAATCTGTTTTTATTCCAACCTTGATTTATAATATGAAGAGAAAAATTTACAAATTAGTAATTTACAGTGAAATATAAATTATGAAACCTTGATGTCTCATGAAATACAACACTTCTACACAATCTGACAAAGCTTTCTCTTTTTTCTCAATTTCTACTCAGGTTGTCATTTAGGCTTAAGGGTGAACATGCAATACTGTAGCAGCAAAAAGAAATCTAAACTCATCTTGACAGCCAGTATTATTCCACTGAGATGCTAGGGACAGAAAAGACATAATTACATTTTTAGGCTCTGCATGTAAACCAAATTCATCAGTTTAATCTAAACAACAGAGGTATACACATTAAGAAGTAAAGATTAATTTTGTTGCAAACACAGTATAATACTCTCTAAACCATGAAGGCTCAGCTGCATATTTACAGCCTACAAGCATTTTCCAGACTGTAGAATCCATTAAAATAACTCTTCTGTCACTGATGGCTGTAACTGTGTTATCATTCAACATTAATCAGCAACAGAATAAAATATTCAAACCTATGCTCTGAGAGGTAATTTTAAGTGGTTCTCAAGGTGTTCAATTACAAGAATCCTCAGTTTTCAATTTATGTAACTTTTAAAAACATAATAATTTTTGAAATATTTATCTGTTAATAACATGTATATTGTAATTTTGTTTCTGCTTTCTAATATGAGACCCAGTTAAATCTCATGTAATACAATATATTTGTGAGCCTCAGGCTTTTGAAACATCTCCATTTGCAATATTCTTTAGTGCTTCATAGAGCAATATTTACAGCAAATAATAAAGTGTTTGTAGACTATTAAGAAAGAAATTGCAGAAAAACTGTTTTAAATAAAGATAATTTCATGGAGAAATATAGTTTAAAAATCAATTTAGCACAGGAGAAGGCAAATTAGATCTTCTGTCTATAAAACTAATGGGAAAATATGGTCTTAAACATCTCTTTCTATGCTGGTTATTACATGCCTTCAGTAATTTACATATCTTGCAACACATTGCTCCCATGATGGTAGCAGATGTGTCTGAAAATATGATAGCCTTTTAACAATAACCTTTTAACAAAATTAAATGAATTTTTCAAGCATAAAAAGTATCTGAGTTATTAATGAGTTTATTAATATAAAGTAATACAGAGCAAACAAAGTAGGTAAGTTTTCTTAAATCTTATTTTAAGTGAGAAATACATGCACATATCTGTTTAATACTCTCTGGAATATCTATCAATAAAATGGCATATTTCTCTGATATGATTCTGTCACAGAACATTTTTACAGTTATACTTTGGAAAAAAATGAGTAGTCACAGTAGTTGTTTTACTATGCATTAAACTAGCTGCCATGTATGAAAGCTGGGAATTTATTTCCCAGAACCAGTCATCCTCTCTGCACAAGCCTGAATACAGAAAAGGATTTGGCATCATTGAGAATTCTTTTTTTTTAGGAATGAAATAAACTTTGTTCAAATCTGAATGAAAAAGATCTTTTGAAATCAGGTTAGTATGAATCCTTTAATCTGAAGTTGGGAGAAAGTTCACATCTTAATTGTAGAGGACAGAAGCAAGATGCTATAAGCTACAATGAAATTGTCAAACAAATAAAGAAACAAATAAGTTTTGTTCATAACTTTTATTAAATACAATCAGTTAACAAGGGCAAATGATGTCAAATAACCATTTCTGCCCTTATGACACTAAACAGATGGCTTGAAAAGCTTTCCTTTACAATATGTATTTATTCAACATAAGTCAATTTGGACACTCTGAACAGTTAATATACCTGAATTAATAGGACACATGCTTTAAATTGGAGAGGGTTTATGAGATAAACATAAATTAATAAAAAACTTGGATCAGAACTCTACCAGTATAATCATGTTATTATTTCTAATTTTTGGCTTATAAAGATCAAGTCTCATGGAAGAGTCACTCATTTTACACATATCTATTTAATTTCTGATTTTTATATCTTATTCCCCAAACCTATTGAACATCTTTAAGGTTTGCCTATCAAGATACTAAGTTTTCAATGGTTCTAAGGGTTAAAGGAAAATATTTTTCAATAAAATATAACATGTATCCTTTAATATTCAAAGATCTGATTTTTAATCCATAACTTATAGCTATTTTATTAATGCCACCTTTAATGCTTCTATTTGAGTACAAGTTATTTTTATTTAGATTATTCTGCCTTATACAAAAAATTAACAAGGTTAAGCTACTCACATAAATTTTATGATCTAAAAATGGCATGATGGAGACTTCTCTGGTGGCACAGTGATTAAGAATCTGCCTGCCAATGCAGGGGACATGGGTTCGAGCCCTGGTCCGGGAAGATCCCACATGCCGTGGAGCAACTAAGCCTTTGCACCACAACTACTGAGCCTGAGCTCTAGAGCCTGCAAGCCACAACTACTGAGCCCGCATCCCACAACTACTGAAGCCCATGCACCTAGAGCCTGTGCTCTGCAACAAGAGAAGCCACTTCAATGAGAAGCCTGCAAACCACAATGAAGAGTAGCCCTGCTTGCCACAACTAGAGAAAACCTGCATTCAGCAACGAAGACCCAATGCAGCCAAAAATTAATTAATTAATTAATTAATTTTTTAAAAATTAAAAAAAATAAAAATGGTATGATGACTTTCATAGTGTCTGTAAATATATCTTCCTCAGAATGTTTGTCAAAATATTTTGTCCCCAGTTTTACAAAATTTCCAATTCATGTATATAGAGCCACCACTGTTGTTAATAACAGAACTGGTTTTACTCTAAACTTCACCTCCCGATTTGTGTTAGCTCTTCTGTTTTTTGTTGCCTTGTTTTGGTGTTCGAGCATGGCTTGCCTGCAAGTGTCTGTGAGACCATGTGTGAAAGATTTTGTATGCACTGATAACAAAAGAACATAAAAGGAGTAGGAATAGTATATAGACATTACTTTTCAGTCACAATTTCTTTAATATAATTTCATAATTAAATTGAGTATGTAGGTTCTAAATTTAGCCTTGTCATATTTGGCTTCAAGATGGTCTTGGCTGAAGTTTCCTTTTCCATCAAAAAAGTGTAATACATCAAATTTAGAATAAAAGACAGAATCTCAAATTAATGCACTGGTATTTTTTTTCACTATTTGGAGAAGAAAAAGAAATATTACACTAATTTTCTATTTCTGCCATAACAAATTACAACAGATTTAATGGCTTAAAACAATATCTACATATTACCTCACATTTATGTACTCAGAAGTCTGGCAGGCTCAACAGGGTTAACTGCTCTGGGTCTTACAAGACTTTTATTGGGCGTCTCTGCGAACAATCTGCTTCCAAGCTCATTCAGGTAAGTGGCAAAAGCTAATTCCTCATACCTTTTCTTAGCTGACTGTCAGGTGGGACTGTCCTTAGCTCCTAGAGACTTCTTTTCACTCCTTGAATGTAGACTTGTACTGTCACAGTCAAAAATATCACATCAAATCCTTCTCCTACTTGGAATCTCTCTAACTTTCCCTTCTGCCACATCTCTCTTATTCTAGGTAGAGAAGGTTTCCTTCTTTTAAATGATCTTTTAAGTATCTGGATTATTCAGTGGATTAGGTCTATTAAATAATCCAAATAATCTTCCTAGTCTAAGGTTTGTAAACTTAATTACATCTGTAAAGTCTCTTTTGCCATGTAACGTAACATAATCATAGATTCCAGGGACTAGGGTACAGATATTTTAAGGGGAGCCATTCTGCTTACCACACCTACCAACCACAATCAAATAAGAATATAAATATTAAACTGAAATCATAAAAATAGAAGCAGAAAATATGGTAGATTTTATTTTCATAATATTAGACTTGGGAAGATCATTATTAGCATGATACAGCACTCAGAAAACTTTTTAAAAATATTGACACTGGCTGACTATAAAAGTTTAAGTTGACTATAAAGTTGACTATGGAAAGTAAATCAAAATATAACAACATAAAATCACAAGTCAGATAATAGTCTGTGAATAACAGACACATGGCTAACATCCTTAGCTTACATAAAGCTATTAGAATTAATAACAAAATGCAAAAGTTTCAAAATGGGGAAATATGTATGAACAGGCAATTCATTTAAGAAATATGAATACAAATAGACATATAAAATATTTATAATATTTATAATGCTCAAAAACACACAAAAAAAGATAATGAAATATAAACTTGCACCTAAAACTTGGGAATTTTTAAGTAAGTTGATAATTAGCTTGCATTGCCAAAAGACTGAGTAAATGACCTTCACATGCACAGTTTGTGGGGAAGAATTGCTAGAACTTTTGGAGACTAACTGGTAATATCTATCAAAATCTTCAGTACGTTCATACTTTTTGTAGTATTTGTACTGAGGTGCATAATTATGCAAAGATACATTTACAAAGATAGTCACTAAAAATTATATTAAGCAAGACAAAAATAGAAATAAGCAAATATTTTTAAAAAGGAATTTTATGCCACAATTAAAAGAAATAAACTGATATTGACATCGGCCAGGTAAATATTGAATTAATGGTAGCTAATTACAAAAGACTATAAATGGAATGATTTTCTTTTACAAAACAAATATGATTTTTATACCAAAAAAATTCATAACATTATACAGAAAAAATATTAGCAAAGATTTTCTCTAGGAAGTGGAATTTAGAATACATGAAATAGCTATTTACATTTGATTTGTATTCCTCATTTAAATTTGAATATTTATAATGAACACAAGATTTTAACAAGAACTTTCTACAATATGCTATTTTATTTTATATAGCAGGTTCTTATTAGTTACCCATTTTATACATATTAGTGTATATATGTCAATCCCAATCTACCAATTCATCACACAACCACCACCACAACCCCCCTGCCTCTTTTCCCCCTTGGTGTCCATACGTTTGTTCTCTACATCTGTGTCTCAATTTCTGCCCTGCAAACCGGTTCATCTGTACCACTTTTCTAGGTTCCACATATATGTGTTAATATACAATACTTGTTTTTCCCTTTTTGACTTACTTCACTCTGTATGACAGTCTCTAGATTCATCCACGTCTCTACAAATGACCCAATTTTGCTCCTTTTTATATGGCTGAGTAATATTCCATTGTATATATGTACCACATCTTCTTTATCCATTTGTCTGTTGATGCGCATTTAGGTTGTTTGCATGACCTGGCTATTGTAAATAGTGCTGCAATGAAAATTGGGGGGCATGTGTCTTCCTGAATTATGGTTTTCTCTGGGTATATGCCGAGTAGTGGGATTACTGGGTCATATGGTAATTCTGTATGTATAGTATCATGTCATCTGCAAACAGTGACAGATTTACTTCTTCTTTTCCAATTTATATTCCTTTTATTTCTTTTTCTTCTCTGATTGCCATGGCTAGGACTTCCAAAACTATGTTGAATAATGGTGGTGAGAGTGGACATCCTTGTCTTGTTCCTGATCTTAGAGGAAATGCTTTCAGTTGTTCACCATTGAGAATGATGTTTGCTGTGGGTTTCTCATCTATGGCATTGATTATGTTGAGGTACTTTCCCTCTATGCCCAGTTTCTGGAGAGTTTTTATCATATATGGGTGTTGAATTTTGTCAAAAGCTTTTTCTGCGTCTATTGAGATGATCATATAGATGTTATTCTTCAGTATTTTAATATGGTGTATCAAATTATTTGATTTGCAGATATTGAAGAATCCTTGCATCCCTGGGATAAATCCCACTTGATCATGGTGTATGATACTTTTAATGTGTTGTTGGATTCTGTTTCTAGTGTTTTGTTGAGGATTTTTGCAACTGTATTCATCAGTGATATTGGTCTGTAATTTTCTTTTTTTGTAGTATCTTTGTCTGGTTTTGGTATCAGGGTGATGGTGGCCTCATAGAATGAGTTTGGGAGTGTTGCTTCCTCTGCAATTTTTTGGAAGAGTTTGAGAAGGATCGGTGTTAGCTCTTCTCTAAATGTTTGATAGAATTCACCTGTGAAGCCATCTGGTCCTGGAGTTTTGTTTGTTGGAAGATTTGTAATCACAGTTTCAATTTCATTACTTGTTATTGGTCTGTTCATATTTTCTTTTTCTTCCTGGTTCAGTCTTGGAAGGTTATACCTTTCTAAGAATTTGTCCATTTCTTCCAGGTTGTCCATTTTATTTGCATAGAGTTGCTTGTGGTAGTCTCTTAGGATGCTTTGTATTTCTGCCGTGTCTGTTGTAACTTCTCCTTTTTCATTTCTAATTTCATTGATCTGAGCCCTCTCTCTCTTTTTCTTGATGAGTTTGGCTAATGGTTTATCAATTTTGTTTATCTTCTCAAAGAACCAGCTTTTAGTTTTATTGATTTTTGCTATTGTTTTCTTTGTTTCTATTTTATTTATTTCTGCTCTGATATTTATGATCTCTTTCGTTCTGCTAACTTTGGGTTTTGTTTCTTCTTCTTTTTCTAGTTCCTTTAGGTGTAAAGTTAGATTTTTTATTTGAGATTTTTCTTGTTTCTTGAGGTAAGCTTTTATTGCTATAAACTTCCCACTTACAACTGCTTTTGCTGCATCCCATAGGTTTTAGATCGTCCTGTTTTCATTGTCATTTGTCTCTAGGTATTTTTTGATATCCTCTTTGATTTCTTCAGTGATCTCTTGGCTATTTAGTATCGTATTGTTTAGCCTCCATGTGTTTGTGTTTTTTACATTTTCTTCCCCTGTAATTGATGTGTAATCTCATAGCATTGTAGTCAGAAAAGGTGCTTGATATGATTTCAAGTTTCTTAAATTTACTGAGGCTTGATTTCTGGCCCAAGATGTGATCTATCCTGGAGAATGTTCCATGCACACTTGAGAAGAAAGTGTAATCTGCTGTTTTTGCATGGAATGTCCTATAAATATCAATTAAATCTATCGGGTCTATTGTGTCATTTAAAGCTTGTGTTTCCTTATTAATTTTCTGCTTGAATGATCTGTCCATTGGTTTAATGAGGTGTTAAAGTCCCCCACTATTATTGTGTTACTTTCAATTTCCTGTTTTATATCTGTTAGCAATTGCCTTATGTATTGTGGTGCTCCTATGTTGTGTGCGTATATATTTTTAATTGTTATATCTTCTTCTTGGATTGATCTCTTGATCATTATGTAGTGTCCTTCTTTGTCTCTTGTAGCATTCTTTATGTTAACGTCTATTTTATCTGATATGAGTATTGTTACTCCAGCTTTCTTTTGATTTCCATTTGCATGGAATATCTTTTTCCATCCCCTCACTTTCAGCCTGTATGTGTGCCTAAGTCTGAAGTGAGTGTCTTCTAGACAGTGTATATATGTGTCTCTTTTTGTATCCATTCAGCAAGCCTGTGTCTTTTGGTTGGGAGCATTTAATCCATCCATGTCTAAGGTAATTATTGATATGTATGTTCCTATTACCATTTTCTTAATTGTTTTGGGTTTGTTTTTGTAGGGACTTTTCTTCTTTTGTGTTTCCCACTTAGAGAAGTTCCTTTAGCATCTGTTGTAAAGTTGGTTTGGTGGTGCTGAATTCTCTTAGCTTTTGCTTGTCTCTAAAGCTTTTGATTTCTCCATCAAATTGGAATGAGATCCTTGCCAGGTATAGTAATCTTGGCTGTAGCTTATTCCCTTTCATTACTTTAAATATGTCATGCCTCTCCTTTCTGGCTTGTAGAGTTTCTGCTGATAAATCAGCTTTTAACCTTTTGGAAGTTCCCCTGTATGTTATTTGTCGTTTTTCCCATGCTGCTTTCATAATTTTTCTTTGGCTTTAATTTTTGCCAATTTGATTACTATGTGTGTCGCCGTGTTTCTCCTTGGGTTTCCTGTATGGAACTCTCTGCGTTTCCTGGACTTGGGTGGCTATTTCCTTTCCCATGTTAGTGAAGTTTTTGACTATAATCTCTTCAAATATTTTCTGGGGTCCTTCCTCTCTTCTCTTTCTGGGACCCCTATAATGTGAGTGTTGTTGTGTTTAATGTTGTCCCAGAGGTCTCTTAGGCTTTCTTCATTTCTTTTCATTCTTTTTCTTTATTCTATTCTGCAGCAGTGAATTCCACCATTCTGTCTTCCATGTTACTTATCCATTCTTCTGCCTCAGTTATTCTGCTATTGATTCCTTCTAGTGTAGTTTTCATTTCAATTATTGTATTGTTCATCTCTTGTTTTTTCTTTAATTCTTTCTAGGTTTTTTTTAAACATTTCTTGCATCTTCTCGATCTTTGCCTCCATTCTTTTTTCCAAGTTCCTGGATCATCTTCACTATAATTATTCTGAATTCTTTTTCTGGAAGGTTGCCTATCTCTACTTCATTTAGTTATCTTTCTGGGGTTTTATCTTGTTCCTTCATCTGATACATAGCTGTCTGCCTTTTCATCTTGTCTATCTTTCTGTGACTGTGGTGTTTGTTCCACAGGCTGCAGGATTGTAGTTCTTCTTGCTTCTGCTGTCTGCTCTCTGGTGGATGAGGCTATCTCTAAATTACGTTATTATTGTTATGTATTTTTCACATATATCAGCTTATATTTGAATACTAATTGCTATCATGCTAACTTGATCACATTTTAAGCATAGAATCTACAATTTTATTGTAATGACATTTTTTATTAATATTGATTTTGGCATGAAAACTTAGAAAACACTGAGGTACTGCATCCTCTGTTATGTGTAAGCAAAATTCTATATTAACAAATAACATAAGCAGTCATATTTGTATATCAAAAACTTTCCTAATTCTAAAGTTTTTTTTATACTCATTAGGCCACATTAAAATGTCACTTAATATTTTAATGACATTTGGCACATATTGTGTCAAGGGGAATTATATCCTCACCATGTACTTTCTATATTAAGAAAAAACTTCTTTTGGTTTAAAGCAGTATCACGGTTATTAACCTCTCAGATCATCTCACTTTAACTTGCCAGATCCAGCAACTACCACTCCAAATACAAACCACTCTCATTATTACTATATTTCAGCAAACCATGAAATCCATGAAAAGGGCAAGCATTGTAAGTGACCAGCACTTAAATGTTTAATGAAAATTAATTATAACAAATCACAAATCTTGTTGACCTGTGGGGTTTAACATTGCTTTTATTAAATTTATAAATATTCACCAATAATTTCAGATTATAGGGTATCTAGTTAGATCATATTGTTGATATTTAAATTTTTATACAATTCTATCCACATTTTTGTTAGCTTTTATTTGAACAGTATAATCAAAGGGCCTTCCCAATCATAGACACTAATAAATATTTTTGAATAACAAAGGTATGGATAAGCTCAATACCTTCCTATGCAGCTTATTCTATACCTGGAGAAAGTTGTTTTTTTTTTTTTTTTTTTTTTTAATAAAGCTGTAAAATATATTGAATTGAAATTTGACTCCTTGCAACCCTCACCTATTGGACTAACGAGAAGGTCATTGAATATCATGAGATCATGCAGAGCCATACAAAGGTGAGACTTGCGAGGCATCATTATTAATAAAAGAGACATCTACAGTATTCTTTAGTGTTACACTGAGATATAAATTTAAAAAAATAGGTCATTTAACCTCAGATAATATTTCATTAAGATCTCCTGAGATTGATTCTCCTACAGATAACAACTATAAACTCTGGAAATAAAGCACAAAAGAGTTACAAAAAGGCCTTGGAAAGTGAACAGAAGCAGGCAAAATTTGGTTGAGTGTCTCTGCTTTGTAAAGAAGAGTTATATGGAGTGAGTTTCCACTTTTTAGCTTTTAGTCTGGAGCCAGGCAGAGTTGTCATTGAAAAGAGGGTTGCAGGGGCATCATTGAAAAGAAAAAAAAACAAAAGCACAGCCTTTCTGATCTGTGGACCCAGAAGACTGAATGTGAAGAAACTTCAGCAGTTAAAGAGAGGTGAAATTCTGGAAGGGAAAAAGGTGGATTCACAGAAAGGGGATTCACAATTCTGTCTACCCATTCCTATGGATAATATTGTACATGAACTATACATGTGTGATGCAGACTCAAAACAGCTCAGCTAGGAAAATAAATCATCTGAACTGAGATGTGATCTAAGAAACAGATTGCAATTTAAGGTCAACCAAGGTAACTGCCTGCCAAACAAAAGAAAAACCATTCATTGGAAGAAAATTACAAAATCCCTAACATCCACATTTTTATAATGTCTGGAATCCAAAATTGTCCAACATCCAAACAAGAAAATAGAAAACATTCTCAGAAAGGGTGGAAAATGCAATCAACACTAATCCTGAGATGAACCAGATCCTGGAAATAACAGATAAAACCTCTAAAGCAGCTATTTTAACTATTCTTATTAGAGTATAAGAAAATATGCTCGCAATGAATTAAAAGTTAGGAAATAGCAGAGAAATGTCAAGGTAGAGAAAAACACTAGACCAGCTTAAGAAGAATATAAGAATAATAAAGAAAGGAGGAAAGGAACTTAAATGTAGATAATTAGAAGTTGTTCAATGTAGAGAACAGAAAGAAAAAAGTGAAAAAAGGAATGAATGTAGCTACAGAAAACTGTTAGACAATATCAGTCTAAAATATAACATGTAATTAGAGTTCCAAAAATAGAGAAGAGAGAAAATGGGGCAAAGAAAAAATACTTAGAAGAAATACAAACAAGAAAATCTTTAGAAATAAATGGGTAGAATTTTCTTTTCCGATTTGATTTAAAAAAAAAAAACGCGTAAAAACAGATTCAAGGGACTCAACAAACACCAAGCTGAATGAAACTAAGAAATTCATACCTAGGTACATAGTAGTCAATCTGTTTAAAGCAGAAAATTTTAAATTAAAATGAAAATTAAACCAAAAGTAAAAATGAAATAAAGAAAGAAAATAAGAAATTACTATATATATATAAAGAAATAAAGATTTGATTTGATTAATGGCTGCTTTCTTACAGGAATCTACAGAGGACCATAAAGAGTAGAATAACTCCTTTAAAAGACTGAAAAAAATATTCAAGAATGAAAATGAAATGACATTTTCAGATAAAATAAAATGAAGAGAGTCTGTTTTCAGCAAATCTCACAATAAGAAATTGTAAATGAAGGTCCCCTGGCTTAGAAAATGTATACCATATAGACACTTGGATTTTTACAGCAATCAAGAACATTGGAAATTTGTAATATTGGAGTAAATACAAAAGATTACTTTTGAGGCTTTTTTTCTTTATTTCTTTTTAATACATATGCTTATTAAATATAAGAATTCTAAAAGTGAGTTGTGGGTTTATGACATAAGGAGATATATACAATAATAGATGATGTGGGGAAAGTATTTGAACCTATATTGTTAAAAGTTTTCTACATTTTATATGAAGTAGAACAATATTGAAAGTAATTAGACTGTGAAATATTATAAATATTTAGTATAATCTCTAGAGCAATCACAGACACATTAAAACAGATAAATATAAAAAAAACAGCAAAATGAAAATGGAGTTCTATAACATGTTCAAATAATCCAATAAGGGCATTAACGAAGGAATATAGGAACAAAGAAATACAGGGCACACGAGATAAAGAGTATATTTTATAAAAATAAACATGTTAGTTTATTAGGAAGACAGGTGATCAATTAATAACAGAACATCAAAATACATGAAACAAAAATTGACTGAAATATAGGGAGAAAGAGGTCCCTATTTCCATAATCACAGTTTACAAATATAATGTTCTTTACTCAGCACTTGGTAGAACAATTAGAAAAAAATCTCAGCAAAGACAAATATCTGAAAAACAGTATTAACTAACTTGGCTTAATTGATATTTGTAGAACATTACAGTCACTGAAGGAAGAATACATGTCTCTTTCAAGCAAACATATTGTGTTCATCAAGATAGATCATACAATGTCCATAAAAATATCTCAACAAATTAAAAAAAAAATCAGTCATTGCATTTTATTTTATCCTATTTATAACAAAAATACAACATACCAAAAATTTAGAATGCAGCTAAAACATTGCTTAGAGAGAAATTCTTAGGATTAAATGCTTGTATAAGCAAAAAAAGAAAGATGTACAAACAACGATCAGTATTTGCACCTCAAAAAATGAGAAATAGGGAAAATTAAACCCAAGTAAATAATAAAGATAAGAGCAGGAATAATAAAATAGAAAAGAAACAAATTTTAAAAATCAATTAAAAAAACTTTTTTTATAATAATTAGTAGCACTGGTAAACTCTGACTAGATTATCTAGGGAAAAAATTCAGAAAGCACAAGTTCCTGATATCAGGAATTAAAGAAGAGAAATCCTTAAACATCCTGCAGACATTAAATATACAATATGGAGATTTTTATAAATAAATACCATTTTGAAGGTAAAGGTTAGGATATATATTTAAATAAAGATAAGAAATGTACTGGTAACATGTTACCAAATATGAAGTGATAAAGAGATTGTTTTTCAGAGAGGCCTCTGTGAAAGGAAATCTTTATCTTCAGTTGAAATGCTCTCAACCATAGGGATGTAGGGAAAACAGCATTTGAGAAAAAAAAAAGAAAAAAGAAATAACCTCTTCAGATAACTAAAGAAAAAACCATCAGACTGTAATTAGAAATATAAGAACCTACCTATTTGGAACCCATTTCTAGACAATTTTCAAGGAAAATGAATGGAAATAGGTTGTACTGTAGGACTTAAACCCAAGGTAAACCCTCTCCAATTGAGTCAAATTTCTCAACCTCTTCACTGAACACAGAAAGTAATTCCTGTTTTCTGTGACCTCATTAAACTTGGTCTTAGATGATCTTTGTCAACTACAAATCACTTAGATTTCCAAATGATCCATGTTAAATTTCTTGGTTATCAGAACCATGCCTATGGGTCTTCATTAGTTCCACAGAAAAGACCAAAACTATTTTCTGGCAAAAGCCTATACATATAATATGAATTGTGCTCACTTGATCTCTGTTGACCTTGAAGTTCATACACTAATGTACTCTATGGGGTAAGGGAAATTCCAACCTATTGCTTCCCGGGATTCTAAGAAACTTGTACAAGGATCCTTAATCCCTGTCCCAGAGAAGGTTGACATACTCCCCTACTGTGTCCCATATTAGCAATGACCTAAAACCCATAGCATCTGAGATCTGCTATAATTGACCTTGCCATCTCTTGAAGATATGGTACTTAGCCAATATGACCCCAAAGCATCCCTATTTTGTTACTTCATGAACACTTGAATCTACTGGGAAGGTTTTTACTTATTTTTCTTCTAATTCTCCACCATTAGCCTTGAGGAAACTTCATCCTCACAATAATTCTAATTATTTAAAAGTTTACAAATAGAAATATGGTAAAATCAAGGATTGCCTCTTTGGAAAATTTTTCAATCTAATCATCAAAAAAAAAAAATGAGAAGACAGTGAGGACTGGATTTGCTTTAATCAAAAGTAAATAAATATTCTGAAGTGGTAATATACATGACACTGTAACTCAGAAAGTATTGGTTGAATCAAGTCTGCCAACCAACAAATTTGCTTTGTCCTTTAAGAGAATCTGTCAATATTCCCCTGGATGAAAAAGACAATATTTGTTTAACATAAGATAATATAAATTGCATTTGGTAGAAAACTCAAATTCAGAATGATCCAGCAAGTATTCATCTTTCTTTTCTTTATTGTCCTCAAATTTGCCTATTTCTCAAGTCATACTGTGGAAAAACACAATTTTTCAAACTGATGTGTGTTACCCTTTTAGAAAGAATAGTCCTTTGAATTCTGTTTATTCTTTAAATATTATCTCCTAGATTGATCACATTTAACCTGAGAACAGATAAAGGCAATTACATGTTTTGATCCCTAAATATTTTGTGCTTGTTAAACTTAAGAATGTGTGGACTGAGAATAATGAAGGATAACATAAATTCCTTTCTTCCAGTATCTTCTGGGATGTGGCCCACATGTAGCTGAAAATAAAAAACAACAACAGAATAAGCAGAGGAGATGGTAATGTCTCTAAGAAGCTAAAGTAAGATTTGTTAAACAAGAGCTATAAAGCAGAAAATCTGCTGGCAGAAAATTGAAAGTTGGTTGTAGATACAACTTGGCTGTTAGTATACCTTGAAAAGTGAACTCTGGAAAATTGATGTTGTATTAAGCTGTTGATGCAAAAAAAAAAAAATAGAAAAGGAAAGAAAATTAAAATAAGCTTCAACACAGTTGTGTACAGTGGGAGAACTGTCTGTAAGACCTGTGGTTTGATCAAATTTTATCAGGCACTCTGGCTGCCTTTGAATGTTCACAGCACTGTATTAGTATCATTATTAAGTAAAATGGGATTGTTAAAGACTATCTTCATTATATACACATATGGTTAAGGAAAAAGACTTCTTTGCTATATGTGCTATTAACTTGAAGAAAAGAGTATAGTGTAAAATATCTATTTTCATCAATAAAGCATATATAATAGAACTACCAAATTAAAAAAAAATGTGACTCTGTAAATCAAGGAAAAGAAAGTAAAATCCACTAGATATTTTTCAGAAATTATTAGGCCTTAATCTAAATCATTCCAAATAGTTGTCACATACATCAGATTTTTCAAGTAACATGCAGGACCTATCTTGCTGCAAGACCTGATTAACAAATTCAAGAAAACAGAATTACTAAATAATTATTTCATTTTTAATGCCAAAAGTAATCTCACTAATAATGTTTTGAATTTAAGTATTTAGAAATTGTTTTATCTAATATATATGATCTTTAGGAAAAAGTTAATCAATGCTTTCAAATAAATATATTTTTATAATAAGGTCTTAATAGATTGTGTAGCTCTCATTTTAAGTAAAATCTAGGGAAATTATACACTCAAATATGCAATATTGATTTTCATAAATGGTGCTTGACTAAATGTTTAAATTTATTATTTACTTAAAATTCTGTAATGTACACATGTAGTCAACAAATATCAACTTTAAATACTTTGCTAGATACAAAGAGACATAGAAATGTAAGGCAAATTCCCTGCAATAAAAAAAATTAGTTTATTGAGATAAATAGATAAATAACCCCCAAATCACTATTCATTGTTGTTGTAAAAACAATAATCATGAATGTAAAGGAGCTACGGGGTACAAAATGTGCATTTAATTAAGATAGGAGGCATGGGGAAAGCTATAGGAAGCCACAGCTGAACTGAGTTTTGGAGGACAAGTAAAGTGTTACCAAAGAAAGGCTGGAGTGACTTCTGGTCAAAGAGGAAGACATGAACAAACACCAGGAATTTCAAGGTGGTATCGTGCTGTCAGAGAACTTCAGGTAATTCATTATTGTTGGAATATTGAATGCAATGAAGGAGGGGGCATAAAGAAGATTGCAGGCATTAGAATGAAGGGTCTGGTGGACCATACTAAGTAGCTTGAATTATATTACCTCATATATTCTGAAAAGACATTGAAAGATAAGCAGCAGGGTGAAAATGCCAACTTTGCATTTTATAAAAGTTATTCTGTTGAGTAATAAAGGTGGGGTGATGTGGGGTGAGGAGGAATGGGTGGCCTGGACAAAACTAAAGAGAAAACCATACGTTTGCAGCCTATTGCAGTACCCAAGGCGAGATGTAATCATAGCCCAAATATGAGAGTGACAGTAGGAAAGGAAAAATGGGAACACATTTAAGAGGTACTTAGCAGTTAAAATTGAAGGTATTTAACTGTAGCATCACCAATATACTTAGCTGTGGAATTTTTCTTCAGAATTACATTGCAGAAGAGGTAGAGGTTTGAGTTGATCTAGGGCTAGAGTTTTGTAAGATGGCGAGTATAAACAAGAAGGTAGCAAGAAATATGAAGATGCTGGTTAGAAAGTGACTTAGTTTAAAGTAAATCTTAAATTTGCATAGTATATCCACTCACCTATATAAGGACACTTATCTCGTTCCTGCTTTTCAGAGAGGAAAGTCTTTTTGGGGTGATGGAACCAGTCTACATCCTGATCATGATAGTGGTTATAAATAACTATGCATGTATTAAAATTCATAGACATATATATTAAAAAATGAATTTTATTAACTGTAAACTAAAAAATGCATACTAATTCAGTAAGGGGGGAATGAGAAGATGAACTTATAATTTATATGCTAATGAATATTCAGTAATAAAGTAAAATTTTCCATCATTGAGATGACAGGATTTTCAGTTTTTATTCACTTGTAAATCATGGCAAAATAAATGCAAATTGCATGATGTGATCTTGTACATCTATCTTCAATTGATCCAGATTTTTAGTTCATTCACATTATTTTCTTATGCTATGTCTTAGAGTATGAATCTGCAAACTATACACCAGCATGTGTAGTTGAGGACTCTCTCCCTAAAAACATAGGGTTTTGAGATAGCAAACCTGAATTTTTAATAGTTACATGATGGTAAATCATGATAAATCTAAATATTAAAAGTTTCATGAGATTTAAGAAATATACATAGTCCCGAAAAGGAAATGCAAAGTTTAGTGTGTCTAGTCTAATATTCTGACTAGTAATGTTATAAAATTTGAGGTGGATCTGAATTCATCACTCCATTAGTAATCTGAAACTACATTTGACTCTTTGGTATGTTCAGGTGTTCAGTGTTAGTGTTTTAGTCCCTTTGCTACTCTATTAAACAGGATCTGAAACACTGAAGTGTGTAATATTATATATTGCCTCTAGCCTGCAAGAGAACTTCAGTATCTCCATGTCAAATATTTTAAAAAATTTTTGCATTGAACTTGGCAAGTAAACAATAAAAAAAAAAGAGAACTTCTGAAAGAAAAAGAATTGTTTTGTGGGAGAGCATAACTAAGCACCAATTCAGAAAAATTCCTTAATATTATGCAACCTGGAATGGCATTCTGTAACTTAATTTTTAACAGTTGTTAAATGATGTTGTATACTGATTAAATGAAATGTTCAAATAAAGTATATTTGTTTTTGTGTATGTTTATATCTATATATTTTGAAATAAATTATTTCTCTTTCATATACTTAAGCCAGTACACAATTCCCTCTTCTCCTGGGTCTATCATTTCCCAATTAACATCACTGGGGAAATAGCAGGAAGAAAGAAAAGAGAATAAGCATGTTTCCAAGTTTTGAATTTGTAGTACCGTATAGCTAATTGGCTCCATCCTTAGCCACAGTTTCCAGCTCAGCCTTGGTCAGAGGAGTAGAGGGACTAGTGCAGATTCATTATAAGGCATGTCATACAATTTATTCTCCAACTCGCTTTCTTGATAATTCCATATGAGAATTTTTTCATTTAATTTTTATCAGTATGGGAGAAATAAGAGACAGGGAATTTGAAAAGAATATGGTTGATGTATGGAGATTCCTGTAGGCTTTACTTTTGTTTCTTCTTAGGAAAAAACAAGGTAATATATTAAGAAAGTAAGTACAGTTTTTATATATTTAAATCCACATTAATATACATTAAATGTTACCTATTAAGTGCTAAACTTTCACTAGATTTTAAATGCAATTAAATTTTAATTTCAACATTTACATTTAATATCAATAGGGAAAGATCATGGTGGGAAGGGAGGTTGCTTACAGTACCTATTTTTCTAGATAACAAACAAAAAATCATGGAAAGGAATTCGCAAAAATGATGTAAAGAATTGAAAATCTTTCATATGTTTATGACTTAATGCAAAGCTGAGTTGAAGAAGCTCCTATGGATGACCCCAATTACTAGGAAGCTGTATAATTGTAGTTGTGAAATGCATCTAATTTAAAGATTGTTTACAACATCCAGCTCAACAGATTTCTATTGGTCATAGACCAAAAATTTTGTGCCAGTTGAAAATAGCCTAGAGCTGCAATATTGGATTAATTTTTCCTGGGTGTGTTATAGCTAAGAAAAACCTTAAAACTCAAATGAGTGTCAGAATATTTTAGAGAATCAAAGGGAGGTAAACATTAGTGTACTCCTCAGTCTCACTATTGCTTAGAAAATATCAAAAATCTGTTTAAACAAAGTGATTCCAAAAGGCTGTTAATAAGAAGGAAGAGCAATACATTCTCAAAATGGATTCCAAAAGACTAGATCTACAGCCAAATACCATAACCAAGAGTCCCATTAAGAAACCTGGACACCAGGTTTGGAATCACCTTTGTAACATTTGCAAATTATAGCTCATTCCTATTTGTGACCTAAAGATAAATGTTTCTATAAAATACAAACCAATGTGCCTAAATTTAACTTAATTATGGAAAGATAATTCAGAATATAAACATCACTGAAAATTTACAGTAAATGTTTAGATATATAAATACCATGTTGGTTAACCTTAGTAAAGTAGAGAAGTATCAGAGAACCATTTGCCTTGTTTTATTAGAGGTAAAAGGTGGTTCTCTTGGCTTAGGGACAGATTTTGCCTTGGATTACTCATTTGTAACTTCTAACCATTTTAGTCAACCATGAAGCCGCTAGGAACATAAAGAAGGTCCTGCTTTAGAATTACACCACTTTTTCCCCAGTGCCCAAATGAAATAAATTTATTTTATCATTTAAAAAAAAAAAAAAAAAAAAAAAAAAACGAGGGCTTCCCTGGTGGCACAGTGATTAAGAATCCACCTGCCAATGCAGGGGACACGGGTTCGAGCCCTGGTCCGGGAAGATCCCACATGCTGTGGAGCAACTAAGCCCGCGAGCCACAACTACTGAAGCCCGCAGGCCTAGAGCCCATGCTCGGCAACAGGAGAAGCCACCGCAATGAGAAGCCCGCTCACCGGAAAAAAGAGCAGCCCTGCTCAACGCAACTAGAGAAAGCCCGCTCACAGCAACAAAGACCCAACACAGCCAAAAATAAATAAATAAATAAATAATAAAAAAAAGAAACCTGGACATATAAGCCTGAATAAGTATGAGTTTTCATGGATTATTTTTACTAAATTTTGCTTTTGGCCTTAAATCAAGGTAACAGGATGCTCCAAGTCATTAAACCAAAACATCCTAGACCCACATTACATTCTGAGAAAATGACATTGTCAAATTTAAAACTCAGGTAAGAAGCAGATTTCTGGTATCCTTCACTGCATCTACAAAGGGGCCAATATAGTAATTTTACAGCAAGGAGCTTAAACAATGTACTAGACTAATTTAAAATAATTTTTCTTGAGAGCCAAATGCTTCAGCAATATCTATGAATAAATGTTATTATTTGTGGTAAAATGTTTAATAAATTAAGATTTTCCAATTCTGATAGAAATAGACTTGAAGACAAGGATTAATGTATGAAATGGTCCAGAAAAGAGTTGAATTAAGGGACAGTATAAGGAGTGATGACCAACCATATTAACTAGCTTCTCTAATGATGATAAGGAGCATTTTCCCAGGGCAGTATGAGAAGTAGTACAGGTCTTAGTGTCCATGTCTATTTCTATCAAAATTGGAAAATCTTAATTTAATAAACTGAAAAAATTCATTATATCATCCCCCAAGTTTTTATGACCAAAACACCTGGGATGATACGGTTTAAAATTATGGATTTGATATTTGAAGTGTCCTTGGTACGTTAATGTGAACTTGAATGTTAGAATGAGGGGAGCTTTTACAATCTGATTTTCCAGTTTATTTTTATTTTACAAACTTACATAGAAATGGCTTCTGTTCAGTGTTATTCTTTTGGGAAAAATAAGTAACAACAAAAGATCCTGAAAGGTTGGAGGTGGGGAATCATTTCCCAAGTACCTTTAAAATAAATAAGCCACTTCCCTATAAGGTTTAAGGCATTTTCTTTTTGGTTGGTAATATGTATCTAATGTTTAAAATGTAAGAAAAAATACAGTGCAAATAATTTATAATCTGTCACTTTGAGATAAATAATCCTTCTAAAATGACATTACCGTTATGTCATTTCGGGCTGTCATAACAAAATATCATAGACTGGGTGGCTTAAACAACAGAAATTTATTTCTCACAGTTCTGGAAGCTGGAAGGCCCAAGATCAAAGTGCTGGCTGATTTGGTTCCTGGTGAGTGCTCTCTTCTTGGCTTGGAGATGGCCACATTCTCCTTGTGTCCTCACATGGACTTCCCTCAGGGTATGCAGGTGGGGGGAGAGAGAGAGAGAGATCACTCTCTCTTCTTTTAAGGCCACTAATCCATCATGAGGGCCCTGCTCTATTGATGTCATCTCACCCTAATTACCCCCAAAGGCCTCATCTCCAAATTCTATCACATTGGGGGTTACGGTTTCAACATATGAATTTGGGGGGCACAAACATTCAGTCCATAACAGTCATTTTTAAGATAGTCTACAAAAGTTTCTTCATCTCACCCATCTCTCTTAACTATAACCATTTGTAAAAATTAAATGGCAAAAGTATTTATACCAAATCAGTGATATTTTTATACCAACAAACTGATATATCTATTTGATTATAGGTAAAATATAACATTTTTTCTTTATTTTTCATCTATTTTTAATTTTTTGGTATTGCATCCCCTTAAATATATAGTTCTTTTTTTTTTTATAATTCCCCATATCTCACTTCACATATATTCATTTTCAATTCATTCTAAGATTTCTGATAAAGTCTCATAAGTAATTGGTAAAATTATGTCTACATACTACATATGGATCAAGAACCTTTAGTCAAGACCTTTGTGATACCACAGCAAAACTATAGACTCACATTTTTAGGAAACATCCCTTATCAAAGAGAAAATGCCTGGGGTTGTGCGCAGCCCCATTCTTATGTATCCAGAAATGCTACATCAATTTTTGTATGCTGTGAAGTCAGGTGGCCTATATTTGAATCTCAAATCCTCCACTTATAAACTGTGTGGTGTCAGGCAAATTAACTAACTTTTTAAACTCAATTCCTTCATCTGTGAAATTTAAATTATAATAATTTGTATGTGTGTGTGTGTGTGTGCATTAAGTTACAGTGCATATACTGTACTGAACATAATGTTTGCATAGAAATAGCAAAATGACATCTCTCTCTCCCTCTCCTTCTCTCTTTATTTATATACATCATCTTTATGTATATATACATATATATACACACACACACACACACACACACACACACACACAGCAGAGGGGGACAGCAATTATTGCCATGTACTTTTATATTTATTTATTTGGCTGCATCAGGTCTTAGTTGCGGCATGCAGGATCTTTTAGTTGCGGCGTGCGAACCCCTAGCTGCAGCATGTGGGATCTAGTTTCCTGACCAGGGATGGAACCCGGGCCCCCTGCATTGGGAGTGTGGAGTCTTGGCCACCGGACCACCAGGAAAGTCCCTGCTATGTGCTTTTAATTGGGTTATGAAAAATAGACATATTTTTCTTCCTTTTACAGGAAGAACACTTGAATAAATATTAAATTTGTGAGTGTGTGTCATTCTTCATATATTTCCTTTAGGCACTTTACTTCAAATAATAAGACTAACTGTGGTTTTACACTGAATGATTTGAGAAATTACTGAAGAAATTGTGACACTAATTTTGAGAATTTACTTTTATTAGAGCATAGAACAAAGAAGTATATCTGAAAAGATTGTGAGTCTAACACTTTTGTCATATTGTATTAGGGACCTAATCATCTTAGTAAATACTTAAAAAATATGTTAAGTAATTCATAAGAAACATGGATTCACCAACCCCTTTTAGAATATATGGAAGAGCTTCAATAACCATTCAACAGAAAAAAAATCACTTTGCTAAAACTACAAAAAGAAATCAGATTGCTTTCACTCTGAATCAGTTTAAATAAAATAAGGCAATCAACTTGAGTAAAAACTAATAATCTATTCCCCAACCATTCCCAACTGGTATTTTTCCTTTTTATATCTAACAGAATGGGTTATTGAGATATTGACAGTAGCTAGTGACTTAGAGAACTTTTGAAGCTAATATGCTAAAACAGAAATGGTCACCTGTTACTGATCAAAAATTAGTTATGATATACAGAAAAAGAAATCCCCTTTTGGAGTTCAAGGTGAGTAAAATACATAGGAAACAATATAATGTTTAAAAACAATTTAAAAAGTAAAATTTTGTGGATAATACAATGAGATGAACTATACATCCTTCAGTATGGAACCACAAAACCACAAATAGTTTAACATCATGTATTGAGAAGTCTATTGAAAGTGTTTCTAATTCATTTTTGGAATATTACAATTGTAACCCAATTATCTTCAAGACTTTTAATATTCTGAGGTCACAGTTGTTTTTTGTTTGATTTTTAACTAAATATGTAAAGGGCTGAATTTACCATATGCCTCAGGTTACTGACACATTACTGCCAGGAGTTTCTGCAAGACCCTTTTATTTTTTCAAGCATTCATTTGTTCTTTTATTCACTTGTATTTCCATTCTATATTTCCAGTGCCTACCCCTCATATGGCTTCCTATGTGTTTTATATGGAACTTTTTGTTTGTATGTACTCTTATGAAATGTGTATTTTTGTTGTATATTTTTCAGTTCTCTGTGTTCTAAATTTTCCTTTCAAAACACCATAGCTCAGCAGGATAATTATTGTGTTTTACAAAACAAAATAAAGTAAAATAAAATAAGATAAAATTTAATTTCAGAAACACTTTCATTGTCTCCCTTCACATATGAACATATGGAGGCATCTCAATACCTGAGTCCCAAATCTCCCAAAGTCGTTTCATCCCTCCATTTTCCCATTAATTCTTATTTTATTTATTCTTTTCATTGCCTTTTATTGCCCCAAGTTCTTGATCCCCTCAGTGACTGTGAACAGTGAATGTTGCATTGTAGAGAAAAATGTCCTGGAATTTCTTATTCTCTCTGTATGCTATATAATGGCATTTAAATAGGAAAAAAATATATACTCAGTAATTCAAATACCAACTCAACCACAAAAAAGCTATTTCACTTAAGATGCATCTGCATGGCTATTCTTTTTCCATATAGGTCATTAAAATTTACCGTAAGTCAGCTTTTCTCTCCATTAAATATGACTTTGCGGTGATCCTGGGAACTTACTACCATGTACAAAATTGTTTCTGTGCCAAAATGCCTTCTAAATTTCAAACAAACAAATGAAGATTATTTTATTTTATTTTATTTTCCATTTGCCAGAAATGGCCAACCTTTAATATTGAAGTAAAGAAAATACAATATTATGTAATTTGAAACATACATGCTTAAATTAACTATATTCAGAAAATTCAACATTTAGAAATTATTCCAGAACACTAAGTAGAAATCATTATTCCTTAAGGATTGGTGTTATAAAAAGGCAAATATTCCCCTGGGCATCACAGAACTGCATTTTGGTCTTCAACACTCAGCATTGTGCTCACAACAATGTTATGCCCATGTTACAAATAAAAAAGGAAATTGAGGATCCGAGCTGAGACTTGAATGCAGATCATTTGAGCGCAAACTCAGTGTGTTTCTTATCCACAGCTGTCTCCTTTTGGTATTCTGCAAATAAAGTCCTGATAATTATTTAACAGAATGTTATAGCATAATCTAGGGGGAGCTTGCCAAAAATTACCCACTGCAAGTACCCTAAACAAGTTTATTCTTTAGACAAAATTATACTCCATATGCTTTGGCAGCAGTATTTCAGCAAATAACTCCTCTTTAGTGATATCCACATTCATGGGATGACATCAGTTTTAGTAGCAGCATTTTCTTTTTTTTTAAATCTCTTCCCTCTTGAGTCTCCCTCCCTTCCACCCTCCTTATCCCACCACTCTAGGTGGTCACAAAGCATCGAGCTGACCTCCCTGTGCTATGTGGCTGCTTCCCACTAGCTGTCTATTTTACGTTTGGTAGTGTATATATGTCCATGCCACTCTCTCACTTTGTCACAGCTTACCCTTCCCCCTCCGCATACCCTCAAGTCCATTCTCTAGTAGATCTGTGACTTTATTCGCGTCTTGCCCCTAGGTTCTTCATGACCTTTTATTTATTTATTTTTTCTTAGATTCCATATACATGTGTTAGCATACGGTATTTGTTTTTCTCTCTCTGACTTACTTCACTCTGTATGACAGACTCTAACTCCATCCACCTCACTACAAATAACTCCATTTCGTTTCTTTTTATGGCTGAGTAATATTCCATTGTACATATGTGCGACATTTTCTTTATCCATTCATCTGTCGATGGACACTTAGGTTGCTTCCATGTCCCGGCTATTGTAAATAGAGCTGCAATGAACATTTTGGTACATGACACTTTTTGAATTACGGTTTTCTCGTGGTATATGCCCAGTAGTGGGATTGCTAGGTCGTATGGTAGTTCTATTTTTAGTTTTTTAAGGAACCTCCATACTGTTCTCCATAGTGGCTGTATCAATTTACATCCCAACCAACAGTGCAAGAGGGTTCCCTGTTCTCCACACCCTCTCCGACATTTACTGTTTGTAGATATTTTGATGATGGCTATTCTGACCGGTATGAGATGATATCTCATTGTAGTTTTGATTTGCATTTCTCTAATGTTTAATGATGTTGAGCATTCTTTAATGTGTTTGCTGGCAATCTGTATATCTTCTTTGGAGAAATGTCTATTTAGGGCTTCTGCCCATTTTTGGATTGGGTTCTATTTTTTTTTGATATTGAGCTGCATGAGCTGCTTGTAAAATTTGGAGATGAATCCTTTGTCAGTTGCTTCATTTGCAAATATATTCTCCCGTTCTGAGGGTTGTCTTTTGGTCTTGTTTATGGTTTGCTTTGCTGTGCAAAAGATTTTAAGTTTCATTAGGTCCCATTTGTTTATTTTTGCTTTTATTTCCTTTTCTCTAGGAGCTGGGTCAAAAAGGATCTTTCTGTGATTTATGTCATAGAGTGTTCTGCCTATGTTCTTCTCTAAGAGTTTGATAGTGTCTGGCCTTACATTTAGGTCTTTAATCCATTTTGAGTTTATTTTTGTGTATGGTGTTAAGAAGTGTTCTACTTTCATACTTTTAGATGTACCTGTCCAGTTTTCCCAGCACCAATTATTGAAGAGGCTGCCTTTTCTCCATGTGTATATGCTTGCCTCCTTTATCAAAGATAAGGTGACCATATGTGCATGGGTTTATCTCTGGGATTTCTATGCTGTTCCATTGATCTATATTTCTGTTTTTGTGGCAGTACCATACTGTCTACATTACTGTACTTTGTAGTATAGTCTGAAGTCAGGGAGCCTGATTCCTCCAGCTCCGTATTTCTTTCTCAAGATTGCTTTGGCTATTCGGGGTCCATTGCGCTTCAATACAAATTGTGAAAAATTTTGTTCTAATTCTCTGAATAATGCCAGTGGTAGTTTGATAGGGATTGCATTGAATCTATAGATTGCTTTGGGTAGTAGAGTTATTTTCACAATGTTGATTCTTCTAATCCAAGAACATGGTATATCTCTCCATCTATTTGTATCATCTTTAATTTCTTTCATCAGTGTCTTATAATTTTCTGCATACAGGTCTTTTGTCTCCTTAGAAGAGGTTTATTCCTAGATATTTTATTCTTTTTGTTGCAATGGTAAATGGGAGTGTTTTCTTAATTTCACTTTAAGACTTTAAGACTGGAGATTCCTGTGCATTAATTTTGTATCCTGTTACTTTAGCAAATTCATTGATTAGCTCTAGTAGTTTTCTGGTGGCATCTTTAGGATTCTCTCTGTATAGTATCATGTCATCTGCAAACAGTGACAGCTTTACTTCTTTTCCAATTTGGATTGCTTTTATTTCATTTTCTTCCCTGATTGCTGTGGCTAAAACTTCCAAAACTATGTAGAATAATAGTGGTGAGAGTGGGCAACCTTGTCTTGTTCCTGATCTTAGTGGAAATGGTTTCAGTTATTTACCATTGAGGATGTTGTTGGCTATGGGTTTCTCATATATAGTCTTTTTTATGTTAAGGAAACTTCTTTCTATGCTTACATTCTGGAGGGTTTTTAACATAAATGTGTGTTGAATTTAGTCAAAAGCTTTTTCTGCATCGATTGAGATGATCATATGGTTTTTCTCCTTAAATTTCTTAATAATGTGTATCACATTGATTGATTTGCTTATATTGAAGAATCCTTGCATTCCTGGGATAAACCCCACTTGATCATGGTGTATGATGCTTTTAATGTGTTGTTGGATTCTGTTTGCTAGTATTTTGTTGAGGATTTTTGCATCTATGTTCATCAGTGATATTGGCCTGTAGTTTTCTTTCTTTGTGACATCTTTGCCTGGTTTTGGTATCAGGGTGATGGTGGCCTCGTAGAATGAGTTTGGGAGAGTTCCTTCCTCTGCTATATTTTGAAAGAGTTTGAGAAGGATAGGTGTTAGCTCTTCTCTAAATGTTTGTTAGAATTTGCCTGTGAAGACATCTGGTCCTGGGCTTTTGTTTGTTTGAAGATTTTTAATCACAGTTTCAATTTCAGTGGTTGTTATTGGTGTGTTCATATTCTCTATTTCTTCCCGGTTCAGTCTCAGAAGGTTGTGCATTTCTAAGAATTTGTCCATTTCTTCCAGGTTGTCCATTTTATTGGCATATAGTTGCTTGTAGTAAGCTCTCATGATCATTTGTAGTTCTGCAGTGTCAGTTGTTACTTCTTTTTCATTTCTAATTCTACTGATTTGAGTCTTCTCCCTTTTTTTCTTGATGAGTCTGGCTACTGGTTTATCAATTTTGTTTATGTTCTCAAAGAACCAGGTTTTAGTTTTATTGATCTTTGCTATTGTTTCCTTCATTTCTTTTCCATTTATTTCTGATCTGATCTCTATGATTTCTTTCCTTCTGCTAACTTTAGGGTTTTTTATTCTTCTTTCTCTAATTTCTTTACGTGTAATGTTAGGTTGTTTATTTGAGATGTTTCTTGTTGCTTAACGTAGGATTGCATTGCTGTAAACTTCCCTCTTAGAACTGCTTTTGCTGCATCCCATAGGTTTTGGGTCGTCGTGTTTTCATTGTCATTTGTTTCTAGGTATTTTATGATTTCCTCTTTGATTTCTTCAGTGATCTCTTGGTTATTAAGAAGTGTATTGTTTAGCCTCCATGTGCTTGTATTTTTTACAGATTTTTCCTGTAATTGATATCTAGTCTCATAGCGTTGTGGTCAGAAAAGATACTTGATACGATTTCAAATTTCTTAAATTTACCAAGGCTTGATTTGTGACCCGAGATATGATCTATCCTGGAGAACGTTCGAAGAGCAGTTGACAAGAATGTATATTGTGTTGTTTTTGGATGGAATGTCCTATAAATATCAATTAAGTCCATCTTGTTTAATGTATCATTTAAAGCTTGTGTTTCCTTATTTATTTTCATTTTGGATGATCTGTCCATTGGTGAGACTGTGGTGTTAAAATCGCCTACTATGATTGTGCTACTGTCGATTTCCCCTTTTATGGATGTTAGTATTTGCCTTATGTATTGAGGTGCTCCTATATTGGGTGGATAAATATTTACAATTGTTATATCTTCCTCTTGGATCGGTCCATTGATCATTATGTAGTGTCCTTCTTTGTCTCTTGTAATAGTCTTTATTTTAAAGTCTATTTTGTCTGATATGAGAATTGCTACTCCAACTGTCTTTTGATTTCCATTTGCATGGAATATCTTTTTCCATCCCCTCACTTTCAGTCTGTATGTGTCCCTAGGTCTGAAGTGGGTCTCTTGTAGACAGCATATATATGGGTCTTGTTTTTGTATCCATTCAGCCAGTCTGTGTCTTTTGGTGGGAGCATTTAATCCATTTACATTTAAGGTAATTATCGATATGTATGTTCCTATTCCCATTTTCTTAAATGTTTTGGGTTTGTTATTGTAGGTGTTTTCCTTCTCTTGTGTTTCTTGCCTAGAGAAATTCCTTTAGCATTTTTTGTAAAGCTGGTTTGGTGGTGCTGAACTCTCTCAGCTTTTGCTTGTCTGTAAAGGTTTTAAGTTCTCCATCAAATCTGAATGAGATCCTTGCTGGGTAGAGTAATCTTGGTTGTAGGTTTTTCTCCTTCATCACTTTAAGTATATCCTGCCACTCCCTTCTGGCTTGCAGAGTTTCTGCTGAAAGATCAACTGTTAACCTTATGGGGATTCCTTTGTGTGTTATTTGTTGTTTTTCCCTTGCTGCTTTTAATATGTTTTCTTTATATTTAATTTTTGATAGTTTGATTAATAAGTGTCTTGGCGTGTTTCTCCTTGGATTTATCCTGTATGGGACTCTCTGTGCTTCCTTGACTTGATTAACTATTTCCTTTCCCATATTAGGGAAGTTTTCAACTATAATCTCTTCAAATATTTTCTCAGTCCCTTTCTTTTTATCTTCTTCTTCTGGGACCCCTATAATTCGAATGTTGGTGCGTTTAATGTTGTCCCAGAGGTCTCTGAGACTGTCCTCAGTTCTTTTCATTCTTTTTTCTTTATTCTGCTCTGCAGTAGTTATTTCCACCATTTTATCTTCCAGGTCACTTATCCGTTCTTCTGCCTCAGTTATTCTGCTATTTATCCCATCTAGAGTATTTTTAATTTCATTTATTGTGTTTTTCATCATTGCTTGGTTCCTCTTTAGTTCTTCTATGTCCTTGTTAAATGTTTCTTGCATTTTGTCTATTCTATTTCCAAGATTTTGGATCATCCTTACTATCATTATTCTGAATCCTTTTTTCAGGTAGACTACCTATTTCCTCTTCATTTGTTAAGTCTGGTGTGTTTTGACCCTGCTCCTTCATCTGCTGTGTGTTTTTCTGTCTTCTCTTTTTGCTTATCTTACTGTGTTTGGGGTCTCCTTTTCACAGGCTGCAGGTTTGTAGTTCCCGTTGTTTTTGATATCTGTCCCCAGTGGCTAAGTTTGGTTCAGTGTGTTCTGTAGGCTTCCTGGTGGAGGGGACTAGTGCCTGTGTTCTGGTAGATGAGGCTGGATCTCGTCCTTCTGGTGGGCAGATCCACGTCTGGTGGTGTGTTTTGGCTTGTCTGTGGCCTTATTATGTTTTTAGGCAGCCTCTCTGCTAATGGATGCGGTTGTGTTCCTGTCTTGCTAGTTTTTGGCAGAAGTTGTCCAGCACTGTAGCTTGCTGGTCTTTGAGTGATGGTGGGTCTTGGCATTGAGATGTAGATCTCTGAGAGATTTTTTCCTTTTGATATTACATGTAGCTGGCAAGTCTCTTGTGGACCAGTGTTCTGAAGTTGGCTCTCCCACCTCAGAGGCACAGCCCTGACGCCTGGCTGGAGCACCAAGTGCCTTTCATCCACATGGCTCAGAATAAAAGGGAGAAAAAATAGAAAGAAAGAAAAGAAAAGAAAAGAAAAGAAAGTAAAATAAAATAAAATAAAGTTATTGAAATAAAAAATAAAAAATAATTATTAAGAAAAAAATTTTTTTAAATAAACTAAAAAAAAGAAAAAAAAAGGATGGACAGAACCCTAGGACAAATGGTAAAAGCAAAGCTATACAGACAAAATCACACACAGAGGCATACACATACACACTCCCAAAAAGAGAAAAAGTGAAAAATATATATATATCTTTGCTCCCAAAGTCCACCTCCTCAACTTGGGATGATTTGTTGTCTATTCAGGTATTCCACAGATGCAGGGTACACCAAGTTGATTGTGGAGATTTAATCCACTGCTCCTGAGGCTGCTGGGAGAAATTTTCCTTTCTATTCTTTGTTCGCATAGCTCTCGGAGATCAGCTTTGGATTTGGCCCCGCCTCTGCATGTAGGTCGCCTGAGGGCATCTGTTCTTTGCCCAGACAGGACGGGGTTAAAGGAGCAGCTGATTCAGGGGCTCTGGCTCACTCAGGCCAGAGGAGAGACGTGTACAGATGCTGGGCGAGCCTGTGGTGGCAGAGGCCAGAGTGACATTGCAACAGCCTGAGGCGTGCCGTGTGTTCTCCTGGAGAAGTTGTCCCTGGGTCACGGGACCCTGGCAGTGGCGGGCTGCACAGGCTCCCAGGTGGGGAGGTGTGGAGAGTGACCTGTGCTTGCACACAGGATTCTTGGTGGCGGCAGCAGCAGCCTTAGCATCCCATGCCGGTCTCTGGGGTCCGAGCTGATAGCCGCGCCTCATGCCCGTCTCTGGAGCTCCTTTCAGTGGTGCTCCTAATCCCCTCTCCTCACACACCAGGAAACAAAGATGGAAGAATAAGTCTCTTGCCTCTTCGGCTGGTCCAGACTTTTTCCCAGACTCCCTCCCAGCTAGCTGTGGCGCCCTAGCCGCTTCTGGCTGTGTTCATGCAGCCAACCACAGTCCTCTCCCTGGGATGACCTCTGATGTCTGACCCTCAGCTCCCAGCCCCTGCCCGCCCCGACGGGTGAGCAGACAAGCCTCTCGGGCTGGTGAGTGCTGGTCGGCACTGATCCTCTGTGTGGAAATCTCTGCGCTTTGCCCTCTGCACCCCTTTTGCTGCGTTCTCCTCCATGGCTCCTAAGCTTTCCCCCTATGCCACCCGCAGTCTCCGCCCTTGAAGGGGCTTCCTAGTGTGTGGAAACCTTTCCTCCTTCACAGCTCCCTCCCACTGGTGCAGGTCCCATCCCTATTCTTTTGTCTCTGTTTTTTCTTTTTTCTTTTGCCCTACCCAGGTACGTGGGGAGTTTCTTGCCTTTTGGGAGGTCTGACGTCTTCTGCCAGCGTTCAGTAAGTGTTCTATAAGAGCCGTTCCACATGTAGATGTATTTCTGATGTGTTCGTGGAGAGGAAGTTGATCTCCGGATCTTACTCTTCTGCCATCTTGAATCTCCTCCCACAAATGAAGTTTAGAACACAATTTGCTGACATGCTGGAAGAACACTGATGAACATTCTATAATAAATGTTTCATCATCTGTGTCAGCAAGACCATAGACATATCTTGCCTAGGGATTTAACTATAACAAAAAATGACAGAAACTAACTTCTTAAATTACATTCTCCTGAGTGATGGGTATGTTGGCATATACATCAGTATTCAATAAAATTCCGATTACTTATATGATTAAGGGGCCCAGTGTTTGATAGACAATTTATATGTAACCACCAGGAACTTAATTTTAAACAGCAACATAAACTTCTGTCATTTTGGTGGCTTGGGAATCAGTGGTTCCCACTGTTCTGGGGGAGCCTCCATTTCAAACCGTATTTCAAACAATGATTAATTAAGCTCACAATACCTTGAAACCTATTCTCTAAATTCATGCAAGAAGCTTAAAATAAACGCATGAAAATTTAAGCAACTTTTAAAAAGCCATAATGAGAGACAGGATTATTACAACTATCCAGACAACCCTAACTAAATCCTACTTCAAATGTTAAACTGGCATCATTGTGCCAAGGGTCGTAAGTTATCATAGTACCCAACACATATGCTACAAGGTGTTGAAAGCTGGAGGACAGCAAAACAAATTTTGCCATAGTTTTTCCAGCATCAAGAATCCAAAAGTTCAAAGGGCGGACAGCAGAAGCAAGAAAAACTACAATCCTGCAGCCTGTGGAACAAAAACCACATTCACAGAAAGATAGACAAGATGAAAAGGCAGACAGCTATGTACCAGATGAAAGAACAAGTTAAAACCACAGAAAAACAATTATCTTGAATAACAAATCAAGTGGAGATTTGCAACCTTCCAGAAAAAGAATTCAGAATAATGATAGCGAAGATGATCCAGGACCTTGGAAAAACAATGGAGGAAAATATCGAGAAGATGCAAGAAATGTTTAACAAAGACCTAGAAGAATTAAAGAAAAAACAAACAGAGATGAACAATACAATAACTGAAATGAAAACTACACTAGAAGGAATCAATAGCAGAATAACTGAGGCAGAAGAACTGATAAGTGACCTAGAAGACAGATGGTGGAAATCACTGCTGTGGAACAGAATAAAGAAAAAAGAATGAAAAGAAATGAAGACAGCCTAAGAGACCTCTGGGACAACATTAAACGCAACAACAGTCTCATTATAGGTGTCTCAGAAGGAGAAGATAGAGAGAAAGAACCAGAGAAAATATTTGAAGAGATTATAGTCGAAAGTTTCCCTAACATGGGAAAGGAAATAGCCACCCAAGTCCAGGAAGCGCAGAGAGTCCCATACAGGATAAACCCAAGGAGAAGCACACCGAGACACATAGTAATCAAAGTGGCAAAAATTAAAGACAAAGAAAAATTATTGAAAGCAGCAAGGGAAAAACGACAAATAACATACAAGGGAACTCCCATAAGGTTAACAGCTGATTTGTCAGCAGAAACTCTACAAGCCAGAAGGGAGTGGCATGATATACTTCAAGTGATGAAAGGGAAGAACCTACAACCAAGATTATTCTACCCAGCAAGGATCTCATTCAGATTCGATGGACAAATCAAAAGCTTAACAGACAAGCAAAAGCTAAAGGAATTCAGCACCACCAAACCAGCTCTACAGCAAATGCTAAAGGAACTTCTCTAAGTGGGAAACACAAGAGAGGAAAAGGACCTACAAATACAAACCCAAAACAATTAAGAAAATGGTCATAGGAACATACATATCTATAATTACCTTAAACGTGAATGGATTAAATGGTCCAACCAAAAGACACAGGCTCGCTGAATGGATACAAAAAGAAGACCCATATACACGCTGTCTAGAAGAGACCCACTTCAGACCTAGGGACACATACAGACTGAAAGTGAGGGGATGGAAAAAGTTATTCCATGCAAGTGGAAATCAAAAGAAAGCTGGAGTAGCAATACTCATATCAGATAAAATAGACTTTAAAATAAAGAATGTTACAAGAGAAAAGGAAGGACTCTACATAATGATCAAGGGATCAATCCAAGAAGAAGATATAACAATTATAAATATATATGCACCCAACATAGGAACACCTCAATACATAGTGTAACTGCTAACAGCTAAAACAGAGGAAATTGACAGTAACACAATAATAGTGGGGGACTTTAACACCTCACTTACAGCAATGGACACATCATCCGAACAGAAAATTTCCAAGGTAACAGAAGCTTTAAATGACACAATAGACCAGATAGATTTAATTGATATTTATAGGACATTCCATCCAAAAACAGCAGATTACACTTTCTTCTCAAGTGTGCATGGAGCATTCTCCAGGATAGATCACATCTTGCATCACAAATCAAGCCTCAGTAAATTTAAGAAAATTGAATTCATATCATCTTTTCTGACCACTACGCAACGAGATTACAAATGAATTACATTTAAAAAAATGTAAAAAACACAAACACATTCAGGCTAAACAATACATTACTAAATAACCAAGAGATCACTGAAGAAATCAAACAGGAAATCAAAAAATACCTAGTGACAGATGACAATGAAAACACAACGATCCAAAACCTATGGGATGCAGCAAAAGCAGTTCTAAGAGGGTAGTTTATAGCTATACAAGCCTACCTCAAGAAACAAGAAAAATCTCAAATAAAAAATCTAACCTTAAACCTAAAGGAATTAGAGAAAGAAGAAAAAACAAAACCCAAAGTTAGCAGAAGGAAAGAAGTCATAAAAATCAGAGCAGAAATAAATGAAATAGAAACAAGGAAAACAAGTGCAAAGATCAGTAAAGCTAAAAGCTGGTTCTTTGAGAAGATAAACAAAATTGATAAACCCTTAGCCAGACTCATCAAGAAAAACAGGGAGAGGACCGTAATCAAGAAAACTAGAAATGAAAAAGGAGAAGTTATGACAACGCAGAAATACAAAGCATCCTAAAAGAGTACTACAAGCAACTCTATGCCAATAAAATGGACAACCTGGAAGAAATGGACAAATACTTAGGAATGTATGACCTTCCATTACTAAACCAGGAAGAAATAGAAAATATGAACAGACCAATCACAAGAAATGAAATTGAAACTGTGATTTAAAATATTCCAACAAACAAAAGTCCAGGATCAGATGGCTTCACAGGTAAATTCTATCAAACATTTACAGAAGAGCTAACACCCATCCTTCTCAAACTCTTCCATAAAATTTCAGAGGAAGGAACACTCCTAAACTCATTCTATGAGGCCACCATCACCCTTATACTAAAACCAGACAAAGATACTACAAAAAAAGAAAAATATAGACCAATATCACTGATGAATATAGATGCAAAAATCCTCAACAAAACACTAGCAAACAATATCCAGCAAAACATTAAAAAGATCATAAACCATGATCAAGTGGGATTTATCCCATGGATGCAAGGATTCTTCAATATATGCAAATCAATCAATGTGATACACCATATTAATAAATTGAAGAATAAAAGCCATATGATCATCTCAATAAATGCAGAAAAAGCTTTTCAAAAAATTCAACACCCATTTACGAATAAAACTCTCCAGAAAGTGGGCATAGAGGGAACCTACCTCAACATAATAAAGGCCATATACGACAAACGCAGAGCAAACATCATTCTCAATGGTGAGAAACTGAAAGCTTTTCCTCTAAGATCAGGAACAAGACAAGGATGTACACTATCACCACTATTATTCAACATTGTTTTGGAAGTCCTAGCCATGGCAATCAGAGAAGAAAAAGAAATAAACGGAATACAAATTGGAAAAGAAGTAAAACTGTCACTCTTTGCAGATGATATGACACTATACATCCTAAAAATGCCACCAGAAAACTACTAGAGCTAATCAATGAATTTGGTAAAGTTGCAGTATACAAAATTAATGCACAGAAATCTCTTGCATTCCTATACACTAATGATGAAAAGTCTGAAAGAGAAATTAAGGAAACACTCCCATTTATCATTGCAACAAAAAGAATAAAATACCTAGGAATAAATCTACTGAGGGAGACAAAAGACCTGTATGCAAAAAACTATAAGACACTGATGAAAGAAATTAAAGATGATACCAACAGATGGAGAGATATACCATGTTCTTGGATTGGAAGAATCAATATTGTGAAAATAACTCTACTACCCAAAGCAATCTACAGATTCAATGCAATCCCTATCAAATTACCAATGGCATTTTTCATGGAACTAGAACAAAAAAATCTTAAAATTTGTATGGAGACACAAAAGACCCTGAATAGCCAAAGCAGTCTTGAGGGAAATAAACGGAGCTGGAGGCATCAGACTCCCTGACTTCAGACTATACTACAAAGCTACAGTAAAAAAGACAATATGGTACTGGCACAAAAACAGAAACATAGATCAATGGAACAAGATAGAAAGCCCAGAGATTAACCCACACACTTAGGTCAACTAAACTATGACAAAGGAGGCAATGATATACAATGGAGAAAAGACTGTCTCTTCAGTAAGTAGTGCTGGGAAAACTGGACAGCTACATGTAAAAGAATGAAATTAGAACACTCCCTAACACCACACACAAAAATAAACTCAAAATGGATTCAAGACCTAAATGTAAGACCGGACACTCTAAAACTCTTAGAGGAAAACATAGGAGGAACACTCTTTGACATAAATCACAGCAAGATCTTCTTCGATCCACCTCCTAGAGTAATGAAAATAAAAACAAAAATAAACAAATGGAACCTAATGAAACTTAAAAGCTTTTGCACAGCAAAGGAAACCATAAACAAGACCAAAAGACAACCCTCAGAATGGGAGAAAATGTTTGCAAATGTATCAATGGACAAAGGATTAATCTCCAAAATATATAAACAGCTCATGCAGCTCAATATTAAAGAAACAAACAACCCAATCCAAAAATGGCAGAAGACCTAAATAGACATTTCTCCAAAGAAGACATACAGATGGCCAAGAAACACATGAAAAGCTGCTCAACATCATTAATTATTAGAGAAATGCAAATCAAAACTACAATGAGGTATCACCTCACACCAGTTAGAATGGGCATCATCAGAAAATCTACAAACAACAAATGCTGGAGAGGGTGTGGAGAAAAGGGAACCCTCTTGCACTGTTGGTGGGAATGTAAATTGATACAGCCACTATGGAGAACAGTATGTCGGTTCCTTAAAAAACTAAAAATAGAATTACCATATGATCCAGCAGTCCCACTACTGGGCGTACACCCAGAGAAAACCATAATTCAAAAAGACACATGCACCCCAATGTTCATTGTAGCAGTATTTACAATAGCCAGGTCATGGAAGCAACCTAAATGCCCATCGAAAGACGAATGGATAAAGAAGGTGTGGTACATATATACAATGGAATATTACTCAGCCATAAAACGGCACAAAATTGAGTCATTTGTTGAGACGTGGATGGATCTAGAGACTGTCATACAGAGTGAAGTAAGTCAGAAAGAGAAAAACAAATATCGTAGATTAACGCATGTATGTGGAACCTAGAAAAATGGTACAGATGAACCAGTTTGCAGGGCAGAAGTTAAGACACAGATGTAGAGAACAAACGTATGGACACCAAGGGGGAAAACCGCAGTGGGGTGGGGATTGTGGTGTGCTGAATTGGGCGATTGGGATTGACATGTATACACTGATGTGTATAAAACTGATGACTAATAAGAACCTGCAGTATAAAAAAACAAACAAACAAACAAACAAAAACAACTAATACTAAACTTTCTTTGGGTTATTTGTATGGAAATATGTTAATATAAATGTTTCAGACATTACATGAAATTTCTAAAAGTCTTTTTTTATAATTAATGTTTTTTGTTTTTTTAATTTTTATTTATTTATTTATTTATTTATTTATTTATGGCTGTGTTAGGTCTTCGTTTCTGTGCGAGGGCTTTCTCCAGTTGCGGCAAGCGGGCGCCACTCCTCATCGCGGTACACGGGCCTCTCACTATCGCGGCATCTCCTGGTGCAGAGCACAGGCTCCAGACGCGCAGGCTCAGTAATTGTGGCTCACGGGCCTAGTTGCTCCGCGGCATGTGGGATCTTCCCAGACCAGGGCTCGAACCCATGTCCCCTGCATCGGCAGGCAGACTCTCAACCACTGCGCCACCAGGGAAGCCCTAAAAGTCTTATATATTTTGGTATAATGTTATAAGTCATAATTCTAGTTATTACTTTAAAATGTATATCTCAGAAATAACTAAATTTCCTTGTCAATTACATTATTATGAACTTTCATCAAATCTTTAACCGTGGTCATTTTTAAGTCTTTTGTCATTTACAGACAGTTCTGGGTGTACTCTGATGCTTTTGCAAAAATGTTCCTATAAAAGGGTTTCATCTTCAAGGAATTCATTGAAAAGACTCTGACAAGTACAGGTTTCTGGTAACTGACTATACTGCTGAACTGAATGAATAAGCATTTTCAGAACTCTAATGGAAAACTGATGAATTCATAAAACTGCTAACAAAAGATCAAGATTAAAAAAATAATTACATGGGACTGAGTGAACTGATGAGGATGATTATAATTTTTGTGACTTTCTGTTTGAATAAAAAAAAAAAAAGAAATCCCACAAGGACTCAGAGGCAAAAAATATACAAATCAATTTTCACTGCAAAGTAAAGGAGCTGTTACAGTGGAGGATTACTGGACTGAATGTCAATATTATGACATAGTATGAGTGTGTTTTGTGTTTGGTAATTGCAATCATTGTTGCTTTTGTTGTGGTCATCCATTTACAATGCTTGGTGTCAGTTTATTTATCTCTTGTAAAAATAAAATACAGTGTGTGTTTGTGAAAAAACAAAAAAATATACATTGTCTAAAGGCCAGGATTTTCTTTCTTTTGTTCTCAGCTACAGTTTGAGCACTAGACATGTAGTAAGGATTCAAAATATATTGACTGATTGAGAGAAAAAAGTGACATATTAAAAAATGTGGAATTACTGCCTACCTTTGTCACAAAAAAGACCTTGAACAAGTTATCAATTTCCTCTGAGTCTAAATTTCTTCATTTATAAAGCATAAACAATAATGATGTCCACCTTTTAGTGTTTTTCTGAAGTTTAAATGATATAATGTATGCAAAAGTGTTTATAAAGGTCCTTAGCACATATTTAGAACTCTATTATAACTTATAATAATATAATCTTTTATATGAATTATATAATTTCTACATGTCACTATTTAGGACAAACCACCTAAAATGATCTAAATTAATATTCACTTATCGACATATTAGAAAAACCAATCACTTCTTAAAGTATCAAAGCATGCAATATTTTAAAAGTATATATTGGGTTGAGATATATTAAATGTAAATAAGTTTATGAGTTTGAACAGAAGGGGATATTTTAGCCAAGATCTAAGCCAATTTTAATTATTTTCCATAATATTTTTCCTCATTTTATGGCTTTACATTGATGTACGTAAATATATAAAGATTGTATACTGTCAATAAGCTAACGAGTGTTAAATAGTTTAGTAATTAGCCAAATTATGTGTAATTTGTGTAACAAATCATGGTCTATAATTTACAATATGGCTAAATTAAAACCCTAATATTGTATCTTCCCTATAGATATTTTTTAGGTGTTTCAGTACATTTATGAAAAGACACAAAGAGCAGAGAATTCAACATTGAGCTATATGACATTTTTTCAAAATTTAAAATGGATAATAAAATCCAGTAAAAATATAGCACTACTGGAACTACATAATTTGGACACTGTCTTAATGCAAGCTGCCATTAAAAACTGTATTACTACAGTCATTATTGCTAGTTGATACTATACAAAACACACTTAAATATGAATGACCACATAGGCTAAGAAGCAATCCAATAAATGTGAAAATTCATTTCATGGTATTACCCACTGAAAAAAATTAATATTTTCTCAATGGCTTACAACAGGTTTAATAGATAAAAGGGAAAGAGAGTTTGCAATAAAGTGTAAAACATTAGGTTCAAATACATTACAATTTTCTCTTTAATTGCAATACTTTGGGGTTTTATAGAGCCAGACCATGTTAAATTTATGTTATCCGAATACCTATAGGTGTGAGAACTGCTATAGTGAACTGGTCTTACTGGACTTTGGAGTTACCTGTGCTTCATTTGTAAATTTTACATCCAGAAATATTTATATTTTATATTAAAGATAAGTGAAAACTCAATTTAATTTTATATTTAGTTGCATGAATCTGGATTGAAAGACCAATACGAACCATTTCCAAAAGTTTTGCCAAACAAATATGAACAAAGCTTTATCGGCCAGAACACTGAATCTTCTGTGTGGCCTCTAAGAAGTTAACCTTTTTTGAATCCTATTAACTTTTAAAATATACCTTACAAAACACTGATGATTGTGCATCTTAAAATTGGAGGCCTTCAAACCAAACATAAAACTAGTTTCACAATTGTTTTCTGGTGAATATGGATGAAATAATCTAAAGTAGCCAAATTATAGATTCAGTTCCTCATTAACATTTATTTTTTTCAGATGCACAGCATTTATTTCCACAAATGTACTCAAAAATTAAGCAGCTTGCAACAATGACTTTTCACAGGTTTTAAGAAAATGAAGTGACATATTTAAATAAAATCCCCTACTTTAACATTATGATCAGTCATAGAAAACACTATTGAAAACCTTTGGAATCTATGAGAAAACATCCAGCTTCAGAAACACACACACACACACACACATACACACACACACACAAACACACACACACACACTCTTTAGAAGTTTTCATCAGAGGTAAATACATAATTTCTTTTTTGTTTGTTTGTTTATTTTCGTTTTTATTTCCATTACTCTAGGAGGTGGATCAAAAAAGATCGTGCTGTGATTTATGTCAAAGAGTGTTCTGCCTATGTTTTCCTCTAAGAGTTTTATAGTATCCGGTCTTACATTTAGGTCTCGAATCCATTTTGAGTTTATTTTTGTGTATGGTGTTAGGGAGTGTTCTAATTTCATTCTTTTACATGTACCTGTCCAGTTTTCCCAGCACCACTTATTGAAGACACTGTCTTTTCTCCATTGTATATCTTTGCCTCCTTTGTCATAGATTAGTTGACCATAGGTGCGTGGGTTTATCTCTGGGCTTTCTATCTTGTTCCATTGATCGATGTTTCTGTTTTTGTGCCAGTACCATATTGTCTTCATTACTGTAGCTTTGTAATATAGTCTGAAGTCAGGGAGTCTGATTCCTCCAGCTCCGATTTTTCCCTCAAGACTGCTTTGGCTTTTCGGGGTCTTTTGTGTCATCATACAAATTTTAAGATGATTTGTTCTAGTTCCATAAAAAATGCCATTGGTAATTTGATAGGGATTGCATTGAATCTGTAGATTGCTTTGGGTAGTAGAGTCATTTTCACAATATTGATTCTTCCAATCCAAGAACATGGTATATCTCTCCATCTGTTGGTATCATCTTTAATTTCTTTCATCAGTGTCTTATAATTTTCTGCATACAGGTCTTTTGTCTCCCTCAGTAGGTTTATTCCTAGGTATTTTATTCTTTTTGTTGCAATGGTAAATGGGAGTGTTTCCATAATTTCTCTTTCAAATTTTTCATCATTAGTGTATAGGAATGCAAGAGATTTCTGTGCATTAATTTTGTATCCTGTAACATTACCAAATTCATTGATTAGCTCTAGTAGTTTTCTGGTGGCATTTTTAGGATTCTCTATGTATAGTATCATGTCATCAGCAAACAGTGACAGTTTTACTTCTTCTTTTCCAATTTGTATTCCGTTTATTTCTTTTTCTTCTCTGATTGATGTGGCTAGGACTTCCAAAACTATGTTGAATAATAGTGGTGAGAGTGGGCAACCTTGTGTCATTCCTGATCTTAGAGGAAATGCTTTCAGTTTTTCACCATTGAGAATGACGTTTGCTGTGGGTTTGTTGTATATGGTCTTTATTATGTGGAGGTAAGTTCCCTCTACGCCCACTTTCTGGAGAGTTTTATTCATAAATGGGTGTTGAATTTTGTCAAAAGCTTTTTCTGCATCTATTGAGATGATCATATGGTTTTTATTCTTTAATTTGTTAATATGGTGTATCACATTGATTGATTTGCATATATTGAAGAATCCTTGCATCCCTAGGATAAATCTCACTTGATCATGGTGTATGATCCTTTTAATATGTTGTGCGATTTTGTTTGCTAGTATTTTGTTGAGGATTTTTGCATCTATATTCATCAGTGATATTGGTCTGTAATTTTCTTTTTTTGTAGTATCTTTGTCTGGTTTTGGTATCAGGGTGATGGTGGCCTCATAGAATTAGTTTGGGAGTGTTCCTTCCTCTGCAAATTTTTGGAAGAGTTTGAGAAGGATGGGTGTTAGCTCTTCTGTAAATGTTTGATAGAATTCACCTGTGAAGCCATCTGGTCCTGGACTTTTGTTTGTTGCAAGATTTTTAATCACAGTTTCAATTTCATTACTTGTGATTGGTCTGTTCATATTTTCTGTTTCTTCCTGTTTCAGTATTGGAAGGTTATACATTTCTAAAAATTTGTGCATTTCTTCCAGGTTGTCCATTTTATTGGCATAGAGTTACTTTTAGTAGTCTCTTAGGATGCTTTGTATTTCTGCAGTGTCTGTTGAATCTTCTCCTTTTTCATTTCTAATTTTATTGAGTTGAGTCCTCTCCCTCTTTTTCTTGATGAGTCTGGCTAATGGTTTATCAATTTTGTTTATCTTCTCAAAGAACCAGCTTTTAGTTTTATTGATCTTTGCAGTTGTTTTCCTTGTTTCTATTTCATTTATTTCTGCTCTGATCTTTATGATTTCTTTCCTTCTGCTAACTTTGGGATTTATTTGTTCTTTATTCTCTAGTTCCTTTAGATGTAAGGTTAGATTGCTTACTTGAGATTTTTCTTGTTTCTTGAGGTAGGCTTGTATAGCTATAAACTTCCCTCTTAGAACTGCTTTTGCTGCATCCCATAGATTTTAGATCTTCGTGTTTTCATTGTTATTTGTCTCTAGGTATTTTTTGATTTCCTGTTTGATTTCTTCAGTGATCGCCTGGTTATTTAGTAATGTATTGTTTAGCCTGAATGTGTTTGTGTTTTTTTACGTTTTTTTTCCCTGTAATTCATTTCTAACCTCATAGCATGTGGTCAGAAAAGATGCTTGATATGATTTCAATTTTCTTAAATTTACTGAGGCTTGATTTGTGATGCAAGATGTGATCTATCCTGGAGAATGTTCCATGCATACTTGAGAAGAAAGTGTAATCTGCTGTTTTTGGATGGAATGTCCTATAAATATCACTTAAATCTATCTGGTCTATTTAAAGCTTCTCTTTCCTTATTTATTTTCATTTTGGATGATCTGTCTATTGGTGCAAGTGAGGTGTTAAAGTCCCCCACTATTGTTGCGTTACTGTCAATTTCCTCTTTTATAGCTGTTAGCAGTTGCCTTATGTATTGAGGTGCTCCTATGTTGGTTGCATATATATTTAAAATTGTTATATCATCTTCTTGGATTGATCCCTTGATCATTATATAGTGTCCTTCCTTGTCTCTTGTAACATTCTTTATTTTAAAGTCTGTTTTATCTGATATGAGTATAGCTACTCCAGCTTTCTTATGATTTCCATTTGCATGGAATATCTTTTTCCATCCCTTCACTTTTAGTCTGTATATGTCCCTAGGTCTGAAGTGGGTCTCTTGTAGACAGCATATATATGGGTCTTGTTTATTTATCCATTCAGCAAGCCTGGGTCTTTTGGTTGGAGCATTTAATCCATTCACGTTTAAGGTAATTATCGATATGTATGTTCCTATGTCCATTTTCTTAATTGTTTTGGGTTTGTTTTTGTAGGTCCTTTTCTTCTCTTGTGTTTCCCACTTAGAGAATTTCCTTTAGCATTTGTTGTAGAGCTGATTTGGTGGTGCTGAATTCTCTTAGCTTTTGTTTGTCTGTAAAGCTTTTGATTTCTCCATCGAATCTGGATGCGATCCTTGCCGGGTAGAGTAATCTTTGTTGTACGTTCTTCCCTTTCATCACTTGAAGTATATCATGCCACTCCCTTCTGGCTTGTAGAGTTTCTGCTGAGAAATCAGCTGTTAACCTTATGGGAGTTCCCTTGTATATTATTTGTCATTTTTCCCTTGCTGCTTTCAATAATTTTTCTTTGTCTTTAATTTTTGCCAATTTGATTAATATATGTCTCAGCGTGTTTCTCCTTGGGTTTATCCTGTATGGTACTCGTTGTGCTTCCTGGACTTGTGTGGCTATTGCCTTTCCCATGTTAGGGAAGTTTTCGACTATAATCTCTTCAAATATTTTCTCTGGTCCTTTCTCTCTCTCTTCTCCTTCTGGGATCCCTATAATGCAAATGTTTTTACATTTAATGTTGTCCCAGAGGTGTCTTAAGCTGTCTTCATTTCTTTTCATTCTTTTTTCTTTATTCTGTTCTGCAGCAGTGAATTCCACCATTATGTCTTCCAGGTCACTTATCCTTTCTTCTGCCTCAGTTATTCTGCTATTGATTCCTTCTAGTGTAGTTTTCATTTCAGTTATTGTATTGTTCATCTCTGTTTGTTCTTTAATTCTTCTAGGTCTTTGTTAAACATTTCTTGCATCTTCTCGATCTTTGCCTCCATTCGTTTTCTGAGGTCCTGGATAACCTTTACTATCATTATTCTGAATTCTTTTTCTGGAAGGTTGCCTATCTCCACTTCATTTAGTTGTTTTTTTGGGTTTTTATCTTGTTCTTTCATCTGGTACATAGCCCTCTGCCTTTTCATCTTGTCTATCTTTCTGTGAATGTGTTTTTTGTTCCACAGGCTGCAGGATTGTAGTTCTTCTTGCTTCTGCTGTCTGCCCTCTGGTGGATGAGGCTATCTAAGAGGTTTGATGGGAGTGACTGGTGGTGAGTAGAGCTGACTGTTGCTCTCCACAATTGCTTTTTCTTGTTTCTTACTGGAGTTTTCCTGTTTGTAGGTAATTAAAAACTGTTTAAAATCAAAACTGCAGGGAAAATAAGATAAATTTCTAGTTCTCAAAGGGAATAGGCAATTTAGAATGGTATAAAATAGGCTTTGTGGATTGAAAACAATTTAGGATACATTTTCTCAAAATATTGTTGGATGGAATCATAATCATTTTGAGCTGATTTTCAACAGAATAACTTCTGAGAGCTAGAAGGGCTAGCTTGGCATTAGCTTTTATCACAAGATGCTGTCCCTCTTCTAATTATACAAGTAGTGCTCAAATACACTTTCAGGATCAAACATTAGTGTTTGGAAATTTTATGTTTAGACATATTGTTTATTGCTTAGAAATTTCCTAAGACATGTTTAGACACACTTTCTGAGTACACCTCATTACTATTTTTTCTTAAATAGCAAATACTTAATACATGATGCAGGAAAGAAAAAATGTAAATAAATTAGAAAAATGGGAATATCCTACTAGAAGGGAAAAAAAGGACAAAAGACTTTATCAGTCAACTAACTAACCGGAAAAAAAAGAAAAAAAAAAAAGAAAAAAGAAAGTAAAACCCAAAAGAAAAATAAACATATGAAAACATATTCTTTTTTACACATAATCAAATAAATGTATTCTTATGATAATGTGCCACATTATCATTAAGCAATAACTAAAAATTATATTAAATTAAAATTACATTGTGGTCAGGGACATGCAAGTTCTCACAAATTGACTTTGAAATGTAAATTATTAAAACATTTTAACAGGGAAAATTCTGTTATAGGTGTGTATTAAAATAGATGGATGAATGAACAGATGGACATAGAGGCAGATAAGGTGCTAAACATGTATGTGTAAAAATAAAGAGTAAGTCCACTTTCAATACCATTAAGGAGCATAAAATATTCAGAATTAAATTTAGCCAAAGCAGTTCAAAACTTACACTCTGGCAACCACAAAACAATATTGAAATAAATTAAAGACCTAAATAAATCAAAATAAGTCCAAAGCTCACGGATAAGAAACAATATTTTAAAAATGGCAATTTCCACAAATTGATCTACAGATTGAATGTAATCCGTATTAAAATCCTAGCTGACTTCAATGTAAAATTGACAACTTGATCTTAAAATTCATATGAAAATGCAAGAAACCTGCAATATACAAAATAATTTTGGGGAAAAAAACAGTTTGAAGATTCACATTTCTCCATTTCAAAACTTACTACAAAGTTACAATGATCAGGACTGTTTTACCCTCATAAAGATAGACATATAGATCAGTTCAATAGAATTGAAAATCCAGAAATAAATCTCAGATATACATTTAATTAATTCTGACAAAGTTTTCAAGACTGTTCAATGGGGAAAATAGTCCTTTGCTTAGGCTGACTAAAGGTTTATCAAATTTACCCTTCTTCACAAACAACTAGCTTTTGGTTTCATTGATTTTCTCTATTTCCTGTTTTCAATTTCATTGATTTCTGCTCTAATTTTTATTATTTCTTTTCTTCTTTTCTTCTAGTTGCCTTCAGTGAAAGCTTAGATTATTGATTTTAGATCTTCCTTCTTTGCTAACACAAGCACAGTGTTATAAATTTCCCTCTAATTATTGCATTTGTTACATTACACAAATTTTAAGTTGTATTTTCATACTCATTTAGTTCAAAATATTTTAAAAATTTGTCCTGAGGTTTCATCTTTAACCCATGCATTTTTTAGAAGTGTGTTATTTATTCTCCAAGTATTTTGGAATTTTGCAGTCATTTTATAGTGATTTCTAGTTCAATTCCATAGTGGTTTTGTAAGCTTAGTTTGAATGATGTTTATGCTTTTAAATTTGTTAAGGTGTGTTTTATGGCCCAGAATGCAGTCTATCTTCATTAGTGTTCCATGTGAGCTTGATAAAAAGGTATACTCTACAGTTTCTGGATGAATTATTATATAAATTTACATTAGATTGAGGACATTGATGATGGTGCTTTCAGTTCAAACACATTCTTGCTGATTTTCTGCCTGCTGGAGCTGTCACTTGTTGATAAGAGGGTTGTTGAAGTCTCCAACTATAATAGTGAATTTTTTTTTCCATTTCTTCTTGTAGTTTATCAGTTTTTTCATCTTATCTTTTAATGTTCTGTTGTTAGGTACATATACTCTCAGGATTGTTATGTCTTCTTGGAGAATTGATCACTTTATCATTACATAATGCATTTCTTTATCCCTGATAATTGTCCTTGCCCTAAAGTCTACTCTGCCTATAATTAATATTGGCATTCCAACTTTCTTTTGATTGGGTGTAGCATGGTATATCCTCCATATTTTTACCTTTAATTTGTATCTTTATATTTAAATTGGATACAAGCTGTTATATTTTAGATAAGTTAAGAGTAAGAAAATTTAAATGTTCTATTTACCTTTATTTCTTCTTAAACTCTTTTTATGTAGATCTAAGCTTTAGACCTATGTCATTTTCTTTGTCTTAAAAAAATTTCTTTTAACATTTCTTGCAAAGCAGGTTTAATGGTAACAAATTTCCTCACTTTCTGTTTGTCTTTGAAAGTGTATTTCTCTATCAGTCTTAAAGAATAATTTTACTGGATGTACAATTCTAGGCGAGTTTCTTTTTTTTTCTCCTTTCTTTCTAAATATCAAGACTTTAATACTTCACTCTGGTCTCTTCTTGGTTTACATTGTTTCTGTACAGAAGTCCAGTGTAATTGTAATTCTTGTATCTCTATGGGTAAGTTGTTTCTCCCTTCTGGCTTCTTTCAAGATTTGCTCTTTGTCTTTGGTTTTCTGTAGATTGAATATAATATACCTAAGAGTAGAATTTTTGGTGTTTATCTTGGCTTGTGTTCTCTGAGATTCCTTGATTTGTGCTTTGCTATCTATCTTTAATTTTGAAAAATTCTCAGTCATTATTACTTTACATATTCCTTCTATTTCTCATTTTCTTCTTCTTCTGGAATGTCCATTATGCATATGTTACATCATTTGTAATTTTCCTACAGTTCTCATATATTCTGTTTCATTATTTTAATTTTTTTAGTCTACTTTTCAGTTTGGGAAGTTTTTATTGATCTATCATTAAGCTTAGTGCTTCTTTTTCTTTTTTTTTGAAGGTGTATCTTTTTAAATAATTTTTATCAGGGTTTAGTTGATTTACAATGTTGTGTTAGTTTCTGCTGTACAGCAAAGTGAATCAGTTATACATATACATATATCCACTCTTTTTTAGATTCTTTTCCCATATAGGTCATTACAGAGTATTGAGTAGAGCTCACTGCTTCTTTACTTGACCATGTCCAGTTTCCTGATGAACCCATCAAAGGCCTTCTTCATTTCTTTTACAGAGTTTTTGATTTCTAGTATTTCCTTTGACTCTTTATTAGAGTTCCCCTCTCTCTGCTTACATTACCTATGTCTCCTTGCATGCTGTCTACTTTTTCCATTAAAGCCTTTAGTATATTATTGGTTGTATACATGGTCATTTAAAATCTCTGTACTGATAATTCCAGTAACCCTGCCATATCTAGGTCTAGACCTGATGTTTGTTTGTTTCTTCAGACAGTCTTTGTTTTTACTTTTTTGTCATGGCTTGTAAACTTTTGTTGAAAGCTGGACATGATATACTGGGTAATAGGAACTGTGGGAAATAGGCCATTATTGTGAAGTTTTTAAGTTTATCTGGCTAACAGTTAGGCTGCGTTGACTGTTTGCTATACTGCCGTTGTCAGAAGCTCAAATTTTCTCTGGTTTTCTTGATTTTGTCTCTCCCATATCTTTGGGTTTCTCTAGAGCTTCCTTCTTGAATAGCATCTGAAACTTGCATTTCTTTCATTTGTAATTTTTGGTTATCAGAAATTACTTACTTATTGATTACTTATTGATGTGGTTACTTGGTGGTCAATTGTGTGGGTAGCAGAAGCATTCTATATTTTTTTGATTAAGTCTCAGTCTTTTAGTGAGCCTGTGACTTAGACTGTGATCTTCACAAGTTCATCTCAGCTTTTTGTTTTCTTCCCTTAGATGAGGCAGGAAGGTTTGAGGGGGCTGGAATTGGGTACTAAAGGTCAAAGAATAGAAGGGGCTTCACTTGAATATTTCCCTTCCCCTAGGTTGTTTAGATTCTGGTAAAACCCATGTCAGTTAAGATTAATTAAAATATTTCCCCTTAAGGGCAGGCCTTTGTTAAGTATAATGTAATAATCTGGGCATATTTCAAAATATTTTTTAAAATATTATTTTTTCCCTCTCCTTGCCAGAAATATGCAGGAATTTTTATCTGATATTTACAGTGATAACCCAGTTGGAAACTGGATGTAAAAGTCACAAAAGTGTAGGGACCATTTGGAAGCTAGGGTCCCATGAGTGTTTTTAGTCTCTCAAGCTGGCTCCAGTGGTGGTTTCTACTCCCAGGAAGCTGGAATTCTCTGCATGTATCTGTCTCTCCAGTTTTTAATGTGGATGTTTGTCCTGTGAGCTCAATTATCTGATGGATCTAAGAAGAGTTGCTGATGTTTAGTTTGTTCAGCTTTTTTCTCATTGTAGAGATGGGAATGATAACTTCCAAATTCTTTACCTGTTAAACTGGAAATCACATCAGTTCTGTTTTGAGCCTGTTGCATTTGAATATTTTTGAGACATCTGTGGGATGCCTACTTTGAAATTGTGAGTGAAATCAAGGTTTAGTATACATATGTGGGGCATAAATTTGATATTACTGTATTTTAAAATTTTGAATAAAACCAATTACTCTGAACTGAAATCTTGTTTGTTGGTTCAAAATTATTTTTTAAAACTAGAAAGTGACTAATAACTTTTTATAAACAAGGGATGTAAGATCACAGTTGTCAAAAAGTACAATTTGATTGTAGGGGAAGGAAAGGAAGAGATGGCAAGTCTTGAAAGATTTTTAAAATATACTAATTTTTATACATAAAACCTGAAAAGACTTTATATAAATACATTTAGGTTTTGTTATAATATCAACATTTGAAAAACACTTTAATGGTATTTTATAAACCTCAAAAATAATATTGAATTTACTGACTCTTTTCTAAAATCTATCTCCCTCCCAGGAAACATATCATGTAAAATCTTTGCAAGGTTTTGATAATCTGAGGTAGCCAAAAATGTAATGCTAACTATTCTTATATTCCTTCATTCTAGCTGCCCGTAACCACCATTTATTTAGACAAGGATCCTGCAAGTTATTTTTTTTAATTAATTTATTTATTTATTTATTTTTGGCTGCATTGGGTCTCCATTGCTGTGCAAGGGCTTTCTCTGGTTGCAGTGAGTGGGGGTCACTCTTCATTGCAGTCTGTGGGCTTCTCATTGCGGTGGCTTCTCTTGTTGCAGAGCATGGGCTCTAGATGTGTGGGCTTCAGTAGTTGTGGCACTCAGGCTCAGTAGTTGTGGCTTATGGGTTCTAGAGCACAGGCTCAGTAGTGGTGGCGCATGGGCTTAGTTGCTTCGTGGCATGTGGGATCTTTCCAGACCAGGGATCGAACCCATGTCTCCTGCATTGGCAGGCAGATTCTTAACCACTGAGCCACGAGGGAAGTCCCAAAAGTTCTTTTTTATTTCATTTTTTTCAGAAAAAAAAAATCTTAGAAGAAGCAAAAATCAAAATAAAATCTAAAACCAGGAAAAGAAAATCCTTGAGGGAGAAATCTAAAAAAAACAAAAATCAGAGACTCTTACAAAAGGACTATTATTTTATATTAATCTTTGCAAAGCAACTTGCCTTTTTGTCACACTACTTTTTTTTGCAAACATAAAATAAATATAAACAATATTTATCTCATTTCACAATTAACAGATTAATCACTTTTAAATTAATCTATAATTTACAAATGAAATTCTAATCTCTGATAACACATTTTGATGAGTTATAATTGCAATTGATCAATCTCAATCAAAGTACTCTGTCCTTTCCATAAAGAACATTTCTTAACTTATATCTCTCTGTTCTTGACATACATCGCAGTACTTATTATATGAGTCACTATTGGCAGTGCTTGCTTGACACTAATATTTAATCTTTATTTTATGAATGAAGTGTAATCATCATAGAACCAAGGGGTCCATGTGTTCTTGCCAAAATGTTCTAGAAGAAATGTTTGTTCCTTCTCAGTGCCTACAAAAATAGAAGAAATAAAGCAATACAATTTATAGTTCTTTTAAATAAGTAAATACTTTTTGTATGAGGCTGAAATACTGACTGACTAAAAGAACATTTAGTTTATATATCATGTATGGCATACCTACCAAATATTTTAGTGATTAACAAATATTCTTTACCTGAATGATTGTTGACAGAAAACTTTAATATTAATTTCATCAGATATTATAAATTTCTTTCCTTTTATTCAATCATACATCTTGATAACCTATAAGTGTTCTGCATTAGATTTCTCCATTTGAATTGGATTATATATAATTTGTGAAATATATTTCAGATAGTACATACACATGATGGATTCAAAGGGTAGAATGGATGGAAATTTATATTTATTTGGGACTTCTTGTCTGGAGTAAGTCCAAATATTGAATAAAACATGGTGAATAAGCTTTTGAAATAAAATGTTATTTGTTGAGAGTTTAGATATAAATGATGTAATGCAAACCAAACTAAAGTTTTATGAGTTCATCTGCTTCTTAACATATATTGGAGAAGAGTGGAATGGGAAGATGGTTATGCACTTCTGAAAGACAGTGTCAGAAAAATGTGAGCATGTTTACCTTGTCATTAAAATATTTCCTAAACTTTTTGTTAGCAATTCTTCCTTTGCAATCCTGTCCCATTATGTAAAAATTCAGTTTTTAACACATAATGCCTGCTATTATGGTTGTTCATGATTATGCTGTGTCTGGCCTTTAGGAATGAAAATTTCCTGAAAGCAGAAGTCACATCCTACAAACATTTTTGTTTCCAGTTTAGCACTTGGTATTACTGTAGCATTCTTGAGAAGTTATCAGTAGCTGCACAACATTATCATTGATGGCTTCAATATTTTATTGTCTTTTTGGAGTCTATATTTTACTAGTAGGTTTAAACCATAAGGAGAGAAAACAAACCAAAAAGAAATAAGGGGAAAATTAAAGAAAGCTAATAGGTCAGAAAAGAAATAAAAGAAGAAAAATAAGGATTATATTATTGAAGAATAATTATATGCTATTTCAACCAAGCTAGTTAAGATACCAGATACAAAAGTAGATACTGTATGATTCTATTTCTATGAAATTCTAGTAAAGGTTTAACTAATCTATAGTGACAGAAATCTGATCAGTTATTGCATAAAGGAGGGGTGTGAGAGTGAGGAAACCTGTGGGGATGATACAAATTTTCTGTATGTGGTGGTTACACAGTGTATATAGTTTAAGTGGGTGCATTGTATAGTAGACAATTTATACCTCAATACGTTTTATTTTTTAATATAAACAGTGTAAAATAATCATAATTAAACTATAACATACTGAAACAAAAATCTGAGTGTATAGTGTTCTCCTGAGAAACAGAACAAATGGGATATAAATGTATATATTGATAGATATAGACAGATGTATGTGTATATATATATATATATATATATATATATATAAGAGGAAGTTTATTATAGAAATTGACTCATGAGGTTATGGAGTCCAAGAAGTCTCACAATCTGTCATCTGCAATTTAGATAACCAGGAAAGCTGGTCATATAATTCAGTCCAAGTCTGAAGGCATGAGAACCAGGGAGCATCTGGTATAATTCCCAGAGTCCAAAGTCCAGAGAACCAGGGGCTTCTATGTCTGAGGGCAGGAAAAGATAGAAGTCCCATATCAAGAAGAGAGAGAGAATGTTGCCTTACCATCACCCTTATTTTCTTTTCCGTTTGGGCCTGCAATGAATTGGATGATGCCTACGCACATTTGTAAGGGTATATCTTTATACTCAGTCTACTGATTCAAATGTTAATCTCTTCCAGAAAATCCCTCACAGGAAAACCAAGAAATAATGTTTTACCAGCTATCTGGGCAGCCCTTATCCCAGTCAAGTTAATGCATAAAGTTAACCACCACATTGAGTAAATATAAATAAAAACTTAGAGATGACTGCAAGGCTGGAATAGTTGAGAGGGAAGTAGTAGAAATTTTAAATCAATAATTATATATTCTTTAATAAGAAAAATTTTACTACTTTAATTTTTTAATTTTTTTATTGGGGTATAGTTGCTTTAAAATGTTGTGTTAGTTTCTGTTGTACAATGAAGAGAATCAGCTATATGTATACACATATCCCCCCCTTGGACCTCCCTCCCACCCCCCATCCCATCCATCTAGGTCACCACAGAGAACCGAGCTGATCTCCCTGTGCTATACAGCAGTTTCCCACTAGCTATCTGTTTTACACATGGTAGAGCACATACGTAAGTCCCAATCTCCCAATTCATCCCACTCCCTCTCCATGTCCACAGGTCCAATCCCTACGTCTGCATCTCTATTCATACTCAGCAAATAGGTTCATCTGTACCATTTTTCTAGATTCCATATACATGTGTTAATATACAGTATTTGTTTAGATCTTTCTGACTTACTTCACTCTGTATGACAGTCTCCAGGTCCATCCACGTCTATAAAAATGATGCAATTTCATGTCTTTTTATGGCTGAGTAATATTCCATTGTATATATGTACCACATCTTTTTATCCATTCATCTGTCAATGGACATTTAGGTTGCTTCCACATCCTGGCTATTGTAAATAGTGCTGCAATGACATTGGGGTGCATATCTCTTTTTGAATTATGGTCCTCTCAGGGTATATGCTCAGTAATGGAGTTGTTGGGTCATATGGTAGTTCTATTTTTAGTTTTTTAAGGCACCTCCATACTGTTCTTCATGGTGGCTGTATCAATTTACATTCCCAACAACAGTGCAGGAGGGTTCCCTTTTCTCCATACGCTCTCCATCATTTATTGTTTGTACATTTTTTGATGATAGCCATTGTGACAAGTGTCAGGTGATAACTCATTGTACTTTTGATTTGCAGTTCTCTAATAATTAGTGATGAGCATTTTTTCATGTGCCTCTTGGCCATCTGTAAGTCTTCTTTGGAGAAATGTCTATTTAGTCTTCTGCCCATTTTTTGATATTGAATTTCATGAACAGTTTGTATATTTTGGAGATTAATCTCTTATCAGTTGTTTTGTTTGCAAATATTTTCTCCCATTCTGAGTGTTGTCTTTTCATCTCATTTATGGTTTTCTTTGCTATGCAAAAGTTTTTAAGCTTAGTTAGGTCCTATTTGTTTACTTTTGTTTTTATTTTCGTTACTCTAGGAGGTGGGTCAAAAAAACAACTTGCTGTGATTTATGTCAAAGAGTGTTCTGCCTATGTTTTCCACTAAGAGTTTTATAGTGTCTGGTCTTACATTTAGGTCTTTAATCCATTTTGAGTTTATTTTTGTGTATGGAGCTAGGGAGTGTTCTAATTTCATTCTTTTACATGTAGCTGTCCAGTTTTTCCAGCACCACTTATTGAAGAGGCTGTCTTTTCTCCACTGTATATGCTTGCCTCCTTTACCAAAGCTAAGGTGACCATATGTACATGGATTTATCTCTGGGCTTTCTATCCTGTTCCATTGATCTATATTTCTGTTTTTGTGCTAGTATCATACTGTCCTGATTACTGTAGCTTTGTAGTATAGTCTGAAGTCAGGAAGCCTGATTCTTCCACTTCCATTTTTCTTTTACAAGATTGTTTTGGATATTCAGGGTCTTTCGTGTTTCCATCCAAATTGTGAAATTTTTTGCTCTAATTCTGTGAAAAATGCCTTTGGTAATTTGACAGGGATTGCATTGATTCTGTAGATTCCTCTGTGTAGTATAGTCATTTTCACAATTTTGATTCTTCCCATCCAAGAACATGGTATATCTCTCCATCTCTTTGTGTCATCTTTGATTTCTTTCCTCAGTGTTTTATACTTTTCTGAGTACAGTTCTTTTACCTCCTTAGGGTAGGTTTATTGCTAGATATTTTATTCTTTTTGTTGCAATGGAAAATGGGAATGTTTCCTTAATTTCTCTTTCTGATCTTTCATTGTTAGTGTATAGGAATGCAAGAGATTTCTGTGCATTAATTTTGTATCCTATGACTTTACTAAATTCATTGATTAGCTCTAGTATTTTTCTGGTGGCATCTTTAGAATTTTCTATGTATAGTATCATGTCATCTGAAAACAGTGACAGTTTTACTACTTCTTTTTCAATTTGGATTCCTTTTATTTCTTTTTCTTCTCTGATTGCTGTCACTAGTGCTTCCACAATTATGTTGAACAACAGTTGCAAGAGTGGACATCCTTGTCTTGTTCCTGATCTTAGTGGAAATGCTTTCAATTTTTCACCATTGAGAATGATATTTGCTGTGGGTTTTTCATATATGGCCTTTATTATGTTGAGGTAGGTTCCCTCTATGCCCACTTTCTGGAGAGTTTTTGTCATAGATCGTTGTTGAACTTTGTCAAAAGCTTTTTCTGCATCTACTGAGATGATCAAATGTTTTTTATTCTTTAATTTGTTAATATGGTGTATCACATTGATTGATTTGTGTATATTGAAGAATCCTTGCATCCCTGGGATAAATCCCACTTGATCATGGTGTATGATCCTTTTAATATGTTGTTGGATTCTGTTTGCCAGTATTTTGATTTTTGCATCTATGTTCATCAGTAATATTGGTCTCTAATTTTCTTTTTTTGGAATATCTTTGTCTGGTTTTGGTATCAGGGTGATGGTGGCCTCGTAGAACAAGTTTGGGAGTGTTTCTTCCTCTGCAATTTTTTGGAAGAGTTTGAGAGTGATAGGTGTTAGCTCTTCTCTAAAAGTTTGGTAGAATTCTCCTGTAAAGCCATCTGGTCCTGGACTTTTGTTTTTTGGAAGATTTTTAATCACAGTTTCAATTTCATTACTTGTGATTGTTCTGTTCATATTTTCTATTTCTTCCTGGTTCAGTCTTGGAAGGTTGTACCTTTCTAAGAATTTTTCCATTTCTTTCAGGTCGTCCATTTTATTGGCATATAGTTGCTTGTAGTAGCCTCCTATGATCCTTTGTATTTCTGCAATGTCAGTTGTAATTTCTACTTTTTCATTTCTAATTTTGTCATTTTGAATCCTCTCCCTTTTTTTCTTGATGAGTCTGGCTAAAGGTTTACCAATTTTGTTTATCATCTCAAAGAATCAACTTTTAGTTTTATTGATTATTGCTATTGTCTTCTTCATTTCTATTTCTTTTATTTTTGCTATTATTTTTATGATTTCTTTCCTCCTGCTAACTTTGGGCTTTGTTTTTTTCTTCTTTCTCTAGTTGCTTTAGGTAAAAGGTTAGGGGTTTTTTTTGAGATTTTTCTTTTTTCTTGAAGTCGGATTAAATTGCTATAAACTTCCTTCTTAGGTCTTCTTCTGCTGCATCCCATAGGTTTTGGGTGTCGTGTTTTCGTTGTCATTTGTTTCTATGTATTGTTTGATTTCTTCTTTGATTTCTTCAGTGATCACTTGGTTATTTAGTAGTGTATTTTTTAGCTTCCATATGTTTGTGTTTCTTATAGTTATTTTTTCCTGTTATTGATTTTTAATCTCACAACATTGTGGTCTGAAAAGATGCTTGATATGATTTCAATTTTTTTAACTTTACTGAGGCTTGATTTGTGAATCAAGATGTGATCTATCCTGGAGAATGTTCTGTGTGCACTGGAGAAGAAAATGTATTCTGCTGCTTTCTGATCGAATGTCCTATAGATATCTATTAAGTCTATCTGGCATATTGTGTCATTTAAAACTTCTGTTTCCTTATTTATGTTCTGTCTGGATGATCTGTCCATTGGTGTAAGTGGGGTGTTAAATCCCCCCACTATTATTGTGTTACTGTCAATTTCCTCTTTTATGGCTGTTAGCATTTGCCTTATTTATTGAGGTACTCCTATGTTGGGTGCATAAATATTTATAATTGTTATGTCATTTTCTTCGATTCATCCCTTGATCATTATATAGTGTCTTTCCTTGTCTCTTGTAAGAATCTTTATTTTAAAGTGTAGTTTATGTGAGTATTGCTAGTCCAGCTTTCTTCTGATTCCATTTGCATGGAATATCTTTTTCCATCCCCTCACTTTCAGTGTCTATGTGTCCCTAGGTCTGAAGTGGGCCTTTTTAGACAACATATATATGGGTCTTGTTTTTGTATCCATTCAGCCAGTCTGTGTCTTTCAGTTGGAGCAATTTAAAGTTCAAGAATTTTTAATTAAGCATTGTATAGAAGTAATCATAAATAAGAAATTGTACGCATTTCAAATTGTTAGAAAATTAAAACAAATGATGGAAAACTCATGACTTAGCAAACAATTGAAATAAAAGAAGTAGTATAGACCAAACTTGTACTTTATTAACATGCAGGTAATTTTAAAATGCTTATCTATTAAAAAATGTATCATTGTTTGGAGCAGGAAGATCCAATTACCAATCCCAAGTGAAGATTCCCACAGCATGGAGAACAGCAAAAATCAGAACAATGTCACCTACCAGGAGTCGGGGCCTACAGACCTTGGCCTACTACATCTCATACAGCTTCAGAGTCAACAAGGAGAACTCAACACACAAGGAACTTGTTGGAGCAATGTTTTGTTTTGTTTTTTTCTCACAGAAAAGAGAAGAGATGCAATGACATTGTCACCAATGGTGTGAACTTTTCCCATGGACATCAGGTCCTGCCCAATAGCTATCACAAGGTGATAGACTGCACACACCCTTCTCCTGCTGTTGGCAAAGTCCCTGTTACCTTCCCTCAGTATGCAGATATACTGATGCAGCTGTCCAGGTGTCATGATGCACAGGCTTAGTCAATACAAAGAAGTTCAATGCATATCCAGAAGAGGAAAAAGTTTTCTCCTAATATGGAAGAGAACTGATTAGTTTAAGGAAAATTATCAAGCCTCTCTGAAGTATGATTCTCAGCCATGAGCCCCAGGTACCGGTGTTTAACCAGTTTAAAAAGTTAAAGAATTAATCTAATGGGTTTACAGAAAATACCACTTGAGCATGGATTGTTTTCAAATTGATCTGGACCTTCCCCAAATTGTTGCTGTACACATAGTAAAGAGGTGTTGGCTATAACACAGACTTCACCCTGTTCTGCAAGCAGATAATCAGCGGCAATCTGGTTATCTATCACTACCTTAACTAGTGAGTTCAGTGCCTCCCATTGCTCCTGAATGGCCTGACCAGTAGCATTAGCTATTTCTGCCATAGTCAAAGAGAGGTTGTGTATGATCTTTTCTAGTTCCTGTAAGCCTATGCCCAGTATTATAGTGTGGACAGCTAAGTGGAACCAACTGTCAGGTTGCCCCCTAAAGAATGTCATGCACTACCCTGCAATGGGCCAGAAGAGTAGGGTCCCTCTAATCTTTTGTGTGGTTGGCCACATAGACAATGTGTCCCAGAATCCTGAGGCAGGAAGAATCTTCTCCAGGGGGAAGGCATTCCACTGCCCATTAATACTTTGATATTTAGTTGTCAGCCTCCTGACCAAATAGCTAGAGCATTTGCCATAGCATGAGAATCAATAAAGATGTAGCAAGACATATTGGGTGGGTTGGCTTGCACAGCCATCACCACCACTCACAATTTGGCCTATTGGACAGAGCATCTTCATCCAGTTTTTGTTCGAAGATGGTCATCTGTGGGGTGAATGGCCAAGGTGGCCCAGTGAACTCCAAAAGCTTTCAATTTCACAGAATCATAGGTAAACCAGGCCATGTCTTCAGTTAGAATCTATTCAAGTCATGGCTTCCAGGTGGCTAGGGGAAGGACCAGGGCATTCTCTACTGGACGCTTTGTTCCTTCTGGCAGGGTGGCCACCTGCTCATGTAGTTCACTAACATCTTGGGGTTCAAACCTGGCTCAATCTTGGGTATACCATTTCCATTTGATTATCAAACTCTCCTGGGCTTATACAATTTCATTAATGATATTGGTGAGAATTCATGTAAAGACCTATATCTCAGGATTCAAAGTAATTCACATAAGATGATTGGACAGTGACACATTCGATGTCCACTAGAGCCTAATAGTAAGTGAAATCTCTCCTTCAAAGGGTATATATTGGGCAGTGGCTCCAGGCAACTTGATTCTCAGAATCCAAGAGGCTTGTGCACCTCTGTGGTGGTTTCCTGCTGGCACAGATTCCAATCAGTCTGTGTGTGGGGGTTGCAAACACCTGCAATTCATCAATGGGACCCCAAATTAAGATATCATCTATATAGTGTATGACCAAGGTATATAGCAATACTTGGGATTGTTGTAAATCAAGTCCCAAACATTGATGACAGATGGCTGAAGAGTTGTCCTCCTTGGGGGAGGAAAATGAAAGTGTATTACAAACAATTCCATGTGAATGCAAATTGATTTTCATCTTCCTCCCACAGTGAAATTGATAGAAAAGACATGGGCCAAGTCTATAACAGCATACCAATTTCAGGTACATGCCGCTAACATTTCCTTAATGGTGATGATATCTGGCAGAGCAGGAGCCAAGGTTAAAACTTTGCATTCGACCTGTGATAGTCTATAGTCAAACGTTATGCCCTTGAGGTCTTTTTGATCATCAAAACTGGACTGTTAAACTGTGCCAATTTGTACAAAACACTCTTACTTTCACCAGTTCTTGGTAATAGGCAATGTCTTTTTCTCTCCAGCCAGGAATAGAGTATGGGTTTCGCTGGATCACACCTCAGGGCTAAAGCAATTCTGGTAGGGAGTAAGGGCATCAGGACAGGAGGGTACAAAGCTCACACTGATGTCTCAGATATTGCCCAGAGGAAGTGAATACTCCATAGGGTAAAGCTGTTTTTCAATGCCACAAGAGGCCAGAAAGTCAATACTTACAATGCACACAGTGGTAAGAATCACTGGTGCCCCGTGTGGTCCAAAAGGCCCCATTCAGGGAGCTTCAAGATGGCGGAAGAGTAAGACGTGGAGATTACCTTCCGCCCCACAAATACATCAGAAATACATCTACATATGGAAGAACTCCTACAGAACGCCTACTGAACGCTGGCAGAAGACCTCAGACCTCCCAAAAGGCAAGAAACTCCCCATGTACCTGGGTAGGGCAAAAGAAAAAAGAAAAAAACAGAAACAAAAGAATAGAGATGGGACCTGCACCAGTGGGAGGGAGCTGTGAAGGAGGAAAGGTTTCCACACACTAGGAGGCCCCTTCGTGGGTGGAGACTGCGGGTGGTGGAGGGGGAAAGCTTCGGAACCACGGAGGAGAGCGCAGCAACAGGGATGTGGAGGGCAAAGTGGAGAGTTTCCTGCACAGAGGATCACTGCCAACCAGCACTCACCAGCCTGAGAGGCTTGTCTGCTCACCCGCCGGGAAACGTGGGGGCTGGGAGATGAGGCTCAGACTTCAGAGGTCAGACCCCAGGGAGAGGACTGGGGTTGGCTGCGTGAACACAGCCTGAAGAGGGCTAGTGCACCACAGATAGCCAGCAGGGAGTCCGGGAAAATGTCTGCAGCTGCCGAAGAGGCAAGAGACTTTTTCTTGCCTCTTTGTTTCCTGGTGCACGAGGAGAGGGGATTACGAGGGCTGCTTAAAGGAGCTCCAGAGATGGGAGCAAGCCGCGGCTATCAACGCAGACACCAGAGACGGGCATGAAACTCTAATGCTACTGCTGCAGCCACCAAGAAACCTATGTGCAAGCACAGGTCACTATGCACACCTCCCCTACCAGGAGCCTGTGCAGCCCACCACTGCCAGGGTCCCGTGATCCAGGGACAAGTTTCCCTGGAGAACACATGGCACACCTCAGGCTGGTGCAACATCACACTGGCCTCTGCCGCTGCAGGCTTTCCCTGCATTCCGTACCCCTCCCTCCCCCGGCCTGAGTGAGCCAGAGCCCCCGAATCAGCTGCTCCTTTAACCCCATCCTGTCTGAGCGAAGAACAGACACCCTCAGGCGACCTACATGCAAAGGATCCAAATCCAAAGCTGAACCGCAGGAGCTGTGCGAACAAAGAAGAGAAAGGGAAATTTCTCCCAGCAGCCTCAGGAGCAGTGGATTATATCTCCACAATCAACTTGATGTACCCTGCATCTGTGGAATACCTGAATACACAACGAATCATCCCAAGCTGAGCAGGTGGACTTTGGAAGCAAAGATATATATACATTTTTCCCTTTTTCTCTTTTTGTGAGTGTGTATGTGTATGATTCTTTGTGTGATTTTGTCTGTATAGCTTTGCTTTTACCATTTGTCCTAGGTTTCTGTCTGTCCATTTTTGTTTGTTTGTTTGTTTGTTTTTTAGTATAGTTTTTAGCACTTGTTATCATTAGTGGATTTTTTTTTGGGTTTGATGACTCTCTTCTTTCTTTCCTTTTTTATATTACTTTAAAAATTTTTTAATAACTATTTTTTATTTTAATAAATTTATTTTATTTTATTTTATTTTATCTTCTTCTTACTTTCTTTCATTTTTTTTGTCCCTTTTACTCTCAGCCTTGTGGATGACAGGCTTTTGGTGCTCCAGTCAGGCATCAACGCTGTGCCTCTGAGGTGGGAGAGCCAACTTCAGGACACTGGTCCACAAAAGACCTCCCAGCTCCATGTAATATCAAATGATGAAAATCTCCCAGAAATCTCCATCTCAACGCCAAGACCCAGCTCCATGGAACGACCAGCAAGCTACAGTGCTTGACACCCTATGCCAAACAACTAGCTAGACAGGAACACAGCCCCATCCATTAACAGAGAGGCTGCCTAAAATCATAATAATGCCACAGACACCCCAAAACACACCACCAGACGTGGACCTGCCCACCAGAAAGACAAGATCCAGCCTCATCCACCAGAACACAGGCACTAGTTCGCTCCACCAGGAAGCCTACACAACCCACTAAACCAACCTTACCTACTGGGGACAGACACCAAAAACAACGGGAACAACGAACCTGCAGCCTGTGAAAAGGAGACCCCAAACACAGTAAGTCAAGCAAAATGAGAAGACAGAGAAACACACAGGAGATGAAGGAGCAAGACAAAAACCCACCAGACTTAACAAATGAAGAGGAAATAGGCAGTTTAAATGAAAGAGAATTCAGAATAATGATAGTAAATATGATCCAAAACCTTGGAAATAGAATGGAGAAAATACAGAAAACTTTTAACAAGGAACTAGAAGAACTAAAGAGCAAACAAACAATGATGAACAACACAATAAACGAAATTTAAAATTCTCTAGAAGGGATCAATAGCAGAATAACTGAGGCAGAAGAACGGATAAGTGACCTGGAAGATAAAATAATGGAAATAACTACTGCAGAGCAGAATAAAGAAAAAAGAAAGAAAACAATTAAGGACAGTATCAGAGACCTCTGGGACAACATTAAACACACCAACATTCGAATTATAGGGGTCCCAGAAGAAGAAGAGACAAAGAAAGGGACTGAGAAAATATTTGAAGAGATTATACTTGAAAAGGTCCCTAATATGGGAAAGGAAATAGTTAATCAAGTCCTGGAAGCACAGAGAGTCCCATACAGGATAAATCCAAGGAGAAACACGCCAAGACACATATTAATCAAACAATGAAAAATTAAATACAAAGAAAAAATATTAAAAGCAGCAAGGGAAAAACAATAAATAACACACAAGGGAATCCCCATAAGGTTAACAGCTGATCTTTCAGCAGAAACTCTGCAAGCGAAAAGAGAGTGGCAGGACATATTTAAAAGGATGAAGGAGAAAAACCTACAACCAAGATTACTCTACCCATCAAGGACCTCATTCAGATTTGACGGAGAATTTAAAAGCTTTACAGAAAAGCAAAAGCTAAGAGAATTCAGCACCACAAAACCAGCTTTACAACAAATGCTAAATGAACTTCTCTAGGCAGGAAACACAAGAGAAGGAAAACACCTACAATAACAAACCCAAAACAATTAAGAATATGGTAATAGGAACATACATATCAATAATAACCTTAAATGTAAATGGATTAAATTCTCCAACCAAAAGACATAGAATGGCTGAATGGGTACAAAAAATGATCTGTATATATGCTGTCTAAATCAATAGAATTAGAAATGAAAAAGGAGAAGGAACAATTTACCCTGCAGAAATACAAAGGATCATGAGAGATTACTACAAACATCTATATGACAATAAAATGGACAAACTGGAAGAAATGGACAAATTCTTAGAAATACACAACCTTACAAGACTGAACCAGGAAGAAATAGAAAATATGAACAGACCAATCACAAGCACTGAAATTGGAACTGTGATTAAAAATCTTCCAACAAACAAAAGCCCAGGACCAGATGGCTTCACAGGCGAATTCTATCAAACATTCAGAGAGGAGCTAACACCTGTCTTTCTCAAACTCTTCCAAACTAGAGCAGAGGGAAGAACACTCCCAAACTCATTCTATGAGGCCACCATCACTCTGATACCAAACCAGACAAAGATGTCACAAATAAAGGAAACTACAGGCCAATATCACTGATGAACATAGATGGAAAAATCCTCAACAAAATCCTAGCAAACAGAATTCAACAGCACATTTAAAGGATCATACACCATGATCAAGTGGGGTTTATCCCAGGAATGCAAGGATTCTTCAATATATGCAAATCAATCAATGTGATACACCATATTAAAAAATTGAAGGAGAAAATCCATATGACCACCTCAATAGATGCAAAGAAAGCTTTTGACTAAATTCAACACCCATTTATGATAAAAAACCTCCAGAAAGTAGGCAGAGGGAACTTTCCTCAACATAATAAAGGCCATATATGACAAACCCACAGCCAACATCGTCCTCAGTGGTGAAAAACTGAAACCATTTCCACTAAGATCAGGAACAAGACAAGGTTGCCCACTCTCACCACTATTATTCAACATAGTTTTGGAAGTGTTAGCCACAGCAATCAGAGAAGAAAAAGAAATAAAAGCAATCCAAATTGGAAAAGAAGTAAAGCTGTCACTGTTTGCAGATGACATGCTACTATACATAGAGAATCCCAAAGATGATACCAGAAAACTACTAGAGCTAATCAATGAATTTGGTAAAGTAGCAGGATACAAAATTAATGCAGAGAAATCTCTTGCATTCCTATACACTAATGATGAAAAATCTGAAAGTGAAATTAAGAAAACACTCCCATTTACCATTGCAACAAAAAGAATAAAATATCTAGGAATAAACCTACCTAAGGAGACAAAAGACCTGTATGCAGAAAATTATAAGACACTAATGAAAGAAATTAAAGATGATTCAAACAGATGGAGAGACATACCATGTTCTTGGATTGGAAGAATCAACATTGTGAAAATGACTATACTACCCAAAACAATCTACTGATTGAATACAATCCTTATCACACTACCACTGGCATTTTTCACAGAACTAGAACAAAAAATTTCACAATTTGTATGGAAACACAAAAGAACCTGAACAGCCAAAGCAATCTTGTGAAAGAAAAACAGAGCTGGAGGAATCATGCTGTGTGACTTCAGACTATATTACAAAGCTACAGTAATCAAGACAGTATGGTACTGGCACAAAAACAGAAATATAGATCAATGGAACACTAGAGAAGCCCAGAGATAAACTCACGCACAAATGGTCACCTTATCTTTGATAAAGGAGGCAAGAATTTACAGTGGAGAAAAGACAGCCTCTTCAATAAGTGGTGCTGGGAAAACTGGACAGCTATATGTAAAAGAATGAAACTAGAACACTCCCTAACACCATACACAAAAATAAACTCAAAATGGATTAAAGACGTAAATGTGAGGCCAGACACTGTCAAACTCTTAGAGGAAAACATAGGCAGAACACTCTATGACCTAAATCACCGCAAGATCCTTTTTGACCCACCTCCTAGAGAAATGGAAATAGAAACAAAATAAACAAATGGGACCTAATGAAACTTAAAAACTTTTGCGCAGCAAAGGAAACCATAAAGAAGACGAAAAGACAACCCTCAGAATGGGAGAAAATATTTGCAAATGAAGCAACTGACAAAGATTAATCTCCAAAATTTACAAGCAGCTCATGCAGCTCAATATCAAAAAAACAAACAACCCAATCCAAAAATGGGCAGGAGGCCTAAATAGACATTTCTCCAATGAAGATATACAGATTGCCAACAAACACATGAAAGAATGTTCAACATCATTAATCATTTGAGAAATGCAGATCAAAACTACAAGGAGGTATCATCTCACACTGGTCAGAATGGCCATCATCAAAAAACCTACAAACAATAAATGCTGGAGAGGATGTGGAGAAAAGGGAACCCTCTTGCACTGTTGGTGGGAATGTAAATTGATACAGCCTCTATGGAGGACAGTATGGAGGTTCCTTAAAAAACTAAAAATAGAACTACCATACGACACAGCAATCCCACTACTGGGCATATACCCTGAGAACACCATAATTCAAAGAGTCATGTACCAAAATGTTCATTGCAGCTCTATTTACAATAGCCAGGACATGGAAGCAACCTTAGTGTCCATCAACAGATGAACGGATAAAGAAGATGTGGCACATATATACAATAGTATATTAGTCAGCCATAAAAAGAAACGAAATTGAGTTATTTGTAGTGAGGTGGATGGACCTAGATTCTGTCATACAGAGTGAGGTAGTCAGAAAGAGAAAAACAAATATCGTATGCTAACACATATATATATGGAATCTAAAAAAAAAAAAAATTTGGTCATGAAGAACTTAGGGGCAAGACGGGAATAAAGACAGACCTACTAGAGAATGGGCTTGAGGATATGGGGAGGGGGATGGGTAAGCTGGTACAAAGTGAGAGAGTGGCATGGACATATATACACTACCAAACGTAAAATAGATAGCTAGTGGGAAGCAGCCGCATAGCACAGCGAGATCAGCTCGGTGCTTTGTGACTACCTAGAGGGGTGGGATAGGGAGGGTGGGAGGGAGGGAGATGTAAGAGGGAAGAGATATGGTGACACATGTATATGTATAACTGATTCACTTTGTTATAAAGCAGAAACTAGGGCTTCCCTGGTGGCGCAGTGGTTGAGAATCTGCCTGCCAATGCAGGGGACACGGGTTCGAGCCCTGGTCTGGGAAGATCCCACATGCCGCGGAGCAACTGGGCCCGTGAGCCACAACTACTGAGCCTGCGCGTCTGGAGCCTGTGCTCCACAACAAGAGAGGCCGCGATAGTGAGAGGCCCACGCACCGCGATGAAGAGTGGCCCCCGCTCGCCGCAACTAGAGAAAGCCCTCGCACAGAAACGAAGACCCAACACAGTTATAACTAAATAACTTAAAAAAAAAAAAGCTAGAAAACATTATTAAAAAAAAAAAAAGCAGAAACTAACAAACACACCATTGTAAATCAATTATACTCCAATAAAGTTGTTTAAAGAAAACAAAAAACCCCAAAAGGCCCCATTCATAAACACATGCTGTTTGCCTTTCATGGGCTACTCCACCTTCCCCAAAACCACCCAGGGCCTCCATCTGACGCCTACCCTTGCAGGGGCTTGGAATAATAATCATCTGAACATTCGTGTCTGATAACTCCATGGATGGTGTATTCCGTCATATTCCCTTCTGTTCTCATGGGGCAGAGGACCTCCAGTGCCCAGTGCGGTCCCAGAGATTTTGACCTCACCCCTGATCATTTCTTTTAAGAGGGATAATATTGGGATACAGGTGGGATGGTTTTTCCTCTTTATCTGAATCTGGCTCCTGTTAATCAGAACCACCATCTTCCTCATATTCCACCTGGGGGGGTCACAACTCTAGCAACCAAGTGCTTTTCATCCTGTTCCTTAATAGCCCCTGCAAGAGTTTTCAGTTCTAATTTAACGAGTCCCTCTTCTGCTTTATACCATTGAGGAAGGTCTTTGGTGGAAATTCCCTCCATCTCAGTCTTACCATTCCTTGGTTTACGAGCCACAACCACAATTGCACTTAGTGTGGGCCCTATACCCTTTGGTTTCTCTCCTTTTGGCCTTTGGAAGTGGGAGGTGGCTTCCTGTTTTTGGGTTTTGCCCCTCAAATCTCTTATCTATAGCTATGGAGATTACCACCTTGCCAAACACCCACCCCCACATGCACAAAAGGGATGTTGTGGTGCAGTTTCTCTATCACTTCACCCACATCACTCCAGAAGACAGTAGAAAAGACAGAGGACTCTTCCATTGTGGAAGACCCTGCCTTATGAAGACCTCTAGGGCTGTACAGGGAAGGACAGTTTCATCTATGTCCTGGTGAATGCAGGGTCATAGAGCCAGGTGGCAATAGCCTTTATCTTAAGAGTCATAATGGTTTCCTCGACCATTTTCCAGGGTTCTTATTTCTGGGAAAATCTCCTGCCATGGGGTACACTGCTTTCACACTTCCAGACACTCAAACCAATAGTGGCATCAGTTTATCTCAGTCCTGGTCCTGTTGGTTGTCCTGTTAGATGCCAGGGAAAATATACTGTAATGGGGGATTGGTAGGCAGCTTCCCCTAAGTACACCACTCTACTTGGAACATTTGTGTCTTTAAGACCCACTCATCAAACAAGCACACCAACCAGGCAGCATGGGACACTCTTGGATTCAGCACATATCTATCCCTTAATTTCCTTACCTAACTATCAGAGAAGGAGCACTCATCCACAGTTTTGTTTTTTAGCAACATCATCTGTAGTTCAGTATTGTGTGAAAGCAGGTCTCACTTGCAGGCAGCCTCACTGATTGGAACTCCTTCCTAGGAACTTTCCCACCCTCACCAACTTTGGTCTGCATACCTTGAGACACTAACAGTTTGGGCAAATGGTCTACAAGCAGCAAAGTAGCCAACAGCCAGAGGATGGTTTTTCTTCTCATTTTGGGTCCCACTTCCTGTATCTCCACCTTGGCCCATTGACCCAATTCATCCCCTATATACAAAGATTAATTAAATTTTATTTGCTTGCGTGTGGCCAGAAGGAGGCCAAACAATAGAATGAACTAGTCCTTGAATTTCCATCAGGTCATAGTAAGTCTCATTGTTGATTCTACTCACTGTGCGGAACTGCCCAGCAGGAAAATCTAGCTACCAATCCCTAGTGAGGATTCTCACCATCCATGGAGGACAGAGAGATCATAATCATGTCAACCACCAGAACCACTGGAGTCCCTAGTCCTTGATTCTCTGCATCTACTATGGGTTTCAAGCCAACAAGGAGTCCTCCACACAGACTGCACAGGTTGGAACAATGTTTTACTCACAGAAAAAAGATGCAGCAAGATCAGCATGTGTAATGTGTGATGCTCACCCATGGTCAGCAGGTTATCCCATGGTCCCATGGTCATCACAGAACAATGGACAGTAAACAACCCTCTCAGTGCTGCATGTGAAGAGCCATTCCTGGGGGCAGGGGAGTGGTGGGGAAATATACTCTATCAAAATGTATGAGTTGCTGTCAAATCTGTATTCTAATAAAAACCCATATCTGTAAGTTCAAAATGCCTTTATTAACAAATAAGAAATAATGAGGATGAGGAAATAATCATTTACTTCAAACTATTATGTCAACAACATATTAAACCATGGAGAACAGAGGGAAGGAATTAGCAAAAAAAAATGTAAAATGAATAGGTCATGGAAAATAGTTGAAGTGATAAATCTAAGAGCAATTTCTTTAAGCCAATTAATTGATTAAGTGAATAGCTATTTATCTGTTTTGGCTCCAGCACAGCAGAAGTTCAATGTGATCAACATCTCAACAGATACTCAAAAAGCAATCAATAAAATTAAAGAAGTCAAATTTTATCCCTGGAAAGCCCAAAACAATCAACTGAAGTACAATTACAAATTCAATAAGGTGTCAAGTTATAAAATAAATACATGGAAATATAATAGCTTTATTAATTCAAACAAAAATCATTAAAAAATAGAATACAAAAATATTCAATTTTAATAGAAAAAAACAATTTTAGTTACTGAAACTAAATTTAAAAAGATATATGAGAACTAAATAAAGAATATGACAAAACCCTACTAAGGGTCATAAAATTAAATTTGCCTAAATGGAGATACATATCATTTTGAAGAATAGGACAATTCAATATTGTAAAGATCACCATTATTCTTGTTATAAATTCAAATAAACCCTTATTTTTTTAATTTGAAAAAAAGTTTCTAAACTTTATCCTGTCAGAAAAACTACAATATTCTCTCTCTCTCTTTCTCTCTCTCTCTCTCTCTCACAGACACACACACACACACACACACACAAATAACCTGGTAAATCTGGAGAGTGGTAAAACTATATTAATTTAAAATGTTTTTAGTATAAGAGTAGATGGATTGAGTAATGAAACAGAATAGAGTATTGAGAAAATTGACATGAGAAAATTCAATGGTTTGGTAGCAACTAGATAGTCCTATTGAAAAATAAAATAAAATCATACTCTTACTCCATTCCTAACATCAAAAAAAGCCACATATATACAATATTGAACTATTAAAAATAAATAAGACAAATACTAGCTCTTACAATACTAGGATGGGCATTTTTCTAAGTATGACATGAAAGTCAGAACACATTAAGAAAAATATTGTGGATTTGAATATATTAAAATATTATAAACTTTGGTAATGTAAGAAACAACACAAGTAGATTGAAAAGAAAATTCAGACTGGAGAAAAGTATTTACAATATTTTGACAAGAAGTTAGTATCTCAAACTACAAATAATACTTATAAACCCATAAAAATGAGATAAGCTTTCCAATAGAAAAAATGGCAAAAATACAAATAAATGATACATAAAAGAAGAAATATAAATAATAACGTGTGGAAAAGAACACCATGTACTGGTTACCAATCCCAGGGAAAGCCTACAACTATGGAAGACAGCAAAGATCATCACTATGCCAATTACCAGGAATAGAAGTCTAAACCCTTCTGTGCATTGCATCTTGGTGTTGGAGTCACCAAGGAAAGCACAGTGCAGTCAATCACTGGATGGAAAACTTTACTTACGTAGAAAAGAAACAGAGCAAGATCAGCTTAATAGTGGGCATTGGTTGCCCACAGCCAGTGGATTTCTCTTGGCAGCCAATGAAGAGCAATTGGCCTACTGGCACTCCTCCCATGCTGCAGCAGAAGAACCCTGTTATTCACTGTTGCAGTCCCAGCGTCCATTCTTATGTGATTGAATGGGTTTGAAAGACAGCATGCACTGGACTGCCTTTTCCAACAGTAGGCATGTAAAAGGATGAACCTCATTAATAAACAAGTAAATGACAACAAAAAGTGAGATGCCACTTTTCACTATTCTTATTAGCAAACAATTAAAATATTTGTAACACTGAGCATTGAATAGGGAATCAGGGATCCTTTTGCAGTCTTCTTACACACAGAAGGGGGAAGAGCAGTCTGCAATATATTTTAAAATGTTAAATGTTTATATCCTTTATTTCAGCAATTCCACTTTGAATAAATCAATAAGACATATCATTAAATGAGAAAAACATTTCAGTAAAGGAAATTCCTTTTATTTTTAAGTAAACTGAGATGAAAAATTAGAGCAAATGTGAAAATATTTTTCTCATAGGTAACAGTCTTTGATAATTCCTACATACTTAAAAATATCAAAATCAAGTCTTATTCTAACATAAACCTGAAAAATATTTCATTCTCATAGTACTTTAGATATTTTAAGGGGGGAAATAGAAGTGTTATGTTCCACCTCTGGGAATGTTGGGCTAGATGATATTCACCACCTCATCCATAAGTACATCTATGAAAGACCTTCTAAAAATACAATAAATATTTGACAAGTAAGGCAAGAACACTCAATGGGGATACAATAATCTGTTCAACAGTGTTAGGAAAACTGGAAAATTCAGAAAAATGAAATTTGACCCCTATCTTATACCACTCACAATGGATTAAAGACTTAAAAATAAGACATGATACCATAAAATTCCTAGAAAAAATAGGAAAGAAGCTCCTTGACATTGGTCTTGGTAATTATTTTTTTAGATATGACACTAAAAGCACAATGAACAAAAGCAAAAATCAAAAAGTAGGGCTATATCAAACTAAAATGATTATGCACAGAAAAAAAATGAAAAGGCAACAACAAAGTGAGAAAAATTTTATAAACCTTATATTGGATAAGAGGTTAATATCTAAAGTATATAAAGAACCCATACAATTCAGAAACAAAAACAATCTGATTAAAAATAGACAGAGGAATTAAATCAACATTAAAAAAAAATCAAATGGACAAGTACATGAAAAGAGGCACAACATCACTATTCATCTGGGAAATGCAAACCGAAAGCACAATGAGATATCACCTCACACGTGTTAGAATGGTTATCATCAAGAAGGCAGGAGATAACAAGTGTTGGTAACAATGTGGAGGAAATGGAACTCTTGTACACTGTTGGTGGAAATGCAAATTCGTTCAACCACTATGGAAAAAAATATACAGTTTTCACAAAAAATTAAAAGCAGAACTACTGTATGATCCAGCAATCCTATTCCTGAGTACATAGCCAAAGGAAATGAATGCAGAACATGGAAGAACTATATGCACACCCATGTTTATTGCAACATTATTCACAACAATCAAGATATGGAAACAACTAAGTGTTGATCAACAGATGAATGGATATAGAATATGTCAATATGTGATATATATGTATGTTTGTATATATATATATATATATATATATATATATATATATATATATTCAGCCATGAGAAAGAAGGAAATATTGCCATTTATGACAACAACATGGATGGATCTTGAGTGGATTATGTTAAGTGAGATATTTCAGACAGAGAAATACAAATACTGTATTATGTTGCTTAAATTTGGAATCTGAAAAAGTCAAAGCTGTTAAAACAGAGAGTAGAATGGTGGTTACCTGGGGATAAGGGGCAGGGGAAACAAGGATATGTTGTTTAAGGGTAAAAACTAGCAACCAGTAGATAAATAAGTGCTGGGGATCTAATGCATAGCATAGCGATTATAGACACAATACCATATTATAAACTTCGAAGTCACTTAGAAAATAGATCTTAATTATTCTCACAACACACACACACACACAAAATGATAATTATGTGATGTGAGAGAGATGTTAGTTAAAGCTACAATGATAATCATATTGCAGTATATAAATGTATCAAATCAACATGTTGTACACCTTAAACTTACACAATGTTATATGTCAATTATATCTCAATAAAATTTTAAAATAATTTTTATTTTTATTTTTAATTTATTTTATTTTTGTCTGTGCCCCACAGCATGTGGGATATTAATTCCCCAACCAGGGATTGAACCCACGCCCCCTGCAGTGAAAGCATGGAGTCTTAACCACTGGACTGCCAGGGAAGTCCCAATAATATTTAATTTTAAAATAAAAATGCAATAAATATTCCTAAAACCATGACAGTACTACTAAAATAGTGAGGGATTTCCTAGCCAGGAGCTAGGATAAAAGTGAAGATTTAATAAACTATCCTCCACCACACACTAGGACTCACTGTAAGAGCACAGAAGGGGAATAAACTGAAAATAACCTAAACTTCCATTGACTTTCAGCCTGGATTCACATTACTGGTTCCAGGGAACCTTAAGTATCAAATTTGGATATGGTAGACCCAGACTGGTAACATGTCTATGTGTTAGGCAGAAACAAATGTTTATCTCTTCTGAAAGTGAAAACATGGGTAATTATTAGTGAAATCCATTTCACCTGCCTTCAATAATCTAGGTTGTTTTAAAACTTTCATGTCCTCCAGGTGGCATGTAGCTTAAACAATAAGATGTTTGCCTGAGTTGTTTTCCAGGATATTGGAGTCATCTGTGTCTATTTCAAGCTAAGTTGGTTAAGACTAGATAGGACCACCAACTCTCCAACTGGGCACATGCAAGTGTCTGCTTGGTAACCTTTTGATGTCAAAGGACCAAAAACTCCACCCTAAGATTGTGCTAAGTGCCTCCATTTTTAAATGTGCAGAGGACTCTAGCTTAATTATGCCTACACAGAATGACAATCAATGCACCTTTTCCCAATCACTTTTCCCCATGCTCCCCATGGCTCAGACTGCCTTGCTTCTTTATTCATTATTCTTTATTCCATAAATAACCCAAGCCCCTTGCCTTCAGGGAGGTGGATTTAAGACTCATTCTCCTGTCTCCTCACCTGGCTGTCTTGTGAATAAGTCCTCTCTTTGTTGCAAGCCTCAGTATCTCAGCATTTTGACTTGCTGTGCATAGGGCAAAACAAACTGGGTTCAGTACCAAAAGAAAACACCAACCTTAATAGTTCCAAATTATTTCTATAAATAATTTTTCAAATATTTGGCACTCAAGTCAAAGATAGGCAGGAAAAGAAAATCACATGAGTAAGAACAAATAGAAACACAAAACAACAAAAACATACACACAAAGACTTCAGATGTTGAAAATCTCAGTCATAGACTATTTTAAAAATAACCTATACTTACAAGATTCAAATACATGTAATTCATTCTTGAGAAATTCAGCACAAATCTGAAAAATACAAAAAGTGACATGACAAGCTTGAAAAGGAAACAAAATAGAAATTTCAAACATTGAAAATATAGTAATTCAATTAATGTAGACTAGACATAGGAGATGAGACAATTAGTGTACTGAAGGTTAGGGCATCTAGATATAATATATAAACAGTAAGATATAAAATAGAAATAAGAAGGTAAGAGATGTAGAAGATATAGCAAAAAATATTATATTTAATTATATTTTTTTAAAAAAGAAAGAGAATAGGAGAGGGGCAATAATCCAAAAGATATAATGACTGCATGATTCAGAATTGCTGAAGAACAGTAATTTATAAATTCACTAAGCCCAATGCATTCCTAGCAAGATAAATAAGAAAAAAACCTCTCCTAGACATGTGAAAATAAAACTTCAAAAAAAAAAAAAAAGGCAAAGTAAATCTTAGAACAAAAGATGTAATACCTTTACTTACCACTTAGATTGAAAGATGACTTCTTAACAATAAAAATGAATCCAGGGGAGAGTGGAGACATCTGCTTCTGACCAGAGATTGTAGCAGGGTCCAGAATTACTCTTCCACTGTAAACAGTTAGAAAACAAGAAAACATATAAGAAACAACTATTTTTAGGCATTTGATTATAGGCAATACAAAACTGTGATTCCTGAGTGGAGTGAAAAAAATCATGGTAGGTGAACCCTACCATCACCCATGACTTTTGCCTTCAGGAAATTTCTGGACTACAGCACAGTAGGAATTATCCAACCAGATCCCAGAATTCTTCCTGTGTTGAGGATACAAAAACCAGAGGACAAAGATGCTAAAGCAGCACAATTTTGTGGCAAGAGTTCCAGAAAGTAGGGTCTATGCAGACAAAGTTCTGGAAATCTCCATAGAGCCCCCTGGAGTATTTGCCTGAATACTAATCTGTACATGCATTGGGTGAAATCTTATGGGAATGACAAAGAACAAATTCTAAGTTCAGAACAATTTCCAGGGACCTAGAAAATGAATAATTCATAGAGTTTACATAGGAGAAAGAGTCATTCAATTTCCCTCTAGGGAGACTGGAGCACCTTAATGAATACTTATGGCATTCGGTAGAGTCAGAGGAATGGCCAAGTCTTTGAAGTGGTGCTAAATTATCTCTAGAATACAGATTTCTCTAGACCTACCAGAAAAGGGCTTAAAAGTGAGCCTCAAAATAACTTCCTGCAGAAAACACCAATGCTCCTTAAAAATTAAAAAGATAGCTCAGGGCTTCCCTGGTGGCACAGTGGTTGAGAATCTGCCTGCCAATGCAGGGGACACGGGTTTGAGCCCTGGTCTGGGAAGATCCCACATGCCGTGGAGCAACTGGGCCCATGAGCCACAACTACTGAGCCTGCGCGTCTGGAGCCTGTGATCAGCAACAAGAGAGGCCGCGACAGTGAGAGGCCCACGCACCGCGATGAAGAGTGGTCCCCGCTCGCCACAACTAGAGGAAGCCCTCGCACAGAAACGAAGACCCAACACAGCCAAAAATAAATAAATTAATTAAAAAATAATAATAATAATAAAATAAAGAGCAACTACTTTAAAAAAAAAAGATAGCTCAGCACTCAATGCAAAATTCACAATATCTTGCATGCCACTCTCAATAAAAGTACTAAATGTGTAAAGAAGCAACATTATGTGATGTAAAACCATGAGACAATGATTCAATAGAGAAAAAGATGACAGAGATGACAGAGTTGATGTCATTAGTATAAGATATATTAAAACAGCTATTATAAAAATGTGCCATAAGCTTAAGGACATAAAGAAAAACATGCACATAATGAGCAAAGAAACAAAAGATATGAAAAGAACTAAATAGAACTCTTATGAATCTATAATAATAAAATAAACAACGTAAAAAAGGAATGACCACATAAAAATATGCTCTACACAACACACGCTCACACATCTGATATCATCAGCCTCAACATCCAAACCAAATTTTGGATGAGGATTCATTCTGCTCTTCAGAATGTCCAAACATATATACATATCATTTTTTGTTTCTGTAGTTGTATATTGCTTGGGGTTTCTTATCTTGAGTTTATGCTTTTTAAACATTAGGTATAGCTGATGTAATAATGGCTAAATAAATAATTTTTCTATATATTTTTTTCCATGTAGGTGCAAGTGTATCTATAAAACTCTGAAAGATGGAATTAGTTTAAAATGATTAGGAATATATTTGTTGTCTTCATATACTAATAAAAACCTCCCTTGGTATAAAATGGATTAGAATTTATTTTTCTCCCTGGAGAACTCTATAAATAGTATTCCTCTATATGGCATGAATGTTGCTGACTTCTCTTGCTTATGAGCTATATATATATATATATTTAATTTAGATACTCATAAGAGTCATTTTTTTTTTTTGCTCTTTAAATCACAGTAAATTCACTAGGAAATATCTTGGTGTTCATCATTCTATATTGATTATTCCTGCAACTTGGTATACTCTTGCATAGTAAATTCATTTTCTCTATCATTTCAGAAAAAGTTGTTTTAGCCTGGGATCCTTAGAAAACAAATCCTCAGACAAAGCTGAAGTACTAACACGTTATTAGTGGAGGAATTGTACAATCCTATGGAGGTGACATTGAGGGGGAAAAAAGTGATAGAGAAGGAAAGTGGGAAAAGACAAAGTAATTTATTACTAAGCTGGCCATAGCTTTACAAGACAACACAGGTGGTTGCTCAGACACACAGGACATATCAGGTGAAGCTCAATCTGACTCCAGAACAGGAGGGGTGAACCAAACTCAATAGGGTTGATCATATTAGTCCTGGGCACAAAAGCTCTTACAATCCTCACTATGGGAGGTGTTACTATGATTGTGCTGAAACCAAACTATCACCCAAGGGGAAGTTGAGACAGCCGAAGGTGTTAGGAGATGAATAATGGCCATAGTGGGTGGGCTCAGGAGGCAAGTGGGACTGGGTGAATTTGGGGAAGTTCAAGAATTGTGTCTGATACAAGTGTTTTCTTTACCTTATAAATCTTTTAATATATTTTTGCTTTCCTGTTCTTAACAAATTAAATATATTTAAAAATTTCCATAAACATCAATGTCTATTTAGAAACATTTCCTCTATACCACTGATTACATTTTATAATACTTCTCTGTTTAACCACTAGCGATTCTAAATTTGAATAGTTAATTGATAGTACTGTTTTACCTCAAACTTTTTTTCATAATTATGCAATTTAGCTTTTTATTTCCTTCTGTCATCTTATTATCTCATTTTGATCTACTGTTTCATAGAGTTAAAAATACAATTTATTTCTCCCGTTATCACAAATATATATCCTGATAAATCATGTTCATTTTTTTTAGCTGCATTCTCTTACACAAAACATTATTAAACTTTCTTAAGCGTTTTCCTCTCTCCATTCTCTCTCTCTCTCTCCCCTTCCCCTCTATTTCAATTTTTATTTATCTATTCATAGTTATTTCTCATTTTTATTAAAAAATGTATAATACAAGTATACCTCAGAAATATTGTGGATTCAGATACACATCACGGAAATAAAGCATATATCACAATAAAGCTAGTCACACAATTCTTTTTTGTTTCCCAGTGCATGTAAAACTTATGTTTATACTGTACTGTAGTCTATTAGTTGTGCAATAGCATTATGTCTAAAAAAGGTACATATATTTAATTAAAGAGTACTTTATTGCTAAAAATTGCTAACCATCATCTGAATCTTCAGTGAGTTGTAATCCTTCTGCAATAGTAATGTCAAAGATCACTGATCAACGTAACAAATATAATGATAATGAAAAAGTTTGAAATGTTGCAAGAATTACCAAAATGTGACACAAAGTGAGCAAATGCTGTTGGAAAAATGGCAGCAATAGACTTGCTTGACTAAGGTTTGCCACAAACCTTCAATTTGTAAAAAACGTAATATCTGTGAAGCAAATAAAAAGGGTTTATAAGATGTATATGTGTATTTTATTTTATTTTTTGAGAGGACACATTGTGCTTTATTCAATGTTGAAGGAGGTAATAAATTCCATGACTCTCCTAATTCTTTCTCAGTAACCACAAACAATTTGATGCTTTACTACAAAAAGCAGAGCTTTCTTTGCCATTTAAGTGTCTTCATTTTTTTTTTGAAGTATAGTTAACTTACAATATTATATTAGTTTCAGATGTACAACATAATGATACAATATTTTTAAATATTACAAAATGGTCACCATTATGAGTCTAATTACCATCTGTCACCATACAAAACTATTACAATATTATTGACTATATTCCCTATGCTGTTCATTACATTCTCATAACATTTATTTTATAATTGAAATTTTATATCTCCTAATCCTTTTCCCTATTTTACCCATTCCTTTAACCCCTTTCCCTGTGGCAATCATTAGTTTGTTCTCTGTATCTATGAGTCTGCTTCTGTTTTATATTTGTTCTTTTATTTTCTTTTTATATTCCACAAGTAAGTAAAATCATATGGTATTTGTCTTACTCTGTCTGACTTAGTTTACTTAGCATAGTACCCTCTAGGTCCATCCATGTTGTCACAAATGGCAAGATTTTATTCTTTTTTATGTCTAAGTAATATTCCATTGTCTGTGTGTGTGTATGTGTATAATATATGTGTGTGTGTGTGTGTGTGTGTATCAGTTTTTCTTCAGTCTTTCATCTGTCAATGGACACTTAAGTTGCTCCCATATCTTGTCTATTATAAATACTGCTGTAATGAACATTGGAGTGCATATATCTTTTCAAATTAGTGTTTTCATTTCCTGTGAACAAATATCCAGAAGTGGAATTTCTGAGTTGTATGGTAGCTCTATTTTTAAGTTTTTGAGGAAACTCCATACTGTTTTCCATTGTGGCTGTAAAAGTTTTACATTCCCACCAACAGTGCATGAGGGTTCCCTGTATTCCATATCCTCACCAATGCTTGATATTTCTTGTCTTTTTGATTATAGCCATTCTGAAAAGTGTGAGGTGATACCACATTGTGTTCTTTTTTTTTTTTTTTTTACAGGTTAGAGGAAAGGGGTACACACATTGTGGTTTTGATTGCATTTCCCTGATGATAAGTAATGTTGAACATCTTTTCATGTGTCTGTTAGCCATCTGTATGCCTTCCTTGGAAGAATGTTTATTTATGTCCTCTGCCCATTTTTTAATTAGATTGCTTTCTTTTGATGTTGAGTTGTATGAGTTCTTTATATGGTTTTGATATTAGCCCTAATCTGACATATCATTTGCAAGTATCTGCTCCCATTCAGTAGGTTGCCTTTTTGGGTTTTTTTATGGTTTCTTTTGTTATGCAAAAGTTTTTGAATTGGATATTGTTGCATTTGTTTATTATTGGTTATGTTCCCCTCTTCTGAAGAGATATATCCAACAAATATTGCTTAAAACATTTTAAACAAGTATAGTCCCTTTGTTTTCTTCCAGGAGTTTTATCATTTCATGTTTTACATTTGTCTTTAATTCATTTTGAGTTTATTATTGTATATGTTGAAAAATATGGTGTAGTTTTATTCTTTTACTGTAGCTGTCCAGTTTTCCCAACACTTTATTGAGAGACTGTCTTTTCCTATTGTATATATTTGCCTCTTTTATCATAGACTCATTAACCATATAAGTGTGGGTTTATTTCTGGGCATCTATATGTATTTTAAAGGATAAAGATCTTGACCACCTGTATTCTGCCACTTAATGTTAGAAATAGAATATTACCACCACCTTAGAATATTGTTGTTGATCCTTCTACAATCTCACTCTTTTTGCCATTAGGAGTAACCACAATCTTCAATTTTGTTTTAACCCTGTTCTCCTTTCCTTTATAGTTTTATCAAATTTACATGTTTTCCTACAAAATAATATTTAGATTTTTATTTTTTCCTGTAATAATCTTCAAATAGAAGGAGTCATATTGTTGTATACTATGAATTTACTCCATATTTTTGAGATTTACACATGCTGATGAATATTGCTATACTTGAATCATTTTTATTGACATACAACATTCTACTATATGACTTTACAACAATTCCTCATCTGGTATTATTAGTTATTTGAATAGTTTCCAGGTTTTACATTTGGTTTTTTGTTGTACATTTATTGTTGAGCACATGCACAACTGTTTTCTGAGGTATATAAATAGGAGTGAAATTGTGAGGTTATAGGATATGTATGTACATATTCAACATTACTAAGTAATACAAAAATGTTTTCCAAACTTTTTGTATCAATGTAAAATCTCAACTGGTGAATTTTACTGTGATTTAAGAACAAAAAGTTTTCTATGAGTATACAATACTGTCTTACACATGTCAAGAAAGGTGAAATAAATAATAGAATAGAAATAAAGTGAAAAGGCATTTCACAACAAACTAAAAAAATTATAGGGGAAAGAAAAACAACCTAACAGAGCAACGGACAAAATTTACAAAAAGACTTTCCATATATGCAAAATCATAGATGGCCAATAAATGTTTGAACACATGCTCAGCTCTGTTAGTAAGAAGGCAAATGCAAATTTGATCCTAAACCAGATATTATTTCATACCCATTAGATCAGGAAAAATAAAAAATACAGACAATACTAAGTGTATTAATTTACTAAGGCTGCCATTACAAAATACCCCATAATGGGTTGCTCAACAATAGAAATTTATTTTCTCAAAATTCAGGAGATTAGAAGTTCAAGATTAAGGTATCAGCTGGTTTGGAGTCTTCTGAAGCCTCTCTTTTTGGCTTGCAAATGGCTGCTTTATCACTGTCCCCCACATGGTTATCCCTCTACATGTGTTGTCTGTGTCCAAATTTCTTGTTCTCATAAAAACATCAGCCATATTGGATTAGGACACATTTTACCTTACAACGTTTTTTTTTTTTTTGCTTTAATTATCTCATTAAAAGATATATCTCCAAATACAGTCACATTCTGAGGTACTGGGGATTTACACCTCAACATACGAATTGGAGGGCATAATTCAACCCATAACATTAAATTTAAGTTTTATGCATTTCAAGTGCAGAAGGCAATCTTCTAGCAGAATTTTTTCTCACTCAAGCAAGGTCAGTTTTTGTTATATTTGGGTCTTCAACTGATTGGATAAGTCCCACCCACATTATGAAGAGCAATTTGCTTTATTCACAGAAACATCCAGAATATTTGACCAAATAGATGGGCACCATGGCTTAGCCAGTTGGCACATAAAATTAACCATCACACTGTCATAAATTTTTATTATAATCTCTTATTTTCAATATATGGTAAATATTTATGTCCTATTTTAGAACACTAATATTTTTTTTCTGTCTCCCTATCTCCTTCTTCCTCTTTCTCTCATCATTTTTAACAGAGGTTTCTCAATTTTACCTTTTCAAAGACCACTTTTGCTCTATTGCCCCTATCTATTTTAGTTTTGTTTTTATTTGTTAATATCACCTTTTCTTTTTCATTGTTTCCTTTCTTGCATGTATGATGATTTTTCTTAAGTTCTTAAGTATTAGGGATAAAACATTTATGCTCAGTTGTTTTTAAAAATGTATAAGTATCTATAAAACCCTAAATAACATTTTACTTGCATTCTACAAGTTTTTATAAGTAGTATTAACATTATTATACAGCTCTACTTATTAGCTAAGTATTATTATTATTTCTCTTAGACCCATAAATTATTTAGACATGTCATGATTGGAATGCAAATATATGAGTTTAAAAAACAAAAACTTTATTGCATATAATTTAAGCACAGTAAATTACACATATTCAAATTGCACTATTAGATCAATTTTCTTATATGTATATATGTTTAGAACCAAACTAATCAATGAATTTAATAAAGTAGCAGGATACAAAATGAACTTTCCCAATTATGGGAAAGTCCCTGGCAGTCCAGTGGTTAAGACTCCACGCTTCCACTGCAGAGGACAAGGGTTCGATCCCTGGTCAGAGAACTAAGATCCCGCATGCCATGTGGTGAGGCCACACACAAAAAAATCGTGTTTCTATACATTAACAGTAAACAATCTGAAAAGGAATTTAAGAAATTGATTCAATTTATAACAATATCAAAGAGAATAAAATACATTGAAATAAATGAGGCAAAAAACCTGTATACTGAAAACTACAGAACTTTGCTGAAATTAAATAACTCATAAATAAATGGAAAGCCATAATGTTTTCATGTATTGTAAAACAACATTGTTAAGACATCAATACCACCCAAAGTAATCAACAGATTCTATAAAATCCCCATCAAAATCCAAATTGCATTTTCTTTAAAAAAATTAAAAATGTCATCCTCAAAATCATATGAAACTTCAAGGGACTCAGAAGAGAAAGAACAATCCTGAAAAAGAACAAAGTTTGATGGCTCAAACTTTCTGATTTCAAAACTTACTACAAAATGTATAGTTATCTTAACAGTGTGGTACTGGCATAAAGACAGCTATATACATCAATGGAATAGAATAGAAAGCCCATAGGTAAACAACTGCATATATAGTCAAATGGTTTTTACTAGGGTGCTAAGACCATTTAATGGGAAAAGGACAGTCTTTTCAAAAATTTGTATTGGGAAAAGTGGTTATCCACATGCAAAAAATAAATAAATAAAATGAAGTTGGAACCTTTTCTTACACCATATGCAAAAATTAACTTAAAAAGGATCAAACCTAAATGTAAAAGCTGAAACTACAACACTCTTAGAAGAAAACATAAGGGTAAATCTTCATGACATTGGATTTGACAGTCATTTCTTGATATGATCTAATATAACAAGAAAAGGAAAAAAAGTAGATAAATTAGACTACATCAAAATTGAAAACTTCTGTGCATCAAAGGCACTATCAACAGAGTGAAAAGGCAACCCACAGAAAGGGAGGAAACATTTGCAAATAATATATTTGATAAGTGGTTATTATCCAGAGAATACAAACACCTTCTACAACTCAACAACAACAACAAAACTCATTTAAAAGATGGGCAAAGGACTTGAATAGATATTTCTCCAAGTAGATATACAAATGCTAATAAGCATATGAAAAGATTCTCATCATCACTAATCATTAGGTTAATGTAAATCAAAACAACAATGCTATACCTGTTAACAATGTAATAAAAAGAAACAACAATTATATAGAGTTGGGAGACCAGAAGAGGGAGCTCTCATGTTCTGCAATGATAGCAGAGCCCAACTGGAAGAAGAAAGACTTATTTCATGGCAATGACTCAGCCAATAAAAAGCCAAGGACTCTGTTTATTATAGCCCTCCCAACTTCTTTTTCCTTTCTATAAAAGTATTTGCTTTTCCTTCCCTACAGGAACTTGCACATGGCTTGTTGTGGTTGCAGACATTGAAATGCAATTTGCTGCTGATCCTAAATAAACTCATCTTTGCTGGAGAAATATCTAGCAGTCTATTTGGTTTAAGTCAACACACCACTGCACACCCATTAGGATGGCTAATATAAAAAATAAATAATATTTTTTGGTCAGGATGTGGACTGATTGGAACCTTTGTGGACCATTTTTAGGAATATAAAATGGTAGAACTACTATGGAAAACAGTATGGCAATTTCTCAAAAAATTAAGAATAGAATTGTCATATGATCTAGGAATTCCACTTCTGGGTATACACCCCAAAATATCTGAAGGGAGAATCTTGAAGAGATACCTGATACACTCAATGTTTATAACAACATTATTGACAATAGTAAAAAGGTGGAAGCAATCCAAGTGTCCAGAGACAAAAAAATGGATAAACAAAAGATAGTACATCCAAACAATGAAATATTATTCAACTTAAAAAAATTAATGACATTATAACATATATTCATCAAGTATGAACCCAGAGGACATTGTACTAAGTGAAATAAGCTAGTCACAAAAGTACAAATACTCTATGATTCCACTTAGATGTGATATTTAGAGTAGTCAAATTCATAAAGACAGAAAGTATAATGCTGTTGCCAGGGCCAATAGATAGTCTAAATAGAACAATATCTATTAATAAAATTGAGTTGATAATTAATTATCTACCAAAACAGAGAACACAAGGCCCAGATGGATTCATTGGTAAATTCTAGCAAACCATTAAAGGAGAAATGATCCAATTCTCTACAATATGCTTTAGAAAAGTGAATGCTTCCTAAAATACTATAAGGTCAGTGTTGCCATAATACCAAAACAAGAAAAAGACATTTCAAAAAAGAAAAAAAAATACAGACCTATATCTTCCAAGAATATAGACATAAAAATCCTCAGCAACAAAAGAGCCAATGGGAGGACCTTCAAGATGTGGAGGACTAAGACGTGGAGATCACCTTCCTCCCCACAAATACATCAAACATACATCTACAGGTGGAACAACTCCTACCGAACACCTACTGAAAGCTGGCAGAAGACCTCAGACTTCCCAAAAGGCAAGAAACTCCCCACATAACTGGGTAGGGCAAAAGAAAGAAGAAAAAACAGAGACAAAATAATAGGGATGGGATCTGAACTTTGGAGAGGGAGTTGTGAAGGAGGAAAAGTTTCCACACACTAGGAAGCCCCTTCACTGGTGGAGATGGGGGAGTGGGCTGGAGGGGGACGCTTTGGAGCCACGGAGGAGAGCACAGCAACAGGGGTGCAGAGGGCAAAGCGGAGAGATTCCCGCACAGAGCATCACTGCCAACCAGAACTCACCAGCCTGAGTTGCTTGTCTGCTCACCCATCAGGGTGGTTGGGGGCTGGGATCTGAGGCTTGGGCTTCAGAGATCAGACCCCAGGGAGTGGACTGGAGTTGGCTGCGTGAACAGAGTCTGAAGGGAACTAGTGCGCCACAGCTAGCCAGAAGGGAATCTGGAAAAAATTCTAGACATGCCTAAGAGTCAAGAGACCATTGTTTTGGGGTTTGTGAGGAGAGGAGATACAGAGCACCGCCTAAATGAGCCCCAGAGACGGGTGCAAGCTGTGGCTATCAGTGCAAACACCAGAGACGGGCGTGAAATGCTAACATTGCTGCAGCCACCAAGAATTCTGTGTGCAAACACAGGTAAATATCCACACCTCCCTCCCGAGAGCCTGTGCAGCCCAACACTGCTAGGGTCTGTGATCCAGGGACAACTTCTCTGGGAGAAGACATGGCATGCCTCAGGCTGTTGTAATATCATGCTGGCCTCTGCCATCACAGGCTCTCCTGCATTCAGTACCCCTCCCTCCCCATGGCCTGAGTGAGCCAGAGCCCACAAATCAGCCGCTCCTTTAACTTCATCCAGTCTGGGTGAAGAACAGACGCCAGAGGGCGACCTACATGCAGAGGCAGGACTAAATCCAAAGCTGAACACCAGGAGCTGTGCGAACAAAGAAGAGAAAGGGAAATTTCCCCATGCAGCATCAGAAACAGCAGATTAAATGTCCACAATCCACCCTGCACCTGTGGAATACCTGAATAAAAAACGAATTATCCTAAAATTGAGGTGGTGGACTATGGGATCAACTGTAGACTTAGGGTTTGTTGTATGCGACTGACTAGTTTCTGATGTATATGTTTATCTTAGTTTAGTTTTTAGCACTTGTTATCATTGGTGGATTTGTTTATTGGTTTGGTTGCTCTCTTCTTTTTTTTAAATTACTTTTTATCTTTTTTTATTTTAATAATATATTTTTTAAATTTTTTATTTTAAATATTTTATTTTATTTTATTTTTCTTTCTTTCTTTTTTTCCTCCCATTTCTTCTTAGCTGTGTGGCTGCCAGTGTCTTGGTGCTCCAGCCGGGTGTCAGACCTGATCCTTTGAGGTGGGAGAGCCGAGTTCAGGACATTGGACCACCAGAGAATTCCCGACCCACTTAATATCAATCAGCGAGACTCTCCCAGAGATCTCCATCTCAATGCAGACACTGCTCCACTCTAAGACCAGCAAGCTCCTGTGCTGGACACCCCATTCCAAACAACTAGCAAGATAGGAACACAATCCCACCCATTTAGGAAGAGAGGCTGCCTAAAATAATAATAACTTCACAGACAACCCAAAGCATACCAACGGACGTGGTCCTGCTCACCAGAAAGACAAGATCCAGCCTCATCCATCAGAACACAGGTACCAGTCCCCTCCACCAGGAAGCCTACATAACTCACTATACCAAACTTACCCACTGGGGGCAGACAACAAAAACAACAGAAACTACGAACCTGCAGCACATGAAAAGGAGACACCAAACACAGTAAGTTAAGCAAAATGAGAAGACAGAAAAATATGCAGCAGATGAAGGACCAAGGTAAAAACCCTACAGACCAAACAAATGAAGAGAAAATAGGCAGTCTACCTGAAAAGGAATTCAGAGTAATGACAGAAAAGATATACAAAATCTTGGAAATAGAATGGAGAAAATAAAAGAAATATTTAACAAGGACCTAGAAGAACTAAAGAGCAAACAATGATGAACAACACAATAAATGAAATTTAAAATTCTCTACAAGGAATCAATAGCAGAATAACTGAGGCAGAAGAACGGATAAGTGACGTGGAAGATAAAATAGTGGAAATAACTACCACAGAGCAAAATAAAGAAAAAAGAATGAAAAGAATTGAGAATAGTCTCAGAGACCTCTGGGACAACATTAAATGCACCAACATTCAAATTATAGGGGTCTCAGAAGAAGAAGAGAAAAAGAAAGGAAGTGAGAATATACTTGAAGAGATTACAGTTGGAAACTTCCCTAATATGGGAAAGGAAATAGTCAATCAAGTCCTGGAAGTGCAGAGAGTCACATACAGGATAAATCCAAGGAGAAACACGCCAAGACACATATTAATCAAACTATCAAAAATTAAAGACAAAGAAAAAGTATTAAAAGTAGCGAGAGATAAACAACAAATTACATACAAGAGAATCCCTATAAAGTTAACAGCTGATCTTTCAGCAGAAACTCTGCAAGCCAGAAAGGAGTGGCAGTACATATTTAAAGTGATGAAAGGGAAAAACCTACAACCAAGATTACTCTACCCAGCAAGGATCTCATTCAGATTCGCTGGAGAAATTAAAACCTTTACACACAAGCAAAAGATAAGAGAATTCAGCATAACCAAACCAGCTTTACAACAAATGCTAAAGGAACTTCTCCAGGCAGGAAACACAAGATAAGGAAAAGACCTACAATAACAAACCCAAAACAATTAAGAAAATGGTAATAGGATCAAACATATCAATAATTACCTTAAATGTAAACAGATTAAATGCTCCAACCAAAAGATACAGACTGGCTGAAGGGATACAAACATCAGACCCATATATATGCTGTCTACAAGAGACCCACTTCAGACCTAGGGAAACATACAGACTGAAAGTGAGGGGATGGAAAAAGATTTTCCATGCAAATGGAAATCAAAAGACAGCTGGAGTAGCAATTCTCATATCACACAAAATAGACTTTAAAATAAAGACTATTACAAGAGCCAAAGAAGGACATTACAGAATGATCAAGGGATCATTCCAGGGAGAAGATATACCAATTGTAAATATTTATGCACCCAATATAGGAGCACCTCAATACATAAGGCAAATGCCAAGAGCTGTAAAGGGGAAATAAACTGTAACACAATAATAGTAGGGGATATTACCACCCTACTTTCACCAATGGACAGATCAACCAAAATGAAAATAAATGAAGAAACACAAGCTTTAAATAACACATTAAAAAAGCTGGACTTAACTGAAATTTATAGGACATTCCATCCAAAAACAACAGAATACTCTTTCTTCTCAAGTTCTCATGGAATATTCTCCAGGATAGATCATATCCTGGGTCACAAATCAAGCCTTGGTAAATTTAAGACAATTGAAATCATATCAAATATCATTTCTGACCATAATGCTATGATACTAGATATCAATTACAGGAAAAAAAATCTGTAAAAAATACAAACAAAAGGAGGTTAAACAATACACTATTAAATATCCAAGAGATCACTGAAGAAATCAAAGGGGAAATCAAAAAACACCTAGAAACAAATAACAATGAATACACAATGACCCAAAACCTATGGAATGCAGCAAAACCAGTTCTAAGAGGGAAGTTTATAGCAATAAAATCCTACCTCAAGAAACAAGAAACATCTCAAATAAACAACCTAACTTTACACCTAAAGAAATTAGAGAAAGAAGAACAAAAATGTCCCCAAAGTTAGCTGAAGGAAAGAAATCATAAAGATCAAATCAGAAATAAATGAAAAAGAAATGAAGGAAACAATAGCAGAGATCAATAAAACAAAGAGCTGGTTCTTTGAGAAGGTAAACAAAATTGATAAACCATTAGCCAGACTCATCAAGAAAAAAAGGGAGATGACTCAAATCAACAGAATTAGAAAGGAAAAGGATAAGTAACAACTGACACTGCAGGAAAACAAATGATCATGAGAGATTACTACAAGCAACTGTATGCCAATAAAATGGACAACCTGGAAGAAATGGACAAATTCGTAGAAAAGCACAACCTTCTGAGAGTGAACCAGGAAGAAATAGAAAATATAAAAAGACAAATCACAAGCACTGAAATTGAAACTGTGATTAAAAATATCCCAACAAACAAAAGCTCAGGACCAGATGGCTTCACAGGCGAATTCTAACAAACATTTAGAGAAGAGCTAACACCTACCTTTCTCAAACTCTTCCAAAATATCGCAGAGTGGGGAACACTCCCAAACTCATTCTACGAGGCCACCATCACCCTGATTCCAAAAGCAGAGACAGATATCAAAAAACAAGAAAACTACAGGCAAATATCACTGATGAACATACATGGAAAAATCCTCAACAAAATACTAGCAAACAGAATCCAACAGCACATTAAAAGGATCATACACCATGATCCAGTGGGGTTTATCCCAGGAATGCAAGGATTCTTCTATATATGCAAATCAATCAATGTGGCACACAATATTAACATTTTGAAGGATAAAAACCATATGATAATCTCAATAGATGAAGAAAAAGATTTTGATAAAATTCAACATCCATTTATGAGAAAAACTCTCATAGTAGGCATAGAGGGAACTTACCTCAACATAATAAAAGCCATATATGACAAACCCACAGACAACATCATTCTCAATGGTGAAAAACTGAAAGCATTTCCTCTAAGATCAGGAACAAGACAAGGTTGTCCACTCTCAACACTATTATTCAACATAGTTTTGGGAGTTTTAGCCACAGCAATCAGAGAAGAAAAAGAAATAAAAGGAATCAAAATTTGAAAGAAGAGGTAAAACTGTCACTCGTTGCCGATGACATGATACTATACGGAGAGAATCCTAAAGATACTACCAGAAAACTACTAGAGCTAATCAATGAATTTGGTAAAGTAGCAGGATACAAAATTAATGCACAGAAATCTCTTGCATTCCTACACACTAACAATGAAAAATATGAAAGAGAAATTAAGGAAACACTCCAATTTACCTTTGTAACAAAAAGAATAATATAACTAGGAATAAAACTACCAAAGGAGACCAAAGACCTATATGCAGAAAACTATAAGACACTGATGAAAGAAAATAAAAATGATACAAACAGATAGAGAGATATACCATGTTCTTGGATTGGAAAATCAATATTGTGAAAATGACTATACTACCCAAAGCAGTCTACAAATTCAATGCAATCCCTATCAAACTACCACTGGCATTTTTCACAAAGCTAGAACAAAAAATTTCACAATTTGTATGGAAACACAAAAGACCCCGAAGAGCCAAAGAAATCTTGAGAAAGAAAAACGGAGCTGGAGTAATCAGACTCCCTGACTTCAGACTATACTACAAAGCTACGTTAATCAAGACAATATGATACTGGCCCAAAAACAGAAATATAGATCAATGGAACAGGATAGGAAGCCCAGAGATAAACCCACACACTTATGGTCTCCTTATCTTTGATAAAGGAGGCAAGAATATACAATGAGGAAAGACAGCATCTTAAATAAGTGGTGCTTGGAAAACTGGGAAGCTACATGTAAAATAATGAAATTAGAAGACTCCCTAACACCATACAGAAAAATAAACTCAAAATGGATTACAGACCTAAATGTAAAGCCAGACACTATAAAACTCTTACAGGAAAACATAGGCAGAACACTCTATGACATAAATCACAGCAAGATCCTTTTTGACCCACCTCCTAGAGAAATGGAAATAAAAACAAAAATAAACAAATGGGACCTAATGAAACTTAAAAGCTTTTGCACAGCAAAGGAAACCATAAACAAGACAAAAGACAACCCTCAGAATGGGAGAAAGTATTTGCAAACCAAGCAACTGACAAAGGATTAATCTATAAAATATACAAGCAGCACATGTAGCTCAATATCAAGAAAACAAACAACCCAATCCAAAAATGGGCAGAAGACCTAAATAAACATTTCTCCAAAGAAGATATACAGATTGCCAACAAACACATGAAAGGATGCTCAACATCACTGGTAATTAGAGAAATGCAAATCAAAACTACAGTGACGTATCACCTCACACCCATCAGAATGGCCATCTCAAAAAATCTATAAACAATAAATGCTGGAGAGGGTGTGCTGAAAAGGGAACCCTCTTGCACTGTTGGTGGGAATGTAAACTGATAACAACCCCTATGGAGAACAGTATGGCAGTTCCTTAAAAAACTGAAAATAGAACTACCATATGACCCAGAAATCCAACTACTGGGCATATACCCTGAGAAAACCATAATTCCAAAAGAGTCATGTACCACAACATTCATTGCAGCACTATCTACAATAGCCAGGACATGGAAGCAACCTAAGTGTCCATCAACAGATGAATGGATAAAGAAGATATGGCGTATATACAATGGAATATTACTCAGCCATAAAAAGAAATGAAATGGAGGTATTTGTAGTGAGGTGGATGGACCTAGAGTCTGTCATACAGAGTGAGGTAAGCGAGAAAGAGAAAAACAAATACTGTATGCTAACACATATATATGGAATCTAAAAGAAAAAATAATGGTTCTGAAGAACCTGAGGACAGGACAGTAATAAAGACACAGACATAGAGAATGGACTTGAGGATACGGGGAGGGTGAAGGTTAAGCTGGGACGCAGTGAGAGACTGGCATTGACATATATACACTACCAAATCTAAAATAGGTAGCTAGTGGGAAGCAGCCGCATAGCACAGGAAGATCAGCACGGTGCTTTGTGACTACCTAGAGGGATGGGATATGGAGTGTGGGAGGGAGACTCAAGAGGGAGGGGATATGGGGATATATGTGTACGTATAGCTGATTCACTTTGTTATACAGCAGCAACTAGTACAACAAAGTAAAGCAATTGTACTCTACTAAAGATATTAAAAAATATTAGCCAATCATATTTGACAATATAAAAATTAAATATATACTGTGAACAAATGAGATTTATTCCCAGTATGCAAGGCTTGTTCATTATCTGAAAAATCATTTAGTGTAATCCATCACATCATCAAACTACAGAAAAAAAATCATAGATGTTATCAATAGATTTTAAAAAAGCAATTGACAAAATCTAATACCCATTCATGATAAAAATTCTCCAGAAAATATGAATAGAAGAAATTTCCTCAATTTGATAAAGAACATTTGCAGAAAACCTATAGTTAACATCATACATATTGGTGACAAATACTGGGAACAATGCAAGTGTGTACCCCATCCTGCTTCTATTCAACATCATACTAGCACTCTTATGTAAGCCATTAGACAAAAATAAATAAATAAATAAAGGGTGTGTAGGTTGGATAGAAATATGTAAAGCTGTCTTTATTCTAAGTTGACATGATATTCTATTTAGAAAGTCCCAAAGAATTAGCAACAACATCAACAACAAAATCCTGAAACTAATAAATGATTACATCAAAATTCTAGTATATAAGATTGATATCCAAAGTCACTCGCTGCCCTATATTAAAATCATAAATAATTGGAATTTAAAATTAAAACACAATACCATTTACATTCCCACCAGAAACAAAAAAGTGTAAATATGACAAAATATGTACAAGATATCTGTGAGAAAAACTAGAAAATTCTGATGATAGACATCAAAGAAGATCTAAATAAATGGACTGATATTCCATATTCATGAAAAGAAAGTTTTAATACTGATAGACATTAGTTCTTCTCCACTTGATCTATAGATTCAGTGTAATTTTAATCAGAATTCCAGCAAGTTACTTTGTGGATATTGACAAACTAATTCAGAAGTATATATGGAAAGGCAAGAGACCCAGAATGTCCAAGATAACATTGAATAATAACAAAGTCAGAGTATCTATACTACCTAACTTCTAGACTTCAGTAATGATACAGTAATCTAAGTAGTGTGGTATTAGTGAAAGAATACACAAACAGATTAATGGAAAAGAATATAGAGGTCAGCAAGAGGTCTATATAAATGTATTCAAATGATTATTAACAATGGAGCAAAGACAATCCAATAAAGAAATTATATTCTTTCCCCAACAAATGTTTCTGGAACAGCTGGACATCCACTCTTTAAAAAAAAAATAATCTAGATACAGCCCTAGACACAGACCTTTACACTCTTCACAAAAATTAGTTCAAATTGGATTACAGATTTATATGTAAAATGCAAAAATATAAAATTTTTAGAACATGAGAGAAAATTTTGATTACCATGTGTTTTACAATGAGGTTTTAGGCAGTTAACCAAATACAAGATCAATGAAAGAAAAATAGATACATTTGACTTCATTAAAATTAGGAACTTCTGCACTGTGAAAGGTATCAAAAGGTAAGCTACAGAATGGGAGAACATATTTGCAAATCACATATCTAATAAAGGAGGGTTATCCAAAATATACAAAGAACACTTAAAGTTCAGTAATAAGAAAACACACAATCCAATAGAAAAGGGGGGGCAAAGACCTTGACAGACATCTCAACAAGGAAGATATACAGATGGCAAATAAGCATATGAAAAGTTGCTAAACATCATTTGTCATTAGGAAATTGCAAATTAAAACAGAGATACAACTATAACTCCTATTAGAGTAGCTAAAATCTGAAACAGTGACAATACCAAATACTGGCAAAGATGTGGAGCAATAGGAAGTCTCATTCATTGTTTGTCAGAATGCGAAAGGGTACAACCACTTTGGAAGACAGTTTGATGCTTCTTACAAAATCTTAAAATACAATGCATCATTCACGCTTCTAGATATTTACCCAAATGAGTTGAACTTTTATTTCCACACAAAAACGTGTACACAAATATCTATGGCAACATAATGGCCAAAACTTGGAAGCAACTAAGATGTCCTTCACTAGGTAATGGATAAACAAATTGTAGTACATACAGACAATGACTCATTATTCAGCAATACAAGGAATTGAGCTATCAGGCTCAAAAGACATGGAGAAACCTTAAGTGTATATTGCTAAATGAAAGAAGCTAGTTTACAAAGGCTGTATGATTACAAAGATATGACATTTTGAAAAGGCAAAACTCTAGAGGAAGTAAATAGATAAGTGGTAGCCAGGTTTTAGGTGGTGTTTCAGGATGGGAGGAATAAATAGGTAGAGCACAGGGGATATTAAAGGTAGTGAAACTAATCCTCAGGATACCATAAACGTGGATACTTGACATTATACATTTGTACAACACAAAGAGTGGATCCTACAATAAACTGTAGAATTTAGTTAATAATAATATATCATAATTGACTCAATATTTGTAACAAATGAATCACACTAATGCAAAATATTAATATAGTAGAAACTGTGTTTGGGAGGAGAAAGGGTATATGGAAACTCCCCTTACTTTCTTCTCAAATCTTTTGTAAACTTAAATGTACTCTAAAGTCTAATTTTTTAAAGTATATGGCTATACAAGAAGTGTGAAATGTAAATATTTAATTATATTAAGATTATTGTTATTTTTGGTACCCTAATGTGTTATACTTTTATAAAGGATTCCTTATGTTGATACATACTGAAATATTTACATATGAAATAATACAATATCTGGGATTTGCTTCCAAGTAATATTTGGAAAAGGGGTAGATGGGGAAATAAATGAAATGATTGGCCTGATGTTGATAATTAGCACAACTGGGTGATAGGTATATTAGATCTATAATAATTTTTTCATTTGCTTGAAATTTTTCACAGTAAAAAGTAAAAAAAGAAAAAAAAAGTCCACTTACAAATTAGAAAAAGTCAGGTAACAATAAAACATTCGGAAAAGCCATGAACATAATCATATGACCACTAAATATATGAAAAGATACTCAATCTCATTATTACTCAAAGGAATACAAATTAAAACCACAATGTGATATCATTATATACCCACCATAAAAGTAAAAAAAAACAAAAACAGAAAATATCAAATCAAAAATAGAAACTCAAACACATGGATGATGAGAGTAGATTTGGTTTATTCATTTGAAAAATCGGCAGTATCTTTGATAGCTGAACATAATTGTGCACACATTATTTATTATTTCCACTCCTAACTATATAGCCAACTTTAGTGTGCTATGCATGTTCATCAAAAGACGGATATAAGAACATTCAAGGGAGCAATATTTGTAAAAGTCTGTAACAGCAAAAATCTGTAACAACAGAATGGGTAAATTATATTTTGGTATATTTATACAATGAAATATAACCAGCAAATATTAAACAACTGCTAAACAGAATATGATGAAACCCACAAACATAATGTTGTAGAAATGAAATAGGTAAAACAATTCATACTGTTTGGTTCCACCTAAATAAAATATAAAACAGTCACAAATAATTTATGGTGCTAGAAAACTGGAAAGTTTAAATCTGGGGGAGGAAGGTGGAAGTTTCTAGGTTCCCAAAAACATCATATTTCTTTACATGGGTGTGTTAGGGTTAAGGAATTGTGCACTTTCCTATATGCATATTATACCTCAATAAAAATGATTCTTTAAAATAAACATAAAACAATAATTTTTAAAAAGCACCAGTGTTGATGACAAACATATCTTCAGTTTCTCACCAATGTTTCTTGATTTTATAATTTAAACCTTAAAGATATCCATTGACATCAGTGTTTGCATTTGTCCCAAACTTTGGTTTTACTCTGCACTACTCCAATTTCTGACCATTTCTACCCTTGACTCACTTTTTGTCAGACACAATGGTATTTGAACCAAACGCCACATTCTGGTTTTAGATTTAGACTTTTGAGTGTTGATTGGTAACCCCAATTTGTTGCTCAGAGTAGAATGAGAACTGTCCCATTTCACTGAATATTTTTTTTAACCTTTGTGTCATTACACATTAGGATCAATTGATATGGAAATATTAATATAGAAATGACATGTTATGTTGCAAACAGATCAGTAACATTTGTAAGTGGTTATAAACATAAAATCAACAAATAATCTTCTGTCAGTAACAATTCTCATTTCTGAGAAACAGTGATCATTAAAGTACTTTTGTTAATTAATTCCTAAGTCACTTTTCTCCAGTCTATATGTGTTTCTAAAAAGTACTAAGGGGGGGGCTTCCCTGGTGGCGCAGTGGTTGAGAGTCTGCCTGCTAGTGCAGGGGACACGGGTTCGAGCCCTGGTCTGGGTGGATCCCACATGCCGCGGAGCAGCTGGGCCCGTGAGCCACAACTACTGAGCCTGCGCGTCTGGAGCCTGTGCCCCGCAACAAGAGAGGCCGCGATAGTGAGAGGCCCGCGCACCGCGATGAAGACTGGCCCTCGCTTGCCGCAACTATAGAAAGCCCTAGCACAGGAACGAAGACCCAACATAGCAATCAATCAATCAATCAATAAATCTTTAAAAAAAAAAAAAAAGTACTAAGGGGACTTCCCTGGTGGTGCAGTGGTTAAGAATCTGCCTGCCAATGCAGGGGGCACGGGTTTGAGCCATGATCCGGGAAGATCCCACGTGCCATGGAGCAACTAAGCCCGTGTGCCACAACTACGTAGCCTGCATGCCACAACTACTGAAGGCTGTGCACCTAGAGCCCATGCTCCACAACAAGAGAAGCCATTGCAGTGAGAAGCCCATGCACCGCAACAAAGAGTAGCCCCCGCTTGCTGCAACTAGAGAAGGCCCGTGCACAGCAACGAAGACACAATGCAGCCAAAAATAAATAAATAAATTAATTAATTAAAAAAAAAATTTTTTAAAAAGTACTAAGAGTTGTTCGTAGTAGAAAAAAATTATGTGTGGTAAGGGGCATTCTATACTCAATTAAGCTTTGTAAATGCTGTGTTAAACAAATTAAAATGCTACAGGCAAATTTTCCAGATCTTATTTTAAAATAGAATCCTTTTAGAGAAAACAACTTTTTAACTTGTTTTCCACGCCCCAGCTTCCTTGGAGACCCTCAATAAAGCCTCTGAAAATAGGCTTTAAATTTGTTTGAGAATATTTAACTTTGTTTAGACTATTATTTACTAAACTTATGTGACCATATACTCTTGTGTTTATGCCTATATTACCCATTAATATTTCACAAATCTGTGTTCTGTGGAAGAAAGTTTGGAAAATGCTAGTTCAGGCTCTTGTCTCTCTCAGTAGTGAAACACTCAATGAACTAAGAAGAAGGTGAAAGAATTAATCTTTCTCCACAACAAGCAGGAATGGGAGGATTTCTCATGTATAATGCTGAGAAGAAAGTGTTTTTGATGGAGGCCCTAAAGCTGAATTTTCTGTTATGTGTTTCCTGCTTTTCAGGCAGCAGCGTTCTATATATGTTAAGAAAAATTAAATTATTAAGAATGTTTTGCCCACTGGAAAAAATATTGAATATTGGTACAAGGTATAATTCTGGTCCAGACAAGATGATTTTGATTCATTTCTTCATGCTTTTTTCCATAAGTACAGCTATAAACTCTAGAAATAATGTAATAAGAAAGAAAAAATGATTCCAAAAGGTAGTAATGAGATAGGCTGGGACCTGGAACCTGGGACCCTTTGCTGCAATGTTTGCACCTGGACAAAAATCTCCTTCAGCAACAAAATACAAAGAAACTATAAGTGACTAAAAATAACTGCATGCATGTGCAGTTAAGGCAAATTATGAACCACAAGATACAAAAGACCTAAAACCCAACTGCCACTTCTGAGGAGCCAGGAGCAAAAACAGTGTACCAGGAGCAAAAGCAGCGTAATGTGCATGCACCCTGTACACAACACCACCAAGGGGGTGGGCAAACCACCTAAACCACCCCTCCAGCTCAATCCCTGGACCCACCCCTTCCCTCATCCAATATAGGGAACCAGTTTGCTCCTCATTGGGGAGCAAGCAAGGGAAATTATTACTTGTTTTCACTCCCTTCTGCTGCAGCAGGAGACCCAATAAAGCCTTGCCTGAATTTCTTGTCTAGCCTCTTATCAATTTCTATCGATTAAGGAAGCCAAGAACCCCGGTTGGCAACAGTAAAGAGAAGGAGTAATGGTTTGGTATCTGTGAACAGGAAGAATAATGTAGCATTAGAGACCTAGACAAAATGAGTGGCCTGGCCCTGGCAGGCTCTTGGTCACTATGCACCTGACATTCCTCTCCACAACACAGAAATATTGGAGTGGCAGGGTGACATTTTTAAGACAGATTATATTATAGCAAACAGCTAGCTCTGGAAGCTTCCTTCTCCCCATAAGCCTGAGTCTCCCCTCCCCCCACACAGAGACACTAAGGTAGATGGTGGGCTACATTAGAAGCTTACCTGCTGCAACAAGCATCCAACCTAGGAATTGCTCTTTGTTCACATCAGACAAAAGTCATCATCTCTAATGACAGAGCAACAATGAGAAGAATCTGAACAAACTTGTTGAGAAACTTGCTAAGTTTCTCTCAGTTTGCTGTACTGACCTAATACTCCTTACCCAATAACATATCTCCATAATTATATACTTTTCATCAAATCTAGCATAAAAATACTCAGGTTTAATTGTTTCTTCTTCAATTGTTTAATTGTCATCATTTCCTTAAGGCTCCCTTGTCAAGCAAAACTTAAATTTGTGTGCTTTTCTCCTGTCAATCACTCTGTCAGTTTCATTTTCAGAGCTCACCAAGGACCTTAAGAGTGTCAAAACATTTTTTTCCTTTCCTATAGGTGATTCCACCACAACAAAGTACTAACCAGAGGAGCCCCTTTGTCCTGAAAAACTGCAGACTTCCTTCCCACACCAAAAGATTCTGAAGTAGCCCAGGCTGGGGAACCCCTTCAGCTCTCTCAGCCAACACCAGCAAGGACCATGAGGAGCCAGAATAGCATCAGATAAATCAAACAGACCAAAATAACACTGAAAATTTCTGAAAATTATGCTGTCACTGGAACTATAGCTTACAAATATAAGCTAGGGCCTTTATGCTAAATGTAAACAAGATAACTGTTTGCTGGAATTGAAACTTAAATAAGAACCAGAGGCTTTTTTCATAATAGGTAAAATGTCCAGGACACAACTGAAAAAAATTGTCATACCAAGAAAATCATAATTTTAATGAGAAAAGACAACCAACTGACACCAGTATTGAGATGAATCAAGTATTAAAGTTATATGACAAAGATTTTAAAACAGTCATCATAAAAATGCTTTAATAATCAATGAAAAATTCTCTTTAAACAAACCCCAAAAGTAGACAATATCTGCAAAGAAATAGAAGTTATAAAAATATATAACGTTTAAAACCCAAGAATACAAAAATAAGAAACTCAAGAAATAGACAAAACAAAACAAAAAATAAATTATGTTTCTACATACTGACAATCAACAGTCAGAAAAGAAAACAACAGCATCAAACATAATAAAATTCTTAGGAATAAACTTAAGCAAGGAGACAAAATACTTAAACATTGAAAACTACAAAATACAATGGAATATTACTCAGCCATAAAAAGAAACGAAATGGAGTTATTTGTAGTGAGGTGGATGGAGTTAGAGTCTGTCATACAGAGTGAAGTAAGTCAGAAAGAGAAAAACAAATACAGTATGCTAACACATATATATGGAATCTAAGGGGAAAAAAAAAAAGGTCATGAAGAACCTAGTGGCAAGACGGGACTAAAGACACAGACCTACTAGAGAATGGACTTGAGGATATGGGGAGGGGGAAGGGTAAGCTGTGACAAAGTGAGAGAGTGGCATGGACATATATACACTACCAAATATAAAATAGATAGCTAGTGGGAAGCAGCCACATAGCACAGGGAGATCAGCTTGGTGCTTTGTGACCACCTAGAGGGGTGGGATAGGGAGGGTGGGAGGGAGGGAGATGCAAGAGGGAAGAGATATGGGAACATATGTATATGTATAACTGATTCACTTTGTTATAAAGCAGAAACTAACACACCATTGTAAAGCAATTATACTCCAATAAAGATGTTAAAAAAATAAATAAATAAATAAAATTAAAATTAAAATACCTCCTCCTAGGAAAAAAAAAAGAAAACTACAAAACACTGCTGAAATACATGTAAAAAGACAAAAATAAATGGAAAGAAATTCCATGATCATGGATTGGAAGACAATGTTGTTAACATGTCAATACTTCCCAAAGCAATATAGAGACTCAATACAATTCCTATCAAATTCCCAATATTTTTTTTTTTTGCAGAAAAAGGAAAATATGATTGTAAAATTCACATGCAAACTCAAAGGACTTGGGATAAGCAAAACAATCTTGAAAAAAAAAAGAGAGCAAAGTTTGAAAACTAGTGTTTTCCAATTTTAAAACTTACTACAAAACTACAGTAATCAAATAGTGTGGTACTGGCATAAAAACAGGCATATAGACCAGTGGAACAGAATAGAGATATCCCAAATAAACCCCACCTGTACTGTCAAATTACTTTTGACAATATTTCCAAGACCATTCAATGGGAAAAGGACAGTCTTTTCAACAAATAGTGCTGGGAATACTGGATAGTCACATGCAAAAGATTAAAATTGGACCCTTACAAAACATACATATGCAAAAAATAACTCAAAGTGGATCAAAGATCTAAATGTAACAGCTAAAACTATTAGAAGAAAATATAGAGAAAAAAGCTTTATAACATTGGATTTGGCAATGATGTCTTGGATATGACAACAAAAGCACAGAAAACAAAAGAAAAATAAATTGGGCTTCATTAAAATTAAAAACTACTGTACATCAAATGACATCAAAAGACTAAAAATCATAAGAATGGGAGAAAATATTTGCAAATGATATATCCAATATGATTAATATCCAAAATGTGGCAAGAAATCTCACAACTCAACAACAAACAACCTAATTCAAAAATAGGCAAAGGACTTGAGGAGGCATTTCTCCAAAGAAGATATACAGAGGGCCCATAAGCATATGAAAAAATGCTCAAGATCACTAATTATTAGGAAAATGCAATCAAAACCACAATAAGATACCACTTCACACCCATTAATAAAGCTATTATTAAATAAATATAATAATAAAGAAAGAAAATATAGTATTGGTGAAGATGTGGTGAACTTGCACCCTGTGCATTGCTGTTCGGACTGTAAAGTGTGCAGCCACTGTGGAAAATAGTATGATGATTCCTCAAAAAATTAAACATAGAATTGCCATATGATTCAACATTCTACTTCTAAGTATATACTCAAAATTGAAAGTAGGTACTCAAATACTTGTATGCCTATGTTTATTGCAGCATTAGTCACAATAACCAAAAGGTGGAAACAACTCAAGTATCCATCAATAGATGAATAGATAAACAAAATATTGTATATACAAATAATGGAATATTGTTCAACCATAAAAAGGAATGAAGTTCTGGTACATGGTACAACATGGAGATCATAACAAATTAAATAAGCCAGACACAAAAGGACAGATATTCTATAATTCCACTTAAATAAAATATACAGAATAGGCAATTTTATAGAGGCTAAAAGTAGAATAGTCATTTCCAGGAGCTTCTAGGTGGAGACAATGGGGAATTATTGTTTAATAGGTACAAAGTTTCTATTTGAGGTCATGAAAATACTTTTGATATAGATAGAGACATTAGTTGCACAAAATAAAAATGTAATTAATGTCACTGAATTGAACACTTAAAAATGGTTAAAATTAAAATGGCAAATTTTTTGTTACATGCATTTTACCAAAATAAAAAAATTTAAAAAAGGTACTTCACATAAACCCTGTACTCTAGTTATAAGGTTGTGTTCATGAGTACATGTTAATAATTTTGATATTGATATTAATGTCAAAATTTGAATATATATAACCATTAAATAAATGGATATCTGAATGTGGAAACTAGGTTTTTCACCATTGAAGTGAGAGTTTACAGATAAGCAAGGAGAGTAAGCTAGAATGATCCATTTGGTAATGGATTAGAATTGGAAATATCAGTATGAACTCATGTTTAGCTTATTATAGATACAGATGGTTACATAGAGACATATTTATAGATAGGAGTATATTTGAGTTAGTATACACACATATATTTTCTTGCTCTGTCACCTAAAAAGGTCTAGAGGCAATGACACAAGATAAATATTTAAGTGTTCATACTTATTTGAATAATTGATTGAATAAATTAATAAATGGGGGCAGAGACAAATCTCCCATTCAGAAAATATTAAAATAATTTATGTAAATATTACACACTCAAGGAGGAGGAGTATAACTTCCCACCCTTTAAGTGTGGGCTACACAGAGTGACTTCCTTCCAAAGAGGAAAAGGGAAAAAAGAGTATGAAAAAGTGGGAAACAAGAGTAGTTTTACTAGTGGAGAAACCTGGCCAATATTACCTCACCCAGATGATTGAGGTCAGCATCAATAGTCATAATAATTGTAATGATGTACGTACTCTTGATACAATGTGGTGAAAATACAACTTAACCTCTGTGGACTTGAATAGCCCATAATCCTAATTTCAACATGATTTAAAAAAATAAAATAAAACAAATTCCAGTAATGAAACATCCTTCAAAATACCTTACCAATAATTCTCAAAACTGTCAAGGTCCTCAAAAACACGGAAAATCTGAGCAACTGCCATAGGCACAGGTTACTTAAAGAGACATGTCAAATAAATGTAATGTGATATCTTGTATGGGCTCCTGGAACACACACAAAAAAAGACGTTAGGTAAAACAAAGAAAATTTAAATAAACTACTGGCTCATTTATTTTAACAAGTATATTATACTGAAGTAAGATATTAATAATAGGGAAATTGGGCATGGTATATATGGGAATTCTATTTACTATCTGCTCAATTTTTCTCTACACTTAAAACTGTTCTAAAAATTTTTTTAAAGAGCAAAAAAAATAAAATACTCAAATAGAGAGTTTTATAAAAAAAAAAAACTCATCTCAAATTTAATGACATAGGAAGATTTAAAGAGAAAGAGGAATATACGTATAACACTCCATCCACCAATATCAGAATAAACATATTTTCAAGTGACCATGAAGCATTCACCAACACAGAACATACCCTGGAGTGTAAAGCTGAAGTCAACAATTATTTTTACAAGTTAAAGCATAGTATATTCTTTGACCATAATGGAATCAAACTACAAAATATTACCAAAAAGACAACAGAAAAATTTAAACACTCTGACATTAAATAACATATTTTTAAATAATTCATTTGTCAAAAATTGTCTCAAAGAAAATGGAAAACATATATGAAAGTGATTTAAATGAAAGTACAACATATCAAAACATGTCTGATATAGCTAAATCTGTGCTGAGAGACAAATTTATCTCATTAACTGCTTAGTGGAGTGTTTTCCAGCACCAGCAACCAATTCTCTGAGGACAGTAACTTGATGTCCTACAAGTCAATTTACTCCTGTCACTAACTACAGTCAGCTCACAATATTTCCATCCATAGTTAGTTGAATCTGAAGATGTGAAATCCATTATATGGAGGAAAAACTGTATTCATTGTTTTATGCCATTTTATATAAGGGACTGAGCATCTGTGGGTTTTGGTATCCTGGGCTATTTGAAACAATTCCCCATGGATACCAAGGGATGACTGTACCAGGAGTTAGGATAGACCCTAGAGGTCAAGGGCTCAAGACTGTTCCCACTTTTGATGCCAAGTCACAAGTCCCAGGTTGTCACTGGTACTTCTGACTGGCTGGCTGTAAATTGGGGGTTTCCATTACCCTTCCTCCTAGGTTTGATCATTTACTAGAATGGCTCACAGGATTCAGGAAAATACTTAAATTTACCAGCTTATTTAAAAGGCTACAACTCAGGAACAGCCTGAAGAGAACAGGAAGAGATACACAAGGCAAAGAATTGGAGGTGAAGGAGTGTATGCAGCTTCCATATTCTCTCTGGACATGACATCTTCTGAGCATGGTGATATATTCACCAACCCAAAAGGTCACCAAATTATCTCATTCAAGTGTTTTTACGGAGCTTAATCTCCAGCCTTCCCCTCTCCCACTTTCCTGAACAAAGGTCAGTGAATGAAACTGGACATTCCAACTCTAATTATTTGCCCTTTCTGGTGACCAGCTCCACCCTGAGGCTATCTAGGGGGTCCCACCCTAAGTCACCCTGTTAGCGTAAACTCAGGTGTGATCTAAAAGGGCTCATTATTGATAACAAAGACACTACTATCATTCAGGAAAATTGAAGGTCTTTAGGAGTTCTGTGCAAGAAACCATAGGCAAATACCAAATATGTCTCTTATACTACAGCTAGAAAAGAGGAAAGATATCAAATCAATAGTCAAAATTCCTACCTCAAGAAAGTAAAAAAATGGAGAGCAAAATAACACCAGTGAAACCAGAGGGAAGGAAATAATAAACATAAAAGCAGAAATCAAGGAAATTAAAAACAAGAAAACAAAGAAAATTAATTTAAAAATAGGTCTTTCAAAAATTAGCAAAATTGACAAATTTCTAGATAGATTGACAAAAATAAACAGAGAAGATGTAAACTACCATTATCACAAATGAAACAGAAATACAACAAAGCCTGCAGTTGAATAAACAATAATTTTAAAATACTAAAAAAAAATTAAAAAAATGAACCAAGTTCAAGAAAACCACAATTACCAAAACCCTACCAAGATAAAATAGATAACAATATTAGTTCTATAACCATTAGAGAAATTAAACTAATAAGTAAAATGTTATTTAAAATGTCATCTTCAGGTACAAATGATTTTACTATTTCAAATATTTCTGCAAAGCATATAGGAGAATTAATTCCAACTTTACATAATCTGTTCCATAAAATAGAAAGAGACACTTCCCTATTTATTTTAGGAAGTCAGTCTTATGTTGATACCCAAACCCTAAAAGACATCATTAAAGTCCAAAACTACAGATTAACATGTATCATAAATATAGACAGAAAATTCTTAACAAAATATTAGCAAATTGAACACAACAACACAAAAAGAATTATACACTATGACCAAGTGTGATTTATTCTGGTTAAGTAAGTTGGTTGAACATTTGAGAATCAAACTATATAATCAATCATATCAACAGGCTAAAAAAGAAAACTCATGTGATTATATCAATTGATAGAGAAAAAGGATTTCACATAATTCAATAACACTCATGGAAAAAAAATTACCTCTACAAGTTAGAATTTGAAAGGAAGCTTCATATCTTGACAAAGAGCATCTGAAAAAGTTAACATCTTAACAGCATACATTATAACATACATTATTAGCACTAACATCATACTTAATTGTGAAAGACAATACTTTCAGGAATGAGGCATTCTCACAACTCTTATTCAACATAGTATTGAACCTCTTAGCAATGAATAAGGAAAAAATAGGAATAATAGGTATATAGACTGGTAAGGAAGAAATAAAACTCTATGTGCAGAGACATGATTGTCTATATAGGAAATCCTAGTGAATCTACAAAAAGAAAAAGGGAACGACTATAACTAATAATTGAGTTCATCAAGTTTACAGGATACACAATCATCACACCAAAACTAATTGCATTTATATGTACCAACAATGAACCTGTAGAAACCATCATGAAAAGTGCAATATCATTGTACATCAACTATATCTCAATTCAAAAAGTATAATATAGTTTACACTATATCTAAAGAAAATCAAATACTTGGGTGTACACACCAAAACATGTAGAAAGTCTGTATGCCAATAATTACAAAGTGCTGATAAAAGAAATCAAAGAACTAAATAAATGGTGTGACATCACACTTATAGATGGAAAGACTCAACATGTTAAAGATATCAGTTCTATACTAAATGATTTATAGATTTAGTGAATTTCAAATTAAAGCCTTAACAGGTTATTTTTAAGACACAGACAAGTTTAATCAAAAATTTATATTGAGGAAGTGATATTTGCATAAATGGTAAAGACCTTTAAAAAAACTCCTCGGAAAACAACAAAAACAACAAAACAAAAAATGTAAACACTAAAAATTATCAAAATCAACTATCAGAATTCTGGATAATTAACCAAAACAGAATCCAAGGAACATTTTTTCAAGAAAAATAGTTGAATCTCAGTAACAGAGCAAGCTTTGTGACATTTTTACTTACCTTCTTCCCATCCCTCTTTCCCCAATTTCATGGGGGCCTTGAAAAGTAAACAAGCAACAAATAGTTGTGGTCTAACTAGTCTAATTAGCCTAGCAGCCTACCAGCCACGGGAAAAAGCAAAAAGCTTTGGAGCATGCAAAAGTATCTTTATCTATTTGACTTGACTCAGATCTCACATAGTGGGAAAGGTATCCCGCCCCAGAGGAATTTGTCAAAAGCAATCAGTGAAAATTGCAGCTACCTAAAGTGGAGATAATAGTTAAGGAAAAGAAGGAATAAATCCAAAAACTTAAAGGAAAAGCTGATTAATCAGATGCACATAATGTCTTTGAAAATCTCTGACGTGTTCATGGGAATCTAGAAGAACACATACACACACATATGGCTGTATACATGCACAGAAAAGAACTGAGAGGGGCCCTAAACTTTCAACTTTAGCTTACTTTAGACTCAGTGCAAGCAGAAAGTAAAGGTGAAGTCAGAGCAGTCAACTGCCTGGTGGAATGTTGAAGGTATGTCACAATATACACACAGCCCTTTGGAAAAGATTAAGAGACTTATTAGTTCCAGACATTTAGTAAAATATCTGTTTAATTATTAGCTGTCCTCTAAGCTACCTGATCAGAAACTTTGGTGGTCACATACAACAAAGACTATAGACCTTAAACAATTATTTCAGGGAAGCCACAAAGAAATAAACAACAGGAGCTGCAACAAAAACAATAAATTACAGCTTCACCAAACCCTAGAGAGAAGGAAGAATATAATTTATAGAGTTTCCGTATTATGTTATTTTAAATGACTTGTTTTCAACCAAAAATTACAGGCAAAGAAATGAGAAAGTGTGGCTCATACACAGACGGAAAAAAAGGTTCTCAAGAATACCCAGTCATTAGATACACTGACAAAGACTTTACATAGAATACTTAAATATGTTTAAACACTAGAGAAAAATATATCTAACAAGCTAAGGAAAAAGTATTAGAATGACTTCTCACCAAAGATAGAATACAAATAGAGAAAATTTTTTCAAGTAGAAATTCTGAAGTTGAAACTACAGAAATTAAAATAAGAAAAAAATTACTAGAGAGGCTCAAAAGCAAATTTGAGCAGACAGAATAAAGGATCAGTGAGCTTCCAGATAAATGAAATGAGATTGTTCAGTCTGAGGAAAAGATAAATAAATAAATAAATATTAAGTGAAAAGATGGTGGATTTTACAAAACATTTAAAGAATTAATGTCAATTCTTCTCAAACTGTTTCCAAAGAATTGAAGAGAGGGACACTCTCAAACTCATCTTACAAGATCCATATCATCCTGATACCAAATAAGGACACTACTAGAAAACTACAGATTAATATCCCTGATAAATATAAACGCAAAAATTATTAACAAAATACTAACAAACCAATTTCAGCAGTACATTAAAAGGATCATTCACCATAATCAAGTGAAATTTATCTGTGGGATGCAAGGATGATTCAACATATGTAAATCAATCCATGTGATATACTGCATTAATAGGATAAAAGAAAATAATAGTACTATCATCTCAATAGACACAGAAAAAGCATTTGGCAAATTTCAACCTCTGTTCATGATAAAAATAAAACAAACAAACAAAAATTAAATTAGGTATAGAAGAAACATATCTCAACATAAATAAAGGCCATATATGACAAGCCCACAGCTAACATTATACACAATGGCAAAATTTTGAAAGGTTTTTCCCTAAGATCAGAAAAAAGAGGCATGCCCATTCTCACTACTGCTATTCAACATAATGCTTAATGTCCTAACTTGAGCAATCAGGCACAAAAAAGATATAAAAGATATCAGAATTGGAAAGGAATAAATATAAATGTCTCTATTTGCAGATGACATAATTTTATGCACAGAAAATCTTAATCATAAAATCAAAATCTATTAGAACTAAACTACAAAATCAAGAAAGTTGCAGGATAAAAAATTAACATAATCAAAAAATGGGCAGAAGACCTAAATAGACATTTCTCCAAAGAAGACATGCAGATGGCCAACAGACATTAAAATATGCTAAACATCACTATTACTAGAGAAATGCAAATCAAAACTACAATGAGGTATCACCTCACACCAGTCAGAATGGCCATCATCAAAAATCTACAAACTATAAATGCTGGAGAGGGTGTGCTGAAAAGGGACCCCTCTTGCACTGTTGGTGGGAATGTAAATTGATACAGCCACTATGGAGAACAATATGCAGGTTCCTTAAAAAACTAAAAATAGAACTATCATATGACCCAGAAATCTACTACTGGGCATATACCCAGAGAAAATCATAATTCAAAAAGATACATGCACCCCAATGTTCATTGTAGCACTATTTGCAATAGCCAGGACATGGAAGCCACCTAAATATCCAACAAGAGAAGAATGGATAAAGAAGATGTGGTACATATATACAATGGAAAATTGCTCAGCCAGAAAAAGGAACAAAATTGGGTCATTTGTAGAGACATGAATGTACCTAGAGACTGTCATATAGAGTGAAGTAAGTCAGAAAGAGAAAAACAAATATTGTACATTAACACATATATGTGGAATCTAGAAAAATCGTATAGGTGATTTATTTGCAAAGCAGAAATAGAGACACAGATGTAGAGAACAATCGTATGGATACCAAGGGAGAAGGGAGAGTGGGATGAATTGGGAGATTGGGATTGACATATATACACTGTTAATACTATGTATAACATAGATAACTAACGAGAACCTACTGCATAGCTCAAGGAAATCTACTCAGTGCTCTGTGGTGACCTAAATGGGAAGGAAATCCAAAAAAGAGGGGATATATTTATAGATATAGCTGATTCACTTTGCTGTACAGTAGAAACTAAACAACATTGTAAAGCAACCATACTCAAATAAAAATTAATTTAAAAAAATAGAAAAAAAAATCAATAGTGTCTCTATACAGCAACAACAAATTTTCTGAAAAAAAATATTGGAACCATTTACAATTGCATCAAAAACAATAAAATAGTTAGGAATAAATTTAGCCAAGGACATAAAAGATCTCTGCTCTGAAAACTAGAAAATAATGAGGAAGGAAAGTGAAGAAAACACAAATAAATTGAACGGTATCCCATGCTCACGAATTGGAAGAATTACTCTTGTGAAAAAGTTAATAATACCAAAATCCATATATAGATTCAATGCTATCCCTACCAAGGTACAAATGCCATTTTTTATAAAAATAAAATAAAATAAAAACTTTAAAAATTTTGTGGAACCACAAAAAATCCTGAATAGCCAAAGGAATCCTGAGAAAGAAGAACAAGGCAGGAGGCATCACACTTCCTGATTTCAAGCTATACCATAAATCTATAGTAATTAAAACAATATGGTACTGGCATAAAAACAGACAAATATACGAATGGAACAGAATTGAGAGCCCATAAAAAATCCAAGCATATATAGTCAACTAATATTTGACAAGATAAACTGTTGTAAGTGGTGACAGCCACTATGGAAAATAATACAAAGATTCCTCAAAAAATTAAAAATAGATCTTCTATATATTCCACAATTCCACCTCTGGGAATATAACCAAATGAAAGAAAAACACTAACTCTGAAAGATGTCTGCATCCCCATGTTCATAGAGCATATATTTATTATTTTGAGACATGGAAACAACCTACATGTCCATTGATGGATGAATGAATGAAGAAGTTGTGGCATAAATATATAAAAGGGAATATTATTCTCTCATAAAAGTAAGGAAATCCTACCATTTGCAACATCATAGATGGACCTTGAAGTCATTATGCTAAGTGAAATAAGTCAGAGAAAGACAAAAACTGTATGATTTCACTTATATGTGCAATCTGGAAAAAAAATATATAGGAAAAGAGATCATATTTGTGGTTGCCAGAGATAGGAGATGGGGGAGGGAGAATTGGAGGAAGGTGGTCAAAATATACAAACTTCCAGTTATAAGATAAATAAGTATTAGGGATATACTGTACAACATGATGACTATAGTTAATACTGTTGTATGATTTATATGAAAATTGTTAAGAGACTAAATATTGAGGTCTCATCAAAAGGAGAATTTTTTTTCTTTTCTTCTTGTTGTATCTATATCAGATAATGGGTATTAACTAAACCTATTACAGTAATTATTTCATAATATATGTGAATCAAACTACCATGCTGTAGTCTTTAGATTATACAGTGATGGATGTCAATTATTTCTAAATAAAACTGGAGGAAAAGAAAAAAAGAAAAACAAAAGAAAGACTTACTGTTTTAACACCAAAGGCTAACTACATTGAAAAAAATTGTTCTAATTCTATTCAACGCACAGAAAAGAAAATTCAATAAAAAAGATATTTGATTAAAAAAAAAGATTAAGTGAAATAAGCCTCAGAAACATTTGGGAAATAATCAAGTGTACTACCATGTACATAATGGGAGTGTCAGTAGGAGAATAGAAGGAAAAGAGAGTAGAAAGAGTATTTGATGAGGTTGACATGTACACACTACTATATTTAAAATAGATAACCAACAAGGATCTATTGTATATCACAGGGAACTCTGCTTAATATTCTGTAATAACCAAAATGGGAAAAGAATTCAAAAAAGAATTGTATGTATAACTGAATCACTTTGCTGTACACCTGAAACTAACACAACATTGTTAATCAACGATGATCCAGTATAAAATAAAAATTAAAAAATAAATAAAATAAAATACTTATATAAAAAATAAAGAGTATTTGAAAAAATACTGGATAAAAACTTCCCAATTTTGATGGAAAACATTAATTTAAACATCCAAGAAGCACAAAGAAATCCAAAGAGGATAAACTGAAAGAGATTCATGTCTAGACACATCATAAACCAGCTATCAAATTCAAAGACAAAGGTAGAATATTGAGATCAGCAAAGGAGGGGGCTCCAAGAAGAGCTTTTAAAACTGTTAAGTGAGATACAGGACATTTTATATCGGAAAAGAAGCAATCTTTCAAGAAGAGAGAACAATTATAAACAAATAGGCACCTAACTATGGTGCCTCAAAAAAAGTGACAAAATTGAAGGGCGAAATAGACAATTCAGGAATAATATTTGGTGATTTCAGTTCTCTGATTTCTATAAAAGAACAGTTAGACAGATGATCAAAAAAGTTATAAAGGACTTTATAATACTATAAACTAACTGTAACTGAAATATACCCCACAACAACAGATGACACATTCTTCTCAAATGCACATAGAAAGCTCTCCAAAATAAACCATATGTTAGGACATAAAACAAGTTTGAATCAATTGAAAGTACTGAAATTGTACCAAGTATGTCCTCCAACTGCAATGGTATAAAATTAGAAATAAACAATAGAAGGAATGAGGGAAATATTTTAAAATATGTGCAAATTAAACAATAGAATTCTAGATTACTAACTAGTCAAAGAATAAATCACAAGGAAATTAGAAAATACTTTGAGTTGAATGAAAACAAACACATAATGTATGAAAATTTATTTCAAGCAGCTAAATCAGTGTTTATGGGGCAACTTATAGAGATAATAATTGCCTACATTTAAAAAGAACAAAGATTCAAAATCAATAACTCAATCATAAATAATGTGGGGAAAGCCAGGCAGCTACATACAAAAGAATGAAATTACATGATTTTTATACACCACACACACACGCACACACACTCACACACGCACACAAACTCAAAATGGATTAAAGACTTAAATGTAAGACCTGAAACCATAAAACTCCTAGAAAAACATATAGGTAGTATAAAGTTGGTATAATTCTTAGCAATTTTTTTTGGATATATCTCCTCAAGCAAGGTAAACAAAAGCAAAAATAAACAAATGGGACTCCATCAAATTCAAAATCCTCTGCACAGCAAAGGAAACCATCAACAAAACAGCAACCTACTAAATGGGAGAAGATATTTTAAAAGATACATTAGATAAAGTGTTAATACTGAAAATGTATAAAGAGCTCAGACAACTCAATATTAAACAAAATCTAATTAAAAAATAGATAGAGGAACTGAATAGACATTTTTTCCAAGGATGACATGAAGATGGCCAACAGACACATAAAAAGATGCTCAACATCACTCATCCTCAGGAAAGTGAAAATCAATTTTTTAAATGAAAAAGCAAAAATGGAAACCACAATGAGCTATCACCTCACACCTGTCAGAAAAGCTATTTTCAAAAAGACAAGAAATAAACAAGTATTTACAAGAATGCGGGGAAAAGGGTACACTTGTACTACACCCCTGGTGGGAATGTAAAATGTTACAGCCACTAGGAAAACAGTATGGAAGTTTCTCAAAAACTTAAAAATAGAACTACCACACAATTCAGAAATTCTGCTCCTGGGTGTTTTTCCAAAAAAACAAAAACACTAATTCAAAAAGATATAGGCACTCCTATGTTTATTGAAGGACTATTCACAATGGCCAAGTTATAGAAGCAATCTAAGTGTCCATGGATTGATGAACAGATAAAGATGTGGTATATATATACAAGGGAATGTTACTCAGCCATTAAAAATAATTTTAAAAATCTTGCAATTTTTGACAACATGAATGGACCTAGAGGTTATTATGCTATTGAAATAAGACAGAGAAAGACAAATACCATATGATTTTATTTATAAGTGGAGTATAAAAAACAAATAAAAAACTATAAAACAAAAACAGACTCAGAGATACAGAAAACAAACTAGTGGTTTCTGGAGGGGAAGGGGGTAGATCAAACCAGGCAAAACATTCCCTTAACTCAAAGCTTAATCCAGAGCAAGCTCTAATTCTCTTCCATTCTATGAAGTTGATCTAACTAAGATAATTAATGAAGGTGGCCACACTAAACAATAGATTTTCATTGTAGACAAAATAGCCTTCTACTGGAAGAAGATGCCATCTAGGACTTCCATAGCTAGAGAGAAGTCAACGCCTGTGGTTTCAAAGCTTCAAAGGACAGGCTGACTCTCTTGCTAGGGGTTAATGAAAATGGTGACTAAGTTGAAACCAATGTTCATTTACCATTCCAAAAATCCTAGGGCCCTTTAGAATTATGCTATATCTGCTCTGCCTGTGCTCTGTAAATGGAACAACAAAACCTGGTTGGCAGCACATCTGTTTACAACATGGTTTACTGAATATTTTAAGCACAGTGTTGAAATCTATTGCTTAGAAAAAAAAATTAAAAAGTTTACTTTCAAAATATTATTGCTCATGGGCAATGCACCTAGTCACCCAAGAGCTCTGATGAAGATGGATAATAAGATTAATATTGTTTATGTGCCTGCTAACAAAACAACCATTCTGCATCCCATGGATAAAGGAGTAATTTCAATTTTCAAGTCAATATTTAAGAAATAAATTTTCTAGTGCTATAGCTGCCATAGATAGTGATTTTTCTGATAGTTCTGGGCAAAGTAAATTGAAAACCTTCTGGAAAGGATATACCATACAGATGCCATTAACATTTATGATTCATGGGAAGAGGTCAAAATATCAACATTAATAGGAGTTTGGAAGAGGTTGATTCCAACCCTTGTGGTTGACTTTGAGGGTGTCAAGACTTCAGTGCAGATATGGTGGAAATAGCAACTAGATTAGACGAGCCTGAAATGTGACTGAATTGCTGCAATCTCATGGTAAAACTTGAACAGATGAGGAGTCACTGCTTATAGATGAGCAAAGAAGGTGGTTTCTTGAGATGGAATCTACTCCTAGTGAAGATGCTGTGAGGATTGATGGAATGCCAAAAAAGGACTTAGAATATTACATAAACTTAGTTGATAAAGCAGTGGCAGAGTTTGAAAGGATGGACTCCAATATTGAAAGAAATTCTACTGTGGGTGAGATGCTATCAAACAACATTGCATGCTGCAGAGAAATCATCTTAGAAAGGAAGAGTCAATCAACATGGCAAACTATTGCTGTCTTATATTAAGAAATTGTCACAGCCATCCCAACCTTCAGCAATCACCACCCTGATCAGTCAGCAGCCATCAACATTGAGGCAAGACCCATCACCAACAAAAAGATTATGATTCATTAAAGGCTCACATGATGGTTAGCATTTTTTAGCAGTAAAGTATTATTTAATTAAGGTATGTTCTTTTTTAAAGACATAATGCTATTGCACACTTAATAGGCTGTGGTATAGTGTAAGCATAACTTTTATATGCACTTTTATATGAAAGCAAAAAAAAATCATGTGACTATCTTAATTGAGATATTTGCCTTATTGAAGTGCTCTGGAACTAAACCAGCAATATCTCCAAAGGTCATAAATAGAACTTATTACACTCAATAATTTGGTATATGAGAAGGTTTTAATTTTAAATGATTGTGGATCTGATGAATTGCTCAATATATATTATTGGAAACAGGATAGTTTTCTAAAAAAAAAATCAAGTTTGATTGTTACCTGAGCTTACAACAAGATAAATGCTATGTAGACTAAGTATGTAAATGTAAAAATAAAATAAAGACTCTAGAAGGAAACCAGAATTATTTTTAATACAAACAAAGTAAAATATTGAAATGTGGCACAAAAGCTAGAAATCATACAATAAACTGAAATAATAGATATAATTTTTGATTTTTAAATCTTTTTCAGGTCTGTTTTATTTTACTAATATTTAATAGACATGTCATAATGTTGAATATGCTATAAGAATATGAGAAGAATGAGAACCTAGAATATTTTATCATATGGAAAAACTGAGGATAAGAGTCTAGGTTACTTGCCCAAGTTCACAAAATTAGTCAGTTATAAAGCTGAAACTCTGTGATTATGAGGTCTTTGATCATATCTGGTTTTGGTCACAAGTGTATTAATAATCAGAGCTTGGCACAGTTCCTGGCATACAGTAGTGATTTAAAAAATATGTCTTAAATATATGATATACGAAATATCTATAAAGTGAGAAAAAAAGTCTAAAATAATTTTACTTCTACCTACCACTCTAAACTTACTTCATACCACTCTGCATGACTTTCTGTGTTCTAGCCATACAAGCCACTTTCAATCTGCAAAAGTGCCAAGCTCCATACACAAAAGTGGAACTGTATGTTTTCTGTTCTCTTTGCCTGGAACACTCAACCTAATTCATTTCTACTCATTCTTCAGCTCTCAAGTCAAACACTTTTTCACAAGAAAGCTTTCTCTGACATACATGATGACATCAAATTATGCAGTGACATGTTCTAAAAAACATGCATATATCTTCTTTGTTGAAGCCCTCATCATATATAAAATTTTATATCTATGCATGAATTTAATTAATGTGAAGTCCTCTCACTAAACTGAACATCCATGAAGGTAGAGACTGTCTTTGCTCCCTATTATAATGTCATTTCTTATCCTGAAATACAGTATTTAACAATTGGTTATTGAGTTCATGACAAGATTTAGGTTTATTACTAAAAGTTAAGCTAGGAAAAGGAAAAGGCGATTTGACAGATATTTATAAAATGTCATATAAATACAGCTTTATAAAAATAATTTGCCAAAATTCAGACCTATTAGCAGTATTTGACACAGTTGATCAATTTCTACTCTTGAGAATACCTTATATATTTGGCTTTCAGAATACATAGTCTATTCATTCTCAATACTCACAGACCACTCATTTTCAGTGTCCTTTGTTAGTTCTTCATCAACTTCTCAGTTTCTAAATATTGCAGTTCTCTATGCCATACCTTGGTTCTCTGTCTACAATCATATTCTTGGACAGAAGAAAAAGGGTGGAGCTTAAAAAAAAAGTATTCAAAGATATGATGACTGAAAATATTTCAAATTTACAAAAAGATTCAAGAAGCTATGTAAACCAGAAATAGGATAAACTCAAATAAATTCACGTAATAGCACATCATAACAAATTTCTAAAAAGTAATGATGAAAAAAGTTGAGAGCACTTAAGAAAAAATAATTCACTACATACAGAAGGATAATTTGAATGACAGTGGGTTTATCATTTGAAACTATGGAGAACAGAAGGCAATAGCACAGTATTTTTCAAGTGGTAAAAGAAAACAACTGTCAACCCAGAATTCTATATTCAGAAAAACCATCTCAAGACATTTTCAGATGTAGGAATCTTAGAAAACTTTTGCAGCAGTAGACCTACACCAAAAATAATGACAAATGGAATTTCTGTTAACAGAAAGGAAATGGAAAAAAGAAGAAAATGTGAAATATCAGAATGGAAGAAAGAATGTAGTATCCAAAAGTATAGGTTTTCCTTTTCCTTTTTAGTTTTCTAAATTATATTTGACAGTTGAAGGAAAAATTATTTTGTTCTAAATGTACATAATGTAAATATTCAAGTCAATTATTATATTGTAAATTGGGAGAGATAAAGCCACATAAAGAGAAGTGTTTTTCTATATTTCTCTCAAACTGGAGAAATGTCAACACCAGTAGACTGTGATAAGTGTAACATCTAGAACAACCACTAAACAATACAATACAAAGATGTGAATTCAAAAATGCTATAAATATATAAAAATAAAATTCTAAAAATGTGTTCAAGTAACCCACAGGAAGGGAGGCAAAAGAAAACACAGAAAAAAAAAATAGCCACCTTAAGCCCTACGTTATTAACAATTATGTTAAATGTAAATGATTTAAATACATCATTAGAAGACAGAGATTTGAAAAGTAAATTAAAAAAATAAACATGAACTTATTAAATACTGTCTATAAGAAATCACTTCAAATATCATTAGATAAAATTGAGAGTTAAAGAATAGAAAAACTATGCAAACATTAATCAAAACAAAATAGAAATGACTGTATTAATATCAGATAAAGTAGAATTCAGGAGACAGAAAATAAGGACATAGATTAACATTATATAATGATAAAAATTGATAATCCACTAGGAAAATACAGCAATCATATCTGTATATATACCAAACACCAAAGATAAAAAATTGATAAATAAAAATTGTTACAGCTGAAAGCCAAAAAAAAAATCCAAAATTTGTGATTATAGTTGAAGATGTCAACAATCTTCTCTTCTCTCAACAATTGATAGAATAATTATAGAGAAGATCAGCAGCAGCAGAGGTATAGAAGAACTCAACAACACTATAAGTCATCAGTATCTAAACTGTATTTATAGAACACTCCACCCCAAAACAGCAGAATATGCATTCTTTTCCAATAACCATATACCAGATGTTTCCAGAGCCCTTGGAATATATACCAAGATAGATACCCTGGGCCATAAAACAAACATCAACAAATTTAAAAGAATTTAAATGATAGAGAGTTTGATTCACACTCACAATGGACTCTAACTAGAAATCAACAACAAAAATATAACAGGAAAATCTCCAAATATTTGAAAACTAAACAACACAGATATATTAACATATGAGCCATGGAGGAAAACTCAAAAGAAATAAAATTTACATGTAACTGAATGAGACTGAAATACAAAATGTCAAAACTTTTGAGACATTGTTAAAGCAGTGCTGCCACAAAAATTCATAGCACAGAATTTGAACATTAAGAAAGAGGAAACATCTTAACTCAATAATCTGAGCTCCAACTACAAGAAAGTAAAAAGAAAGGTCAAATAAATCCAAAGAAAATAGAGGAAAGCAAATCATAAAAAGCATAAATCAATAAAATGTATAACAAAAAAGCAATAGGGAAAATCAATAATACAAAGAGTTGGTTCTTTGAAAAGTAAATTAAAATGACATATCTCTAACAAGAAAGAGAAATAAAGAAAATATACAAATTACCCATATCAGGAATAAAAAAGGGGATATCACTACATACCATACAGACACCAAAATGATAATAAAGAATAATACAAATAACCACATACATGAATTTAACAACTTAGATAAAATGGACCAATTCTTTGAAAAGCACAAACTACAACAACTCACTCAGTGTAAAATAGATGATTTGATTAGCTTGATAAGGAAACTAAATCTGTACTTAAAATCTGTCTCACAATAAAATCTCCAGGCCTAAATGGTTTCACTGGAGAATTCTACCAACCATTTAAAGAAGAATAAACAATAATTTTACACAATCACTTTCAGAAAGTAGAAAGGAAGGGAACACTTACCAATTGATTTTAGCAAGCCAGTATTTCCCTACCCAAACCACACAAAGATATAACCTAAACAAAACAAAACTATAGACCAATATCCCTCTTTAGATGCAAAAATCCTTAACAAAATATTAGCAAATAGAATTCAGTAATATATAAAAAGAATCATATCCACTATAACTAAGTGTGGTTTATTTCAAGTGTTCAAGGCTGGTTCAGTATTTGAAAATCCATTAGTGTAATGCAACATATTAACAGGCTAAGGAAGAAAAATCACATGATCATTTCAATCAATGAAAAATTTTTGATAAAATCCAATATCCATTCATGATAAAAATTCTCCATAACCTAAGAATAGTAGGGAAATTTTGAAAAAGAAGAATAAAGTGGAAGCAATCACCACCTGGTTATAAGACATTTTACAGATACAGTCAACAAGTCTGTGTGATATTAGCAGAGGAACAGACACACAGTTTAATATACAGAATGCAGAACCCAGAAAGAGACACAAGTAAACATGCATAACTGATTTTTGATAGTAGTACAAAATGAATTTAACAGAGGAAATATAGCCTTATCAACAAATGGCGCGGGAGCAACTGGACTTCCATAGGCAAAGTAATATACAAACGTAACATCATATCTTATTTTAAAATGTACCTCAATATGGACAATGGATTTCAATGTTAAAGGTAAAACTATAAAATACTTAGAAGAAAACAAAAGTAAGAATTTTCCAGACCTAGGTCTTAGCAAATAGTTCTTAGATATGATACAATAACACAATCCATGAAATAAAAACATCAGTAAATTAGACTTTATCAAATGTAAACAACTTGGCATTGTAAATAGTCTCTTAACAGACTGACAATGCAAGCTGGGGTTAACTATTTTCAAACCACATATCTGATAAACAACTCATATCTAGAGTATACAAAGAAGTCTCAAAACTGAAATGTAAAACAAGATACAAACACATACATACACAATGTAATTAGGAAATAGACAAAATACAGGAAGATATATTTCATTAAAGAGGATTTATGGATAACAAATACACACATGAAAAGATGTTCAACATCACTAGCTATCATGAAGATACAAATTTTATCATGATGTTATATTACTATGCACATATTAGAATGGCCAAAATAAAACACTGACAATACTAAATGCTGATAAAGATGTAGAAAGACTGGATCTCAAATATGTTGCTAGTGAGAATGTAAAATGTTACAGCTATTTAGGAAAGCAGTTTGGCAGTGTGTTAAAAAAACAAACACGTTACCAAACCAGGTTGGTTTTGCCTGATGCACGGCAAGCTAAAGTGCCAAGATATCGAGGTTTGAAGCAAAGGGAGAATTTATTTACAAGGCATCCAAGTGAGGAGACAAAAGAACAAATCTCAAATCCACCTCCCGGAAGACAAGGGGCTTGGGATATTTAGGGGATAAAGAATAAAGAAGCAGGTTGGTCTGGGACATGCAGAGCATAGAGAAAGGTGATTGGAAAAAGGTGCAGTAATCATTGTTCTGCACGTGTGTAACTGGACTACAGGACTCTGCACATTCGAGGGTGGTTTTAGGCCCTCTGATGTCAAAAGATCACCAAGGGGACACTCATGCATGCCGAGTTAAAGGATAGTTGGTCCTATCCAGTCTTAATAAGCTCAGCTTGAACTAGACACAGCTGACTCCCAGTTCCTGGAAAATAACTCCGGCAAACATCTTATTGTTTAAGCTAAGTGCCACTTGGAGCACATACAAGTCGCAAAACGACCTTGATTAGTGAAGGCAGGTGAAACGAATTTAACCCATGATTTCACACACACACTGTATGTCTCAGTCTGCTTGGGCTGCCATAACAAAATAATATAGACTAATGCTTAAACAACAGAAATTAATTTTCTCACAATTCTGGAGGCTGGAAATCCTAGAACAGAGTTCCAGCATTGAAGGGTTGTGTTGAGGTCTCTCTTCCTGGCTTGAAGACAACCACTTTCTTGCTATGTTCTCACATGACAGAGAGAGAGAGAAACAAGGGCCCTGCCTTCATGACCTCATCTAACCTTAATTACATCCCAAAGGCCCCATCTCCAAATACCATCATTTTGGGGTCATGGCTTCAACATACAAATTTTGGGGGAATACAAACATTCAGTCCAAAACACCATGTTACCCAGCAATCACATTTTTGGCATGTTTATCCCAGAGAAATGAAGGCTCATGCTCAAAAAACTTAAACACAGGCATACCACAAAGATATTGCATGTTCAGTTCTAGACTATTGTAATAAAGTGAATATTGCAATATGACGAGACACACAATTTTTTTGGTTTCCCAGTGGATATAAAAGTTATGTTTACACTATACTGTAGTCTATTAAATGTGCAATAGCATTATGTCTAAAAAAACAATGTACATGGCTTAATTTAACTTTCCAGTTAAGAAAATATAAATGTAAAGTGTTTAAACTATTTCTTTTTCATCTCTGACCATATCTTCACATATTCATTTCTCATTTATATTTTAGCTTGTGGTGTTTTATCAAAATTATTCTAAATGTGAATATATTGTTTGATAGTGAACTCTATGGATTAAACAAATTTAGCAAATGAAAGGTCCCCTGGAACCAGATTTACCACCTATTAAGAGTGAAGTAGCCCTTCATTTCTCTTAGATCTATAGTAAAAATGCTGCAATTTACTCTGTTGGAGTCTTTCAGATAGACAATAATTTGGAGCAATTTATTGGTCCAAAAGTCAAAAAAGAAGATAATTTGAAGAATAGTTAGAAGTCTTCTAGCATAGTGAACATTTCTTTACACACCTGGAACTTAGAGAAAATAAAATAGGATATAACTCCCAAACTAGTTACAATTGTCCAAAGAAATAAATTTCAAATTTCACATTTCTGTAGAATTCAGAAATGCACTGAAATTGAAATTAGTCCATTTTTTATCACAATTAGAAGAAATCAATTCTTCTCCCCACCACCTTTTCTTTTCTTTTTCTTTTTGGTAAAAGTTTTATCTAGCACATATTAGATATTGTTATTATAAATACCTTGATTTATTTTTAAGATTGAAAGAAAAATTCTAGAAATTAGAATCTAAATATTGCCAGACCTTTTTAGATAAAACAATATAAAAGAAATTTTATTTTGGTATTGCAAGCACATTACATTGCAAAATTCTCCCTTTTCTTCATTTTCAACTGAACAAAGTTAATAGCTCTGAAAATAGTTGGAGTGTGACTGCATACTATAGTCTGATAAATTCACTTAAAGTGTAATAATGTAACTGAACACAAGTTCACGTGCCTGATGCACAGCTAGGCCAGACAAACTGAAACATCAGAGTTTGGAGCAGAGAAAGGTTTTTTTGTAGAGCTGGACAAGGAGAATTCCTTTGGCTCATGCTTGAAAGACCTGAACTCCCTGATGGTTTTGAGGGAAAAGTGCTATAGGCAAAATTTGGGGTGAGGGCTGCAGGGTGTGTGACTTTCTTCTGATTGGTTGGTGGTGAGGTAACAGGGTGGTGTTCCAAGAATCTTGTGCTCAGCCTGAAATTACCATTTTCCACGTGGGAAGGGCCTTAGTTCCTGCAGAAGAATTCAAAGGCATGTTGAAATCACTGGAAGTGGCATAGAAAATCCCACAAAATGTGAAAGTGTGCTGACTTTTGTGTAGCATGAGAAATTACTGGAATAGAGAAAATAGGGGAAGACACAAAAAGGAATTTTGAAAAATAATACTAATATGAATACCAGTTTTATATTTTAAATTGAGACATCTCTGGATATCTAATTAGTATGACAAAATAAATATGATCACTGGTTTTAATTTGGATTTTTTAATTTTAATGTTTTCAAGGATATTTCTAACATCTAGTAAAATAGCCCACACCAGACACCATGTTTATTTTTAGTTTCCCTCCTTCCTTCTTTCCTTTATTCCTTTTTTTCTTTTCTTTCAGTATATTATAAATAGCATTATTGTTACTGCTTATGATGAAAATCATAGTTATTTCTTATATCTCAATGTTTGTTTGCTTGATTTTAAATAATCACTCAAATAAGTAAAGTCAAATAGCATGTGAGACAAAAATTCTAATCTAAAACAATAGAGATTAATGGAAAACATTTAAGAATCTCTTGATTCTGAAATACTTTTATAACACCTTGATGATTAAGCAATACATTTTGAGGTAGTACTCTATCGTGTCTTACTAAAGCTACAGGACAATAACATTAAAGGGATTGATAAGCTCATTTACCTTTGGAAGATAATAATAGTTACTTTGTTTTAAGAATTGAACAGTAGATATATATTTTCAGATATATATATATATATATATCTGAAGCTTTTAATCTAAGTCAACAAAAAAAGTATGGAAATTCTGAATGTTTATAGATCCAAAGGATTTGTGTGAATAGTAGTGATTAGCAGAAAGGTGGAGGAATTGTCACTTCCCAGATACACAGACCTTGGATTTTATGTCTTATTATTTCTTTTTTGCTACATTCATCAAGTCTCAAACATTCATCTTAAAAGTGAGGACCCTGTTCCACATAAACCAAAAGGAAGCAGAAATTTTTATTAACATAAATTTTCTATATTGAAGGCACAGTATTTCATTTATTACCAGAATTCATTCAATAGGGTTTATAAAGAAAAGATTTTGACAATGTTGGATAGAAAACCATTGTTAATATTGGAAGAAAGCTTTCATAAATTTTAAATATTAAAATCTATGTGTAACGATTAAGCTCTCTTTCTCACGGTAGTTGAGAAATATCGAACGTCTTATTTCCAGTTTGTGTGCTCACAGTATCCCAAAATAACAAACTCAAGCACAGGTGTTTGTGTAATTGTGATATATTCTGAACATTTTCTGTATTTAATTGCCCTCAAATCCATGCTTCCATCTATTTGGTAGTTTAGAGAAAATCATTTGACTATGTAACAGGAAAACATGGGACAAAACTAGCTGGTTTCAAATCAACTATAAATTTTATTGGCCTAGGGCTCTTTCTGGGTTCACATTCCTATTGTTTGACTGTTTATAATAATTTATAGGTTAACAAAGTCCAGTGAGTTCTATCAAAATAATGTATTTGAAAAAATTCTGAACATATTAATAAAATGTAAAGCCTTAGCTAGAAACCTGAATTCTTCCTACATTATAGAATTGAATATTATATTCAATTCAATAGTAAAAAACTCATGGAAATGGTAAAAGTCATTTATGACTGTATGTATTTATTTTATACACGTTCATCCAGAAAAATTGTTTGATTATTCAACTATGTCTATTGTATTCCAAATTTATCACCCAATCTTCAGTCTAAAGGAATTAAATATGCAATCACTGGACATTGAATACATCAAGGGTGGAAGAGAGAATACAAATACTTAACAAAAAGATTAGTTTTAAAAGGTTTCATAAACAAATTTGTATTTTTACTCATTGCGACACTAATATGACACTGTTATTATCTCTCAGTGGAACCCCTGAGCTTTCTGGACCCCCTCCAGAAATCCAGACAATATCCTAAACAATACAGCAATTTAGCACTCCCACTTGTTTTCCTCTCTTACTATCTGGAGGAGTTTATAGATAAAAGTATAAAGGATAGAGAGTTAATGGACTAGGCTTTACTAGGATGCTGACGTTATTTTTGAATGATTCTGTCCATTCATTTGTAGGAAGAAAACTATAGAACATTTTATGTCAATCCTTTCTCTTCAGAGAAAAAACACATTTTCTGTCCCCTCTATAATCTCTTGTGTTCTTTTCCTCTTTGGTTGAATCTGAAATTCCTTAAAATGAAGAATTGACTCATTAAATTAGGGAGCAATTGCACTGAGATAGGCAGAGATTTTGATGAGAGCTCTATCAAGCAGAGAGGTTTAATAGCAATACTGGGGAGAAGAAAGGAGAATGTTGGATGTTCACTTTGAGAGATAAAAGAATACTGTCTAAAGAACAAAAGAAGGAAATCTATACTCATTATACATCAACTAGAGCTGGTTTATTGACTAGACTTGGCACTGACTTCATTTTACATGTTATTCCCTCTTGATGGCTTTAGGAAAGAAAATAAAGGAATGTGATGCAATATAAACAAATTTCCACAGTATTCAGTAACTATGAAAACCAAAGTCTCCATGAGAGTTTGGCACCCATTATATATGGCAATATCTGTTGTAGGTGATATTTATGATAAAGATATTTTTCTTGTTTTTATGTATTTGAACTGGTTATATAAAGATATTACACAAAATATGAATTATACTTGGAAAAGTGAAAAAAATTCAGAAATATCATTTCAAAAATAGAGATTTTTATTTTCTAATTAAGATCCTAAGACATTTGGTTACATCTCTGCTGTTTTAAAGTTAAAATATGTCTTTCAAATTTCATGGTGCACTGTTTTTAAGGTTTTGTCATATGCTTGTAATATTCAGCTTATTTATATAATACTGATATTTCAGAAGGGGCATTCTATGGCTCATATTCTTTTGCTACAATTTTTTAAAAATTGTATCTTTTTTCTTACCTTTAATTAAGAATAATATTTCAAAATTAGTTATTACCAAATAACCAGATCACTTCTAAGTAATTAAAATTTTTATAATAGCCTTGGCTGCTCTATTTTCATTTTTGTTAAGGATAATACTCCATACGAATGCACTTAAAAATTCCACTATAGTGTAACCTTTATTCAGACAAAGAATTTTTCTTGTTTTCTGCTATATCCCCACATGCCTACATCAGTTTCTCCAACATTATAGGCAGTCGATATGTAGCTGTTGAATGAACACATGCTTATTACCAAAGGGTTGCTTTTAGTTGAAGATAAAGAATTTTAGAAGTCTTTTATTGCACAACTGGATACCAAAATGAAAAATAATGAAATTCGACCTGTATTTCACACCACATACAAAAAGTAATTCAATTTGGGTCAGGCACCCAAATGTAAAAGCTAAAACTGGAAACCTCTTAGAGGAAAATATAGGAGTAAATTCTTGACCTTGGATTAAGCAATGGTTTCTTAGACATGACACCAAAAGACTAAGCAACTGACTAAATAACCTGACTACATCAAAGTTAAAAACTTTTTTTTCAAGAAACTCCATAAAATAAAGTAAAAAGGCAACCCACACAATGGGAGAAAATATTTGCAAATTGTATATCCAATAAGGGAGTTTTATCTATAATCTATAGAAAACACAAAGCAACAGCAACAACAAAAAAGAACAAAAAACCCAATTTTTAAAAAAAATGTCTAAAAGATTTGAAAAGACATTTCCCTGAAAAAGATATACAAGTGTCACAAAGTACATGAAGAGATGCTAGATATCACTAGCCATTAGGAATATGCAAGTCAGAATTACAGTGAGATATCACTTTATACCTACTAGCTTGTCTATGCTCAACAGATAATAAGAAGTGTTGTGTAGGAAGTGGAGAAATTGGAAGTCTCATTTATTGCTGGTGGAATTGTAAAATAATGCAGTAACCTTGGAAAATAGTTTGATAGTTCCTCAAAATGTTAAACATAGATTTAACATATAACTTAGCAAATCCACATATATATCCAAGATAAATAAAAGTACATGCCCACACAAAAAAATGTGCATGAACATTTATAGAAGCATTATTTATAATAGGCAAAATGAGAAAAATCTACATTTTTATCAGCTAATGAATGGATTGACAAAATGTGATATATCCAGTGAAATACTATTCAGCAATAAAAATAAATGAAGTAATGATACATACTACAACATGGATAGACCTTGAAAACATTCTAAGTTAAAAGAGCTAATTACAAAAGACCAATATTGTAAGATTTCATTTATATAAGATATCCAGAATAGATAAATGTATAGAGACAGAAAGTAGATTAATGTTTGGTTGCCAGGAACTTGTGAGAGGGAGTACAAGACAGTGATGGATAATGGGTATGGAGTTTCTTTTAGATAATAAAACTGTTCTAATATCAGATAGTGATGATAGTTGCACAATTGTCTACCAAAAAACACTGAATTGTACACTTTAAAAGAGTGAATTTTGTGGTATGAAATATCTCAATAAAGCTGTTATAAGAAAATCACTTATTTGCTTCAAATATTTCAAAATAATTAAGAAAAAACTTGTTAAAATTTCTTTAGCACCAATACCTTGTAAACTTCTTGAGGACAGGACATATATTTTACTCATTTTTGCTCTCCTTCTTTTCCAACCCCCTCTATATGTAACAATGCTTTTTATTTAATAAGTGCTTAGTAAATATTTGATAAATGAGTGAAGACATGTCTTAAGGATGTCTTTACACAAAAAGGTACTTAAAGTTTCTGCATTTACACAAGGTATTCACAACAAAATATAAGACAAGAAAATTGGAGTTGATGTAGAGCTTCTAATTGCTTAAATACTGTGATGGGTAATTTTGTGTATCAACTTGGCTAGGCCACAGTAGCCAAATATTTGGTCCAGTAACAGTCTGTATGTCACTGTAAATTTATTTTTTAAATGAGATTAATATCTAAGTCAGTAGACTTTGAGTAAAGCAGTTTACCATCCATCTTGTGTATAGGCCTCATCCAATCGTTGAAGGCCTTAAGAAAAAAAGACTGAGGTCCCTGAGGAAGAGGGAATTCTGCCTTCAGACTGCCTTTGGACCTGAGATGCAATATCAACTCTTCCCTGGGTTTCCAAAATGTCCTGCTTTGGATACCTTGGAATTGAGAGTTTCCACAATTTTGTGACCCAATTCCTTAAAATCAATCAATCAATTGATCTCTTTCTGTATGTGTACACACACACACACACACACACACACACAAACACAACCTATAGGTTCTGTTTCTCTGGGGAGCTTTGACTAATAAAAACACTGAAGAACATCTTTTTTTATTACAAGAATTTAATAAAAAATAGAGTCTAATTTTCTTAGCAATAAAGAAATAACCCTCTGTTCCTGAGGGCCTTTTAAATTAGATTTATTTGGCAAGTTATAGTTTGTTCCAATTTCCTCTAAATTTGAAGTGCCTCTTTTAGACTTTTTAATCACTTTATACATCTATTTAAGAAACTTTTGTTTACTATCTCAAGTTAAATTATCTTTGCTTGACTTTCTAGGCGTTTATAAATATAAATTAACTCATCATACTTAAGTACACATATTTTTCACCACTCCCCAATCAGTTTTATTTATCTTAGTAAATCTTAGTGCCTCCTAGTATTTTACTCTTGTTATATCCATTCTTATTTCCACAAGGCTTATATAGCTCCTCTTGTTTAGTGTCCATCTACCATTTCCTTCATCTAGCCAGAATTCACTCATCAAAACTTATCTTGAACTACAAATCTTGTTCAACTGTTAAATGACACACTTATCTCATTTATTTCTAATTTCCTATTTAATTTACAGTCACCTTTTGAAATTAACTCCTATGATCTATATTAGTTTGCTAGTTTTGCTGTAACAAAGTATCACAAACTGGGTACCTTAAATAATAGAACTGTTTTGTTTCACATTTTTGGAGGTTAGAAGTCCAAGATCATGGTGTTGGCAGGTTTGGTTCCTTCTGATGGCCATGAGAGAGAATCTGTTCCATGCTTCTAACTTTACTTCTGGTACTTTACTGGCAATCATTTCCATTCCTTGGCTTGTAGAAGCATCACTCAGATCTCTGCCTTCATCTTTACATGTCATTCTCCCTGTGTATCATCTGTGCCCAAGTTTCTCCCATTTTAAGGACACCAGTCATATTGGAGTAGGGCCCCAACCTATTCCAGTATAATCTCATCTTAACAAATTGCATCTATGATCTTGTTCCCAAATAAGGTCACACTCTGAAGCACTAGAGGCTAGGACTTCAACATATACATTTTGGAACATAGCTCAATTCATAACAAATGCTATTTAAAATTTTTATGAGAAGGAATGATAGCCATATGTATGACCAAGAATGAAATCATATTCCTTATTCTTTAAGAAATATAAAAGGTTTTTTCCTGAATTAATCTGGGATCATATCATGATTATCTCTTTCATCTTTATTTCATAGTGTCAGAAAAAAAGAAATTATCATCCCCTTGGCCTAAGATTAGTAGATATGCATTTTTTATTTTGTGATAAAAGAGTAACAGATAATCTGATAATTAGTCTGACAGAATAGCTATATTTCCCAGAAATTATAATGGATAAAACAAAATAATAATTTATAAAATGTAATTTGCCCTGTATTACATCTCTCTTTAACTTCAGAAATAATTTCAAAGATTTGGAAATAGGCAAAGAATATATAATTTCAGTGGATAGCTACAGTTTTCTAGTGAACCCTCTAGGGGTGATCTGAATAGGGGTAGAATTTTAGTTGTAGAAAACAGATAATAATGCAAATTAATTTTATTTGGTAGTGATAAATCAATTTTTACCCTGAAGGAAAGATAACCCCAAAACATTACATCTTACTTTTCTATCGGATAATAATCAGTTTGATATTCATTAGCAAACCCATTTTAGCATTCTTAACTGTATATATATATGTATATATATGTATATATATACACTATATATATATGTATATGCCCGTGTTTCAATTATTCCTTTGAATTCGTTTTTAAAGTCTTACTGGTCCCTTCGTCAATTATTTAGCTAAACAAAATAGTTTACCTGTGTTCATTTTATGTTTTTATAGTGATTTCACCTTTTTGAATATCATACTTTAGCATTAATATAAACATCTATTTAATATTCAAAATTGCCAAATATTTTAATCAAATTGTTTTTTTTTTTAATTTAATATTTGCCTTTAGAGAAGAAAGGTTTATTTCCAGAATTATTAAAGCTGGTCTTCCTTTTATTTGAATAAACAAATTATTTCATGCACTTATTATTTATGAATGTTAATAGAAATATTTGAGACAAGAACATATTCCATTGATTAATCATATATATATATATGCAGCTTTACTAATTTTTGAAAAAATATATTAGGTAAATGGCTAAAATCATAAAAAAAGGGGATATAGTTTTGGAAAGATGTAAATAAAAATGGCTTCTCTAATACAGAGGAAATGGTCCCTCAGTTTAATAGTTCCTCTACCCATTTTTTTTCAGTATAATGCCTTACTGAATTAATGAATTTATTTGCATTATAATTAAGGTTATATTTATAATATAAATGGAAAAGATCTATTTAATTTGGTATATGATCCAGCATGATTCCATGAGCAAATAAGTACTGTTGACCTAAAACAAATAGACTGACAGTTATTTTTTCAACAAAAATGGGTTTATTCAGAATCAGCAGAAAATTGCAATTTGGGATCTGCAGCCATGGTAAGCCACATGCAAGTTCCCATATGGTAAGGGAAGGAGAACTCATCTATAGACCGGAAAAGGAAGCTGGGAAGGCTATAGTAAATATAAATTCCATAGGTTTTCATTGGCTAAGTTGTTGCAAGGAAAGAAGAGGAACCTTTCTTCTTCCTGTTAGGCTCTGCTATTGTTGCAGGGCATGAGAGCTTCCTCTTCTGGTCCCCCTAACTCTACCTAAGTGAGGTTTCTACTTAAATTTTTACAGTACTTCCTTACAATGTTAATAAATATTCATAAATACGTTCTTTCAACTTATTCTGTGTACTAGGATTTCTGGGACATTTATAAATTTAAACAAATTTCTTCACCTCTCCCTCTTTTCTCATTGACATAGTAGGCCTCAATAATCTTGATAATTGTTCCTTTTTAAGTATACAGAATACAAAAAGAAATCTTCCAGAAACCACGGAGTAGAGAAAACTTTCTCAGTTTTCTATGATTATTAGTCCAAACTAGGTTTACTGCCAATCACTCATTTTCTTAGAACTTCTTTTCAGAAATTTTGATAAACCCAGATTGAAACAAAGTTACTACCCTTTGGGTTGAGGAAATAAGTGCATTGACCCTTTGTCTTATCCCCCAAAAAGTGTATTGAATATAAATATGCTTAGAGTTGGGGGGGATACCCTACTGAATATATGAGTATTATTATTTCAGTATGGCTCCTTGCTAATAAAAGCTTTTTTTTAACATGCCAAAGTATACCATAAAATTGTGATAACTATTATATCTGTCCAAAGACAAGTATCTGTATGTCAAGAATAAAAATGAATCCTATTTTGTCAGAAGCTAAGAGAAAAAAACTCCTTTCTCTGACTCCATGTGGAGGGAGCAACACTATGAGAGAAAGAGGTGAACATTCTTTACCTCAATGCATACCTCTCATTTTTGAGGCTACAGAAAGAAGCCATTTTTCACTCTGCCATGCCTATTTTAAAGAGGCAGCTCCCACTCAGGGGAGGCCTTTGATTGTCCAGTTGTGCCTGTAACTGGGTGGATAATTCAATGGTGATATACTAAAAAGCATACTTGCCTACATATGGGTAACATCTGAACAAGCCCACTCACCCACAGAGTTAAATATGTTCTCTAAGTTTAATTCTATCAGTAATAAGGTGATATTTTGATTTCTATCTCTCTTTTACTTCTATTTCTTAATTATTGACAAACACAGGTGGTAAAAGGAATGATCTTTATTAACTCTAAAATTATGATACTTATAAAGAAAACAATATTTCAAATTTATCTGATCTTTAAAAGTTTATAATATAGTATTAAATATAATGTTAACATAAATATAATATAAAATGTACCTAGAACTATTTACACGGAAGTTCTATTAAGTATCTTTCAGACTCATGGCATTTGAGGGCTTTTGGTCCTGTAAGAAAAATCAGAAAATTCATCTTATACTAATAAATAATGGTTACCAGATAAAATACTGGATGCCCCATTAATTAAATTTGAATTTCGGATAAATACTTTTTTTTTTTTTTTAGTGTAGGCATTACCTGTGATGTGTTTGTATCAAAATATTAGTTATCTAAAATTCAAATTTAACTGGATCTCCAATATTTTTATTTTCTAGATCTGGCAACCCTATGTATTGGGATTAAATATTAAAATTTACCTATATGTGTTTCTGGTTCTGACTCTGAGATCTTAAATTTACCACTTGATATGTTCCTGCTTTTCTGATAATACAATCATCAAATAATTTTTATTTTAAAGCATCAGAAAATCCTCTAATATCAGGAGATACAGTTCATTTGAAGAAGAGAAAACACTACTGCAATAGATTGGGGTAATATTGGTTTAGCCACTCTTATAAATGTAAAATATACATTCAAACTCAATGTTTAGAGAAAAATATATCTTTTGTAATTCAACTACAAATTATTCTTCTCTACCAGTGCTCAAATGACTCTAGTACCCAATTACAATGTGTGTATGGGGGTGGGGTGTTCCCCACACCACCAAGCAATTCTTGGAACACCAGCTGAGTGTCCTATAATTCAACTCAGTTCTGGTACTATCTAACCAGAGATAGCATTGGATCCCACAGATTGAGGGCTCAGACCTACAAGACTGCCCCTTCCCATTCTTAAGCCAATCAAAAGTTCAGGTTATCAACTATGCTTTGACAAACTGAGTATAGGTTGGAGGTTACAAGACCCCCTCCTTGGGTTCAATTAATTGGCTAGAATGACTCAGAGGACTCAGGAAACTCATTTACTCATTAGATCGGTTTATTATAAAAAGTATACAAATCACTTACAGCCAGATGGATGAGATATGTAGGGTAAGGTATGGGGTAAGGACATGTAATCTCCATGCTCTCTTAAAGCATACCACTCTCCCCAAATCTCCACATGTTCACTAACCTGGAAGCTCTCCTAATTGTGTCCTTTTCGGTTTTAATGGAGGCTTTATTACATACACATGATTGATTATATCATTGGCCATTGTTGATTGATTCAACCTCCAGTCCCTCTTCCTGCCTCAGAGGTCAGGTGGATGGAACCGAAAGTTCCAACACTCTAATCACATGGTTGGTTCTCCTGGCAATGCGTTTCTATCCTTAGGTGCAGTCCAAAAGTCATCTCAATAACATAACAAGAGACACCTTTATTGCTCTCATCACAGGAAATTTCAAGGGTATTTAGGAGCTCTGTGCCAGAAACAGGGACAAAGGCTAAATATATATTTCTTATTATAAATCACAATATCACAACAGCCAACAACAAAAATTCCAATAATGAAATTGTTTGTACAATAAAATCAGTCTGAAGTATCTCACTGCCAAGATATTCTAACATTTTTTTGTTTTCTAGCCACAATTATTATTGGAATCAATTACTATAGCTGTATTTCTCTCAATCTCAACAACTTTCAAACATTTTGCTACATTTATATATGCATATCCAGGAGACCATAAGAAATATCATTTCTGCCTTAGTTTCAAATCAAACCCTTGACTTAGTTGTGCTTGTTTACTGGGCTGTAGTTTCAATATTTGGCTTCTAGACACTCCTCCATTTCTCTTTCATTCAATAATCTATCACTACTTGATCTCCAATCTTGGCCAATTCGTTCCTTGATTCATGCCCAGTTTTTTACCTCTGGTACTTATATGTCGCTCACATAATCTCAGCAGAGAAACAGTTAAATATTAAAACACTTAGAGGCAACAGGCAGGAGATATTTGCTTTTTTAATATTGTGCTGAATAGGAAATACCATAGTGGCCATGTTTTTACCCACTGGGAAATCCTTTTTCAGCTTTGTTCTTACAATGTAATTATCATTTTTATTATTTTAGCCAAAAGGATTGAGAGTTTTAAGATCCTTCTGCTGCTGTAGCATAGGCAGAAGGCAGAACAGACGTAAAAGGCATAAGACTGCTTGAAAAGAGGCACAAAACTACGTATCTTAACGGGAAGAAAAAAGTGAAGACAGAAATCTACAAAGAACTTAGAATGATTCAGCTCTTATATATGCAATTGATAAAGATACTGAGTGTGAAGTGAACTTTGAATAAGTGTATAAAGAAACATAGTACATTTTAAATAGTAATATGGGACCCAAGACATGGAAAGGATTGTGCAGAATAAAATTGGTTAAGCTAAATAATATTAGAAAAGCAATCCATGATATGATAGAACAAGTAGAGTTCTCTTAACTATACTGAGCTAAGTGTTTTATCAATTTTTTTTTTTTTAAGAGAAGCGGTATGGGAAATTAGAAACAGGTCTCCAACACTAATTGTTGTAAAAATTATCCTTAAGAAAATTGTATAATAAATTATTTAATGCTCTTATTCCACACTGTGACTTATTTTTTCTCCATTAATATTTTTACTGTCTTAAGACCTCTGTACTGAGAAACCCTTGCCTAATAACTGCAGATGAGATTTTGATACCCAGAGTGACTAGAATGAATTCTCTTGTATAGAGCAGAGTCAAAGTAAGTTTCTTTTATGTCTTATTATGGTATTATATTTACCCATTTCATACTATCCAATAATAGAACCTAAATTGGACCCTGAATAGAAAACTTGTCTCATTGTCCAAGCCTTGCTTTATCATCTCAGCATTTCTCCCACACTTACTTTAGCACAGAGGTACTCAATGTTTAAGATACATCATCAGAGCTCTGTGAGGGAATTACTTAAGCTCTTTGTTTTTAAACCCCATCCCAGATACTCAGATTCAGGCTTTTTGAGATGTCACTGGTAAAAACAAGAAAACAAACCCAAAATAAAGTCATTTATGCTAAGCCCCATGTCACCAAACTGAGACTTAACACTTAATCACAGTTTTCACTCTCCCAGAAATGTAATTTTAAACCAGTCAAGCAGGAATTATCTGGTTCGCACTTGTGAGGTAATCTGCCTGATGGACTTCTGCCTTCCTCTAAAGGAGAATGACCTTGCTACAACCAATCCAATTTTTACTAGTGTAACTTCCTTGTCCTGTTCCCTTCTGCTTATATAAGTCTTTCATTTAGCATACCTCCTTGGAGCTCCTTTCTATCTGCTAAATGGGATGCTGTCTGATTCACAAATCATTGAATAAAGCCAATAAGATCTTTAAGATATACTCAGTTGAATTGTTTTATAAAAGCACCCAGAAATCTGCATTTTAATAAGCTTACCTGATGATGCTGAGTTAAGTAAAATGTATTACAGCCCTAGATTATACAGAGATGAAAGAAGCAGTCCCTTCTCCATTTAGAGGCATTTGACTATTATTCTTCTACTAAGAGTCAACCAGTGCAGTTACTATGGTATTTGCTTTCTGTTGCCATCTTCAGGCAACATTACTAAGCAATAGCTGCTAAGATAATAATCACTCACACAACATCAATACAAGTGCTCTGTGATAACGGTTTATTAACCATTAAATATTGTGAACTATAAAAATTTATGCCTGTCCAGATTTATTTTGGAATATATCAGGGTACCTATCATTTTTTTTAATTGTGATTTTCTTTAACATCCCTAACTACTTATACTAAAACAATGAGAAAATTAGTTTATCTTGGATACCTGGCCAAGTATCTAACTGAAGAAGTTAATTTTAAAGAATTGATATTGCAAGTTTAGAGATGTACAGATCACATAAAAATATCATTCTTTTAAACAATGTAGTTTAAAAATGGAATTTTTCATCAATAGGATATGAACTTTAAGTGGATTAATTATTAAGCTTTAACCAAACATATAAGAACATGAGACCATAATTCCACATAAATGTAGACCTGGACACCTGCTCCTTCCCCTCTATGCTAAACAGTATGTATACAAGAAAGTATGTTTTATTTATGATTTACCTCTTTGTATTTTGTCTCTCTTAAATCAGAAGCTAAATTTTGCAAGAGTATTTATTATGACATAACATATTCATTATAAAGAACGTAGTTTGCTCAGAACTTCTGCTTATTAAAAATCCTACAAAATTATACATTTTATAGGACATTGTAATCTTTCATAGTGGCTTGAAAAAGCCACACATGATGAGCAATTATTTGCATACTATTAGAGCAGATATTTTAGACCTAAGTGTGTGTCTAAATTTGGTCCAGGGGGTCAATGTGGGAGATTTCTTCCTTTGTTGATTCATAAGAAAGCAAAATCTGACCTACTGGAAGATTAAATTGCTTACACATTGATTTAATTTACTTACTTTAAAAGTAATTATTTTCTGTGCTTGTTAGTTATGTCAGTTCAAACACATTAGAGTCTCTAATGTTTATTTTGTTAATGCAATATTATGGGACTATGAAAAACAAATATATCAAAATCACCTTCTAAATGCCTAATCTAGAAAACCAAGCTATTTTTGTTTTGTTACATATGAAAGAACTCTACCATAATTTAGCGATTAATTTTAACATCTTATTTTTGAGATGTTGCATAACACATACTGCCTTTAAAAAAAATGGCCCCAAGATACACGTACCCAATTATATATATATATATATATATATTCATCACACTGCTCTTCTTTGAAAATAGCTTAGGAAATATTTTTAATGAAATTTTTAAATGGAGTATCTGTCTAATTAGTGTCTATGTTAGTCTGGTACAAAAGGAATATTTTGCTTATTGGGTATTGCATAGCTTCCTATTGCTGCTGTTACAAATTACTATAAATTGAAATCCTATGTGATGTCATGAAAAAAAATCAAGTTGTTATGACAACTTAGGAGTCTTGTAGTGGCTTTTAAAAAGTCTGTTTTTGTTTTTGTTTAATCCAATAACAAACGGTTAGCCCTGCTGCTTTCCTTCTGAAACAGTTATAGCTATGTCAATGTCATTACAACTTTCAGAAGCTTATAGCTTAATCTTCACCATTTTGAAAGAACAGAAATAATCACATGCAGCAGCAGCACTATGGAAACTATAAAGTTACCTACCATCACAGTAGAATAAGAACTAAAAGAGGATTGCAGATAAAGTTTTGCTACTTTTTTTGTGTGATATATACATATATAATTATATATCCTAAATATAATATATTTTATATATATATATATATATAAAACATCCCCAATACACACAAAAATGAAACTGTATTAATGTATTACTAGGGTAAATAAAAGCTTAGAAGAAAGAATAGAGAGAAGAACGTATACGAGAGAAAAAATATTTCTTTTTTCTTTAAACATCTTAGGTTTATTGGCTGGGGTCCTACAAATTGGACAGACAAAAAATAATTGAAAGGGAACACAGAAATTTATTAATGTGTGCATTGTGCAGATACACAGGAGAACTTAGTGATTAGTAATTCAAAGTGGTGATGAGAAATTTGGCTTAGGTAGAACCTTAGTAAAGAATAATAAATTTGTAGAGAATTCACAAGACAAAGGAAAAGGGTTTTAGGCTTCTGAGGGTGACTAAGGCAATGTAAATATATGGGGGAACTATTGGAATAAGGTTTTTTTTTGTGCATGTCCATCTCAGTTTTAACTTTGTCTTTTTCATGTCCATAAAACTTTCCCAGGAGAGGGGATTTATAGCAGTCCTCCTTTTCTCAAAAGTTTCTGCTTTTAGTCATATAAAGACGCTCCAGGAAGGCTTCTTTCTCTATCTGTTGATTCTCATTTGCCTCCAGCTCAAAATAATCCTTATGTCAAAGTGGCATATTTTGGGGTGGTATATTCTTGTCCCCTACATTGGACACCCAGTTGCTGTTGAAAAATTGTAGAATTGGTGTACAGAAATGATGTTTTTGATGTAATAATATGCCATACATTTGGTGTCAGAACACAACACACAAATACTCTGATCTCTTTTTCCTCATTCTCCTGTCTTCTACTCTGCCTTCCATTGGCCAAACACAACTGGGAGCCAGTCTAGCAAGATTGTCAGGTAGTGTATTCTGTATTGGAGATCAGTCTCCTGGGTCATGCTCAGGGCAGAGAAGGGTGAAGAATGGGTGTTAGAGTGGAGGTAGAGGTGTGGGCAAATGCAAATAGACAACACAAAAAGAATATTTAATTTGTTCCAATTTTTGCCTAATTAACAACTACCATCCTTCTCCATTCACTGACTCTGACAGGTTAAGTTCCTCAGGAACTTGACTCTGAGACAGAGGTTAGAGATCTATGTGGCTATTAGAGAGCACCCTTAGAATCAATTCCTGTGGAAGAAAAGTGAAGGAAATTGAATAAGGCAGAGGAAGAGGTCAAGCTGCAATGAATTCTGGTAGTAATTTTTGAATTGACTCTGTGGAGAGCTCTATGGATAGAATGACCTTTTAGAGCTGTCCTGAAGTAGGACAAGATCCAAGCCTTTAAGCAACCATGAGGATCAGTTTTTGGATGCAGAACACCCTAAGAAGTGAGCATGACCTTGGGCAAAATAACCTTCTTTAGCTGAGGCAGTCCTCAAAACAGATGACTACTGAAGACTATACTGGCAGCACTCCCAGCAGCTGAAAAACAAGTCTTTTATTGAAGAAGGAGATGTGGATCGTGCATCACAACACCCACCACACCAGTTTTCTGGGAAATATCAGATTTTAGGTGAACTAGACAAGTCTCTAGACATGGTATGTTATCACTTCTTTATTTATTAATTGATTAATTGAACAAATACTTATTGAGCACCTGCTAGATGTAAGTCCCTGAAGTATGCTTTGAAGATACAGTCACAAACAGAATAGAGAAGCTCTCTGCTCTTTTGCAAGTGAGAAAGACATGCAAACATCCAAGTTCCTATAGTATGATAACTGCTATGATTCAGGAAATACCACATGTAGTAGAGCACAGAAAGGGGTGTCCAACTCAGATTTGGGGGCAGGTAGATGAGTCATCCTAAAAGAAATTTTATGAGTGGGGGAGTTATTCTAAGAGTAAGTAGGAGTTATTTACATGAGGCCAAGAGGAAAGAATATTCCAAAGAGAAGAATCACTCTGTTTAAAGTTCTGGAAACAACAGAGAAAATTCCATATTTGAATAACTGAAAGATGTTCATTGTGAAGAATACAAAATACAGAAGGTCATCGATAGGGAGAGCAACAAATGAAGAACTTGAAAATATAAGTGATGCAAAGATTATTAAGAGACCCAGAAGACATGTTTTAAAACTTAGATTTACTCCTAAGAACAATGGAAAGTCACTCAGGGGTTTTTTAGTAGGTGTAGTACATAATTCTACTTGTATTTTAGTAAGTCAAATTTTTAAAATTTATTTTCTTCCTTTATTTATGTATTCCTTGAACAAATATTTATTAGTAGTTTGCCATGTGCCAGATACTAGATGCCTAAGATATAGTGTTAAATGAAGCTTTGGAGCATGAATTGCAGGGAAAAAGACCACTTAGACAGTTACCACAAGAGTGTGGTTGAGGATTATCAGTGACTTAGATGAAGACATTTCTGGAAATATAGAGAAGTGAAAAGCCCTGAAGGGTATTTAGAAGGTATATTTAAAAGGAATTGGTGATTGGTTACTTGAAGGAGATGATGAATAGGGAGGAATAGTATGACTTTGAGGTTTCTGTTTTTAGCACATCGATATAGAGTGGTGCATTTCCTCCATATGGAGTGTTGGGGTGGAGCAAAGAAAAGTAATTCAATTTTCAACATTTTGAATTTAAGATGAAAGTGGGGCTTTTAAGATAAGTCCAAGTGTCTCAATATTAATACATATTGAAAGCCCAGAAGAGAGATCTTTTTCTAGCCAGCGATTTCCAATATTTTCTCACTTAATTTTTAAAATCTTTTGAAATGGTAAACGGGGGTGTTTTCTTAATTTCACTTTCAGATTTTTGGTCATTAGTGTATAGAAATGCAAGAGATTTCTGTGCATTAATTTTGTATCCTGCTACTTTAGCAAATTCATTGATTAGCTCTAGTAGTTTTCTGGTAGCATCTTTAGGATTCTCTATGTATAGTATCATGTCATCTGCAAACAGTGACAGCTTTACTTCTTCTTTTCCGAGCTGGATTGCTTTTATTTCTTTTTCTTCTCTGATTGCTGTGGCTAACACTTCCAAAACTATGTTGAATAATAGTGGTGAGAGTGGGCAACCTTGTCTTGTTCCTGATCTTAGTGGAAATCGTTTCAGTTTTTCACCATTGAGGACAATATTGGCTGTGGGTTTGTCATATATGGCCTTTATTATGTTGAGGAAAGTTCCCTCTATGCCTACTTTCTGCAGGGCTTTTATCATAAATGGGTGTTGAATTCTGTTGAAAGCTTTCTCTGCATCGATTGAGATGATCATATGGTTTTTCTCCTTCAATTTGTTAATATGATGTATCACGTTGATTGATTTGCTTATATTGAAGAATCCTTGCATTCCTGGGATAAACCCCACTTGATCATGATGTATGATCCTTTTAATGTGCTGTTGGATTCTGTTTGCTAGTATTTTGTTGAGGATTTTTGCATCTATGTTCATCAGTGATATTGGCCTGTAGTTTTCTTTCTTTGTGATATCTTTGTCTGGTTTTGGTATCAGGGGGATGGTGGCCACGTAGAATGAGTTGGGGAGTGTTCCTCCCTCTGCCATATTTTGGAAGAGTTTGAGAAGGATAGGTGTTAGCTCTTCTCTAAATGTTTGATAGAATTCGCCGGTGAAGCCATCTAGTCTTGGGCTTTTGTGTGTTGGAAGATTTTTAATCACAGTTTCAATTTCAGTGCTTGTGATTGGTCTGTTCATATTTTCTATTTCTTCCTGGTTCAGTCTCGGCAGGTTGTGTATTTCTAAGAATCTGTCCATTTCTTCCAGGTTATCCATTTTATTGGCATAGAGTTGCTTGTAGTAATCTCTCATGATCGTTTGTATTTCTGCAGTGTCAGTGGTTACTTCTCCTTTTTCATTTCTAATTCTATTGATTTGAGTCTTCTCCCTTTTTCTCTTGATGAGTCTGGCTAAAGGTTTATTAATTTTGTTTATCTTCTCAAAGAACCAGCTTTTAGTTTCATTGATTTTTGCTATTGTTTCCTTCATTTCTTTTTCATTTATTTCTGATCTGATCTTTATGATTTCTTTCCTTCTGCTAGCTTTGGGGTTTTTTTGTTCTTCTTTCTCTAATTGCTTTAGGTGCAAGGTTAGGTTGTTTATTTGAGATGTTTCCTGTTTCTTGAGGTAGGCTTGTATTGCTATAAACTTCCCTCTTAGCACTGCTTTTGCTGCATCCCATAGGATTTGGGTCGTCGTGTCTCCATTGTCATTTGTTTCTAGGTATTTTTTGATTTCCCCTTTGATTTCTTCAGTGATCACTTCATTATTAAGTAGTGTATTGTGTATCTTCCATGTGTTTGTATTTTTTACAGATCTTTTCCTGTAATTGATATCTAGTCTCATAGCGTTGTGGTCAGAAAAGATACTTGATACAATTTCAATTTTCTTAAATTTACCAAGGCTTGATTTGTGACCCAAGATATGATCTATCCTGGAGAATGTTCCATGAGAACTTGAGAAAAATGTGTATTCTGTTGTTTTTGGGTGGAATGTCCTATAAATATCAATTAAGTCCATCTTGTTTAATGTATCACTTAAAGCTTCTCTTTCCTTATTTATTTTCATTTTGGATGATCTGTCCATTGGTGAAAGTGGGGTGTTAACGTCCCCTACTATGACTGTGTTACTGTTGTTTCCCCTTTTATGGCTGTTAGTATTTGCCTTATGTATTGAGGTGCTCCTATGTTGGGTGCATAAATATTTACAATTGTTATACCTTCCTCTTGGATCGATCCCTTGATCATTATATAGTGTCTTTCTTTGTCTCTTGTAATAGTCTTTATTTTAAAGTCTATTTTGTCTGATATGAGAATTGCTACTCCAGCTTTCTTTTGATTTCCATTTGCATGGAATATCTTTTTCCATCCCCTCACTTTCAGTCTGTATGTGTCCCTAGGTTTGAAGTGGGTCTCTTGTAGACAGCATATATATGGGTCTTGTTTTTGTATCCATTCAGCCAGTCTGTGTCTTTTGGTGGGAGCAGTTAATCCATTTACATTTAAGGTAATTATCGATATGTATGTTCCTATTCCCATTTTCTTAAATGTTTTGGGTTTGTTATTGTAGGTGTTGTCCTCTTGTGTTTCTTGCCTAGAGAAGTTCCTTTAGCATTTGTTGTAAAGCTGGTTTAGTGGTGCTGAACTCTCTCAGCTTTTGCTTGTCTGTAAAGCTTTTAATTTCTCCATCAAATCTGAATGAGATCCTGGCTGGGTAGAGTAATCTTGGTTGTAGGTTTTTCTCCTTCATCACTTTAAGTATATCCTGCCACTCCCTTCTGGCTTGCAGAGTTTCTGCTGAAAGATCAGCTGTTAACCTGATGGGGATTCCCTTGTGTGTTATTTGTTGTTTTTCCATTGCTGCTTTTAATATGTTTTCTTTATATTTAATTTTTGATAGTTTGATTAATATGTGTCTTGGTGTGTTTCTCCTTGGATTTATCCTGTATGGGACTCTCTGTGCTCCCTGGACTTGATTAACTATTTCCTTTCCCATATTAGGGAAGTTTTCAACTATAATCTCTTCAAATATTTTCTCAGTCCCTTTCTTTTTATCTTCTTCTTCTGGGACCCCTATAATTCGAATGTTGGTGCATTTAATGTTGTCCCAGAGGTCTCTGAGACTGTCCTCAGTTCTTTTCATTCTTTTTTCTTTTTTCTGCTCTGCAGTAGTTATTTCCACCATTTTATCTTCCAGGTCACTTATCCGTTCTTCTGCCTCAGTTATTCTGCTATTGATCCCATCTAGAGTATTTTTAATTTCATTTATTGTGTTTTTCATCATTGCTTGGTTCCTCTTTAGTTCTTCTACGTCCTTGTTAAATGTTTCTTGCATTTTGTCTATTCTATTTCCAAGATTTTGGATCATCCTTACTATCATTATTCTGAATTCTTTTTCAGGTAGACTACCTATTTCCTCTTCATTTGTTAGGTCTGGTGTGTTTTGACCCTGCTCCTTCATCTGCTGTGTGTTTTTCTGTCTTCTCATTTTGCTTATCTTACTGTGTTTGGGGTCTCCTTTTCACAGGCTGCAGGTTCGTAGTTCCCGTTGTTTTTGGTATCTGTCCCCCATGGCTAAGGTTGGTTCAGTGGGTTGTGTAGGCTTCCTGGTGGAGGGAACTAGTGCCTGTGTTCTGGTGGATGAGGCTGGATCTTGTCTTTCTGGTGGGCACGTCCACATCTCGTGGTGTGTTTTGGGGGTGTCTGTGGCCTTATTATGATTTTAGGCAGCCTCTCTGCTAATGGATGGGGCTGTGTTCCTATCTTGCTAGTTGTTTGGCATAGGGTGTCCAGCACTGTAGCTTGCTGGTCGTTGAGTGAAGCTGGGTCTTGATATTGAGATGGAGATCTCTGAGAGATTTTCGCCGTTTGATATTACGTGGAGCTGGGAGGTCTCTTGTGGACCAGTGTCCTGAAGTTGGCTCTTCCACCTCAGAGGCCCAGCCCTTATGCCTGGCTGGAGCACCAAGAGCCTTTCATCCACACGGCTCAGAGTAAAAGGGAGAAAAAATAGAAAGAAAGAAAGAAAGAAAGAGGATAAAATAAAATGAAATAAAATAAAGCTATTATTAAGCACAGCTATAAAGACAAAATCTCATCCAGAAGCATACACATATACACTCACAAAAAAAGGAAAAGGGGAAAAATTAATATATCCTGCTCCCAGAGTCCACCTCCTGAACTTGGGATGATTCGTTGTCTGTTCAGGTATTCAACAGATGCAGGCACATCAAGTTCTTTGTGGAGTTTTAATCCACTGCTTCTGAGGCTGCTGGGAGAGATTTACCTTTCTCTTCTTTGTTTACACAGCTCCCGGGGTTCAGCTTTGGATTTGGACCCGTCTCTGCGTGTAGGTTGCCTGAGGGCGTCTGTTCCCCGCCCAGACAGAATGGGGTTAAAGGAGCAGCTGTTTCGGGGGCTCTGGCTCACTCGGGCGGGGGGGAGGGAAGGATACGGATGCGGGGCGAGCCTGCGGCGTCAGAGGCCGGCGTGACGTTGCACCAGCCCGAGGCGCGCCGTGTGTTCTCCTGGGGAAGTTGTCCCCGGATCACGGGAGCCTGGTCGTGGCGGGCTGCACCGGCTCCCGGGAGGGGCGGTGTGGAGAGTGACCTGTGCTCGCACACAGGCTTTTTGGTGGCGGCAGCAGCAGCCTTAGCGTCTCATGCCCATCTCTGGGGTCCGCGCTGATAGCCGCGGCTCGCGCCCGTCTCTGGAGTTCGTTTAGGCAGCGCTCTGAGTCCCCTCTCCTTGCGCGCCGCGAAACAAAGAGGCAAGAGAAAGTCTCTTGCCTCTTCGGCAGCTGCAGACTTTTCCCCGGACTCCCTCCCGGCTAGCTGTGGTGCGCTAACCACTTCCGGCTGTGTTCACACCGCCAACCCCAGTCCTCTCCCTGTGATCCGACCGAAGCCCGAAGCCCGAGCTTCAGCTCCCAGCCCCCACCCGCCCTGGCGGGTGAGCAGACAAGCCTCTCGGGCTGTTGAGTGCTGGTCAGCACCAATCCTCTGTGCAGGAATCTCTCCGCTTTGCCCTCTGCGCCCCTGTTGCTGTGGGGTCCGCGCTGATAGCCGCGGCTCGCGACCATCTCTGGAGTTCGTTTAGGCGGCGCTCTGAATCCCCTCTCCTCGCGCACCAGGAAACAAAGAGGGAAGAAAAAGTCTCTTGCCTCTTAGGCAGCTGCAGACTTTTTCCCGGACTCCCTCCCCGCTAGCTGTGGTGCGCTAACCCCTTCGGGCTGTGTTCATGCCACCAACCCCAGTCCTCTCCCTGCAATCCGACCGAAGTCTGAGCCTCAGCTCCTAGCCCCCGCCCGCTCCGGCGGGTGAGCAGACAAGCCTCTCGGGCTGGTGAGTGCTGCTCGGCGCCAAGCCTCTGTGCGGGAATCTCTCTGCTTTACCCTCTGCACCCCTGTGGCTGTGTTCTCCTACGTGGCTCCGAAGCTTCCCCCCTCTGCCACCCGCAGTTTCCACCCGCGAAGGGGCTTCCTAGTGTGTGGAAACCTTTCCCCCTTCACGGCTCCCTCCCACTGGTGCAGGTCCCGTCCCTATTCTTTTGTCTCTGTTATTTCTTTTTTCTTTTGCCCTACCCAAGTACGTGGGGAGTTTCTTGCCTTTTGGGAGGTCTGACGTCTTCTGCCAGCGTTCAGTGGGTGTTCTGTAGGAGCAGTTCCACGTGTAGATGTATTTCTAATGTATCTGTGGGAAGGAAGGTGATCTCCGCGTCTTACTCTTCTGCCGTCTTGCCCTATTCCCCGCCATTATTGTTTAAATTCAGGACTTTTAAAAATTTCACTCTGCCCAGTATACACAGCAAATGATATTTGTGTGTTTTGTCAGAGCAATAGTTTCTGTCTTCATTAAAGTCCTCCAACACCTTTAGAGATATGGGTAGAATAGGGAACTATTCATTGACATTGTCTTTGACGTGAGATTATGATGCCTCCTCCAATCCTAGTATTCTTCCCACTACAGAATAGAATATTGCTCCCTCAGAGAACCTGACCTTAACTTCCCAGGAATTTCCAGAAGACTCATTTTTCTTCCAAAGTATATACTCCTAGAAACCCTGAGGTACATTTAATAGTCTGTAAAACCATATATTTTAACATAAAAGAAAGCATCATTTTAAATTTAGGTTTTATTTTTATGTGACCACTCACCTATTTATTCCTCATATTATTTAGTAACATTGGAAAAGAAAAGTTTTATCATATCTGCTTTTTAGCTACAAAATGTTCTTCTGAAAATTCTTCAATCACATCTTTGACATAACTATACCACAAGAATTCATTATTGAGTTTCAAATATAAAATTCTGTTAACAAAAACTTTAATAGTTACACAGTAAGTGAACAGAAGAATTCTTGATGTTACAACTTAAAACAGTTGAAAATTTAATCTTATGCCAGGAATATCCACCATGCCATTTCAATAAATCCTCACCACAACCCTGCAAAAATTCATGATATTTATTTTCATTACCCTAGGCAGTGAATCAAAAAAGATATTTCTGTGATTTATGTCAAACTTAAAGCTTTTGCACAGCAAAGGAAACCATCAACAAAAGGAAAAGACAACCTCAGAATGGGAGAAAATATTTGCAAATGAAGCAACTGACAAGGGATTAATCTCCAGAATATACAAACAGCTCATGCAGCTCAATATCAAAAAAACAAGCAACCCAATCAAAACAGTGGGTGGAAGATCTAAATAGACATTTCTCCAAAGAAGATATACAGATGGCCAAAAAACACATGAAAAGATGCTCGACATCATTAATTATTAGAGAAATGCAAATCAAAACTACAATGAGGTATCACCTCACACCAGTCAGAATGGCCATCATCAAAAATTCTACAAACAATAAATGCTGGAGAGGGTGTGGAGAAAAGGGAACCCTCCTACACTGTTGGTGGGAATGTAAATTGGTACAGACATTATGGAGAACAGTATGGAGGTTCCTTAAAAAACTAAAAATAGAGCTACTATATGATCCAGCAATCCCACTCCTGGGCACATATGAAGAGAAAACCAGAATTTGAAAGGATGCATGCACCCCAAAATTCATTGCAGCACTATTTACAATAACCAGGACATGGAAGCAACCTAAATGTCCATTGGCAGAGGAATGGATAAAGAAGATATGGTACATATATACAATGGAATATTGCTCAGCCATAAAAAGGAACAAAATAATGCCATTTGCAGTGACATGGATGGACCTAGAGATTGGTATACAGAGTGAAGTAAGTCAGAAAGAGAAAGACAAACATCACTTAATATTGCTTAAATGTGGAATCTAGAAAAATGGTAGAGATGAACTTATTTGCAAAGCAGAAATAGAGTCACAGATGTAGAAAACAAACTTATGGTTACCAAGGGGGAAAGGGAGGGGTGGGATGAATTGGAGATTGGGATTGACATATACACACTACCTTCTATAAAATGGATAACTAATGATATAAAATGAATAACTAATGATATAAAATGAATAACTAATAGCACAGGGAACTCTACTCAGTGTTCTGTGGTGACCTAAAAGGGAAAGGAATCTAAAAAGAGTGGATATATTTATATGTATAACTGATTCCATTTGCTGTACAGCAGAAACTAACACAACATTGTAAAGCAACTATACTCCAATAAAAATCAATTTTAAAAAATGACCATTAAAATACAGTAAAAAAAAAATGTACATAGTAAATCTCCCCTTTGCAAATGGCAAAACTTTATTACAGGCTTCATTCTTGATATTTCCCACTTGGCAGATCTACTAATAATGTAGTAGTTCTTCCAGTTTTGAAAGTCTATTGTAGCAGAAGCTGTCAGTGCTCTATCTATCCCCAACTTGACTTCCAGTGGCTAGTGTCTGCATTCTTGTCAGAAAGCACTCTCCTGCTACCAGAACCCACTTTATCCATGTGAATGGCTAGCCAGAATTCTTGGGAATCATTGTCTTTTGTTAAAAAAAGAAAAAATGTATTTTTCTTTATGAGACAGCAGCACATGACGGATATCTTGGAACTAATTAATTTCCAACAGATCAGCATTTTTTTTCTTGTTTGTTTTCCCTGATGGATGAGATAAGAAAACACAAGTTTTCAGAGGTAAAAGAGTGGTACAAAAAGGGAACTAATGAAGAAAATGTGTGGTTATGATCAGTAATGAATAATTTTATTATATATTTTTTTGTTGGCTGAGGCAAGTGCTGAGGCTAAAAAATAAAGATTGTTAAAAATCTGATTAATAGAAAAACTAAAAAGAAATAAGTAAAGGTTTGGTAAGAATTACAAAATGCCAATGTTTGTGGTACTTTTTTTTTTTTAATATCTCTGGAAGTGAGCATCTTGCAGGCAAATTTCACTGCATACTTTGCTTCAAATTTTGAGGAGGTGAAAAAGTCACCTGATTCTAATTGTCAATCAAAAATGTTCCAAACAAATACACAGTTGTCCACAGCAGGAAAAAAATAGTGTCTGAAGATGAAATGGAAATAAAGCAGTCTTAGGAAAAAAAAAAAAAAACATTTTTAATCCACTGATTTTCAACACAGGTGCAAAGAAAATATCCCTCTCACTCTTATGTTTTAATCGGTCTTTTATGTGTAAAGTTTACTATGTTAAATTACATGGAGGGGAATGGAGGTAAGCCTCCCCCATTTTTTTTGTTATTGAGCTGAATGAAAAGACTGTGTTTCTCTGGAGTGCTTCCATGCTGTCTTTTACAGCAACTGCTGTGAGTAAACTCTAGTAGAAGAACAGACATCCACCTTTCTCATGTTATCTCTTGACCTCTCTCAAAGGAGTCCCAAGCAATTTAAATCCTCAATAAAATTTTTGTGTATTCTCATAAAAATGTTTACCTTTGATAAATATCTAACTTGTGAGGCAGGTGGGGACAAAGAAAAGATTTATTACTAATTACTAGTAACTGTTTCAAAATAACAAAGCACTGTAAAATATCTGCTGCTTTAATACGGCATTAAATAAAAATTAACACAGAAGTTGAAATTGTTAATTTTCATGACAAGTTTTTAGTTGCTAATATCACCATTCACAGTAGTGCTTTCTGATAGAGTGACTTTTATGACATATGTGTGTTTGTTTATAAATAGCACTTAAACAAATGACTCACAATCAGTTTATGAAAAATTTGTTTAGAATGACAAAGTTAGCATTCAGTTAGCAATCATATTTTTTATTTAAAAAGACTATAATGATACATTTTCAAGTTGGATTTACATTTGCGATACTCATAATGCCCTAGAAGTTTATTGCTTTATTTACTAAAAATCTCCCCATCAAGAAACTGCTTAATAGACTCCAAATACAATTAGAAAACTAAAACTAAAAAAAAAAAAAAATTATATTTCTAATTAGATTGAAAGCTATCATTGTATTCATTATGCTTAATAGAAACAAAAGTTCATTTAGAAGCAGGGGACTATCTTTCTTACTTATAGGACCTTCTGCCACATTCTTATGTCTATATTTTTATTATTTTCACAAAATTTTACATATTGTTTTAATGAAATAAAATTTATATTTTAAGACAGCACTAGAAAAATTAAACCAAATTATGTCTCTGTGTTTGTTTGGGTCTCCTCCCTTTCTCGCTAATATGCAGTGTGCATCTGCATTACAGATTAACTGAATCTTCTCAAAGATGGGAATGCCTGCTGGGGTATTAAGATCTTTTTTCCCCCCTTTCTTCTGACACTAGCAATGTAACTTCTTGAAAGAATAGCATTCTTTCCCAACTCTGTAGGGGGTCATGGTGACTTGCTACTTGTTTTGCATGGGTCTCCCTGGACTATGTATCCTTGGTGACCTGTATGTAAAATATCAGTATGTCATTTTGATGTATGATTCATTGTCTCCAAAATTTATATGACTGTGCCTTCAACTTTTAACAAGTGGAACAGTTCTCAGAGCTTTTGAGAGTCAGCTTGGCTTGAAGAAAATTTCTTTTTTTTTTTTAATTCTTAACTTGATTGTTAATTGAACTTTCATCAACTCTATGATTCTATTTATATGAAATATCCAGAATAGGAAAATCCACAGAAATAGAAAACAGACTAGCAGCCTCCAAGGAAAGAGGGAAATGGGGAATGACTGGTCAATAGTTAAGAAGTTTGCATTTGGGGTAACAAAAATGTTCTGCAAATGGATAGTGGTGATGGTTGTACAACTCTCTGCCTGTACTTAATGCCACTGAATTATACACTATAAATTGGTTAAAATGTTAGATTTTATGTTATGTATACTTTATCACAATTGAAAAAATAACTGGTGGATCTATCTTTGAAAACCTTGTTTTTCTGTCATACAACAGGATGTGTTCCTGACTTATTCTTAATTCTCAGTCCCCATCTTGTGGAGAAACTGCTCAGTCCCCTAGTCCTTCTGCTCCAGGGGTGTTTGCTTTTTTAAAATTTTTTTCATCTTTATTGAGATATAACTGACATATAACATTGTGTAAGTTTAATATATACAGTGATGATTTGATACACATATGTATTGTGAAATGACAAATGATTACCACAATAGTTAGTTAACACATCCATCACTTCATATAATTACAATTTTTGTGACTGTGGTAAGAACATTTAAGATTTACTTTCTTAGCACCCTTCAAGTGTATAATACAGTACTGCTAGCTATAGTTACCATGCTGAATATTAGATCTCTACAACTTATACATCTTGTAACTAGAAGTTTGTACCTTTTGACCAACATCTCCCCATTTCCCCCACCCCCCAGATCCTGAAGGACTATGACTCTACACTCTGTTTACATGAGTCTGTCTTCTTTGGGATTATATATGCAAGTGAGATTATGAAGTATTTATCTTTCTCTGCTTGACTTATTTTACTTTCCATAATGCCTTCAGGATCAGTCCATGTTGTCACAAATAGCAGGACTCCCTTCTTTTTATGGCTGAATGATATTCCATCATGCATATACACCACATCTTCTTTATGCATTCATTTGTCCATGGACACTTAGGTTATTTCAATGTCCTGGCTATTTAAAAAAAAATGCTACAATGAACATGGATACAGATATCTTTGCAATAGTAATATTATTTTCTTCAGAAAAATACCCAGAAACGTAATTGCTGGATCATTTGCTAGCTCTATTTTTAGTTTTTTGAGGAACTTACATAGTGGCTGTACTGATCTCGGGTGGCCTCGGCCAGCAGTGACTTGAAGCAGGATTTTGGGTCTCAGCCAGATATTGAACTCAGGCCACAGCAGTGAGAACACTGAATCCTAACCACCAGACCAGTGGTCAGTGACAAGGCCCTGGCCCATACGGCTTTGCAGAAAATGAATTTCCACAAAGAAACAGAAATTAGTGAAACAAGTAAAGTGTTTATTAGAAAAAGAGTATGCGTGAATAGGCACACACGGGTGGGCTCAGAGAGAGAGTCGTGGCCAGGTGGTAGTTTGAATCACTTATATGCAGCATTTCCTCTAGGTTTCTTTTGGCCAATCATCTTGCTTTTCCTGGTTCTGAGTCCGTATTTGGTTTATCTCAGGGTCCTCCTATGTGTGGGCGCACATCTCTTAGCCAAGATGGATTCTGGTGAAGAGGCCTATGGGTAGGTTGACATAATTCCCTTTTGACCTCCAAGGAGCTTCTCTGCACATGTATAGTTGAGAATGTCTCCTTGACCTTGAGAATGAGAAATATGTGGTCTCTATCTTTTATCTGGGGAAGGCTTAACTCCTCCTCCTCTTCATCTTGGAGTATCTGTCCACAGGGGACAAACTCCAGCTGTTCAGCCTGGGGCCCATCTATCTCTTGCCTCAGTATCAATTTACATCTACATAAACACTACACTAGATTTCCATTTTCCCCAAAGCTCACCAATATTTGGTATCTCTTGTCTTTATGATAATAGATATCTTAACTTGTGTGACCTGATATCTCATTTTGATTTTGAGCTACATTTCCCTGAACATTAGTTATGTTGAACATCTTTTCATGTACCTATTGGCCATTTGTATGTTTTCTTTGGAGAAATGTCTATTCAGGTCCTCTGCCATTTTTTAATCAGATTTTTTTTTGCTATTGAGTTTTATGATTTTCTTATATATGTTGGATATTAACTCCTTATCAATATATGGCTTGCAAATATTTTTTTTCCCATTTGTAGTCTGTAGTTTGCCTTTCTATGTTGTTTAATTTTTTTTTTTTTTTTTTTTTTTTTTTTTTTTTGCTGTGCATAGGCTTTTCATCTTGATGTAGTCCTAATTGTTAGTTTTTGCTTTTGTTGCTTGTGCTTTTAGTGTTGAACCACAAAAATCATTGCCAAGACCAATGAGAAAGAGTTTTTTTCCCTATTTTCTTTTAGGAGTTTTACAGTTTCATGTCTTATGTTTAAAAGTCCTTAATGCATTTTGAGTTAATTTTTGGAATGGTGTAAGACAGGGGTAGAATTTCATTCTTCTGTGCATAACTATCCAGTTATCACAACATCATTTATTAAAGACACTATCCTTTCCCCATTGAGTATTCTTGGCTCTCTTGTCAAACATTAGTTGACCCTATATGCATGGGTTTGTTTCTGGGATCTCTATTCCATTCCTTTGATCTGTGTGTCTGTTTTTATTCCAGTACTGTACTGTTTTGATTACTACAGATTTGTGGTATAATCTGAAATCAGAATGCATGATTCTTCCAACTTTGTTCTTTTCTGTCAAGATTGTTTTGAATATTCAGGGTCTTTTATTCAGGGTCTATACAAAATTTTAAGATTTTAAAAATCTATTTCTGTGAAAATTATCCTTGCAAATTTGATAGGGACTGCATTGAATCTATAAATGGCTTTGGGTAATATTTCTTCATAATTCAGTACTGGTAGATTATATGTTTCTAGGAACTTAGTTCTTTGAGGTTATTTAATTTGTTGGTATCTAATGGTTCATAGTAGCATCTTATGATCCTTTGTATTTATGTAGTTTCAGTTTTGTTGCTTCTTTCATTTATAATTTTGTTTATTTGAGTTCTTTCCCTTTTTTTTCTCCATTAGTCTAGCTAAAAGTTGTTAATTTTGTTTAACCTTTCAAAAAACCAACTCTTAGTTTTATTTTTTCCTATTGTATTTCTAGCCTTTATATCATTTATTTCTGCTCTAATCTTTACTATTTCTTTCTTTATGATAAATTTGGACTTATTTTCATCTTTTATTTTTCTAATTCCTTGAGATGCAAAGTTTGGTTGTTTATTTGAGATCTTTCTTTTTTATTAATGTAGACATTTATCACTGAAAGTTTCCCTCTTAGAACTGCTTTTGTTGCATCCCATCAGTGTGGATATGTTGTATTTTTTATTTAATTTCTTTCAATGTACTTTCTGATTTCCCTTTTAATTTCTTCTTTGACACATTGATTGTTCATGAGTGCTTTGTATAATTTCCATGTATTTGTGAAATTTTGTTTTCCTCCTCTTATTTATTTCTAGTTTCATTCTGCTGTGGTAAGAAAAGAAACTAGATATAATTTCAATCATCTTAACTTTGTTAAGGATTTCTTTATGGCCTAGTGTTCCATGTGCACTTGTGTATTCTGGTGCTGTTGAGTAGAATGCTCTGTATATCTCTGTTAGGTTCATTTGATCTATAATGTTACTCAGATCTGTTTTTTCCTTTTTAATATTACATCTGAACCAATGTTTAAAATGGGGTTACGATATTATAATTTACAAGTGTAAAAGGCTTTCACTCTAAAATGGAACCAGAGGATATGAAATAGAGGATCTCATACATGCACCCTCAGGAAAACAAAACTTAAAAACTAAAAGACTGGATTTCCATAAATACCTGATATACAGAAAACCAAAGCTTATCTTTTGACCAATAAACATCTACCAAGAATCTCTCCCTATCTTCAAGCCAATAAACTTACTGGTTGGACTCTTGCTGGACCCACCCCCCCCCATCTCTTTACACTCCTTGCCCAAAATACAGCCCACTCCAAATCTTCAATGGATTGCCTGTAGCTTGCTACAGCTTGCATTATCCTGAATTACAATTCCCTTGCTGTTCCTGAAAAAACTGAATTTCTGGTAATTTGAGCTTGCCTCATTTTACATCTTTATTAATGTTTACAAAAGAAATATATATATATATATGTATATATATATTTGGTCTTTCAGATGACTAAAATATATTTCTCATATAAATTTGCTCTTCATCCACAGTTCCTGGCGCAGAACTCCCAAACTTTTGGAGTTTCCTGAAAAATAAGAGCAAGGGGAGCATCTCTTGTTATAATATTTGATCTCTTATTCTCAGTTCCTGAAAACACTTTAGATCTATAAAGGTGAAATAGGTGTCTTGTTATTCATAACAAGCCCCTTTGCAAAACAACTAGGTTTATGTTAATAAAGGTGACTTATACAAACCACTTAAGGATGGGGGCTATTGCCAAGGAAACCAATCATGAATAGAGGGTTGGAACTTTCAGTCCCATTCCTCTGATTTTCAGAGAGGGGAGAGGGACTAAAGTTTGAATCAATCACCAATGGCCAATAAGTTAATCAAACATGCTTATGTAATAAAGCCTCTATGAAACCACAAAAAGAGGAGGTTAGGAGAGCTTCAAGATTGGGGAACCAGAACACTTCCTTGTGCTACCATGCTGAGCTCCAAGCTCCATGAGGACAGAAGTTCCTTTGTTTATATCACCTCACGATATGTATCTCTTTATCTGACTGTTGATCTGTATCTTTTAATATTATTTATGATAAATCAGTAATCTAGTGAGAAAATGGGTTTCCTGAATTCTGTGAGCCATTCTAGAAAGCTAATCAAACCCAAAGAGAGGGTAGTGGAAACCTCCTATTTACAGCTAGTCAGTCAGAAGTACAGGTAACAACCTGGTTTGCTATTGGCATCCTGAGATGGAGGGGGTTGTTGTGACCTCAAAATTTTAGCTGGTTGGTCAGAAGCACAGGTAGCAACATAGGCTTGTTAATTGCATCTGAAGTAGCAGGCAGTCTTATGGAATTATGCCCTTTATCTTTGAAATGTGATGCTATCTCCAGATAGATAGCGTCAGAATTAACACACTGTAGTACACCCAACTGATATCCTGAGCATTGCTTGCTGTCCTCTACTCTTATTGTGTTGCTGGTATTTCTCCCTTCATTTCTGTTAATATTTGCTTTAAATATTTAAGTGCTCTGATTTTGGGGACATATTTAAGGTATATATATATATATATATATATATATATATACACACACACAATTATTGTACATGTATGTGTGTGTGTATATATGTGTATATATATATATATATACACATATGTATATGCAATTATTCTATTGATTGATCCCTTTATCACTATATAGTGATCTTTATCTCTTGTGACCAATATTAACTGAAAGCTTATCTTATGTGATATAAGTGTAGCCACTACTGGTCTCTTTTGGTTACAGTTTGCATGGAATATCTTTTTCCATTCCTTTATTATAGCCTATTTGTCTCCTTAAAGCTAAAGTGAGTCTCTTTAGGCAGCATATGATTGGATCTTGTTTTTATTATTTTTTTTAATCCATTCAACTACTTTGTATTTTTTGATTGGAGAATTTAATCTATTTATATTTAAAGTAATTATTGATAAGTAAGGACTTACTATTGCCATTTTGTTGTCTTGTTCTTTTGTTTTTACTACCTTTCTTCCTCTCTTACTGTCTTCCTTCATGATTTGTTTTTTGTAGTAGTGAACTTTAATTTCTTTCTTTTCATCTTTTGTGTAACTATTATAGTTTTTTCCTTTATAGTTACCATGAAGTTTACATAAAACACCTTGTACGTATAACAATCTAGTTTAAGCTTACAACAACTTACTTTCAATCACATACAAAAACTACAAGTTTACTTCTCTTCTCCCCACATTTTATGCTACTGATGACATACTTTACATCTTTTTTATATTGTGCATCTGTTAACAAGTTATTGTAGCTATGGGTGTTTTTAATATTATTGACTTTTAACCTTAATACTAGATAAAAGTGATTACACACTAACATTACATTAATAGGGTATTCTGAATTTGGCTAGATATTTCCCTTTACTAGTGGGTTTTATACTTTCATATGTTTTTCTGTTGTTACTTAGCATCATTTCATTTCAACTTGAAAAACTCCCTTATCATTTCTTCTTAGGCAGTTCTAGTGGTGATGAACTCCCTTAGCTTTTGTTTGTCTGGGAATGTCTTTATCTCTCTTACATTTATGAGGAACAGTTTTGTTGCATATGGTATTCTTCATTGTCAGTTGGTTTTTTTTCTTCTCTTTCAGCAATGTGAATGTATTGTCCCACTCCCTCCTGGCCTGCAAGATGTCTTCAGAGAAATTTCCTAAAACACCCTTATGGGGATTCCATTGTATTTGATGAGTTGTTTTTCTCTTGTTGTTTTCAAAATTCTCTCCTTGGCTGCATTGGATCTTCGTTGCTGTGTGCAGATTTTCTCTAGTTGTGGTGAGCGGGGGCTACCCTTTGTGGCAGTGCACAGGCTTCTCATTGTGGTGGCTTCTCTTGTTGTGGAGCAGGGGCTCTAGGAATGTGGGCTTCAGTAGTTGTGGCACATAGGCTCAGTAGTTGTGGCATGTGAGCTGTATAGCTCAGGCTCAGTAGTTGTGATGCATGGGCTTAGTTGCTCCATGGCATGTAGGATCTTCCCGGACCAGGGATCAAACCCATGTCCCCTGCATTGCCAGGCAGATTCTTAACCACTGCACCACCAGGGAAGTCCTAACATTTTGATTATAATATATCATGAGGTAATCTTCTTTGGGTTGATCTTACCTGAGATCCTTTGAGCTTTCTGTACATGATTGTCCAGATATCCCCCAAGTCTGGGGAATTTTTCAGCTGTTATTTCTTTAAATAATCTTTCTGCCTCTTTCTCTCTCTAGTCTCCTATGACTACAATGATGAAAATGTTTATACTCTTCTTGGTGTCTTACAATTCATGTAGGAGTTCTTCACTTTTTTTTTTTTTAATTAGTTTTTTTTTTTAGTTACTCTAACTGGCTAATTTCAAATGATTTGTCTTTGAGCTCAGTGACTTTTTTCTTCTGGATGATCAAGTCTGTTGTTGAGGCCCCAGTTGTGCTGCATTGAAGCCAGTTATGAGACTGTCACTGGGTCTGCAGCTGGTGGGTTTTTTACCAGGGGCTTGGGTGGGCATGGATCTTGTCTGATCCCTGAGTTGATGGCACTGCCCCCAGTACCTTCTTCAGTAGGGTGGTACTGGGACAAGTGTGCTCTTCAGGATCCACAGTTGGGTCCTAGACAGTGAGCCTACTACCAGTTGTGTGGTGGGTGTGGCTCCTTTCAGGTCCCTAAGAGAACTGCTGTCTTGTTACTGGATGGCTCACTGGTGAACAAGACAGGTCCTCGTCTATAGTTGAGAGGGTCTAGAGCAAAGCTCAATGTTTTTAAAAATATAAATTTTAATTTTTTTCTGATTCCTCCAATAGCTGCAACAAGAGTTTTGACCTTTCACCACCTATGGATCTTACCTCAAAATAGATAAATTTAACTTTATTTAAATTTAAAATAACTTTTTATTCAAAGATACTTTAAAGAAGTGAAAAAGCAACACACGCAGTGGGAAAATATATTCACAATATACATACTGCAAATGACTAATATCCAGAATATATAAAAGACACTTCCAAATTGATTTTTTAAAAGGCATGTGATTCAACAGAAAAATAGGCAAAAAGGATATTTACACTGACAGTAAACATTTGAAAAAATGTTAAACTGTATTAACCTTCAGGGAAAAGCAAATTAAATCTACTATATCATACTATTATACTACATGAAAAAGGCTAAAATAAAAAAGCCAGAAAAGATGAAGTGTTGGAGAGAAACTGGAGCAATTAGAACTTCCATACACTCTGGTGAAAGGCTAAACTGCTATAGCCACTTTGGACACCTTTTTGTTATTACCTACTAAAGCTGAACATATGTATGTGTGTGTATATATATATATTCACCAAAAAAAAAAAGTATGCAACAATGTTTATAATAGCATTACTTAAAATAGTCCCAAATGAAAAACTACCCAAAAATCTATCAGCAGTATTTCAGATAAATAAATAATGTTATACTCACACAAAGGAATACACACAAAATGTAACGAGAATTAATGATCTACAATTATGTGTAGATCATTCTGACAAACATAACATTAAGCAAAAGAAACCATAAACCAAAAGAGTGTATAAAGTATAATCCAATTTATATACAGTTTAAAAAAATGTAAAAACCAAGCTTTAGTTTAGAATTTAAGATAGTAATTACTATCAGGATACTGTGGGATAGCAATGATAAAAGAGTATGAGCAGGACTTCTGGGGTATTGGTAAGTTCTGTTTCTTGACTGGGGTTCTATTGTCAGGGTGTGTTTACTTGTAAAAAGTACACTGTGTTGTAAGCTTCTGATATGTACACAACTCTGTATGTATATAAATATAAATACAGATGACCAACAGGCAAGTGAAAAGAGGCTCAATACTGTAAATTATTAGAGAAAACAAATCAAAACAACAATAAGATATCACCTCACACCTCTCAGAACGGCTATCATCAAAAAAAATCTACAAATAACAAATTTGGAGAAGAAGTGGAGAAAAGGAAACACTTTTACACTGTTGGTGGGAATGAAAATTGGTGGCACCACTATGGAAAACAGTATTGAGTTTCCTCAAAAAAACTAAAACTAGAACTACCATATGATCAAGTAATTCCACTTTTGGGTATATATCAGGACAAAACAAAAACACTATCAAAAAGATATGTACCTCCCAATGTTCATAGCAGCATAATTCACACTAGCCAAGATATGGAATCAACTCAAGTGTCCATCAATAGACAAATGGATAAAGAAGATATGGTGTATATATATATATATATACAATACAATATTACTCATCATTAAAAAATAATGAAATTCTGCTGTTTGCAGCAATGTTGATGGACATAAAGAATATTATGCTTAGTGAAATATGTGAGACAGAAAGAGAACTACTGTATAATATCCTTTATATGTGGAATCTAAGATAAAACAAACAGATGTATATAGCAAAACAGAAACAGACTCACAGATATAGAAAACACACTCGTGGTTTCCAAAGTGGAGGGAGAATGGGGGAGGAGCAAGTTAGGGGTATGGGATTAAGAGATGCAAGCTAGTATGTATTAAATAGATAAGCAGCACAGGAAATTATAGCCATTATCTTGTAATAACTTTTAATGGAGTATAATCTGTGAAAATACTGAATCACTATTCTGTGCAATTAAAATTAATATAGCCACGGGAATTCTACCAGTTATTTTTTGGTGGCAGCACTGCATTCTTTATCGCGACCTCCTGTTGTGAGACAACTCAGGTAAAGTTCCGTTTTGTGGCAGCTTCAACAGCCTGGGTACTGGAATGAAGATGCAAGAGCTGAGCTCCCAGCCAGCTAGCAGTGGACACGTATGATGTCATATTGCTGTGCTTTAAAACGTACAGAATAAATCCAACCAAAGGCAAAGAATGTGACACAAGATTCCTGAGTGTGCAATAGGTATAGCCATGTAACCAGCACACAAATCCAAAAATAAGACATTATTAGAAGCAGAATAAGCCTGATCAAGCTTATTCAAGGAGGCTGTCCTCCAACAGCTGTGTGGCTGACAGGATTTCAGTGCTCTGGCAGGGTTTCAGGCCTGAGCAGATGAGGTGGGAGAGCCGAGTTCAGGAAACTGGACGATGAGAGATCTCTTGGTTGCACGTAATATCAATTGGCAGGAGCTATCCCAGAGATCTCTGTCTCAATGCTAAGACCCAGCTCCACTCAATGACCAGCAAGCTCCAGTGCTGGACACACCATGCCAAACAAGTAGCAAGAGAGGAACACAACTCCACACGTGTAGGCAGAGAGGCTGCATAAAATCATACTAACTCCACAGACACCCCAAAACATACCACCGGATGTGGTCCTGCCAACCAGAAAGACAAGACCAGCCTTATCCACCAGAACACAGGCATCAGTCCCCTCCACCAGGAAGCCTACACACCCCAGTGAACCAACATTACCCACTGGGGGCAGACACCGAAAAAAATGGGAACTACGAACCTGCAGCCTGCCAAAAGGAGTGCGCAAACACAATAAGTTAAGCAAAACGAGAAGACACAGAAATACACAGAAGATGAAGAAGCAAGGTAAAAACCGACCAGACCAAACAAATGAAGAGGAAATAGGCAGTCTACTTGAAAAAGCATCCACGTTAATGATAGTAAAGATATCCAAAATCTTGGAAATAGAATGGAGAAAATACAAGAAACGTTTAACAAGGACGTAGAAGAACTAAAGAGCAAACAAACAAAGATGAACAACACAAAAAATGAAATTAAAATTCTCTAGAAGAGATCAATAGCAGAATAACTGAGGCAGAAGAACGTATAAGTGACCTGGAAGTTAAAATAGTGGAAATAACTACTGCAGAGCAGAATAAAGAAAAAAAAATGAAAAGAATTGAGGACAATCTCAGAGACCTCTGGCACAACATTAAACGTACCAACATTCAAATTATAGGAGTCCCAAAAGAAGAAGAGAAGAAGAAAGGGACTGAAAAAATATTTGAAGAGATTATAGTTGAAAACTTCCCTAATATGGGAAAGGAAATAATCAATCAAGTCCAGGAAGCACAGAAAGTCCCATACAGGATAAATCCAAGGAGAAACACGTCAAGACACATATTAATCAAACTATCAAAAATGAAATACAAAGCACAAATATTAAAAGCAGCACGGGAAAAACAACAAATAAAATACAAAGGAATCCACATAAGGTTAACGGCTGATCTTTCAGCAGAAACTCTGCAAGCCAGAAAGGAGTGGCAGGACATATTTAAAGTGATGAAAGGGAAAAAACTACAACCAAGATTACTGTACCCAGCAAGGATCTCATTCACATTCAGTGGAGAAATTAAAACCTTTAAAGAGAAGCAAAAGCTAAGAGAATTCAGCAAAACGAAACCAGCTTTACAACAAATGCTGCAGGAACTTTTCTAGGCAGGAAACACAAGAGAAGGTAAACACCTACAAAAACAAACCCAAAACAATTAAGAAAATGGTAATAGGAACATACATATCGATAATTACATTAAATGTAAATGGATTAAATGCTCAAGCCAAAAGACATAGAATGGCTGAAAGGATACACAAGAAAAGACCCATATATATGCTGTCTACAAGAGAATCACTTGAGACCTAGGGACACATACAGACTGAAAGTGAGGGGATGGAAAAAGATTTCCATGCAAATGGAAATCAAAAGAAAGCTAGAGTAGCAATTCTCATATCAGACAAAATAGACTTTGAAATAAAGACTATTACAAGAGACAGAGAAGGACACTATATAATGATCAAGGGATCGATTCAAGAAGAAGATATAACAAATGTAAATATTTATGCACCCAATATAGGAGCACCTCAATACATAAGGCAAATACTAACAGCCATAAAAGGGGAAATCAACAGTAACACAATCATAGCAGGGGACTTTAACACCCCACTTTCACCAATGGACAGATCATCCAAAATGAAAATAAATAAGGAAACACAAGCTTTAAATGATACATTAAACAAGATGGACTTAATTGATATTTATAGGACATTCCACCCAAAAACAACAGAATACACATTTTTCTCAAGTGCTCATGGAACATTCCCAGGATAGATCATATCTTGGGTCAGAAATCAAGCCTTGGTAAATTTAAGAAAATTGAAATTGTATCAAGTATCTTTTCTGACCACAACACTATGAGACTAGATATAAATTACAGGAAAAGATCTGTAAAAAATACAAACACATGGAGGCTACACAATACACTACTTAATAACGAAGTGATCACTGAAGAAACCAAAGGGGAAATCAAAAAATACCTAGAAACAAATGACAATGGAGACACGACTACGCAAAACATATGGGATGCAGCAAAAGCAGTTCTAAGAGGGAAGTTTATAGCAATACAAGCCTACCTCAAGAAACAGGAAACATCTTGAATACACAACCTAACCTTTCACCTAAAGCAATTAGAGAAAGAAGAACAAGAAAACCCCAAAGTTAGCAGAAGGAAAGAAATCATAAAGATCAGATCAGAAATAAATGAAAAAGAAATGAAGGAAATAATAACAAAGATCAACAAAACTAAAAGCAGGTTCTTTGAGAAGATAAACAAAATTGATAAACCATTAGCCAGACTCATCAAGAAAAAAAGGGAGAAGACTCAAATCGATAGAATTAGAAATGAAAAAGGAGAAGTAACAACTGACACTGCAGAAATACAAACGATCATGAGAGATTACTACAAGCAACTCTATGCCAATAAAATGGACAACCTGGAAGAAATGGACAGATTCTTAGAAATGCACAACCTGCCAAGACTGAACCAGGAAGAAACAGAAAATATGAACAGGCCAATTCCAAGCACTGAAATTGAAACTGTGATTAAAAATCTTCCAACAAACAAAAGCCCAGGACCAGATGGCTTCACAGGCGAATTCTATAAAACATTTACAGAAAAGCTAACATCTATCCTTCTCAAACTCTTCCAAAATATTGCAGAGGGAGGAAAACTCCCCAACTCATTCTACGAGGCCACCATCACCCTGATACCAAAACCAGACAATGACGTCACAAAGAAAGAAAACTACAGGCCAATATCACTGATGAACATAGATGCAAAAATCCTCAACAAAATACTAGCAAACAGAATCCAACAACACATTAAAAGGATCATACACCATGATCAACTGAGGTTTATTCCAGGAATGCAAGGATTCCTCAATATACGCAAATCAATTAACGTGATATATCATATTAACAAATTGAAGGAGAAAAACCATATGATCATCTCAATAGATGCAGAGAAAGCTTTCAACAAAATTCAACACCCATTTATGATAAAAGCCCTGCAGAAAGTAGGCATAGAGGGAACTTTCCTCAACATAATAAAGGCCATATATGACAAACTCACAGCCAACATTGTCCTCAATAGTGAAAAACTGAAACCATTTCCACTAAGATCAGGAACAAGACAAGGTTGCCCACTCTCACCACTATTATTCAACATAGTTTTAGAAGTGTTAGCCACAGCAATCAGAGAAGAAAAAGAAATAAAAGGAATCCAAATCAGAAAAGAAGAAGTAAAGCTGGCACTGTTTGCAGATGACATGATACTATAAATAGAGAATCCTGAAGATGCTACCAGAAAACTACTAGAGCTAATCAATGAATTTGGTAAAGTAGCAGGATACAAAATTAATGCACAGAAATCTCTTGCATTCCTATACACTAATGATAAAAATTCTGAAAGTGAAATTAAGAAAACACTCCCATTTACCACTGCAACAAAAAGAATAAAATATCTAGGAATAAACCTATCTAAGGAGACAAAAGACCTGTATGCAGAAAATTATAAGACACTGATGAATGAAATTAAATATGATACAAATAGATGGAGACATATAACATGTTTTTGGATTGGAAGAATCAACATTGTGAAAATGACTCTATTACCCAAAGCAATCTACAGATTCAATGCAATCCCTATCAAACAACCACTGGAATTTTTCACAGGACTAGAACCAAAAATTTTACAATTTGTATGGAAACACAAAGGACCCCGAATAGCATAAGCAATCTTGAGAACGAAAAATGGAGCTGGAGGAAACAGGCTCCCCGACTTCAGACTATATTACAAAGCTACAGTAATCAAGACAGTTTGGTACTGGCACAAAAACAGAAACATAGATCAATGGAACAGGATAGAAAGCCCAGAGGTAAACCCACGCACATATGGTCACCTTATCTTTGATAAAGGAGGCAAGCATATACAGTGGAGAAAAGACAGCCTCTTCAATAAGTGGTGCTGGGAAAACTGGACAGCTACATGTAAAAGAATGAAATTAAAACACTCCCTAACACCATAAACAAAAATAAACTCAAAATGGATTAAAGACATAAATGTAAGGCCAGACATTATCAAACTCTTTGAGGAAAACCTAGGCAGAACACTCTATGACATAAATCACAGCAAGATCCTTTTTGACCCAACTCCTAGAGAAATGGAAATAAAAACACAAATAAACAAATGGGACCTAATGAAACTCAAAAGCTTTTGCACAGCAAAGGAAACCATAAGCAAGACCAAAAGACAACCCTCAGAATGGGAGAAAATATTTGCAAATGAAGCAACTGACAAAGGATTAATCTCCATGATTTACAAGCAGCTCATGCAGCTCAATAACAAAAAAACAAACAACCCAATCCAAAAATGGGCAGAAGACCTAAATAGACATTTCTCCAAAGAAGATATACAGATTGCCAACAGGCACATGAAAGAATGCTCAACATCATTAATCTTTAGAGAAATGCAAATCAAAACTACAATGAGATATCATCTCACACCGGTCAGAATGGTCATCATCAAAAAATCTAGAAACAATAAATGCTGGAGAGGGTGTGGAGAAAAGGGAACACTCTTGCATTGTTGGTTGGAATGTAAATTGATACAGCCACTATGGAGAACAGTATGGAGGTTCCTTAAAGAACTAAAAATAGAAGTACCATATGACCCAGCAATCCCACTACTGGGCATATACCCTGAGAAAACTATAATTCAAAAAGAGTCATGTACCAAAATGTTCATTGCAGCTCTATTTACAATAGCCAGGACATGGAAGCAACCTAAGTGTCCATCATCGGATGAATGGATAAAGAAGATGTGGCACATATATACAATGGGATATTACTCAGCCATAAAAAGAAATGAAATGGAGTTATTTGTAGTGAGGTGGATGGAGTTAGAGTCTGTCATACAGAGTGAAGTAAGTCAGAAAGAGAAAAACAAATACAGTATGCTAACACATATATATGGAATCTAAGGGATAAAAAAAACAGGTCATGAAGAACCTAGTGGCAGGACGGGAATAAAGACACAGACCTACTAGAGAATGGACTTGAGGATATGGGAAGGGGGATGGGTAAGATGTGACAAAGTGAGAGAGTGGCATGGACATATATACACTACCAAACATAAAATAGATAGCTAGTGGGAAGCAACTACATAGCACAGGGAGACCAGCTCTGTGCTTTGTGACCACCTGGAGGAGTTGGATGGGGAGGGTGGGAGGGAGGGAGGTGCAGGACGGAGGAGATGTGGGAACATATGTATGTGTATGACTGATTCACTTTGTTATAGAGCAGAAACTAACACACCATTGTGAAGCAATTATGCTCCAATAAAGATGTATAAAACATAAATAAATAAATAAATATTAGCTATTGGCAAAAAAAAAAAAAAGAACTAAAGAGCAAACAAACAGAGTTGAACAACACAATAAATGAAATTTAAATTCTCTAGAAGAGATCAATTGCAGAATAACTGAGGCAGAAGAACGTATAAGTGACCTGGAAGTTAAAATAGTGGAAATAACTACTGCAGAGCAGAATAAAGAAAAAAAAATGAAAAGAATTGAGGACAATCTCAGAGACCTCTGGCACAACATTAAACGTACCAACATTCAAATTATAGGGGTCCCAGAAGAAGAAGAGAAAAAGAAAGGGACTGAGAAAATATTTGAAGAGATTATAGTTGAAAACTTCCCTAATATGGGAAAGGAAATAATCAATCAAGTCCAGGAAGCACAGAAAGTCCCATACAGGATAAATCCAAGGAGAAACACGTCAAGACACATATTAATCAAACTATCAAAAATGAAATACAAAGCACAAATATTAAAAGCAGCACGGGAAAAACAACAAATAAAATACAAAGGAATCCACATAAGGTTAACGGCTGATCTTTCAGCAGAAACTCTGCAAGCCAGAAAGGAGTGGCAGGACATATTTAAAGTGATGAAAGGGAAAAAACTACAACCAAGATTACTGTACCTAGGAAGGATCTCATTCACATTCAGTGGAGAAATTAAAACCTTTAAAGAGAAGCAAAAGCTAAGAGAATTCAGCAAAACGAAACCAGCTTTACAACAAATGCTGCAGGAACTTTTCTAGGCAGGAAACACAAGAGAAGGTAAACACCTACAAAAACAAACCCAAAACAATTAAGAAAATGGTAATAGGAACATACATATCGATAATTACATTAAATGTAAATGGATTAAATGCTCAAGCAAAAAGGCATAGAATGGCTGAAAGGATACACAAGAAAAGACCCATATATATGCTGTCTAGAAGAGAATCACTTGAGACCTAGGGACACATACAGACTGAAAGTGAGGGTATGGAAAAAGATATTCCGCGCAAATGGAAATCAAAAGAAAGCTAGAGTAGCAATTCTCATATCAGACAATATAGACTTTAAAATAAAGACAATTATAAGGGACAAAGAAGGACACTACATAACGATCATGGGATCAAACCAAGAAGAAGATATAACAATTGTAAATATTTATGCACCCAACATAGGAACCCCTCAACACATAAGGCAAATTCTAAAATCCATAAAGGGGAAATCAACAATAACACAATAACAGTGGGGGACTTTAACACCTCACTTTCACCAACGGATAGACCATCCAAAATGAAAATAAATAAGGAAACACAAGCTTTAAATGACACATTAAAAAATATGGACTTAATTGATATTTATAGGACATTCTATCCAAAAGCAACAGAATACACTTTCTTCTCAAGTGCTCATGGTACATTCCTGGATAGATCATACCTTGGGTCACAAGTGAAGCCTTGGTAAATTTAAGAAAATTGAAATCATGTCAAGTAACTTTTCTGACCACAACGCTATGAGATTAGATATCAATTACAGGGAAAAAATTGTTAAGAATACAAACCCATGGAGGCTAAACAGTAAGCTACTAAATAACCAAGAGATCACTGAAGAAATCAAAGAGGAAATAAAAAAAAATACCTAGAGACAAATGACAAAGGAAACACGACAATTCAAAACATATGAGACACAGCAAAGGCAGTTCTCAGAGGGAAGTTTACAGCAATACAATCCTACCTCAAGAAACAAGAAAAAATCTCAAATAAACAATGTAACCTTACACCTAAAGCAGTTAGAGAAAGAAGAACAAAAAACACCAAAGGTTAGCAGAAGGAATGAAATCATAAAGATCAGATCAGAAATAAATGAAAAAGAAATGAAGGAAATGATAGAAAAGATCAATAAACTAAAAGCTGGTTCTTTGAGAAGATAAACAAAGTTGATAAACCATTAGCCGGACTCATCACGAAAAAAAAGGGAGAAATCTCACATCAACAGAATTAGAAATGAAAAAGGAGAAATAACAACTAACACTGCAAAAATACAAAGGATCATGAGAGATTACTACAAGCAACTATATGCCAATACAATGGACAACCTTGAAGAAATGGACAAATTCTTAGAAAAGCACAACCTTCTGAGAGTGAACCAGGAAGAAATAGAAAATATAAACAGACAAATCACAAGCACTAAAATTGAACCAGTGATTAAAAATCTTCCAACAAACAAAACCCAGGACCAGTTAGCTTCACAGGCAAATTCTATCAAACATTTAGAAAAGAGCTACCGCCTGTCCTTGTCAAACTCTTCCAAAATATAGCAGAGAGAGGAACACTCCCAAACTCATTCTACAAGGCCACCATCATCCTGATACCAAAACCAGACAAAGATGTTACAAAAAAAGAAAACTACAGGCCAATATCACTGATGAACATAGATTAAAAAATCCGCAACAAAAGATGAGCAAAGAAAATCCAACAGCACATTAAAAGGATTATACACCATGATCAAGTGGGGTTTATCCCAGGAATGCAAGGATTCTTCAATATATGCAAATCAGTCAATGCGATACACCATATTAACAAACTGAAGGGTAAAAACCATATGAAAATCTCAAGAGATGCAGAAAAACCTTTCAACAAAATTCAACACCCATTTAAGATAAAAACTCTCCAGAAAGTATGCATAGAGGGAACTAACCTCAACATAATAAAGGCCATATATGAAAAACCCACAGCCAACATCATTCTAAATGGTGGAAAACTGAAACCATTTCCACTAAGATCAGGAACAAGACAAGGATGCCCACTCTCACCACTATTATTCAACATAGTTTTGGAAGTTTTAGCCACAGCAATCAGAGAAGAAAAAGAAATAAAAGGAATTCAAAATCAGAAAAGAAGTAAAACTGTCCCTGTGTGAGATGACATGATACTATACATAGAGAATCTTAAGGATGCTACCATAAAACTACTAGAGCTAATCAATGAATTTGGTAAAGTAGCAGGATACAATATTAATGCACAGAAATCGCTTGCAATCTTATACGCTAATGATGGAAAATCTGAAAGACAAATTAAGGAAACACTCCCATTTACCATTGCAACACAAAGAATAAAATACCTAGGAATAAACCTACCTAGGGAGACAAAAGACATGTATGCAGAAAACTATAAGACACAGATGAAATAAATTTAAAGTGATACAAACAGATGGAGAGATATACCATGTTCTTGGATTAGAAGAATCAATAATGTGAAAATGACTCCAGTACCCAAAACCATCTACAGATTCAATGCAATGCCTATAAAACTACCAATGGCATTTTTCACAGAACGAGAACAAAAAGTTTCACAATTTGTATGGAAACCCAAAAGACCCCAAATAGCCAAAACAATTTTTAGAAAGAAAAACGGAACTGGAAGAATCAGGCTCCCTGTCTTCAGACTATACTACAAAGCTGCAATAATCAAGACAGTATGGTACTGGCACAAAAACAAAAATATAGATCAAAGGAATAAGATAGAAAGCCCAGAGATAAACCCATGCACATATGGTCACCTTATCTTTGATAAAGGAGGCAAGAATATACAATGGAGACAAGACAGCCTCTTCAATAATTGGTGCTGGGAAAACTGGACAGCTACATGTAAAAGAATGAAATTAGAACAGTTACTAACCCCATACACAAAAATAAACTCAAAATGGATTAAAGACCTAAATGTAAGGCCAGACACAATAAAAATCTCAGAGGAAAACATAGGCAGAGCACTCTATGACATAAATCACGGCAAGATCCTTTTTGACCCAGCTCCTAGAGAAATGGAAATAAAAACAAAAATAAACAAATGGGACCTAGTGAAACTTAAAAGCTTTTGCACAGCAAAGGAAACCATAAACAGGACCAAAAGACAACCCTCAGAATGGGAGAAAATATTTGAAAATGAAGCAACTGACAAAGGATTAATCTCCAAAATATACAAGCAGCTCATGCAGCTCAACATCCAAAAAAACAAACAACCCAATCTCAAACTGGGCTGAAGACCTAAATGAACTTTTCTCCAAAGAAGATATACAGATTGCCAACAAACACATGAAAGGATGCTCAACATCATTAATCATTAGAGAAATGCAAATCAAAACTGCAGTGAGGTGTCGCCTCACACGGGTCAGAATGGCTATCATCAAAAATTCTACAAACAATAAATGCTGGAGAGGGTGTGGAGAAAAGGGCACCCTCTTGCACTGTTGATGGAAATGTAAATTGATGTAGCCACTATGGAGAACAGTGTAAGGTTCCTTGAAAAAGTAAAAATAGAACTACCGTATGACCCAGCAATCCCACTACTGGACATATACCCTGAGAAATCTTTAATTCAGAAAGAGTCATGTACCACAATTTTCATTGCAGGTCTATTTACAATAGCCAGGACATGGAAGCAACTGAAATGTCCATTGACAGATGAATGTATAAAGAAGATGTGGCACATATATACAATGGGATATTACTCAGCCATAAAAAGAAATGAAATTGAGTTATTTGTAATGAGGTGGATGGACCTAGAATCTGTCATACAGAGTGAAGTAAGTCAGAAAGAGAAAAAGAAATACCATATGCTAACACACATATATATGGAATTAAACATATATATATATATATATATGGTTCTGAAGAACCTAGGGGCAGGACAGGAATAAAGATGCAGACATAGAGAGTGGACTTGAGGACATGGGGAGTGGGAAGGGTAAGCTGAGATTTAGTGAGAGAGTGGCATTTAACTATATACACTACCAAATGTAAAATAGATAGCTAGTGGGAAGCAGCCGCATAGCACAGGGAGATCAGTTCAGTGCTTGGTGACCACCTAAAGAGGTCTTATAGGGAGGGTGGGAGGGAGATGCAAGAGGGAAGGGATATGGGGATATATGTACACATATAAGTGATTCACTTTTTTATACAGCAGCAACACAACAATGTAAAGCAATTATACTCCAATAAAGATGTTAAAAAAAAAAACCTAATATAATATTGGGGACTTCCCTGGCAGTCCAGTTGTTAGTACTCTGCCCTTCCACTGCAGGGGCCATGGGTTCATTCCCTGGTCCAGGAACTGAAATCCTGCAAGCTGCATGACATGGCCAAAAAAACAAAAACAAAAACAAAAAACAAACAAAATTAATATAATATTGTAAATAATCTATACTACAATAAAAATAATAATTATAATGATAATAATAATAGTAAAGTGGTTGGTAATTAATATGAGGAAAAAAAGAAGTGAGAAAGGATGCTAGATAGATAAGACCAGTAGATAGGTTCTACCATATAGCTTATTTTTAGTTTTTTCTCCCCAAGTAGAGAGCTAATTATTCTGGCACCTGTTATGAAATGCTTCATCCTCTTATTATTTAATTGAAATCTTATCTTTATCATAAATTAAATTATAACCCAAAAAATAAAAAATATGCAAAAGATAGGAAAAGTTATGTCATGAAAAAGTTGCCAAGAAGCATATGGAAAGATGTTCAAATCATATGTAATTAGAGAACTGAAAATTTTAAAAAATAAGATACAAATATACACCAATTTAGCTATATGAATTGCTAAAATTGTAAAACTGACAATACAAAATTCTTAAAAGGGATGTGGAACAGAAATTTCTGAAGCATTGATGGTGGAAATGCAAAACGTCACAGCTAGTTTGAAGACAATTTGTCAGTTTCTTCCTAAGCTAAAAGTAGCCCCACCATATGATCCAGCTCTTGTGCTCTTGGGTATTTACATAATTGGTTTGAAAACTTATATCCATACAAAACCCTACAAACGAATGTTTAGAGCAGGTTCATTTATAATTGCCAAACACTAGAAGCGACCAAGATGTCCTTTGATAGTTGAGTTAATAAACAGACTGTAGTACATTTATACAGTGGAATATTATTTGGTGGTAAAAAAAAAAAAAGACATGAGCTATAAGGTGACAAAAGACATGGAGAAATGTTATATGCATTGTGTAAGCTTAGAGAAGCCAATCTGAAAGGCTACATACTTTATGATTCTAATTCTATGACATTTTGTAAAAAGCAAAGGAGAAGATATAACAGGAGAAGGATAAAATAATGCATATATGAAAAACAAGAGATTTTTAGGGCAGTGAAAATAATTTGTATGATATTGTAATAGCAGATATATTACATTATGACTTAGTCAGACTCATTGAACTTTAAAGCACATAGAGTAAACTTTAAATGTATGTAAATTAAAAAAAAAATCATTTATGAGGTCAGGAGATCCCAGAAAGGATGCAGACTATAACATAAAAGTCTAGCAGTATTACACATGTCTGAAACAACTTCACTGAAGTGGATGGGGGAATTAGGTGCTGACCTAAGTAACTTAGGAAATAAATAATGTCTGTAAGGCTTAAGGCAAAAAGAAATGCCCATAAACACTGTACTCTTGTTAATACTGTTATTTCCCACTGGAATACTGGTTAACAATTCTGATACTGCTATACATGTATACTGAAATTGAACAATTTAGTAAACTGATAGCAGAAGGTGGTAGTAAGGTTTCTTACTGTTGTAGTGAAAGGTCACAGAAAAACAAGGAGAATGGGCTAAAATAATCTGTATGGTAATAAGAGTTGGAGATATCAGCAAGAGCTCATGTTTAATTTAACATTGATATAGATGGTTATATAGAGACATATTTATAGAAATGTGTATATATACATGAGTTTACATACATACAAATATTTCTTTGCTCTTTCAGCTGAGGACCTAATAGAAATGACACCCTAGTAGGAATGAGCAAAACTAGGGCGCAGATCTTGGTTTCTAGTACCATTCTCTATTAAAAGGATCCAGGATTACTTTGAGAAATGGCTGATACCAAGTTTCAGTCAGGAAATATATGAGCCTGGAGCAACTTATGTCAGAAAATTAGGAAATTTTCAAAAACCAAAAAAAAAAAAAGAAATTAATGGAGTTATGTCAAGGTGAAACAGAAGCCAACTGAAAGAACTCTGAATGGCCAAATATGGAAAAATTTGAGCAAGAAAATAATGTAACATTGGATTATAATAATAAAAAATATAAAGTATAGTATAAAATATCTATGACTTTATACTGGTATAAATGAATGATTCAATAAATTAATAAATGGGGAAAGGAGCAAATCTCTCACCCAGAAGGATTCCAAATAATTTATGTGGATGCTCCATCCTGAAGGAAGTGGAGTGTATCTCCCCATTCCTCTGTGTGGGCTGCACATAGTGACTTCCTTCCAAAGTATAGAGCATGTTAAGAAAAAAAAAAAATTTTACAGTGTAGAAACCTGACAAACACTATTCAACCAGATAATCAAGATCAACATCAACAAACATAAATCAAGTTGATAGCATATACCTGGATATAATGTGATGAAAATTGCACTTTACCTATTTGTTCTTCCTCTCCTAGACCCATAACATCAGTGTAATCATGTGAAAAACATCAGCAAATCCCAATAGTAGGGTATTCTACAATTTTCCTGACTGGTGTTAAATAAAAATTTGTTCAGACGCTTGTTATGACAGTAAAAAGACTATATTCAGGATTATTACAGTAGGTCAAGCCTATAGCAATAGGGGAGAGAGACTGAGCTCAACTCTAAATACAGCAAAGACAGCTGGGATTTATAGCCAATGAACAGAGTTAGGAGGACAATGGATAAAAAAGAAATACTAAGAGGAGACATCAAGAGTGGGGAGATACTTGTTAAACCAATTTAACAGGATTCATGCTGAAGGTAGCCCAGATATCAAAAATGAGAGATTATCTCTAAACTGATTTAACAGAATTCTTGCTAAAACTGAGCTATGCAGGCCCAGCAAGGATGGAGCCCAAGGTTGAGGCCTAGTGGAGAAGATGACTCAGAGGAGCTTGACTAACGTTGGTCAAGGAGAGAGTCTTATATTTTCACTATTCTTATCAAAATCATCAAAAATAAGGAAAGTCTGATAGGATGTCAAAACCAAGAGGAGCCTAAGAAAACATGACAACCAAAGGTAATGTATCCTGGATGGAATACTGGAGCAGAAAGAGGACATTAGGTAAAAACAGAGTAAATCCAAATGAAGTATGGAGTTTAGTTATAATAGTGTATCAATATTGGTTAATTAATTTTAATAAATGTACCATACTAATGTAAGATGTTAATAACAGGTAAAACTGTATGCAAGTTGGGGAGTGGGGTGATCTATGAGAACTCCCTGTATTATCTGCTCAATTTTTCTGTAAATCCAAAGCTGTTTCAAAAATACAGTCTATTAAGAAAAGTGAAAAAGAAAAAGAAAAAAATGAATATTTGTGTGATCTTAACATACTGATGGATCTCCTGACTATAGACTTGTTTCATCTAATTCATTAATTAGCCATTTATATGCCTAGCACTATTCAAGTTTTAATGGTAGATTCAAAAGACATACACTATGGCTTCTGCTCTCAGGAAGCTTGAGAACTATGTATCACAAATGAACTGTGAATGCAGCAATGGATCTAAAGAAATTAAGTAAGTTTGATTTTAGTCCTCTTACCCTTTTGACACCATTCCCACTCTCACCCTCCTTCTAGTCCATACGAATACCTATTCTTCTGCTTTTTCCCAAATGTTATCCCATGTCAATGTTCACTCCAATCAATACCCAAGGAGACTGACTTGACTAGGATCTGATATTGTCCTTTCTTAAACCTTCGTTCTCATACCTGACTACTCTTCTATTTTAAGAAAGATGAGGAAAACCAGGGGTTTTTTTCACTGGTGAAAAGTGCCACTTTCCCTAGTGTTACCTTCAGGACACCAACTCTTAATGCCAATACTTTCTATTCACCCCCATTTAAAATTTTCTCTGCTATTGTTTCCCCCTCATTACTAGGCTCCTTGGCACTAATGTAGCAATGTCCTACTGTAATTTAAAATAAAATAAAACAAACAAAAATCTAGCTCATAAAAGACAAAGAAACCATCCCCTGCTAGGCAACAATGTAATTTAAATAATGACTTTCAAGACACAGAGCACCTACATACATTCATTCATTTAGAAAAGTAACCATATTAGCAAAGAGTTTAGGCCCATTGGTTAAGGATTGCTGTGTTAGGGTAGGGAGTGATTTCTTGGGGTAGTTTTACTCGTATGATATCCCTTTGTCTATACCATTTAGGTGAATTCTTATTCCATTTGTGCACAGGAACAGTTCTTTAATAATATTCCTTAATTTTTACATTCAGATAGAGAATACACAGAAAATATGTAGGAAACCGAATTTTCTTCTAATTTGCAGGTTCAAAGGAAAAATAAATTATTTGTTCAATAGAAAAAAGTCATTTAACTTTGTTTTATGGATGTCAACTTTTAGTTGTTTCAGTGCATTCAAATTTAATTTTCAAAAAGAACTTACACTAGGAACATATGACTGAACACATCAGAGTCATGGCTGTGTTTTTAAAATAAATAAAAGTGAAACTGCAAGTTTGAAGTATCAGGGTTTTCTTGTTATTGTGACAAAATCATCCCCCAAAGACAAAAATAGCTTCCTCCTCAGAAGAGCTTTTGAATAGCTCTGCATGCAGAAGAATTTATATTTTCTTCTAGCTCTCAACCTAGACTGCCTGGGTATATGTAGTAAGGGAGACCTCAAACACTGAATAAAACAGATTACACCGTATCTTCAAGAATGATGCTAAATTCACAAGATTGTCATATCTGCCTTTCCTGATGAAGCTAGATCTATAAAACTATTTTAAATTATATAATGAGGAAATCTAACTCAAACACTTATTGAGTCAGAGACAGAGTCTCCCTTTGCTCCAAGTAAAATAAGCTACATGCCACAGCTGTGTTTTGTGATAAGTAAAGAAACTCTAAAACCATGAAGATAAATAATGATTAAATTACCAAAATAGCTAATGTGTAATTTGTAGGTCAGCTTCTTCAAAGAAATACCTGTTCTAGTAATTATAAAATTAATGAAAAACTTTCTATTTTGAGAAACACATTATTATTTTACTGTATTATTCTAACTCAACACATATTGTGAAGCCACCTAGTGAAATTAACCTCAAACAATTAATTTTCTTACTTTCCCTCAAAATCTGGGATTGTTATATGATAAAAAGGGACAAGCCGTACATAATGCATTGATCACCCAGGCAGTGCTACTAAATATACATATTACTCATGATCCCAGTAAGGTATCATTTTCAACGTCAAATCATCATTCCTTGTTCGAAGATCTTAAAGTGATGGTGTATCTGGCCAAACCTTTCAAAAATTAGTGTTTCATCCTGGGAGAAGATTCATGGAGGGTGGGAGGGGAGGGAAAGCAGCAATACTAGTGAAATACTTGCAGGCCTGGCTGCAGACCTAAATCCTGTCATTAATCAACTAGCTTACCTTACCATCTGCTACTCATGAGTACTAAATTAATGAGCTTTTTGGAGTGGAAAGAGACAACAAGTCTTTCAGTGTAATATGACTTGACTATGTGGATGCCATCATTTCTGGGTAGCAAGAAAGTTAGGCAAATGTACAAAATAGCTAAGATTTCTTCAGTTTCATGGCATTAGCTATGATGTTGCTCAGGGATTAAAAAAACAATGTCTTTCTCCCTTTCTTCCTTTATTTCCTTTTTCTCATGTCATCCTCATTTCAAGGTTTAAATACAGTATAAGGCCACATAAAAATCCACTAATATATACATATGGAAAAATGTCTTACAATGTTTTCAAAATTTAAAAAGGCACTTAAAAAAGCTATTTCCATCCAACTTGCTTTCTCATCCCCAGAGAGCAACCAAACCATTTAATGTAAAATATTTTAAAAAGCAGACTTTTAACAAGTGTTTCATGTTCCATAAATTATTCCACATTCATGTCATATTCAGCATGTTTTCCATGCCAGTTTTCCTCTTAGAAGCTCACTAATAGTTAAGGATTGCCTCTTCTATTAGATATAAACTCTTAAGGACAAGACTCCTGTTTTATTCATCAGTGTATCTTCCACAATCTGTAGAGCAGTTCTTTGAGCATGGGAGGACCTCTGGTGAGAGTTTAGCTAAGTTACTCCGTGATATTGTTGCCTCAGCCTCCATTTTGTGTGGCCATCTGGCCTGAAGAGGTCTTGAACTGACATTAGCCCCTCCTACAAGCACAGGCCCTAAACAACAGCCCTCAGAGTCACAAGTCAAAGTAAGTTCCTGATATAACTTCTCTAGCAGCCCTTGTGAGCAAAATCTTCCCCACCTCCCAGGACCTTCCCCTTATGTGGCCCTTATATAAGATCCCTATGGAGCTTACTGAAACCTGACACTTCATGGTTTGAATTGACCAATCCAGCATTAGCCCAGGAACCGCAAAGCACTCCAACTACAGACCATAATAAAGGCATGTGACTCAGGTCCTGCTGCTCACACTCTGCCTGTACCTTGCCTTGACCTCCATAGGTGTCTCCTTGAGGCAGGCTGCGTACTTCCTCAAGGACCCTTGTGGTCTTTTGTTGAACCATGGCTCACCATCAGACACCTTGGAGCTCTACTTAACAAATGATAGTTTAACAAAGTCACAACATCCTCGATACTAGCCCCTTATAATAAACATTTTTGAAAAAGACCAAAAAATATTAAAAATATAACACAGCCATTTTTTTTCAGTTAAAGGTGGAAAGCAAGAGAAAAAAAGAGTGAGATAGAAAAATAAAAGAAGCAACAGGATATAGAAACAGAAAGTTGAAGGGAAAAAAAATATATAAGAAGAGTTTTAAAAAAAAAAAGGAGGAAGAAGCCACTAAGCTTAGATGAAAAGAGGAAAGAAAAAGGGTTTAATAAATTTTCAAAAACCTGTTAATCAGAAGTCAGACTCTAATTAAGAAATGGACTTCACTGTATTATCTCTTTAATAAATATATATTGTGTTTCTACTATTGCCAACCACTGTAATAAGTGATGGTAATTGGCTTTAAGTAGCTGACATTTTGTGTGGGAGGGCAAAAAGTAAAAAATATAAACAAGCAAATAAATTTTAAAAATCAGATAATAATAAATGATGTACAAAGAAATAATAGTAAGTGATATAGTAAAGAGTGACTGGGACCTTAAGGGTTTGTGAAGGACCATCTGAAGAGGTGACATTTATCTGAAGTCTGAATGACAAAAGGATCCAACAGTGTAATGAACCGGAGAAATACTATTCCAGACAGAGGGAACAGCTAGTGCAAAGGAGATAAAGTGAGAAATTAGCTTAGTATATGCAAAGAAAAAAAAAAAGAGGTCAGTATTACTAAAACAAAGGGTGTAAGGGGAAAAAGTGTTTCAAGATAGAGTTGAAGAGGTCAGATCATGGGGCCAGGTTACATAATTTGGTTTTTATTCCATAATAAAGGGGAGAGAACAAAGGGTTTACATGGCCACTTGGTTGCACAGCTCCTGGGGACACAGGTCACATAATATTCCCTGTGAATGCTTCTCCCTGGAGTTTATAAGGTGGTAGTTAAAGAGGCCCAGAATATGCCACTGTGACATAAAAATTTACTTTGAACAGAAGGCATTTGAGTTTCTGAAATCCCTTATCTGCCTAAAAGTAGAAACTCCTAGATGAACTCAAAAGAACTCAACTGTCATAAATCCCCTCCCTGGGAGCAACCAAAAAGATTGACTTCACATAACAGGAAATGAAATATGTCCACACAACACGTAAACAGAAATTGTCACAAAATTGTCATATCTCCCATCTCTTCTCCTTAAGGCCATTTATTATTTCTAAAAGTCATTTGTTTTCTCATGAGAGAACTTTCCCCCCTCCTTTTCCCTAACAAAAAGTCATTCATTTGAAGATGGTTTATAAGCCCCAAATTCTAAATGCTTCTTTAAGCCATATTATTCTGTGAACTCCCATACAGATGTGATTAAATCTGTCTTTTATCTTGTTAATCTTTTTGTCAGTGTAATTTGCAAGCCCCTAAGAACTGATATTAAGAGGTTAGAGGAAAAGTTGTTTCTCCCCAGCACAGACCTGGTAAGCTTGGACATAACATGATTTGATTTATGATTTTTCTTTTTCTTTAAATTTCTCTAACTGCTCTGTGGAAAAAGGATTTTAGGAGAAGAAAAGAGACCATAATAGGTATACAACAGAGATAATAATGGCTTTGACTAGAATGATACTGGACATGAGGGAAGTAACTGGAATTTTAGTATATATTTTGGATATAGAATTAACATAATTTATTGATAAATTTGATATGGAGAGTAAGAAAAAGCAAGGAATCAAAGATGATACCTTGCTTTTTGGCTTGAGCAACAAACTGAATGCTAGTTGCATTTATTGAGATATGGAAGACAGGAGGGGAACATGGAAATAAAAGGGCTGCTGCTATGGCTATTCAGATTGTCTTTGCACACTCCTAGGGGAGCTACATTATCAAATGTGGCTATTGATAACATTTTGATATTTGGTAGGGCAACATTTTACAGATTGAAGAAAAGTGTCCCATTTTTATTATAATACCTGTATGTTGTGGTTTTCTAACAATGGGAAGCAACAGGATTTGAAGAACAGGATTTCTTTTTTTCTAGTTCACATAAAGGTGCAGTATAAGAAGGTGAAAATCAATAGTTTTGTTCTAGCAATACTAGATACAGGATATGTAGCAGGGATTCAGTGGAAATTACAACTAGGAAGATAGATGTTAGACTCTATATGATGGGAATAGATAAAGGCTAGACTTATAGACTTGAGAATCATTAGAATGTATAAAGCATTTAAAGCCCAAGGAGCAGATAACAATACAAAGTGAAAAATATAGATAAAGGTGACATATACATCATTTTTTATATTTCTTAACCTTTAATTATAACATAATAAAATCCTAGATTTAGGAGGAAACCTAGAGGATATCTCCATCCCACTCTAAAATGCATGAATCAGGTCGCTGCTTAGGACCTGTGTGCAGAAGGGGAAAGGCAGCACCTCCAAAGGAGGGCCTCTGGAGTGTGGACTTCCAGAGTTTGGAGCCATGTGGCTTACAGGGTCTTGGTGCTCTGGCCGGGTATCAGGCTGGTGTCTCTGAGGTGGGAGAGCTGAGTTCAAGACATTGGTCCACCAGAGACCTCCGAGCTCCATGTAATATCAAACAGCAAAAGCTATCCCAGAGGTCTCCATCTCAAAGCTAATACCCAGCTCCACTCAACAACCAGCAAGCTACAGTGCTGGACACCCTACACCAAACATCTGGCAAGACAGGAACACAACCCCACCCATTAACAGAGAGGCTGACTAAAATCAAAATAAGGTCACAGACACCCCAAAACATACCACTGGACGTGGTACTGCCCACCAGAAAGACAAGATCCAGTTTCATCCACCAGAACGCAGGCACAAGTCCCCTCCAACAGGAAGCGTACACAATGCATGGAAATAACCTTAGCCATTGGGGCAGACACCAAAAACAACAGGAACTATAAACCTGAAGCCTGAAAAAAGGAGACGCCAATCAAAATAAGCTAAGCAAAATGAGAAGACAGAGAAAAACACACCAGATGAAGGAGCAAGGTAAAAACCCACCAAACCAAACAAATGAAGAGGAAATAGGCAGTCTACCTGAAAAAGAATTCAAAATAATGATAGAAAAGGTGATCCAAAATCTTGGAAATAGAATGGAGAAAATACAAGAAATGATTAACAGGGGCCTAGAAGAACAAAAGAGCAAACAAACAATGATGAACCACACAACAAATGAAATTAAACATTCTCTAGAAGGACTCAATAGCAGAAAAACTGAGGCAGAAGAATGGATAAGTGACCTGGAGGATAAAATAGTGGAAATAACTACTGCAGAGTGGAAAAAAGAAAAAAGAATTGACGACAGTCTTAGAAACCGCTGGGAAAACATTAAACGCACCAATATTCCAATTATAGGGGTCCCAAAAGAAGAAGAGAAAAAGAAAGGGACTGAGAAAATATTTGAAGACAGTATAGTTGAAAATTTCCCTAATATGGAATAGGAAATATTCAATCAAGGCCAGGAAGCACAGAGAGTCCCATACAGGATAAATCCAAGGAGAAACATGCCAAGACACATATTAATGAAACTATCAAAAATTAAATACAAAGAAAAAATACTAAAAGCAGTAAGGGAAGAGCAACAAATAAAATACAAGGGAATGCACATAAGGTTAACGGCTGATCTTTCAGCAGAAACTCTGCAAGCCAGAAGAGAGTGGTAGGACACATTTAAAGTGATGAAAGGGAAAAAACTACAACCAAGACTACTACCCATCAAGGATCTCATTCAGATTCGATGGAGAAATTAAAACCTTTACAGACAAGCAAAAGCTAAGAGAATTCAGCACCACCAAACCAGCTTTACAGCAAATAGTAAAGGAACGTCTCTAGGCAGGAAAAGCAAGAGAAGGAAAAGACCTACAATAACAAACCCAAATCAACTGAGAAAATGGTTATAGGAACATAATATGGATAATTACATTAAATGTAAATGGATTAAATACTCCCACCAAAAGACTTACACTGGCTGAAAGGATACAAAAACAAGACCCATATATATGCTGTCTACAAGAGACCCACTCCAGACCTAGGGATACATACAGACTGAAAGTGAGGGGATGGAAAAAGATATTCCATGCAAATGGAAATCAAACGAAAGCTGGAGTAGCAGTTCTCACATCAGACAAAATTGACTTTAAAATAAAGACTATTAAAAGAGACAAACAAGGACAGTACATAATGATCAAGGGGGGCAATCCAATTAGAAGATATAACACTAGTAAATATTTATGCACCTAACATAGGAGCACCTCAATACATAAGGCAAATGCTAACAGCCATAAAAGGGGAAACTGATATTAACACAATAATAGTAGGGGACTTAAACACCACACTTTCACCAATGGACAGATCATCCAAAACGAAGATAAACCAGGAAACACAAGCTTTAAATGACACATTAAACAAGATGGACTTAATTGATATTTATAGGACATTCCATCCAAAAAAAACAGAATACACTTTCTTCTCAAGTGCTCATCGAACATTTTCCAGGATAGATCACATCTTGGGTCACAAATCAACCTTTACTAAATTTAAGAAAATTGAAAACATATCAAGTATCTTTTCCGAAAACAATGCTAGGAGACTAGATATCAATTACAAGAAAAAATCTGTAAAAAATACAAACACATGGAGGCTAAACAATACACTACTTAATAACCAAGAGATCACTGAAGAAATCAAAGAGGACATCAAAAAATACCTAGAAAAAATGACAGTGAAAACCCGACGACCCAAAACCTATGGGGTGCAGCAAGAGCAGTTCTAAGAGGGAAGTTTATACCAATAAAACCCTACCTGAAGAAACAAGAAACATCTCAAATAAACAACCTACCTTTACACCTAAAGCAATTAGAGAAAGAACAACAAAAAACTCCAAAGTTAGCAGAAGGAAAGAAGTAATAAAGATCAGATCAGAAATAAATGAAGGAAATGATAGCAAAAATTAATGAAAATAAAAGCTGGTTCTTTGAGAAGATAAACAAAATTGATATACCAGTAGCCAGACTCATCAAGAAGAAAATAGAGAAGACTCAAATCAATAGAATTAGAAATGATAAGGAGAAGTAACACCTGACACTGCAGAAATACAAAGGATCATGAGAGATTACTACAAGCAACTATATGCCAATAAAATGGACAACCTTGAAGTAATGGAAAACTTCGTAGAAAAGCACAACCTTCCGAGACTGAACCAGGAAGAAATAGAAAATATAAACAGACAAATCACAAGCCCTGAAATTGAGACTGTGATTAAAAATCTTCCAACACACAAAAGCCCAGGACCAGATGGTTTCAGAGGTGAATTCTATCAAACATTTAGAGAAGAGTTAACACCTATCCTTCTCGAACTCTCCCAAAATATAGCAGAGGGAGGAGCACTCCCAAACTCATTATATGAGGCCACCATCACCCTGATCCCCAAACCAGACAAAGATGTCACAAAGAAAGAAAACTACAGGCCAATATCACTGATGAACATAGATGCAAAAATCCTCAATAAAATGTTAGCAAACAGAATCCAACAGCACATTACAAGGATCATACACCATGATCAACCAGGGTTTATCCCAGAAATGCCAGGATTCTTTAACATACGCAAATTAAACAATGTGATACACCATATTAACAAATTGAAGGAGAGAAACCATATGATCATCTCAGTAGATGCAGAAAAAGATTTTGACAATATTCAACACCGATTTATGGTTAAAAACCCTCCAGAATGTAGGCATAGAAGGAACTTACCTCAACATAATAAAGGCGGCCATATATGACAAACCCACAGGCAATGCCATTCTCAAAGGTGAAAACTAAACCCGTTTCCTCTAAGATCAGGAACAAGACAAGGGTGTCCACTCTCACTACTATAATTCAACATAGTTTTGGAAGTTTTAGCCACAGCAATCAGAGAAAAAAAGAAATAAAAGGAATCCAAATCGGAAAAGAAGGAGTAAAGCTGTCACTGCTTGCAGATGACATGATACTATACATAGAGAATCCTAAAGATGCTACCAGAAAACTACTAGAGCTAATCAATGAATTTGCTAAAGTAGCAGGATACAAAATTAATGCACAGAAATCTCTTGCATTCCTATACACTAAGGATGAAAAATCTGAAAGTGAAATTAAGGAAACACTCCCATTTACCATTGCAAAAAAAGAATAAAATGCCTAAGAGTACACCTACCTAAGGTGACAAAAACCTGTATGCAGAAAACTATAAGACACTGATGAAAGAAGTTAAAGAAGTTACAAACAGATGGAGAGATATACCATGTTCTTCGATTGGAAGAATCAACATTATGAAAATGACTATACTACCCAAAGCAATCTACAGATTCAATGTAATCCCTATCAAACTACCAATAGAATTTTTCACAGAACTAGAACAAAAAATTCACAATTTGTATGGAAACACAAAAGACCCCAAATAGCAAAAGCAATCTTCAGGAAAAAAAAACGGAGCTGGATGAATCAGTCTCCCTGACTTCAGACTATACTACAAAGCTACAGTAATCAAGACAGTATGGTACTGGCACAAAAACAGAAATATAGATCAATGGAACAGGATAGAAAACCCAGAGGTAAACCCATGCACATATGATCACCTTATTTTTGGTAAAGGAGGCAAGAATATACAATGGAGAAAAGACAGCCTCTTCAATAAGTGGTGCTAGGAAAACTGGACAGCTACATGTAAAAGAATGAAATTAGAACACTCCCTAACACCATAAACAAAAATAAACTCAAAATGGATTAAAGACCTAAATATAAGGGCAGACATTATAAAACCCTTAGAGGTAAACCTGTGCAGAGCACTCTATGACATAAATCAGAGCAAGATCTTTTTTGACCCACCTCCTAGAGAAATTGAAATAAAAACAAAAATAAACAAATGGGACCTAATGAAACTTAAATGCTTCTGCATAGCAAAGGAAACCACAAAGAAGCCGAGAAGACAACCCACAGAATGGGAGAAAATATTTGCAAATGAAGCAACTGACAAGGGATTAATCTCCAATATTTTCAAGCAGCTCTTTCATCTCAATATCAAAAAAACAAAAAAACCCAATCCCAAAATGGGCAGAAGACCTAAATAAACATTTCTCCAAAGAAGACATACCGCAGGCCAACAAGCACATGAAAAGATTCTCAACATCACTAATTATTAGAGAAGTGCAAATCAAATGTACCATGAGGTATCACCTCACACTGGTCAGAATGGCCATCAACAAAATATCTACAAACAATAAATGCTGGAGAGGGTGTGGAGAAAAGGGAACTTTCCTACACTGTTGGTGGGAATGTAAATTGGTACAGACATTATGGATGTTCCTTAAGAAACTAACAATAAAGCTACATATTACCCAGCAATCCCACTCCTAGGCATGTATCCAGAAAAAAGCATAATTCGAAAGGATGCATGCACCCCGGTTTTCATAGCAGCACTATTTACAATAGCCAGGACATGGAAGCAACCTATATGTCCAATCAACAGAGTAATGGATAAAGAAGATGTGGTTCATATATACAATGGAATATTACTTAGTCAAAAAAGGAACAAAATAGTGCCATTTGCAGAGACATGGATGGACCTCAAGATTGTTATACAGAGTGAAGTAAGTCAGAAAGAGAAAAACAAATATCTTATAATATTGCTTATATGTGGAATCTAGAAAAATGGTAGAGATGAACTTATCTGCAAAGCAGAAATAGGGTCACAGATGTAGAAAACAAACTTATGGTTACCAAGGAGGGAAGGTGAGGGTGGAATGAATTGGGAGATTGGGACTGACATATATACACTACTACATATAAAATAGATAACTAATGAGAACCTACTGTGTATCACAGAGAACTCTACTCAATGCTCTGTGGTGACCTAAATGGGAAGGAAATCTAAAAGAGTGGATATAGATATATGTATGACTGATTCACTTTGCTGTACAACAAGAAACTAACACTACAATGTAAAGTGACTATTCTCCAATAAAAATTTAACAAAAAAAGAAAGTGAAGACCAGAAGAAACAATTAAACCTGAGTATTTTTATGATAGGTTTTATGAAGAGCAGACAGTCACAGAGGAATATGATAGGTTAAAGGGTATGAGGTAATTGTAGTAAACTGGAGGAAACTTAGCAAGGGCCTTTTGTTCGGATTTTTTCTTGGTATCTCGTTGTCTTCAGAGATAAGGATGCTCCATTCCATTGGGTATAGAGGGGGTACCTCTCAACTGAAGGTTTTATGAACTGTTTCAGGAGAGCAGGATTGGGGGAAGGCGACAATCAGAGTAACCTTTCTATTCTGCCATTTTCTCAAACTCCTTCAGGTTAAAATATTCATATGCCAAGGTTTCATATTTTTGAGTAGTGTGCCTGAACCCCATAAAGGTCTTGGTAAAAGGAAAATGAAATTCCATACTTAATTGACGTTTAATTTTCCATAATTTGGACATTCATATAGACTCATAAAGATTTAGAACTTGAAGGATGCTAAGAGAATATCTAAGCCCTTACCTTCATCATATAAATGATAAAAAAGGGAAGAACTGAGAAAGAAAACAGTTTATAAATGCTGGAGAGGATGTGGTGAAAAGGGAACCCTCATGCACTGTTGGTGGGAGTGTAAATTAATGCAGTCACTATGGAAGGCAGTATGGAAGTTCCTTAACACACTAAAAATAGAACTACCGCATGACCCAGCAATCCCACTACTGGGCATATACCCAGAGAAAACCATAATTCAAAATGATACATGCTCCCCAATATTCATAGCAGCACTATTTACAAAAGACAGGACTTGGAAGCATCCTAAATGTCCATCAACAGAGGAGTGGATAAAGAAGATATGGTACATACATACAATGGAATATTACTCAGCCATAAAAAGAAATGAAACTGGGTCATTTGTAGAGATGTGGATGGACCTATAGAGAGTCATACAGAGTGAAGTAAGTCAGACAGAGAAAAAGAAATATCATATATTAACACATATATATGGAATCTAGGAAAATCTTATAGATGATCCTATTTGCAAAGCAAAAATAGACACAGACATAGAGAACAAATGTATGGATGCCAAGGGGGAAAGGTGGGGGTGGGAGTAATTGGGAGATTGGGATTGGCACATATACACTATTGATACTATGTATAAAATAGATAACTAATGAGAACATACTGTATAGCACAGGGACCTCTACTGAATGCAGTGTGGTGACCTGAATGGGAAGAAAGCTAAAAGAGGTTTCTCTTTTCTCTTTCTCTTTAAATGGGAAGTCCAAAAGGGAGGGGATATATGTATATGTATGGTTGATTCGTTTTGCTGTACAGTAGCACCTAATACAACATTGTAAAGCAATTATACTCCAATAAAAATTAATTTAAATAAAAGAGTGCAGTGACTCAGTAGATAGGCAGAAGCATCATTGTTACTGGGTTTCAATACGACCTGCTTCAATGTGTTCCAGGATTATTCTAGGAAGTCTGTTTAGTGCACATTCATTGAGCCCCCTAATCCTGTGCTATGTGCCTAAGCATAGGGATTTTTCAAATAATGTGTGGTAGAGCTTTACATCTATATGCAGAGAGGTTTGTAATGGAGGTTTGGTCAGTAGAGATTTAAAATACTCAATCCCTTTGTCAACTAGAGAAGCTCCTCTTAGTTTTATGTCTTACAGTTCAGGACTAGAATTTCAAATTTAAAAATGGTACAGTTGTTAAATACTTTTGCAAAATAATAAATAATTTTGAGGGTTAGATCATTTCAGAGTGGCTGGAGTTTAGGCAACAGGAAGAGGAAGGAGAGTGGAAATGGCTCCAAAGTGAGGCAGAGTATAGATGACCACTCACTGCTTCTAGTAAGTTCAGATTTTATCTTCTAGGTAATGGGGAAGTCACTGAAAACTTTTGTGATGTGCTCCAATATGTGTTTTATTTATTATATTTCCAAGTTTTATATATATATATATATATATACACACAAACACACACACACACACATATATATATATATACAAACACACACACACACACACATATATATATGTGTTTTAAAAACTCACTTAGCTCTTTTAGCTATTTCATGTGGTATTTACTGAAAATTTTCATAATAGTTTGCTTTTATTGCTATTCCTAGATTTTTCAGTGCTATATACGATTTATCGACTACACACTGTGAAAGATGAGACTACTACTCCTCACTTACCACCACCACCATCACCACTGCACTAAAGTCACCCCACTGTTCTCTGGCACACAAACACTCTCCCTCCCAAATTGTGGTGGTCATAGAAATTCATTGCTCAGATGATCAGCTCTAGGGAGCATCGTTGATTAACATGTCCAGCTACCATCCCTCTGGATTCACTACCTACATTGTGTGGTGGCCACATCTGGATTGCTCTTAACCAATGACTGAGCATGACAGTGGTACAAGAAAATAGCTTTGAACTCACAGATTCCCTGAATGCATCTTGAGGACCCCTAGCAGTTCTGGACCACACTTTGAGAACAGCTGACCTACACTGTGCTCCATCCAGCATAGTTAGCTGGGATTCAAATATTTGTTTTAGAACAGTCGGTCTGACAGAAATGTAATAATAAACTGGAGGTGAATAAACTGATGTCAGGGAGACCAACTAGAATGCTTAAAAAAAACAAAACAAAACAAAAAAACCCTCAAAGTAGGTATAAGAAAAGCCAGAACTGTGACAGTGACAGTGAAGGTAGAGAGGACGGAAGACTGACTAATAGATATTTGGGGACTCTAATTGGTAAGATCTGAAAATTTACTAAATAGTGATGCAAGACTCAAAGATGACTCAGAATTTTCCTCCTTGAATAGAAATACATTGTATTGTGATAATTTATGAAAGCTTATTTCCCCACTGAATGTGAACAACTTGTTCTCTGGGATGTTTCATCTTGTACGTGTTTATTTCCTTATCTGTGAAACTAAGAAAATATTATCTACCTTAAAGATAGCTGTGAAGATCAAATTTAAAAAAATGTCAAGGGAAAACACTTAGGTCTTGGCACTTCAAGCAATAAAATTTAGTAATTATTATTATTATTATTATCCCCTTCTCTATCTTTTCCAATTTTTATGCCTTAGGAATATCAGTTACTTTATGGGGCCAGGGAACTGTGTTGCAAAACTCCAAGGTCATGGATCATATAATAGTCTATGGGAAGGCACCCTTGGAGTTGTTCAAGCAGTCTGAGCAGCCATATGCAGTGATCCTGCATGGGTCATTGCTTAGCCATGCATTTGGCTTCAGGGAAGCTGCAGTTGCTAAGCCAGGCTCCAAAAGTTCTGCCTTTAGTAATTTTCATTATATAACATTTATTCCTCCCTCAGCCTGAACACCTGGGGAGATTTCTCCCTAGATATTACTACTTCAGGCATATTCTCTTGGTCCTAAAAGGAAATTGAACAATAAAATGAACATTGCAATATCTCCACAAAGTATGTTATACCTGACTGCATATAATGATTCATTATCAGGCATAGCTCTGAAATATACTGGGTGGATAAAAGAATAATTTTGTGAAATAAGGCCTTAATAAGAAAAATGTATTAATATTATTATGTACATTTTAGAATTTGATAAGAAGACACAATGAGCCAGTGTATTTCCATAGTCTACATTATTTGCTGATAGTAAGTTTATGAAGACATTAATTCAGCTGCTGGGCAGAGATTGGGGACTTCAATTCCAGGAACCTGATCCAAAGCCTTTGCTTGGCTTCATCCAACTTTCCAGGCAATATCTGCTGCTGCCCATGCAGAATCTGTAAGTGAGGAGGGACTGTAAAAAGAAAAAAAAAAAAAAAAAAAACAATAGTTCTATAATGGAATGTGTTGCCATGCACAGTTGCAAGCTCCTTACACCTGAAAATATGCAAAGATAATAAGACTACGTTTCAGGGATACTGTAAATGATGATTCATGCATTTTCTTTTTTTTTTTTAACATCTTTATTGGAGTATAATTGCTTTACAATGGTGTGTTAGTTTCTGCTTTATAACAAAGTAAATCAGCTACACATATACATATATCCCCATATATCCTCCCTCTTGCATCTCCCTACCACCCTCCTTACCCCTCCCATCTAGGTGGTCACACAGCACAGAGCTGATAGCCCTGTGCTATGCAGCTGCTTCCCATTATCTACCTTATATTTGGTAGTATATATAAGTCCATGTCACTCTCTCACTTCGTCCCAGCTTAAACTTCCTCCTCCCTGTGTCCTCAAGTCTATTCTCTACGCCTGCGTCTTTATTCCTGTCCTGCCCCTAGGTTCTTCAGAGCCATTTTTTATTTTTTAATTCCATATATATGTGTTGGCACATGGTATTTATTTTTTCTTTCTGACTTACTTCACTCTGTAAGACAGTCTCTAGGTCCACCCACCTCACAAAAAATAAATCAATTTCGTTTCTTTTGTGGCTGAGTAATTTTCCCTTGTATATATGTGCCACATCTTCTTTATCCATCCATCTGTCAATGGACGCTTAGGTTGCTTCCATGTCCTGGCTATTGTAAATAATGCTGCAATGAACATTTTGGTACATGACTCTTTTTGAATTATGGTTTTCTCAGGGTATATGCCCAGTAGTGGGATTGCTGGGTCATATGGTAATTCTATTTTTTGATTTTTAAGGAACCTCCATACTGTTCATCATAGTGGCTGTAACAATTTACATTCCCACCAACAGTGCAAGAGGGTTCCCTTTTCTCCACACCCTCTCCAGCATTTATTGTTTGTTGATTTTTTGAAGATGGCCATTCTGACTGGCACACTACTCAAAAATATGAAACCTTGGCATATGAATATTTTAACCTGAAGGAGTTTTGGAAAATGGCAGAATAGAAAGATTACTCTAATTGTCGCCTTCCCCCAATCCTGCTCTCCTGAAACAGTTCACAAAACCTTCAGGTGACAGGTATCCCCTCTATACCCATTGGAATGGAGCATCCTTATCTCTGAAGACAAAGAGATACCAAGAAAAAATCCGAACAAAAGGCCCTTGATAAGTTTCCTCGAGTTTACTACGATTACTTCATACTCTTTAACCTATCATATTCCTCTGTGACTGTCTGCTCTTCATAAAACCTATCATAAAAATACTCAGGTTTAATTGTTTCTTCTGGTCTTCACTTTCTTTTTTTGTTAAATTTTTATTGGAGAATAGTCACTTTACATTGTAGTGTTAGTTTCTTGTTGTACAGCAAAGTGAATCAGTCATACATATATCTATATCCACTCTTTTAGATTTCCTTCCCATTTAGGTCACCACAGAGCATTGAGTAGAGTTCTCTGTGATACACAGTAGGTTCTCATTAGTTATCTATTTTATACATAGTAGTGTATATATGTCAGTCCCAATCTCCCAATTCATTCCACCCCCACCTTCCCTCCTTGGTAACCATAAGTTTGTTTTCTACATCTGTGACCCTATTTCTGCTTTGCAGATAAGTTCATCTCTACCATTTTTCTAGATTCCACATATAAGCAATATTATAAGATATTTGTTTTTCTCTTTCTGACTTACTTCACTCTGTATAACAATCTTGAGGTCCATCCATGTCTCTGCAAATGGCACTATTTTGTTCCTTTTTTGGCTAAGTAATATTCCATTGTATATATGAACCACATCTTCTTTATCCATTACTCTGTTGATTGGACATATAGGTTGCTTCCATGTCCTGGCTATTGTAAATAGTGCTGCTATGAAAACCGGGGTGCATGCATCCTTTCGAATTATGCTTTTTTCTGGATACATGCCTAGGAGTGGGATTGCTGGGTAATATGGTAGCTCTATTGTTAGTTTCTTAGGGAACATCCATAATGTCTGTACCAATTTACATTCCCACCAACAGTGTAGGAAAGTTCCCTTTTCTCCACACCCTCTCCAGCATTTATTGTTTGTAGATATTTTGTTGATGGCCATTCTGACCAGTGTGAGGTGATACCTCATGGTACATTTGATTTGTACTTCTTTAATAATTAGTGATGTTGAGAATCTTTTCATGTGCTTGTTGGCCAGCGGTATGTCTTCTTTGGAGAAATGTCTATTTAGATCTTCTGCCCATTTTTTTACTTGGGTTGTTTGCTTTTTTTTTTTTTTATATTGAGCTGCATGAGTTGTTTGCATATTTTGGAGATTAATCCCTTGTCAGTTGCTTCGTTTGCAAATATTTTCTCTCATTCTGATGGTTGTCTTTTCATTTTGTATATGGTTTCATTTGATGTGCAAAAGCTTTTAAGTTTAATTAGGTTCCATTTGTTTATTTTTGTTTTTATTTTCATTACTCGAGGAGGTGGGTCAATAAGGATCTTGCTGTGATTTATGTCAAAGAGTGTTCTGCCTATATTTTCCTCTAAGAGTTTTATAGTATCCAACCTTACATTTAGGTCTTTAATCCATTTTGAGTTTATTGTAGTGTATGGTGTTAGGTAATGTTCTAGTTTCATTCTTTTACATGTAGCTGTCTAGTTTTCCCAGCACCACTTATTAAACAGACTGTCTTTTCTACATTGTATATTCTTGCCTCCTTTGCCATAGATTAGGTGGCCACAGTTGTGTGGGATTATGTCTAGACTTTCTGTCCTGTTCCATTGATCGATATTCCTGTGTTTGTGCCAGTACCATACTGTTTTGATTACTATAGCTTTGTATTATAGTCTGAAGTCAGGGAGCCTGATTCCTCCAGCTTTGTTCTTCTTTCTCAAGATTGCTTTTGCTTTTTGGGGTCTTTTGTGTTTCCATGCAAAGTGTACAATTTTTTGTTCTAGTTTTGTGAAAAATACCCTTGGTAATTTGATAGGAATTGCACTGAATCTGTAGATTGCTTTGGGTAATATAGTCATTTTCACAATACTTATTCATCTAATCCAAGCACATGGTATATCTCTTCATGTGTTTGTGTCATCTTTGATTTCTTTTATTAGTGTCTTATAGTTTTCTGAGTATAGGTCTTTTGCCTCCTTAGGTAGGTTTATTCCTAGATAATTTATTATTTTTCATGCAGTGGTAAATGGGATTGTTTCCTTAATCACTCTTTCTGATTTTTGTTGTTAGTGTATAGCAATGCAGTTGATTTCTGTGTATTAATTTTGTATCCTGCAACTTCACCAAATTCATCGACTAGCTCTAATAGTTTTCTGGTAGCATCTTTAGGATTTTCTATGTATAGTATCATGTCATCGGCAAAGAGTGAAAGTTTTACTTCTTCTTTTCCAATTTGGATTCAATTTGTTTGTTTGTTTGTTTCTCTGATAGCCAAACCTAGGACTTCGAAAACTATGTTGAATAAAAGTGGCGAGAGTGGACACCCTTGTCATTTTCCTGATCTTAGAGGAAATGCTTTCAGTTTTTCACCATTGAGAATAACATTTGCTGTGGGTTTGTCATATATGGCCTTTATTATGTTGAGGTAGGTCCTCTCTAAGCCCACTTCCTGGAGAATTTTATCATAAATGGGTGTTGAACTTTGTCAAAAGCTTTTTCTGCAACTTTTGAGATGATCATATGGTTTTTATTCTTCAACTTGTTAACATGGTATATCACATTGATTGATTTTCATATATTGAAGAATCTTTGCATTCCTGGGATGAATCACACTTGATCAGGGTATATGATCTTTTTAATGTGTTGTTTGATTTGCTTTGCTATTATTTTGTTGAGGATTTTTGTGTTTTTGTTCATCAGTGTTATTTCCCTGTAATTTTCTTGTTTTTTGATATCTTTGTCTGGTTTTGGTATCGGGGTGATGGTGACCTCATAGAATGAGCTTGAGAATGTTCCTTCCTCTGCAATTTTTTGGAAGAGGTTCAGAAGGGTAGGTGCTAACTCTTCACTAAATGTTTGATAGAATTTGCCAGTGAAGCCATCTGGCCCTGGACCTTTCTTTGTTGGAAGATTTTTAATCACAGTTTCAATTTCAGTACTTGCAATTGGTCTGTTCATATTTTCTATTTCTTCCTGGTTCAGTCTCGGAAGGTTGTATCATTCTAAGAATTTGTCAGTTTCTTCTCGTTTGTCCATTTTATTGTTGTATAGTTGCTTGTAGTAATCTCTCATCCTTTATATTTCTGTGGTGTCCATTGTAACGTCTCCTTTTTCATTTCTAATTTTATTGATTTGAATCCTCTCCCTTTTTTTCTTGATGAGTCTGGCTAATTGTTTATCAATTTTGTTTATCTTTGCAAACAACTAGCTTTTAGTTTCATTAATCTTTGCTTTTGTTTTCTTCATCTCTGTTCCTTTTATTTCTGCTCTGATTTTTATGACTTCTTTCCTTCTACTAACTTTGGGTTTTGTTTCTCCTTCTTTCTCTAATTGCTTTAGTTGTAAGAATAAGTTGTTTATTTGAGATTTTTCTTGTTTCTTGAGATAGGATTGTATTGCTATAAACTTCCCTCTTAGAACTGCTTTTGCTGTATCTCATAGGTTTTGGATTGTCATGTTTTCATTGTCATTTGTCTCTAAGTATTTTTTGATTTTCTCTTTGATTTCTTCAGTGATCCATTGATTATTTAGCAACATTTCGTTTAGCCTTCATGTGTTTGTGTTTTTTACCTTTTTTTCCTGTAATTGATTTATAATCTCATAGCGTTGTGGTTAGAAAAGGTGCTTGATATGATTTTAATTTTCTTAAATTTACCAAGGCTTGATTTGTGACCCAAGATGTGATCTATCTTAGAGAATGTTCCAGTTGCACTTAAGAAGAAAGTGTATTTTGCTGCTTTCAGATGCAATGTCCTATAAATATCAGTTAAGTCTACCTGGTCTAACGTGTCATTTAAGACTTCTGTTTCCTTATTAATTTTCTCTCTGGATGTTCTATCTATTGGTGTAAGTGGGGAGTAAAGTTCCCCCACTATTATTGAGTTACTGTCGATTTCTCATTTTATGACTGTTAGCATTTGCCTTATATATTGAAGTGCACCTATGTTGGGTGAATATATATTTACAATTGTTTGTCTTCTTCTTGGATTGATCCCTTGATCATTATGTAGTTTCCTTCTTTGTTTCTTGTAACAGTCTTTATTTTAAAGCCTATTTTGTGTGATATAGGTATTGCTACTACAGCTTTCTCTTGATTTCCATTTGCATGGAATATCTTTTTCCATCCCCTCACTTTCAGTCTCTATGTGTCCCTAGGTCTGAAGTGGGTCTCCTGTAGATGGCATATATAAGGGTCTTGTTTTTTATCCATTCAGCCAGTCTGTGTCTTTTGGTTGGAGCATTTAATCCATTTACATTCAAGGTAATTATCGATATGTATGTTCCTTTTACCATTTTCTTATTTGTTTTGGGTTTGTCTTTGTAGGTCTTTTTCTTCTCTTGTGTTTTCTCCCTAGAGAATTTCCTTTAGGATTTGTTGTAAAGCTGGTTTGGTGGTGCTGAATTCTCTTAGCTTTTGCTTGTCAATAAAGCTTTTGATTTCTCTGTCAAATCTAAATGAGATTCTTGCTGGGTAGAGTAATCTTGATTGTGGGTTTTTCCCTTTCATCACATATCCTGCCATTCCCTTCTGGCCTGCAGTGTTTCTGCTGAAAAATCAGCTGATAACCTTCTGGGGATTCCCTTGTATGTTATTTTTTGCTTTTCCCTTCCTGCTTTTAATATTTTTTCTTTGTATTTATTTTTTGTTAATTTGATTAATATGTGTTATGGTGTGTTGCTCCTTGGGTTTATCCTGTATGGGACTCTCTGTGCTTCCTGGACTTGGGTGACTATTTCCTTTCCCATGTTAGGGAAGTTTTTGACCCTAATCTCTTCAAATATTTTCTCAGATCCTTTCTCTTTCTCTTCTTCTTCTGGGACCCCTATAATTCAAATGTTGGTGTGTTTAATGTTGTCCTAGAGGTCTCTGAGACTGTCCTCATCTATTTTCATCTTTTTTTTCTTTATTCTTCTTTGTGGCAGTTATTTCCACCATTCTATCTTCCAGTTCACTGATCCTTTTTTCTACCTCAGTTATTCTGCTATTGATTTCTTCTAGTGTATTTTTCATTTCAGATACTGTGTTGTTCATCACTATTTGTTTGTTCTTTAGTTCTACATCCTTGTTAACCATTTCTTGTATCTTCTCAATCCCTGTCTTCAATCTATTTCTGAGTCCTTGGATCTTCTTTACTATCATTACTCTGAATTCTTTTTCAGATAGATTGCCTATTTCTTCTTCATTTATTTTGTCTTGCAGGTTTTTACCTTGCTCCTTCTTCTGCAACATATTTCTTTGTAGTTTCATTTTGTCTAACTTACTGTGTTAGTGTTCTCCTTTCCACAGGCTGCAAGGTTGTAGTTCCACTTGCTTCTGGTGTCTGCCCCTGGTGGGTGAGTTCAGTCAAGGGATTCGTGTAAGCTTCCTGGTGGGAAGGACTGGTGCCAGTGCTCTGGTGGGTGGATCTGAGCCTTGTACCTCTGTTGGGCAAGACCATATCAGGGGATGTGTTTTAGGGTGTCTGTGAGCTTAGTACGACTTTAGGCTTCCTGTCTGCTGATGGGTGGTGCTCTGTTCCTGTCTTTCTAGTTGTTTGGCCAGAGGAATCCAGCACTGGAGCCTTCAGGCAGTTGGGTGGAGCTGGGTCTTTGTTCCGAGATGGGGACCTCCAGGAGAGCTCACACTGATTAACATTCCCTGGGACTTGGTGTTCCCTGGTGGTCCAGCATCCTGGACTCAGCGTTCCTACCCCAGAAGCCCAGGCCCGATCCCCAGCCTGGGGACCAAATCCAGGCAAGCCACACAGCATGGCCAAAGGAAAAAATAAAGGAAAACAAAAGAAACCAACAGTCAAGGAAAACTCAAGACAAATAACAAAAAAACAACCAACAACAAAAAAGAAAAGAAAATGTAAAAACCCAAGACAAACACTAGACAAAACCAAACAAACAAAAACAAATAAAAAAACAAACAAGAAAACACACATAGAGAAGAAAAAAGAAGAAACAAACAAAAGAACCCAAAAGCCAAGACAAACTATAAAAACAAAACTAACTAAAACAAAAAACAAAACAAATACAGAAAGAAAACTTTAAAAAAGCAAAGAAAACACACAAAAAATGACCAAAAAACAAACAAAAGCCATTAAAAAAACAGAAAAAAACAAACAAAAAACACAAAACACAAAACCGACAAAAAAGTAAAATAAAAATAGAAAAATTAAAAATATATTAAAAATTTAAAAAATAGAAAAAAATTTAAAAACTAAAAAAATAAAATGACAGCAAAACAAAACAAAACAATTTTTTTTCCTAGGGCCTCTGTTATCAGAGTCCTTACCCCTACGGTGAGCCACAGCCAACCCCTGACTTCCAATGAGGCCCTGCAAGACCTCTTGGTAGGTTTCTGGACCCCCTGTGGGCACTGTGGGGACAGCTTAGACTCTGATGTGGCCCAATTCCACCATGTAGTTGCCCCCAAAGTCCACAGCTGCTAAAGCTAGACCAGTCTCAATTGTGGGAGCACTTGTCCTTCAGATATTGCACAGATGCAGGGTTTACCAAGTCAATCGCAAGGTTTAATCCACAGCTTATGCAGCTGCACAGAGAACTTTCAGTTCCTCTTCCTTAGTCACACATCTCCTAGGACTTAGCTTTTGTTTTGGCCCCACCTCTGCATGTGGGCCACCCTCAGAAGTCTGTTCCCTACCCAGGCGAGAGGGGACGATAGCAGTGACTGAGTGGGGCTCACTTGCTCACTCAAGCAGGAGAGGAGAAAGGTGGCCACATCTGCGGCACCTGTGCTCACTCTGATGTGGTCCCCCTCTAGTGCCTGCAGAGGCAGGGGCCGGCAGGAAGCTGTGAAAGATTGGGGTATGTTTACTCTGGTGGGAGTCCCTCCCAGTGCCTGCAGATGCAGGGGCTGGTGTCTGGGGAGAGAGTCCATGATGGAGGTCCTGCCCCTTGCCCACCACTCAACAATGGTGACCGTTTCCCAGGCAGACCTCACTTCCTCCAGGAGCATTCCTGTTGGAGGAGCTCTGCATTCCCATCTCCTCAGGCTGTCTTTGCACAGCTGAGCTCTTCACTCCCATCCCTTCAGGCCGTCTCCATACAGCCAGCAGCAGTCCTTTCCCTGGGTCCACTCTCCTAAGCCCACACTTTAGTGCCCAGGCCCTGCCAGAATTGGCAGATACCCATCTCAGTCTGGGGTACCAAGGGCTGAATTCTGAGGAGGCTTTGGCAGGGGTGGTTTGCAGGCCTGTGCAAACAGAGGAGGCCTTGGCTTGAGGAGTGGGCAAGCCTGCTCAGATGGGCATCCCTCCCAGTGCCCACCAAGGCAGGGGCTGGCCAGTGGGGAAGGGGGTTGCAATAGAGGGTCCCCTCCTTGCATACCACTCAACAATGGTGCCTTGCTTCTATGGTGGCCCAGGCTTCTTCTGCAAATTTTCCTGGTTGTGGAGTTCCTTACTCCAGTCCCTTCAGACTGTCTCTTCACAGATAACAGCTGCCCCCTCCCTGGGTGCACTCTACAGACCCGACTTTCCAGCACCCAGCCCCCCTCTGCACCAGGAGACACACAACTCAGGCTGGGGTGCACATGGATACAGCACATACCATGCACGCAGATCTTACTCTGTCCTGCCTTCCACAGACCAGTTGCTGTGTTCCCCTCCGATCCCCTGAAGCTCCCTCTCTGTTCCAGCTGATTTCCCCACTGTGAGGGGGCTTCTCTGATTACCGGAACCTCTCCTGTTCTTCAGCTCCTCCCCAGGGATACTGGTCCCTTTCCGTTTCCTCTTTTCAATTTTCTTTCTTTCTTCCTACACAGTTGCGTGAGGACTTTTCTTGTCCTTTTAGGTGTCCAAGGTCCTCTGCTAGTGTTCAGCATGTGTTCTGTGAGATTTGTTCCATTTGTAGATGTATTCTTCATGTACTTGTGAGGAGAGGTGACTTCCACATCCTCCTACTCCACCATCTTGACTCCACCCCCCTCTTCACTTTCTTATGAAAGCTCCTTCATCATGTAAAGCTTGTATTAAGTAAACGTGTATGCTCTTCTCCAGGTAATCTGTCTGTTTAATTTTCAAAGCCAGCCAAGGATCCTAAGAGGGTAGAGAAAAATGTTTTCCTCTCCTACAGTTTCTGGTGCCCATGATGGGGTGTCATTGTCTGGGGACACTTTGGTTGATCCAAAGCTACAGTTCAGAGATTCTAGACCTCTGACAAAAGCTTGCTAAAGGTAAGAATTCTTATTCTTTGTCTGTGGGGACCAGGTAAGCAAAAGTGGGTAGTGTCTTTTCCTTTCCAAATTCAGATAGATAGGAGAAAAACATTCATAAGAATTCGTTCTTTGAATTGTGTCTTTTGTGAATTTTATTTTGGGGTACACATTGGTTATCAATCATTTCTCTCCCAGTGACAGCTATTACTCTTCTGTTTGTTCCTCTTTGCATATCCTGATGACTTGGTTTGACTTTCCACCTGTCAGGGCACAGAAGTATTGATTCTTCCATATGCAAGTTCCTTACAAACTGGGAGCCTCAAGAATATGGCTGCACAGAAATGTGGGTTGCACCCCAATTATGACTAATATCCTATTGACCATTGCCAGCTCCCAGGGGGTTTTCTATGTCTTATTTTCTTTTGGCTATCTTTGGGAATAGTTCTGGACCTTGGGAAGCCTGCATCTTTTGCAACTTGCTTGAGAACACCTCTTGCATATACAGTTAAGTATTGGATTTGGTTTTGAATCACTTGATAGGTGGATCTTTGATTTAAATATTTGAAAGGATTTTTTAATAAAGAACTCTATGGTCAGAAGTTGTCCAAATTGGAAGCTGATATTCAGATGCTGAGAAGAACTATTTTTAAGGCCTTATCTCCTAAGCTAAAATGGAGCTATGTGTACTCAGAGGGAAATAAATAATTCTAAAGCCTTGTGCAACAATTTATTAAAACATTCCATAGACACACAGCTCTAAAATTAGAACATAGAAATCATTTGATTTTCATTTTAGTTGGAAGTCTATTCCCTGATATAAAAAAGCAAATTGAAAATAATGTAGTTGGAAGGGCAGGTCAACACTTTGATACCATTCAGGTTACAACCCAATTCTTTGAGGAATTAAAAGAACATTCCTTGTCTTACAAATCTAGTCTTTACAAAACCAGAAATGTGGCTCTAGAAGCAATTCAAAGCCCACCTATCCTTACCAATATCCAAACCTCTCCTATTCATCTCAAAATGCTTGCAGATATTGTAAAAGATCAGAACGTTGGAAATAAAATTGTCCTGCCCTTAAGAAAAAGAAAGATAAATTTAAGTAGTAATTACCTCAGACCTCAGATAATAGACAAAAATGTCTCAAAACTTCTTCTTAGAGAACACATACCTCCTTTCTCTGTGCCTTGAGATATAACATTTTAACCCTGTCTTCTCTAGGACCTGAGAGTTTTCTCTGTGAAATGTAAACTTCAGGGAAATGATTCTCATCAGAAGGAAAAAAAAAGGAGTTATTTGGAAAGTAGGCAGGTAAAAAATCTTAAAACTCTTCCCCACAAATATTAGTAAAAAGCTTTAGCCATCTGAGCAGGCAAACTTCATGTATTCCATCTGCCACAAACACAATTTAAAAGATCCAACTGTTCTTTTATAAACTAGTAAGTTTTACATTAATGTACCTGGCACATGGCTATAATTTTAAAATTAAAGCTATAAGATCTCTGTTTGTATTTGCCTATATGTTTATGTATGTCTTTATATGTTTATATATGTATATTCCTATCTTATGAACAAATAATATTTTTCTACCTCAGAAGTGGAATTACCAAATCAATTTATAAAATTAGTTCTATTCAAATTGCCTTAGATATAAATGAGCATCTATAAATATTAAGTATTCCTAAAGCACTCATAAATAACAAAAACTAACTCAAATATTTGGTGTTTTATTTTTTAAAGTTCACATGATTTGGACTAATTTTTGGTCAGTAAAGCTAATTTCAAAATTGTTGATAAAATAGAAAGAGGCATGTCTTAGAGCTGTCAGCATATAATGCAGATATACATTTTTTCCAACCTAAGTTTACTGGTCAACAAGTTTATGTTAATGCCACTATGTATTTACAATTATAATTATAGAACCATAAATCCAACCTCAAAACAAAATATAAAACAAAAAAGGAATTGTTTAATGTATATCCAGCATGGCATTAAAAAATTGAGAGAGGAAAGACCTTATGTTCAACTTTTTAGGACCTTTGCTTCTGATATTTTTTACACTTGCCTGATTTGTCAACAAGAAAAATGAGGTGATGGCTAGCTCTGTTTAATGTCTCATAAACTATTCATGAGCAATTCAAATATAATTGTTAAAAACAAGTGAATTAAATAGATGTAAGAGTTTATAAATGAACTTCTTAACACTAATTGCATTTTATAATATCTACTTATAAATAATACTAAAAATCTTTTCCATAATTTGAAACATTAAAACTATACAAAGTTAAACAGACATTCATTAAATATCTTTATCATTTTGAATAACATAAAATATTGAAAGTAATTGCTGAACATGTTTGTTTATCTACTTTTAACTTGTTCTTATATAGTATTGGGAAGATAAATGTATTTGGGTCCATTAATAAAGATGAGAAATTATACAATGAAAAAGGCATATGCCTCTAGAAATTATGAAATGTATTAATATATTTGCAACAGAATGATAGTATGTGGCAGACAGTTCATGATTGCTTACTGCTAATTTTTCACTGAAAAGAAAGGTTACTGATGGTTAAAATTCTAATCAATATATGTAAATGAAAATACTAAGAATAGTAAGGGTAAAGAAAAAACAAAAACTCTGTATGCAAGGAAAATAAGATGTGTTATTGATAGGGAAAAGTATGAAGGACATGTTTTTGTTAAGGGAAAAAGAGATTAATTTTGTCCTAAAATAGAATTAGAAGAGGAAAAGAGTAAGACAAAAACTGAATTTGTTTTTTAAAATGGTGTAGAATGTTTGTGGAAAAGGAATTGTGTATATGGTTAACCTGCTAAGATTGAATAGATTTATCTGTAAATTGTTCTTGCTTTTTTAAAATGAGCCTTAATACCAAAAGTAAACTGGTGCAAAACTAGAATTTGATTCTATCTTTGTGTTATAGCTACAAAGTTTTCTAAGATTGTTAGTCTGCTCTTAAAAAAAAAAGAAATTTGTCAAAAGATTTTTCTTTACCTTCTAAGTAACCTACCTAGAAATCAAAGATTTTGTATCTTATCTAAATAATATCCTATGCTTCACATTGTCTTTATCAGGTCTTTGAATACTTAAGAAACCAAGTTTTCTCAATATTAAAAAAAGCTAAGTTTTGTTCACAACTATATAACCTTCTGTATTTGCCTTTAACATATTTTACTGTCACTTTGATGACTAACAATTAATATTTATTCAAGTGTTCTAATCTTTTGACAATTTACCAATAATCATATTCCAAATGAAGTCTTTTTGACCTGGAGCCAACTTTGAGATCTTCTAGAAGACCCCTGGAAAATCTCAAAATATTTGTCTCTTACCTTGTTAAAGAGAAATGTTAAACTAATTAGATTTATTTGGTATACTAAATTATGTGGGAGACACTGCCAAATAAGAAGAGATGGTAAACATTCTTAGGCTATATGTGTATTGATATATGTTACTATTATAATATAGGTATTCCAGAAATTATACGAAATTAATAGAATTTTGTTAGTATACTTGTTGTCCAGTTATTATAATATTGTATACCATAAAAACAACTAAATCTCCTTATCAAATTAACTCTCATCAAATCTTTGAACATGGTCATTTTAAATATTTTGTTATTCACAGATAGTTATTATTTTACTAGGATGATTTCTTGAAAGATTTTGAAAGCAGCTGTGATCTAAAATTGCTGTTTATAGAAAGATTAATGGAGTAAACTCTGATAAGTGCTCTAGAAAACAGATTTTTGATAACTTTAAGATTATACCATTGGACTTCCCTGGTGGTTCAGTGTTTAAGACTCCATGCTCCCAACACAGGGGGCCTGGGTTCGATCCCTGGTGGGGGAAATAGATCCCACATGCATGCTGCATTTAAGAAGTCCGCATGGGGGGAGGGGCAAGATGGCGGAAGAGTAAGACACGGAGATCACCTTCCTTCCCACAGATACATTAGAAATACATCTACACATGGAACTGCTCCTACAGAACACCCACTGAACGCTGGCAGAAGACGTCAGACCTCCCAAAAGGCAAGAAAATCCCCACGTACTTGGGTAGGGCAAAAGAAAAAAGAAATAACAGAGACAAAAGAATAGGGACGGGACCTGCACCAGTGGGAGGGAGCTGTGAAGGAGGAAAGGTTTCCACACACTAGGAAGCCCCTTCGTGGGCAGAGACTGTGGGTAGCAGAGGGGGGAAGCTTCAGAGCCACGGAGGAGAGAGCAGCCACAGTGGTGCGGAGGGCAAAGCGGAGAGATTCCCGCACAGAGGAGTGGTGCCGACCAGCACTCACCAGCCCGAGAGGCTTGTCTGCTCAGCCGCCGGGGCGGGCGGGGGCTGGGAGCTGAGGCTTGGGCTTCGGTGCTAGCCAGGAGGGAGTCCGGGAAAAAGACTGCAGCTGCCGAAGAGGCAAGAGACTTTTTCTTGCCTCTTTGTTTCGTGGCGTGCAAGGAGAGGGGATTCAGAGCGCCACTTAAACGAACTCCAGAGATGGGCGCGAGCCACGGCTATCAGCGCGGACCCCAGAGACGGGCATGAGACGCTAAGGCTGCTGCTGCCGCCACCAAAAAGCCTGTGGGCGAGCTCAGGTCATTCTCCACACCACCCCTCCCGGGAGCCTGTGCAGCCCGCCACGGCCAGGCTCCCGTAATCTGGGGACAACTTCCCCGGGAGAGCGCACGGTGCACCTCAGGCTGCTGCAACGTCACGCCGGCTTCTGCCGCCGCAGGCTCGCCCCGCCTCCTCCGTACCGCTCTCTCCCCCCAGCCTGACTGACCCAGAGCCCCCGAATCAGCTGCTCCTTTAACCCCGTTCTGTCTGGGCAGGGAACAGACGCCCTGAGGCGACCTACATGCAGAGGCGGGTCCAAATCCAAAGCTGAACCCCGGGAGCTGTACGAACAAAGAAGAGAAAGGGAAATCTCTCCCAGCAGCCTCAGAAGCAGCAGATTAAAGCTCCACAAACAACTTGATGTGCCTGCATCTGTTGAATACCTGAATAGACAACGAATCATCCCAAATTTAGGAGGTGGACTTTGGGAGCAGTATATATTAACTTTTCCCCTTTTCCTTTTTTTGTGAGTGTATATGTGTATGCTTCTGGGTGAGATTTTGTCTGTATAGCTTTGCTCTCACCGTTAGTCCTAGGGTTAGGTCCGTCTGTTTTTTTTTTTTTTTTTTAATTAAAAAAATTTTTTTTTCCCTAATAAATGTTTTCTTAATAATTTTTTCCTTATTTTCTATTTTTTAAAAAAAATTTTTTTAATAAGTTTTTTCTTATTTTTTCTTTTCAAAAATTAAAAAAATTTTTTCTTAATAAATTTTTTCTCAATAATTTTTTTCTTATTTTTAGTATAAATAATTAATAACTCTATTTTTAAAAATTAAAAAAAAATTTATCTTAATAAATTTATTCTTAATAATTTTTTTCTTATTTTTTTTATAATTGCTTTATTTTATTTTATTTTATCCTCTTTCTTTTTTCTTTCCATATTTTCTCCCTTTTATTCTGAGCCGTGTGGATGAAAGGCTCTTGGTGCTCCAGCCAGGCATCAGGGCTGGGCCTCTGAGGTGGGAGAGCCAACTTCAGGACACTGGTCCACAAGAGACCTCCCAGCTCCACGTAATACCAAATGGCGAAAATCTCTCAGAGATCTCCATCTCAACATCAAGACCCAGCTTCACTCAACGACCAGCAAGCTACAGTGCTGTACACCCTATGCCAAACAACTAGCAAGACAGGAACACAGCCCCATCCATTAACAGAGAGGCTGCCTAAAATCATAATAAGGCCACAGACACCCCAAAACACACCACCAGACGTGGACGAGCCCACCAGAAAGACAAGATCCAACCTCATCCACCAGAACACAGGCACTAGTTCCCTCCACCAGGAAACCTACACAACCCACTGAACCAACCTTAGCCACTGGGGACAGATACCAAAAACAATGGGAACTACGAACCTGCAGCCTGTGAAAAGGAGACCCCAAACACAGTAAGATAAACAAAATGAGAAGACAGAAAAACACACAGCAGATGAAGGAGCAGGGTCAAAACACACCAGACCTAACAAATGAAGAGGAAATAGGTAGTCTACCTGAAAAAGAATTCAGAATAATGATAGTAAGGATGATCCAAAATCTTGGAAATAGAATAGACAAAATGCAAGAAACATTTAACAAGGACCTAGAAGAACTAAAGAAGAACCAAGCAACGATGAAAAGCACAATAAATGAAATTAAAAATACTCTAGATGGGATCAATAGAAGAATAACTGAGGCAGAAGAACGGATAAGTGACCTGGAAGATAAAATGGTGGAAATAACTACTGCAGAGCAGAATAAAGAAAAAAGAATGAAAAGAACTGAGGACAGTCTCAGAGACCTCTGGGACAACATTAAACACACCAACATTCGAATTATAGGGGTCCCAGAAGAAGAAGAGAAAAAGAAAGGGACTGAGAAAATATTTGAAGAGATTATAGTTGAAAACTTCCCTAATATGGGAAAGGAAATAGTTAATCAAGTCCTGGAAGCACAGAGAGTCCCATACAGGATAAATCCAAGGAGAAACACACCAAGACACATATTAATCAAACTATCAAAAATTAAATATAAAGAAAACATATTAAAAGCAGCAAGGGAAAAACAACAAATAACACACAAGGGCATCCCCATAAGGTTAGCAGCTGATCTTTCAGCAGAAACTCTGCAAGCCAGAAGGGAGTGGCAGGATATACTTAAAGTGATGAAGGAGAAAAACCTACAACCAAGATTACTCTACCCAGCAAGGATCTCATTCAGATTTGATGGAGAAATTAAAAGCTTTACAGACAAGCAAAAGCTGAGAGAGTTCAGCACCACCAAACCAGCTTTACAACAAATGCTAAAGGAACTTTTCTAGGCAAGAAACACAAGAGAAGGAAAACACCTACAGTAACAAACCCAAAACATTTAAGAAAATGGGAATAGGAACATACATATCGATAATTACCTTAAATGTAAATGGATTAAATGCTCCCACCAAAAGACACAGACTGGCTGAATGGATACAAAAACAAGACCCATATATATGCTGTCTACAAGAGACCCACTTCAGACCCAGAGACACATACAGACTGAAAGTGAGGGGATGGAAAAAGATATTCCATGCAAATGGAAATCAAAAGAAAGCTGGAGTAGCAATTCTCATATCAGACAAAATAGACTTTAAAATAAAGACTATTACAAGAGACAAAGAAGGACACTATATAATGATCAAGGGATCGATCCAAGAGGAAGGTATAACAATTGTAAATATTTATGCACCCAACATAGGAGCACCTCAATACATAAGGCAAATACTAACAGCCATAAAAGGGGAAATCGACAGTAACACAATCATAGTAGGGGACTTTAACACCCCACTTTCACCAATGGACAGATCATCCAAAATGAAAATAAATAAGGAAACACAAGCTTTAAATGATACATTAAACAAGATGGACTTAATTGATATTTATAGGACATTCCACCCAAAAACAACAGAATACACATTTTTCTCAAGTGCTCATGGAACATTCTCCAGGATAGATCATATCTTGGGTCACAAATCAAGCCTTGGTAGATTTAGGAAAATTGAAATCGTATCAAGTATCTTTTCCGACCACAATGCTATGAGACTAGATATCAATTACAGGAAAAGATCTGTAAAAAATACAAACACATGGAGGCTACACAATACACTACTTAATAATGAAGTGATCACTGAAGAAATCAAAGGGGAAATCAAAAAATACCTAGAAACAAATGACAATGGAGACACGACGATCCAAAACCTATGGCATGCAGCAAAAGCAGTTCTAAGAGGGAAGTTTATAGCAATACAAGCCTACATCAAGAAACAGGAAACATCTCGAATAAACAACCTAACCTTGCACCTAAAGCAATTAGAGAAAGAAGAACAAAAAACCCCAAAGCTAGCAGAAGGAAAGAAATCATAAAGATCAGAACAGAAATAAATGAAAAAGAAATGAAGGAGACAATAGCAAAGATCAATAAAACTAAAAGCTGGTTCTTTGAGAAGATAAACAAAATTGACAAACCATTAGCCAGACTCAACAAGAGAAAAAGGGAGAAGACTCAAATCAATAGAATTAGAAATGAAAAAGGAGAAGTAACCACTGACACTGCAGAAATACAAACGATCATGAGAGATTACTACAAGCAACTCTATGCCAATAAAATGGACAACCTGGAAGAAAGGGACAGATAGATTCTTAGAAATGCACAACCTGCCGAGACTGAACCAGGAAGAAATAGAAAATATGAACAGACCAATCACAAGCACTGAAATTGAAACTGTGATTAAAAATCTTCCAACACACAAAAGCCCAGGACCAGATGGCTTCACAGAAGAATTCTATCAAACATTTAGAGAAGAGCTAACACCTATCCTTCTCAAACTCTTCCAAAATATTGCAGAGGGAGGAACACTCCCCAACTCATTCTACAAGGCCACCATCACCCTGATACCAAAACCAGACAAAGATGTTACAAAGAAAGAAAACTACAGGCCAATATCACTGATGAACATAGATGAAAAATCCTCAACAAAATACTAGCAAACAGAATCCAACAGCACATTAAAAGGATTATACACCATGATCAAGTGGGGTTTATTCCAGGAATGCAAGGATTCTTCAATATACGCAAATCAATCAACGTGATACATCATATTAACAAATTGAAGGAGAAAAACCATATGATCATCTCAATAGATGCAGAGAAAGCTTTCGACAAAATTCAACACCCATTTATATAAAAGTCCTGCAGAAAGTAGGCATAGAGGGAACTTTCCTCAACATAATAAAGGCCATATATGACAAACCCACAGCCAACATTGTCCTCAATGGTGAAAAACTGAAACCATTTCCACTAAGATCAGGAACAAGACAAGGTTGCCCACTCTCACCACTGTTATTCAACATAGTTTTGGAAGTGTTAGCCACAGCAATCAGAGAAGAAAAAGAAATAAAAGGAATCCAAATCGGAAAAGAAGAAGTAAAGCTGTCACTGTTTGCAGATGACATGATACTATACATAGAGAATCCAAAAGATGCTACCAGAAAACTACTAGAGCTAATCAATGAATTTGGTAAAGTAGCAGGATACAAAATTAATGCACAGAAATCTCTTGCATTTCTATACACTAATGACGAAAAATCTGAAAGTGAAATTAAGAAAACACTCCCGTTTACCATTGCAACAAAAAGAATAAAATATCTAGGAATAAACCTACCTAAGGAGACAAAAGACCTGTATGCAGAAAATTATAGGCCACTGATGAAAGTAATTAAAGATGATACAAATAGATGGAGAGATATACCATGTTCTTGGATTGGAAGAATCAACATTGTGAAAATGACTCTGCTACCCAAAGCAATCTACAGATTCAATGCAATCCCTATCAAACTACCACTGGCATTTTTCACAGAACTAGAACAAAAAATTTCACAATTTGTATGGAAACACAAAAGACCCCGAATAGCCAAAGCAATCTTGAGAACGAACAATGGAGCTGGAGGAATCAGGCTCCCTGACTTCAGACTATATTACAAAGCTACAGTAATCAAGACAGTTTGGTACTGGGACAAAAACAGAAATATAGATCAATGGAACAGGATAGAAAGCCCAGAGATAAACCCACGCACATATGGTCACCTTATCTTTGATAAAGGAGGCAAGCATATACAGTGGAGAAAAGACAGCCTCTTCAATAAGTGGTGCTGGGAAAATTGGACAGGTACATGTAAAAGTATGAAATTAGAACACTCCCTGATGCCATACACAAAAATAAACTCAAAATGGATTAAAGACCTAAGTGTAAGGCCAGACACTATCAAACTCTGAGAGGAAAACATAGGCAGAACACTCTATGACATAAATCACAGCAAGATCCTTTTTGACCCACCTCCTAGAGAAATGGAAATAAAAACAGAAATAAACAAATGGGACCTAATGAAACTTAAAAGCTTTTGCACAGCAAAGGAAACCATAAACAAGACCAAAAGACAACCCTCAGCATGGGAGAAAATATTTGCAAATGAAGCAACTGACAAAGGATTAATCTCAACGATTTACAAGCAACTCATGCAGCTCAATAACAAAAAAACAAACAACCCAATCCAAAAATGGGCAGAAGACCTAAATAGACATTTCTCCAAAGAAGATATACAGATTGCCAACAGACACATGAAAGAATGCTCAACATCATTAATCATTAGAGAAATGCAAATCAAAACTACAATGAGGTATCATCTCACACCGGTCAGAATGACCATCATCAAAAAATCTAGAAACAATAAATGCTGGAGAGGGTGTGGAGAAAAGGGAACACTCTTGCACTGTTGGTGGGAATGTAAATTGATACAACCACTATGGAGAACAGTATGGAGGTTCCTTAAAAAACTAAAAATAGAACTACCATACGACCCAGCAATCCCACTACTGGGCATATACCCTGAGAAAACCATAATTCAGAAAGAGTCATGTACCAAAATATTCATTGCAGCTCTGTTTACAATAGCCAGGACATGGAAGCAACCTAGGTGTCCATCATCGGATGAATGGATAAAGAAGATGTGGCACATATATACAATGGAATATTACTCAGCCATAAAAAGAAATGAAATGGAGGTGTTTGTAATGAGGTGGATGGAGTTAGAGTCTGTCATACAGAGTGAAGTAAGTCAGAAAGAGAAAAAGAAATACAGTATGCTAACACATATATATGGAATCTAAGGAAAAAAAAAAAAAGGTCATGAAGAATCTAGTGGCAAGATGGGAATAAAGACACAGACCTACTAGAGAATGGACTTGAGGATATGGGGAGGGGGAGGGGTGAGATGTGACAGGGTGAGAGAGTGTCATGGACATATATACACTACCAAATGTAAAATAGATAGCTAGTGGGAAGCAGCCACATAGCACAGGGAGATCAGCTCCGTGCTTTGTGACCACCTAGAGGGGTGGGATAGGGAGGGTGGGAGGGAGGGAGATGCAAGAGGGAAGAAATATGGGAACATATGTATATGTATAACTGATTCACTTTGTTATAAAGCAGAAGCTAACACACCATTGTAAAGCAATTATACTTCAATAAAGATGTTTAAAAAAAAAAAAAAAAGAAGTCCGCATGCCACAACTAAGATCCTGTGTGCCTGAACTAGGACCTGGCACAGCCTAAATAAATAAATTAATTAAATAAATAAATTAAATAAATAAATAAATAAATAAATAAATAAATAATAAATAAATAGATTATACCATTGAACTGGATAAGAATGTCCAGAACTAATGAAGGAGCTGGTTAATTCATAAAACTATGAGTCTAAAGTTAAGCAGAATTATTAATTACATAGGATTGCATAAACAGATGAGAATGATTATAATTTTTATAAATTTTTGTTTAAAAGAATACTGGTTCTTTAATGCTTTGTTTTCCATATTTAAATAAATATTTTTCTCTTTTCTTTTAAGCTATGGAACTTGCAGGAATTTGGTAAAGTATACCTTTCTGAACAATTTTGAAACAATTAGTTTTTTCTCCTTACCTGATCCCTTCAGAATTCTGAAACTTTTAGTGAGTATTCTTATTTTCATGGCAGTATAGTAATTTTTATAAGTTCAATAAAAATCTGTTCTCCTTATAAGAGGACATAATTGGAAACATTTGTTATACTACCAGGGCTTTGGATGGAATGCCATATTTGAGAATGATGTGTGTAGAATCAGATATGAGCAGACAGATTTAGGAAAATAAGGTTGAATTTATGGAGCCAGTAAAGCCGCTTGGAAAAACCACCTAGTATCTTGCTTTCTGGGTTAGTAAGGAATGTTGCTTCCTGGCAGGCCCAGGAAACTCAGGATATTTGGAGGACCTGAAGAAGAGAGGAATTTACCCAATTCTATATGTTTCATAGGTGAAGTCTGATGGGAAGTTCTTGGCTTGGCTTCCTAACCTCAAAAGGCTTTTAAAGTCCAATCTGAGATTCTTTATGTACAGTTCCAGCAAAGCAGACTTAAAAAGAGCATATATCATCAATCACTCTTTTTGTTACCTTTAAGTAAATAATCAGTCCAAGTTTAATGAAATGACTTATTTTGCAAACAAATTAGTTTTACTGTGCTTATCTTTGATAGAAATGTGAGTGACTATAGAGAGAAAAATGATGTTTTAATAGAAAACTATAGCATACCATATGCCAGATTCTAGTCTTGTTCATTGTCTTTGAGGTTTTATTATCTACCTGTAAGCTGGGCTGGATCCTGAATTCTTCTTGTTTCCTCCAATCTGGCTACAACTCTCCCAATTAATGTTTCAAATTTTTCTCCCTTCTGACTTAGAATTACTGAGAACTAAAATTACCCTTTTCCCAAAGCCCTGCAAGCTGAACCTGTATAACTTGACACAAACTTCAGAAAAAGCACCACAACAGCTCATGTTTACATCATCATGCTTGCTGCTGTGTGGGCTACTCAAAAATTTCACCAGAACATTCAATATCATCTCCAGAAGCAGTAAAACTGCAAATCAGGAAAATCTGTCAGATTGCCACTGCCTGCCCTCACTTAATCTGAAGATGCTTTGAGCCCAACTTTGCGAAGTCTTCTCAAGTGATTGCCCTATGGACTCAAAAACTGAGTTTATAGTTTGTTCTAATTATTAACCTTTGTTTATCTTTCATTTACACAGGAATACCCAGGACTGAGAGACTGATTCAATTGGTTATAGAATAATCTACTATTTCAGTTTCTGGACTGTAAAACTTCTTAGGGAAATTTCAGATGGGGAATGATGGAGATCAGGACATGATACCCCAAAATAGGTAGCCTTGGCAAATTGGATATTTTAAGTTGAAGATGTTAGAGAAAAGAGCAGAGCAGGAAGGTCACTCTGATTATCTACCTGTCCTTCTCCCGTGAAACAGGTCATAAAACCCTCAGTTGAGAGGTGACCTCCCTATACCGAGAGGAAAGGAGTATCCTTATCTCTGAAGAAAAAGGGATGTCAAAAAAAAAAATCCTAAGAAAAGGCCTTGTTTAGTTTCCCCCAGTTTACTACAATTCTCTCATATTCTTTAACTTAGTATATTCCTCTATGACTGTCCAATGTTCATTAAATCTAGCATAAAAAATATTAAGATTTGTTTCTTCAGATCTTCACTTTTTTATGAAGGCTCCAGTGTCATGTAAAACTTATATTAAATAAATTGTATGCTTTTCTCTGGGTAATCTGTCTTTGTTGACTTAATTTTCAGAGCCATCCAGGGACCCTTAAAGGGTCAAGGAAAACACTTTTTCTCTCCTAAAACCTGCAGAGTGGTTCATTTAATTTATAAGCATTTATTGATACGCTATTGTGTGAAGGAAAACTTACTAGGTACTAGGGTGCAGTATAAATGGGTCAAAAACACATGGAACTTATCAACAAGAAGCTTAAGGTACAGAAAGAATGAGAGATACAAGGGTTACAAGTATATAGACAGATGGAACATTCATTCATATTTTAACACAACCACAAGCATTATTTTGCGCTCATTAACTATAAAAATACTACAGAAAGAATGCACACATAACACACAAACATGAAGATTATCAATATAATCTTAACAGGGCTGGCTTTCTTTGAAGGTTTTGATTGATCAGGCAACAACGTATCAGGGAATGTTAGAGATGAAATGGTCCTCTTGAGTAAAGACATTTATATTAAAATTAAAAAAAAAAAAGAAAACTAGTGGCAATGGAATAGCAAGGCTCCTAGCCAGCTGGAAGAGAAGGGGTACGTGCACAAGTAACAAGAAATGCTATGGAATGGGTAGAGTTGGGAGGCAGAGAAAGAACAGTTAATTGAAGGAGAGCTTTGGATGCCAGAATGAGATGAGATTTGAACTTACTATCAAAAGGAAATCTCTTTAATTTGATCACATGAGAGAAACCAATTAGAGTTTTGTAACAATATGGGGACTATTCTATGTGGGAATGAAGCAGAAATGGAGAGCAAGATTAGAAATAAAGAAATGTAAAAGGTACTGTTCTCTGGGATCAAGAGAAAAATAATGCCAATGGCTGTACTGGGAGGTTTGGGAAGAAGAGACAGAGTGGAAGGAAGGATGAAGAGATACCGTTCAGTATGCTAATTTTAATATGCTAATTTTCAGGTGTCAGCAGGGCCACTAGTCTCCTTTTCATGCAAAGCATAACTAGGTAAAAATGGAAATTTAAGAAAATAGAAATTTAAGAAAATACCTACACATTCCATTTTAAAGGGGACAATATATACTTATTGAACTTAACAGAATCAAACCTAAAATAATTTTGTATTTAATTTTCAACTATTTTCAAACTGCTCAGTAAACTGCAAATATGGAAAGTGCTGTTGTTACTGAGCCCAAGCTCCTTCTGCTTTCTGCACAACAGGCCAATAATCAGGAAACAAGGTGTTGGGGCAAGGAATAACAACTTTATTCAGAAAGCTGAGAGTCTGAGAAGATGGACTAGTGTCCTAGAGAACAATTTACTGGGGTCTGGATGCTAGTTTCTTTTATAGAATAAAGAGGGGGAGGTGAGGAGGTAAAGTAAAAAGGCCATAAGTTGCAAACATCTCCTGGTTTCAGCCAAACTCCTGGAAGAGATGTGTTAATTTCTTCTTTCGTGCAGCCATTCTCAGTTGGGCTGGGTCAGGATGTTTCCTGTGAGGTGAACAAAGGTATTTTAGTTTTACATTCAGGCATGGGGGGGCAGTGTTCTTAGAGATGGGCCATTATGTTTAAGCTATGGGCAGCACCTCTTTAGTGATTAACTTGCAGCAAAAGCAATAGAATACAAAGGTTAAAGTAAATGAAACAGATCTAATATGGAGTCAGATTTGTTATTCCCTATTACACTGTCTAGGTACCATACTTGCCTTTCAATATAAAGATTTGTAGTTGTACAAATATTATTACAATTTTTCAGGTCCCTATTATAAGGAGAAAAGGAGATGTCTATTTAGAATAAAATCTGCTAATATCCTATTTACCTTGGCTTTAAGGCTATTTCTGAGGAAGGATGAAGTCTTTTTTGTTGTGGTTGTTGTTGTTTTTTTTGCTATATGGAGACGTAGATATAGATATTAATATAGAGATAGATATATCCATACACACATATACGCCCATACACACAATTATTTCAAACAGTGTTTTCTGTCTCTTCCTTGAATTTTTGCTAGTGAAATTAACTTCTATTAAATGTTGATCCTGAGAGAATATGGACAATTATTTTAAGAAAAAAAAATTACAGTACAACTTATCACAAAGTTACAGTCAGTACTACATTTTAGAAGATAATCAGTATTACATTATATGAGTCAAATGAACACAAACAATCCTATTTCAGATATTTTTGCTTACTTTTTTGATGGATCAAAAGTTTTATCTTTGAATTTTATTTTAAAATATTCATATAACAAAATAAAATGAGGTTTTCATCTCAGATGGTCTTTCAAACTGTTGCCTTTTAAATGTTACTTTAAAACTTATTCTCTGAAGAAATGATAATCTACTTTTTATGACATCCAAGGTGGTATTAGTATTTATAGAACTCCATTGTTTGCAGATACTTTGTTCTCACTCCGCAAACTCCATTCCCAGGATTCACTTATTTTGTTCATTAATAAGACTGTGTGCAGTAATAACCCACATCAAGTTCATTTACCTAAAACAAACTCAAAAAGACACAGTTCATCCACATCCCTTGTTTCTGTACACTTGAATTTCTGTTATTACTGGTATTATTCAAAGCCTGTGAATTTGCCTTTTATGAATTAAAAGAATAAAGTGCATTAAATCTATACTTACTACAAAGAAAAATGCTACCCTGTGGTGTGCATGTTTTCCACATAATGTATCCGTTTAAATGCAGATAAGCCAAGACAATAAAAAATGTCTTACCCTAGATGGGTCATATATATGGTAATGATGGAGTGATTAAGACATTTCAATTTGTGCCGCATTGGGTCAAGATGTTGGTTTAAAACCTATTACCTTTTTCTTTGGTACTTCATTTACATTAAAATTAGTTGTTGAAAAGGATTTTATCTGACTTACCATTTTATAAAATAAAGAAGAAACTGAATATCTATTTAGTAGTTACAGATACAAACCTACAGTTGATAAGAATGTAATCATAAGGCCTATACCCCCCTAGATATATACAAGTTAACTAAATTGCAAGATGAGGATCACTAGAAAGTCTGACTCTAAATTTTAATTATGAGAATTAGTCATTGGGATTAGCTTTTAGTGAAATGTTGGAAAAGCAGTAGTGGTATATGAAGGTTAAAGCACACACTGTTCTGATATACTTCATTTTTCGGTGTGTAGTAATTTTTGGAAGTGAAAATCTATAGTTTCTTAGCTCATACAGTTTTTTGGAATTATTTTTCTAACAGCAACAACTGACCTTGTTAAATGGTGAATATTTTCATCTATATCAATTGAAAAGTGTCACCACATATAAAAATAAATCAATATGTTATTTCATTCAGTCAAGTTAAGAATCAGTTATGTCAACAAATAGCTGCTACTGGGTCAGGTCTCCATCAGCAGAAAATAATAATGTATGTACGTGATGTGGATCAGGACATGCTATCCCAAAATATGGTACCTTGGCATATTAAATATCTTAAGCTGAAGGAACTTGAGAAAATGGTCTAAGTAGGAAGGTCATTCTGATGTCCCTCTCTTACCCTTCTTCCCTGAAAGAGGTAATGAAACTCCCTTGTGAAAGGTACCTTCCCTGTATCAGGAAGAAGGTAGACATTTTTATTATCAGACATAAGGATTTGGGGCTGAGATATCTGTACAAACAAACCTTGTTAAACTAACCCTAATCTTCCTAGTTACTACTTCACCATTTACTACCCCTAACCCAAACCCCTCTGTCTTGTCAATTCTTTACAAACATAATGTTTCTTTGTTAAAATTTATAAAAGGTACCTGCTCTGGTCACTTCTTTGGGTCTTCATTCTCTTGTGGAGATTCCTATGTACATGTAATATTTTAATAAAATTTGTGTCCTTTTCTTCTGTTGATCTGTCTTTGTCAGTGTAATTTTCAGACACATCCAGGGACCTTAAGAGAGTCAAGGAAAACTTTTTCCTCCCCTACATATATCTATTAAAAAAAGGAAAGTCACCTTTCAAGGTGGGGGAAATATAACAAAATTAGAAGAAAAAAAATTATAACCTGACTAGATATAATCTTAAAGAGGAATATCTAAGACCTAGATGAGGAAAACTCAAACTAATTTGTAGTTTGAAGATATGAAAACATTTTAGACATTTACACAATGTTAAATATATAAAAGTATACCATATTAAATAAATGAGGATTCATTGAAACACTGTAACAAGTGATAAAAATACAATATCTACAAACTTAAGCGAAAAAGGGAAACCTACTAGTTTGTATCCAATAGATGTATCCAAACTGCATGATAGAGAATAATGAAATGTGGGAAATAGGAACTCAAAGGCAGTCAGGACTCTCTGTTTCTCTGTCCTTTCTCTCTTCCTGTTAGTAGGAATAAGGCTGCCAAGGGCACCAGATTCATGGCCCTACTATTCAAGAAACAGAGAGGAAAGAGATTTTCTCCATCAATTTCTGTTTGTAAAATGAGTGGGAATGTGTTTCTTGATAGCTACTTCCTGAACTATCACTACAGACAGGGAATTTGAGTCAACTAGGTTGTGGAAGGAGAGAGAAAAAGTCACCAAAGAAAGAGGCAAAACATACATGGCTACTAGGAGAATTGCTGTAAGATGGGTAACTCCCTCCATTTCTGATTGGGTTGCATATTGTGAATATGTTAATACTTTAAAATCTATGTGTAAGTCCAGTGCAATTTTAATAGAATTTTGTGGTATGTGTATTAGTAAGGAGGGAATTTTAAAAAATGATTCTATAGAGCATTTGGCAGAATAGCTATGCACTATAACCTTTTGTATCATAAGATCAAATCATTATTTTATAGAGTCTAGGACATTTAAGAAACTAATATACGACAAAGGCATTGGCTAGATTTAGCAATAAAAGATAGACTATTTTATACATTATGGTGGCATACATGATTTTCCTTGTAGAAATGAATAAAAATGAAACCCCCATCTTACAGAGGAAATAAAAATAAACTCCAGATGTATTAAATATTATAGTTTAATTTTTTTTATTCTTACAAGAAAATCTAAAGACTTACATGTAAAATTCAAATGTGAATACTTTGTTAACCAAGGTAAGAATCTATGAGATATAAAATTAAAGCAATATATGCTTGAATATACATTTGTTAAAAACACTATAGTATTTTCTTCTGAGGTAGCCTTACTCCTTAGGTCTCTTTTTATTTTGGTCTGTGAGGTCTTATTCACCTGGGGGTACTGGCTTCTCAGGTTATGTGAATTTTTCAGAGCCAAAAGACGAACTTGGAAAGGGGTGCTGAACAAGTTCAGTGTGAAGAGCTCAGGCTTCATAAAACCATAGTTAATCACTGCACCAAGCAACACTTCTGGTCTGGGTTTCAACTTTAGATCCTCAGGAGAAGACTATAATCCACCATTGCTGAAGGATGGGAAAGGGAGTGGTGGAGGCTGATAAGTATATACAATAGTTCTCCCTTATCTTTGGTATCCTGTTTCATGGTTTCAGTTACCCATGGCCAACCAGAATTTGAAAATATTAAATGTAAAATTCCAGAAATAAGCAATTCATAAATTTTAAATTGCACACCATTCTGAGTAGCTCAATGAGATCTCACACCATCCCTCTCCATCCATCCCTGGGGCACAAATCATTCCTTTGTCCAGTGTATCCCACCTGTTAATCACTTAGCTCTCTCAGTTAGATTGACTGTTGAGGTATTGCAGTGCTTGTGTTCAAGTAACTCTTATTTTACTTAATAATAGCCCCAAAGCACAAAAGTAGTGATGATGGCAATTCAGATATGCCAAAGAGAAGTCATAAAGTGCTTCCTTAAAGTGAGAAGGTGAAAGTTCTTGACATAGTAAGGAAACAAAGGAAAATTATATGTCAAGGTTGTTAAGATCTATGATAAGAATGAATCTTTTTTTTAATATTACTTTTTATTGGAGTATGGTTGCTTTACAATATTGTGTTAAGGAATGAATCTTTTATTTGTAAAATTGTGAATAATGAAGAAGAAATCTGTGCTAGATTTGCTGTCACACCTCAAAGTGCAAAAGTTATGAACATAGTGTTCAATAAGTGCTTAGTTAAGAGAGAAAGGCATTAAATTTGTACAATAAGATATTTCGAGAGAGAGAGAGCACATTCACCTAACTCATTACAGCATATTGTTATATCTTCTATTTTATATTAGCTATAGTGATTAATATATTACTGTGCCTAATTTATAAATTAAAATATGTATCATAAGTATGTCCTAGGAATAAGCTTAAGCAAGAAGGTAGAAGACCTGTACTCTGAAAACTATAAAACATTGATGACAGAAATTAAAGATGATACAAAGAAATGGAAAGAAATCACATGCCCTTGGATTGGAAGAATTAATACATTTAAAATGGACATATGGCCAAAAGCAATCTACAGATGTAATGCAATCCTTATCAAAACACTCATGGAATTTTTCACAGAACTAGGAAAAATAATCCTAAAATTCATAAGGAACCACACAAAAATCCCAAATTGCCAAAGCAATCTTGAAAAAAAAAAGAACAAAACTGGAGGTATCACCCTCCCAGACCTCAAACTATACCACAAAGCTGCATAATCAATTAATCTGTGACAAAGAAGGCAAGGATATACATTTGGAGAAAAGACTGTCTCTTCAATAAGTAGTGCTGTGAAAACTGGAGAGCTACATGTAAAACAATGAGATTAGAACAGCTTTTCACACCATATAGAGAAATAAATTCAAAATGGATTATAGACCTAAATGTAAAACATGAAACCCTAAAACTTCTAGAAAAGAACATAGGTGGAACACTCTTTGACATAAATTGCAGCAATAGTTTTTGGATCTGTCTCTTAAGGCAAAATAAATAAAAGCAAAAATAAACAAATGGGACCTAATTAAACTTAAAAGCTTTTGCACAGCAAAGGAAACCATCAATAAAATGAAACAACCTAGAGAATGAAAGAAAATATTTACAAATGATATGACCCATAAGGGGTTAATAATCAAAATACATAAACAACTCATACAACTCAATATCAAAAAGCTAACAACCTGATTTAAAAATGAGCAGAAGGCCTGAATAGACATTTTTCCAAAGAAGACATACAGATGGCCAACAGGCACATGATGCTCAACACTGCTAATTATTAGAGAAATGCAAATCAAAACTACAATAAATTATCACCTCACACTGGTCAGAATGGCTATCATCAAAAAGTCTACCAATAACAAATTTTGGAGAGGATGTGGAGAAAAGGAAACACTCCTACACATTATTGGGAATGTAAATTGGTGCAACCACTATGGAAAACAGTGTGGAGTGTCCTCAATAAACTAAAAATAGAAATACATATGATCCAGCAATTCCATTCTGGGTATATATTTAGAAAAAAACAAAACCACTAATTTGAAAAGATATATGCACCTCAATGTTCATTGCAGCATTATTTACAATAGCCAAGTTATGAAAGCAACCCAAGTGTCCATCAAAAGATGAATGAAAAAAGAAGATGTGATATGTGTGTATGTATGTATATATATATATATATATATATATATATATATATATATATATATATATATATATATATATATAATGGAATATTACTCAGCCATAAAAAATATAATGCTGCTATTTGCAGCAAGTGGGTGGACATAGAGAATATTATGCTTAGTGAAATAAGTCAGACAGAGAAAGACAAGTACTGTATGGTCACTTATATGTGGAATCTAAAAATTAAACAGATGAATATATATAGCAAAACAGAAACACACTCACAGATATGGAAAACAGTAATTCTTTTAAAGTGGTAAGAAAACTTTTAAAGACCCAATGAAACAGCAAGAGAAATATATAAATAGACCCTTCATAGATGATCAAATTAAAATGATAAACGACCATATGAAAAGATGCTAAAATTTACTAAAAGTCAATGAACTACAAATTAAAGTGACAGTGAGATATCATATTACCCCCTTCCAATATAAAATAGTAACAGAATTTATCTTTGGCAGAGCTGTAAGATGTTTTGTATTTTAATATCTCACTGAGAAACTGACCAGTTAAGTATCAATTTATAAGTGTATATATATACAAAAATATTTATTGCAACTTTATTTTTAAGGGCCAAAAACTGAAAATAAAGTGACTATTATTCCAAGATAACAGTGTGTAAACTGAAATTAAGAGAATAGAAGTTCAGATAAATAGTAATGAATTTTTCTGATTATTTTTTATGTTTTTCACTAACTATAATTCATTTACTTTTTAAATCTGTCTGGAATTTGCTATGCTTGTTATTAGTTGATATTTTTTCTCCAGTACTGATTCATGAAATCAACTTGATTGCATATACTAAATTCTTAACTCTAACATCTGATAGGAAATGCCTCCAGATCTTTTACTAATGTGGACTTTCTAAACATAAAAAAGTGGAAGAAATAATAAAGAACATTTTGAATTTTAATAATTAAAAATATATAAGTTCTATAAGTCAGAAATCACTATGAACTAAAAGCCAAAGGAAAAAATTTAATAAATTGAACATCAGCATATTTTAATATTATATATCTTATTGGCCATATATTTAATAAATTTGCTGTTCACTTACTAATTTGTTTACTCAAACTATTTATTAAACAATCCCTATGTGCCAGTCATTGTTCTAAAATTTGAGAATACAGTAGTGAACAAAATAGATAAAAGATTCCTTGCTCAGAATATAGTGATGGGGCCCAGTAAATAAACAAATATATATAATATATACATCAGAATATGATAAATATTATAAAAAATAAAACATCAAAAGGTAATAAGGAGTGATGTGAGATAATTATGGTGGGGAGAAGAAGAGATTGCCATGTTAAGTATAATGGTCAGAGAAGGCCATACTGTATAGATGACATTTTGAGCAAATTTCTGAAGGAAGAGAACTTTTTATGTCCTATGCCTATTTTCCTATTGGTATAACCCTAATTTGTCAAAACTCAGTATATTAAAGGTCTATTAGGAATATTAACTATTATTATGCATGTAATTATAATGTTATATCATTATTTACAGTGAAATATCAATTGGTTATTAAAATATTTTATTGAATATTTCATCATATGGAAGATGTTCAAAGTATAAGTTGTTAAGAAAAATTATTCCAAAATTGGAAATAAGTAAATAAAAGTGAGAGGCATGTCCTTTCAATTTCGATCAGGGGCACAGGCCCACCCAAAGATTTGCAGAATGAACTCTGTTCACCTGTTTACTATTTATTAAAGGTACCACACTTAGTGAAGTTGCAGCCTTGTACAGATGCAAATAAATTCTCTCTGGGAGGAAAAGATAACTCCAAATGGTAGGGTTTATTTTCCTGTAGAACATCAAACAGTTTTATATCATATCCTGACATTCTTAATGCCATAACATTTCTCTATAAAACTGCCTAAAAATACCTGGCTCCTCAAATACTCTTTGAACCAGTTTCAACATCTTACAAGTTCCCTCATTAATTAATGAATTGAAAAAAAAACTTTGACATATTTTCAGTTTATATTTTCATGAGAGCCATGATTTTACATTTTGAAAAACTATAAGACAATATAAAAAATTTTAAGTCACTTTCACTCCTCAGTCACATAACAGATTCCTGAGTGATTTTTTGAGACTTTATGTATTTCAATCTCACCCAGTATACAGTGCTTTGTCCACTACAATTTTTCCAGGAGTTCATGCTGAGGTAAATTGCCAGCTCTACATTTGAGTCTTTCTTTCAGATATTTATATTTTATTATATTTAAAATAATTGTACTTCTATTTAATTTTATGAACAGTATCTCAGTATATGCACAGATGAATTCCATTAATCGATGAGAAGTTACTATTTATATAAAGCACATTCCTGTATTTAGACTTATCTGATTATCACAACAATGCCATGAAATAGGTTGTGTATATAATATTGTCTTTACTTTATAAATTTTATAAATTTATAACTTGAAAAATGAGGAGATTAATGATTTGGCTAATGTCACACACCTAGAAAGTCATAGGACTTGACATTTCATGCCCAGAAATAGGAATTACTGACCCTAAATTGAATGTTATTTCCAATAATGCTAGAAAACATGATTGTATTATTCATCCAAATGCCAAATGAAAGAATTGTACAACTAGCATAACTAGTTAAATAGTTTATTAAATTTCTATTGAGACCGTTAAATAAACTTGCCAGGGTGCTTATCCAGAGAATTTTTTTTTCCCTTTTGCATTGTCTGACAAAAATGAAGAGATTTCCCTTACTCTATTCCCTGCAGCCTTTCAATTGAGAAACGACTTTTGCCTGGAAGACAAGTGCCTGAGAATGCAATCTTCTGAAGCCAAAAACTTTGCTGAAGGCACTGAAGGAGTGAGGCTTCAGCCTTATTTTTTATTAAATAACTTTTTATTATAAATGCAGTGCTACTAGTCCTCTGTACCTAAAAACTCCCTAAGCTGATATTGGATATCTGAATTTGCCAATGGTCTGTGTTCTTCAGACAAGAACATCATGTATTTGTAATGACATTATTATAGATAAAGTCATTTAAGGTAGGTAATTATTATAAGTATTATTGTTTCACATTTAACTTCTTATGTAAAGATACAATAATTTCAACTAAAAAATAACAACAATTCTTCACACAGAAAAAAAAAAGCTTCACTTATTTTATATCCATTAAAAGGTCAGAAATCTCACAGATAAAACTTCTGAAATTATAGAATATTTTACAAAAATTCATTGGCATTATCTTAATTAATGATTCTTAAAGCTTATGAGTCATCTTATGACACAATCTCAGTAGAATGAATAATTCATTTTTAAAAAAGGAAAAAAATGCAACTAAAATTTATTTTATCTGATTGGTTAAGCAGATTAAATTATAATTTTTTTCCACATTTTCATAATACATGAATTAAAGTATCATAAATTAATGCATTAAATTACAGAAAATAATGCTGCTAATTATTATTTTATTTCTTCAAGTGTTTGACAAGTTTGACCACCACCTGATGATATCAAGCTCATTAACTCTGTCATGCTTTTGATAGACAAGAAGGGCAACTCCAATTTTAAACTTAGATACATCAAGTTCATTAGCCCTGTCATTCAGTTGATCTAGGAGGAACAAAACTCTGGAAAAAAAATGCAACTTCAAGACTTAAAAGTGATTATTATGCCTCATATCAACCTTTCTTCTCAGCAAGTGAATTGGTGACTGGTCATAATGACCTTTTTAATATGACAACTTGAAAGAGTTCATACCTTATCAATCAACTTCATAGTTGGTTCCCAAGTGTCTGACCAACAGAGATTTTGAGAAAACTGAGGCATCTTCTTCAGGTGCAAAGAATATTAGTCTGGCTTGTGAGTTAATGGCTTGCAATCAATTCCAACAAATACATCTTACATTTAATTAACCATTTCAGGAAGAATAGAATGTTACAAGTCTTTTCATACAGAGCCTTCCACTTACTCACAGACTTTGGTCTAAAGCAAGTATGTGTTGAAGGAAAGGGAAGTGTTTTTACCTAAATTCCATCCCTCAGTTTCATCATTTGTGCAATGAAGATAATAACACTAACTAACATGTGTAAAAAATGTAAAACTGTGCCTAGTACAGAATAAGCATTCAGTAAATGCAAGTCTATTATTATACATTGCAATCCAGAATAACAAAGCAGTTGTAGGGTATCCCAAAACTTGTATGACTAAACCAGAAAAGCATAACCTATTGTTATATTCAACTAATTTAGTATCAAGATATTCAATACTGGCTACAGCTTAAGTCAGTTATGGGAAATATATAGCATGTTTGCCACTATTTGTCACCTTCCCAAATACCCACCCCAAATACCTGGATGCTCATAGACTCTTTTCTATTCAGCAAAGATAGGATTTCCACTTATTCTCGGAACCTAGTGTGCCACTACTATCTATTTAGATGTGGCACACAAAGTGAAATCTATTTGCCATCTCTGGCTTACCTGATTGCATGGTAAGTATGGAAAATGAAACACAAAAGGGAAGGTAGATGGCTAGCTAGCAAATACTAATGATCCATTAATAATGGATATTATTAATTCATTAATAATAAATCCACTATGACTCCCATACATACACTAATATAAATATTTTAAAGCTTATGGGGAGAAGAAAGCTTAAGATTGAACAAGAGGAGAAAAAAAGAGAAGATAAAAGAGAAAAAATAACAAATAAATTACTGAGGGGTGTCAAAGAGAAGCCACGAAAAATCTCCTGGAACAGAATATGTCATTCCCTTGTGATGTTCTAAGGATTGTTCTAATTGGATTGAGATGAAGTGTCTAGAAGTAAATATTTCAAAGGAATTCACATTTTATTACCTAGCAAAAATATTCTATTTTCTTATGATATTTCTGTCTTATCATTGGAACCAGTATATGTCTATTTTATGTTGGTTTATTTTTGTTTTATAATTCATGTCAGTATTCTGAGTTCTAGTTCATCACTGCAGGCTAAAACATGAATCAAAAAAGATCTTTGACATAATTGGCATAACATTCAATGTAATGTGCAGGAATATTGTATTCAATGAACTTTTTATTATCTTAAAAGTTATGCAATGTAAAATTTTTAAATTTTGTCCCTACCAAGTTATGCAAATATTTTAGTGTATTAATTCACCTATTAGCATATTTTTAGCTTTCTCTTGTCTCCTGCATGTTTCATAGACATTATTCTAAAGTTCTATAAATTTGAGAATGAAAAGTATAGAAAATATTAGAGGATGAAGCATGGCATATTGAGGAAAATATCTATTTCATATTTTTGAGTCAGAGAATTATAGTGATTTTGAGTAGTAGAGACTTTAACCCTTATTATGTGGCTTATATTTCCAATGGCAACATGATTTTTTTTTAAGAGAACCATAGTGTTTTTTTTTTTTCTTTTAGAAAAGACTGATTATACTTTGTTTTAAATATAAACTAAATAATATTAGAACTAAAAGTCACCTCAGAAATCATCTGATGCAACTCCCTCATTTTATAGAAAGTTATAGACATTTTCTAATATAATAAAGACAAGTCCCTGTGGAAAATACAAAGTGATGTGTTGGAAAGAGCATGGGCATTGAAGTTAAACAGACCTGGGTAATAATCTAAGCTCTGGCACTTAAAAACTCAATGATTTGGTCAAGTTATTAACTTCTTTTAGCAATGTAACTATGAACTAGGCATACAAATTTCCATTTAAAGAGTGGTTGTGAGATTTATATGACATTGTGTGAAAAACACCTTATAAATAAGTGGAAAAATAAATCTTCCTTTCTGTTCTTTTGAAATTGGATTTTGGAAGGAAATAGAATCTAGGACATACCACTCATGACAATGAGAAAGTTTTAATTGATTTTCATCATGGTTGTGAAGAATACAGTTCTTTCATGTTTGTTTGGCATTAAAATGAAATGGCCATCCCCTCCTAAGTAAAATTTTCATGAAATTCAACAAATGTTTATTAAATATATACTGTGAACCTAACACTCTGTGGGGCAACTGTGGAAAGGAAGAAATAAATAATAGCATTCAAGAAACCTATAAACTGCATAAGATTATGAATATAAAAATCTTGACTCCCAAGCTAGAGTTTATGCAATATATATTTTTAATTTAGTTCAATATGCAATAAAATTAAAAACTTGTTTCTAATGTCTATGTCATGTATATACATATATATATACGTATATGTATATTTAAATAAAATGTGTGTGTGCATATTATATATTTGCATATATACATCCATATTATATAATTTCTTCTTTGCATATGTATCCAAACCTATTTAAACGTACACATTTTTAGTATCATTTTATTAACTTTCCTAAATCTTTTTTCATAGTGATTTTAGTGTATGACTAGTTCAATGTGCTTTTAAATAATAAAGTTTAGATTGTCAGTCCCTTGGCATACTATTGTCTGTCCTTGGCTCTCTTTTCACAGTAGTTCAGACAACCTTTTCAAAAGCATTTGCATGTTAGAAAGTGTGCGAGTATATTGTCTTTGGAACATTTTTGATTGTGTGCTCAATAATTTCTAGGACTACAGTAAGTCCCCTACATGCGAACCTTCAAGTTGCAAACTTTCAAAGATGCAAACATGCCCCTGTATGCCAGCTGACTGTACTGTAAGATTAAAAATGTTTTCTTTATATTTTTGTTTTTTTATGTATAATTTGTTTTAAGTATTACAAACCTATTACAGTACAGTACTATATAGCTGATTGTGTTAGTTGCGTACCAAGGCTAACTTTGTTGGACTAATGAACAAATTGGACTTACGAACATGCTCTCCAAATGGAACTCGTTCATATGTAGGGGACTTACTGTAATTTCATATCACATATATTATATGAGAGTTTTAACTTGAATTATGACCTTTGTCAAATCACTCAAACATCAATTACTTATTACAAAAAGTTAGTTAGAGAGTCAGAATAGATTGGCAAAAACACAAGCAATCAAAGAAAAAAAACAGAGAAATAAGACTTTATCAAAATAAAAACCTCTTTTACTGAAAATAACTCCATCAAGAAAGTGAAAGGACAACCCACATAATAGGAGAAGGACAACCCACAGAAAGGGAGAAAATATTTACTATATATATATATATATATATATATATATATCTTATAAGGGTCTAGTTTAAAAAATATATACCAAGCTCTTATAACTCAACAATAAAAAGACAAATAACCCAGTTAAAAATGAGCAAAGAATTTAAATAGATATATCTCCAAATAAGATTAAAAGTGGCCAGTAAGACCCTCAGCCCCCCAAATGGTCAACATTATTAGTCTTTAGAAAAATGTATATCAAAAACACAATGCAATACCACTTCACAGCCACGAGGACTGTTGTAATTAGAAATACAGAAAATAACAAGTGTTGGCAAGGATGTGGATAAATTGGAATGCTCATACATTGATGATGGGAATGTCAAATTTTGTACCTGCTTTGGAAAACAGTTTGGTAGTTTCTTAAAATGTCAAACCTAGAGTTACGATATGGCCCAGCAATTCTACTCCTAGGTATGTACCCAAGAGAGTTAAAACATATTCCCACACAAAAACTTATACATGAATATTTATAGCAACATTATAATATTCAAAAAGTGGAAACAACCCAAATGTCCATTAACTAATGAATGGACAAACTATTAATGGAAACAGAGTTTCTTCTTGAGGTGACAAAAATATTCTGTAATTAGATAGTGATGATGGCTGTACAACTTTGTGAATATACCAAAATCCATTAAATTGTACACCTTAAAAGAGTAACTTATATGGTCTAATAATTATATCTAAATTAATAAAAAATATGCTGGTGGTTTTCAAAATCTCTTTTAGCAACAAAACCTGCCCATTTTTAATAACATCTTATACAAGCCTCCAATATATGCATGAACAAACAAAAGTTAAGCTGTTTGTTTGAAGTAGAAAATGGAGGATTCAAAGCTATCTCATTTGGCTTCCCTCTAATCCTCTAGGGCAGTCTTTTAAACAATTACATAAAATCTTGGAGTCCACAGAGTTTGAAAATTATTGGACTAAATGTCTTTTGAAGTTTCTTTCATGTCTCAAAATCTATTTATATAAATATAATCTAGTTGGATAATTTTAAATTAGTTGACTGATCACTTCAAATCCAAAGTTTAATTCAACTGTTCAGCAACTGGCTAATATAGTCAAAATTTCCAATCACTTTGTACATGAAAAAAATAACATTAGAAAAATCACAGTTTTATCTAACGTTGTTAGTGTGAACAATTCAGTCTATACTAACCTTACCACTTCATGAAACAGTCAGCAGGAATTACTGTTTTCTTTTTTTTTTTTTTAATATATCTTTAAACTCTATCAAAATCTTGGAAAACTATATATGGAAAACTAGGTGAAAATATTTGTGAATTACATTATGATAATGGAGTTGTAACTAGAATTTATTAAAAGCAATTTATTAAGACAATAATACAACTTAAAAAATGGGCAAAAGATTTGAAGAAGTTTTTCATGACAGAAGTTATACAGATGGCTAATAAACACAATATAATACTACACATCCAACAGAATGGCTAAAATATAAAAAGTCTGATAATGCTAAGTGCTGATGAAGATGTGAAACAACTGGAACTTATACACTACTGGTCAGAGTATAAAAGGGTACAACTAATTTGGAAAATAGCTCTGTGGTTTCTTTAAAGTGAACTTAAAGATTCTACCATACAACCCAGAATATCCAGTCAAAGGGAAAAGAAAACATAAGTCCACAATAAGTCTTGTAAAGAAATGCTCATGGTATCTTTATTAGTAATACCCAGAAACTGAAAACAACCCAAATGCCCATTCACAGGTGAATATATAATCAAACACTGGTAATTATACAGTGAAATATTGCTCAGTAATAAAAAAGAATGAACTACTAATTGATACAACCACATGGATGAATCTCAAAAGCAGATTAAAGAAATTAAACTAGGTACAAAGCATACACAGTGACAGACTTTCTCCTTTACCTTACTCTGGCTCCTATGAACCTTCCTATCAATTGGGCCTCAACTTTGGCCTATAAAACCTGCAGACGATTAGCACAAATGTTTTCATCCACCCCCAACCCTAAGAGACTTTAATAGACTCTAGCATGGCTCAAGGCTGCCAAAAGAATTTACTATTTGTTCTAGCCAGCACCTGATAATAGGCCCCTCACCTCCCTTTCTTATAGCATTTACTAAAAAAGGCTGAAAACTCTGAATCCTTCCTCTGTCTCTTCTACTCTCCCACAACTCAGAAGTATCTTTTCAGAGGACTGGAAAGCCATTCCTTTGAAGTGTAATCATCAGGGAGGATACAGCCTCAGTCTCCCAGTCTTTGTAGGAGAGTAGAAGCCTCACTTTGATAAATGCCAATTAGCAGACACACATGGCCTAATCACGTTGACATTGATTAACTTTTTCTTCTTTTTGTAACTTTTCATTTTCCTGATTGCAGAAGTTCCCACTTTCTCCCCCTCCTTTCTCCCTCATTCTCCCTTTAAAACTGGAGTCACCGCTGCAAATCAAAGTTGAGCTCAATTTACATAAACTTTCTTCCCTACTGCAGTAGTTTCTGAGAAAAATCTGTATTTATTGCCTTTAACTAATGTTTAGCTTTTTTTCTCTTTGACAGTAGTAAATAATTATCTTTAAATGGTATTCTAAAAAGGAAGAATTTGAGGGACAAAAACAGATCAGTCGTTGCCAGATAATGGAAGATAAGATGAGGATTCATTGCAAACAGGCATGAGGAATTGTTTGAAGTGATAGATATGTTCTGAATCTTAATTGTTTGTGGTAATGGTTAGACAAGTGTATACATTTGTCCAAACTCATCCAACTATAAACTTATAAAGGATAAATTTTATTGTATATAAATTACTGTTCAATAAAATTTATTTTGTCACATGTATTATATACACACATACAAAATGGGGCAATTCATGATTTTATGTGGTATTTACTATCTATAACTGTACAGCTATATCAATAAACCTGAAATTTTTGCCAACATTATTAGAAAAACTAAGCAATGCTTCCCCAAAATTTTGCTCAACCTTCCAACAATGTAGTGATATACCAGAAATTAAACCACTGTATCAAGAAAAAATGAATTATTTCAAAGATTAAGATGTAATAATAAGATAGAATATTCCTATATTTATATTCTACCCTGATTTTGCAATATAAAATTATTTTGAAGCTAAATGAAAAGGTAAAGTAAGCTAAACAAAGCTAAAGGTGACTCAGGAGTAAGGTCAGCAGATAAAACAAGTGCCAGAAAGAATCGTTCTAATGCTAGAAGTTAAGTGTTATTCAGCAATGAGATTTCTAGCAATACAAGGGAAAAAATGTAAATCAAAATATACCTAAGATTTTAAAAAATTTAAAAAGTCTGGTGCATAAGGAAAGCACAACTATTCCTGAAACTAAAAACAGTTAATTATTCTCTATGTTCTTTGGAAAAAAATGCACTTTGAAATTTAGTTTAAAGCATTTTACCAGTAAGTACCATGATAAATTTGTTAGGCCAATTTCTCGTAACACTCTGCAATAGAGACTAATAGCATAATGTCAAAGCCTTAAAAAAAATTATATTGGGAATTATCTGGCTAACTCTGGGAAAAAAGAAAACAACAAACAACAGCAACAACAACAAAAAAATGAAACTATGAAGAAAAATGGATGAACTGCACACCTTCAGTCAATCCTCTCCAAATACTGTTTCTTTCAATTGAGCTTTTGAGAAGTATAAAGGGAGAGTAAGTTTAGGTTCTACCTCTGTCAGGAGTCTGTAATACCTGTAGTGCAGCTACCGTTTTGTGACAGTTACATGCAGAACTATATGATTTCCCAGCATCTGAAGTGAAATATTTTAACTTTCTGTCATGGAAGTTAAGGATTTTTATAAGGATACCAATCTAAATAAGGTCATCTTGTCTACATGAGGACAGCTGAGGACTCCTATGGGCAGAGCCACAAGTCTCTTCAGTAAACAAATAAATGATCCAGACCCTGAATTATATACCATGAGCAAAATAGTTGATCAGTTTTGATGTGGAGCTTTTTTCTGTGTTCTCATCCTTATGTTTATTCTCCAAACAATTGTTCAATCAGCACATGTTTAATGAGCACATGCTACATGCCAGGCAGTACTGTAGGAGCTGAGAATTTTTTTAAATTCTGATTTTATTACTGATAGTCTAGTGGGAGAGACAGAAAAAAAATGTATTACAATGCTTGGAACATATTAAGCATTATATAAATATAAACTGTTATTTTTAATTTAAAAAAGATAAAATTATAAAAACACTCAATAAGATGAAATGTTGAGTTGAGAAATGAGTCAGATATTATGTTTTTAAATAATTGATAAAAGACTTGAACACAAAGAGGTAAAATTAAAGTTAAATAGATTGTTTAAAATACAAATACATGTGATTTAAAATTAAAAATACAATAAAAATGTTAAAAGTAAAACATATGTATGCATATATATAGCTTTGTGTATATACATACATATATAATATATACATAATACATATTATATTAGAAACTAATAATTAGATTAAATTAGATAAATGGAAGAATGAGTTTAAGAGACAAACCAGCAAACAACCTCAAGAACAACAAATTCAATGTATATAATTCTGTAAAAATATCATTAGAGACTACTGGTTTCAACTCTAACGTGTTGTCGTGCCTGTCCTTACAGTAAGATAAATGCTGAACAAACTGAAATAAATAGCTTTTCCTAGATCCATCAGAGAACTGAGGTTGCAGGGCAAACTGCTACCCTGAAATTTGTACAGACAGGCAGATCCATAGAGTCACAGCTGAGATCTGCTTATCTAGAGAAGAAGCTGTTGGAGCCATAAACTGCTCAGAACACATAAATGGCAATTTTAACACATTGCTGGAGGCTTAGTGTGACTTAGAGTGAGAGGGAGAAACTTCTGGGGGCCACTGGCCAAAGGGGAAACCCCACAATTTCATGGGTTTTTACCTCCAAAAACCTGAGCTCTTCAGGTTCTCACAGTGAAGAGCCAAGAAATATCCCCTCTTGGCTCTGGCATGGGGGAAGAGAAGAATAATCGTCAAATGCACCCAGTCTTCTCCATTACCAAAGCCTACTCTCCAGGGGGAAAGAATACCAATGCAATTTTCCAGAGCCTTGGGGGAAGGGCATTCCTCTCACTTGAGTCCCCTCTTGCATTCTTTTTTCATCTAAAGAAGCGAGAGAGATCTATACAAAGGGAAACATGTATGAAGTTTACAGTCTAGAGACACAAGCCCACAAATGGTTAAGATTTAAATGGAAGATTAAAGAATAATCACTCTCCTCCATATTTCACCATCACACTAAAACGGCTTCAGATTAATAACAGTGGATTATAGCTGAAAGAAGCAAAAGGCACAGACTCCATCTAAAGTGTTCTTAGGGAAGCAATGACAAGAGGGGAGACAAAATTAAGCACATCAAAGGAATTTGAAGCTTCTGGCACTTAAAAGTATAGCAAAAATTAAATAAAGCCCAATTCCTGTCCAGTTTAACTTAAATCCTCTCATCAGACACCAATTTATCTCAGTTCCTATTGATTGATATATTACGGCCAGTTTTCAGCAAAAAATTACAAATCACAACAGAAGGCAAGAAAAAACACAGTTTGAAAAGACAAAGCAGGAATCAGAGCCAGACTCAGCAATGGCATACATATTACAATTATCAGACAGGTAACTTAAATAACTATGTTTAATATGTTAAGAGCTACAATGAAGAAAAATATACAACATACAAGTAAAGATGGGTAATGTCAGCAGATGTTTGAAAACTATAATAAAGCATTGAAAGGGGGAATTCCCTGGCGGTCCAGCAGTTAAGATTCCACACTTCCTCTGCAGGGGGCACAGGTTTGATCCCTGGCGGGGGAACTAACACATGCCAAGAGGTGTGGTCCAAAAATTAAAAAAAAAAAAAAAGGAGTCGAAGAAATTTCTAAAAAACAAAAACAGAGAAATAGAAATGAAAAATTTCTTCAACATATTCGTGAATAGAATGAACGTGGCTGGGTAAATAATGAGTGAGATTGAAAATAGTTCAATAAGAATTTACCAAAATAGGTCAATAAGAATTTACCAACATAAAAGCCAAAAACAAAACAAAATGATTAAATCGAAATAATATCCAAGAGTTTTAGGTTGATTTCAAAAGATTTAGCATATGCATATTTGGAATACCAGAAGGAGAACGTACAAAGAATGGAACAGAAGACGTAGTTGAAGTAATAATGACTGAGAATTTTCCAAAATTAATGACAAGCATCAAACCAGATTCAAGAACATCAGAGATGAATCTCAAGAAGAATAAATACCAAAATATTTGCACCCAAGCATATTATATTCAAACACCAGAAAATAAAAAACAAAGAAAAATCTTGAAAAAAAGCCAGTGGAATTGAGGGAGGAAACACCTTATCTAAAGAAATGCAAAGATAAGAATTATTAGATCATATTTCTTGACAGCAACTTTATTTATAATTGCAAAAAAAAATAAAGCAAAACTAAAAACCCTAGAAACATTCAAAATGTCCTTCAATAGGTGATGGATAAACTGTGGTACACCTATACAATGGAATACCAATCAGTAATAAAATTAAACTATTAAGCCACATAAAGACATGAATAAATTCTAAATGCATAATGCTAAATGAAAAATGCAAGTCTAAAAATGCTATATTATTCAATTATATCATAATTTAGAAAAGGTAAAACTATAGAGACAGGAAACAGATCGGTTGTTTCCAGGTATTTGTTAGGAGGAGGGTAGACCACAGGTAAATAGGTAAACCACAGGGAATATCTTAAGACAATGAAACTCTTCATAGAGATATTTGTGGTAAGCTGAATAATGACCCTCAGTGGATGTCCATGTCCAAATCTCCATAACCTGTAAATGTTACTTTTTATGGCAACAGAATGTAAGATCTTGTTATAGGTAGACCATTATGAACTATCTTGGTGTGCCCAAAGAAATCACAAGAGCCCTCATAAGGGAGAAGGTAATGTGAAGACAGAAGCAGAGAGAGATTTCAAGATGTTGTGTTAACTGGTTTTAAAAATGGAGGAAGAAGCCACAAACCATGGAATGATAAATGCAGATCTAAGTGGTGGAAAAGGCAAGGAAAGAATTCTCTCCTAGAACCTCTGGACAGATTGTGGCTGCACTGACATATTGATTTTAACCCTGTGAAACCCAATTTAGACTTCTGACCTCCAGAACTATAATAAACGTGTTGAGTACTTTTTATGTCTAATTTACTCAGTCAATCTCTGTTTTGTTTTGTTTTGTTTTTTTCTTTTAAACTATACTTTAGTTTACAGAAAAATTGAGCAGATAGTGAATAGAATTGCCATATGAATATTTATACCAAGTTACCCTATTATTAAGCATCTTATTTTAGTATGATACATTTGTTAAAATTAAGGAGCCAATTTTGATTAATTATTATGAACTCTAGTTTATTTAGATTTTCTTAGTTTTTACCTAATATCTTTTTTTGTGTGTTACAGGTGTTAAAAGGTAAACTGAGGCACATTACATTTTTCAAGAAGTTATTTGAACAAACTGATTTGAATTGGGCAGTATCAAACCAAAAGTGGTTAGGAGTGCTCTACTGAGAGGAGCTGGGGAAAGGTATTTATAAAAAAGACGCAGAAACAAAGCGAGGATGTTATTTGATTGGCTATAGCTTAAACAGTTGCCTTATTTGAGAAAGAATAGTTGGTGTTGTGACTGGCTATTCTTAAGTTTCATTTTTTCAGATTCAAGTGCACTGAGTCTGGCTTAGGTTTCAGTGTGCTTACATAAGCTACCAAGGCATGAGAGCCACCTCAGTCTGGCCTCTTTTTTTTAAGTACTTTAACATACGATCCCACCCCAAGATACATTACATTCATTTATCATGTCTCCTTAGGTTCCTCATGGCTGTGACAGTTTCTCAGACTTTCCTTGTTTTTGATGATCTTTAGAGTTTTGTGTATTATTGGTTAGGTATTTTGGAGAAGTCCCTTAATTTACCTACTTAATATTAACCATTTACTTTTGGTTTTCTCATTGGGTTGTACTCAATAAGAGTAAAACTCTGTGTACTACAATCTTGAATGTTTTTCATAAGTCCAGAAGAAGTGTTATTTTCATTTACAGTCAATATGTTCTCCAAAACTGAATACGTTTGCATTCATCTAAAATTAGTACTGAATGTTTACTAATTTGCCTTTTAAATCGGTTAGTGTTACATTGGTTCTATCTTGTTATTTCAACATTTAACAAAAAATATTTTTAAAATCATCCCTGCAAAAAGTTGTAAAATTTGCCATGTTTATTTAACCAGCCCGTGCTCTTCTTGTAAGCTATACAGAGTCCTAAAATGTATATCTGTTTTAGTTCTCTGACTCCTGGCAGTGAGGATATGAGTCAATTTTTTTCTAAGTCATACTAGGCTGGAGATTCCATAATTTCCCCTTGTAGCTTTGCTGAACATTTAATCGCTCTGCCCATATATGATGAATAATGTTCTATGGAAAAGAATGAACACTTTCATCACAGAAATTGGATAGAGAGGTCAGGATGTATTAAATAATGTAGATCTTCCACAACAAAATTTTATATTTGAAGCACTTTAAAATATTTTCTTATTTGTAACCTACAACAATCTTATGAAGTAAGTATGTCTCATGATAGTCCCATTTTATAGAAAGGTTGATTTATCCAAGTTTACAGTAAATGTGTTTCAGACCTGGACCTGGAACACTTCTTTTATGACACATGTTATTATCCCTTTTCCTTTCAGTAAATCTTCTTTTTTTAGGTTTTTAGTTTTTAAAATATTAATTACTATATATGGTAAAGTACCACCTAATCACATTTTTATAAAGAACAAATAAATCTCAGAAAAAACAGGTGTAGCATTATTTCTATTAATAGGGGTTATTTTTAGAGATCCTTACTTTTTAATTATTTTTATTAAAAAAATTTTTTTTGGCTTTGTCAGGTCTTCATTGCAGCGCGCAGGCTTCTCTCTAGTTGTGGCATGTGGGTTTTCTCTCTCTAGTCATGGTGCGCAGGCTCCAGAGCACATGGGCTCTCTCATTGAGGCGCACAAGCTCAGTAGTTGTGGCGTGTGGGGTTAGTTGCCCCGCGGCTTGTGGGATCTTAGTTCCCCCACGAGGGATCAAACCTGCGTCCCCTGCACTGCAAGGCGGATTCTTTACCACTGGACCACCAGGGAAGTCCCTAGAGATCCTTACATTTTTAATGTTGCTCTTTCTATTACTTTTGTGAGAGTAAATAGTTGTTCTTAATGCTATTTTTATAAATAGTATTTAGTTATATGGGAGACAGCCCATTTTCCAAGTTTCTCAGATACAAAGCTGAGAACACCAGAGCTATCCTATTGGTCTACTACTTCAGAAAAAAATAGATTTAATACTGGTCAAATCAAGCAAAACTAAAAAATGATACAAGCCTTAAATTTTTTAAAATTCATTAAAAATCTTTCTTCCAGCCTTTATACTCAAGCTTTTCCATAGTTTTCTGCATACTCAATCTTCTTTCCACTTCTCAGTCCATTCCATTCTGGACATTTTTTGGATCTTACTTAAAAAACAAACAAAAAAAACAAACAGAAAAAACACCTCTCTATCTTTCTTTTGCCTCCACACCAAAGCACATATTCCTAATTTTACTCCTTCATTGGATACTCTTTTGGTCTCTTTCACCAACTCCTTTTCAATTATTCTTCTGGGTCCAGTTCCACATCTTTTTAAATTTAACTAATTCTTCAGGCTTTAAATACCATCTACAAGTTGACAATTGCTGAGAACGCATAGTTTATTTCTTCAACCCTGACCTGTCTATATGCCCTCATATATTGTTACATAAATCCAGCAGCTTATTTGATATAGTCCATTGTATATCTCATAAACATAGACATTTTAAATTTAACAAGTTCAAAACCAAAGTCAATCTCACCACCTTAGTCTAATCAAAGTAAGTCTGTTACCTCAAGGGAAAAAACAAAACAAAACAAAGCAAAACAAAAACAACTAAATGTTGGTGGAAATGATAAATTTTAAAATTGTAACTAAAATTAGAATATTGGAAAATTTATATCTGCCATCCTAAGTTTGATAGCTTCCCAATACTTCAGGACTTTCCAGGTTAGTTTGTTGGCAGTATTCGTAAATGTGATTTTTAAATGACATTGTGTAGTAAAGTGTGTAAACTTTTGAAAGATCTGCATAACTCAGTGAACCAATATTTTCCAAATGGCAAATGTGTGATGTCATAAGATCATGCATGGGCAAAAGGTACACTCAAAAGACAAAGTAGACCAGTATAATTTTATGTAACAGAGTATGGAAAGTTTATTGATTTAAGATTTTATTGTAGGGGAGCAAAATTTGCCACCCCAAATCGCCTCTTTGGCATGCGGATTATCTCAAACGGAAAACAATCAAGACCCAAAGACTCAGGAAGAAACTCTGACCTTCCTCTTAACTGCCTAAAGAATTTAGATAGAGGGCCTGTTCTAGGGAGGGAGGTATCACCATAGATAACTATAGTATGAACTAAGTGTGCAGACAGGGAAGAACCTAGCAAAAAGTCTGTTAAAATTCCTCTCTGTGTTCCTTTGTCTCTATATGGCCCAGCAAACATTTGTTTTTCCATTTCCATGTCAATTGTCTTCCTCCCCTTTGAGGTCCCAAACCACTACCCAAACATCCTTTTTTGTCTTTAAGGTGAGGGTTTCAGCCATTCTGGAAATTTACTAAGTTTTCATAGGTGTCTCCCATGTATACATGTTATTAAACTATTGTTTGATTTTCTTTCTTTTTTTTTTGGCTGCACCATGCAGTATGTGGGATCTTAGTTCCCTGACCAGGGATTGAATCCATGCCCCCTGCATTGGGAGCATGGAGTCTTAACCACTGGGCCACCAGGGAAGTCCCTGATTTTTTTTGTGTGTGTGTGAATCTGTCTCATGTCAATTTAATTCTTAGACCAGCCAGAAGAACATAGAAGGGTAGCGGAAAATTTCTTCCTCCCTGACACCATGTTGCAACTAACCTTAAATAAATTACCACTTGTCTCTTTCCAACTACATAGTTGTGTTAGTTTTTCCATATACTTCAACTAAAACAACATATCACAACAAACTGAATGCAGAAGCAGCTATGAGAATTCAAGTCTATTCTATTAGGCTAGATGTTAAGAGATTTGCAAAAATGGTAAGTAATTGCACCATTCTATTTTTTTTGTTTATTTGTTTTGGAAAATATAATTATTTTTTATAGAATATATTATTTATGCTAACACAAAAGGGGATTATTATTGTTATATTTAATAAATTAATATACAAATATGTATATTTTAAACTTCTCAGTTTTACTTCTAATAATGCAAATATAAATATATGTAATTCACATAAGCAAAAGTTTACAAGTTTGTAAAAATGTAATGGGGTCCTGAGTACCAAAAGCTTGGGACCTGTTATTACTTGCCAGATTACAAAAATGTGTTCCACTCTGACTGCAACGCTTTTCCCTAGAATGCTTTACCTAAAAAACTACTATTTATTTTTTAAAAGTCCTAGCTGAATCTGATGCCCTCAGCTTTATTCTCAACCTCAAGATAATTATGTAACTCCAAATTTTCTATCACAGCATTTTGTATTTTCCTTCAGAGTATATAATGTAATTTTTCATTATATAGGCATCTATGTTTACTTGTTTAATGGCTTTCCCCCATGAAACTCTAAGCACCACAAGGACAGGAATTATGCCTATTTTGTTAAAGAGTTATTGGTATATTGTAAATTTTCAAACAAACATTTAATGACTGACAAAAAGACATAGAGGTACACATGGTGGGGTTGGGGGCATAATTCTCCTTTTGATTTGATATTTTTGTTAATACCATGTGGTGGAAAATTATAGACAAGGATAATTTTCTTTGTAGACACAAAACCTCATTTGAAATTAGTTTAAATAACAACACAAAAGAAATTTATTTAGAAGTATACAGTGATATCTCACCAAACTTCAAGACTAGAACTGCAGTTTATTTCAAAGAAATGAAAATCTGTTAGGAGTAAAAGCAGCTGTTCTCTTTTTATAAGTCTCTCTTTCATTCTCTTCACACTGGGGCCTCTTGTTTTCTAATTTCTGCTCCTCTCCCTGTGTGCTTCATCTGTCTCTCTATCCTTTTGTTATATTTTCTCTTTGACTTGCTCTTGCTTTGACTTCCTCAGCAAACAAAGCATCAAAAAGATAACAGTGAGGGACTTCCCTGGTGGCACAGTGCTTAAGAATCCACCTGTCAATGCAGGGGACATGGGTTTGATCCCTGGTCTGGGAAGATCCCACATACTGTGGAGCAACTAAGCCCATGTGCCACAACTACTGAGCCTGTGCTCTAGAGCCCACGAGCCACAACTACTGAGCCTGAGCACCACAACTACTGAAGCCCGCACACCCTAGAGCTGATGCATCACAACTACTGAGCCCATGTGACCCAACTACTGAAACCCATGTGCTCTAGGGCCCGCATGCCACAACTACTGAAGCCCGCATGCCTAGAGCCTATGCTCTGCAACAAGAGAAGCCACTGCAATGAGAAGCCTGCACACCACAACGAAGAGTAGTCCCCGCTCACCACCACTAGAGAAAGCCCGCACACAGCAGTGAAGACCCAATGCAACCAAAAACAAACAAACAAACAAAAAACAGTGAGTCAGCGATTATAATTACTGAGTCCCAATTCCACCCTTCCAAGGGAAACAATCTGATTGATTTACTATGATTTAGGCAACTTGCTCTGGCTAATAAACTATGTTCATGCAAGTGTTCATGAGAAGCCCATACTTCTCAGGAAGTATTTCTCAAATTAGGATGAGTTGTTTGTTAAGTAAAGGCTCCTAAAGTTATTGACTGTTATGGAATTAATACATTATTTTCTTTGTAACTTTTTTTTAATTGAAGTAGAGTTGATTTACAATATTGTGTTAGTTTCAGGTGTATAGCAAAGTGAATCAGTTATATATATATTATATATATGTACACATATATAATATATATGTATAATATATGTATAATATATATACATTGTTTAGATTGTAAAAAAGGTATACAAACATTTGAGTATATTATAATATATACATATTTTACATGTATAATATATATATATACAGTTTTTTAGATTATCTTCCATTATAGGTTATTATAAGCTATTATAGTTCCCTGTGCTATACAGTAAATCCTTGTTGTTTATCTATTTTATATATGGTAGTCTGTATCTGTCAATTCCATACTCCTAATTTATCCTTTCCCCCCCATTTCCCCTTTGGTAAGCATAAGTTTGTTTTCTCTGTCTATTTCTGTCTTGTAAATAAATTCATTTGTATTAATTTTTAGATTCCACATATAAGTGATATCATATAATATTTGTTTTTCTGTATTTGACTTACTTTACTTCGTATGATATTCTCGAGGTCCATTCATTATATATATATATACCACATCTTTATCTATTCATCTGTTGATGGAAACTTAAGTTGCTTCCATGTATTGGCTATTGCAAATAGTGCTGCTATGAACATTGGGGTGTATGTATCTTTTGAATTAGAGTTTTGTCTTTTCTGGATATATGCCCAGGAATGGGATTGTTAGATCATATGGTAGACTATTTTTGTTTTGTTTTTTTTAAGGAACCTCAATACTGTTTTCCATAGTGGCTGTTCCAATTTACATTCCCACTAACCTGTAGGAGGGTTCCCTTTTCTCCACACCCTCTCCAGTATTTATTATTTGAAGACTTTTTGATGATGGCCATTGTGACCCATGTGAGGTGATACCTCATTGTGGGTTTAATTTGCATTTCTCCAATAATTAGCTATGTTGAGCATTTTTCATGTGCCTGTTGGCCATCTGTATGTATTCCTTGGAGAAATGCCTATTTAGGTCTTCTGCCCTTTTTTTGATTGAGTCGTTTGGTTGTTTTGATACTGAGCTGTATGAGCTGTTTGCATAATTCAGAAATTAACCCCTTGTCAGTTGCATCATTTGCAAATATTTTCTCCCTTTTCATAGGTTGTCCTTTTGTTTTGTTTATGATTTCCTTTGTTGTGCAAAAGCTTTTAAGTTTGGTTAGGTGCCCATTTTTTTTTTTTTACATTTATTTCTTTTGTCTTGGGAGAATGATCTAAGGAAATATTGCTACAATTTATGTCCAAGAATGTTTTACCTACATTCTCTTCTAGGAGTTTTATGGTGTTATATCTTATATTTAGGTTTTTAAATCATTTTGAGTTATTTTTTGTATATGGTGAGGGAGTGTTTAAATTTCATTGATTTACATGAGGCTGTCCAGCTTCCCCAACATCACTTGCTGAAGAGACTGTCTTCTCTCTGTTGTTTATTCTTACCTCCTTTGTCAAAGTTTAATTGACAATAGGTGTATGGGTTTGTTTCTAGGCTCTCTATTCTGTTCCAAATATTATTTTCTAATCCTTGGCTACAAGGTTTCTCCCTGAGTCATTTTGCAGCTTCCAGCAATGCAAGATACCTCTAAGCAGAGATAGATACTGAATTAACCAACTCTTAGAGAAGACTCTGAAGGAGACTTTAAAAGGCAACCTGGTGTCAAAGCATTATTTTCAATAAATTTAAACAGGACTCTCAGGCATAATAAGGTGAACATGTGTCAACAATTTATTTTATTAATTTATTAATAAGGAAACCAGCAAGATGGTAAAACTGGTTCAAAGATAATAGGAGATAGCAAATAATTTATAGCATTGAAAAGAAAGAATATTTGAATAAAATTATTAATGGCTAATGTCCTCTGGTTCAATAAAATTATAAAATTTTGCATTATTATTTCTACCATTTCCATTATTACCCTGCAAAATTCATTTGCATTGCTCTCAGGGGAGAATCATTTGCATCACTATCAGTTTTCTTTAAGTTAACATTTACCCTTGTTAGGTTATAAAAATATCCTAATCAACAGTAAATATTAAATCAAACAAAGGTAAACTTTCCCAAAGTATTGGTTAATCAGTAGATGGGTCTGCTAAACAACACAAGCAGACACTGATTAGATATGCAGTAACTCTTTGATTATTTCTAAATTTTGGATACTATTTCTTAGCACTGGATTAAAGTCAAAACTTTAGAACCAGAAGAATAACACAGCAGCAGTTATTAATTTTAACATAGTGATTATGGTAACATTAATCAATCATTAACGAAACATTTAGAATTCATTGGTAATTTACCTCATGACAAGGCAATATTTCTAGATATAGTCTAATAATTTATTTTTTTAATGTCTTGCAAATTCCCAAAAGGAGAAAACTTTACTAACTAACACACCATTGAATTCCTGTTATGGGGTTATGCAAGGAAAATTATTTCTACTTCTCCACAATAAGCCCATGCTCAAAATTCAGTAATGAAATGAAGGGTCTGGGTATGGCTAGAAAGAACAGAAAAAATGTATTCCTCATATTCATGGCAACATTGATGAAGCCTCTTTAAAATGGAAAGGAATAACTTGGTCAAACTTTTAGTACAGAGACAGAACACAAGTTTTTTGTAAGAGTACTTAATAGATGAACTTTTACTTTAATAAAGCAATTTAATAATCTTAGCTCCTTGAAGGGATAGGTTTATACTTTATATATTAAAAGCCACTATTATAAAAGTGTTAGGATTATGAACTATAAATCTGGTATATTTACTTCCTGCTTTTCTTTTTGACTTGCATTCTGAGGGGTATTTCCCTCCCCCATCCCACATTAATGAAGAAACAAAGAAACTGTAACTCAAATATAAAGATTGCTTTCTGAGTGCACATATACAAAACTGGTTTTTCATGGCAGGGAAACTAGATAAGACAGGGCCTAAGTGAAGAGGAGTGGGAAGGTAGTGGTGACATTCTGAAAAGGTAAGTAGTACTCATGTAGAAGATAAAAAGAAGAGCTTCTTGATCCAAGGGCCAGGAAACAGACAAGAAAGGACTTTGTTAATGAACTACCTTTGAGCATAGATTTCCCCTCCTTTTTGCCGAGCTTATCTCTGGAAAACCCCCATTTCAACAGTCCTGGACATTCGTAAGCCCCTTTTGGAACTGAGGGCAAGGGAATCAGATACCATGTGAAGGACTGAAAGCATAAAGGACTACTGACCAAGGTAAAATTTAATGAACCTCTGGATAATCTGTAAGAAGCGGCAGGAATGGATCCATCACTACTATTATATTTACTTACATTAGCTCTCACTTTTACCGAACTCAGACTCTGCTGCTCAATGCTGAAGAATCCAATACTGAGAGACAAGTGTAAGAGTAAAAGGAAGGATAACTTTATTGAGGAAAAGTCGGTAATTCTGGGGAGAAGGTGAACTCATGTCTCAAAGAACCAACACCCAACTCTCCAGGTTTTGCTTGGAGATTATATAGGGAAAAGAGGAAAGGGTTACTTGATGAGGAGGGGGTAATCTTCCATTTTTAGAGATGACTGTCTCGATCACATAGTTCCAAGTAACCATCAAGTCTCACTTGTGGTTGGAACATTATCTAAGTCATAAATCTCTGGTAAGCTAGTCCTGAAAAGCAAGACACAAGTAACAAAGACAAAAAGCCGAGAGTCCCTTGTTACAGTATCACTCCCTCAGTTACAATCCCACTGTCAGATTTTGCTTCCATTTCTATGGAAAAAGGGTGAAGGTCCATGTTCTATAACTTCTTCAAGCTGAGCATGGGTAATGAAGGATTCTTAGAGTGGAAGGATCTGACTTGTGGTAAGAAATATTCTTTGATTCCCTCACATGCTGGTTGAGATTCCAAAAGAGGCATCTCATTACTAACCTTTTTAGTAATCGTTTTGTATCATGCCAATAGTGACCCACTTCACTAGAAGATAAAACCTCACAATAATTAGTAAAAGAGTTAGTCCCAACTTAAGGGTTCCCTCAAGCACTGACCTAATCCCAGAGGGAATCCAAGAAAATAGGTACATAAACCAATCTCATCCACATTGAAATAGGGGAGTGTCAGAGGTACACAGGTGGGGCTGTGAGCTACATGTAGAACAGCACAGTAAGGTCCAACAATCATGTTGAAATTGGTCATGCAGTGGTCTCAGTGTCTTCTTGATTGTTTTAAGCTCAGTTAATCTTCAATTCCAGGGTTGTTTTTTTCCCATTCTCTTGAGGCCAGTTCTTAGAATTATGCAAGCCATAGATTCAGTAGTGCTCAAGATGGAGCAGTTTATGTCATGGCTACATTCTGGTCATCATACAGTTAACTTTTTTTCCTTCTGGTGGCAGTTAGAGCATCTGCAAAACACCACAGGAATGTGCATCAGACACTGTTATCTATGTACTTTAGGGAGGAACTAAAGATTCTGTGACTATTGTTCCAATCATAAACTGCTTCAGCCTGTTCTTTTGTGACTCAGGGGAGGCCTGGGAGGCTACAGCTTTTCTACAAACAGGAGTCAAGGGAGGTGGAGGGTCTTTTGTATCTGGGAAGGCCTCATAGGTACTGTTTGGTTTCATCACTATTGTTTGTGAGCCAATTTTTAACAAATCTGTTCATTAGATATGTCTTCAATTCACAATATTTGCATTCCTTGTTTTTTTATGTTTACTTTTTATATATAAATTTATTTATTTATTTATTTATTTATGGCTGTGTTGGGTCTTCATTGCCATGAACGGGCTTTCTCTAGTTGTGGTGAGCAGGGGTTATTCTTCACTGTGTTGTGTGGGCTTCTCATTGCGGTAGCTTCTCTTGTTGTGGAGCAGGGGTTCTAGGTGCATGGACTTTAGTAGTTGTGGCACTTGGGCTCAGTAGTTGTGGCTTGCGGGCTGTAGAGCACAGGCTCAGTAGTTGTGGCACATGGGCTTAGTTGCTCCACTGCATGTGGGATCATCCCGGACCAGGGATCGAACCCGTGTCCCCTGCATTGGCAGGCACATTCTTAATAACTGTGCCACCAAGGAAGTTCAGCATTGCTTATTTTTAATGAAAATAATTCAGCATTATATTTATCTTTCTGAATTGTGAAAACAATATATGTTTTAAGTAGTCAATACTGTCTGTAAGCAGTGATTAACAAAGTATGATAAGGATTTCCATTAAAAAATTATTTATACTACCACCAGACTCAATATTTCCAAAAACTTTCTACCTAATAGTTTAAAATTTATGTAAAAACATAAAGCTACTTCTGTGGGTGTGTTATATATATATAATATTCTTTTTAACTGAAACATGCTGTGTGTATATATATAATTGCAAGTACTCTAGGAGGAACGCAGTATTGTGGAAGAGAATTTAGCAGTAAAGATTTTGTTACCAAAAATATTATAGACAAAAATATTTGTCCTAATTTGTGCCTACTTTTTAACAACCCATTCGTCCTATTCATTGGAAAACTTGGTGTGTAGACTTGTTGTTCTTATGCATGATTCCTTTAAGAGAAAGTATTATTCCTTCTATTCATATTCAAATTTCATTATCAATGAAACTGTTCCCTGTTTTAAAAGTAAATGATTGGGGGAGCTTCAAGACGGCGGAAGAGTGAGACGCAGAGATCAACTTCCTCCCCACAAATACATCAGAAATACATCTACATGTGGAACAACTCCTACAGAACACCTACTGAACGCTGGCAGAAGACCTCAGACCTCCCAAAACGCAAGAAACTCCCCACGTACTTGGGTAGGGCAAAAGAAAAAAGTAAAAACAGAGACAAAAGAATAGGGATGGGACCTGCACCAGTGGGAGGGAGCTGTGAAGGAGGAAAGGTTTCCACACACTAGGAAGACCCTTCACGGGTGGAGACTGTTAGTGGCGGAGGGGGGGAGCTTCGGAGCCACAGAGGAGAGTGCAGCAACAGGGGTGCGGAGGGCAAAGCAGAGAGATTCCCGCACAGAGGATCAGTGCAGACCAGCACTCACCAGCCCAAGAGGCTTCTCTGCTCACCTGCCAGGATGGGTGGGGCCTGGGAGCTGAGGCTCGGGCTTCGGTCGGATGCCAGGGAGAGGACTGGGGTTGGCTGTGTGAACACAGCTGGAAGGGGGCTAGTGCACCACAGCTAGCCAGGAGGGAGTCTGGTAAAAAGTCTGGAGCTGTGGAAGACACAAGAGAATTTTTCTTGCCTCTTTGTTTCCCGGTGCACGAAGAGAGGGGATTAAGAGCGCCGCTTAAAGGAGCTCCAGAGATGGGCGCGAGCCACGGCTATCAGCGTGGACCTCAGAGATGGGCATGAGACGCTAAGGCTGCTGCTGCAGCCACCAAGAAGCCTGTGTACAAGCACAGGTCACTATCCACACCTCCCCTCCCGGGGGGGCCCACCACGGCCAGGGTCCCATGATCCAGGGACAAATTCCCCGGGAGAACACACGGCGCCCCTCAGGCTGTTGAAACATCACAGCAGCCTCTGACACCGCAGGCTTGCCCCGCATCTGTACTCCTCCTTCCCCAAGGCCTGAGTGAGCCAGAGGCCCCGAATCAGCTGCTCCTTTAACCCTGTCCTGTCTGAGCGAAGAACAGACGCCCTCAGGTGACCTACACGCAGAGGCGGGTCCAAATCCAAAGCTGAACCCTGGGAGCTGTGCGAACAAAGAAGAGGAAGGGAAATTTCTCCCAGCAGCCTCAGGAGCAGCGGATTAAATCTCCACAAACAACTTGATGTATGCTGCATCTGTGGAATACCTGAATAGACAACGAATCATGCCAAATTGAGGAGGTGGACTTTGGGAGCAACAATATATATATTTTTTTCCTTTTTTTTCTTTCTGTGAGTGTGTATGTGTATGCTTCTGTGTGTGACTTTGTCTGTATAGCTTTGCTTTTACCATTTGTCCTAGGGTTCTGTCTGCCCATTTTTTTTTTTTTTTTGGTTTGTTTGTTTTTTTTTTATTACTTAAAAAATATTTATTTTCTTAATGATTATTTTTTATTTTTCATTTAAATAACATTATTTTATTTTATTTTACTTTATTTTATTTTATTTTATTTTATGTTCTTCTTTCTCTTTTTTTTTTCTCCCTTTTATTCTGAGCCGTGTAGAGGGCAGACTCTTGTTGCTCCAGCCAGGCGTCAGGGCTGTGCCACGGAGGTGGGAGAGCCAAGTTCAAGACACTGGTCCACAAGAGACCTCCCAGCTCCACGGAATATCAGACGGCAAAAATCTCCCGGAGATCTCCATCTCAACACCAAGACCCAGCTCCACTCAACGGCCAGCAAGCTACAGTGCATGACACCCTATGCCAAACAACTAGCAAGACAGGAACACAACCCCATCCATTAGCACAGAGGCTGCCTAAAATCATAATAAGGCCACAGACACCCCAAAACACACCATCAAACCTGTACCTGCCCACCACAAAGACAAGATCCAGCCTCATCCACCAGAACACAGGCACTAGTCCCTTCCACCAGGAAGCCTACACAACCCACTGAACCAACTTTAGCCACTGGGGACAGACACCAAAAACAACGGAAACTACAAACCTGCAGCCTGTGAAAAGGAGACCCCAAATACAGTAAGTTAAGCAAAATGAGAAGACAGAGAAACACACAGCAGATGAAGAGCAAGGCAAAAACCCACCAGACCTAACAAGTGAAGAGGAAATAGGCAGTCTACCTGAAAAAGAATTCAGAAAAATGATAGTAAAGATGATCCAAAATCTTGGAAATAGAATGGAGAAAATACAAGAAACGTTTAACAAGGACCTAGAAGAACTAAAGAACAAACAAACAGAGATGAACAACACAATAAATGAAATTAAAAATTCTCTAGAAGGGATCAATAGCAGAATAACTGAGGCAGAAGAACAGATAAGTGACCTGGAAGATAAAATAGTGGAAATAACTACTGAAGAGCAGAATAAACAAAAAGGAATGAAAAGAATTGAGGACAGTCTCAGAGACCTCTGGGACACATTAAACGCACCAACATTCGAATTATAGGGGTCCCAGAAGAAAAAGAGAAAAAGAAACGGACTGAGAAAATATTTGAAGTGATTATAGTTGAAAACTTCGCAAATATGGGAAAGGAAATAGTTAATCAAGTCCAGGAAGCACAGAGAGTCGCATACAGGATAAATCCAAGGAGAAACATGCCAAGACACATATTAATCACACTATCAAAAATGAAATACAAAGAGCAAATATTAAAAGCAGCAAGGGAAAAACAACAAGTAACACGTAAGGGAATCCCCATAACGTTAACAGCTGATCTTTTAGAAGAAACTCTGCAAGCCAAAAGGGAGTGGCAGGACATATTTAAAGTGATGAAGGAGAAAAACCTACAACCAAGATTACCCAACAAGGATCTCATTCAGATTTGATGGAGAAATTAAAAGCTTTACAGACAAGCAAAAGCTAAGAGAATTCAGCACCACCAAATCAGCTTTACAACAAATGGTAAAGGAACTTCTCTAGGCAGGAAATAAAGGGAAGGAAAAGACCTACAATAATAAACCCAAAACAATTAAGAACATGGTAATAGGAACATACATATCAATAATAAACTTAAATGTAAATGGATTAAATGGTCCAACCAAAAGACATAGACTGGCTGAATGGATACAGAAACAAGACCCATATATATGCTGTCTACAAGAGACCCACTTCAGACCTAGGGACACATACAGACTGAAAGTGAGGGGATGGAAAAAGATATTCCATGCAAATGGAAATCAAAAGAAAGCTGGAATAGCAATTCTCATATCAGACAAAATAGACTTTAAAACAAAGACTATTACAAGAGACAAAGAAGGACACTACATACTGATCAAGGGATCAATCCAAGTAGAAGATATAACAATTGTAAATATTTATGCACCCAACATAGGAGCACCTCAATACATAAGGCAAATACTAACATCCATAAAAGGGGAAATCAACAGCAACACAATCATAGTAGGGGACTTTAACACCCCACTTTCACCAATGGACAGATCATCCAAAATGAAAATAAATAAGGAAAGAGAAGCTTTAAATGATACATTAAACAAGATGGAATTATTGATATTTATAGAACATTCCATCCAAAAACAACAGAATACACATTCTTCTCAAGTACTCATGGAATATTCTCCAGGATAGGTCATATCTTGGGTCACAAATCAACCCTTGGTAAATTTAAGAAAATTGAAATCATATCAAGTATCTTTTCTGACCACAATGCTATGAGACTAGATATCAATTACAGGAAAAAATATGTAAGAAATACACATGAAGGCTAAAAAACACACTACTTAATAACCGAGAGATCACTGAAGAAATCAAAGAGGAAATCAAAAATACCTAGAAACAAATGACAATGAAAACACAATGACCCAAAACCTATGGGATGCAGCAAAAGCAGTTCTAACAGGGAAGTTTATAGCTATACAAGCCTACCTTAAGAAACAAGAAATGTCTCAAATAAACAACCTAACCTTACACCTAAAACAATTAGAGAAAGAAGAACAAAAAACCCCAAACTTAGCAGAAGGAAAGAAATCATAAAGATCAGATCAGAAATAAATGAAAAAGAAATGAAGGAAACGATAGCAAAGATCAATGAAATTAAAGCTGTTTCTTTGAGAAGAGAAAAAAAAATTGATAAACCATTAGCCAGACTCATCAAGAAAACAAGGGAGAAGACTCAAGTCAATAGAATTAGAAATGAAATAGGAGAAATAACAACTGACAGTGCAGGAAAACAAATGATCATGAGAGATTACTACAAGCAACTCTATGCCAATAAAATGGACAACCTGGAAGCAATGGACAAATTCTTAGAAATGCACCTTTTGAGACTGAACCAGGAAGAAATAGAAAATATGAACAGACCAATCACAAGCACTGAAATTGAAACTGTGATTAAAAATCGTCCAACAAACAAAAGCCCAGGACCAGATGGCTTCACAGGCGAATTCTATCAAACATTTAGAGAAGAGCTAACACCTATCCTTCTCAAACTCTTCCAAAATATTGCAGAGGGAGGAACACTCCCCAACTCATTCAACGAGGCCACCATCACTCTAATACAAAAACCGGACAAAGATGTAACAAAGAAAGAAAACTACAGGTCAATATCACTGATGAACATAGATGAAAAAATCCTCAACAAAATACTAACAAACAGAAATCAACAGCACATTAAAAGGATCATACAATATGATCAAGAGAGGTTTATTGCAGGAATGCAAGGATTCTTCAATATACACAAATCAATCAACGTGATACACCATATTAACAAATTGAAGGAGACAAACCATATGATCATCTCAATAGATGCAGAGAAAGCTTTCAACAAGAGTCAACACCCATTTATGATAAAAACTCTCCAGAAAGTAGGCATAGCGGGAACTGTCCTCAACATAATAAAGGCCATATATGACAAACCGACAGCCAACATCGTCCTCAATGGTGAAAAACTGAAATCATTTCCACTAAGATCAGGAACAAGACAAGGTTTCCCACTCTCACCACTATTATTCAACATAGTTTTAGAAGTGTTAGCCACAGCAATCAGAGAAGAAAAAGAAATAAAAGTAATCGAAACTGGAAAAGAAGAAGTAAAGCTGTCACTATTTGAAGATGACATGCTACTATACATAGAGAATCCTAAAGATGCTACCAGAAAACTACTAGAGCTAATCAATGAATTTAGTAAAGTAGCAGGATACAAAATTAATGCACAGAAATCTCTTGCATTCCTATACACTAATGATGAAAAATCTGAAAGTGAAATTAAGAAAACACTCCCGTTTACCATTGCAACAAAAAGAATAAAATATCTAGGAATAAACCTACCTAAGCAGACAAAAGACCTGTATGCAGAAAATTATAAGACACTGATGAAAGAAATTAAAGCTGATACAAATAGATGGAGAGATATACCATGTTCTTAGATTGGAAGAATCAACATTGTGAAAATGACTCTACTACTCAAAGCAATCTACAGATTCAATGCAATCCCTATCTAACTACCACTGGCATTTCTCACAGAACTAGAACAAAATATTTCACAATTTGTATGGAAACACAAGAGACCCCGAATAGCCAAAGCAATCTAGAGAAAGAGAAACGGAGCTGGAGGAATCAGGGTCCCTGACTTCAGACTATACTACAAAGCTACAGTAATCATGACAGTATGGTACTGGCACAAAAACAGAAATGTAGATCAATGGAACAGGATAGAAAGCCCAGAGATAAACCCATGCACATATGATCACCTTATGTTTGATAAAGGAGGCAAGAATATACAGTGGAGAAAAGACAGCCTCTCCAATAATGGTGTTGGGAAAACTGGACAGCTACAAGTAAGAGAATGAAATTAGAACACTCCCTTACACCATACACAAAAATCAACTCAAAAGGGATTAAAGACCTAAATGTAAAGCCAGACACTATCAAACTCTTAGAGGAAAACATAGGCAGACCACTCTATGACATAAATCACAGCAAGATCATTTTTGACCCACCTCCTAGAGAAATGGAAATTAAAAAATAAATAAATAAACAAATGGGACCTAATGAAACTTAAAAGCTTTTGCACAGCACAGGAAACCATAAACAAGACAAAAAGACAACCCTCAGAATGGGAGAAAATATTTGCAAATGAAGCAACTGACAAAGGATTAATCTCCAAAACATACACACAATTCATGCAGCTCAATATCAAAAAAACAAACAACCCAATCCAAAAACGGGCAGAAGACTTAAATAGACATTTCTCCAAAGAAGATATACAGATTGCCAACAATCACTTGAAGAATGCTCAACATCATTAATCATTAGAGAAATGCAAATCTAAACTACAATTAGATATCATCTCACACTGGTCAGAATGGCTATCATCAAAAAATCTGGAAACAATAAATGCTGGAGAGGGTGTGGAGAAAAGGGAACCCTCTTGCACTCTTGGTGGGAATGTAAATTGATACAGCCACTATGGAGAACATTATGGAGGTTCCTTAAAAAACTAAAAATAAAACTACCAGATGACCCAGCAATCCCACTACTGGGCATATACCCAGAGAAAACCATAATTCAAAAATTGTCATGTACCAAAATGTTTATTGCAGCTCTATTTACAATAGCCAGGACATTGAAACAACCTAAGTGTCCATCAACAGATGAATGGATAAAGAAGATGTGGCACATATATACAATGCAATATTACTCAGCCATAAAAGGGAACGAAACTGAGTTATTAGTGAGGTGATGGACTTAGAGACTGTCATACAGAGTGAAGTAAGTCAGAAAGAGAAAAACAAATACCGTATGCTAACACATATATATGGAATCTAAAAAAAAAAAAAAATGGTCATGAAGAACCTAGGGGTAAGATAGGAATAAAGACACAGACCTACTAGAGAATGGACTTGAGGATATGGGAAGGGGGAAGGGTAAGCTGGGAGAAAGTGAGAGAGTGGCATGGACATTTATACACTACCAAATGTAAAATAGATAGCTAGTGGGAAGCAGCCTCATAACACAGAGAGATCACCTTGGTGCTTTGTGACCACCTAGAGGGATGGGATAGGGAGGGTGGGAGGGAGGGAGATGCAAGAGGGAAGAGATATGGGGACATAAGTATATGTATAACTGATTCACTTTGTTATAAAGCAGAAACTGACTCACCATTGTAAAGCAATTATACTCTAATAAAGATGTTTAAAAAAAAAAGTAAATGATTGCTGGACACAATGGAAAACTTAATAAAGGCACTATGTAATGAACAAGAACATTTTGTTAAAAATTTATAAACATCATCCACAAAAATAAAAAATGTATATGTATACATATATAGTGATATATATAATACAAAAAAGCAGGATAATTAAGTTCAATGAAGAAAGTTGCATTTTAATACTTACAATATTCTGTTTGTGTTACCATTTGGGGGTATTCTTGACAAAAATATTTCAAGGGTAAAAACCATAGACATTCAAAACATTTTTTAAATATTAAGGAAATATTTCTAGACTAAATACTAATGATTGTTAGTGGAGCTGTAACTGGTTATCCCTCTGTCATCAGTTTAACAGGCTTCCAATTCTTTATAGAAATATATTATAAATAAGAAAAATCATTTTATGTCAAATAAAATTTGTGCATGTATCCAGTTTAAATGGCCACCTGACTAGATTATCTATAGATCCTACCTGTATTTTTTCCTACTTACCCAAGGCTACAGATAACCATCTTCTGGCCAACCAAGCCTGGTGACACTGCTACAGCCATGACTGGGTAATATATTCCCAGTAAAGGCACCTCATATAGAAATCAAGACAGCTCAATGTATAATCTCTATAAGAGGATCTTGTGTAGAAAACAGAGGCACCTGGATGCCATATACTCAAGAAGTGCCACCCACATGCATGCAGCTGTCTCCAGAATGCTTACTGCTTACCTTACTAACAAATTCTAACATCAACCAAGAAACAACTCTCAGAAACTGCTCCCCTAAATGTGGGAGAGATAAAGGTTCCGGTTTTAGCTTTTTTTAAAAAAATATTTTAATTTATAGAAAAGTTGCAAGTGTAACACAACATAATGCCAATGTAATGTCTCATTATTTCTGAATGTGTTAGTGTGAAATTCATACAAGCAAGGACCTTTTCCTACATAACCACAATAGGACCATCAAAATCAGGAAATTAACACTGATACTTTACTACCATCTAATTCTCAGACCCCATTCAAGTTTCATCATTGCCTCAATAATGCCCTTTACAGTGGGAAAATCCAGTTTGGATTCATGCATTATATTTAGCCAGTATGTCTCTTTAGTCTCTGTTAATCTGGAACAGTTCCTAAACTTTTCCTTGATTTTCATAACCTTGACATATTTGAAGATTATAGGCCAGATATTCTGTAGAAAGCCCCTATAATAGTGACCCCTCCCCAAATTCATGTCCAACTGAAACCTTAGAATGTGACCTTATTTGGAAATGGGGTCTTTGCAGATGTAATTAGTTAAGGTTTGAGATGAGATTACACTGGATTACAGTGGGGCCTAAATCCAATGACTGGTGCCCTTATAAGAAAAGGAGAGGACACACAGAGACACAGAGAGTCAAGCTATGTGAAGATGGAGGCAGAGATTGGAGTGATTTGTCTACAAGCCAAGAAACACCAAGATTTGCCTGGGGTCACTGAAAACTGGAAGAGGCAAGGAATAATTCTTCCCTAGAGGCTTCAGGGACATGGCCCTGGAGACACCCTGATTTCAGACTTCTGACCTCTAGAACTATGAGAGAATAAATTTCTGTTATTTTAAGCCACCAAGTTTGTGGTAAATTGTGATGGCAGTCCTACGAAACTAATATAGTCCCTCAATTTGGGTTTATGTGATTCAGGTTATGCACTGTTGGCTGGGAAATTATTGAAGTCATATTTTCCTTATTCTCTTCAGTTTATCCTAAGCACACTGGATTTTTATTTGTCCCACTCCAATGATGTTCACTTTACTTACCTGATTGAAATGATGTCTGCCAGGTTTCTCCATTGCAAAGCTAGATTTTCCCCTTTGTAACATATATTTTGCAGGGAGACGCAATGAGACTATGAAAATATTTTATTCCTTATCAAAATTTTCCCTTTCAGGTTTAGAAATTTTTGGCTGAAATAATTATTACTATGATGGCTGTGGAAAGGTGATTTTCACTTCCAATATTCCTTCTACATATTTACTACTTGGTCTGCTACTACAGTAATAAAATTTTTCTTCTTAACTTATTAATTTATTACTTTACATCTGTATGGGCTCATGGAGTTCTATTTTATTCAATGGCTTATAATTCAGATTATTATTTATTTTGAGGATCAAATTTTTTTTTCTAATTTTTCCAATGGAGCCCTTTCAAACTGACTCCTCCTGTCATATTCCCATCATTCTTTGAGCAGTTCCTTGCTTTTTGTCACAAATAAATATTCCAGACTCTTCTTGTTTTTACTCTGTCCCCCTTTTGGAATCAGGCAGTTTTATAAGGGACTCTAGTTACTTTTAGTGGACAATGATATTTAGAAACCAAGATCTCAGTGCAGTTATGCTCATTGATATTAGGTAGCACTATTCTTATACAGAACTAGGAAAGGTGTGTGTATTCCCCCCCACCCCCTGCACACACACACACACACACACATCTAAATTACATCCATTTTTAATCTATCACTATATATAGAAAACCATAAATTCACACCAATAACTTTAATTCCAACACAAAAACACAGCATTCTTTCTAATGTTCTGCCTTTTCATACTTGTAACTCGCTTTTCTAACAGTAAGAAATCTGACCCCTGTTATCCTAAATATAATTAATTATTGGCTTAATCCACCTTCTATGTAAGCAATCTATTATCACTGCTTCCAATCCTCTATCCCTTGTCCCCCAACCCAACTTCCCAGTGCATGCCTACTTGGGCACTGATACCCCATGCTGGGCCATTCTAATGCTTTCATCACCATGCATGGATTCCAACACTCTCTGTCAGGTCACCATGACTCTCCTCCCACTCTCAAAATTTTACAAATTCAATCTTACTTGGACTCACTTAATGTTTCTCAAAAATGGTTTATTTGGTAAGAAAGGCAGAGAGGGTCTTTTGCCTTTTAAATATCTGTCCCATTCCTCCTCTGAGAATTTTATCTTATAGCCCCAAGGTTTATCTGGATTCTATGTTGTACTGGGTCCCCTGCTTGAGAGTAAAACTTTTTTATTCAGCACTCAATCTTATTCTGTAATAGTTGTTATTATTTTTCTTTAACATTGCATCTATACAAGTATAACTATTATTTTTGGCAAATTCAATATTAACTATTTAAAAAAACTGTATACACTCACAAACCAGTTTGAATACAACCAGCTGAATTTGAGCAAATAGTAATTTAAAATTATCAAGTCAATATGCCTGAAGCTATAGACTAATTGCTGGCTTATATAGAAACCTCTTTGTAACTGTGACCAAATTAACAACTAAAGAAGGACACTCTTGGACAGAATATTATACTTCTTTCATACACCTGAATCTTTGAGGTGATGAGTTATTAATTCTGTGTAAACAATGTGCTTAGCTACTAATGTAGCCAAAATTCAGCTGTTGTACCCCAGTACCAAACTGAATCTCAGAGACAGAGTTTTGGGTGAAGTAGAAAAGAATAGCTTTATTGCTTTGCCAGACAAAGGACGCCAATGCCCTCAAAACTGTGTGTTCCAACCTGGAGGGGGAATGAGGAGTTCTATAGTAATGGTTCAAAGAGGAGGGCATGATCAGCTTATGGACATTCTTCTGATTGGTTGGTGGTGAGGCTACTGGGGCTCAGCAACATCAACCTTCTGGTTCCAACTGGTCTGGGGTCTATGCACTTGTGGGCAGCATATGGTTAACTTCTTCCACCTCATGGGGGTTTCAGTACCTGCAAAACAGCTCAAAGATACAGTTATGTATATCCCTTGAAGGAGAACTAGGACCCTGCCCCAAGGCTGCACTATTGTTTCTTGACTGCTTCTCCCTTTTCTCTGTATCCCCTCCTTTCCCTGATTAGCAACTGTTTGAGCCTGCCCTTTGGAATTCAGGGAAGGTCATGAAAGCTGAATAAAGCCTATTTCCTGCAAACAAGGAACAGGGGACACAGAAAGGCTTTTGTGCCCAGGAGCCCCACAGGGTCCTACTCAGTTTCAATAACAAAATTAAAAATAAAGCCCAAATAAGAGGGAGAAATGTTTGCAGTGGTAGAATCCAAAGCTCAAAGAGATTAAGAAATCAAAAGTTTAAGTCCCAGAAAGAGTTAATAGCCATCAACACATTCCTTAGCAAAACCAAGAGACCAAGAGGTAAAACTTATGTTATTGCACATGTGATAATAGCAAGTAATATTATGCTTGCTCTGTCCAGATCATTTGTATATGTTTTCTTTCTTTGCCTTCTGTCCTCAGGTTTGGCTCTCTTGGTACAATACTAAAATTCCAAAAGAACTGAATACAATCTCCCTTTCTCTCCTCTCAAACAATGACAGCAGTAACAATATTAGTAGTTCCAAATAAATATTAGTATAATCAGTAATACTGCTCAGATTGAGTAGGAGGAGTATAAAAATTTCTGATCATTTTATATTTTCTGTATGCAGCTGGTTATACAACACATGAGGCTGGGTATTGTAGGACCCCAAAATATAAGAATTTAAATACAGTATCTTCCACTTATTGTCTATAGACTTTGGAAAGTTACACCATCTCTCTGGGTCTTGGTTTTCTCATCTCAAGAATGTAACAGACAAACACCCCTTCCTACATAGCATTATTGTGCAATTAATTGACATAATGTATGTAAAGAACCAGGCATCCTGGCCAAGTTCCTTCTGTTTGGAACTTGGGCATTGTATATACCAATGGGTCTTTGAAAAAAAGAGTAAGCCAAGATCATTTTGACTGAGGTTAGAACTATTGTTAACATAAAACAGTATTCCCAAGGGGATTGGCCAGCAATGCAAATTTCAATCTCCAGAGGATATAGAAAACAAACTTCTCTTCATTTTAATATCAATATACGAAGGGACCAAAAAGAGTGTGTGAGAAGAAACAAAGGATGTGATGGTAATAAGGGTTTGAAGGATGGGACAGAAAGACCCTAGGCTTCTTTTAGTTGTTTTGGTTCTTCTGTGTCAGGTATACAAAAATGTCATACTTATTTCTGGGAAGACCTGTCACAGATGTTATAATAAAAAGACCCCAGTTATAGGGAAAAGAGGTCAATGCTTACTGAGAGAGAACTAGCAATTTGGGGAACTGGGAAGCAGAAACTGAGGCAGAAGCTGATTCACTTAAACATGATGTACCCAGAGGAGGTTAAGGAGAAGATGGTGCACAGACAGCTGCTTAAGTTATGACTTCTGATGCCATGTGATTGAGACCATGACCTCATTCAAGATTCTTACATCAAGAAATCTTAATATGTTACCAAGACTTGCTCTAATTAACTCAGAAATTGTGCAGATATAAACCTACAGAGGTAAGCTTATTTATTTGTCTGCTTTTTATTTGTTTATTTTACCTATGGTAGTATACGGCTAGGGAAGAAATTAAATAATTTGGTTTTTATTCAAATTTCAAAACTAAAATGTATATGCTACTTATAGCCTATGAAACTGTAATGGGCTCTAGTAGAATAATATAGTTCTGTGGGATCAAGTTTGAAAAACCTCTGCTTTAATGTGATCACAAAATAACTACTGCATCTTCTAGAGGTGTCTTTTTTAAAATCTAATTTACACTCATGGAATAGTTCAAGTACAGGAAGATTGTTGGTATTTATGCACTGAAATAAGTTTCCTACCTAAACTCATATATACCAGTAAAATTTAAAGCAGACTTTCCATCACTTAATAGTTTTCAAATTACTGATCATTTATTTTCATATTATAGGGGATTGAATATTAAAAGGAGCTGAATATAGTTGTGAGATATATAGGAAAAATTTAAGTGTATAATTTCTCAAATGTATATAAATAACACTTATGAATACCTAATTATTTATGAATATATGCTTTATTACTCTAAATGGTACAATGAAATTTTTTTCATATATGTATTGTATTTTAGAGTTAAGCCACAAACATTGATTTTGCTTACTCCAAAAAGACCTCATCATTTTGGTCACAGCTCAATCAGCATAACATTACTAATGAAAATTCTCCGGTCTTAAAAAAAAAAAAAATCAATTGAGGAACCCTTTAGGGAAAAAAGCATAGCTTTATCAACAGTCAAAATGCTTTCACAAGTGAATATCACGCCTGAAACACACTGAACATATTTGAAAACACTATTGCAATGGTAGACACATTTTAAAGTGATATTACATGATTTTCAAAAGCATTTATCAGACTCACACATCAGAGGTTAATGTCAAGGGTATGGAATCATGAAATGGAAGGGAAATTAACTATTAAATTAAAAAGTATCTAAAGGGCAGAAAACAAAGGAAAGCAGTAAGTGGAAACTTTGAGCTGAAAATAGCTTTTCTTTTGATATTGGAGCAAAAAGAAAAGATTGATCTCAGGAAGGTTTTCTGTCTGAGATTTTCTAATATTTATTTCCTAAGCACAAAATGCATTAAATTAAATTGGAAGGATGGGAGAAGCATTCACTTTTAAAGAGTTACATTTACCAAGCAGCTTAACATAGTCTATGATTTCAGATTTGAGTTTCTAAGAATTTATTTTGCCCTCTATTAATGTGGGTCTAGTAATATGATATGAAAGAAAACTATTTTGTTATATCTGAATACAAATAGAAGATTTTACTAAAATTATCCTCAGTCACTTTACAGAGGACAGTGGACTTGTCTTTTTTCTTTACCTCACTATTGTCCTCAGATTATTTTTAATCACAGCATTTTTATGATGCTGAATTACATGCAATGATGGACTGTATCTATGCCCAGATTTTATTCTTCATCTATAAAATAAGGGTTGGACTAGATGATCCTTATGATATTGAAGGGTGAGTACACGACATTCTAAAATATGCCACTTTGGTATATTCATTATTCTGTGCTGAAGCTACTTGAGAAAGACCAGATACAGGAAGGATTCTCTGGACTCCCCTTTTCTACCTAAAAACAAGACATAAATTTTCCCATGACAAAGGTACCCTCCTTGTGCCAGAAGGCAGAGAACAATCTTATCACTGTAGATAAGGAGTTGACAGCAAGATAAATCTGTACAAACAAATCTACTAAAATAACCCATGTCTACCATTAGAGTCCCCCATATATTTCCTAGTTACTTTCTCACAATTTACCACCCCTAGCCCAAACCCCTTTTTCCTTTGTCTTGTCACAGCTCCATAATTTATCATTATTTGTTGAAATGGTATAAAGCTGTCAAAGCTATCTGCTTCTTTGGGTCTTGATTTAGTTTCTATGAAGGCTCCCATGCCATGTCAAATATTAAAATTAAAAAATAATTATATGCTTTTCTCCTGTTAATCTGTTTTTTGTTGAATTCTCAGGCTTAGTCACTTCTAAGTCTTAAAAATGTTACAGACTTCTAGCTGTAGTGAGAATTTATAAACAAATACAACAGAATTAAAACATGTTTTACAAAGTTGTAAAGTAATAAGACCAAGAAAATTATAGCAAGTGTGAGTATCAAACACAAAAAAATGTATACTACTCCATTATAAAAGCTCATTATCTTTAGAGTTGAAATCACCTTTGTAACTAATTAAATAGAGGTACCACAAAGCGATTTCTCTAAATATCAATAGACATGCATTTTGATAACTGATGCAATTTCATGAACTGTGGGTTATATAAATAAAAGATTTCATCAACATGGTAGTTATTTCTCATATAATAATCATTCAATAAATATAATATTTATTCAGTTGTAGCTTTAGTTCCATGACCAAAATTACATGCTTTCCTTGTGAGATGGATCTGCTAGATTCTAATTAGGGTTCTGCAGAGAACAGGATTTATTTTTCCTAAGAATAAATTAGTAAGCTTATCATTTTACCTATACTCCATAAAGCAAAATTCTCTTGAAAAATATACATATGCACAGACTTTATAGAACAGATAAAAGATAGCCTAAACTTTGGAAAGGAAGGATAAAGAGTAACTTTTTATAAGTATTAAATATTTGTGAACATTAAAATTATAAACAAAGTTGCAAATCTGTAAGGGACTTTTTATTAACCAGAAGATGATCATCCTTTATGTTATATTTTGGACAGTAGTTCCCAGTCTTTAGCATGAATCAGAATTATCAGGGCCCCACCCTCAGAGTTTCTGACTTTATAAGATTGGGGTGGAGCCCAAGATTTTGCATTTCTAACAATCTCCTCTGTGATGTTGATGATGCTGATCTGGGGACCACATTTTGACCAACACTCATCTAGGACACTGGTTTCTAACTTTAAGGACTAAAACCATTTAATTCAGAATCATTCAAGACCTTGGGAAAAATAGATTCCTAGTTCCCATACCTATGTTGCAGGAAAGAAAGTGGGGCAGAAGTGGATGATCACCTCCCAGGTCTCAGGCAAGTCCCTGGGACAGGCCACCAAGTGTGGGTTCTTGGTTTCACACCGGAAAGAATTCAAGAGCAAGCCATAGTAAAGTGAAAGAAGGTTTATTCAGGAAGGTACACACTACATATACAGAGTGTGGGCCATCTCAGAAGGTAAAATCTGTCAGAGTATGGGGTTGTCGTCTTTTGTAGGGGTGGGTAATTTCATAGGCTAATGAGTGGGAGGATTATTCCAACTATTTTGGGGGAGTGGTGAGGATTTCCAGGATTTGGGTCACCACCCACTTTTTGGCCTTTTATGGTCAGCCTCGGAACTGTCATGGTGCCTATGGGTTGTCATTTAGCTGTTGTATTACAGTGAGCATATACTGAGGCTCAAGGTCTAGTAGAAGTCGATCTTTTGCCATCTTGGGCCTAGTTGATTCTAATCAGTTTATGTCATGTCCTCAATGGCTCTCATTCTTTTAAAGGTTGTTCCCTGCCCCCTTCTTGTCTCACCTAGGAGGGACTGACTTAGTAAGTCTGCACTGGATTCTAGAATTCTATATTTTCAAAACATTCCTCTCATGATTCTGGTGATCAGTTAGGTTTGCATGCTTTCCTTTTCTTTCTGTCACCTGATCTTGAGACTTCCTATAGACAGCATATAAATTCAATGTTTCTTCCCAAATCTTTTAATTCATCTATAGGAAGCCATAAAATGCATTAAAAATCAAGTTGAATAGAAACTTGATCCATCTAAAGCCTATAGGGAGACTTTATTATAAAAATAGCATCTGGAAGCATATGAAAGCAAAAGATGCAGTGGATGGATTTCTACACAGATTGAAAAACAAATGAAGTGCTTTACATCATTGGTCAGATTAATTGAAAAACAATTGGTTGTTTATTTTCTTTTTAAATAAAAGGAAGAAGAGGAAGTGTACTTTGATGTTAGATTAAGAAATATCACATGGAGAAGGCCAGAGACACTTTAGGATGATTACAATGTACTAATGATAATAGAAAACCAGTGCAGTGAAACCCTATTATAAATTGGTTCCCTATATGTATGGATTTAGTGGATCAAGGTATGTCCCATGTGTACAGAGGTATAATTCATCTTTCTCACACCTATATGGAGAGCCCTCTACAAAGAATAAAGTAAAGCAATCATAAGCCTTTGTGATGGATGAGCCTCTTTTAAATCATTTTTAAAGACCTTGTTAGATTTTCTATTTAAGCTTATTTTAAAATAGCATTCTTTGAAAATGAAAGAGTTGATAACTTCTAAGAAGGCAGTTTGCAAAGAATAGCTAGTTCCAGGGGTAATTTCCACTGCTAACAAAAGTATCGTTATATTTAAATTTCAAGAAACATTTAGAAGAAGAGTTGCCAACTAATGATATAAGTAGGAAAGAAAAGGAAATCAAGGAGAATGAGGAATGGCTCCACTCAGATTAGAGACACAGTCATGAATTATTTGTGTTTGACACATTAAAAGAGTAATTTTTTTGTTTTGGGGGCTTTTTTTTTGTTTTCTCACTTTCTATCATTCCTTCCTTCTCTTTCTCCAAACTACCTCTTCCATCCACCAACACATAAACAAGTAATTTAATTACAATGCTAGAAGGGTAACTATGATCATCCAATGACTTACCTCAAATAGTTTACACTAGTCTAATAATTATACAAATCGAATAATCAATACTAGCTGTAAGATCAGCATTAGAATAAGTTGGAGTTGATAAAAGTAATAGATGCAAGCTCTATCTAAATAGTAGTCTTTAAACGAATGCTCTATAAAAATATTTACTTTTTGGTTTAATTTTTAAGTGCAGCTATTTTAATAAGCATTTGCAGTGAGGGAAAAAAAAAATCTCTACCCATTTTAGGTTCTCCAGCTGGGCCCTATAAATTATACTGACAAAAGGCAGATTAACAAGAGAAAAACAAACAGAAGCTTATTAACTTGTGCATCACACACAAACATAGGAGCACCCAGTGACAAGTAACTCAAAGGTAGTTAGAATTTGGGCTTATATAACATTTTAGGCTTGTTGACTTAAAAAAAATGCACAACATGAGAGTTGCAAGTTAAGTTTTATTTGGGGCAAAATGAGGACTGCAGCCCGGGAGACAGCATTTCAGATAACTCTGAGAAACTGCTCCGAGGTGAGAGCAGCCAGGATATATAGGAGTTTTGTAACAAAAGGGCAAGGAGTTGGGGACATCAAAAAATTATTGTTAATTAAAGAAAACCAGATATCTCAAGTTAAGGAATTTTGCGCTTTTCTATGTATGGGAAGATGCAAGAGTCTGAGCTCACTGAAATCATTCCTTTGATACATACCTCAGCTATCTGGGGCCAGTATCCTGTATTTTCACATCCTGAGTTTCCTCAGGGCTCACCACAGGGAGTGGCTGCAGTCTGATGGCTGCTAGATGGCAGGTATTCTTTCCAGCCCTGAGTTTCCTCAGGGCTTACCAGCTCATGTCGGAGGGTTGCAATTGTTGATGACTGTGACATCATTTGTTTATTGATATGGCAGGAAATATTCTATTTATAAATATTCCATTTATCAGTCCTTCCTCTTGGTCGGAAATTCAACCAATGTTTGGGAGACATTTCATGACCAACTTTTGTCTCAAGGTGCTAGGAGGCTCATCCCAGATCAGGCGAAAATTCTTGTTGATATGCCACTCCAGGTGTTAATTTTTGGATTAGGCCCTGTTGATAATTAAAGATTCTCTAGATCCTCTGTCTTACTAGCCTACTATGGTCCAAGAAATGTTTTCCTTTGTTGCTTCTTCCCATACCTAGAATCACACTATTACAATTATTTTATGAGTCATAAATGTGATTTATTTCCTCAAGATGCTTAGCCATCATCAGTTTTGTTGGAGGCTTGGTCACACACTGGGTACTGTAAGAGACAACAATCTTATAAAATAGACAGGATATAAGTAATGTAACTGGTAACATTGACAGAGACATAGTGTAGCAGGGAGACACAAATAATAAACAATTTGGAAACAACAAATTAAAAAACAATGATTAGTATAACAGTTGTAATCCAGTTGCAATAAACCATCAAGTCCACAGGAGAGCCAGCTGGAGAAGCCATATTCTGGCAGGATCAGGTAGAGACAAAAAGATAAATGTTTTATCTTTGTTTGCAAAGATATACCTTATCAACTTGTTGTAGGTCATATCACGAGAAGAGTTTTTTCTGGAAAACAAAGATTAAGGCTAGTATATTTCCCAAAGTCATAAAGTTATAAATCATATTCATCAGTTCATTTAGTCCCATGTAATTGATTCCTGTTGATCTGGATGAAGTAATCAGATTTTCCATTGAGTTTTGGCATTTGTTACATAGTTCAGTCGTATTATCTAAAGGCTATCAGAAACTTATATTTTTATATTCTTTTTGGTCTTCTTGAAAATCTTCATTTTGTAAAAGCATCAGGACAAAACTTAAAATAGCATGGTTAAAGATTTGAGTACAACGCAATTAGCAGGAAACTTGGATATTTCTATGACATATAATATTTTAAAATAACTAGAACTATGACTGATAACATTATATTAGGACATATCAGATGTTAGGGATTCCATATAAATTTTGGAATACCTATAACATTTATCCATACACTATAACCTAAGTTTCATCTCCAATCACTTGACAATGTTTCTGAAGTAATTAAATATACCAAATGCACTTAGTTGGTTTAATATTTATCTCATTTGAATATTTATGTTCCTTCAAAGCATCTCAGAGTCAGCTGGAGGCTAAAAGAGCTTTCTTTAATTAGATTTTTGATATTTGGGAAGTTTGTTAAAAATATCAAAAAAGTTTTAAAACAGAACAGGATCATAGATCACTGTGAAATGATACTTATTCATTTAAACAAAGTTATAAAACGATTAAAATAAAACAACAAATATGGATCACTTAAGGGCACAGAAACTCACACAATCTGCTTCTCATATTTGCATGGTGCCTATTTCTCATGTGGAATTGTCTGGGAAAAAAAGTACAGGGTAAATGAAACCATTCAGCAATGCCATCAAGAAATAAAGTGTTACGTGTTTTCTGACATCACAATTATAACCTTCAGAATAGAATTAGAACACAGGGCCACTAGATATATTATAAAAAGATGTTCACTACACAAATTAGACCCAACACAAATATGGTAAGAACTGGAGAAAAGAGAGAATGTCAGAGAAGGTCATCAATCAAGCAAGTATAAAATTAATGCTGTGGGTGGACATGTTGGAGCTTGCAGGAAGATCCAAATTGTAGACTGGAACATAATGATAATTAGAAACAAATAAAACTATCTAACATCCCAGTAGTTACATATTTTAAAATACACTTCAGGGGGACTTCCCTGGACAGAAACCGTTTTAAACAACACTGTCATCAGACAAGGCCACTGGGTGTGATGGAGTAAGGCACAAGCAAGAGCACTCTGTGATCATCACATAGGATCAAAAGAGAATTACGCAATCACAAAAATGAGGAAATATCCTCCTAGTCTAGCTAACAAAACTGACTTGTTTCCTTACAGGTTAATTTTAGCTCCAGTCCCTTCTTTTTGCCATCCAAATAAACCAACCAGTTCTAAGACATACTTTCTTTCTTTTCCCTCAGTAAAATGTAATTCCATTCCTCATACCTTCTTTACTGAAAACACACATTCTACTTTCCTACTGTACACTGAAATGTTTCTGTATTATTCCTATTAGTTTTAATTACATGTTTAAATTAGAATCCTCAAATCTTAGAAACCTTAATTTCTAGTGAAAGTTAAGAAGTAAGCAATTATGAACTGTCTTCTACATTAGCATTCTGTAGACTGGTAAACATAAATATCAGTGATAATTTCTAAAAACATTTGTTTTCTTATAGAGAACATATCAGGGCAGCCCCAAACATTTTCACTAATAGTCCTAAATGCCTTTAGTTTCTCTATTTAGTAATCGATGTCTCAGTATCTTATTGATTTTTGGAAATTATCTAGTTATTTAAAAAAACCTTCATCACTTAAAATTAGCACAACTCTAGATCTTTAAGTCACCAGATATCTGGAAAGATCATTTTAAGTAGACATTTCTAAAATATAACTATTTTTAAAGAGTTTACCCAAAAGTTCTTACCTCATTTACATTTAAAGTCTCATCACATCAAGTTATTTTCCTTGTAACAGATATAATAAGGTCTTATTTGACTTCTATTAAACCTAGGAACAATAAAGTATTATACTTCATGTTGATGACTCTAGCGACATGTCTATATTAATATCAACAAACAAACTTTAATACGAGGTATCAACTTAATATTGAATATTTCTCGGTTCACGTGAACCTGAAAGTCATTTTGGTTAGGTTCTTTATTTGTAAGCACTTTCTTTTAAAATAAATAGAGCTCTTTATTAATTCAGTTTTGATAATACTTTCCAGAGGTAGAGATATCTCATATGTATGATGTGTACACAGACATATAATATAAACCAGCAGAACTAGAGATCTCATGGCTTCAGTTAAAAACTTAGTTATGAATCAGGTATCACAATATAAACTTACTAGTTTACAAAGAACAGTTGGAATACATTAAAGTTGCTTGCTTAGATGACTAAGGCTTTATTACTTGTAAAGTCTGGCTGAGGAAGGATTCCCAGCAGTTTGAATTTTAAAATTGCCACTTTTTTTCCTTTGGTTTCAGGTCTTGCCTGATTGAGCTAATTAGGCTCAGTCTCATGCGCTTGTGGCCTGTATTTACATTTCTGGTTTGTAGAGATTTGTAAGAGAGAGACAGTTGCTTTTAGTTCCCTAAAGAACAGGTCTGTCACCTAAATGATACTAAAAGATTTTATCAGTCATAAGGTTGCTTACTAAACTGATATTTATTTTACGAGTTCTATGTTCTAGAACTTTAGAGTTTAATTTATCATGCCTTCAAAGGTTTGTATAAGGCATTCAGCAAAGACCTTCATTTTGAGTTCACAAGCTCAGAGCAAAATCACTATTTTTATTTTTATTAGCCCTTGAATGTTAGTTCCCAGTTTTTACTTGTTTGTATGGATCAGGTAACCCTATTGGTTTCCTTTAGTATGTTTAACATTTTCCGAGAGGCAATCTATATGCCGTGTCTTATAATATCACGCAGGGGAATCATTCCCCAGTGAAACATGCCTATCCCACAATATAATTAAACAAAAGGGGTGTAACCATCTCATATAAAGCCCATTTAAATATACCAATTTTATAAATTTTTATCTCACTTCTGTCAACTTTTATACCTTTAGCTTTCATTAGGATCCAATCAACAAGCTTTTATCTTACAGGAGGAGTTCTAAATGTTTTTCTTCTTTTTGTTCCCTGTCCATTTTACCTATTTTTATATAAAAGGCTCTGGGATACCCAGAGTGGGTTTGAGCCAAGGAACTCAGACCCGTTGCTAACTGTTGTCCCAAATAATTGCTGATCAGGTATCTCAAGTGTAATTTTTTTTTTCCTAGCCCGTTAAATATATTTAAAACTGGGGTAAATAGAACAGACTTGTTTGGTGTTTAATGTTGGGGAACAATACGGGTTCCCTTTTGGCCCATTTAACCTTAGGTAGTGTAATATCAAAACCTTGTGTTTAAATCACATAAATGTCCATTTTATTTATCGCATTTTAAATAACCATCTAAAGATTTATTTATTCATTTGAGATAATTCCCTTAAAATTTCTACCTTGTTGGAAATAGTATCCAGACTTTCCTTACAGGATTTTTCCTGTTAACATTAATTATTCTAATGCTTTTATTAGCATCTGTAAGACCCATTGAGGGACGGCAAAGACCACAAAAGAAGCTTCCCAAACCAGTTTTCTTACTTGTTTTAAACTAAAGAAGTTCTTAGGTAGTCATTAGATATATTTCTTTTGTTTTTTCCACCTTTAATTTGATTTTTGTTTTTATAGGTACCAATAAACCAGCTGTTTATAATGAGAGTGCTCTAGATTCACCAATTTGTTAGTTTCTCCAATTTTAAAAGGATCCATCATTTGGCCATTATTAAAGTACATATATTTGTAGTGATTCAAACCATTAAGATGCAAGAGGCTTCCCCCTAAAAGACTGGGGGAGGATGTAACCTAAGTTTATTCTCAAAAATAGTATGGCAGAGGTCCATACTATACATATACATATACACACAGACATACAGGGAATGTCCTAGGAAGATAAGGTAGAACATTTACATCTCAAAGACACAGGAAGAGAAATGCAAGTTTCCCCCTAGAGGCCTTTGTTTAAAGTCAGAATTCTGAGAAGATATTTTTATCAAGCCAGGTTTTTTTTAACCTTAATTTAACTGTGTACGCAATAAAAGTCTCCTTATTTTTAGGGTGAGATTTCCTTTAATTTCCAATTAAGTAAATGCTAATTGATATAGAGGCTCGTAGGTCTGGATGGTTAATTCAAATTCCTTAGCAAATCCCAATGGATCCTGACTCAGACTGGGAAATTAGCTAAGGCTCTAAGTTCTGCTCGGGTCCAGGTAGTGTATGTAAGCACGGAAAACGGTCCACCACTCCCTGTAACAGGTTTCTCCTTAAAGGGAGCTATAATCACTTCTGATTTTTTTTTTTTTTTAATCCTCCTTTGCTGGGGAAGAGGGAGCAGCAGGAGGGGGAAGAGTTGGAAGAGAAAAAAATAGCATCTGGGCCAGGCAATTCTGATAGAAAAGGATACATGGGAGGAGCAGAGGGAGAGATGGAGTCAGAGACAGAATGCTAGCAGCCTTTTTTTAGTTCTGACATAGTTTCATAAAGTTACTTTATCATTTCCTCTTTTAGAAGCTTCTAGATACCAATCAAAATAAGCGTTCCATTCAGTCTGTTTGATCTTATGGCCAGCTTTTTTTAACTGTGCATGCAAAAATAGCAATTTTTGGAATATCAGAAGAACCCCAATTTGGCCATTTAGGTTGAGTTCTCCTTTAGTATAATTTCCCCAGTTAACTAGGTACTTGCAAGTATGAGCTTTGTACATGCTGTACATGAATCTGGTTGGGGTGTTAGAGGTTGGTTTTCTGATGCCCCTTGTTTCTGTGTTTGATAGATTCTCTTTCCCATTTTACGTTGAATTTGTCAAGGATAAAATTTTCTAGTGAAATTGTGTGGTGGGCCAGTTAAGCTTGTGAGCTTAACTCCTCTAGGCATCACCCTAGAGTTGTTTCATCCCTCTTATGTGTCTCAGTGTCTCCCTTTGGTGTTCTAAGACCACCGTGGGTGCTGGGATCGCTGAATGGCCAATTCTTATCCATGACCCCTGGACGAGCAAGTGTTTTAATTAATGAGTAGGTTTCCCTATGGGACCCCTGCACGGTATGGGGACTCTGCCTCCACCACTCCCGTAAAGTTCTCAGTCACCTGAGAAAGCCATAACCGGCTGGGAGGAGTCTTGTCCCTTTTCTTCAGAGCAAAGCTCTCATGTAATATCTTCATTTTTATCCTGACAAATTTTATTAAGGCAGACGAGTTGAAGAAAAGCGTCAGAACGGCCTCTTACCTAAACACTCAGCCAAGACGACTCAGTCTCCTACAAGTGAGCAAACCCTGCTCACTTGGTTGGTATCTTTCAACCAACCCCACCCACCCAGTATCTTGCACCTGGGTGGGTATTTCCCTGGTATCTTTCAACCAGTCCCCCCCCCCGCAGTATCTTTCAACTGGGTAGAGCAGGTATCTGCTATACACCACCAAATAAAACTCAGGATCATCAACCAACACAGAAGATCAGAGAACCAGGAGAGACTTCCCAAATTCGTCTGGACTCGCCGAGGATGCAGATGGGTGCAGGGGGCCTCTGCTGGTACCAAGGCTCCAGTTCCTTGTAGAGTTCAGGCAAAGGAGAGAAGTCCACTCTGGGTCCCTTATTCGTGGTCGCCATAACTGTTGACTTAAAAAAATGCACAACGTGAGAGTTGTGAGTTGTTTTATTTGGGGCAAAATGAGGACTGCAGCCTGGGAGACAGCATTTCAGATAACTCTGAAAAACTGCTCCGAGGAGGTGACGGGAGGAACCAGGATATATAGGAGTTTTGCAACAAAAGGGCAGGTAGTCAGGAACGTCAAAAGATTATTGTTAATTAAAGAAAATCAGATATCTCGAGTTAAGGAATTTAGCGTTTTTCTATGCAAGAGTCTGGGCTCTCTGAAATCATTCCTTTGATATGCAAGAGATGCAAGACTCTGGGCTCACTGAAATCATTGCTTTGATATGCACCTCAGCTATCTGGGGCCAGTGTCCTGTATTTTCACATCCTGAGTTTCCTCAGGGCTCACCACAGGGAGTGGCTGCAGTCTGATGGCTGCTAGATGGCAGGTATTCTTTTCAGACCTAAGTTTCCTCAGGGCTCACCAGCTCACGTTGGAGGGTTGCAATCGTTGATGACTGTGACATCATTTGTTTATTGATATGACAGGAAATATTCCATTTATAAACATTCCATTCCATTTATAAATATTCCATTTATCAGGCTAAACAAAAGAGAGGGGTTTTAGGCTTCTGGACAGAGGAGGCAAGTTAAGAGAAGGTGATATAGAGTAGGATAGTTACGAAGGTAGTTGTAGAAGTCCCAGTAGGGGATTATAGATAGAGAGGGAAACCTAGGGATTTTGGGAGACCACTGTAAGTTAATAATTGCTCAAGAAAGCTATCAGAACATTTTGGAAGAAAGCAGGCTTGCTTAACTATAAAGCCATAAATAAAAGCATGAGATATGCCCCAGGTCATTAAGTGAAAGAAAAAAATGAGGCCTGAATTCTGCTGGTCAAGTTCAGCAAGATAATGATCCTTAGGACCAAGGACAGGAATTTAAGGGAAAGGTGCCATTCCAAAGTAGGAGACCCTCATTGCATGGAAACCTGAGATGATTCAACTTATTTTTGTATACCTTACCACCCTTCAGCTGGGGTCAAACTCTCTCCTGCCTTATACGAAGGAGGAGCTAGTGATGTAAGCCTGACGTCTACTCGAAGAATGAGGAAGAAGGCAGTCTTCCCCCCTCCCCCACTTTCCTTTGATTATAAAATTTAGTCCACTTAATCCTTGGGGCAGAGCCCCCTCTCCTGCCCACTTGCATCCCTCACAAGCATCCTATATTAACAAATCTACTTCTTACCTCTCCCTTTGCCTCTCACTGAATTCCTTCTCTGCTGAGATAAAAAGAACCTGAGCCTCAGTAAGTCCAGACACCAGATGAGTGATTCTAATTAAAAGGCCATGGGTTCAAGTCCCAGTCTGGGTTTTGGCTGGGTTCGAGTCCTGGCACATGGGTTCAATTTCCAATCAGAGGTGCAGTGTTTCAAAGGTGACCAGGAAAAAGTATAGTAAACAAGGGTTGTTTAGTAAGGTTCGTTATATAGATTTAAGTCCCTTTGTGCCTCCTCTATTGATAAAACCTGAGTCCTCCTCTCCCTGGTAAGGAGAGGGAGACAATTTTAAAATGGAAATTTCCTTTATAAATTTCTTTTACAAAAGGAAAACTTGTGCCCTAAAGCTTTTCCTGAGTCTGCTACTTCTCAATGGCCTTTAGCTCAAAATAATCCATATGCTAACTAGGTGTATTTTAGGGTGCCAAATTCTGCTACCCTTCACCTTATATTTATATTAAACACAGTTAAGCACCATAAAAATAATCTTATCAGATAAACCACACCCATGATATAAGTAAATATCTATAGTGCATAACTACAGTTATGCATAACTGTGCATAACTACAGTTATGCAATGGTTTTCTGATAAATGTTTAACAATCAGTTTCTGGAAACACTTATGCACATTTATTATAAATTTTATTAACGTAAAGGATACACAGCACACAATTTAAAATTATGATAATAAAATATGCAATACTCTATTGTAAATTCCGTATTCCCCTTTGTTTATTACAGAATGGGGAAGCTGGTCATAACAGTTTTGAATGCTGAATTTTTCAACTTAAAGGTAAAAACTGATTAAAGTACAATTATAATGGAGATAATAGAAATGTTGAAAACTGCATATTCCCCTATTTAAACTGCTACACCTGTATCTCAGCTACTGTTGTGCACCAGGGTAACCAAATGTGAGTTACAAAATCACATCCCAAAGTAACAAAGAGGATCAGAACACCAAGACAAGTTATGATACTGATGTAGTGACAAAAGGCAATAAAACCTCTTACCAAAATAAATTAGCATGATAAAGTATACCTTTTAGTGTCTAAGTTAATGAGGTAAAGTGTATCTTAGAATCAGAAGAAAATAAAATAGGCAGTTTGGCATCTTCTGTTTTGTAACTCACTGGGAACATATTTTATAACTAGTATTAACATAGTATTAGATGGTTATTAAGGATGAATGAATGCCAACAAAAAATGAATAGATTATTTTTAAAAAGTAATTATGAAAGGATTTATGTAGCCTCCCCATTTTATTCTGGGTTTTATGTATTCATTGAGCAAACATTTAATGAAAACCTGATACGCTGCAGTCCCTGGGCTGGGGGCTACTATTGCAACCCCCTTCCCTGTATATGAATTACAAAATAAATATATGAGTAACAGAAACGATGATCTCATATTTTTTACTTAGTATGTTAAATCATCTTTCACAGTCACACACTTGGCTGAATATCTGAGAAAACATTACAAAATTTCTTGTGCTGCCAAAAACTCCAAAGCAGCTTTTATGAGTTTTAGATTCTAGTGTTTATATGAGATTTCTCATTCCCTTAAACAGTTTCCCTTATTCTGGACTTACCAGTTGCTCACAAAGAACCTTGATCTTTCTTGTTTCATCATTCATTCAAAAATCATTTTTTTTGGAGCACCTATACTTAATCAGCAGCCAGGTTTAATATTTGAGTTATATATGGATAAAGAGAGAAAATAAATGCAAGAGGCAATTTGAAAAAAAAAAATGCTACATTGTAACACCCATCTCTGTTAAGAATCTGAGAACAGAATACAGAGAAGAGGCTTCCAGTTAAAAGATGGAAAAACACATATATTTATCTTCTCTCATTACTTATACAGAAATAAAATGAGAATTTAGAAATATAAAAAGATGCACATACTCATGGAAAAATGAATAAGAGGGGAAATCATACAATGAGAGATTTCAGTACACTTTTAGAAAATATGAAATTGTTGGTAAAGTGGCAACTTTTTTAGAGGAATAGCAGAGAAAGCTACAACTTAAAGGCTAATGAGAATGGAACTGATATTTGCCCAGTAGAACCCTGAAAAGCTCAAGGCTTGGAGGTCCTGGAATAGAGGAGAGAGAATATGAGACAAGGGACAGAAAAGAACAGAGATGAGTTGAAAATCTCTAACTCCCACTTTCACAATGCCTATAGTCAGTTGGTAAATCTTAGGTAGGAGGTCAGAGGTTTATTCTCTGGAGAAAGTGAACAGAAGAACCTCAGAAATGCAAAGGGTAGTAGTGAGACAAAAATCAGAAAATCAGAGGATTAATTGAAACTCTTCAATACAGAATGGTCTTGTGGTCCCAGCCTTTGTACTCTGCCCTGAAGCATACTGGCAATGAAGCAGTTACCTATCAGAACCATCCTCCCCACACAACACACCTCAGGAAATCAAAGAGCTCTTTACTGGTTAAAACAGAAACAACCCTGAAAGAAAAATACCTCCACACACTGTGCCAAATTTTTTCTCTCTTACAGCAGGAAATCAAATAAACAATGCCTAAAATTGATAAATCAAGAAATAGCAGAATAAAGCACACTATATATAGTTTATTATTTGAGTAGACTAAGCTACTATAACAAACACACACCAGCGATTTAGTAGCTCTGGCATGAGAAGTCTATTTATGTCTTACATAGCAATCAAAGATGAGTATTCCAGGATAAGAGGCCACTCTGCTTAACTCAGCCATTCAGGACCCCAACTAAAGTCAGCCTTCTCACATCTTTTATACAGGCTTCCCAATACTTTCTAGTTATTGTTATTCTGGCTATGCAGACAGGGAAGGAAAATATGGAAGAGGTATGTTTTTTGTCAAACCCAAGTTTGTGTGCCCAATGCACAGTGAGGCAAAACAAACCAAAATGTCAGAGTTTGGAGCAGATAAAGGTTTACTGTAGGGACAAGCAAAGAGTACAGATGGCTTCTGCTCAAAAGATCTAAACTCACCCATGGTTTTCAGGGCAGAGTTTTTGGCAAAATTTGGGGTTAGGGTTGCAGGGCATGTGCCTTTCTGATCTTGGGTGGCCTTGGCCTGCAGCGGCTTGAAGCAGGTTTTCGGTTCCTGGCCAGAGATTGAAGTCGGGCGAGGCAGTGAGAGCGCTGAATCATAGCCACTAGACCACCAGAGATCAGTGATCAGTGACAAGGCCATGGCCAGTCAGTTGTGTAGAAATGAATTTCCACATAGAGATGGAAAGCAGTGAAGCAAGTAAAGTGTTTATTAGGAGGAAAAAGAGTACAGTACGTATGGATAGACACACAGGTGGGCTTAGAGAGATAGTTGTGTTCTCGTGGTGATTTGAATCACTTGTATGGGGCATTTCTTCTGGGTTTCCTCTGCCACTTATCTTGTTTGCCTGGCTCTGAGTCCATATTTGGTTTATCTCAGGGTCCTCCCCTGTGTGTGTGTGCATCTGTTAGCCAAGATGGAGGCTAGTGAAGAGGCCTATGGGTAGTTGACATCACTTAATATGGGGTGACATCCCCTCCCTTTTTGACCTCCAAGGAACCTTTCTGTGCATGTGTAGTTGGGGAGGTCTCCTTGACTTCCAGAATGAGGAATATGTGATCTTCTATCTCTTATCTGGGCAGGGCCCAGCCTCCTCCATCATCTTGCTTTTATGGAGTTTCTGCTATTATGGAGTTTCTGTCCGCAAGGGAGAAACTGTTCAGCCTAGGGCCCATCTATCTCCTGCCTCATTTCTTCTGATTGATTGGTAGTGAGGTAATAGGGTCGTGTTCCAAGAATCATGCACTGAGCTTGAAGATATCATCCTCCACCTGATGAGGGCCTTAGTTCCTATAGAAGAACTCAAAGATATGTATCAGATTGTTCTGTATTTCCATTGGGGAGGAACTAGGACACTTCTTTATTGATACACTATTGTTTCTTGACTGCTTTTCCTTTGTTTCTGCATTCCCTCACTTCCCTAGTTAGTAACCATTTGAATCTGCCCTTTGGAACTCAGGAAAGGCCTACAAACAAGAAACAGGGGACACAGAAAGGCTTTAATACCCAGGAGAGCCCTGTAGGATCCTGCTCAGTTTCATGTTTTTTCTTAAGGTACTGGTCCAGCATGACAGATACCAATTCTTCCACTAGAAATGACATAGTCACGTGACCATATCAAACTACAAGGGGAGCAGAGAAATGCAATATCTAAATAGGAAGCCATGTACCCAATTAAACTACAACAGTCTAGGGTAGGAATGAATTTTGGTGGAAAGCTAACAGTCTCTGTCTTGTGAAGGTAAAGAGGATGGAACAAGTGAAGAGAACAATAGACTTTTAATCTAACTGTAATTTGGTTGAGGGATTAGCATGAAAAGATTATCTTTAAAGTTACTGTTCACCCAAGTGTGTACAGATATTTCTCTAATTAGACTTGTCAAAATAAACATTAAATACAGCTGACCAGTATTTTTAGTGGCAATGCTTGAGGATCCATCCCTAGAAACAAGGGCAAACACACACATAGGTGTATATATGTATGTATATATGCATAAATGTATTAAAAATATAAAATATACACTTCTGGAAGGAAGAAATTTTCCTCCACGCTTCTAGGTTCTTCTGGCTGGTCTAATAATCAAATTGACATGAGACAGATTAAGAGGGGAAAATCAAACAAAATTTAATAACCTGTATGCACAAGAGTGACCTAGGAAAACTGAGGAACTCACCAAAATGTCGGAAACCCTCACCTTAAATACCAACTTCAGCTGAAGACAAAAGAAGATGTTGGGGGTAGTTGTATGGGACTTCACAGAGGAAGAAGGCAATTGACATGGAGATGGAAAAGCAAATGTTCCATAAATAAATGTTTGCTGGGCCCTGCAGAGAAGATGGGACAGAGTGGACTCTGATCTCTAGGCCCTGCAGAGTTTTCCCCATAACACTTATCCCATATTCTTTGCAGATATCTCTGGTGATAGCTCTATTCCTGGAACAGGCTCTCTACCTAAATTTTCTTAGGCAATTTTTAGATAGAAGGTCAAAGTTTCTTCCTGTGTTTTTTGGACCTTGATTATTTTCCACTTGAAATAATCAGCATGCCAAAGAGACATTTTGGGGTGGCAAGTTTTGCTCCTTTCCTCATGTATATATCATATATACACATTTGTATATTATATATATTTGTATATAATTGTATATATTATATATATTTGTATATAATTGTATATATTATATATATTTGTATATATGATATACAAATGTGTGTATTTGTGTATATAAATTTACATGTATATAGGTCAAAATCATTGTAGAGATTTTATTTAGGTGGAATAAAACATTGGATGATAAAGTGACGAGAATAAGATGTCTTGTATTAATGATAGTGCTGGTGGTAAAAGAGATAGAAAAGACATTGTATTTGGCAAAAAACAAGATGTAAGCAAATACTAGATTTGGTCAGTGGATGTATTGAGGACGTATATCTATATAATTAAGCTATAAAAATAAAAACTTTAAAATCCCTGCAAAAAAATAGAATGAAGTATGTCCACTCCAACTTTGTAAATACCTAAACATCCCATTATAGCTGAACAAAGAGTAATATGAAGCGAAACAGTAGTACCTTACATCTATATGGTGCTTTTTTACAGTTTTGTTTTCAATGAAAGTTTCTCATACATTATCTTATTTGCCTTCCACAGAAAAAACACAGATTAGGTATTGCAAGGATTATTAATCTCATTTTTATGTATTAGGAGCTGAGGTTTGGGAGGGTAGATAATTTGCTTAATAACACAGTTATGGAGACTGGATACAAACTCATGTCTGTTTAAATCCTGGTGTTAACACAAGTTCATATGCCCAATGCACAGTGAGGCCAAACAAACTGAAACATTGGAGTTTGGAGCAGAGAAAGGTTTATTGCAAGGCCATGCAAGGAGACAAGGTGGCTCATGCCCTAAAAAGCCTCGAGTTCCCAGAAGGGTTTCAGCAAAGCACTTTTAAAAGCCAGGTGAGGGAGGGGGCATCACAGGGTATGTGATCAGCTTCTGCACAATTTTCTGATTGGCTGATGGTGACGTAGCTGGGTAGTGTCTCAGGGGTTAACATTATCAGTCTTTAGGTTCTAGGAGGCCTGGGGCTATGTGCTCATGGTCTTCAAGTAGTTAACATCTTCCATTTGTTGGAGAGGGGTTTTTTTACATCTGCAAGACAACTCAGGAAATGTGCATCAAATACTATTATCTAGGTACTTCAGAGAGGAGCCAAAGCAGAGGATATGGGGGAAGGCCTGTCCCAGGAATGCCCCCATGGGGTCCTGCTTGGTTACACTGGTTTTATGTTTTTGCCTGCCTATACTTTGCTGTCATTCATCATCACAACATGCCATCCGCATCAATAGGCTAATAGAAAGTGCCACTTACAATAGGGTTGCCAGATTTAGCAAATAAACACACAGGACACTTAGTTAAATTTACATTTCAGATAAATAATATTTTTTTAGTATAATTATGTCCCATATATTGTACAGGAAATATTTACACTAAAATAAATTTCGTCGAAATTCAAAGTTAACTGGAAGTCATATTTTTTCTGACAACCCAAACCTACAACCATTATGGATGTTTTTATTCCTGATCAAACACCTCTTTGCCTTCAAATAGTAGCAGGTACTCCTAAATGAGAGGTAGGCATTTACGTGAACACTTTGGTCACTCTAGACCGCCAACCTGAAAAAGCAAAAACTGACCAAACTTTATTATCTTTGTTCCCAATTGCAGATTGAAGAATACAATTCCCCCCTTTTCTTTGATACTCCTCAGTCTTGAGGAGAGCAAGTTTTGAACAAGAAAAGGAATAAAGGTTCAGATAAGGAGGTTAATCATAAACTTGACAGAGGTACCCACATTCCAGCCAACACCATTTTGAGAATGGCTGGTGGCATCTGAGTCTGACACAGTTACTCCATTTTTACTTCCAAATGCATTTCTCTCCTCAGTGACCAAAGCAAATGTCACCATTAGTGATTTTAATGCTTTTCTAGATATGAGAAGATGCAAGAATTTGGGCTCATAAAATCCTCTGAAAATGTCTAACTACCTGAAGGCCTGTTCTGTCAGTTTTTCCCAGAGCACAGAATGCCTCTTTCCTGATCTCCACCGTGAACTCCTTTCAGAGGTTGTTGAAAGTCAGCAGCTGCAGTGGAAAGGTAGATGGCAAGTGCCAATTTTCAGCTGGTGGGGCCCCTTCATGGTCATAAATTTGACCATGGTTTTGGGGGCATTTCATCACAATTTCATCCCAGGGTGCTAGGAATGCTCATTCCCAGGTCTGGCAAAGATTTCATTGATAGGTCACTCAATGTGCTATCACTGGACTAGGCCTTATTAACAGTGCAAAAATCTCTGCACCACCTATCTTATTAGTCTCTTATGGTCCAGGAAAATATTTCCTCTTATTGCTTCTTCCCATATCTAGAGTTAAAATATTACAATCATTGATCTCATATGGAACTATATATTATAATTTTATCAGAGGCTCAGTCACATATTTCTTAATGCAAGAAACAACAAAAAAGGCAATATAGGTTATAAGTTGTTGCAAATATCTCCTGGTTTCGGCCAGACTCAGGAGGGGATGTGTTAATTTCTTCTTTCCTGCAGCCATTCACAGGTGGACTCGGTCAGGATGTTCCCTGTAAGCTGAACAAACATATTCTAATTTAACATACAAGCATGGGGGCAGGGTTCCCTGAGATGGGCCATTATGTATACTTTAAGCTATAGGCAACATCCCTTTAGTGATTAACTTGTAGCAAAAGCAATAAGATACAAAGGTTAAGGTAAAAGAAACAGGTCTAATAGGGAGTCAGATTTCTTCTTCCCTATTACAATTCCCGACAGTCAGTGTCCATTCCACAATCTTGTGCGGAAAGGGGTGATGACAGCTCTTGGCTACTTCCTGCTGTATGGGGGCGATGAAGGGTGATTGTGGAATGGAACTGAGAAACTTTGGGCAGGGAATATTAAACCCCTTAGCCTTGTTGTTATCTAATTTGTAATTGGACCGATCTATAAATTTTAACTTTCTGTGTCATAACTATACTTAGGGAGAAAGATTTTCTTACATCTGGATAAACACAGATTAAAAGCCAGTAATATTTCAGGCAAAAATCAAAAGTGACAACCATATTCATCAGTTTACTCAGTCCTATATAATTAATCCTTTTTACTAATAGTTTTATGAAGTCAAAGTTTCCATTACACTTTTAAAATATCTTCCCTAGTTTAGCAATATGATTTAAAAGTTATCAGAAACCTATTTTTGTCAAAACATCCTTTCTATGACTCTTCTTGAAGAGGTGGCAGTTTTGCAAAGCATCAGCTTAGCTGCCTATGAATGATAAAGGTCTTAAGAAGGCAAGGTTAAAGATCTGATTACAATTCTTCACAAAGAAGCTTATCCAAGTTGTTGTGACATGCAACATTTTAAGAAAACAATTCAGACTATAATATTATACCAGGACATATACAAATTTCAGAAACTTTATATAATTTCTAGAATGTCTATATTAATAACATTTATTCATACTATGTAATCTGAGGAGGCTTATCACTCATTTGACAATGCTTTCTGTGTAATTTAGCATACTAAATTCTAGTCACTTTAATATATATATATATTTTTTTTTTTTTTTCCTGAGGTGCCTCAATGGCCCTCTGAAGCATCCCAAAGCTAGCTGGAGTCAAAAGAACTTTAATTAGAATTTGACAGGAAGTTCATCAAAAATGTTAAAAAGGTTTTTTTTTAAACATTTGGTCAGATAGAATATTTAAGAACAAATACAGATCAGTTAAAGGAAAGATAGTTCACACAATCTGTTATCAAAAGCAGCATTCTAAGTAACCTTGTTCTCTTAGCAAAGAGGAACCAAGTCTGGTCCTGCACCAGTCTACTTTTAATAACAAAATCCATTTACCCAATTAAGTTTAATCTAGTCTCAGCCTGACCATGCATAAAACTCCTTTTTACTCAAAGCATATATCCCACTTTCCTACTGTACAGTGAAATGTTTCATTTTTAGCAGCTTTAATTACATATTTAAATTAGAATCCCCAACTCTTAAAAACCTTAATTTCTAGTGAAAACCAAGAGGCAAGTAATAGTTACTAAAATCTGGAGAGACTATTTTAGATAATTTTCATAATGTAATTATTACTATATAGAGTTTACCTAAAAGCTCTTATCTCGTTTGCATTTAATTCACTCATAAAAATGTCATCATACCAAATTATTCTTCTTGCTGACAAATTTGCAACAGAGATAACAAAATTTCATTTAGCTTCTATTTTTTTTTAAGCACAGGGTAGCTGTTTTTATTTTTATTTATTTATTTATAATATTTATTTATTTATTTATTTATGGTTGCGTCAGGTCTTAGTTGCTGCATGCGGGATCCTTTGTTGTAGCATGCAGGCTTCTCTCTAGTTGTGGCATGCAGGCTTCTCTCTATCTGTGGCACATGGGCTCCAGAGTGTGTGGGCTCTGTAATTGCGGCACACAGTAGTTGTGGCATGTGTGCTTAGTTGCCCTGTGGCATGTGGGATCTTAGTTCCCCAACCAGGGACTGAACCCGTGTCCCCTGCATTGGAAGGCAGATTTTTAACTATGGGACCAACAGGGAAATCCCTCATTTAGCTTCTATTAAACCTAGGTGCAGTGAAAGTATTATACTTAATGTTGATGACTCTAAAGACAGGTCTATATTAATCAAACCAACAAGCTTAAGCCACCTTCAATACCAGATATCAGTTTAGTACTGAATATTTTCCAGATGACATGAGCCTGAAATTCATTCTGGCCAGATTATTTCCTATTTCTGAGTATCTGTATAAGCACTTAATTTCCTTTAATTCAATTAAATAGAGCTATTTATGAATTAAGTTTTGGCAATACCATACATCTACAACACACATATAGATACATAGGAACACACAAACACAGAGCCCTCATAGTTCCCATTCCAAAATTTCAGCCCTGAGTCAGGTACAGCAATGTAATACCCATCAGTTTACAAAAGAGGTTGGATTAAAATTGGGTTTCTGGCAGATAGAACAAATCAAGGTCACTTGTACAGATGGTTAAATCTTTTTACTAATTTTTACAGAAAAGGCATATAGTATTTCTATTTATCCTTAACAAGTCAATTTCTAGGAGGAACCAAGATGGCAGAGTAGAAGGACGTGCTCTCACTACCTCTTGCGAGAACATCAGAATCTCAACTAGCTGCTGGACAATCATCAACAGGAAGACACTGGAACTCAACAAAAAAGATACCCCACATCCAAAGACAAAGGAGAAGCCACAATGAGATGGTAGGAGGGGTGCAATCACAGTAAAATCAAATCCCATAACTGCTGGGTGGGTGAATCACAGACTGCAGAACACTTATACCACAGAAGTCCACCCACTGGAGTGAAGGTTCTGAGCCCCACGTCAGGCTTCCCAACCTGGGGGTCCGGCAATGGGAAGAGGAATTTGTAACAAATCAGACTTTGAAGCCTAGTGTGAATTGATTGCAGGACTTTGACAGGACTGGGGGAAACAGAGACTCCACTCTTGGAGGGCACACACAAAGTAGTGTGCTCATCGGGACCCAGGGAAGGAGCAGTGACCCCATAGGAGACTGAACCAGACCTACCTGCTAGTGTTGGAGGGTCTCCTGCAGAGGCAGGGGGTGGCTGTGTGTCACCGTGAGGACAAGGACACTGACAGCAGAAGTTCTGGGAAGTACTCCTTGGTGTAAGCCCTCCCAGAGTCTGCCATTAGCCCACCAAAGAGCCCAGGTAGGCTCCAGTGTTGGGTTGCCTCAGGCCAAACAAACAACAGGCAGGGAACCCAGCCCCACCCATTAACAGACAAGTGGATTAAAGTTTTACTGAGCTCTGCCCACCAGAGCAACAGTCAGCTCTACCCACCACCAGTCCCTCCCATCAAGCCTCTTAGATAGCCTCATCCACCAGAGGGTAGAGAGCAGAAGCAAGAAGAACTATAATCCTGCAGTCTGTGGAACAAAAAACACATTCACAGAAAGATAGACAAGATGAAAAGGCAGAGGGCTATGTACCAGATGAAGGAACAAGAAAAAAACCCAGAAAAACAAACAAATGAAGTGGAGATAGGCAACCTTCCAGAAAAAGAATTCAGAATAATGACAGTGAAGATGATCCAGGACCTCGGAAAAACAATGGAGGCAAAGATCGAGAAGACGCAAGAAATGTTTAACAAATACCTAGAAGAATTAAAGAACAAACAAACAGAGATGAACAATACAATAACTAAAATGAAAACTACACTAGAAGGAATCAATAGCAGAATAACTGAGGCAGAAGAACGGATAAGTGACCTGGAAGACAGAATGGTGGAATTCACTGCTGTGGAAAAGAATAAAGAAAAAACAATGAAAAGAAATGAAGACAGCCTAAGAGACCTCTGGAACAACATTAAATGCAACAACATTCGCATTATAGGGGTCCCAGAAGGAGAAGAGAGAGAGAAAGGACCAGAGAAAATATTTGAAGAGATTATAGTTCGAAACTTCCCTAACATGGGAAAGGAAATAGCCACCCAAGTCCAGCAAGCGCAGCGAGTCCCGTAAAGGATAAACCCAAGGACAAACATGCCGAGACACATAGTAATCAAATTGGCAAAAATTAAAGACAAAGAAAAATTATTGAAAGCAGCAAGGGAAAAACGAAAAATAACATACAAGGGAACTCCCATAAGGTTAACAGCTGATTTCTCAGCAGAAACTCTACAAGCCAGAAGGGAGTGGCATGATATACTTAAAGTGATGAAAGGGAAGAACCTACAACCAAGATTATTCTACCCAGCAAGGACCTCATTCAGATTTGATGGATAAATCAAAAGCTTAACAGACAAGCAAAAGCTAAAGGAATTCAGCACCACCAAACCAGCTCTACAACAAATGCTAAAGGGACTTCTCTAAGTGGGAAACACAAGAGAAGAAAAGGATCTACAAAAACAAACCCAAAACAATTAAGAAAATGGTCATAGGAACATACATATCAATAATTACCTTAAACGTGAATGGATTAAATGTTCCAACCAAAAGACACAGGCTTGCTGAATGGCTAAAAAAACAAGACCCATATATATGCTGTCTACAAGAGACCCACTTCAGACCTAGGGACACATACGGACTGAAAGTGAGGGGATGGAAAAAGATATTCCATGCAAATGGAAATCAAAAGAAAGCTGGAGTAGCTATACTCATATCAGATAAAATAGAGTTTAAAATAAAGAATGTTACAAGAGATAAGGAAGGACACTACATAATAATCAACAGATCAATCCAAGAAGAAGATATAACAATTATAAATATATGTGCACCCAACATAGGAGCACCTCAATACATAAGGCAAGTGCTAACAGCTAAAAAAGAGGAAATCGACAGTAACACTATAATAGTGGGGGACTTTAACACCTCACTTACACCAATGGACAGATCATCCAAAATGAAAATAAATAAGGAAACAGAAGCTTTAAATGACACAATAGACCAGATAGATTTAATTGATATTTATAGGACATACCATCCAAAAACAGCAGATTACACTTTCTTCTCAAGTGCGCACTCAACATTCTCCAGGATAGATCACAGCTTGGATCGCAAATCAAGCCTCAGTAAATTTAAGAAAATTGAAATCATATTAAGCATCTTTTCTGAGCACAACACTATGAGATAAGAAATGAATTACAGGGAAAAAACCGTAAAAAACACAAACACATAGTGGTTAAAAAATACGTTACTAAATAACAAAGAGGTCACTGAAGAAACCAAAGAGGAAATTAAAAAAAAATACCTACAGACAAATGACAATGAAAATACGAGGATCCAAAAGTAATCAAGACAGTTTGGTACTGGCACAAAAACAGAAATATAGATCAATGGAACAGGATAGAAAGCCCAGAGATAAGCCCACGCACATATGGTCACCTTATCTTTGATAAAGGAGGCAAGCATATACAGTGGAGAAAAGACAGCCTCTTCAATAAGTGGTGCTGGGAAAATTGGACAGGTACATGTAAAAGTATGAAATTAGAACACTCCCTGACACCATACACAAAAATAAACTCAAAATAGATTAAAGACCTAAGTGTAAGGCCAGACACTATTAAACTCTTAGAGGAAAACATAGGCAGAACACTCTATGACATAAATCACAGCAAGATCCTTTTTGACCCAGCTCCTAAAGAAATGGAAATAAAAACAGAAATAACAAATGGGACCTAATGAAACTTAAAAGCTTTTGCACAGCAAAGGAAACCATAAACAAGACCAAAAGACAACCCTCAGAATGGGAGAAAATATTTGCAAATGAAGCAACTGACAAAGGATTAATCTCTAAGATTTACAAGCAGCTCATGCAGCTCAATAACAAAAAAACGAACAACCCAATCCCAAAATGGGCAGAAGACCTAAATAGACATTTCTCCAAAGAAGATATACAGATTGCCAACAGACACGTGAAAGAATGCTCAACATCATTAATCATTAGAGAAATGCAAATCAAAACTACAATGAGGTATCATCTCACACCGGGCAGAATGGCCATCATCAAAAAATCTAGAAACAATAAATGCTGGAGAGGGTGTGGAGAAAAGGGAACACTCTTGCACTGTTGGTGGGAATGTAAATTGATACAGCCACTATGGAGAACAGTATGGAGGTTCCTTAAAAAACTAAAAATAGAACTACCATACGACCCAGCAATCCCACTACTGGGCATATACCCTGAGAAAACCATAATTCAGAAAGAGTCATGTACCAAAATATTCATTGCAGCTCTGTTTACAATAGCCAGGACATGGAAGCAACCTAGGTGTCCATCATCGGATGAATGGATAAAGAAGATGTGGCATATATATACAATGGAATATTACTCAGCCATAAAAAGAAATGAAATGGAGGTATTTGTAATGAGGTGGATGGAGTTAGAGTCTGTCATACAGAGTGAAGTAAGTCAGAAAGAGAAAAACAAATACAGTATGCTAACACATATATATGGAATCTAAGGGAAAAAAAAAAGGTCATGAAGAACCTAGTGGCAAGATGGGAATAAAGACACAGACCTACTAGAGAATGGAGTTGAGGATATGGGGGGGGGAGGGGTGAGATGTGACAGGGTGAGAGAGTGTCATGGACATATATACACTACCAAATGTAAAATAGATAGCTAGTGGGAAGCAGCTGCATAGCACAGGGAGATCAGCTCGGTGTTTTGTGACCACCTAGAGGGGTGGGATAGGGAGGGTGGGAGGGAGGGAGATGCAAGAGGGAAGAGATATGGGAACATATGTATATGTATAACTGATTCACTTTGTTATAAAGCAGAAACTAACACACCATTGTAAAGCAATTATACTTCAATAAAGATGTTTAAAAAAAAAATTCAGTTGACACTGGCTTCTCACTGGCTGAGCTGTGGTGTTTTCCATTGGCTGGGCTTGTTGCAAGACAAGAAGGAAGTCTTCCTTCCCCCTGCTAGGGTAGTAAAGTAGTTGTGCTTCCTGTTTGGGAGTGCAAGGTACCTCTCTTCCTGCTGGGGTCAGTAACTGGCATCTTCCTGTCTGGGTAATTGGTACTCCTCCTGTCTGAGGTAATTGACAACGAGTGGTAGGGCATGAGACCTCCCTCTACAGGCCTCTCTGACTCCAATTTTAGTTGGTTTCCTTTTATTAATTTTCACAGGGGAACTAAGTTTAGGGAGGTTTGTTAAGCAGCAGTAGGTAACTGATACACCCCGCTCTCCCCAAGGATAACCACTGTGCTGACTTCTAATGCTGTAGGTTTTTTTTTTTCCCAATTCTTTACTTTGTATAAATGAAATAATAAAGTGTATCAACCTCAAAAAAAAAAAAAAAAAGAAAATACGAGGATCCAAAACTTATGGGATGCAGCAAAAACAGTTCTAAGAGGGAAGTTTATAGATATACAAGCCTACCTCAAGAAACAAGAAAAATGTGAAGTAAACAATCTAACCTTACACCTAAAGGAACTAGAGAAAGAAGAACAAACAAAACCCAAAGATAGCAGAAGGAAAGAAATCATAAAGATCAGAGCAGAAATAAATGAAATAGAAACAAAGAAAACAATAGCAAAGATCAATAAAACTAAAAGCTGGTTCTTTGAGAAGAAAAACAAAATTGATAAACCATTAGCCAGACTCATCAAGAAAAAGAGGGAGAGGACTCAAATCAATAAAATCAGAAATGAAAAAGGAGAAGTTACAACAGACACTGCAGAAATACAAAGCACCCTAAGAGACTACTACAAGCAACTCTATGCCAATAAAATGGACAACCTGGAAGAAATGGACAAATTCTTAGAAAGGTATAACCTTCCAAGACTGAACCAGGAAGAAACAGAAAATATGAACAGACCAATCACAAGTAATGAAATTGAAACTGTGATTAAAAATCTTCCAACAAAGAAAAGGCCAGGAACAGATGGCTTCACAGGTGAATTCTATTAAACACTTAGAGAAGAGCTAATACCCATCCTTCTCAAACTCTTCCAAAAAATTGCAGAGGAAGGAACACTCCCAAACTCAATCTATGAGGCCACCATCACCCTGATACGAAAACAAGACAAAGATACTACAAAAAAAGAAAATTACAGACCAGTATCACTGATGAATATAGATGCAAAAATCCTCAACAAGACACTAGCCAACAAAATACTAGCAAACGTAATCCAACAACACATTAAAAGGATCATACACCATGATCAAGTGGGATTTATCCCAGGGATGCAAGGATTCTTCAATACACGCAAATCAATCAATGTGATACACCATATTAACAAATTGAAGAATAAAAACCATATGATCATCTCAATAGATGAAGAAAAAGCTTTTGACAAAATTCAACACGCATTTATGATAAAAACTCTCCAGAAAGTGGGCATACAGGGAACCTACCTCAACATTATAAAGGCCATATATGACAAACCCACAGCAAACATCATTCTCAATGGTGAAAAACTGACAGCATTCCCTCTAAGATCAGGAACGAGACACGGATATCCACTCTCACCACTATTATTCAACATAGTTTTGGATGTCCTAGCCACAGCAATCAGAGAGGAAAAAGAAATAAAAGGAATGCAAATTGGAAAAGAAGTAACACTGTCACTGTTTGTAAATGACATGATACTATACATAGAGAATCCTAAAAATGCCACCAGAAAACTACTAGAGCTAATCAATGAATTTGGTAATGTTGCAGGATACAAAATTAATGCACAGAAATCTCTTGCATTCCTATACACTAATGATGAAAAATCTGAAAGAGAAGTTATGGAAACACTCCCATTTACCATTGCAACAAAAAGAATAAAATACCTAGGAATAAACCTACCTAGGGAAACAAAAGACCTGTATGCAGAAAACTATAAGACACTGATGAAAGGAATTAAAGATGATAGCAACAGATGGAGAGATATACCATGTTCTTGGATTGGAAGAATCAATATTGTGAAAATGACTATACTACCCAAAGCAACCTACAGATTCAATGCAATCCCTATCAAATTACCAATGGCACTTTTTACGGAACTAGAACAAATCATCTTAAAATTTGTATGGAAACGCAAAAGACCCCGAATAGCCAAAGCAGTCTTGAGGGGAAAAAACGGAGCTGGAGGAATCAGGGTCCCTGACTTCAGACTATACTACAAAGCTACAGTAATCAAGACAATATGGTACTGGCACAAAAACAGAAACATACATCATTGGAACAAGACGGAAGCCCAGAGATAAGCCCACGCACCTATGGTCAACTAATCTATGACAAAGGAGGCAAAGATATACAATGGAGAAAAGAGAGTCTCTTCAATAAGTGGTGCTAGGAAAACTGGACAGCTACATGTAAAAGAATGAAATTAGAACACTCCCTAACACCATACACAAAAATAAACTCAAAATGGATTCGAGACCTAAATGTAAGACCAGACACTATAAAACTCTTAGAGGAAAACATAGGAAGAACACTCTTTGACATAAATCACAGCAAGATCTTTTTTGATCCACCTCCTAGAGTAATGAAAATAAAAACAAAAATAAACAAATGGGACCTAATGAAACTTCAAAACTTTTGCACAGCAAAGGAAACCATAAACAAGACGAAAAGACAACCCTCAGAATGGGAGAAAATATTTGCAAACGAACCAAGGGACAAAGGGTTAATCTCCAAAATATATAAACAGCTCATGCAGCTCAATATTAAAGAAACAAACAACCCAATCCAAAAATGGGCAGAAGACCTAAATAGACATTTCTCCAGAAAAGACATACAGATGGCCAAGAAGCATGTGAAAAGCTGCTCAACATCACTAATTATTAGAGAAATGCAAATCAAAACTACAATGAGGTATCACCTCACACCAGTTAGAATGGGCATCATCAGAAAATCTATAAGCAACAAAAGCTGGAGAGGGTGTGGAGAAAAGGGAACCCTCTTGCACTGTTGGTGGGAATGTAAATTGATACAGCCACTATGGAGAACAGTATGGAAGTTCCTTAAAAAACTAAAAATAGAATTACCATATGACCCAGCAATCCCACTACTGGGCATATACCCAGAGAAAACCATAATTCAAAAAGACACATGCACCCTAATGTTCATCGCAGCACTATTTACAATAGCCAGGTCATGGAAGCAACCTAAATGCCCATCAACAGACGAATGGATAAAGAAGTGGTGGTACATATATACAATGGAATATTACTCAGCCATAAAAAAGAATGAAATTGAGTCCTTTGTTGAGACGTGGATGGATCTAGAGACTGTCATACAGAGTGAAGTAAGTCAGAAAGAGAAAAACAAATATCGTATATTAACGCATGTATGTGGAACCTAGAAAAATGGTACAGATGAACCAGTTTTCAGGGCAGAAGTTGAGACACAGATGTAGAGAACAAACGTATGGACACAAAGGGGGCAAAACGGCGGTGGGGTGGGGATGCTGGTGTGCTGAATTGGGTGATTGGGATTGACATGTATACACTGACGTGTATAAAATTGATGACTAATAAGAACCTGCAGTATAAAAAAACACACAAACAAAAAAGAAACAACTAATACTAAACTTTCTTTGGGTTATTTGTATGGAAATATGTTAATATAAATGTTTCAGACATTACATGAAATTTCTAAAATTCTTATATGTTCTGGTGTAATGTTATAAGTCATAATTCTAGTTATTACTTTAAAATGTATTTCTCAGAAATAACTAAAAAAAAAAGTTTCTAAATTACTTTACCCTCTTTTCAAAATTTGCATTTTAAATAGATGACAGAGATAAGGGTTCCTGAGAAGACAAGATAGGACGTTTGCATCTCAAAGATAAAGGCAATTTCTCCTAGGATGACCTTGTTTCCCTTTTGTTTAATACTTACAAGCCTCTTAAAATAAATAGGAAAGGTTTTGGGAGTGGTAAAAGGATTGGTGGGTTTTGGATTATTTTTCGAGCCACACCTCTGGTCTTGTCAAGATTAGATTTGTAAAACAAGGACAGTTTTGTTTTTTTTTTCCAAAGAATTTATTGGCTACCTCAATGATATTGAAGGACTGATATACTCATTTACCTATGCTGGAATGTTTTACTTTTCCTTGTTTAGCTTAGGGGAGAAGGCCTCCCCCCAAAAATTCCTATCTGGCTCTGAATATCAGCTATGGTTAGTTTAGTTAGAGCAGTGGCCTCCCATTTTGGTAATCTATTTACAAACACTTTTGGGGATCTTCCCTAGGTTTAAGAAATTTGTGCCTTATATTTAGACACTCTATAACACTTTTTACTTGATAATCATTGGCTAGATACTTTCATCCAAGCCCAGAACCTCGATATTCCACATTCCAGGATCTACTAAGCCTTCTGTTTTAGCTTCAGATTTTATCTGTTCCTTTCCGCTTTCAGTTAGAACCATTTGGTGATGAGGGTGGTTCCCTTGCCCCTTGAGAAACAGAGTGGCCCCTAACTTAGTTAATAAATCTCTTCCCATTAAAGGGATGGGACAATCAGGCACAAACAGAAAGGAATGTAAAAACAGCTGGCCATTGATCTTGCACAGAAGGGGTTCCACGAAAGTGTGCCCCTGCATTTTCCCTGACACCCCCATTACATACTCTTTATGGTTGCTAAGGTTTCCATTCTTTTGGGTTAAGAATGAAAAGGTTGCACCAGAGTCTATCATTTGGGCCTTTTGCATATTTCTCTGGGCATGTTCAGCCTTTTGGGCCACATCCCTATTATTGAAAACCGAATAAGCCAATTGGAACAAATCGTTCATCAGAGTCTGAGGAGCAGTAGTTGTTTCCTGAATTTTGTGCCTATGTCTGGGGCAGACTGGGCTATGAAATGCATAGCCAAAAGGGCTTGACCCATGGGGGAGGAGGGATTCATGTTCCTATACTCCCTAAAAGCCTCCACTAGTCTCCCTTAGAAGACTGCAGAATTTTCATCCTGTCCCTGTTGGACCTCTTTCACCTTTTTATAATTAACAGATTTTACTATAAGTTTCTTCATACCCTTCTGAAGCTTATGAATTAAAGTCTGGCTGAGGGAACATTCCCAGTAGTTTAGAGGGTTTTTTTTTTTTAATGTTATTCCTGCATCCCTTTTTTCTTCAGTTACAAGCAACACAGATTGATTAGATAAGCTCCAGAGAGCCCAGGTAGATCATTTACATCTAAAAGGCACAAGAAGAGAAATGCAAATTCCTCTTCTAACTACTTATACAAAACCCAGCCATATTGGGCTATTTTCAGGGCACTTTCTTTTTTCCAGTTCCCAAATATCCACCTCAGTTTAAACAAACAAATAACAGTAATAAATAAATACAATAAATAATACATATCATCTGCTCACATTCGTATGCCTGTCTTTCAGCAGAACCAGGAAGAAAAAAAGGGATTTGGACTCAGGTACCAAGACACTCATTTGCATAGACATACATACACCCCCAAGATAAAAGCAATTGCAAAAGACCCACTTTGATATAATATCTGAGCCATTAGGGGCTTTGCCTTCCAGATCTCAGGGAGTACTGAGGCATTTTCTTTCATTTAGGGAGCATACCTAAAGATCTCTTGTTTTTACAAAAGCACCCCAGGGGACTGTAAAATGGAACAGAGCTCTGATCATCTGTACTTAATTATTCATGGCTGGTGTTATCAAATATCGAGCAAACAGCAATTCAAATCAGTCTCTCAGGGTCACAGTTCCCTAGCCCCAAGAAAGGAAGAAAATGCCAAGCAACACTCTGCCGCAGGTGAAACCAACACAATAGGGAAGGATACCCTGGTGTCATCACACACGAGTCCCATTATTCACCAAAGACGTCTCTGACCAATGCAAGTATTAACACACACACAAACAACAAACACATGATCCCACAAACAAAGAATTAGATAAGGCGTAGCTCAGGAATTCCACCTCCATTCCCAGATGGAGGCTCCAGAACGGTCTGTCTCCTGAAAAAGAATGGACCACGAGTGGCTCACCCCAAAATGATACACACAGAAACACAAACAACAACTAAGCTACAGTCACACAGGGAGAAAACCAGAGGAGGTGTAGTCTAAAATTCCACTTCCACTGCCAAAGGAGGCCTCCAAACAAATTGGCCCGGCTCTCAAAAAGCAAATGAACCGGTTCCCAAATTGGGTGGAGTCCAACAACAATTCCCCTCTCCAACAGGGTACCCCAATCAAATGCAAAACAAGTTGGCTTGTCCCATAGAGGGAAAGCCCAAATTGAGGGGGGAAACTGTTCCTGGTTGTACACACTGGAGCAACTTACTCAAGTGGCTGACTTCCCGCAAGGGAAGCAGCCCAAATGGAGTGGAGAGAATTCCCAGCCTGTGCAAGCTGGAGTGACTCACCCAATGACATGGAATGTGGACCACAGCTCCAGACATTTCTCGGCTCCAAACAACCTCATGCCATGGGTGGCCGGCATCTGTCGGGGACAGTCCCTCCGAGATCCCTGCAGCAAAATGGGCTCCGGCAGCTCCTGGGGGCTCAGGGAAGGGATTGCCCTAGGCTGAGGTCAACCTGCCACGGGCACGGACTCCTGGCTAGCTGGCCAAAATTGTTAACCCAAGTTCGTGTGCCCGACGCACAGTGAGGCCAAACAAACTGAAAGGTCGGAGTTTGGAGCAGAGAAAGGTTTATTACAAGGCCATGCAAGGAGATGAGGTGGCTCATGCCCTAAAAAGCCTCAAGCTCCCAGAAGGGTTTCAGCAAAGCACTTTTAAAAGCCAGGTGAGGGAGGGGGCATCACAGGGTATGTGATCAGCTTCTGCACAATTTTCTGATTGGCTGATGGTGAGGTAGCAGGCTGGTGTCACAGGGGTTAACATTATCAGTCCTTAGGGTCCAGGAGGCCTGGGGCTATGTGCTCATGGTCTTCAAGTAGTTAACATCTTCCATTTGTTGGAGAGGGGTTTTTTTACATCTGCAAGACAACTCAGGAAATGTGCATCAAATACTATTATCTAGGTACTTCAGAGAGGAGCCAAAGCAGAGGATATGGGGGAAGGCCTGTCCCAGGAAGGCCCCCATGGGGTCCTGCTTGGTTATACTGGTTTTGTTTTTGCCTGCCTATACTTTGCTGTCATTCATCATCACAACATGCCATCCCCATCAAAAGGCTAATAGAAAGTTCCACTTACAATAGGTTTGCCAGATTTAGCAAATAAACACACAGGACACTTAGTTAAATTTACATTTCAGATAAATAATATTTTTTAGTATAATTATGTCCCATATATTGCACAGGAAATATTTACACTAAAATAAATTTTGTTGAAGTTCAAAGTTAACTGGAAGTCATATTTTTTCTGACAACCCAAACCTACAACCATTATGGATGTTTTTATTCCTGATCAAACACCTCTTTGCCTTCAAATAGTAGCAGGTACTCCTAAATGAGAGGTAGGCATTTACGTGAACACTTTGGTCACTCTAGACCGCCAACCTGAAAAAGCAAAAACTGATCAAACTTTATTATCTTTGCTCCCAATTGCAGATTGAAGAATTACCAAAAGAACTGAATATTTTCTGCACATTACCGTAAAGACACCGGCTGTGTGTATACAGTAATAACATTAAGGGAAGATTCTATTTGCCAGGCTTATTTTTCATTTTCAGTTTGAATTATAAGATATGGCTGTACATATTGATCACATTTGCTGGGTAATTGTGCAATTACTACTTTTATGTTTGCTGTATCTGAGTGAGCCACAGGTTGTATGTTTCACAATAGTGATTTATTGTATCACTCTAAATTATTAGAAAATAAAAACTTCTAATGCATTTCTCTCCCAACAAATGGTGTTTATACTATAGAATGTTTTGTTTGGCATCCACTGCCAAAATGTGAACATATTTTCCATTTGTGTTATGCTTAATTTTGAGGGATGTGTGATGTTTTTGCTTGCATTCAGAATCAGAAAAGGTAATACTATGTTGAGTAAGGGAACTACTTTTTATGAGAAAAGAGATTTGTGTGACAGTTTTTATTTCTGGGTTTGAGAGAGCCTGACTTGTCCTTCTGTAGGGATTTTTATGTCCTTGGGCAGTCTGGCATGCCATTCAGGAGGGCTTCCTGCTACGTTGCACTGGATGGCTCAACCTCTGGAGTTCTTTTCTCTTCTAGGTCAAGATCAAGCAATTGGTCCAGGACCTAGGTCTTGACATATTCATTATATCACCTACCATCATAATTAATTGTATTGCTGTCTTTAGTCATGTTATATTGCCTAGATTTTTAAATGTTCTTTAGATTATCTCTATATGACAGTTAAATAATTGATTTTTTTTTAGCTTAGTGAAGTAAATTAGTCAAATAGGTCAAATGTAGATACAAATAAACCTGATTGTTGGACTGTATTGTTCATGTTTAAAGTTCTTTTGTGGGCTAGTTTTTGTGGAGTGAGGATTTATTAGAGTCAAGGGGTCAGTGATTACATTGAAACTAGAAGCCCAACTTCCATTTATTTTTTAGGTTTATTTTAATGAATGGTGTGAATAATTTTACAGGAAGATACTTACTATGCTGACCTTTTCAAACACTTTTCTTTTTTAAAAACTGTCTCCAGGGCAAACATACCTCATCTTAGCATCTAAAATATATTCTCAGAAGACAAAACTTGGGATATTTTTGGTCAATTGCTGTTGCATAAATATAGTATGAGCATCTATTGTCAGTGAACAAGGGAGAAGGACTATTTCCATCTACCAACAAGATTCATTTTATCAGTAAACAATTAGAAGCCTCAGAGAAATTTATATTTAATCCAAAATGATTTTAAAATGCTTATCTTGATATTTATACCACATACTATTCTTTAAAATTTATCCTCCCTAGGGAAGAAGTAATAATGTGTGTGTGTGTGTGTGTGTGTGTGTGTGACAAATTAAAACCAGAAATTACTAAAAGCAAAAACTTTGATGGATGAAAGGTTTCCAGTGAGAGAAAGCTAATTCTGAACAACAATTATTTTCTGTGGAAGACATTATATTATTTTACAACACATAGAGGTGACTTACAATTCTTCTTAAGAATCTCTGTTAATCAAAAACATCAAAAAGTACCAACAAATTACAGAGTGGAGTATACATTTACAATACATACATATGACAAAGGATTCATATCCAAAATATATAACAAATTCCTACAAATCAATAAGAAAATGACAAACAACATAATTTTCAAAAACAAACAACAACAAGCAGGTACAAAATTATGACATTTCACAGAAGAAAATTTCCAAATGGCCATCAAACACATATAAGGATGATGAACCTCATCAGGGAAATTCAAGTTAAAATCACAGTGAGATTCTATTGCACAATCACCATAATGATTTAAATGAAAAAGACAGACAATACCAAGTTTTGATAGGGATATGAAGTAATTGAACCATTCATACACTGTTGGCTTGAAGTAAAAGTGACACAACCACTTTGGAAAACTGTTTGCAGCGTTTATTAAAGTTGAGCACATGCATATCTTATGGTTCAACAAATCCACTCCTAAGTTTAAACTTAATAGATAGGCATGGGTGTGTATGTGTACTAAAGGTCACGTCCTAGAATGTTTATATCAGCACAATTCATCAACAAAGAGTGGATATATAAATAATAATATGGCATACATTGGCATAGTATGCAATAATGAAATTAAATTAACTGCTGCTACTTGCAACAGATGGATGAATCTCAGCAACATAATTTTGAATAAAAGAAACCAAAACCAAAAAATTATATAACTGTATGATTTTGTATTTAAAGTTTAAAAATTGAAAAATGTTAAATGACATTTATTGAAGGCAGAATAGTGCTTAACTTTGTGTGGGGGTAGCAGGTGATTAGAAGGGGATAGAAGGGAGACTTTTGGGATGTTGCATATATCTTCATATGAATGGTGGTTTCATAGGTGTATTCACTTTATAAACATTCATTGAGCTGTATGCTCATCACATGTATTTTTCTGAATGTATGCTTCACTTAAAAAAAATTTAAGAACAAGAAAAGTTCACAGAAAAAAACAGAGAAAACAGAACAGGCGACGAAGATATCAAAAAGATAGTTAGAATTGTCATTATGAGGTCATGAACATTTGTATGACTATCTTGTAAATCTACCTTTCAATTATATTATAGCTATCATTAGGCTATTATTGAAATAGCCTGAAACTGTCCATGGATCTCAAGTTATGCTCTCACTAGGGCAATTTTTCAGTCAATCACTGTTGTGTGGGACTGGTCTGTTAAATTCAATGTTTTGTGTAGCAGCAAAAACAACACTAAGGCTATGCAGAATTTTAACCACATTTCTGCACACTTCCATCACATCTAGCTATGTCATAGACGTGAAATTAGCAGAGCATGGAAGTCTTTATGCTCTGCTAAGATATGTGCTCCTAAAAATTATTTATATGGAAGCTTGGAAGTTGAGTCATATTTTTATAACTATTTTATGTTGATTACAGTGTGCAAAGACAAATACAGGGAGATTTCTGTTATTACAAAAAAGCCCAAAACCCAAAAAACACTATTCTCTGGTTTTGACAAAGAATTCATCAACAAGCAGGGAGCAGATGTTGTTAAAAATTTTAGCCCAGAGAAAGACACTGCCCAGTATATAATTGGATTCCACCTGATGCATAATTAGTAGTTTTATATCTCCTTTTACTTTATTTTGACACCTGAGAAATTTAATAAGAGAATACTGTTGAGAAACCCCAAGCATTCAACCTCTCTTCACCCTTAAAACTGTAGACTTGAAAATTAATTGGTTTGTAACACACGATTTTACTTTGTATATTTAAACAGAATTTAGATTCTACTAATAGGCAAGTCACATGTGAGAATCATACAAAATATACTTACTTTCGAGGCAACCGAATTAACCGTATTGGAAGGATGTGAGAGATGTGAGTCATTCCAATTATATGGATCTATATCAAGTTAAATATGATGAATGTTTGCAATCATATCATAAATGTAATGAATGTTTGAAATATGTGTGTTGCAATATATATCATTATATATTGCAAATATTCTTCATATTTATGATATATATGATATGTATATGATAACATGGTTTACATACATGATGTATATAACTTGGCTAATACCTCTCAATAGTTTATCACAATTAGTTCCTAACTTTTGTATTAGAAATGCAAATCTGTATATATTTGCTCACATGTGAAAACCAGCAGGAGTCGTCTCATTAAAGCAAGTTTCTTGGAATTTTAGAGATTAATATTATACTGATATATGTGTCACTATTTAACAGACCATAAAGATAATATACAAATGTTTATAATACCCAACTTTAATACATAAAAGACAAACTGAGATAAAATTAGATCTGCCAACCTTATATTTTCCACCTAGAATCATAGAAACACAGGAATAATAAAGTACTAAAACTCAAACATAACTTCCCATCAATGCCTATCTTGACTCTATAACAACCATACAAGCCACAGACCCTCTGTTTGCACATGTCTAGTAGCACAGAACTCACTATTACTTCCCCAGGAATCTCACCACTTTTCAGAGAGCTGTAATTTTTAGACAGGTCTTTTTCATGTTGCAGCAAAGACTGCTAATTGGATAATATGTATTTGTTTTCCTCTTCTTTATTAACATAATGCCTAAATCAAGGACAGCTGCATAATTTGCAGGGCCCAGCTGCAAAATGAAAATGCAGGGCCTTGACTGAGGATAGGAAAGTCAACCTTCCTTTCTCTTGGGCCCCTGGTTCCAACTCATTACATACGAGGCAAATCCCAAGAGACTGCAACCTCCCTACGGTTGCGGATGCGCTTGAAACCTGGGTTGGGGGTGGGCAAGAGACTCCTACCTGGAGGTCCGTTGAGCTCTCACGCTAGGGTCCAGATGTTCACTACTTCACCGGGCCCTGAGATGCCTTGGGCTGAACATTCAACCCTAACTTTCCCCACACTCTTACAGAGGCCCTACTTGGAATGGAGGGCAGTGGTGGAACACGGACTTTCCCCCCACCAGCACTTCCCCTACAGCACTTAGTGCGGAGAGCAGCAGCAGTAGAGAGGCAGGGACAAAGAGAGGGAGCCCGAGAAACCGTCCTCAGAAGCCAGGGAGGAGGCAAGAGGCGTGACCGCTTGTGAGTCAGCGCGCTCCAAGCCCCAAGCGCATGCTCCATTGTCCCATCAGACTTCACTTATAAAACATAAATTTAAATATAAAAAATATTAAGATTTTAAGCCGGCAACTTTGGAGCCTTAAATCTCAAGCACAGTGTTCGTCTGAGTTCATGGCTCTGTGGAACTGACCTGCTCTCACACCTACGAAGGGTCACAACTTCCTCTAAATCAAAGGATTAAAACTATGTGTTAATTGTGTTGGAACAGAAAGAAACTGGGTCCCTAATGATTTTATGTAGCCTCCATACTAGCCCTGGGCTGCTTATTTCCAAATGTCTTTAACAAAAAGAATAACCTATATTTTGGCCTTTGTTACCAACCACTAAATGCAATTCTTAATTAATACACATTAAAGTTACATTTACCTCCCTATTGTTTCCACACTTTGGTTCTTGTTATATTAAGATAATAAATAAATAAACACACAAATATATAACAACATGACTTGTAAAGCTTGCTTACAATGAGCCTGCCACATTTTCTGTACATGCTCTGCTGCGATTGATTTTATTATTTCTGCTAATGTAACTTTTCACCATTTCTCCCATATAATTCTCACTTTTTCCATTTCCCTTTACTCACTCATCATTGAACTAAATCTCAGGCCATGTCTGAACAGATCAGAATAGTAGTTCACCAGAGTAAAGGAAAGAAAAATAAGTAACCATCATGTTGCCAAATGCCAACTCTAAATCTTTAACTATTTTTATCCTCCTCTGGCCTCTGATTTTGCAATATATTGGGTTGGCATTATGTATATGCAACCCAAGATTGAACTGTTTGTTATTCTCATCCTTTCCATTTATATATCTTTGAGTCTTCCATTAGATCTTTAAATGAATATGGCAATATCTGAAACATTAAATGGCTAATTTTGATTTTCTTTTCTTCCTAATCTATATTTTCTACATTTTCAACAATGAGTATTTTTGTTATAAACACCTGATTAGATGACAATGGCCCCATAATGCTTTTAAGTTTTCAGTCTGCCAGTTTTTCTATGTTATTCCTTAAACACAGAGGTATCATTTTCTAGGTATCCTTTTTAATACTTGAGAGTCCTGAAACTGAAAGGACGCACATCCTAAAACCAGCTTCACTATCTAAGCGCATAGATCATGGTGTGTGAGGTCTGGGAGATTCTTGACAAGGATGGTAAATTAGTAAGAGCTTAGGTAAAATGAGCTCTAAAGTTCACTGTCCAGGTATAGATATTTTACCAGCACCTGATAGGAGATTTACCTAAGATCTCCACACTAAAGCTGCAGTAACTATATAACCTATTAGTAATAGCACTCTTCCCATTAAATGCCATTTTACTGTTGACTAATAATAAAAGCAAGGTCAAGATTCAGTTCTAGTATCTTAGTTCTTTTTGGAAATAAGTGCAGTAATTTAGAACCCACAAGCTGTAAGAAATGTTCACCAAATGTTAAATCCCTTGGTTCCCCAAAGCATTGACAACAGGGGTGTGATTTTTATGTGCCCCATCCGGAATCAAGAACTGAGAGTATAGTAACTGGATTGTAATCTTATTTGGTGTTTCCAGACTGCACAATTGCATCAAACTTTTTCTAATTATTTTATAAATATCAGTTATTATATTAATATTCACTTATTCAATTCAGACAAAAACACACTGATGAGGCTTTATTAATATTTGCATAGGAATAAATATATGTGATTTAAATATTTCCAAAGAAATAATAAAGTACCTGTCCAAGGGAAAATACTAAGAGTAAAAGAAAGTTTCTATTAGAATAAAAAAATCCTAGCTCTCTAAAGTTATATAGTGAGTCTGTATCATTGTGATAATATTTCAGAGATATGAAAGAATTAATAAAAATAGGCATAATCTATTTAAGATTCCAGGATATCAGCCCATGGATACAGAAGATTGTGAATGTCATTCTAAGTGAAATGAAAAATTAAAGAGCTATCCAAAAAAGGTAATGACTCAAAACAAATTTTGATTTAGAAATACCATTTACCATTCGACAAATATATCTTGAGTGCTTATTGTACACAAGGTCCTGTGGGAGTTACAGAGATTCATACAAATCCAACCCTGATTTTCAGAAACGGTGGAAGGTCACATGTAAACAAAGACTTTACTTGCACCAAAATATTCACAATTTATCTATACAAAGGGCAGGGGAAGGACAACGGTTGAACACTACAGAGGATAGAAAAGTCAGCTTTACATATCCCTAAGTGGGACATGAATAAGAACTAAAAAATGTAAGCAATCTATGAAGCATAATTTACTGATTTAATGAAATACATACACACACACACATCAGCCTTGATGGTGACTTTTGACCTCCACAGCTTTAATTCATCCAGCATACAAATTCACCTCTTCCTCATTTCCTCCTTTTGTGTTAATTAAATCCTACCACATTTTGTATTTACCAAATCCTACCAAAACTCAACTGTTTATTATGGGAGTAAGAAATTACAATTTTAAAAATGCATTTATTTATTCACAGGCAAAGCAGACATTATTTTAATGGTCTTCTCAGGGCATTCTCACCTTCTCCCTATATGAATTTTGTGTGTGTGTGTGTGTGTGTGTGTGTGTGTGTTTGTGAGCACACATGTGTGTCTGTTTGTTTTCAGATTCCTATCCATTATCTTTAAGGCATGATAAAAGTCACACTGAGTTTATGAAATTGTTGAATTCAAGGATGAAAGAGTCCATGAAATCTCTTCAAGTTTTGATGAGAAAGATACAGTCTAAACTCAGTTTAACTGAGTATAAACTGAATTGCCAGAGATAACATGATAACTGTATGACCAAAATGTGACTAAGACTCTTACCTCCTCTTTGACATTCCAACATTATTTTCCCTACTTTGGCACATGTGAGGTAAATTTTACTTTCAAACTTGACCTTTCATTGCTTATTATAATAGGGATTGTTAAATATCTGAATGGATTACTGAGGGAAATGGTAAAAATGTGGACCTTTTACAACAGAAAAGTATTTTTGTATAGGTTGTATTAACGACTTTCTCCTACAGTATGTAGGACCAGACCACGTTTCAAAGCCATTTTGACTTTCTGCATTTATTATTTCATCCTTGTTATTATCATCAAAGACAGGAGATGAAATGATTTATATGATTTTTGAAAACAATTCCTTTCTAATTTATATCTGTCCTCAGGAGGTAACTAATTTCCATAATAAGATTCATAACATATTTAAGCTTTAAATTTTATAAAAGATCAAATTAACTTTAAAAATCTACTGAACAAGTAGCTTTGGTATCAATTCACCTCTTTAAAATCTAAGCCCAATTTCACTATTAAAAGAAACGACAGTACTTTTAATGGGAATATGATCTTAATTAATTTTTTTCTCCAGAAAACATCACATGAAACTATAAAAATGATTAGCCATTGGTCCATGTAAGGGGGAAAGAAAGCTAAATTTACCCAAGTCATGATATTTCAGTTTTAAAAATAAGGTCAAGGCATTTACAAATTTCATGGGAGAAAAATCTATTCTAAAATATTAAACTACACACACATACACAGAAACCAGGACCTCCTCTTTAGATTGAAACTTCAAATCTGCAATTTGATTCAATAAAGTCTGTAATACACTATTTGGAAAAAATATTGGTTTGCTATATATACTACAGAAACTTGTCCTGCATCCTTGAGAAATTTTTTCATGCTTTAACTCTGTGTCTATCTATATAGCCAAAGTGCAATTTTGTTTACTACTAGTTGTCTGTAAAGGCAGCCATTGAAAATAAGACCTATATTTGATTTTGATTTCCTAGAAAAAAGTGACTGAAATAAATTTAAGTTCTATTTGGCTTAAAAATATAACTATTTTCAAAAGGTTATGGTGGGTGGATTCAGATTCCTACATACATTTAGATATATCAAGGTTGGTTTAAAATGTATGTAATAGTCATATAAATTTTGATTTTATATCACAAATTTTCTAAAACTATAAATAATTTGATTTGAGACATTTATTTTCCTTAACTGTCATTTAAGACATAATTTTAAATGAGGACTGACTTTGTGAAGCACTTTTAAAAAGTACTGGCAGCAGAGATAAACCCATGCACATATGGTCACTTTATCTTTGATAAAGGAGGCAAGAATATACAATGGAGAAAAGACAGCCCTTCAATAAATGGTGCTGAGAAAACTGGACAGCTACATGTAAAAGAATGAAATTAGAACACTTCCTAACACCATACACAAAAATAAACTCAAAATGGATTAAAGACCTAAACGTAAGGCCAGACACTATCAAACTCTTAGAGGAAAACATAGGAAGAACCCTCTTGGACATAAATCACAGCAAGATCCTTTTGACCCACTTCCTAGAGAAATGGAGATAAAAACAAAAATAAACAAATGGGACCTAATGAAACTTAAAAGCTTTTGCACAGCAAAGGAAACCATAAACAAGACGGAAAGACAACCATCAGAATGGGAGAAAATATTTGCAAATGAAGCAACTGACAAAGGATTAATCTCCCAAATATACAAGCAGCTCATGCAGTTCAATATCACAAAAACAAACAACCCAATCCAAAAATGGGCAGAAGACCTAAATAGACATTTCTCCAAAGAAGATATACAGATTGCCGACAAATACATGAAACAATACTCAACATCACTAATCATTAGAGAAATGCAAATCAAAACTACAATGAGGTATCACCTCACACCAGTTAGAATGGCCATCATCAAAAAATCTCCAAACAATAAATGCTGGAGAGGGTGTGGAGAAAAGGGAACCCTCTTGCACTATTGGTGGGAATGTAAATTGATATAGCCACTATGGAGAACAGTATGGAGGTTCCTTAAAAAACTAAAAATAGAACTACCATACGACCCAGCAATCCCACTACTGGACATATGCCCTGAGAAAACCATAATTCAAAAAGAGACGTGTACCACAATGTTCATTGCAGCACTATTTACAATAGCCAGGATATGGAAGCAACCTAAGTGTCCATCGACAGATGAATGGATATAGAAGATGTGGCACATATATACAATGGAATATTACTCAGCCATAAAAATAAACAAAATTGAGTTATTTGTAGTTAGGTGGGTAGACCTAGAGTCTGTCATATAGAGTGAAGTAAGTCAGAAAGAGAAAAACAAATACTGTATGCTAACACATATATATGGAATCTAGAAAAAAATATGGTTCTGATGAACCTAGGGAGGGGCCGGACAGGAATAAAGACGCAGATGAAGAGAATGGACTTGAGGACATGGGGAGGGGGAAGGGTAAGCTGGGACGAAGTGAGAGAGTAGTATGAACATATATACACTACCAAATGCAAAATAGATAGCTACTGGGAAGCTGCCACATAGCATGGGGAGATCAGTTCGGTGCTTTGTGACCACTAGACGGGTGGGATAAGGAGTGTGGGAGGGAGACGCAAGAGAGAGGGGATATGGGGATATATTTACATGTATAGCTGATTCACTTTGTTATACAGCAGAAACTAACACAGCACTGTAAACAATTATACTCCAATAAAGATGTTTAAAAAAAAGTACTGGCAAGTACTTTGAAAAGAATATATAGAGTACTTATTACTTTACTAAGTGACTATATTGAAAGTGAAAAGCATGATAGAGTTTTTTTATTGAATTTGGATATAGATAAAAAATGTAAGACTTATGTTCACACATTTTGAGAGCCTCTATCTTTAAATAAATGTATTTTAATTACATAAGGTTGGCAAAATTGATTTATTATGAATATTACTTAGTAATAGCAGAAAATTGGTTTTTATTAATAACAATGCAGTTGAGATTATGGATAACATTTTTCAATGAAAGATCTTTATAAAAAAATATTTTCCATTTTTGTGAGTTTGGTCTTGTGGAAAAAAAAAATATATGGAGTTTAACAAATGATGTTGTATAATTCCCAAAATATTAAGCCACAAATTCACTCTCATTGGAGAGAAGGAATCTGTTACAATAGCTTAACATGGAAAACATTTTTAAAAGTGATTTGAAAAAGACAAACTTCTTTGCCACAGCAGAGAAGTCAGTAGAGACATCATTTGTTTAGTTGAATGTTCTCATTAACTTTTTAAGTGCAGTGTTATAAACGATTAGAAAACTGACAGATTGTAGATCCTCAACCATTTTTCTTCAACCATATGACAACAGAAGTATAAATGAAATAAAGAAAAAAGTCATGCATGAAAACCACAAAATCTCCTATGCAGTTTAAATAGCATTTAGTTATAACTGTTTAAAGTGACCAGCTGATACCGTATTAATTGAAATGTATGTTAAAATCAATAAATTGCCTTTAACATATAAGGGAGGAAAGAATTTTTCTCTACTCTTAGATTTTGTGACTAGGTCTCAGAATTCAACTGACAAAAGACAGATTAACAACAGAGAGGCACACATGTTTCATTAGATGTTACCTAAATAACCTGTATGCCTAAAGCCTGGTTGGAGTGCTTTTTGTAATTTTTGCAAAGTGAGGTAAGTTAAGGCAGACAGCTAGGTATTTAAGGGATTTTCTGGGGAAACTGGAGGAGTTAAAGGAATTTGCTGAAGAGGTTAGGCTGGATTTGGGGGAAGGGGACTTGAGGCAGGGGTCCAGATGTCCAAATGATCTTCTGGAAAATCAGGGACAGGGAGTTGGGGGTAGAAGAGAATATAGGTTGATGGAGAAGGGGAATTTAGAGTAGATGTAGATTCTATCCTTTTTCTAAGTCTGATTTCTGTTTTGTGTTTGAAATGGAGTATAAATTAATAAATAAAATATATATATCTAATTTGGCTAGAACTAGAACTGAAATTCTGTCAATTCTTTTTAATAGGATGTCATTGTTTAACTGATTTTTTTAAAAAATCCTCAGATTATTTTGATGTCATACAGTTAAGCATATTAAAATTATTTATATATATACACAAATTATTGTGTATGTGCATGTGTATGTGCATGCATGCCCATGTGTGCACATGTGCATTTCAGTGTATGATAGAGAATAGTATGGATATACAGTTAAAATCAAACAATTGAAAATTATACCTATTTATTTGACTAAAATTAACTTTAAAAAGCTCATTGGGTGCACAAATTCAAAAGAGGCAAATATACAGGTATCATACATATTTCTACCTATATTAGTCCATCACTACAAAATCAGATTACACTTTTTATATAAAGGAATTTCAAGAGTCACTACCACCATCTTCCATGTGTCTCCTGGTTATTTCTGAAACTTCTTCAGATTATGGATTCATGATTCTCCTCCAATCTCTCCTTTGTTGCCTGCTTCTTCCTTGTGAATGACTCTCAGAGGATCAGTACTTGACTGAGTACAGCTGTCTTCAGCTGATGATCCCCACTCAATAACACCAATCTTTTCTCAAATGTAAAATACTACTCATTACTTGGCTATTTCTCCCAAAACATAGAACAAGTATACATTGTTGTATACTAAATTGTCATGTTGTAACTAAATTGTCATGAAATTTAGTTATGAGCACATATCAAAATTTTATTCCAAAATTGCTGCAAGGGAAGAGGCCAAATCCAGGCTAATACAAAAGTTGCTAAATTGGTAGAGACACTTATGATAAAAAAAGAGTAACTAGATTAGAATGACTGATAAAAGACCATCAGACTTCATTGAAAGTAAGTTGACAATAAGCTGGGTGAATGGAGAACTAACTTCTCGGAAGTTCTTAATATTACTTAGGTCTAGTATATAGACAAAAAATTAATCAGTTTATCTAAGAAAGAAGTGGAAAATTTTATTTGAGCCAAATTGAGGATTATAACCTGGGAATAGATCCCCAGAAAGCTCTGAGAACTGTTCCACCAATTAAAAGTCAAAGCACAGTTAGATAAGTTTTTTCAGACAGAGAGCTGTACATTAAATCACATATTATGACAGTTTACACAATCCAGATCTGCAAGTACAAAGTGGTGGGTCATTGGAACACTTATAAGATCAAGAAGCAATGTTATCTTTTAAGGAGCTGCTAGGAGAATGTTGCTCTTTACGGTTGAGCAGGTATTTCTACTGATGAGGTTTGGTCGATGCATAATGCAGATACACAATGCACAGTAGAGGGGAGAAAGGAAGCCAAAAGGCAGAGAAGAATTTTTATGTTTACATTTTTCTTGTTTTGCCATAAAATATAAATTTTATTTCACAATTGTTAAATTTTAACAGCCATCTTCAGGAGACAAGAAGTATGGATGCTGCAAAGCCCTGGTTCATGGAGTTTGCTGATTTCAGTGATGTGAACACTCCCACCATGGCCAATTTTAAGCTACTAACATAAAGTCACTAAGCATGGAATTGAGAAGAGGTGCTGATAATCAGATCTCTGGTATCAGCTAATGCCACCAAAATAGTCTCTCAATAAATTACTTAAGCATTTTATTACAAAGGTTAACTTTTTCACTGAGAGAAGTTATGAGTTACAACACACAAAGCAGTTTTAATCAGGGCCAAATTTGTGACAATATTTCCTTAACAAACCTAATTTCCTATTACACAACTGAGACCATGCTATAATGTTAATAAGATGAGATGGTAAAACTGATGGGAAGAAAAAGTTTTTCCTCTAATAACTTATGTCCAAAATGGTCAGGGACCTGTGAATTAACTCACAATAGACAGATCAGCAGAAAAAAGACAAGCTTTATTTATATGTGCACATGTATACACACTGGAGTACTCATTGACAAGTAATTCACTAAATAGCCAAAGATAAAGTCTTATATACCAAATTTAACAATGTGGGGGTGGGGAGAGTCAGTGGGGGGTTATGGAAGGTTCTACTGGGCTTTTTGATGGTAATTGGAATGAACAGTCTATCTCCATGGCAGTTGAATTCACAGGAAACTCCCTCAGAGGTGGGTTATAAGCAGCTCTATTTTTGGAGGCTCTGATATACTCAGATGAGGGAAGTTTAGATAAGATTTCTTTCTGCATTTCCTTTAGCTCAAATGTATTCACTTTAAAATAATCTTCATACCAACTCTGGGGGTCCAAGTGAGTCCCAACATTTCCCCCATCTGACAATTCCCTAGAAGTTTCATAAAAATAAATCAGGTTGATTGCTGTGGAAAGATTTGGGTTAGAAATTGTGAGTTGAGATCTGCAAAGGGAGAAAAGAGCATAGATTAGAATGAGAAAACAAAAAGAAGAATAAAGAGTAATATTTGAAGTAGACTGTAAAACCAGTTTTGGGTCCAGAGGGCAACCAGCGAAGAAGATTTCAAGATGTTGGGCTTTAAGCATCTTTAGTGAGGATGTTTGTAATAGTGTCACAGTCATGGTTATTTTCTGGACAGTACATGGAAGATGCAAATCTACCAGTGAACTTTCTGAGTTGCCCAAAGTTTTGTGATGATAAATCCTTTGAAGTTTATATTAAGTCATCCAGTTTCAACCTGCAAGGCTTTAGGAAAAGGGCAGTTTAATTCTCAGTAATACTAAGTCAGGAGATTGGGAGAAAAAATAGGAAATGTTAACTACTGAAAAAATGTGCAAAATAGTTGGATCCAAGTTACAAAGAGGTAAAAATGCCTTAAAAACAGTGAAGAGAACTAGAATTTGATAACCCGCAAGAGTGGGTTATAGTTTTCCATTGAAGCATAAAATTCTCTCTATAGCTGCCCTTGTTTTTGATCAAAGATAATCAAAAAAGATTATTTTTGTTTGCAAGATAAGGCTAGTTTTTAGATTTGGCCTGATAATTTACATAAGTGTAGCAAGAATGGTAACTAACCACATAGGTCTTTTTAAGTTTGCTTTGCTGAGATTCCTAAGGAAACTCAGATTAGAGTTTTAAAAACCTCTTCAAGGTTAGGAAGCCAAGCCAAGAACTTATCATTAGACTTCACATGCAGCACCTATAGATTTTGGTGAATTCCTTTCTTCTCGAGGTCCCCCAAATATCCTATTTCCTGGGCCTGCCAGGAAGTAACCTTCTTTTCTCTCCTGTGATGCTGGGAACTCTTTAAGCCAGGTACCATGCTGTTTTTTCCAAGAGGGCTTTGGAGTAAGCATTGGCTCCTTAAAGTCAACATTAATTCCTTAAAATTGTGTGGTTATATCTGATTCTATGCACATTGTTCTCAAATATGACAAATTAGTCAAAACCTTGGTAATATAACCAAAATTTCCAGTTATGTTCTGTTACAATGAGAACAGATTCTTATTCAACTTATGCAAGTCACTATATTGTCATGAAAATAGAACTATTTGATAAAAGTTTCTAAATTCTGGAAAAATCAGGAAGGAAGGAAAAGACATATGTTTCATTTCTTTAAAAAAATTATAATTTAATAAATTGTTATAAGTTTTAGATATCTTAAAAGAGAAAAGGGGTCTTTATATCCAGAAAGTAGAACATTAAAGAACCATCAATGTTCCCAACAAAAGCCATAAAAATCATAATTATCCCTTGTCAGTTTACTCAGATCCATGTAATTAATTCCAGTCTTGCTGGTTTTGGGTTAGCAGTTATATGAACCCATCAACTTCTCAACTAGACTTCTTAAATCTTTACTTAGTCCAGTGGTATAATCTTAAAGTTATTTAAGCAATGTTATCAGAAACCTGTATCTCAGACTACCTGTCATAGACTTTTCCATGTGTCTCAGAGACAGCTTTCTTTGTTGAAGAAGCATTCTGGTTAGTATTTGAATGCAAGAGCTATCAGGAAGGGATCTGAGTAAAATAATAACTATCTGTGAATGACGAAAGGCTTAAAATGGCCATGAATGAAGATGTAATCAGAATTCACTATAACACATACACACACACAAAAATGTGGTTCTTGCTGTGTCATACAACATTTAAAATGTTAATTAGCATTATGTCTGATAACATTATACTAGGACATATCATGCACAACAAGGACATTGACAAATTCCTAGGAACTTCATATAATTTTTGAAACATTAATGTTTCATTCATACAACTATAACCTGGGGAAAGTTGTGTCTCTTCTTATTTGAGAGTGCTTCCCATGCAATATATCAAATAATTCTAATTAGTTTAACATTGCTCTTGTTACAAGGTGAGAAAACAAATCTTTTGAGATTTTTCAGGGATGCTCTGGGAAGGTCAGTTCAAGGTCAAGTTTTCATTCAGAATTTTGTATTGGAAAGTTGTCAAAAATTTCAAAAGATTTGAACACTTGATTAAATAAGATCACACGTCATTGGGAAACAATACCTAGTTATCCATTTAACCACAGTGACAACTATTTCAAAAGTAAATATAAGAGGTTATATGATGTAAAAAAATTCCTGGGGGACCTTCAACATGGTGGAGGAGTAAGACATGGAGATCACCTTCCTCCCCACAAATACATCAAAAATACACCTACATGTGGAACAACACCTACAGAACACCTACTGAATGCTGGCAGAGGCTTCAGACTTCCCAAAAGAAGCCTGAGGGCAACCTACACTCAGAGGTGGGGCAAAAATCAAAGCTGAACCCCAAGAACTGTGCAAACAAAGAAGAGAAAGGGAAATTTCTCCATGCAGCCTCAGGAGAAGGGAATTAAATCCCCACAATCAACTTGACATACTCTGCATCTGTGGAATACCTGAATAGACAATGGAACAACCCAAAATTGAGGTGGTGGATTTTGAGAGCAACTGTAGACTTGGGGTTTGCTGTCTATGACTGACTTGCTTCTGATCTTTATGTTTATCTTAGTATAGATTTTAGCGCTTGTTATCATTGGTGGATTTGTTTATGGTTTGGTTGCTCTATTCTTTATATTTTTATTATAACTTTTTTATTTTATTATTTTAATTTATTTTTAAAATTTTATTCATTTTTCTTATTTTTTTCTTTCTTTTTTCTTCCTTTTCTTCTGAGGCAGGTGGCTGACAGGGTCTTGCTGCTCCGGCCTGCTGTCAGGCCTGAGCCTCTGAGGTGGGACATCCAAGTTCAGAACATTGGGCCACTAGGGACCTCCCAGCCCCACGTAATATCAATTGATGAGAGCTCTCCCAGATATCTCCATCTCAACGTTAAAACCAAGCTCCACCCAATGACCAGCAAGCTCCAGTGCTGGAAGATTCATGCCAAACAACTAGCAAGACAGGAACACAACCCCACCCATTTAGGCAGAGAGGCTGCCTAAAATAATACTAAGTTCACAGACACCCCAAAATATACCAACAGAAGAAGCCCTGCACACCAGAAAGACAAGGTCCAGTCCCACTCACCAAAACCAGGCACCAGTCCCCTCCACTAGGAAGCCTACACAAGCCACTGAACCAACCTTACACACTGGGGGCAGACACAAAAAACAACGGGAACTATGAACATGAAGACAGCGAAAAGGAGACCCCAAACACAGTAAGTAAAGCAAAATGAGAAGACAGAGAAATATGCAGCAGAAGAAGAAGCAAAGTAAAAACTCACCAGACCAAACAAATAAAGAGGAAATATGCAGTCTACATGAAAAAGAATTCAGAGTAATGATAGTGAAGATGATCCAAATTCATGGAAATAGAATGCAGAAAATACAAGAAACATTTAACAAGGACCTAGAAGAACTGAAGATCAAACAAACAATGATGAAGAACACAGTAAAAGAAATTAAAAATTCTCTAGAAGGAATCAATAGCAGAATACTGAGGCAGAAGAACGGATAAGTGACCTGGAAGATAAAATAGTGGAAATACAGCTGCAGAGCAGAATAAAGAAAAAATAATGAAAAGAATTGAGGACAGTCTCAGAGACCTCTGGGACAACATTAAACACAACAAAATTCGAATTATAAGGGTCCCAGAGGAAGACGAAAGAGAGTCTGAGAAAATATTTGAAGAGAATATAGTTGAAAAATTCCATAACATGGGAAAAGAAAGAGTCAATCAAGTCGAGGAAGCGCAGAGAATCCCAGACAAGATAATTCTAAGGAGAAACACGCCAAGACATATATTAATCAAACAATCAAAAATTAAATAAAAAGAAAAAATATTAAAAGCAGCAAGGGAAAAGCAACAAATACCATACAAGGGAATCCACATACGGTTAAGAGCTAATCTTTCAACAGAAACTCTGCAGCCTGAAGTGAGTGGCGGGACATATTTAAAGTGGTGAAAGGGAACAATTTACAACCAATATTACTCTACCCAGCAAGGATTTCATTCAGATTTGACAGAGAAATTAAAACCTTTACAGACAAGCAAACGTTAAGAGAATTCAGCACAACCAAACCAGCTTTATAACAAATGCTAAAGGAACTTCTCTAGGCAGGAAACACAAGAGGAGGAAAAGACCTACAAAAAAACCCCAAAACAATTAAGTAATTGGTAATAGGAACACACATATCGATAATTACCTTAAATGTAAATGGATTAAATGCTCCCACCAAAAGACATAGACTTGCTGAATGGATACAAAAACAAGACCCATATATATGTTGTCTACAAGAGACTCACTTCAGACTTAGGGACACATATAGACTGAAAGTGAGGGAAAGGAAAAAGATATTCCATGCAAATGGAAATCAAAAGAAAGCTGGAGTAGCAATTCTCATTATCAGACAAAATAGACTTTAAAATAAGACTATTACAAGAGACCAAGAAAGACACTACATAATGATAAAGGGATCAATCCAAGAAGAAAATAAAACAATTGTAAATATTTATGCACCCAACATAGGAGCACCTCAGTACATAAGGCAAATGCTAAAAGCCATAAAAGGGAAATCGACAGTAACACAATGATAGTAGGGAACTTTATCACCCCACATTCACCAATGGACAGATCAACCAAAATGAAAAGAAATAAGGAAACAAAATTTTAAATGACACATTAAACAAGATGGCCTTAATTGATATTTATAGGACATTCCATCCAAAAACAACAGAATACACTTTCTTCTCAAGTGCTCATGAAATATCCTCCAGGATAGGCCATATCTTGGGTCACAAATCAAACCACGGAAAATTTAAGAAAAATGAACTCGTATCAAGAATCTTTTCTGACCACAACGCTATGAGACTAGATATCAATTACAGGGAAAAAAAACTGTAAAAAATAAAACTCTTATAGGCTAAATAATACGCTACTAAATAAGCAAGAAGTCACTGAAAAAATCAAAAAGGAAATTAAAAAAACACCTAAAAACAAATGACCATGAAAACAGGATGACCCAAAACCTATGGGATGCAGCAAAAGCAGTTCTAAGAGGGAAGTTTATAGGAATACAACCCTACCTCAAAAACAAGAAAAATCTCAAATAAACAACCTAACCTTACACGTAAAGGGATTAGAGAAAGTCAAACAAAAAAAGTCCAAAATTAGCAGAAGGAAAGAAATCATAAAAATTAGATCAGAAATAAATGAAAAAGAATTGAAGGAAACAAGAGCAAAGATCAATAAAATTAAGAGCTATTTCTTTGAGAAGATAAACAAAATTGATAAACCATTAGCCAGACACATCAACAAAAAAAGGGAGAAGACTCAAATCAACAGAATTAAAGCAAAAGTAAAACTGACACTGTAGAAATACAAAGGATCATGAGAGATTACTACAAGCAACTACAAGCCAAAAAGTGGACAACCTCGAAGAAATGGACAAATTCTTAGAAAAGCACAACCTCCCGAGACTGAACTCGGAAGCAATAGAAAATATAAACAGACCAATCATAAGCACTGAAATTGAAACTGTGATTAAATATCTTCCAAGAAACAAAGCCCAGGACCACATGGCTTCAGAAGCGAATTCTATCAAACATCTACAGAAGAGCTAACACCTATCCTCAACATCTTTCAAGATATAGCAGAAGGAGGAACACTCCCAAACTCATTCTATGAGGACACCATCACCCTGACACTAAAACCAGAAAAAGATGCTCACAAAAAAAGAAAACTACAGACCAATATCACTGATGAACATAGATGCCAAAATCCTCAACAAAATACTAACAATCAGAATCCAACAGCACATTAAAAGTATCACACACCGTGGTCAAGTGGGGTTTAACCCAGGAATGCAAGGATTCTTTGATATATGCAAACAAACAATGTGATACACCATATTAACAAACCGAAGTAAAAAACCATGTGATAATCTCAAGAGATGCAGAAAAAGCTTTTGACAAAATTCAACACCAATTTATGATAAAAACTCTCCAGAAAGTAGGCATAGAGTGAACTTACCTCAAAATAATAAAGGCCATATATGACAAACCCACAAAAAAGATCATTCTCAATGGTGAAAAACTGAAACCATTTCCTCTAAAATGAGGAACAAGACAAGGATGCCCACTCTAACCACTATTATTCAACATAGTGTTGGAAGTTTTAGCCACAGCAATTAGAGAAGAAAAAGAAATAAAAGAAATCCAAATCAAAAAGAAGTAAAGCTGTCACTGTTTGCAGATGACATGATACTATACATAGAGTATCCTATAGATGCTACCAGAAAACTACTAGTGCTAATCAATGATTTTGTTAAGTAGCAGAACACACAATTAATGCACAGAAATCTCTTGCATTCCTATACACTATTGATGAAAAATCTGAAAGAGAAATTAAGGAAACACTCTCATTTACCATTGCAACAAAAGGAATAAAATAACTAGGAACAAACCGATCTAAGGTGACAAAAGACCTGTATGCAGAAAACTATAAGACACTGATGAAATAAATTAAAGATGATATAGACAGATGGAGAGATATACCATGTTCTTGGATTGGAAGAATCAACAATGTGAAAATGACTATAATACCCAAAGCAATATCCAATATCCCTATCAAACTACCAATGGCATTTTTCACAGAACTAGAAGAAAAATTTCCAATATTCATGGAAACCCAAAAGACCCTAAATAGCCAAAGCAATCTTGAGAAAGGAAATTGGAGCTGGGGGAATCAGGCTCCCTGACTTCAGACTATACTACAAAGCTACACTAATCAAGATAGTATGGTACTGGCACAAAAACAGAAATATAGATCAATGGAATGGGGTAGAAAGCCCAGAGATAAACCCACACACATATGGTCACCTTATCTTTGATAAAAGAAGCAAGAATATACAATGGAGAAAAGGCAGCCTCTGCAATAAGTGGTGCTGCGAAAACTGGACAGCTACATGTAAAAGAATGAAGTTAGAACACTAACTAACACCATACACAAAAATAAACTCAAAATGGATTAAAGACCTAAATGTAAGGCCAGGCACTATAAAACTCTTAGAGGAAAACATAAGAAGAACACTCTTGGACATAAATCACAGCAAGATCCTTTTTGACCCACCTCCTACAGAAATGGAAATAAAAACAAAAATAAACCAATGGGACCTAATTAAACTTAAAAGCTTTTGCACAGCAAAGGAAACCATAAACAAGACCAAAAGACAACCCTCAGAATGGGAGAAAATATTTGCAAATGAAGCAACTGACAAAGGATTAATCTCCAAAATTTACCAGCAGCTCATGCAGCTCAAAATCAAGAAAACAAACAACCCAATCTAAAAATGCACAGAAGATCTAAATAGACATTTTTCCAAAGAAGATAAACAGATTGCCAACAAACACATGAAAAGATGCTCAACATCACTAACCATTAGAGAAATGCAAATTAAAGCTTCAATGAGTTATCACCTCACATTAGTCACAGTGGCTATCATCAAAAAATCTACAAGCAATAAATTCTGGAGAGGGTGTGGAGAAAAGGGAACCCTCTTGCACTATTAGTGGGAACATAAATTGATACAGCCACTATGGAGAACAGTATGGAGGGTCCTTAAAAAACTAAAAATAGATCTACCATATGACTCAGCAATCCCACTACTGGGCATATACCCTGAGAAAACCATAATTCAAAAAGTAACATCTATCACAATGTTCATGGCAACACTGTTTACAATAGCCAGGACACAGAAACAACCTAAATGTCCATCGATGGATGAATGGATAAAGAGGATGTAGCACAAATATATACAATGGAATATTACTCAGCCATAAAGAGAAATGAAATTGAGTTATTTGTAATGAGGTGGGTGGACCTAGAGTCTGTCATACAGAGTGAAGTAAGTCAGAAAGAGAAAAACAAGTACCATATGCTAACACATATATATGGAATGTAAAAAAAAAAAAAAATTCTGATGAACCTAGGGACAGGACAGGAATAAAGATGCCAAGGTAGAGAATGGACTTGTGGACACAGAGAGGGGGAAGTGTAAGCTGGGGCGAAGTGAGAGAGTAGCACTAACTTATATACAGTACCAAATGTAGAATAGATATCTAGTGGGAAACAGCTGCATAGCACAGGGAGATCAGGTCAGTGCTTTGTGACCACCTAGATTGTTGGGATATGGAGTGTGGGAGGGAGATGCAAGAGGGAGATATATGGGGATAAATGTATACGTATAGCTGATTCACTTTGTTCTATAGCAGAAACTAACACAACATTGTAAAGCAATTTACTCCAATTAAGATGTTAAAAAAATATATTCCTTTCTTTTTTTTGCTGCTGCTTTTGTTTTTAAGTGGGAAGACTTTGTTCTTTTAAATAATCAAAGGCATCATAAAGCACAGGAAATTATTCTGATAAGATACAGAATTTTTTTTTTCCCCAAATGGTTTACTTATAAGGTAAAGAAAGCCTTTAAATTTTTCTTATTAAGAGGAGACTAATAATCTAATAAAACTTTGTTAATTTAACAAGAAAGAAAACCAAACTCTAGTTTTGCAACAGTACACTCGAGTTAATTAAAAAAAAACCTTATAAATAAATTCATTCATAGCTAGCTTCACCATATGATATAAAATTTTTTCCCAGAAACATTCTACAATTTTCTATATCCTTTCAGGTTTTGTTCTTTCTAGGTAAATAGAAATATATAGAGAGATAGAGAGATAGGGATATAAAGATAGATAGATATAGATATAGATATATATACAAATATATAGATATCTTTTTAACACCAAGCCATTTTACTTTAAGAAAAATTACTCTTTTTTCCCCTTGACAAAAACATATCTTTCATACTTCATAACTTGTATACTTTTCCTTGTCAAAAATATATTTTACTTGTCTTTCATACTTTGCATACAGAGTTGTTTCCCTTCACTCTTTGCTTTTTTTTTATTGAAATATAGTTGATTTACAATGTTGTGTTAATTCATGCTGTACAGCAAAGTGATTCAGTTTTACATATATAAACATTTGCTACCAAGTCCAAGCTTGCTCTGCTCACTGCATGACAGGCCAATAAATTGGAGACGAGGTGTTGAGACAAAGAATATGACTTTATTCGGAAAGCCAGCAGACCAAGAAAATGGCAGACTAAAGTCTCAAAGTAACCATCTTATGAGGGTTCAGATGCCAGTTTCTTCTATAGCACAGAGAGGGGGAGGAGATGAGGAAGTAAAGTAAAAAGGCCATAAGTTTTACAAATATCACCTGGAATGGCCAGCCTTGGGGAGGGTATGTGTTAATTTCTTCTTTCTTGCAGCCATCCACAGGTGGACAGGGTCCAGATGTTTCCCTGAACAAAGGCACTTTGGTTTAACATTCAGGCAGAGGAGCAGGGTTCCCCGAGACTGGCCATTATGTATAGACAGTATCCTTTTAGTGAACAAAAGCAGCAGAAAGCAAAGGTTAAAGTAAAAGAAACAGATCCAACATGTAGTCAGATTTGGCTCTTCCCTGTTAATTCTGTTTTTTATATTCTTTTCCATTATTGTTTTTCATAGGTTATTGAATATAATTCTCTGTGGTATACAGTAGGACCTTGTTGTTTATCCATTATATATATAAAAGCTTACATCTTCTAGCCACAACCTCCCACTCCATCCTTCCCCCAATCCCCTCCTCCTTGGCAACCACCAGTCTGTTTTCTATGTCTGTGATTCTGTTTCTGTTTCATAGATAGGTTCATTTGTGTCATATTTTAGATTGCACATATAAGTGATATCATATGGTATTTGTCTTTCTCTTTCTGACTTACTTCACTTAGTATGGTAATATCTAATTGCACCCCTGTTGCTGCAAATGGCATTATTTCATTCTTTTTTATGGCTGAGTAGTATCCCGTTTTATATATGTACCATATCTATATCCATTCATCTGTCGATGGACATTTAGGTTGATTCCATGTCTTGACTGTTGCAAATAGTGCTGCTATGAACATAGGGGTGTATGCATCTTTTTGAATTATAATTGTGTCTGGATATATGCCCAAGAGTGAGATTGCTGGATCATGTGGTAGTTCTATTTTTAGTTTTATGAGGAACCTCCATACTACTGAACCTTCATACAAACCCACAGGCTGTATAATGCTCAATGGCGAAAAGTTGAAAGCCTTCCCTCTAAAATCTGGAACAAGACAAGGATGCCCACTCTCACCTCTTCTATTCAAATTAGTATTGGAATTCCTACCCACAGCAATTGGACAAGAAAAAGAAACAAAAGGTATCAAATTGACAGAGGTAAAATTGTCATTATATGCAGGTGATATGATACTATATACAGAAAACCCTAACGACTCCACACAAAAACTACTAGTACTGATAAATGAATTCAGCAAGGTAGCAGGATACAAGATTAACATTCAGAAATTGGTTGCATTTCTTTAAAGCAACAATGAAATGTCAGAAAGAGAATGTAAAAAAACAGTACGTTTTAAAATCACACCCCCCCCCAAAATAAAATACTTAGAAATAAACCTGACCAAAGAGTTGCAAGACTTATATGCTGAGAACTATAAAACATTAATAAAGGAAATTGAAGATGATTCAAAGAAATGGAAAGATTCCCATGGTCTTGGATTGGAAGAATTAATATTGTTAAAATGGCCATACTACCTGAAGCAATCTACAGATTTAATGTGATCTTAATCAATTTACCCATGGCATTTTTCACAGAACTAAAACAAATAATACTAAAATTCATATGGAACCATAAAAGATCCAGAATTGCCGAAGAAATCCTGAAGAAAAAGAACAAAGCAGGAGGCATAACCCTCCAAGACTTCAGACAATACTACAAAGCTACAGTAATCAAAACAGCGTGGCATTGGCACAAAACAGACATATGGATCAATGGAACAGAATAGAGAGCCCAGAAATAAACCCACACACCTACAGTCAATTAATCTTTGACAAAAGAGGCAAGATTATACAATGGGAAAAAGACAGTCTCTTCAGCAAGTGGTGTTGGGAAAGTTGGACAGCCACATGTAAATTAACGAAGTTTAGAACATACCCTCTCACCATACAGAAATGTAAACTCAAAATGCCTTAAAGACTTAAACATAAGACATAACACCATAAAACTCCTGGAAGAGATCCTAGGCAAGACATTCTCTAACATAAATCGTACCAATGCTTTCTTAGGTGAGTCTCCCAAGGCAATAGAAATAAAAACAAGAATTAAAAAATGGGACCTAATCAAACTTACAAGCTCTTGCACAGCAAAGGAAACCATAAACAAAACAAAAAGACAACCTACAGAATGGGAGAATATATTTGCAAATGATGCAATCAACAAGGGCTTAATTTCCAAAATATACAAACGGCTCATACAACCCAACAACAAAGAAACAAACAACCCAATTGGAAAATGGGCAGAAGATCTAAATAGACATTTCTCCAAAGAAGAAATACAGATGGCCAATAGGCATATGAAAAGATGCTCAACATCGCTAAGTATTAGAGGAATGCAAATCAAAACTACAATGAGGTACCACTTCACACTGGTCAGAATGGCCATCATTAAAAATTCTACAAATGACAAATTCTGGATACACTGTGAAGAAAAGGAAACCCTCTTACACATTACATTGGTGGGAATGTAAGTTGGTGCAACCACTGTGGAAAACAGTATGGAGGTTCCTTCACTCTTATTATTTCTAGTAGTTTTATTTACATATATTGTTTATACTTTTAAATCCTTAGTGAAAGCAGCTCTTTTGTCCCTTTCCTGTTTTCCAATTTCTGTCCTCCTCTAACCTTGAAATAACCTAATTATAGGAATGAGATCATCAGGCAATTTAACCTAACAACTGACTTATGCTCTCCTGAATGCACACCATGCCTTGCCTAACATTCTGGTTCTCTTCCCAGATAAAAAAAGTGATAATGAAGAATTATTGGTTAAAGAATGACTAGCTCTCTATCCCCAACTGTGCCATTAGCAGTCCTGTAGGCAGATCATGTGGGCAAGATAACATCTGAAGAGAGAGTCAGCTAGTCTGCAAGCAATGGAGAATAATGCAGAACCCAACCTCCTGCCTTGATGATTCACTGAGATTCTTCCCTCCCTCTTTTTCCCTTTAAAAATTGTCATGACTGAGCAGAATCTTCAGAGTTGGTCTTGGGACATAAGTCCACCCTCTCCCTATATTGCTAGCTTTTCTGATTATAGAATCTTTCCTTTCTACTTACAATTGCCTCCTGAGTGTTGGCTTTTGAGCGGCAAGCAGGAAAACCTGAGTTCAGTAACATTAGTAATCTTAATTTTCCAGAGGAAACTAGGATGTATAGAATTGTGAGCTCTGTCATAAACCAGTATTCTGTAGTAGATGAATAAATTTACAAATATATCATTGCACAATTTCTAGAGGTATATGCTTCCTCATAGCACAGTTTGTCTATGTGGCAAAAGGAATATGTTTATTAGGAGACAGAAATATTTTTAGTCTCTAAAAACTAGAAGCCCAAACTATATAAACTTAAACTTGCTTTTAATAATTAATGTTTCAGTATTTTATCTTATTTATAAATGAGCTAGATATTCAATGAAAACCTGTCATTTAACTTAATTTAATACAAATTTAGGATTTATCTTAAATCTTTCCAAAAAAAATTTTAGATACTACTTCTCAGCTGACATATATAAATATGTAATTGAATTAAAGTTTGTCATAATAATGACTCAATTTGATTAAAATCATATCCATAAGTTTTATAATCTTAAACATTTAGTAGATATAATATTAGCTTATTTGCCTAGTATGCCCTAGTAGAATAGAAATGTATGTCTGTATTATATTTAATGGTGAAACTTTGAAGACATACTGGTTTTTATTAAACTAACAATATTAAACTAATTTTATGTACCAAAGGTTTATCCAAAGCACATGAACTTGAAAAGCATTTGGGTCAGTTCCTGTATTTCTGAGAGCTTTAGGAAAAGTTATATGTTCATTTTTAAGTCAACTTAGAATAGTGTACTTTTAAGGGATTTTTTTTGTTTGTTTGTTTTGTTTTTTTAATTTTTATTTATTTATTTATGGCTGTGTTGAGTCTTCATTTCTGTGCAAGGGCTTTCTCTAGTTGCAGCAAGTGGGGGCCACTCTTCATCACGTTGCGCGGGCCTCTCATTATCGCGGCCTCTCTTGTTGCGGAGCACAGGCTCCAGACGCGCAGGCTCAGTAATTGTGGTTCACGGGCCTAGTTGCTCCGCGGCATGTGGGATCTTCCCAGACTAGGGCTCGAACCCGTGTCCTCTGCATTGGCAGGCAGATTCTCAACCACTGCGCCACCAGGGAAGCCCCTTTTAAGGGATTTTATAAATTAACCATCAAAATCACCCATAGGTAAAAAAATATCATTTACACACACACACACACACACACACACACACATATAAACATACAAGACATGCAAACACAGATCTAATGGTTTTCATTTTATGATTTTAGCCATGAGTGAAGTATGAATACAGTAATCCTTGAGAAGATAGTTTGGGTGGTAGAAGAGTTGTATCTCAAAGGGGGAAGAGAAAGCATGCAGGCTTTTTGAAGTAACTGCTGTAAGAGGGAGTTGAGGAGTATATATTTCTATTAGGATTGGGCTGGGACAAACAGCAAGTTCTCCTGGCAGCATTGAACTTAGTCAAACGGGCATTTTAGGGGACATTTAAACACAAACATTATTTCTGTTGAGAGTCTGCAGTTTTTGTTATTGAGAAGAGGGCATAGGAGCCTGACCGAAGAGCCTGAGGCCTAGGGCAATTACTATTTAAGTTTTTTTTTTTTTTTAAGTGTATGACAGTCCCTTTTCCAATGTCCTGACTTTCCACACTATCTGCAATCATCTTGAGATAAAAAGGGAGGCTTTGGAATTGGTAAGAAAGATGGGTGAGCCTTGTGTTATTCGTAGCTCCACATTTCTGATTTTGCAAAGGTTTGATTTGTAAGGCAAGGGTAGTTGCTTTTAATTCTTTAAAGAATTGGGTGGCAGCCTCATTAGTAACATTAAGAGGCTGACCCACTCATCCAACTACATTTTATTGAATTTTTTTTCTTTATGTTGTAGAGATTTCCAACCAAGGTGGAAATCAAAAGATTCCTATTTTCTGGGGATTCTGGATTTAAAGCAGTGTGAATTCGAAATGTTTGTATAAATTGTTCAACAAAGACTTTGGAATGTATTTGTTCCTTCTGAGTACATAGTTTCACTTTTAGCCCAATTAACCTTCAGAGGAAAGCTTTCTACAATAGCTCCTATCAGGCCCTGAATATGGCCTTAAACCGGGCCATTTTATAATCATTTGCAGAAGGGCCTGGGAGAGGGTCTGGCCATTTGCATCTTGGTGAGGAGAATGTTCTCCAGGGGGTTTTGTTGCATGACTACTATATAATCATGGGTGGGAGGGTTTATGGTGGGTTTGAATTTTAACTTTTGCTCTAAATCTGACTTCTCCTCTTTAATTTTGTTAAAGGAGTCTTTCAGGTTAGCCATGAAAGTTTTGGTGTCCTTCTTTCAGTTTGATTCTTCCATAGGTACCAATAGGACATTTGTTCAGGGTGAGATCTCTCTAAAAATCGTTTTAGATATAAATACTTTTCTAAATCAAAAGATATATCATCTTGCCACTGATGACTTAGGATCTCTAAAGTTATACCTCTTCTAAATGTGACTCAAATCAATTAATTACTTAATCATGATGCAAAAAAGCATCTCCCTAAAGGGTGCAGCCCAGAAGATGCAGCCTCCATAATTCAAAGACACTTCCAAAGATAGTCAAAGAGAAGAAAACAAAGATCCTTGTTGTCATAGGTGGTAAGAATGGTATTTGTGAACACTTGTGTCTCTGGTCTCACACAAAAGTGAGATTCCTCAAATCACGGGCCCACCACTCCATGACATGAGGCAGGTGATACTGAGATGAAGATGTGACTTTTCAGCACTAGCAAGGCAAGGAGAAAAAAGATTACAAGGATTTTTATGGGCTGTGACCCTTAATTTAGACTTACACAAACCCCCTGAGATCTGGCAACAATTGGTAAGATGTCAGCTGCAAATGTTGTGCCCAGTCTACCCACATTTCTGCCTAGCCAACTACAAATTCTCAGACCCCCAACCTCACGTTTGGCCACCGCTGAGTGCAGGCCCAACAGTCTCTGTCCTCAGCAGGTAGAAAATCAGAGAGAGAATACTTTCACTGGATCCAAACCAAGCTCTCGGGGAAGAAAACAAGAAAGACAGGGCACAATAGCTATCTCTGGGAGGGCAAACATCTAAAACAAGAATACACAAACCAAGACTCACAATACCCAAAAAGCTAGTCCTACAAGTGTTTTCTCCCGCTAATTTAAATATTTTAAAAAAAGTACAATGAGGGTATCTTACCAACCTCACTCAACTGGACTTCAAGTAGAGATCTGGGAGCCTGACTGGTAAGGAAGTTTCCCTTTGCCAGCTTATTCATAGGTACCAAAATCTCAGTTTCAGCCTCTGGTGGGAGCAGGGAGTCCCAATCAACCCTCCTTGTCACCAAAATTGTTGGAAGAAAAAAGTTTTTCACTACCAGTGTAAGTCTGGGTTGTTGGGGACCTGTGGATAATTGACAATAGATAGCTTTACAGGAGAAAAGACAAGGTCTATCTACACATGCATATGCATACATGGGGACTACTCTGTGATAAGTAACTCATTAAAATAGCCAGAGATAAAGGCTTATAAACTAAATTTAATAAAATGGGGTGTGGTGGTGTTAAGGCTTCAGAGGGACAGTATGGAAGGTTCTATCGGGATTATTTTTAATACTAATGGGAATGAGCAGTCCCTGTGGCAGCTGACTTCATGAAATCTCCTTCAGTGGGGGGTTAAGGCAACTATATTTTTGAGTCTCTGCTTTAGTCAGATAAGGGAAATTAAGACAAGATTTCATTCTTCATCTTCTTTAGCTCAAATGTTTTTACTTTAATAATCTTTATGCCAACTCTGGGCGTCCAAGTGGTTCCCCTCCAATAAATAATTTAAAAGAATATAACTACAACTACCACAATATATGACTATTTTAAAGCCTACAAACACAACCACAGATTTCTTTTTTGGCATAGGAAGAAGAAATCAGAACCCTGTCCCCTAACTGAAAATGCTCTTAGAATCTTCTTGTTTAAGAAGCAAATGCTTCTACCTATTCATATATAGAGAGAAGATCCTTTTTTCTTCTATACCAAGGTCTTTCTTATTTTCTTATTAACCTCTTAAATTGACTGGTTAAGAGTAGAAAAATACATTTCTTTCCAAGATATTTCCAAGATATTCCAGCTTCAGGCTTAGTAAACCATACCTGGCTCCACAGTCCTGACAAAAGTTGCAATAGTACACAGTACTTGTAGCTAGCAACACAATACAAGTTGTACTGTAGCAAACTCAATCCAGTGTCTGTTTAGAACTCCTCCAGTTCCAGGTGAAGAGAAGATTTGCACATAATTCTCATCATTGTTCGATCTAGGTTGCTTTCTGATCTCATACTTTGGTGAACATATCTTCCAAAAATAAAACATAAATATTAGGCATAGGGTAATCTATATAGGTATCTAAATAAGGTATTCTTATTGGGAGAGGGAAGATTTAGATAAATCTAAAGTGGGATATTTTTCTAACAGTTCTTTTAATTTACAATATAAAATGCAACAGGACATCTAATTATGATTCAAATGTATTTGGGCTACTTCTTCTTAGGACTTATTCAAGAAAAATTATGACTTATCTTACACGCGACTAACAGACAAATTTAAATACTTTTTTTCCAAAATAAAGGAGTAGTTTGACCCTAAAGATGATTTTAAGTCTTTACCCTAAGGGAGGAAAAAAAAAACCAAGAATGAAACTTTCAAAATGTTGTTCTGTTGCTTTAAATAAAGGACAAAAACAATGTGGAAGTTCTAGTCCAGGCATTCCATGATATCTAAATAGCATAAACTTTAAAAATTCAATATTACACCAGTTTTCTGGATATTGTTAGTGAAGGAATGTAGGTTACAAGTTACGTAGATGTAGCTTAACTCTAAAAGTTAGAATGTGAGCCAGCCATAATATAATTGATTTGTCCAAGTACCTTGGAAAAATGTGTCTAAAGGTTCTATAGACTAATGGTGAAATTGACATCAAGGATCAGTAGGTGCAATAGTATGCAATTTTCTCTCCATTTTTTCCAAATTATTCCCCCAAATTAAGGTATCTAATTTATACTCCTTTATCCTTTTCCCCCCATAACTCTTTAGGGAACAGTCAGGCACATCCTTACTGCTCTTTGTTGAATAGCATATGATCTTTTATTTTTCCTAATACTACTCCTTTAAACATTTATACTGCCCATATTTTATTTGTTTTTTATACATCTTTATTGGAGTATAATTGCTTCACAATGTTGTGTTAGTTTCTGTCACACGACAAAGTGAATCAGCTATGTGCACACACATATCCCCATATCCCCTCCCTCTTGAGCCTCCCTCCCACACTCCGTATCCCACCCCTCTACATGGTCACAAAGCACGGAGCTGATCTCCTAGTGCTATGAAGCAGCTTTCCACCAGCCATCCATTTTACATTCGGTAATGTATGTATGTCAATGTTACTCTCTCACTACCCTTCCCCACTGTGTCCTCAAGCCCATTCTCAACGTCTGCATCTTTATTCCTGGCATACCACTAGGTTCATCAGTACCATTTTTCTAGATTCTATATATATGCTTTAGCATACGTTATTTGTTTTTCTCTTTCTGACTTACTTCACTCTGTATGACAGACACTAGGTCCATCCACCTCACTGCAAATAACGTAATTTCTTTCCTTTTTATGGCTGAGTAGTATTCTATTGTATATATATGCCACATCTTATACTGCCCTTATTTTAAGAATTGGGGATCAGGTGATCAAAAATCTATGTTTCATCATTTTATAGACATCACTTCTATCTTCTTACTTTTTCTCTCTGATAAAGTAAAAAAAAAAAAAAAAAGAAGAAGGAAAGTGGCAAATAGAAACACAACTTTTGTGATATATAAGTACTTTTGGTATATATGTTAATGAGATACTTGAAAGTCAGTGTGTAAAATGAGATGAAGTAGAAGTGAGAGAAATGTGCAGTGGAATATCACAGAGTTCACTTAGGTCAATTTTCTTTAATTTTTTAAATTTATGGTCGATGTGATGGAATAAAACAATGGTTCAAAACAAGCTTGCATAAGATATTAATATTGGAGGCATCCTAAGGAAAAACCAATGAATAAAGGAAAAGAATACTGTAACAATCTGTAGGTTGCAAAGTAAGACAGAAACTAATTAAAAAAAATTCATCTCAAAAGGTAAATCTAATCTATGAGAGAAAATTAAAAACTCAGATATGCATTTCAGGCACTTAAGCACTTTTATTTGGAGTAAACAAAAACAAAGCAGGTGTTGCAGTTCCAGCAGACATTAATCAATCTTTAACTAATAGATTCAATATAAAAACATTTTACTCTTGCTCTTTTGTACTCACCACACCATCTTCTAGAAGAAGAGGTCAGACATGTTGAAATAGGAGAGGAAGAGGCCAAGTCTCCTATTCTTAATCCAGACAGTTATTATTATTTAGAATCTTGTAATTTAACTACTTGCCAGTTTTGGAAAAGACTAAATGAAACTCTTAGGGTATAGTGAAGGGAAGGTGTGGTAATATAGATAGTATTTATTCAAAGGAATCAAAAATATTTCAACTCTATCATACATAGGGAAAACAATATTCAATAAATTAATAAAGGCTTCCTTTTTATTACATTTAAGATTTACTCTCTTAGCAACTTTCAAATATGCAATACAGTATTATTAACTATAGTCACCATGTTGTACATCACACCACCATGACATTTATTTTATAACTGGAAGATCTTACCTTTTGACAGCCTTCACCCATTTTGCCCATCTCCCACCTCTGGTGACCACCAATCTGTTCTCTGTTTCTATAACCTTGGTTTTTGTTGATTTTTGCTTTTGTTGTTTTTCCTTTTGGTGTCATGTCCAAGAAATTCATTGCCAAGATCAATATCAAGGAGTTTCTTTCTTAAGTTTTCTTTTAGGAGTTTTATGGTATCAGGATTTATGCTTAAGTTTTTGATCGCTTTTAAGTTAATTTTTCTGTGTGATGTGATATAGGCATCCAATTTTATTGTTTTGCATGTGTTTCTCTGGTTTTCCCTGTACCATTTGTTGAAGAGACTATCCTTTCCCCGTTGAGTATTCTTGGCACCCTTATTGAATATTTGCTGATTGTATATGCTGAGATTTAATTCTGGGCTCTCTATTCTGTTTCATTAATATATGTGTCTGTTTTGTGCCAGTATTATACTGTTTCAATTACTGTAGCTTAGTAATATAGTTTGAAATCAAGGAGCATGATGCCTTTGGCTTTGTTCATTTTCAAGATTGCTTTGTCTATTTGGCATCTCTGTGGTTCCATAGAAACTTTAGGATTTCCCTATTTCTATAAAAATTGCTATGTAAATTTTGATAGGGATTGCATTGAATCAGTAGATGGCTTTCAGTAATATGGATATTTGAACAATATTAATTCTTTCAATCCATAAGCATGGAATATCTTTCCATTTATTTGTTTCTTTTTCAAATCCTTTCAGCAGTGTCTTATAGTTTTCAGTGCAGAGGTCTTCACATTCTTGGTTAAATTTATTCCTGGGGATTTTATTAATGTTGATGAAATTGTAAATGGAATTTTAAAAATCTCTTTCTGATAGTTTCTTATTAGTGTATAGAAATGCAACAGATTTTTGCGTGTTTTTGTATTCTGCCATATTTAATAAATTAGTAAAATGCTTTATTTTAAATAAATATCCATAATGTTTGAACTCACTATTTTAAAAACAATAATGAAAAATGCACTGGCTGAAAGAAATAATTTTTAATTTCTACATTCATATTTCTGTGATTGATTTAACAATGTGCCAGTATATTTTAAAATGTGGTCAATTCAATAAAAAGATTTTAATTGATTCTGATGTTTACTGTTAAATAAACAGTTTGTTCTTGAACTTTTTTGAATTATAGCTCTCACTTATAATTTACTCATAATTTATTTGAAATTCCACAATCTCTTTCTCTTTCTCTTTCTATACTAATGATGAAAAATCTGAAAGAGAAATTAAGGAAACACTCCCATTTACCATTGCAACAAAAAGAATAAAATACCTAGGAATAAACCTACCCAGAGAGACAAAAGAACTGCATGCAGAAAACTATAAGACATTGATGAAAGAAAATAAAGATGATACTAACAGATGGAGAGATATACCATGTTCTTGGATTGGAAGAATCAATATTGTGAAAATGACTATACTACCCAAAGCAATCTACAGATTCAATGCAATCCCTATCAAATTACCAATGGCATTTTTTACAGAACTAGAACAAATCATCTTAAAATTTGTATGGAGACATGAAAGACCCCGAATAGCCAAAGCAGTCTTGAGGGAAAAAAAACGGAGCTGGAGGAATCAGACTCCCTGACTTCAGACTATACTACAAAGCTACAGTAATCAAGACAATATGGTACTGGCACAAAAACAGAAATATAGATCAATGGAACAAGATAGAAAGCCCAGAGATAAACCCACGCACCTATGGTCAACTAATCTATGACAAAGGAGGCAAGGATATACAATGGAGAAAAGACAGTCTCTTCAATAAGTGGTGCTGGGAAAACTGGATAGCTACATGTAAAAGAATGAAATTAGAACACTCCCTAACACCATACACAAAAATAAACTCAAAATGGATTCAAGACCTAAATGTAAGATCAGACACTATAAAACTCGTAGAGGAAAACTTAGGAAGAACACTCTTTGACATAAATCACAGCAAGATCTTTTTTGATCCACCTCCTATAGTAATGGAAATAAAAACAAAAGTAAAGAAATGGGACCTAATGAAACTTCAAAGCTTTTGCACAGCAAAGGAAACCATAAACAACACGAAAAGACAACCCTCAAAAAGGGAGAAAATATTTGCAAATGAATCAGTGAACAAAGGATTAATCTCCAAAATATATAAACAGCTCATGCAGCTCAATATTAAAAAAACAAACAACCCAATCCAAAAATGGGCAGAAGACCTAAATAGACATTTCTCCAAAGAAGACATACAGATGGCCAAGAAGCACACGAAAAGCTACTCAACATCACTAATTATTAGGGAAATGCAAATCAAAATTTCAATGAGGTATCACTTCACACCAGTTAGAATGGGTATCATCAGAAAATCTACAAACAAATGCTGGAGAGGGTGTGGAGAAAAGGGAACACTCTTGCCCTATTGGTGGGAATGTAAATTGATACAGCCACTATGGAGAACAGTATGGAGGTTCCTTAAAAAACTAAAAATAGAATTACCATATGACCCAGCAATCCCACTACTGGGCATATACCCAGAGAAAACCATAATTCAAAAAGACACATGCACCCCAATGTTCATTGCAGCACTATTTACAGTAGCCAGGACATGGAATCAACGTAAGTATCCATCAACAGATGAATGGATAAAGAAGATGTGACACATATATACAATGGAATATTACTCAGCCATAAAAAGGAACGAAATTGAGTTATTTGTAGTGAGGTGGATGGACCTAGAGTCTGTCATACAGAGTGAAGTAAGTCAGAAAGAGAAAAACAAATACCGTATGCTAACAAATATATATGGAATCTAAGAAAAAAATAAAAGGTAATGACGAACCTAGGGGCAAGATGGGAATAAAGACACAGACCTACTAGAGAATGGACTTAAGGATATAGGGAGGGGGAAGGGTAAGCTGGAACAAAGTGAGAGAGTGGCATGGACATATGTACACTACAAAATATAAAATAGCTAGTGGAAGCATAACCCAGGGAGATCAGCTCGGTGCTTTGTTACCACCTAGAGTGGTGGGATAGGGAGGGAGGGAGACGCAAGAGGGAAGACATATGGGGATATATGTATATGTATAACTGATTCACTTTGTTATAAAGCAGAAACTAACACATCATTGTAAAGCAATTATACTCCAATAATGATGTTAAAACAGAAATTTTTCACTAAAAGGCCAAATGTGGTAAATATTTCAGTCCTTGAGAGCTATATTGTCTCTGTGGCAGCTGCTCAACACTGACTTTATAGTGCAGAAGTAGCTGTAGAAAATATAAACAAACAAATGGAAATGGATATGTTCAAATAAAATTTTATTTACAAAAGCACAGACCATGAGACCATGGGCTACATCTCGCTCATGGGTCCACATGCTGGGCCCTGCTATAGGAAATAGTCACTCCTGAGCTTATGAGCAATTCTGATGTTTCACTTGCCACCTCATTTTCTTATGTTTTTTGTAAACAGAGTATAATTCAAGCCCTCCCACAGAAAACAGACCCCAGTCAACTGCCCCAGTTGAGTTCTCAATCAGCAGTCAGCTTCAACATGGCACCTATGTGAGTGAACCACCTTGAAGTAAATCCTCTAGACCTAGTCAAGCCACCCTCAATGATGCCAATATGAGACAAACTATCCCCTTCAAGCTATACCAAAGTATCACATTAATTAGCAAAATAAATGATTATTGTTGTTTTAAACCAATTTGGAGTTTGTTTGTTTGTTTTTTTTCCTCAACAATTGATAAACCAGAACTTAAAGTGGAAATCAGGTGTTTTCATAACAAATTCTAAAACATGTGTCATTAGTTTTGAGACCAGATGCTGGGAGGGAACAAGAAAGAACTTTAACACACTCTTAGTAAAAACAGGAAAAACTTCAAGGAGACTGTTGATAAAAGCATAAAGAATATGATTATTATTATTATTATAAAATTGTTATTCAATGTTAGTTAAAAGACAACCCCTATTATTTACTGGCAGAAAATTTGGCAGCAATGTTGCTTGTGTTTACATGGAATTCTAAAGTATCCCTAATGAATTGGCCATGTTGGCTAAAAAAAAAATTCAGGCAGAATGTGGGAAGTGTTAACTGGTTTCTCTTAGCTGGGAGTAACGTATGGATAGAAACATATAAGGTAAAAAAAAGAACAATTCTATTTTTAAGTAAAGTTTAGAAACAATATAAATGAGCCAGCTTTAAAAACAAACCATATCTCATTCCCATTCACTTTAGAAAGCAAAAAGGACTCTCAAAGTCAGAAGGACTGACAGGCTAGAACACTGTATTTGACACTTCTAAATAAATACAGAAGAAAACTTATCCCTAACTGAGTTCAGTGTCCTGAAGTGAAACTCACCCTGAATAGGAGATAGTTGAGATTTCTGGTTGAATTATTTATGTCTGACAGTAGTGCTGTCAAGTGTGACAGGGGGTGATAACAAATGTTGTTTCTGTAACCAAAGACTTTGGACTCTCTTCAAGCTTGGGTTGTAACATAGAAATTACCAGCCAGGAGAGGAAGAAACAACTTATTTGGGATAATATATCAGATGATTTAAAATGTTTACACACTTCAGTATTCTGTGTATTGCATCTTGGATTGGTTTCCTTTTTTTAAAAAATAAATGTCCTAAAGTTACATATGCTTGTCTAAAAATATAGGAAACCAAGCAAACACCTGGGAAATGATTATTATTGTTGTTGCTATTGTTATTATAGCAATTACTATAAGATACATTTCTTTTTTTATTAAAGTATAGTTGATTTACAATATTATATTAGTTTCAGGTGTACAACATAGTGATTCAGTATTTTTCCAGATTATACTCCATTATAAGTTATTATAAGATAATGGCTATAATTCTCTATGCTATACAATATATCCTTGTTGCTTATCTATTTTATACATAGTAGTTTGTAACTGTTAAACCCATACCCCTAATTTTTCCCTTCCCTCCCTTTGATTACCACAAATTTGTTTCCTATATCTGTGAGTCTGTTTTTGTTTTGCATATACATTCATTTGTATTCTTTTTTAGATTCCACATATAAGTGATGTCATACAGTATTTGTCTTTCTCTGTCTGACATATTTCACTAAGCATAATATTCTCCAGGTCCATCCACATTGCTGCAAATGGCAAAATTTAATTCTTTTTTATGGCTGAGTAATATTCCATTGTATATATATATATACCACATCTTCTTTATCCATTCGTTTGTCGATGGGCACTTGGTTTGCTTCCATGTCTTGGTTATTGCAAATAGTGCTGCTATGAACATTGGAGTGCATATATCTTTTTGAATTAGTGTTTTCATTTTTTCTTGATATATTCCCAGAAGTGGAATTGCTGGATCATATGGTAGTTCTATTTTTTTGTTTTTTGAGGAAACTCCATACTGTTTTCCACAGTGGTTGCACCAATTTACATTCCCACCAACAGTGTACAAGGGTTTTCTTTTCTCCATCTTCTCTCCAACTTTATTATTTGTAGACATTTTGGTGATAGCCATCCTGACATGTGTGAGGTGATATCTCATTGTTCTTTTGATTTGCATTTTCCTAATAATTAGTGATGTTGAACATCTTTTCATGTGTCTGTTAGCCATTTGTATGTCTTCTATAGAAAAATGTCTAAACAGTTCTTCTGCCCTTTTTTTTTTTTTTGATTTGGTTGTTGTTGTTGTTTTTATATTGAGGTGTATTAGTTGTTTATACATTTTTGATATTAACCCCTTGTTGGTCACATAATTTGCAAATATTTTCTCCCATTCCATAGGTTGTCTTTTCATTTTGTCAATGGTTTTCTTTGCTGTGCAAAAGGTACTCTCCCAATATTATACACACATGAACTTATTTAATCATGGCCACAGTCCTCTATAAGAAGTGATTATTGAAAAGGTAGAATAATTGATGTCTTAGAATAGCCCAAATAGACGTGTAAAACAGTGTGAACTGAATGATCCTAGAATGTGAAAATTAATATGCCATGATAAAACAAAGTAATATAGTAATTCATAACAATTGTAAGAAAAAGATAAAAATGTAAAGCATGCTATAAATATTGTACTCTTGAGGGCACTTGTTTCACGGCAGATAAAGTACTGTGTGATCTCTGATAAGCATGAAGATAGGCAGATATGTGATGCCTAGAAAAAAATATAGGCTAACAGAGATTTATTTAAAATTTATATGGCTATATCAGAAAAACTTTTCAAAGTTTCTGATTGTCTTTCTTTTCTGATCATTTATAGCTAAAACAGTTATAATTAGATAACTAACTTCACAAAAAGCCAAAATGTATACTTTCTCGTTTTCTAGTTCAATTAGTTTCCATTTTTCAGTCTTCCTCTCTACTGTCCAAATATTGAAGACTCTTTTAAGTGTTTCTATAAATTATCTAAGTATAAATTATATTATAACAGACTATTTTTTTAGCCTTAAAGAAATTTTTTATACTTACAGGAGGATAACATGGAGAAACACCACAAAGAATGCTCAACACAATGGACACTGAAGAAAATTGGTCAAACATAAGATTTAGGTACATCTCAAAAGGGAAAAATAAAAGAGATATTGCTTTCACTCCATCATTGATTCATCTTACTCCTTTCAATACAAAATATTTTCTTATATGAATAAAGTGAGCACATATAACATCAAACACACACATATAACTCTTCCCTAAAAGATTTTTTCAGCATTTGGCAACAATTATTTGAGACAAATGATATGAAAGCTGTAAGCTATTTTGAATATAATTAGACATATAATAGTAAAGTGAGATTCACTTGTAAATAACACTGTAAAATAATGAGTCTACACAAATATTAAAGTATGTTAAAATTATTTTACACACATGCTAACATTGTAGACATAAGTTTTAATGTTTATTGTGGAAATCAAAACATGTTCTTAATAAATTTGACATACACTAATTTCTAAGAAGCTAAATGTCATCTGAAAGGATAATTTTGAAATGGGAACAAATGTGAAATCAGAAACCTTGATGAATTATATTTAATATAGTGCTATTAAATTATAAGTCAAAGTCTTGTCAGGAAAGAATCATTATTTTCAAAATTACATTAAAACTCAAAAAAAGACAGTTGAAAATAAATATTAGAATGTATTTAGTTTAGAAATAAAAGTAACATTCAAATGCTTGAATATTGAAGGTTAATTGTCTATTGTTTACTGTCACAAAATAATATGCTGTGGAGTTGGGATTTCCAGAATGGTGGATTAGGGAGCTCTGAAAATCCACTCCTCCATAAAGCAGTGAAAACACTGGCTAAAATTGTCAAAATCAGCTTGTATTGAATTCTGTAAATTAGCCAAAAGTTTGCAACTATCGAGAATCATTTATTCAAGAAAAATGAGTGAATCTTGTAATAAACAACAAGCTTTCTTGCAATGTAACTTTTCTATTCTCCTGTCCTTTTCCCCAGTTCTACAGCAGCCTGGAACACCAGCAGCCTTGTTACTACAGTAGCTGGGGAAACAGCAGACTAACAGTCAGCTGAGGGGGCAGAACAGGTTTGGAGCTCATCAGAAAGCTTCATCCTCAAAGAATTGTCGCTATTTAATTTGTTTGCAAGCTTCCTGAAAAAGTCTCATTCACAGAGATCATTGTATTTAACCTAACCCCGAGCTCACTCTGATTATTTTCATCAGAAAATAATCAGTGGCACTTTAATTTTCAGCTGTCTAAGGTGGTGATGTCATTTGAAGAGTCTGGCCAAAAATTTTAAAAAGATCTAAAGAATGATATGTCCATAGGGAACTTTAAATTGCTCTCATGCAACCAGGAAGTGACTGTTAAGGTAGAGCTGTAAACTAACTTGAGCATTAAAGGTGTGCTCCAACACATATACAGAGCCCCTTGGCAAAAGGTGGGAGATGTATTAGTTCATGCCATTTCAGCAAATCTCTGCCTAATCATTAGCTGACCACTAAGCTAACTGAACAAAGATTTCAGTGGCCATACCTAATACATCATACAGACTTTACAGAAATAGTCCAGGAAAGTGACTATACAACTGACTCTTGAAAGTGTCAGGGGCACTGACCCTCCATGTAGCTGGAAATCTACATATAACTTATGGTTGGCCCTCCATATGTGTGGTTCTTCCACATGTGCAGTCCCTCTGTTTCTGTGGTTCTACATCTGTGGATCATGTAGTACTGTAGTATTTACTATGGAAAAAAAATTGTGTATAAGTGAAACTATGCAGTTCAAACCCATGTTGTTCAAGAGTCAACAGTACAAACAGAAACAACAACAAACCCTAGAGATGAGGAGAATCTGATTTCCAGATTTGTCACATTTTATTATATAAAATGCTGAGTTTTCAAAAACAAAAATTACAAGAGACACAGGGAAACAGGGAAGTATGGCTCATACTCAAGACCAAAAAGCAAAAAAAAAAGTAAATAAGAACTGTCTTTTAGGAAATCTATATGCTGGACTTACTAGACAAAGACTTTAAATCTTCTGTTATAAATATGTTGGAAATACTAAAGGAAACCATGTCTAAAGAATTAAAAGATGCTCAAGGTTATTAATCATTAAAGAATTATAAAACAAAACAACAATGAGATATCACTTCACAACGAGTAGGGACTCTATAATAAAAAGACAGAAAATAAGAAGTGTTAGTGAGGATGTGGAGGAATTGGAACCTTCATACATTGCTGGTGGAAATGTAAGATGTTGCAGCTATTTTAGAAAACAGTTTGGTGGTTTCTAAAAGTGTTAAACATGGGATTCTCATGTGATCAGATAATTATACTTCTAGTCATGTACTAAAAAGAAATAAAAACTTAGTCCACACAAAAACTTGTACATGAATGTTCAGAGCAGCATTATTTCTAATAGCCAAAAAATAGAAACAACCTAAATGTCCATCAACTGATAAATGGATAAGCAAAATATGGTACATCCATACAGTGGAATATTGTTCAACCATGAAGAAGAATGAAATACTAATGCATGAGGCAAGATGAATGAACGTTGAAGACATCATGCTAAGTAAAATAAGTCAATTACAAACTGCCATATAATGTATGTTTCCATTTATATTAAATGTTCAGAATAGGTAAATCCATAAAGACAGAAAGTTGATTAGTATTTTCCAGGGGATTGGGGAAGGAGGGAATGCAGAGTGACTGCTAATGAATATAAGCTTTCTTATTTATTTATTTAATTAATTAATTTATTATTTATTTATTTATTATTTTTTTAACATCTTTATTGGAGTATAATTGCTTTACAATGGTGTGTTAGTTTCTGCTGTATAACAAAGTGAATTGTCTTTTGCAGTGATGAAAATATTGGGAAATTAGTGGTGACAGTTGCTCACCTTTTTGAATATACTAAAAACTAAAAGTGACTTATATACATTAAAAGGGTGATTTTTATGATAAGCAAATTATATTTCAAAAAACTGTTAATAATAATAATAATATGACTTGTTTAAGAAATCTTCAATTGTAACTTAAACTTGATGGTTTCATCTATTTCTGCATCTACTTTACTTGGAAAATCTAGTGCCATTTGTGTGGTTGAGTGTGAGGGAAATGACAAAGGGAGGAAGAATTGTTGAAAACAGTTGGTGGGGAAAAAAGCCAAGTGAGTGACAACATAAATTTTAGCAAATAATTAGGGAGGAATATTAAAACTATTTCACATTTTAATGTATATAAGCCATACAAAATGTACTAATTTTTTCATAGACATTCTGTAAGCAGAGCACAAATGATCTTATAATGTCAGGTCTTTAGAATGAAACATATTATTCAAATATTTAACAAGTTTTATAGATTTCAAAAATTTATTTTTCATTATAAAGGAGCAAGAGAATGAAGGGACTTATAAAATCTTTTCAGGGATATATTAGAGTCACCAAATGACATTTGTTTATTTCTGAACAATTTTCACACCTGCTTCAATTTTATTGCCAATTCCAACTATGAAGACAACCGATACAGAAAAAAAATATTTATAAATATATGACAACATGTGCTACTTGCTCTCTATGGCTATCTTTCAATATGCTGCATATATATATATATATGTATATATATATATATATATATGCAGATTATTTGATTGTTTTAGTTGACAAACCCACAGGAATAGTTAAACTGTGAGATCATTGGGAGAATTTAGATAGCACGGTTTGTTTTCTTTTATTGTCTATGTGAAGTTCTTATTAAAAAAATAAAAAGTCAAGAGTCATTGTGATGTTGTAGAAAAGAATAACCTTTGGTATCAGACAATCCTGGGTTCAAATCTTAATTAGCTCTGCCATTCATAAGCTGTGTCACTTTGGGAAAACTGATTAATATTTCTGAGATTTAGTTTCCTCATCTGTAAAATTTAGAGATTAATACATCATAATAATGCCATAGTAACCAAGATTTATTAAGTATTCACTATATTCCTGGTTCTTCATTGGATTCTTTACATATATATCCAGCTTGACATTCAAAATATTTATCAGAGGAGATGGGCAAAAATTAATCAAGGTTGGGTCTGACTGCAGTGCTATTTCAGGGTCCTGGGGGCTCTCTGCTCTAGCAGACATTGATCCATTTGATATTAAATTGTAGGGAAGTAGAGGGTAGAGGGACAAGGGGACATTTGTGTAAAGATGAGGGGGTTTAAAAGCAGCTATTCACAAACTGTTGTTTTTCTTTTTTTTTTCTCTTTCTTTCTTTTTTTTTTGTTTTTAAGTGTAAGCCAAATGAATATTAGCCCTAAATGTACTATATCATTTAATCCTCACAAAAACCATAGTCGGGAGCTATTATAAGAATTTTATATATAGGAAAACTAAAGTTCAGATAAATAATTTGTCACCCAGCCAGTAAATGTTTAAGCCAGGATTTAAATCAATGTGAGTTGTATTAGTCCTTAAATAAAGTTTTGGCTTTCAAAATAGTACAAGGTTTTAACATTCAGCTTACTATTTCAACTGCCACTCTATGATTTTCTAATTAAGCTTGCCAAATGAGATTTTTGAGGCAATATATTAAAGTGAATTATGATAGATTCTGTGTTCAAACAAATTGGATTAGAATCTTGGTTCACTACTACCACCTGTATAATTTTGGAATAGTTACTTACTACCTTTGATCCTCTATTTTCCCATCAGTAAAATGTAGATAATTAACATATCTACCTCATATAATTTTTAGACTTAAATAAGATATATACAAACTGTTTAGCATAGTGCTTGCAATTTAATTACAGTTCAATAACTGTGACTAACGTTATTATTAGGTATTCAATGCCTTTCTGTACTTGGAATCTTATCTTTACTGCATAGCCAAATAGACCTTTAAAACTTTTTAGTTTTGAAATTGACCCATTATAATAATTGATGATTGAATGAGACTGCATACACTCCATATGATCTAACTTACCTATACTCCATATAGTCAAGCACCATATCTAGTTTATTTCTGAATTTAAAAACATAGTGCAAGGCATGGTGTTTCAGATAATAAACCTGAATAACGAGTGAGTGAATGAAAAAATAATGAAATAATCAAACCCACTTGTTTGAGGATGCCACTTGCCAGCAGATAGCTCCAAAGACCTGTGAAAGTTCTTAAAATAGTGGAAAGTAAAATTTAAAATTTCTGTGAGTAGCTCTCAAGCTTTTTTAAAACTCATCTAAAACAAATCAAAACATACAAGAATACAAAGAATTAGTCACAGGTGCTTAAAAGCAATTATCTTCTTTTCTGTGATCCTTGTAGCTTACTGACTGCTTACAACTATTTTAAAAAAGAACAAACATTTACATTTGAAACTAAAATTCAGGCAGTTTTAATGTTTTCAAAATCAAATTGCATTTCAAATCAAATGCAAATGTATATTCAAAAATAGATTGCTTCTATTTGCTGTATTCTTACTCATAAATACTCAGCTTCTGGAGAGAGAATACTCTATGAGGCAGTGTGATATGGCTTCTTTAAGGAAAAACAAAACACTGACAATAGGGATCTGAAGAAAAATGGTTAGATTCTCCTCTCGATAGAAAGTATTTTATATTTACAACCGAGGAAATCTGGTTGTGGGAAGAACAAATGATTAAATAAATATATATGTGTATACACTCTATCACACACACACGTATATATATATGGCCTTTGTCAGTCTTAATACAATGATAAATAGCTGTAAAGACTATTAAAAATAATTGATAATAGTTACTTAATATTTTAAGTATATTTTATTTTTATGAGTCTCTGGTTTTTATTATTTTCTATTTTTCTTCTTCTATGATGTCATTAAGATGCTTTTTAAAATTGCCCTCCTGTGGATGGGGAACATGAAGTTTGCCACAGGTCACTACTCTTGTTCATATTTTCTAAATTGGAAATGTGATTTTTAACTTGAATTGCTTAAATTAGTATTTAATCTTCATGTCTTCTTTGATGACCCTTGGTCTATTGTTTTGAAGATGAAATCGATAATCCTGGTTTATATTTATTAACAATTACATAGGCTAGCTTTACATCCTATTTTCTAAACCACAAAATGAATTCTAGACACCTCAGTATGTTGGCTCAATCAAAATGACAAAAGAAACAATAAAATATAACTGTTTATACTTATGAAAAAGGAAAGGCACAATCTTTTAAGTTCTAACTGAAAAATTAAAAACATATTCTTTAGGAATATATAGATAGGTGGTAAAACTATAAAGAAGAATAAAAAAAATCATCCCTAAAATTAGGGTAACGGTGATGGAAAGATGGGATTGTGATTGGTGAGAGGCACAAGGTGGGCTAGTGAGGTGCTGGATTTATTCTACTTCTTCATCTGGGTGTCCATTTGAAATTAATCATAAAACTACACATAAATTATTTAATAAAAATTAATAAAATTTTCTGTGTGAGTTCTGTGTTTCATAATTCTTAAATTAAACAAGATCATACTAACAATGAGTCATCTAAAGAAGTGTTCTGACTCCAAACACTTTAGGAAAGTGCACTTTTAATACAATAATTATGTCTTATTTCAAAACTAGAATTTTGTTGGGATTGGGGGAATGTGGGAAAGGGAAGGAAATGCTCTCCTTGCAGTCAGTTTTAAATATTTTTTATAGAAAATTTTAAACATATACCTAAATAAATAGAATAGTCTAATGGAACCCTATAAATCCAGCACCCAGCTTCAAAATTTTTCTACTGATTACTAATCTTCTTTATTCATACACTACCCACTTCACTCCTTCCCACATTATTTTGTAGCAAATCCCTAATATCATAAATATTTCATTATGTACATTCAAAAAATTGACTCTTTTTATGTAACATACCCATAGTATTATTTTCACACCTTAAAAATAAAATCAATAATTCCTTCATATTTTCAAATATACAGTCAGTATAATTTTATACTGGAATATAAAATTTCCAGTTTTATATATATCTTTACATATATACACACACACACACACATATATATATATATATATATATATATATATATATATTCCAGGATAAACATATATATAGAACTGGAAATTTCATATTCAAGTATAAAATTATACTGACTGTATATTTATATGTCTTTTAACTCTCTTTTAAACATTAGGTCCACCTCTTTGCAGTTTATTTATAGAGACTGAGGTATTTGTACAAAGACACATTTTTTAAAAATTAGTTTTATTGATGTATAAAATTGACATAAAAAAATTAACCAATTTTAGGTGTGTAATTCAAATTCAAATTTGACAAATGTGCAGTCCTGTAGTCACTACCACAATAATGATAGAAATTTCCATCATCCTCCAAAAGTTCCCCTGTGCTCTTTTGTCATTACTCCCCTCCTCCTAATGCTGGCCCTTGGCATCCACTGATGTGACTTCCATCATTATAATTCTGCTCTTTCTAGGATTTCATACAAGTGGAATTTTACACTATGTAGGCTTTTATGTCTAGTTCCTTAGACTTAAATAATGCTTCTGAGATTTGTCCATGTTATTACATGTTTCGGTAGTCATTCATTTTTATTGTTGAGAAGTATTCCATTGCATATACCACAATAAAAATATACCACAAAAAATATACCACAAAAAAGCACCTTTTTAACAATAAAAGTTAGCTAAGCAAAAATAGTACTTTTTTGCTAATAGTTTGCTCTTTTCCATGTTGACACATCATGGTAACCACTAAGTTAAAGGAAATAAATGCCACAACCTGCTTCATAGAATTATATTGATATTATTTGTTTTCAGGAAGAAGAGTCTGCAATACTTCTCAATATGGTTTTTTAATTACAGCTATAACTAAGATGCACAGAAATAATGTTTCAAAGACATACTAAAGCACAACTTTAGGATATTCTTTATGATTGTAGAAATGTGGTAATAAGAATACAGTAATCAACTGGATAATTTCTTCTAAGCAAAAATATTGGAACAAGTAAATTGTGGAAAGAGATTAACAAACAGGGACAGGTTCTGCTCAAAATGGCTTAACTTTCACACCAATTATCATTCTGTATTATAAGTATAGGCAAATATAACCTTGTGAGCATAAGAAGCTGAATTTTTAAACAATTACTGATGCCCCCTTACAAAATGTAGATTAAAGGACTGTGATAGAATGGATTAATCCACTAAAAATTTCTTGGGATATTAAAGTTAAAAAAAAAATACATACAGAAGACCAAAGATTTGTCCTTCAGGTGAGTCATATTTAAAATACTGATTCAAACAAATATTTTTCTCTATATTCACTATAAAATTTAATAGTACATTTCTAACAGATATTTATGTTTTATATATAAAATTTTTATTATGTTCTTTCAATATATAACATTTATTTTTGTGGATTTTTGGGGTTTTTAAAAATTTTTTTACAAATTAAGACCTATTTTCAGATTATAGAAATGTTCTATGTTTAAGTTACTTTATGCAGCATTAAAGGAGGAGCCAATTAAAATAAACCTCAAATACAATCTTAACAAATCTTAACTTTATATAATTATCAGAGAAATTATTCAATAAGTGATCAAAGGAAGATTAATAAAAAATAGGAAATAATTCACCTATTTTCTGATTTCTTTGTTTACATTTCTAAACATAAAATTTATAAGCTTAAAAGAAGCACCCAAATTTTGAAGGCAAAAAAGCAACAGTGATTTAAAAGGAAGCATGGGGGAGGATGGAATGAACCCCTAGTGAATGCAGTGTAATATTACAGTTGTTTTCTTACTCTTTCATGAGCTGGTATTGAATGTCTTTCATTTCTTGGGGAAAGAAAGATAAAATAAAAATTATGTGGTTTTTTTCTCCAATACTGATAAAAACAAGTAACGCTGCTTATACCTTTACTTCTCTGTTTACTTTTCTGGTTGATTATAAAAATGGTTTGTTAAGGAAGGGGTATAATAGTGAGAAACTGTGAAGCCACAGCATATTGCCTAATTTTATAATAGGAGGAAGTTTATTCAGACTTTTATTATTGTTATTATCATTATTCCCACTTTTGGTCGGTCAGGAATTTGTGAACAGCTTAGCTGGTTTGGGGTCTCTCATGAGGTTGCAGGATGTTGGCTGGGGTTGCAGTGATCTGAAAGCTGGAATGCAGCAAAAGGATATTTCCAAGGTCCAAGGCAGCTCACTCCCATTGCTGGCAAGTTGGTGCTGGTTGTTGGCAGGAGGCCTTAGTTCTCCACATATGTGATTTCAGTGTCCTCAAGACACAGTGGCTGGTTTCCCCCAGAGCAAACAATCCAAGATTTAGTTTTGTCCTTTTACTTGTGAAACTGACAAAAACTCCACTTAGATTTACAGCTGTTACTACATGGCAATTAAAATATGACTAGTTTGAATGAAGTTTTCTATTTTTCATATTTCCTGAGTGAGGTTTTCCATTTTCAACCATATATTTGTAGCTATAATAGAATAGTCTCCCTCTTTTTAAGCGTCCCAATATTTAATGTGCACAAAGAGTATCATACATTTGATCCTACTTGTGAATGTCTAAGTTACTCATTTAGAGAAGAACTAATTTCTTTATGTTTTATATTCAACAGTTGTAATACTAACAAAGTATGTAGCTATTTCCTGATTACAATTTTTTGCTTTGATCCTCTGTTGTCTCTATATAGTCTTTCTTCCAAGCCTGTATATTTTTTCAAAGCTATCAGTGTCCCAACACTTAAATCCCTTATTTCAGCAAGAATGTCTCATTACATAGAGAACATAGATGTGATGGAAAATAGTAGAAATTCATTAAAAATATTAGCCTCCCATAAATAAGATGTCTTTATCAAATACATTCTTATGTTTACCATAATATTTCAGCACATTAAATATTAGTATTCCAGACTAAGGCTAATCTTTTCATTTTCTCCGAATCTGACCATCTCCCTCATTCTTATGAACCTGGCTCTATCAACTATCCATTTTCTGTTTTACATTTAAAACATCTTCCTCTCTACTGAAGTATTCAGCATCTTCCATCTGGAAAAAAAAATCAAACAAAAAAGAAAAAAATAACTTGTAGTGAATCCATCATCTATTCTATTACCTTAGATAGGTATAGCCAAGTTTTAAGACAAAAATAGACTACTTTTATAATCCTCTATATCCCTTCCTCTTGTTCTCTATCCAACTTTTTGCAATCTGTATTCCACACCCATCACTCTAATTTGTTATTTCAACCAATATTTATTGAGTGACTTCTATCTGCCAGGGAATGTTCTCTGTGCTGGGGATACATCAGAGGACAAAATAGAAATGATCCTTCCAGACTTTATAGAGTTTGCATTCTAGTTGCAGCTTGGGGGTGGGGGAAAGACAGATAAATAACTATAAATACATCAGTACATAAGTAAGTAAATAAATAATAAAGCACATTAGAGTATGATAAGTATTATGGAATTAAAAGTAGAGCAAGAGAATGGAGTTTGAGAAGGCCAAGGTGAGGGGCAGTTTGCAGTATGAAATGGGGTGATTAGGGTGGGCCTCACTGAAAAGATAAGACTTAAGCAGAGACTGAAGATTAGAGAGGGAGGCAAATGAATAACTGGGGAAAATAACTGTAGGCATAATGCAATAACTAGAGTATATCTTTATGGGAAGCATGTGCTTGCTGTGCTGAAAGAACAGTAATGAGACCATTAGCTGGAGCAAAGAGAACGAAAGGTGAAAAATCTAAAAGAATGTCAGAAAGATAATGGGGCACTTCATCATCGAGTCTTACGGGCTTTAATAAAGAATTTATTTTTTGCACTGAGTAAAATTGAGGGACGTTGGAGGGCTTTGTGCAGAGAAGTAACATAATTGGACTTCTGTTTTTTTGAAGGTACACTATGGCTGCTCTGTGGAGAGTAGTACTTTCGGAGAAAGGGAAGAAACAGGAGAACCTACTAGGAGACTATTGCAGTAATTTAGGTAAGAGACGAGGTAGTGATAAGTGGTTAGATTGTGGATATATTTTAAAAGTAAAGTCAAAAGCATCTCCTAACAAGTTGGATGTGGGGTCTGAGGGGAAAAAAATGTGTCAAACATGATTCTCAATTTTTCCCTTGAGCAACCTTAAGGATGGAATTGACATCAATTGACATGATAAAAGCTTCCTGTGGATCAGGTTTTAGGGGAAGATCAGAAATTGTTTTCAATATGTGGAGTTTATCACAGCGTTCTTTGGAGAAACAGAAGCAACTGAAAAGTTAACCCCTAGAATTTGCAACGAAGAGATCATTTTTGATCTTGACTAAAGCAGCTTTGACGGAGTGCTAAGGGCAAATGCCTAATCAGATTGGATTTAAGGCAGAGTAAGAGAAGAGAAATAAGAACAATAACTGATCTATTTTGATCACTTTTGCAAAACAATTTTCTATTTATTTTTCTTTTCAAAGAACTGGCTTTTGATTTTGTTGTCATAAAAATCTGTCTTCATTTTAAATTGATTACTTCCTTCTGCTTTCTTCCTTTGACTCCAAAGAGGTTTTTTAACTCTTTCAGTAAGGTGCTTACATTCCATTACAAAATAGATACACTTGAAGCTATAAATTTATCTCTAAGTACCACTTTAGCTATATCCCACAAGTTTGATATATTGCTCTTTCATTGACATCCATTTCTAGGTAGTTTATAATTTTCTGTGTAATTGCTGATTTAACGCACACTTTATTTTGGAATGTATTTTTAGCCCCCAATAATATGATGCATGTGAGTGTGTGTTTGTGCATGTTGGAACATTCAAATTTGTATTATGGGCAAAACATGTAATCTGTATTTTATTAAATCTTTCAAATTTGCTCTAATTTTTTAAGTGAAACTAGCTGGATATTGATTTTTACTTAACAATTATCTACCTTCAGACCTTCTAAGATATTTCTCACTTGTCTTCTGGGATCTATTTTGGATGATTAAAAATCTGCTTTTGGTATTATTTGTCCTTTGCATGTAGGCTGTCTTTCTGTGCAGAAGCTGTGAAAAATTTCTTTTTCTTTATCATTGAGGTTGCAGTTTCATGATGACTTTTCTAGGTATGAAATTTATTTATTTGTTTGTTTACTATTTTTATTTCTCTTGCTCCACACTCAGAGTGTTACCAGATTGGTCAACTAGACCTGCACCAGGGTCCTAGCCTAGACCCCTTGTCTCAGCCAGGGAGGTTCTTTTTCCAATCGAATTCACGCAGCCAATAACGAAACCAATGCTGAGACTGGAACAGTGCAAGCTTTATTCAATGGTCAAAGAATGAAGAAGTGGGAACATAGTTTGCAAATCGACTTCTCAACCCAATTCGGACAGAAACATCAAATATATAAGATGGACCAGGTAAAAGGGAGGGAATTGGAAACAGTGGGAGGAATATTTATGAGTTATCCAAGAATAGGGGTGTGGTTTGAACTCAAACTGATGAAAAACTCCTTTTCAGTCTTTGTGTGGGCTTTTCTGGTTGTTGTCATGGCAATTGTCAACTGTCATGGCACTGGTGGGTCTATCATTTAGCACGTTAATGTATTACATTGAGCATGTAATGAGGCTCAAGGTATACTGAAAGTCAAATCTTCAGCCATCTTGGGCCTAGTTGGTTCTAACTAGTTCTTGATTTTTGGTCTTTGCAGCTTCCTCTTGAAACTTAGATAAGAGTAATTGGTTTCCATTAGAGGGAGGGGCAGGGGTATGATTCTGGAGCAAAAGCCTTGGTAACAAGAGAGCTCTTTAAATTTAACGATTCATGAAGTTTCTTCTATTATAAAAATTACCAATTATTATCTCTTTGCCCATTGCTTCTTCAATGTTCCCTCTGTTGTCTTCTTCTGGAATTAATAGTAGATAAAACTCCTAATCACTCTGCCTTTGTCAACTTCTCTTTTTTAGTTTCATATATTTTTTCTCTTTTATTTATTTATTTATTTTAACGTTTTTATTGGAGGATAATTGCTTTACAATGGTGTGTTAGTTTCTACTTTATAACAAAGTGAATCAGTTATACATATACATATATAACCATATCTCTTCCCTCTTGTGTCACCATCCCTCCCAAACTCCCTATCCCACCCTTCTGGCTGGTCACAAAGCACCGAGCTGATCTCCCTGTGCTATGCAACTGCTTCTCACTAGCTACCTATTTTACATTTGGTAGTATATATGTCCATATATACACTACCACTCTCTCACTTTGTCCCAGCTTACCCTTCTCCCTCCCCATGTCCTCAAGTCCATTCTCTAGTAGGTCTGTGTCTTTATTCCCATCTTGCCCCTAGGTTCTTCATGACCATATTTTTTTTTTTTTAGATTCCATATATATGTGTTACCATATGGTATTTGTTTTTCTCTTTCTGACTTACTTCACTCTGTATGACAGACTCCAGGTCCATCTACCTCACTACAAATAACTCAATTTCATTTCTTTTTATGGCTGACTAATATTCCATTGCATATATGTGCCACATCTTCTTTATCCATTCATCTGTCGATGGACACTTAGGTTGCTTCCACGTCCTGGCTATTGTAAATAGTGCTGCAATGAACATTGTGGCACATGTCTCCTTTTGAATTATGGTTTTCTTTGAATTATGGTATGCTCAGTAGCGGGATTGCTCGGTTGTATGGTAGTTCTATTTTTAGTTTTTTAAGGAACCTCCATACTGTTCTCCATAGTGGCTGTATCAGTTTACATTCCCACCAACAGTGTAAGAGGGTCCCCTTTTCTCCACACCCTCTCCAGCATTTACTGTTTGTAGATTTTTGGATGATGGCGATTCTGACCAGTGTGAGGTGATATCTCATTGTAGTTTTGATTTGCATTTCTCTAATGATTAGTGATGTTGAACATTCTTTCATGTGTTTGTTGCAATCTGTATATCTTCTTTGGAGAAATGTCTATTTAGGTCTTTTGCACATTTTTGGATTGGGTTGTTTGTTTTTTTGATATTGAGCTGCATGAGCTGCTTGTAAATTTTGGAGATTAATCCTTGGTCAGTTTGCAAATATTTGCAAATATTTTCTCCCATTCTGAGGGTTGTCTCTTCGTCTAGTTTATGGTTTCCTTTGCTGTGCAAAACTTTCAAGTTTCATTAGGTCCCATTTGTTTATTTGTGTTTTGATTTCCATTTCTCTAGGAGGTGGGTCAAAAAGGATCTTGCTGTGATTTATGTCATAGAGTGTTCTGCCTATTTTTTCTGCTAAGGGTTTGATAGTGTCTGGCCTTACATTTAGGTCTTTAATCCATTTTGAGTTTACTTTTGTGTATGGTGTTAGGGAGTGTTCTAATTTCATTCTTTTACATGTAGCTTTCCAGTTTTCCCAGCACCACTTATTGAAGAGGCTGTCTTTTCTCCACTGTATATTCTTTCATCCTTTATCAAAGATAAGGTGACCATATGTGCATGGGTTTATCTCTGGGCTTTCTATCCTGTTCCATTGATCTATATTTCGGTTTATGTGTCAGTACCATACTGTCTTGATTACTTTAGCTTTGTAGTATAGTCTGAAGTCAGGGAGCCTGACTCCTCCAGCTCCGTTTTTCTTTCTCAAGATTGCTTTGGCTATTTGGGGTTTTTTGTGTTTCCATACAAGTTGCGAAAATTTTTGTACTAGTTCTGTGAAAAATGCCAGTAGTAGTTTGATAGGGATTGCACTGAATCTGCAGAGAGCTTTGGGTAATATAGTCATTTTCACAATGTTGATTCTTCCAATCCAAAAACATGGTATATCTCTCCATCTATTTGTATCATCTTTAATTTCTTTCATCAGTGTCTTATAATTTTCTGCATACAGGTCTTTTGTCTCCTTAGGTAGGTTTATTCCTAGATATTAAATTCTTTTTGTTGCAATGGTAAACAAGAGTGTTTTCTTAATTTCACTTTCAGATTTTTCATCATTAGTGTATAGGAATGCAAGAGATTTCTGTGTGCTAATTTTGTATCCTTCTACTTTACGAAATTCATTGATTAGCTCTAGTAGTTTTCTGGTAGCATCTTTAGGATTCTCTATGTAGAGTATCATGTCATCTGCAAACAGTGACAGCTTTACTTCTTCTTTTCCGATTTGGATTCCTTTTATTTCTTTCTCTTCTCTGATTGCTGGGGCTAAAACGTCCAAAACTATGTTGAATAATAGTGGTGAGAGTGGACAATCTTGCCTTGTTCCTGATCTTAGCAGAAATGGTTTCAGTTTTTCACCATTGAGGATGATGTTGGCTGTGTGTTTCTCATATGTGGCCTTTATTATGTTAAGGTAAGTTCCCTCTATGACTACTTTCTGGAGGATTTTTATCATTAATGGCTGTTGAATTTTGTTGAAAGCTTTCTCTGCATCTATTGAGATGATCATATGGATTTTCTCCTTCAATTTGTTAATATGGTGTATCACATTGATTGATTTGTGTATATTGAAGAATCCTTGCATTCCTGGGATAAACCCCACTTGATCATGGTGTATGATCCTTTTAATGTGCTGCTGGATTCTGTTTGCTAATATTTTGTTGAGGAGTTTTCCATCTATGTTCATCAGTGCTATTGTTCTGTTGTTTTCTTTTTTTGTGACATCTTTGTCTGGTTTTGCTATCAGGGTGATGGTGGCCTCGTAGAATGAGTTTGGGAGTGTTCCTCCCTCTGCAATATTTTGGAAGAGTTTGAGAAGGGTAGGTGTTAGCTCTTCTCTAAATGTTTGATAGAATTCACCTGTGAAGCCATCTGGTCCTGGGTTTTGTTTGTTGGAAGATTTTTAATCACAGTTTCAATTTCAGTGCTTGTGATTGGTCTGTTCATATTTTCTATTTCTTCCTGGTTCAGTCTGGGAAAGTTGCGCATTTCTAAGAATTTGTCCATTTCTTACAGCTTGTCTGTTTTATTGGCATATAGTTGCTTGTAGTAATCTCTCATGATCCTTTATTTTTCTGCAGTGTCAGTTGTTACTTCCCCTTTTTCATTTCTAATTCTATTGATTTGAGTGTTCTCCCTTTTTTTCTTGGTGAGTCTGGCTAACAGTTTATTAATTTTGTTCATCTTCTCAAAGAACCAGCTTTTAGTTTTATTGATCTTTGCTATCATTTCCTTCATTTCCTTTTCATTTATTTCTGATCTGAATTTTATGATTTCTTTCCTTCTGCTAACTTTGGGGTTTTGTTGTTGTTCTTTCTCTAATTGCTTTAGGTGTAAGGTTAGGTTGTTTGTTTGAGATGTTTCTTGTTTCTTAAGGTAGGATTGTATTGCTATAATCTTCCCTCTTAGAACTGCTTTTGCTGTATCCCGTAGATTTGGGTCATCGTGTTTTCATTGTCATTTGTTTCTAGGTATTTTTTGATTTCCTCTTCAATTTTTTCAGTGATCTCTTGTTTATTAAGTAGTGTACTAGTTAGACTCCATGTGTTTGTATTTTTTAGAGATTTTTTCCCATAGTTGATATCTAGTCTCATAGTGTTGTGGTCCGAAAAGATACTTGGTATGATTTCAGTTTTCTTAAATATACCAAGGCTTGCTTTGTGACCCAAGATATTATCTAGCCTGGAGAATGTTCCATGAGCACTTGAGAAGAAAGTGTGTTCTGTTGTTTTTGGATGGAATGTCCTATAAATATCAATTAAGTCCATCTTTTTTAATGTATCATTTAAAGCTTGTGTTTGCTTATTTATTTTCATTTTGGATGATCTGTCCATTGGTGAAAGTGGGGTGTTAAAGTCCCCTACTATGATTGTGTTGCTGTCAATTTCCCCTTTTATGGCGTTAGTATTTGCCTTATGTATTGAGGTGCTCCTATGTTGGGTGCATAAATATTTACAATTGTTATATCTTCTTCTTGGGTTGATCCCTTGATCATTATGTAGTGTCCTTCTTTGTCTCCTGTAATAGTCTTTGTTTTAAAGTCTATTTTGTTTGATATGAGAATTGCTACTTCAGCTTTCTTTTGATTTCCATTTGCATGGAATATCTTTTTCCATCCCATCACTTTCAGTTTGTATGTGTCCCTATGCCTGAAGTGGGTCTCTTGTAGACAGCATATATATGGGTCTTGTTTTTGTATCCATTCAGCCAGTCTATGTCTTTTGGTTGGAGCATTTAATCCATTTACATTTAAGGTAATTATCAATATGTACATTCTTATTACCATTTTCTGAATTGTTTTGGGTTTGTTATTGTAGGTCTTTTCCTTCTCTTGTGTTTCTTGCCTAGAGAAGTTCCTTTAGCATTTGTTGTAAAGCTGGTTTGGTTGTGCTGAATTCTCTTAGCTTTTGCTTGTCTGTAAAGGTTTTAATTTCTCCTTCAAATCTGAATGAGATCCTTGCTGGATAGAGTAATCTTGGTTGTAGGGTTTTCTCTTTCATCACTTTGAATGTGTCCTACCACTCCCTTCTGTCTTGCAGAGTTTCTGATGAAAGATCAGCTGTTAACCTTATGGGGATTCCCTTGTGTGTTATTTGTTGTTTTCCCTTGCTGCTTTTAATATTTTTTCTTTATATTTAATATTTGATAGTTTGATTAATATATATATAATAATATATGTCTTGGCATGTTTCTCCTTGGATTTATCCTGTATGGGACTCTCTGTGCTCCCTGGACTTGATTAACTATTTCCTTACACATATTAGGGAAATTTTCAACTATAATCTCTTCAAATATTTTCTCAGTCCCTTTCTCTTTTTCTTCCTCTTCTTGGACCCCTATAATTTGAATGTTGGTGCGTTTAATATTGTCCCAGAGATCTCTGAGACTGTCCTCAATTCTTTTCATTCTTTTTTCTTTATTCTGCTCTGCATTAGTTATTTCCAATATTTTATCTTCCAGGTCACTTTTCCGTTCTTCTGCCTCAGTTATTCTTCTATTGAACCCTTGTAAAGAATTTTCCATTTCATTTACTGTGTTGTTCATGATTGTTTGTTGCTCTTTAGTTCTTCTAGGTCCTTGTTAAATGTTTCTTGTATTTTCTCCATTCTATTTACAAGATTTTGGATCATCTTTACTATCATTATTCTGAATTCTTTTTCAGGTAGACTGCCTATTTCCTCTTCATTTGTTAGGTCTGGTGTGTTTTTACCTTGCACCTTCATCTGCTGTGTGTTTCTCTGTCTTCTCATTTTGCTTAACTTACTTTGTTTGGGGTCTGCTCTTTGAAGGCTGCAGGTTTGTAATTCCTGTTGTTTCTGGTGTCTGCTCACCGTGGCTAATGTTGGTTTAGTGGGTTGTGTAGGCTTCCTTGTAGAGGGGACTAGTGCCTGTGTTTTGGTGGATGAGGCTGGATTGTGTCTTTCTGCTGGGCTGGTCCAGGTCTGGTGGTGTGTTTTGGGGTGTCTGTGACCTTATTTTGATTTTAGGTAGCCTCTCTGCTAATGGGTGGTGTTGTGTTCCTGTCTTGCTAGTTGTTTGGCATAGGGTGTCCAGCACTGTAGCTTGCTGGTCATTGAGTGGAGCTGGGTCTTGGCATTGAGATGGAGATCTCTGTGAGATTTACACCATTTGACATTATGTGGAGCTGAGAGGTCTCTGGTGGATCAATGTCCTGAACTGGGCTCTCCCACCTCAGAGGCACAGTCCTGATGCCTTGCTGGAGCACCAAGAGCCTGTCATCCATATGGCTCAGAATAAAAGGAGAAAAAAAGAAAGAAAAAAAGAAAAGTATAAAATAAATTAAAATAAAATAAAAAGTTATTAAAATAAAAACCAAAAAATAATTATTAATTTTTGTTTTTACTAATTAAAAAGAAAGAAAGAAAGAACAACCAAACCAAAAAACTAATCCACCAATGATAACAAGCACTGAAAACTATACTAAAAAAATATAATTAAAAAATAATGGACAGACATAACCCTAGGACAAATGGTAAAAGCAAAGCTATACAGAGAAACTCACACACAGAAGCATACACATACACACTCACAAAAAGAGAAAAATGGAAAAAAATATGTCTATCGTTGCTCCCAACGTCCACCTCCTCAATTTGGGATGATTTGTTGTCTATTCAGGTATTCCACAGATGCAGGGTACATCAAGTTCACTGTGTACATTTAATCCGCTGCTCCTGTGGCTGCTGGGAGGGATTTCCATTTCTCTTCTTTATTCTCACAGCTCCTGGGATTCTGCTTTGGATTTGGCCTTGCCTCTGTGTGTAGGTCGCCTGAGGGTGTCTGTTCTTCCCTCAGACAGGACGGGGTTAAAGGAGCAGCTGCTTTGGGGGCTCTGGCTCACTCAGGCCGGGCGGAGGGAGGGGTATGGAGTGGGGGGTTAGCCTGCAGCGGCAGAGCCCGGCGTGATGTTGCACCAGCCTGAGGTGTGCCGTGTGTTCCTCTGGGGAAGTTGTCCCTGGATCACGGGACCCCGGCAGTGGTGGGCTGCACAGGCTCCCGGGAGGGGAGGTGTGGATAGTGACCTGTGCTTGCACACAGGCTTCTTGGTGGCTGCAGCAGCAGCCTTAGCATCTCATCCCCGTCTCTGGGGCCTGCCCTGATAGCCGCAGCTCCTGCCTGTCTCTGGAGTTCCTTTAAGCAGTGCTCTTAATCCCCTCTCCTCACATACCAGGAACCAAAGAGGCAAGATAAAGTCTCTTGCCTCTTCGGCAGGTCCAGACATTTTCCTGGACTCTCTCCCAGCTAGCTGTGGTGCACTAGCCCCCTTCAGGCTGTGTTCACGCAGCCAACCCCAGTCATCTCCCTGGCATCCGATCGAAGCTGGAGCCTCAGCCCCCAGCCCACAGCCGTCCTGGCAGGTGAGCAGACAAGTCTCTCGGTCTGGTGAGTGCTGGTCAGCACCGACCCTCTGTGCGGGAATCTCTCCGCTTTGCCCTCCGCATCCTTGTTGCTATGCTCTCCTCCGTGGCTCCGAAGCTTCCTCACTCCGCCACCCGCAGTCTCCTCCCGCGAAGGGGCTTCCTAGTGTGTGGAAACCTTTCCTCCTTCACAGCTCCCTCCCACTGGTGCAGGTCCCGTCCCTATTCTTTTGTCTCTGTTTTTTTCTTTTTTCTTTTGCCCTACCCAGGTACGTAGGGGTTTCTTGCCTTTTGGGAAGTCTGAGGTCTTCTGCCAGTGTTCAGTAGGTGTTCTGTAGGAGTTGTTCCAGATGTAGATGTATTTCTGATGAATTTGTGGGGAGGAAGGTGATCTCCACGTCTTACTCTTCCGCCATCTTGAAGCTCCTCTAGTTTCATATTTTTGTGCAACATTCTTGTTAAGCTACTAAAAGGTAAATTTCTATTTGCTAATTCTATTTATGACTTTCCAATATATAGCCTATTTCCTCTTTTGAGTGTGTGTATGTGCATACATATACACATATTTTTTAATGACTTGCCATTTAAAAACTTTAATTAAAAGAAACAAACTTTAGGTGTATCCATTTATTTCTATAAAATCCTAAAACATTGAGATTGGACAATGCCTCAGGCAGTATCTAGTCTGTATTCATCATTTTATATATCAGATATCACAGGGAAATAAAAACCAAAAAACCTTGCCAAGGCTGCAGTATTGGTGGTAGAATTGAGGCCAGAAGACCTAAGGATTATTTTTGTTTCCTCTTTGATTAATTAGTTCAGAACAGTTAACACATATGTACAGTAAGACTGAAGTCATAGAAAATAAAATGCATACATATGAAAGATCATTTACATAAAACTGAATATGTTAGTTGCTTTAAGTCTTTTGGATTGCAGGTAATATTTCCAGGGAGAAGTATCCTTTTAATTAATTATATTATATCATCCAAATGTGTGTAAATTATATGTTGATATCTTTAATGTCTTTATTTAGCAGGCATTTTTCTTATTATTTTATTATATATATATATATATATTAAATATACCTATACATATGAGTTTATAAAAAGTATTTGACTTTTACAAATGATCTTACTTTCAATAGCTTAGAATCTTCCTATAACAAAATTATCTTGTCCTTTTAGATTTTATTTATGGCTGCATAATTGCTTAAAAAACTATTCACCAAGTCACTATTGACACCTATTTATTGAGTACCTTCTATGTTTTATGTATCTTACATATACTGCTTTAAAAATTCAGAGCTATAAAGAAATAAGTGACAACTGAAATTAAACAGAATACTCTTCCCTCAAATGTAAAATGTAGTAAATAAATAAGGGCAATTTGTTTCTGACTAGTGAGAAATTCTTACATGCAATAAACAACAAAATAAATCTCTGTTTAGATACACAAGTGTAAGTTTGATATTGATGTTAAAATTCAAATAAACTAACATCAAATTTTATGACGTTATTTCTCATTCTTTTCTTCTAAAAAGATTATGATTAAAATTAGAAAATATTTAAATTTGATCTTTGAAGACTTTTGTTTTCCCCATCCAAGCTTAACTTATGCATTTTATTACACATGCTTCTTAGCAAAATTCCACATCACTTTTCCTAAAATTAAAGACAAACCTAGGGGCAGGATGGGAATAAAGACACAGACCTACTAGAGAATGGACTTGAGGACATGGGGAGGGGGAAGGGTAAGCTGGGACAAAGTGAGAGAGTGGCATGGACATATATACACTACCAAGTTGATAGCTAGTGGGAAGCTGATAGCTAGTGGGAAGCAGCCACATAGCACAGGGAGATCAGCTCAGTGCTTTGCAACCACCTAGAGGGGTGGGATAGGGAGGGTGGGAGGGAGGGAGATGCAAGAGGAAAGAGATATGGGGATATATGTATATGTATAGCTGATTCACTTTGTTATAAAGCGGAAATTAACACACCATTGTAAAGCAATTATACTCCAATAAAGATGTTAAAATAAATAAATAAATAAATAAATAAAACAAAATACAATATAAAATACAAAAAAAAAAAGACCAATCTAGCAGCCAAGCACTATCAAACAAAGCTCAGTACATGGAAATGTGTATAAAGGGCATGCTTATAAAAGTGAGTAAAATATTTTTGAAAGGATAGAACTACCTTAACTGAGTCCTTCCAAATAAGGGGGGTTTAGAAGTTAGAGACTGCAAATTCCAATGTTCCTGTTGGTCTTACTGCCAACTACTGAAATTCTAAATACACAATAATAACAATGCATGTCACCATGAAAATATTAGTTACATGTACATTTTAATTATATCTATGTCATAGTCTCATAAGAGCAAGACTGTGTAACCTTCTCCATAGATCTCTGGGAAGTTTTGAGGGCACCTGCAGAAGTATTTACCCAGTGAGTAGCTGGTTATCATATAGAACCAGCTTACAAAGCTCGTAGCTTTACAAAGGAAATAACAACTGTTTAGCAAACCCCAATCCAAAATTAGTCTTGTGAAGTTTGCATACATTTTTTAATAGCATCAACTTATCAAACACTGAGACAAGTTCACAAAAAGACTGCACTGAGTATGGGTGCAAGAAAAACACTGTTTGCCTAAATAGCAACAGCAAGGCAAGGTTTCTTTTCTTATGAATAGCAAGGTTTTTAGTCTGTAAGATAAATTAATCTTGCAGAGTGACTCATTTAAAAGTCTTTATAGTTAAGGCATCTTTATATCCATTAAAGGATCCTAGAAACATTGTACTTCATCTCTTTAAACATTTCTAATTTATTGCTATTTTCAAATTCTAAATATTTATACTTTTTTTTTAACTTGAAATGAGTTTAACATTGAAAACTGTTATCTGAAGGTGATTAATTATTTTCTAAAGATGTTTGCAGTTAAATGAAAGCTTGTTAAGGTTATACAAAGATGTAGATCTTCTTTTGTATTTCCTATCTGTGGGTACCTGGCTCTGAAAATATAATTTCCATGATACACCTTCCCCAAGATGGTGCTAGGTAAATATATTAGCTCCATAACTATGCTAAGCAAGAATCTTTGAATAAACAAAACTTTCCACTGAACAATCCTGTCTTGTGTGACAACAAGCAGTCTTTCTCCCTGAAATACTCTATCAGGTGTCTGGAGAAACCTGAATCTGATTGAACTAAAACTGTCTCTTTACCACACTCTGTTTTTGTTCCAAGTAGTGCTGCCAGGTTTAGCAAGTGGACCCTAGTCTCAAACTGCCCTTTCATTATCATTTGGCTGTCTGTCTGTTAGCTTTTCCCATATTGGTTTACATGGTGAGAAACTCCTGATATCTCCACAGGGAGAGAGGTTTCTATATACAGATGAATCTGGACATGTTCCTTCAGTTTAAACTGTCCTCAGTCTGATTTCTAAAAGATGGATCTGTTTTAACTATTTTTTGCTATTTAAGTAAAAGTCAAATTGTATATGTAGGAATCTAAGCAAGAATTATTTAGATATTAGTTTTGCACGCATTATACATTCATTCAATTCATGAGTATGATCATTCATATATCCTCCATTAATATATATTTTGTTTTCTTCTAGAAACACTTAACAACTTGATATCTTTAACATTTGTGCCTGTTAAGACAATTCCAGCAAGATATTTTCTACATGTATGAGGTAAAAGAAAATGTCAGTCAAATCATTGAATTCATCTAGAATCAAATGTGCAACAGCTTCCACTAAAATTCATTTTTTCATTATTTTCTATATCCATTGCAAAACTTTTAAGGGTTTCTTGACTGGAGGAATTCGCTTTTGTCTGCTGAACTCCTTTATATATATAAATTTTGACACAAATCACAAGAAAAATCTCCTTTGCTGAGAGTACAGAAGTTAAATAGTATCACTTCTTCAGTAGTTTTCTTCAGTAACTCCTTAAGCTCTCAGTTCCAAGCTTGAAAGACTTCACTGTCATGGGTTTGTTGTAGAATTAAATTAGATAATCCATGTAAAGGTCTTAATGCAGTTTGTGGCACAGTGTAAATACTCAAGTATTAGCTCTTAGTGAGATGATGTAAATGATGGCAAAATTAACACGATGATGATGATGAGAATGATGGCTTTAACTATATCAGTGATAACCAGATTAATGGAGCTTTAAATTTCTCAAGTTCCATCCATGGGGCAGAGATGCTCTAGGATGATCTATCTGTTTTATTCATTGGTGGCAGCTCCTATTCCATCAATACCTTGTCAGCCCTCAGCTGGTTGCTGTGCTGCACCATGTGGTACAGATGTGCCCTCATGCAGGCCCCAATGCCTCCTCACAGCTGATGCCTTAATGACTGCCTCAGTTACCTGAATTTTTTTTTCATGGTTATCAGTTCTTGTTTTATATTTGCCTTTGTATTCCCAGTGAATGTTTTTCAGGATTATTTATGTCTCATGAAACAAGTCACATAAAATCAAATACAGTTGAAAACAGAAGTGTATCTCTGCTTACGAATATAGAGGAAAAATAAGTTGAGAGTTTCATTGATCTATCAAAAGAATTTTGTCATCAGTGAGTTAAGGCAGATTTATTTGATTCAAGATGCAAAGTGCTAAATATGAATGATGATAAAAGTGCTTCTGTATTTGTTTATATTTCTGTATGAATTGCACACTGAGGAGTCAATGAATAAAATATGCACAATCTCTATGAGATCAGATGGGTTGGAATCCAGTCCTGGCTTTTGTACTTCTTGAGCATGTGCTTCTTTAATTGACAGTTGCTCATCTGTAAAATGTAGAGAATAATACCTACCTCAAGGAGTTGTGTGAGAGTGTTAGAGACAATATAAAGTACTGCCTGCCTTTTTAAATATTACAAATTTTTGTTCTCATACTTCATTTTGGGCATATCCTAAACATATTATTTTAAAACTTTCTTCACTTTATTATATTATTGTATTTTTTCTGGGGTAAGTTCATGTTCCTATAATTCTTTTTGCTGTATATGTCTCCTAATATTAAATTTCTTCATGTATTTTAGAGTATTCATGTATAGGCTCACCTTGGGGGGAATAGTTTTTCTTTTTTTTTTCTTTCTCCACTCACTGTCCTAACGGTTTTATGATTGCACTAACCTTTCCCCAGGCAAGTCAGCTAGAGTCAGATATTATCATTTTGTCCTGAAGTTCCTGCAGTTCATTGATATTTGGATTTTCATATAACCGGTTGCTGAGTCATTAAGGGACTTGACTCAATCCTGGCTATATGATGCATCTTTATCCTCCTGCCCCTTATGCAACTATTTCCAAATAAGCTATAGTCCGAAGAAATTGTTAGTACCCTTTATCTTTCAATCTTAATTCATGAGCTGGGGAGGCCCAACCAGCCATTAGTTTTAGGCAATAAGCACAGATCTAGTCACATGCTTTCTGTAGAATGCTTTTGGCCCTCATTAACCAATAAAAATGTACTCCCAGACTTCACTTATTTCTCTGTATCCCAATCACAGAGGGCTCATGATTTCAAGATGCTATATATTACTTTATATTTCTGTTTGGCCTCTGATATGTAAAAAAAAAAAAAATTATCTAGTTTTTGAGCAGCACTATGCTTGTAAATTTTTTCCTATTAATGTTTTATCTATTTATGCAGTAGTTTTAGAGCACAGTGGTGCTTGGAATAACTTATAAAACTTCTTAACTAGATTTTCCATTATGATTTTTTAATCATTGCTATAGTAAGTGTGGATAGGCCATCATTTTTAGAAAAATGCATTTGTTCTCAATGATAATTCTAGGCATTACTTAAGGTAGTGACTCTGAGAATCTGACTTCAATTCTTTCCACTGAATTTTGCTCAATGAAAGTATGAACAGTTCATTTTTTTCCTTTTTATGTTTTTTTCCACCAATTGTAATCCCTATAATTCAAGAATCTTTTTTAAATGAACTGCTTCAATAATAGATACCATGGACTACAGTTTCTCAGCCATTTGTATAGACAACAATTGGTAACAACATGAAGATAAACGTATGTTTCATTCATTTCTGGTTTCCCAGCATTTAGCACAGGTCTCAGCAGATAGAAGGGATTTAATAAATTACTGTCATTCCCAGCAGACAATTTCTTTCCAAATCCATTGTAGTTCCCTGTTGGGTTCAGTCCAACCAATTCAAAGACAGTGGCTTGCACACTTTCTAGCCTAAACTGCTAGGACTTTAGCAAGGGGACAAAAGCACAATTGTTCTCACTTCGTCTTCCATGAGGAAGTAAAAAGAAGGATAGAAATGTTCATGACATTTTGGTGTTTGTATTCCGAACTTCTAAGACAGGACGTCACATATTCAGAATGTCCAAAGAGGCTGCAATCGTATGTAGATAATGGGTCAAACTCAGACTATAGAAAACTAGAGAACCTATGCTAATCCTAACAGTACAGTCAGCCCTCATGTCCAGTTAATTTTTGGTAATGAAATAATGCAGTTTCATGATTTCTAGATATTCTGATTTTTGCCAGTCAAGATTTGTATGTACAATATCCCACTTTTGAAATGGTGGTAGCTAATTTATATTTACAATACTGACTAGGCCAACATTGCATGGGCCAAACCAAATGAGTATGCTGGCAGTCATTTTTATAAAGAAATATCAACTTTTATTATTGGCATCATTTTAAAATAGAATATTAAATCAGGAAATCACTCTTTGATGGCATTTTAAATGGAGTTTTTGCTTCAGTGTCAAAGTGTAGATATGCTAGAAAAAGATCTTTTAAAACAACAAAGCAAAAAATATTCTAAATGATTCATCTTTAAGATTAAGAATTAAAGCTTCCTTGTTTTCTTATACTATATTCAAACTTTAGCTATCTCCATCTAAAGTTAGAGACAGTTGTTGATTAATCTATCAACAACTGTCTCTAACCATTGACATGCCACTTATATATTTGAAATCTGGTTTATTTTCTTTGAAAAAATATGAGACACTAGTTGACTTATCTATTCCATAGTGTTGTGGTAAAGCAAAAGAAGGAAACTAAAAGTAATCTTAAAGGATTCATGCATATAAATGCTGGAATGTATAAGTTGAAGCCAATTTAAAAGATAACTATTCAATTTAAGTTTTATTCCTACTCTGGATACACTATAAGATAAATCTGGCTTTACCAATTATAATGAGATCTAGTGAGGTTATCATAATACTGATCTTTTATTTTATTTAGCTACAGAAATTGTGCACTATACCTATTGCATGAAGTAATTGTGAAGATTAAAAGCCATAGCCAAAATGTATAGACAAAAAGAATTTGTAAACTAAATGACTAAAAGTTGGGAAGTTCAAGTTTCCAAACTGGTCAGATCAAGGGAAATGGTTATCAGGTATTTGGAGATTTAGATGAAACCCTGGTCTCATATCAAAGATGTGGCCCTCACCTCTGGATGATACACTCCACACATTCATACAAAGACCTTGTTCATAATTCTTAAAGAATTTATTGCAACTAGAGAATATCGGGAAGTCAGCCACCAGTAAAAATAGCCAGGCACACAACTCAATAAGACAGTATAAATGAGCCCCACCAGAATAAGCAGACATGTATACACCTCAGGTAATATAAGCAGCAAAGATTTTAAAACTACACTTACCAAGTTTAAAGAGGTACTATGTACAGTGAATAGCAAACTATTAAGAAATGAAAAAAAAAAAAGCATACATGAAAAGAAGCAAACAGAAATTTTGGAAATGAAAAAAATCAATTTGGCAACATTGAATTATTTGACTAAAAATTGGACACAGCAGAAAATAAAATTAGTGAACTAAATGGTAAATCTGAAGCAATTTTATAGAATGCAGTATGGAGAAAGAAAAAAAATACAGAAAAAGAGCACAAACTGTGTCAGAAATAGTTAGATTATTGGCATGTCTGAACAGAATTTTAGAATTAGAGAAAAGAATAATGAGGCAGAAGTAATAAATGAAGAGATAATAGCTAAGAATTTTCTATTTTTTAGAACTGATAAAGAAAGTAAGCTACATACTCAAGATGTTTAGAAAATACCAAGAATAAAAAAACAAAAATAAGTCCTCACATAGAAAATCTTAGTGAAAATGGAAAAAGAAAAAGAAAAAAAACAACCCACAAAGACAAAGAGAAAATGTTAAAAGCAGCCAGACCAAGGAAAAAACAATAACATAAAAAAGATTACTTTGAAAATAACAGTATTTACACCAACAACTAAGTTTTCAAATACGGCAATGATTATCATATATACCCAGTGCCTAGAAAGAAAATAAATGACATCCTAAGATTCTAAATAGACCTAATAAAAATACCTTTCACATTGAGAGTGCATTAAAGATATTTTCAGACAAATGGAAGGCAAGAGAATTTTCCATTAGCAGAAGGTCAATAAGAAATTTTAATGATGTATTTTAGGCAGAAGGAAAGTAGTCTCAGAAGGAATGATTGAAATACAAGAAATAAAGAATAAACAAAGAGGTCAATATGTGGACAAATGAAAATGTGTATTGATTGTATAAATAGCTATCAGGGATAAAAGTAAAACAAAAGAAATAGTTTAATCCACCAGGATAAAATTTAATTTCTGAGAAGTTTGGTGAAATTCTACAGACAAGAAACAGGCTGATAAAACCACTCAGCTACAAACACATCCATGGTACCTTTCATGCAATAGAAAGGATGACTCTGAAGGGAGAGTCATGAGCCCAGAGGGTGGAGCTGTAAACCACAGAGGATTATTCCCTGGCTTTGAAACCTAATGTATGAGACAAATACAAAGCAAAAATAAATTGTATTTTTTACTTTCAAATATATCATTAATTGCATTAAATGAAAATAAAATAAATTCTTAAATTAAATGATAAAGATTATCAGAAATGATTTAAACATTACAGTATAAGTGCACAGAAAAATTAAAAGAAAAATGATTGAAAAAATATCCCATGAAAATACTAGTGACATAAAATCCAGTCTAGCTATATTTATATCAAACAAAATATTCTTTAAGACAAAAGTCATTGCTAGTATTAAAGAGCATCTCTTCATAACATTTAAATGTTCAATTCACCAGGAACATATTAATGCTAGGTTTGAATTTGCTTAATATAGTCTCAAAATAAATATAGAGAAAAATAAAAGAATTAATAGAGAAATTTTTTTAAAAAGCACACAGTAGGAGATTTTAACACACTATCCTCAACAATTGATTGAACAAGTAGTAAAGATACTACTTAGTAAAGATTTAAATAAGAATTAGAAAACTTTATCTAAATAATGTACGTCTTAGATTGAAATCAACAATAGCAGATTACCTATTTTTTTCAAGGGTACAAAATAAGTGACGAGAATATAGATCTACCTATATGTAGACACTTGATTTATGACTAATATGGCATTGTAGAGTAGTGGGGAAAGAATAGTCTCTTCAATGAGTTGTGCTGAGAAATTTGGATAAACTTATGGAAGAAAATAAAATTGTACCTCAATATCACATCATATACAAATATTGATTCCAATTCAAGTAAAAAGCAATAATGAAAGGCAAAGCTGTAAAGTTTTACAAGAGACTATAACAGAATATTGTAATGAATTAAGGGTAAGGAGATTTCCTAAACAAAACATGTAAAAGCATTAACCATAATGGAAAATATTGTTGAATCTGTCTGAAGTAAAATGAAGAACATTTGTTCATGAAAATACATCAAAAAAGAGTGAAAAGAAAAGTCACAGACTGAGTGAATATATTTGAAAAAGTTATAACCAAAAAAAAAGGTACAATAGAAAATACATAAATAACTTTGACAAATCTAACAGGGAGAGAGAGAGAGAACTTAATAAGAAAATGGACAAAAGACTTGAGATAATTTAAAAAAGAAGAAATCCAAATGACAAACAAGATAAAAATATGAAATGGTTCTTAAACCCATTAGTACTCAGGGAAATGCATATTAAAACAAAAATGATGTAGCTCTACAAACCTGACAGATTAGCTAGCTAGCTAAAAATAAAAAAAATTAAAAATGAATAAACACAAAGATAAATAAAAGTAGTACTGCCAAGTATTGTTGAAGATGCAGAGCAACATGGCTGCTTATAGACTGCTGGTAGGATCATACAATTTTATGACCACTCTGAGAAAAATTGGCATTTCTCTGTAAACGTGTAGATATCCACATCCTATTACCACTCAGCACTCCAAGTTATATGCCCAAAAAACTCATGCACATTTATTTGAAATTACATGTGCAAATATGTTCTGGAAAACATTATTTGTAATTATCAGAAACTGTAAGTAAAATAAATGTTCATCTATAGTGACACTCTAAATTTTGGTATATTGAGCCTTATATAGCAGTGAAAATGGATGCACTACAGCTATGCACAACAACATGGATAAATCTTACAAAATAATATCAGGTGAAAAATCAAGACACAGAAGAATGCATGAAAATTTATTCCCATTTATTAAAAGTTCAGTAACATGAAAAATAAAAACTCATATATATATATTTTATAAAAATAAACTCAAACTGGATTAAAGACCTAAATGTAAGGCCAGACACTATCAAACTCTTAGAGGAAAACATAGGCAGAACACTGTATGACATAAATCACAGCAAGATCCTTTTTGACCCACCTCCTAGAGAAATGGAAATAAAAACAAAAATAAACAAATGGGACCTAATGAAACTTAAAAGCTTTTGCACAGCAAAGGAAACCATAAACAAGACCAAAAGACAACCCTCAGAATGGGAGAAAATATTTGCAAATGAAGCAACTGGCAAAGGATTAATCTCCAAATTTACAAGCAGCTCATGCAACTCAATATCAAAAAAATGAACAACCCAATCCAAAAATGGGCATTAGACCTAAATAGACATTTATCCAAAGAAGATATATAGATTGCCAACAAATACATGAAATGATGCTCAACATCATTAATCATTAGAGAAATGCAAATCAACATTACAATGAGATATCATCTCACACCGGTCAGAATCGCCATCATCAAAAAATCTAGAAACAATAAATGTTGGAGAGGGTGTGGAGAAAAGGGGACCCTCTTGCACTGTTGGTGGGAATGTAAATTGATACAGCCACTATGGAGAATGGTATGGAGGTTCCTTTAGAATCTAAAAAAGAACTACCATGCCACCCAGCAATCCCACTACTGAGAAAACCATAATTCAAAAAGAGTCATGTACCAAAATGTTCATTGCAGCTCTATTTACAATAGCCTGAACATGGAAGCAACCTAAGTGCCCATCCACAGATGAATGGATAAAGAAGATGTGGCACATATATACAATGGAATATTACTCAGCCATAAAAAGAAATGAAATTGAGTTATTTGTAGTGAGGTGGATGGACCTAGAGTCTGTCATACAGAGTGAAGTAAGTCAGAAAGAGATAAACAAATACAGTATGCTAACACATATATATGGAATCTAAAAAACAAACAAAGAAAAATAGTCATGAAGAACCTAGGGGTAAGACAGGAATAAAGACACAGACCTACTAGAGAATGGACTTGAGGATATGGGGAGGGGGAAGGGTAAGTTGGGACAAAGTGAGAGAGTGGCATGGACATATATACACTACCAAACATAAAATAGATAGCTAGTGGGAAGCAGCCGCAAAGCACAGGGAGATCAGCTCAGTGCTTTGTGACCACCTAGAGGGGTGGGATAGGAAGGGTGGGATGGAGGGAGACGCAAGGGGGAAGAGATATGGGGACATATGTATATGTATAACTGATTCACTTTGTTATAAAGGAGAAACTAACACACCATGGCAAAGCAATTATACTGCAATAAAGATGTTAGAAAAAAAAGAGAGAGAGAGTCAGCCTGAAGCTTTGAGGCCAAACGTTGACTTCTCTCTAGCTATGAAATTCCTAGATGGCATGTTCTTCCAATATAAGGCTGTTTCATCTACTGGGTGGGCCAAAAAACCCCTTCAGTTTTTTAAGTAAAAATGAAAGACACGTTTTTCATTTTCACCAAGAACTTTATTGAACAACATATTCACCCTTTTGTTCCACTACCTTCTGCCATTTTTTAGGCAACTTCATAATTCCATCTTTCCAAAACTTTTATCTTTCTGAGCAAAGAACTGTTCCATGTGCCTTTTACAGTCTTCCAGGGAACTGAAATTTTTTCCATTAAGAGAATTTTGTAAAGACTGAAATAAATGGAAATCTGAATGTGCAATGTCTGATGAATACAGCGGATGAATCAGAACTTCCCAGCCAAGCTGTAATAGTATTTGCCTGGTCATCAAAAAAACATGCGGTCTTGCGTTATCCTAATGGAAGATTATGCGTTTTCTGTTGACTAATTCTGGACGCTTTTCCTCGAGTGCTGCTTTCAGTTGCTGTAATTGGGAGCAGTACTTGTTGGAATTAATCTTTTGGTTTTCCAGAAGGAGCTCATAATAGAGGATTCACTTTCAATCCCACCATATACACAACATCACCTTCTTTGGATGAAGACCGGCCTTTGGTGTGGTTGGTGGCGGTTTATTTCACTTGCCCCATGATCTCTTCCATTCCATATTTTTGTACAATATCCACTTTTTATTGCCCGTCACAATTTGTTTTAAAAACGGAACGTTTTCATTATGTTTCAGTAGAGAATTGCACACGGAAATATGGTCAAGAAGGTTTTTTCTGCTTAACTTAAGTGGAACCCAAACATCAAAGCGATGACCATAACCAAGCTGGTGCAAATGATTTTCAGCACTTGATTGGGAGAGTTTGAGTATGTTGGCTATCTCCTGCATGGTATAATGTTGATTGTTATTAATTATTGTTTTGATTTGATCTCTACCAACTGCAACTGGTCTACTGGACCGTAGAGCAGTGTCCAGCGAGAAATCTCCAGCATGAAACTTCGCAAACCACTTTTGACACATTTGATCAGTCACAGCACCTTCTCCATACACTGCACAAATCTTTTTTTGTATTTCAGTTGCGTTTTTACCTTTCTTGAAATAATAAAGCATAATATGCTGAAATATTGCTTTTCTTCCATTTTCAATATTAAAATGGCTACACAAAAATTCACTAATTTTGATGTATTTTTTTAAATGCACGCTGATGTGACAGCTGTCACATACAATCTAACAAAATTGTTTCAAATGAAGTTAAAGACAACTAGTGCTACTAGAGCCATCTTACAGAAAAATACAAATGAACCTTTTGGCCCACCGAGTACATTGAATATCTGTTGTTTAGTGTAACCACCTTCATTAATTGTCTTTGCTAGATCTTCTGGATACCTTTCTGTAGCTTCTACATCAGCACTTGCTGCTTCACTTTGCACTTTTATGTTATGGAGACAGCTTCTTTCCTTAAACCTCATGAACCAACCTCTGCTAGCTTCAAACTTTTCTTCTGCATCTTCCTCACTTCTCTCAGCCTTCACAGAATGGAAGAGAGTTAGGGCCTTACTCTGGATAAGGCTTTGGCTTAAGGGAATGTTGAGTTTGTCTTGATCTTCTATCCAGACCACTAAAACTTTCTCCATATCAGCAATAAGGCTGTTTTGCTTTCTTTTTGTATATTCTCTGGAGTAGCATTTTCAATTTCTTTCAAGAACTATTCCTTGCATTCACATTGTGGCTAACTGTTTGGCACAAGAAGCGTAGTTTTCAGCTTATCTTGGCTTTTAACGTGTCTTCCTCACAAAGCTTAATTATTTCTAGTTTTTGCTTTAAAAAGAGAGATATATGATCTTCCTTTCACTTGAACACTTAGAGGGCATTGTTGGGTTGTTAATTGACCTAATTTTTAATATTATTTTTTCTCAGGGAATAGGGAAGCCTGAGAAGAAGGAGAGAAATGGTAAAAGACCAGTCAGAACACATACAACATTTATTGATTAAATTTACTTTCTTGTATGGGTGGGATTTGTGGCATTCCAAAATGATTACGAAAGTAACATTAAAGACCAATGATCACATATCACCATAACAAATATAATAATAATGAAAACATTTGAAATATTGTGAGAATTACTAAAATGGGACACAGAAACACAAAATGAGCAAATACTGATGGGAATATAGAGCCCTTAGACTTGCTCAATGCAAGGTTGCCAGAAACCTTCAATTGTAAAAAATGCAATATCTGTGAAGCACAATAAAGCCAAATGCAAATAAAAAAAAATGAGGTATGCCTGTACTATAAAGGGTTTACAACTGTGAATGCTTCTTCTGTTGCTTGAGATGTATACATATCTCCTACGACTCAGGAGTGTCTTTCTCAAGCACCTGAAAGCCATACCTTTGAAACGTAATCATCAGGAATAATAGGGCCTTTGTCTCCCAGTTTCTGTGGCAGGATAGAATCCTAACTTCCATAATTGTCAGCTAAAAGACACACCTGGTTTAATCACATTTATAGGAATTAACCCTTTGTAATTTTTCACTTGAACCCCCCACCCATTCCCCTCCCTACTCCCTCGATTTTGGGGGTGATACATGTACATACACAAAGATTATTATTTCAAGCCTGAAAAAAAATGGCTTCCCAAAATTTTTAGCAAAATCCTCCAATTCATTTTACCCATTAATTGCAGCATTTATTCCATTCTCTGAACAGAAGGCTGAATTCACAAATGTATAGTATAATCAAGTAACCTCCCTTTAAATGCTCAGTCACCTCAGCACAAATTGGAATGGAGCTCAGCTCTTTTCAGGCTGTCATTAGTTACTGAATAAAACCAGTTTTGACTGCTTTAATTAATGTCCGGTATTTTTTATATTTGACAACACTCACCATGGAAGTTTTCCAAATATCTATTATCTGAGGAGAAAGTGTCTTAATAGTGGCAGAAAAGAGAATGTTTCATTTAGTAATGATACCTGTGAAAGAAAAGGAAACATTCATTAAATTCCTGTCACTTACAATACGGGTGTGGAGAAGATGCACAAGTACAGAGGAGTGGTACCCTACAGCAGAAGGGAAGTAAGAAGAGCCAAGAGGAAAATAAAAATCTTATTATATTATTTTAGACACGGCAAGATGGCAAAAGGAATAAATCCATGTTTTAGCTCCTGGCATGAGTGAAATACAAATGGAACGCCAAACAGAAGTGTTCCTCCAAATGTAAAATGTAACAAAAAACCAAACTCAGTTGATAAAGACAATTCAATGAGAATAATCACATATATGGAGAGGCTTCAATGTTTGTATACATTAAAAACTGAAAATACTGGTTAAAAGAGAAAGTTTGAAGGTAGAGAAGAACAAAATCTATAGTCATATAGACGTAGGATAGGGAAAACCTCTGTTTTCCTCAATATAACAGAGCAAGGGGACTTCTTTTGAAATGTAATATACTCATGGAACGTGTAAATGAAATTTGTGTTTTAAAATTAGAATAGTAAAAACCTGCAATTCATTACCACAAAAGGAGAACAAGGAGAACTATAACTAGGTTCAAGAAAGTTTTAGATGAATTAAGAGATGACAGAATCATAATTTTCCTTTTTAAAAAAAATTATCATGTTTTTAACTTTACTGAGGAATAATTGACAAATACACTTGTATATATTTAAAGTATGCAATGTGATAATTTGATATACACATAAATTGTGGATTACCAAGATCAAGATAATTAACACATCCACCACCTCACATAGTTAACACTTTTTTTTGTGTGTATGGTGAGAATGTTTATAGCTCTACTCTCAGCATCTTTCAAGCATAAAATACAGTAATATTAGCTATAGTCACTATGCTGTATTTTTTTGATTGAAGTACAGTTGATTTTCAATGTTGTGTTAGTCTCTGGTGTACAGCACAGTGATTCAGTTAAATATACATATGTATATACATATACATATATATGCATATATAAATATATATACTTTTTCAGATTCTGTTCCCTTATAGGTTCTTACAGAATATCAAGTATAGTTCCAAGTGCTATACAGTAGGTCCTTGTTGGTTATCTATTTTATATATTGTAGTGTGTATTGTAGTGTGTATTCTTTTTATAACCAAAAATTTGTACGCTTTGACCTATATCACCCCATTCTATTAAGTCAGTAGTCTCAAACACACACACACATACATACACAGACACACATGTATACTGCAATTGTCTTTGTCTGCTGTATTAATCAGCTTGTGGGGCTGCTGTAACAAAGTGCCACAGACTAGGTGGCTTAAACAGCAGAAATGTATTGACTCACAATTCTGGAAGCTACAAATTCATAATCGACGTGTCTGCAAGGTTGATTCCTTCTGAGGGCTGTGAGGGAAAGATCTATTTCAGGTGTCTTTCCTTGTCTTATAGATGACCATCTTCTCTCCGTGTCCCTTCACATTGCCTTCCCTCTAATGCATGTCTTGGTTTCCAAATTTTTCTTTTGCTAGGACACCAGGCATATTGGAATAAGTCCCATCCTAATAACCTCATTTAAACTTGATTACCTCTGTAAAGACCCCCATCTCAGAGTAAGATCACATTCTGAAGTACTGGAGGTTATGATGTCAACATAAAAAATTTGAGGGTGACAAAATTCAATCCAAAGCACCCACCAGTGTTGTTACTGTCATACATTTAATAATTCTTTTGAATAATATTTTATTAAAATAAGAAAGCTGTATTTTTATTACCTTTAAGAATTACAAGAATTGAAATGATGATAGTGTCATTTCTTACTATTTTCAAAGCAGCACTTGGGGATCTGTGTGTGTGTGTGTCTGTGTTTGTGTGTAAAGGGTGAAGAAAATAAAATTGCTTACTGCACTGCATTCAAGACTGGCTTCAATATGATTTTTATTGTTGCTAATAATAAGGTCACCCCTGAATGCTACTATGACTTCTTGAATAAGAATCCTCTGCTTTCAGAATCAATAATATTGCTTTGAAATTTTCTATACTCCTATGCTGAAACTTATCCTTGACACAAGACATTTTATCTTGATGTCGTCATTTAGCCCCTTGAATATATTTGCCTTCCATTATTGTGTTTCTATACTGTGTAGATTTTCAATTACAGAACAAATGGTATTCCAGCAAGCTCTCTGTAAAACAAATGATGAAATACAGAGAATCTTTCAATAGTACTTTGGTTTTTTTCTGAATAATATCTGCCTTGTATTTTGCAGGAATGAATTTTATCTCCAAAAGTCCTATTCTCCTGAACAAATATTAGTACAACAAACAGTTCATTTTTCACACCATTCTATTTAATACAGCAGATGGCATTGTTACTGAAAATAAAACAAGAACAAAAATAGTACAGAGCACCACAGAAATATTTATTTCTTATAATTTATTTGAAGAAATAAATTAAAATTATATTTACTTGATTATACTATATCTGTTAATTCCGACTTCTGTTCAGAGAATGGAATACATGCTGTTATCAATGGTTAAAATTAATTGGAGGGATTTTGCTAAAAACTGACTTTCCAACATTTGGGGGATAACATATGTACACACAAAGATTATTCCAAGCCTGAAAAAAATGTGACGTTTTATTAGTAGAAGTGCAATTTCTGTAGAATTCTATCTATATTCAAGTCAGGTCTGATACTCCATATTTGCTTCCAGGTTAAGATAAAAAGGCCTACTACTCTACAGGTGTATTTATAAAGTGACACCTAAAATTTTGAACCATTAGTTTAAATAGTTGCAAAAGCTGTAATTACTAGTATATTGTAAATATTACACTTTAAATTAAAATGTTACATTACTCTTTTCAATGTATCAAATGTAATATAAAGACTACACTGATATGATATACACCTTTATTATCCATTTGAAAAATATGTAGCCAATTTTGTCTTTAACAGATGGATATTTTTCATTTTTCATCTTTCTCCTTGAACTTGTATTTCCATTTCATTTCCCCAACAAAATTTTATCCTAATACAATATATTTTATGCCTATCATACTCTCTGGAACTAAAATATGTGTATAAATCATATTTTTTTAAAAAAAATCCTGTAACAAAATTAAATATTTTACTCTGGAGTAATTATCATTACCATTATTAATAATAAATAGTTTATTAAACCAACGTAAATCTATTGCATATTTTGACAAGTAATACTAAATATCTAAAGTAAACCTTTATTGAAAGCACATTTCTTTTTTTTTTTTTTTAACATCTTTATTGGAGTATAATTGCTTTACAATGGTGTGTTAGTTTCTGCTTCATAAAAAGGTGAATCAATTATACATATACATATGTTCCCATATCTCTTCCCTCTTGCATCTCCCTCCCTCCCACCCTCCCTATCCCACCCCTCTAGGTGGTCACAAAGCACTGAGCTGATCTCCCTGTGCTATGAGGTTGCTTCCCACTAGCTATCTATTTTACATTTGGTAGTGTATATATGTCCATGACACTCTCTCACTTTCTCACAGCTTACACTTACCCTTCCCCATATCCTCAGGTCCATTCTCTAGTAGGTCTGTGTCTTTATTCCTGTCTTGCCACTAGGTTCTTCATGACCTTTTTTTTTTCCCTTAGTTTCCATATATATGTGTTAGCATACTGTATTTGTTTTTCTCTTTCTGACTTACTTCACTCTGTATGACAGACTCTAACTCCATCCACCTCACTACAAATAACTCCATTTAGTTTCTTTTTATGGCTGAGTAATATTCCATTGTATATATGTGCCACATCTTCTTTATCCATTCATCCGATGATGGACACTTAGATTGCTTCCATGTTTGGGCTATTGTAAATAGAGCTGTAATGAACATTTTGTTACATGACTCTTTTTGAATTATGGTTTTCTCAGGGCATATGCCCAGTAGTGGGATTGCTGGGTGGTATGGTAGTTCTATTTGTAGTTTTTTAAGGAACCTCCATACTGTTCTCCATAGTGGCTGTATCAATTGACATTCCCACCAACAGTGCAAGAGGGTTCCCTTTTCACCACGCCCTCTCCAGCATTTATTGTTTCCAGATTTTTTAATGTTGGCCATTCTGACTGGTGTGAGATGATATCTCATTGTAGTTTTGATTTGCATTTCTCTAAAGATTAATGATGTTGAGCATTCTTTCATGTGTTTGTTGACAATCTGTATACCTTCTTTGGAGAAATGTCTATTTAAGTCTACTGCCCATTTTTGGATTGTGTTGTTTGTTTTTTTGTTATTGAGCTGCATGAGCTGCTTGTAAATCTTGGAGATTAATCCTTTGTTAGTTGCTTCATTTGCAAATATTTTCTCCCATTCTGAGGGTTGTCTTTTGGTCTTGTTTATGGTTTCCTTTGCTGTGCAAAAGCTTTTAAGTTTCATTAGGTCCCATTTGTTTATTTTTGTTTTTATTTCCATTTCTCTAGGAGGTGGGTCAAAAAGGATCTTGCTGTGATTTATGTCATACAGTGTTCTGCCTATGTTTTCCTCCAAGAATTTGATAGTGTCTGGCCTTACATTTAGGTCTTTAATACATTCTGAGTTTATTTTTCTGTATGGTGTTAGGGAGTGTTCTAATTTCATACTTTTACATGTACCTGTCCAGTTTTCCCAGCAGCACTTATTGAAGAGGCTGTCTTTTCTCCACTGTATATGCTTGCCTCCTTTATCAAAGATAAGGTGACCATATGTGCATGAGTATACCTCTGGGCTTTCTATCCTGTTCTATTGATCTATATTTCTGTTTTTGTGTCAGTACCATACTGTCTTGATTACTGTAGCTTTGTAGTATAGTCTGAAGTCAGGGAACCTGATTCCTCCAGCTCCATTTTTCGTTCTCAAGATTGCATTGGCTATTTAGTGTCTTTTGAGTTTCCATACAAACTGTGAAATTTTTTGTTCTAGTTCTGTGAAATATGCCAGTGGTATTTTGTTAGGGATTGCATTGAATCTGTAGATTGCTTTGGGTAGTAGAGTCATTTTCACAATGTTGATTCTTCCAATCCAAGAACATGGTATATCTCTCCATCTATTTGTATCATCTTTAATTTCTTTCATCAGTGTCTTATAATTTTCTGCATACAGGTCTTTTGTCTCCTTAGGTAGGTTTATTCCTAGATATTTTATTCTTTTTGTTGCAGTGGTAAACGGGAGTGTTGTCTTAATTTCACTTTCAGATTTTTCATCATTAGCGTATAGGAATGCAAGAGATTTCTGTGCATTAATTTTGTATCCTGCTACTTTACAAAATTCATTGATTAGCTCTAGTAGTTTTCTTGTAGCAGCTTTAGGATTCTCTATGTATAGTATCATGTCATCTGCAAACAGTGACAGATTTACTCCTACTTTTCCGATTTGGATTTCTTTTATTTCATTTTCTTCTCTGTTTGCTCTGGCTAAAACTTCCAAAACTATGTTGAATAATAGTGGTGAGAGTGGGCAACCTTGTCTTGTTCCTGATTTTAGTGGAAATGGTTTCTGTTTTTCACCATTGAGGATGATGTTGGCTGTGGGTTTGTCATATATGGCCTTTATTATGTTGAGGAAAGTTCCCTCTATGCCTACTTTCTGCAGGGCTTTTATCATAAATTGGTGTTGAATTTTGTCAAAAGCTTTCTCTGCATCTATTGAGATGATCATATGGTTTTTCTCCTTCAATTTGTTAATATGGTGTATCACGTTGATTGATTTGCATATTTTGAAGAATCCTTGCATTCCTGGAATAAACCCCACTTGATCATGGTGTATGATCCTTTTAAAGTGCTGTTGGATTCTGTTTGCTAGTATTTTGTTGAGGATTTTTGCATCTATGTTCATCAGTGATATTGGCCTATAGATTTCTTTCTTTGTGACATGTTTGTCTCCTTTTGGTATCAGGGTGATGGTAGCCTCGTAGAATGAGTTGGGGAGTGGTCCCACCTCTGCAATATTTTGGAAGAGTTTGAGAAGGTTAGGTGTTAGCTCTTCTCTAAATGTTTGATAGAATTCGCCTGTGAAGCCATCTGGTCCTGGGCTTTTGTTTGTTGAAAGATATTTAATCACAGTTTCAATTTCAGTGCTTGTAATTGGTCTGTTCATATTTGTTATTTCTTCCTGGTTCAGTCTCGGCAGGTTGTGCATTTCTAAGAATTTGTCCATTTCTTCCCGGTTGTCCATTTTTTTGGCATTGAGTTGCTTGTAGTAATCTCTCATGATCGTTTGTATTTCTGTATTTCAGTTGTTACTTCTCCTTTTTCATTTCTAATGTATTGATTTGAGTCCTCTTCCTTTTTTTCTTGATGAGTCTGGCTAATGGTTTATCAATTTTGTTCATCTTCTCAAAGAACCAGCTTTTAGTTTTATTTAACTTTGCTATCGTTTCCTTCATTTCTTTTTCATTTATTTCTGATCTGATCTTTATGATTTCTTTACTTCTGCTAACTTTGGCGGTTTTTTGTTCTTCTTTCTCTAATTGCTTTAGGTGCAAGGTTATGTTGTTTATTTGAGATGTTTCCTGTTTCTTAAGGTAGTATCGTATTGCTATAAACTTCCCTCTTAGAACTGCTTTTGCTGCATCCCATAGGTTTTGAGTCATCGTGTCTCCATTGTCATTTGTTTCTAGGTATTTTTTGATTTCCCCTTTGATTTCTTCAGTGATCACTTCCTTATTAAGTAGTGTATTGTTTAGCCTCCATGTGTTTGTATTTTTTACAGATCTTTTCCTGTAATTGATATCTAGTCTCATAGTGTTGTGGTCAGAAAAGATATTTGATACGATTTCAATTTTCTTAAATTTACCAAGGCTTGATTTGTGACCCAAGATATGATCCATCCTGGAGAATGTTCCATGAGCACTTGAGAAAAATGTGTATTCTGTTGTTTTTAGGTGGAATGTCCTATAAATATCAATTAAGTCTATCTTGTTTAATGTATCATTTAAAGCTTGTGTTTCCTTATTTATTTTCATTTTGGATGATCTGTTCATTGGTGAGAGTGGGGTGTTAAAGTCCCCTACTATGATTGTGTTACTGTCGATTTCCCCTTTTATGGCTGTTAGTATTTGCCTTATGTATTCAGGTGCTCCTATGTTGGGTGCATAAATATTTACAATTGTTATATCTTTTTCTTGGATCGATACCTTGATCATTATGTAGTGTCCTTCTTTGTCTCTTGTAATAGTCTTTATTTTAAAGTCTATTTTGTCTGATATGAGAATTACTACCCCAGCTTTCTTTTGATTTCCATTAGCATGGAATATCTTTTTCCATCCCCTCACTTTCAGTCTGTATGTGTCCCTAGGTCTGAAGTGGGTCTCTTGTAGACAGCATATATATGGGTCTTGTTTTTGTATCCATTCAGCCAGTCTGTGTCTTTTGGTGGGAGCATTTAATCCATTTACATTTAAGGTAATTATCGATATGTATGTTCCTTTTCCCATTTTCTTAAATGTTTTGGGTTTGTTATTGTAGGTGTTTTCCTTCTCTTGTGTTTCTTGCCTAGAGAAATTCCTTTAGCATTTTTTGTAAAGCTGGTTTGGTGGTGCTGAACTCTCTCAGCTTTTGCTTGTCGGTAAAGGTTTTAATTTCTCTATCAAATCTGAATGAGATCCTTGCTGGGTAGAGTAATCTTAGTTGTAGGTTTTTCTCCTTCATCACTTTAAATATATCCTGCCACTCCCTTCTGGCTTGCAGAGTTTCTGCTGAAAGATCAGCTGTTAACCTTATGGGGATTCCCTTGTGTGTTATTTGTTGTTTTTCCCTGGTTGATTTTAAAGTGATTTCTTTATATTTAATTTTTGATAGTTTGATTAATATGTTTCTTGGTGTGTTTCTCCTTGGATTTATCCTGTATGGGACTCTCTGTGCTTTCAGGACTTCATTAATTATTTTGTTTCCCATATTAGGGAGGTTTTCAACTATAATCTCTTCAAATATTTTCTCAGTCCCTTCTTTTTCTCTTCTTCTTCTGGGACCCCTATAATTCGAATGTTGGTGCGTTTAATGTTGTCCCAGAGGTCTCTGAGACTGTCCTCAGTTCTTTTCATTCTTTTTTCTTTATTCTGCTCTGCAGTAGTTTTTTCCACCATTTTATCTTCCAGGTCACTTATCCGTTCTTCTGCCTCAGTTATTCTGCTATTGATCCCATCTAGAGTATTTTTAATTTCATTTATTGTGTTTTTCATCATTGCTTGGTTCCTCTTTAGTTCTTTTACGTCCTTGTTTAATGTTTCTTGCATTTTGTCTATTGTATTTCCAAGATTTTGGATCATCTTTACTATCATTATTCTGAATTCTTTTTCAGGTGGACTGCCTATTTCCTCTTCATTTGTTAGGTCTGGTGTGTTTTTACCTTGTTCCTTCATCTGCTGTGTGTTTTTCTGTCTTCTCATTTTGCTTATCTTACTGTGTTTGGGGTCTCCTTTTCACAGGCTGCAGGTTCATAGTTCCCGTTGTTTTTGGTATCTGTCCCCAGTGGCTAAGGTTGGTTCAGTGGGTTGTGTAGGCTTCCTGGTGGAGGGAACTAGTGCCTGTGTTCTGGTGGATGAGGCTGGATCTTGTCTTTCTGGTGGGCACGTCCACGTATGGTGGTGTGTTTTGAGGTGTCTGTGGCCTTATTATGATTTTAGGCAGCCTCTCTGCTAATGGATGGGGCTGTGTTCCTGTCTTGCTAGTTGTTTGGCATAGGGTGCCCAGCACTGTAGCTTGCTGGTCTTTGAGTGAAGCTGGGTCTTGATGTTGAGATGGAGGTCTCTGAGAGATTTTCGCCGTTTGGTATTACATGGAACTGGGAGGTCTCTTGTGGACCAGTGTCCTGAAGTTGGCTCTCCCACCTCAGAGGCACAGCCCTGATGCCTGGCTGGAGCACCAAGAGCCTTTCATCCACACGGCTCTGAATAAAAGGGTGAAAAAATAGAAAGAAAGAAAGAAAGAGGATAAAATAAAATAAAATAAAGATAAATAAAATAACGTTATTAAAATAAAAAATAAAAAATAATTAAGAAAAAGAATTTTAAAAAAAACATAAGACAAAAAACAAAAAACAAAAACGGACGGACAGAACCCTAGGACAAATGGTGAAAGAAAAGCTATACAGAGAAAATCTCACACAGAAGCATACACATACACACTCACAAAAAGAGGAAAAGGGGAAAAAGTAATATATCTTGCTCCCAAAGTCCACCTCCTAAATTTGGGATGATTCATTGTCTATTCAGGTATTCCACAGATGCAGGATACATCAAGTTGATTATGAAGCTTTAATCCGCTGCTTCTGAGGCTGCTGGGAGAGATTTCCCTTTCTCTTCTTTGTTTGCACCGCTCCCGGGGTTCAGCTTTGCATTTGGCCCCGCCTCGGCATGTAGGTCGCCTGAGGGCGTCTGTTTCCCGCCCAGACAGAACGGGGTTAAAGGAGCAGCTGCTTCGGGGGCTCTGGCTCACTCAGGCCGGGGGGAGGGAGGGGTACGGATGCCGGGTGAGCCTGCAGCAGCAGAGATCAACGTGACGTTGCAGCAGCCTGAGGCACGCCATGCGTTCTCCAGGGGAAGTTGTCCCTGGATCACGGGACCCTGGCAGTGGTGGGCTGCACAGGCTCCTGGGAGGGGAGGTGTGGATAGTGACCTGTGCTTGCACACAGGCTTCTTGGTGGCGGCAGCAGCAGCCTTTGCCTCTCATGCCTGTCTCTGGAGTCCACACTGATAGCCCCAGCTCACGCCCATCTGTGGAGTTCCTTTAAGCAGCACTCTTAATCCCCTCTCCTCGCGCACCAGGAAACAAAGAGGGAAGAAAAAGTCTCTTGCCTCTTCGGCAGCTCCAGACTTTTTCCCGGACTCCCTCCCGGCTAGCTGTGGTGCACTAACCCCTTCAGGCTGTGTTCAGCCTGCCAACCCCAGTCCTCTCCCTGGGATCCGACTGAAGCCCGAGCCTCAGCTCTCAGCTCCCGCCCGCCCCGGCGTGTTAGCAGACAAGCCTCTCGGTCTGGTGAGTGCTGGTCAGCACTGATCCTCTGTGCAGGATTCTCTCCGCTTTGCCCTCCGCACCCCTGTTGCTGTGCTCTCCTCTGTGGCTCCAAAGCTTCCCCCCTCTGCCACCCGCAGTCTCCACCCACGAAGGGGCTTCCTAGTGTGTGGAAACCTTTCCTCCTTCACAGTTCCCTCCCACTGGTGCAGGTACGGTCCCTATTCTTTTGTCTGTTGTTTCTTTTTTCTTTTGCCCTACCCAGGTACATGGGAATTTTCTTGCCTTTTGGGACGTTTGAGGTCTTTTGCCAGCGTTCTGTGAGTGTTCTATAGGAGCAGTTCCACGTGTAGATGTATTTCTGATGTATTTATGGGGAGGAAGGTGATCTCCACGTCTTGCTCTTCAGCCATCTTCCCTCTGAACCTCGAAAACACATTTCTTAATGAACATATAGATGAACATATTTTCCAGTTCATGTGTCTGTCAGTGAATATTACTATTGCTAGAATGAGTGAGTTAAACATCATATCTATCCCTAATTTTCATTTTTATAGATAGAAGTACTCAGAAAACACATTTATATAAAAAAATTTTGTTATAGCAATGTCAGTTTTTGATTTGATCACCTTTTGACCTATATGTCAAAAACATTATAGAGATGTCATCAAAATTAATTTTTAAGTATATATAAGCTGACAACTTTTTTTGAAAGTAAAGAACTGAAAATAACCTGACCTACAAAAATGTGTTAATCCATTATTAGAGTCATTTACACCCTCAACACAAAAAGTAATATTTTGTTTTATCTCTTGTTTGTCTTCCCAGAAGTTTCTCCACTGAGGAAACAATGCACCATAGTAAGATATGATAATGGTGAGATATGGGGGTGATGATTCTCTTTTGTAAAATGGAGGAAGGACAATTGTGAAATATGAAGTGGGGAAGGAGAAATTTCCCCTTCACTACAGGTGCATTTTCTGGGAGATCAACATTAGGAAAGAGTATATTTTGAAGATATGATTCTGGAAACTAATCTATTTATAATGTATACCTCTTGGAAAGTCTTTATGCACTCCTGACAATTTATAGACCATAAGACAAGGTCATGGGACTTGAGTAGGTTAAGGTTTTGTGTTCCCACAGGAGTGTCCTCTTGATGTCAGTGGCTCTCAAAAGCTTATTTGAGTCTTAGAGACAAACTTTCCAGGGAGAAGGAAGGGCATGAGCAGAATGTTCTATCTCTTTTTAAGCATATTTAGACATGGTCTTGGCCTGATTCCATTGAGGGCTGCCAAGGAGAGTTGAAATTAAGTAACAATTGTGGATCTTGTCAAGGCCATCTGTTTAAGGGATAATTTGAATACTCATTCCACAAAGGAAAATAAAGAGTCAACATTCTTAGTAGCCAATTGTATGTCCTAGGACTATATTGAGGTAGGAATAAATGGCGGGGTCTGTATTACAAGAATTAAACCTAGTTGACAGTAAGATGGACCAAAGTAATAAATGTTAGTATTAAGGCATTGGAGCTCTACATTAGGTATTAATTGAAGGAAGACAGAAATGTAGTAGCTGAAAAAAAGTAGAACTAAAGCACAAATGAAGTAACACAAGTGAATAGAACTGGGATACAAAGTTATGAAAGAAGCAAGAGACTAGCTTGACTTGGTACTGAATTATTGGTCTAGAGATCATCAATATTTCCTGGCTTAGGGACACTATTGAAATCCAAATTTATGTTTATGGACTAAATAGCTTAAACTGTTAATATTAGAGGAAACATGAGAACAGGTCATTTGTTTATCTTAACCATCTTATAAATACTCATAAACATGCTGTTAAATAAAAGGCTAGGTTTTAAATTGGAACTCTTGTACACTGTTGGTGAGAATGGAAAACAGTTCAGCTGCCATGGAAAAGAGTATGGGGGTTCATCAAAAAATTAAAAATAGAATTACCATATGATCCAGAAATTCCACTTCCGAGTATATATCCTAAATAATTGAAAGCAAGGACACAAAAGGATATTTATACACCCATGTTCATAGCAGCATTATTCAAAAGAGCCAAAAGATGGAAGAAACCCAAGGGTCCATGGATCGATGAATAGATAAACAAAATGTGAGATACACATACAATGGAATATAACTCAGCCTTAAAAGAAAGAAAGTTCTGACACATGTTACAACATGGGTGAACCTTGAAAACATTGTTGACCTTAAGGAAAAAAAGCCGGTTATTTTACCTGCAAAATGAGTTTATTGGGGAATAGCAGAGGAGTTGCAATTTGGGGCATGCAAACTATGGCAAAGCATAGGCAAGTCCAAAGAGACAAAGGGAAGGCCAGCATTTATTAAGTTTTAGGAGAAAATTGGGGAAGGCTGTGGTGGTTTTTCATTGGCTGAAGGTGGTGTGTAGCTTGTTGATGTGTCAGAAGGAAATCTTTCTTCCTGCTGAAGCTTGTAAGCTGCAGTGAGTGATATGTGCATGAGAGCTCCTTCAGGGCTGCCCAACTCCTTGTTAAATGAGGTTTCCTTTATTTATTTTTATAGCATTACACGAAGTGAATAAGCCATTCTCAAAAGGACAAATTTTGTATAATTCTACTTATTATGAGGTATGTAGAGTAGTCAAATTCATAGACACAGAAAGTAGAATTGTGGTTGCCAGGGACTGGGTGAAGGGGAAATGGTGAGTTGCTGTTTAATGTATAGAATTTCAGTCTGGAAGATGAAAAAATTTCTGGAAATGGATTGTGGTGATGGTTGCACAATATTGTAAATGTACTTAATGCCACTCAACTGTGCAATTAAAAAGTTTAAAAGGATAAATTTTATATTAAGAACATATAAAAAATAAAATGGCAATGTTTTAAAATACTCAATATAAGATAGCTGCTTTAATAAGGGGTGAAACCATTCATTATAATTACATGAGTGGTTTTGAATCTAAATATTGATTCTTAATAATGGCATTCTCTTGTTCACTTTCTTTAAAGGAAAATGGATGGGCTAAATCTCATGTAATGCCAATTCTAAGGGGAAAACGTGTAATAGGCAACAGAATCCCCATCTGCTGTATCAATCTGCCAACCCTGACACACATATCAACAGCTCTTTACAAGGACTAAGAAGCCTAGTGATTGAGTGAATGCACAATATATTCTGTTGGTATATTTCCTTACACAAAGTTAAAGATTTGGCAGAGTAAGATGACGCTGAAAACAAAAGGTAGAGCACCCTATGTTTATGAAGCAAAGTCACATTGTCACATTCCTAATTTGTACACTTTTAGAGCTAAAATGCGAAGCACCTTCTGTGTAGCTTAACATTGAGAATAAAAGTGAGGTTTGATAAATTAACTTGGTAACCAGTTAAAGGAGGTTTGGGCAATTGTTTTTAGTAAAATGTAAGGGCATATAAAAATGTCATCAATTTGAAATCAGTCTACACCTTCAAGACTTCGATTGGCCCCTAATAATCAGAATTTGAGGAATATTTGGAAAACAGCTCCAGATATATTTATATAATCTCTTGATATTGAATACTGCTTTTAACAGCATTATAGTTATAGTTGTCATGTATGCAAGTCTTTCTATATTAAAAATAAAAGACTCTATTAGAAGAGGGTAATCATTACTTGAATAAATAACATTGATTAGAAACACTGAATTCCAGCCTGTTTTCCAGGTTTGCCTTGTATTTTCTCTTGAGTATTCCTTGTTTCTTCTGGTCTCTTCATTCTCTGATTTGCACATTTTCCACACATCTTTGACTTTCTTGTTTTCATATTTTTCTTTTATTGCTTTCTTTTCTTGGTGTTGCTTTATAAAATGTGCTTAAGATATCTTTCATAGATTAAGTGGATCTCAAGATCCTGACATTGCCAAGATCCTGACACACTTAGGATCCTCAGACACCATAATTTCTTGACTTAGGCAATCATTCCTAGAAACCCTCAGTCCCTAAAAAGTTGTATAGCTGCTTCCAATTAAATATATTGTTTCAAAGTAAAAACTCATAAAAATCGAAATGTTAGCAAAATTTAGATTTATGTTTTTAATTATAAGTACATAATGACCATTGGTCATTATATCATACCAACTAACTTCTTGCCTTTGATTTCTCTTGGGAAAATGGACACAGATATAATATCAATAGGTCATTATCATAATAAATAGACCATGCATTTTGTATGCTCATGCTTTTTATTTAATTTCCCACACTGAAATAGAATTGATACTGTTATGAATGTAGGAAGATTAGAAAAATTGTCAAGTGTAGGGGAATAAACCAAATACTCTTAAGGATAACAATCCTGGGGTTTAGCATTGTATAAAATAGTTCTTTAACGTCCATGCTTACTAAGTAATGAGGTTTTAAAAAGTGAATCCAATTTAATTATTGGTACACTTAATGATGAGGTGATAACAAATAAGAAAGCAGCTGTTCAAATGTAGAAACTTCACCTGAATAAAGTTTCACATATGCCTAGGATATTTTATCTTTTGCTTGTTTTTGTATTAGAGGTTTGTATTTTTATTTTAGATTGTATATGATTACAACATGCATGCAAACAATTCATTGTGAAAATAAGAATAGATCAAATATAATCATTAAGCCAAAGTGTATTATACAATGTTAAGCATGATAGATTTTTATATCTCAGATGATAATATGGCCTTGGATTTGCATAGTGCCTTTCTTGCAAAAATCACAAAGCATTTTCATATCAATCACAGCTAGGTGAGGTAGAGAGGTACAGTAGTTAACTTCATTTTACAGATAGAAAAATATGAGATTTAGAAAGATTAAAGGACTTGTTTGAAGTTACAAAGCAAATCAAAGTTTAGACCTAGGATGTAAGTCTTAGTGGGATTGACTGCTTTTCTTTTTTTCTTTTTCTGATAAAATATTCATAACATAAAATTTACCATCTTAACTATTTTTAAGTGTACAGTTCAAGGCTAATGACATTTAATTTGCACATATATGACTGAAAAGACTAGTTTAGAATGTGAATGCTTTCTCACATTAGCCTGTTATGAAATCTGGATACTGTTTGTATTGTTCGTATTGTAGTTCTGATATTTGGTTTTGTTTTGTGTTTCTTACAGTGATACATCGTAGGTTAATGGATTGCATATGATTTAGAGCTATAAAAGATTGTCATTTACCCTCTTGTTTCTTGATTATAACTTTCTAGCAATAGCTAGAACATAGTAGTTAAGTTGTTTTTCCTATTACATTGGATTAACTTGCAAGTGTTCATCCTCTGCCTGTTTGGTTGTTGAGCTGTCCCCACTTCTTCCTGTTCGGTTGTTGAGCTCTCCCCACTTCTTTCCATTATTTACTTCTCACTTCTAACTCAGCTTATATGTTGCTTCTTCCATGAAGCTTCACTTCACAATCTTCCCACTCTGTTCAGTCTGAGTTACATGTATGATACTCCATGTGCTTCCATAGCAATAGGTACAATGCACTGTATTGCAATAGTGTCTCTACTTGCCTAAACCACTGGAGAACAGAATATAAACTCCTTAACAGAAAGAATTGCATTTTATTAGTATTTGTATCCCAAGCACCAAATATAGTGCATATACATATAGATGTTTAGTAAATGTTTACCCAATGGATGTGTAAGTGAAAGTGTGATGAATTCTTTCTTATAGCATTGATCACATTTCTAATGTTTAATATCTTTCTTTGTTAAATTGTAAGCTCCAAAAGGAAGGACCATGTCTATTTTGTTTATCATTTTTACCTCAGCATCTAGGTACATCATAAGCTCTCAATGTGGAATAAATGACTGAATGAATGCATGTTGCTCCCCTCTCACATGTGCAGCTCAGCAAATTGAATTACAATGACAGCAGGTATAAGAGGTTGTGTTACCAGATATCATTATGGGTAAGCTTATTTCCCAACAGAAAGTAAATATGGCATGCGACTGATTTATTGGCACAAGAGTCATTATTTAGGCAGCACCACAGTAGTTATACAACCTCAGATCATTTCTGTAGATGCACTTCTTTTCTGATTTTTACTGTCAAAGATTATAAAATAGTGCCTGTCAGGTTATGGAAAACTCTAAATCAGAGTTATGGACATAAAAGAACTTCTAAAATATTTTACAGAAATGAGATCATGAAAGTAGCACTACCCAGAAGCCACTCTTCTGTGATAACCTCTATTTCATCTTTAAGTGCTAATCCTCTTTTATTTCTAAAGAGTTTTGCTTTCAAATGAATAGTTTAGTAATTCATGCTACTGTATAGGGCAATAAAGAATCAAAATATCTCTACTTCCAGAAACATTTTATTTTAATAAAAAACAGTTTAAATATGAAGAACCTACTATCCAAAGGCATTAATTTTCCAAATATGGAATATCAGGTGGTTTGATAGGTGGTGATTACTTGAGATTGATCTTATTTATGAGTTGGCAACAATCTGTATATTGTTTGCAGACTTACTGGTAGATTGCAAAGTCCATAATTATCTCTTACTTTTAGTGTTTTTATTTGTTTTTTGGAGTTTTTTTACTAACATGTTATCTTTCATTGTCCTGGAATGCTGTTTGGCCTTCTGGGGCCCCCAATAGAAATGCAAATATGTAAAAAATAAAGCACCTCAGAAAATCAAAGGAAAACAAAACACAAGTGGAATGCCAAGAGAGGAGAAAAGACAGAGTTAGACAGCAGTGGAACCAGGGTTAGACAGCTTTTTTTGGTGAAAAAGCAGCTTAGAAAAGTAATAGTATATAGGCCAACATTTCTGAGGCTTAGTTAACAGGCAAGTTGCATTAGATTTGACATGCATTTAGTAAGAACAAAGGGGTGACCTACACATGGAAACCTCCTTTATAGTTAGAAATACTATTGACAACATTTTTATCAAAGTGTAATCTGGTTCCTTAATAACCTGGATCAGAGAACAAAACATCCCAAAGGATATTTTAGTGCATACAGGCAGCTGATGATCACTCTTTTCTGATGCCATTTCACAGTGGTTCTCAATGGAATAAAGAAGAACTTGTTTTTCTCAAATTTAAACTTTGTAGCAAAGGCTATCCTAGAACACAGTTTCTCAAATTACAAAACTTTGAACAACAAAGCTCAGAAAAATCTGAGCACCTGTCAGCTTCATGCCATGACACTACAGTTGAACAGATTCTGCATCAGAGAAAATATGTAAACTTTGGATGACACATAGTCACAATCTTAGTCAAAACTCTAGTTTCCTGAATTCCTTTTTAGTATCATCTTTACTTTGTTATATCCAGCAATTATGTATGAGTAGGTAATAGAGCATAGAGTGAGCTCAGGCAACCTAGTAAGGATACATGACAGTGTCATTAGAGAAAAAACCCTTTTTAAAAACCGTATCAACGAGAGGTATTCTTTAGAACATTTATATTTCTTGTGCAATGGCAAACATGAAATGTTTTTATCGAGTCAAAATAATTTTTGTTTAGGGATGGAACTGTGATCACTGTGCTATGCACCTTTGTAAATCAATATGCAAAGCATAATTATTGTTACATGAATATTTTAATAGAGGAGTACATATTTCCTTAAAAATTCAATCTCTTATGAGGAAGTGATGCTTAACCTGATGTTTAGGGCAAGATAATTGTCTCATCTACATATGCATGCCAAAGAGCCCCTTGTATTTCATCTAAAAGAGAGGCTGTTTAGAAAAGCCAAATTTCTATCAACCTGAAGATCCAGTCAGCCAAGGGAGAGAGCCACACACTGTTATTTCTGGTTTTGTGTATAGGTACCCCAAACTTTCACCTATAGCTTAACATAATGCCTCATATATAGAATTATTACCTCCTCTGGTTATTTGTTGATACATATACCCAGAAAATACTTGCAAAATTTAATAGAAAATCTAAAGCCAACAAAATAGCAGAGTGGCATTACTTCACTAGAGGAAGGTTAAGAGAAGGTTAATAGAAACTAGTGAAGATATAATGATGTCATCTGTCTTTATGATAAAATGTATAAAAAAAATTCAGGAGCCATGTCAAATGAAGGAATTTGTCTTATCGCTAGTTCTAAAGTTATCTGATTTGATAAAGATCCTTTTATTTTTCAAATAGAGAGACATTCCATGAGAAAAAAAAAAAAGTACCAGTATAAATAGGGTGGCAGGAACAATGGGATTTCTTTTCCCCACTGCATTCAAGATAGTATATGGGACATGAAGTTTATAATGCCCAGGTTCTATCTTAGGTCAACCTCTATCAGTGACTGAGTTCTGTGACATTGAGCAGATCACTAAAGCTTTCAAGGCTCTTTTTGGGGGGCTCTTTATTTGAGAACCAATACTAATGACATGGTTTTCTCACTAGATTATTGTGAGACCTAAGTAAGAACATATGTGCTTAAGCAGATTGGAAAAAAATGGTGTTCTAGAAACACCAAGTAATGTTTATGTGATAACTAAAATATTTGGGCTTTTCATATTCACTCAACCTTCAGCAGCAACCTTTAGCAGAATCTGCCAAGGCATTTCTGTGTGGACTTTCTCCAAGGTATATGGTGGCTGATGCAAAGTAAACAGATCCTTCCTTGTGAGATCCTGCTATGTAGTCTACTGTAAACTATGCGTTTTTCCCAGGTACCCAGTGCCCTCATACTGCTATCCAACTTCCTTAACTATGTCATTTCACTTGCACAGCAGCACACCATCCCTTAAGACATGGCATATCTTTCTCCTTCTTCCACCAGTGCAGCATTTATAGTTCACCATAGAATTGACCAGTCCTTCAAGGCTTAGCTAGCTGTCTAAATGATCATACAAATGCATGCAAATACAAATGATCCTGGTAAATAATATTTTCGATGTTTATATGTTCTAAATTCATATGATGTCTATGTGTTCTAAACTGTGTAGACTATAGTAGAATGGCTGCTTATAATCCTTAAAGAGGTAATTAAAAACATAAATCTCCAGGCTCAATTCTCAACTCTTGGATTTAATGATACTGGGGTAGAAACCCCAAATCTCTATTTTAAAATAATTTCTCCAGGAGATTTTGCTGTGTAGTCAATTTTGACAACCATTGATCCAAAATACCTTGTCTAAAACAGAATTGCTTTCTCAGTGGCTTTGCCAAATAAACACTAAGAAATATGGAGATTTCCATAAGACAGTGCCATTGCTGTTTTGTGACATGAAGAGTGTTTAGTGTAGCAAGGGAAAAGTTTATGATAAAATCTTGGGAACATACAATGAGGAGGCAGTGGTGGAGAGAAGAGGCACCTAGGTGGAATGTGACATTCTCTGTTTAAAGTTATGATATAATGTGTCTTTGGGGGAAAAAAAATAATTGTAACATGATGAAGTTAGTCTTTGATGTCTTCCACCATTATTACTCAACTTCTCTCTTTTAACTCCTGCCCCTTTTTATTCCACTCTCAATCTAATGTTACTGGTACTATGCTCCTCAGAAACCTAACTTAAATAAACCCACCTTGGATTGTTCTCCTCCATTCCATAGTATTTATAGCAATTAAGGCATTTTTAATAACAAAAATAGCCACCATTTATGATGCCAAGATGTATTCCAAGACCTAAGTTAAATTCTTCTGAGGTTTATCTGCCATACTCTAAAACATGCTCCTACATCAAGAAAACAAATGGGAACTTGCACAGACCACTTTAATTTATTTTTTCCTTTTTTTATTGTAATAAAATATGCATCTAAAACTATTCTAAAAAATTGCAGAGGAAGGAACACTTCTGAACTCATTCTAAGAGGCCATCATAACCCTGATATCAAAACTGGACAAAAATGTCACAAATAAAAAAAATTAGAGGCCAATATCACTAATGAACATAGAGGCAAAAATCCTCAAAAATATTAGCAAACTGAATCCAGCAATTATTTTTCCCTGTGGTGAATGACTAGCTTCCAGGGAATCAATATCTGTATTTATGCTATTGTCTATCTTTGTGTTCAAACTAGATTCAAGATTATACTTTTTCAGTGATCCAGAAACAAGATTTTTTAGCTTAAATTATAATATTTTTATGATCTCTATATGTATTCCAATTTAATCACCCCAATATAAAAGATCTTATGAAGGAGGTAGGACCTGAGTTAGATAGAAAAGAGTTATCATTTGAAATAGAGGACAGAGTATAAGCAAAAACAAAGGTTAGCCTCTCTATAAAACCTTTTCTTGACTCACCTAGGTAGCATTGATAACTATCCTGTATGTCACTCTGAAACCTATATATGTCCTTTTATTATAGTACCTGTAACAATTATACTTATATACTTGTCAGTCTTCGCCAAGTGCAGATCTGTTGTTTTTTTTTTTTTTTTCTTTTTGTAACCCCTGAATATTATATCTGAGTCACAGGAGGTATATTAAGAAAATTTAAATGTGATGCCAGAGAGAAATTTGCTCAAATGGAAAACGTAAATTTATGTTGGAAAAATAATGTTTGAGTACCTTAATATTTTTCGACTTTTCTTATATGTCTCTTTTTTCTTTTAAACTGCAATCAGAAAAATCCCTTGGCTCAGGTTTTCAGCTAATTATTTTTCAGGAGTATCTATCATGCTATGTAACCCATCTTCCAAAATCTTTATTTCAACTATTACATGTTATTTTCAAGATCTGCAGGAAATTTCTTCCCCTTTACTTTTTAGTGAAGTAATACATATGTACAGTAAATCGTGCAAAAGAACACATCTTAACTGCACAGCTTGTTAAATAATCACGACCTAATTTAAGGTATGATTTCCACCTTAGCATTTCCAGTAACCCAGAATTCTTCCTGGTGCTCCTTCCTATTCAATACCCATCTACCTAAAGATAAGTACATTATAAATTCTACCAAGACTAACTTACATCTGAGAATATTAAAAACATTTATTCTTATGTCTGATTGTATTTCTTTTATTGAGTTTCTTGACTCCATATAAATTATTCTGGTTATTCTGTTTGTTGAGTTTGATGCTTGTCTTACACAATAGTCTGGTAATTCCTGAGTGTTTGCTCATCTTTGTGTCTGAGAATCCTTTTTGCCTGATTTTGAAAGCTTTTGTTAGTATATCCTTTTGACAGAAATAAATTATAAAGACAAGATGAAAGCAAATATTATATATATTTCTACATTACTTTTCCTTTTTTTTTTAAACATCTTTATTGAAGTATAATTGCTTTACAATGGTGTGTTAGTTTCTGCTTTATAACAAAGTGAATCAGTTATACATATACATATGTTCCCATATCTCTTCCCTCTTGCATCTCCCTCCCTCCCACCCTCCCCATCCCACCCCTCTAGGTGGTCACAAAGCACCGAGCTGATCTCCCTGTGCTATGCGGCTGCTTCCCACTAGCTATCTATTGTACATTTGGTAGTGTATATATGTCCATGACACTCTCCCACCCTGTCACATCTCACCCCTCCCCCTCCCCATACCTCAAGTCCATTCTCTAGTAGGTCTGTGTCTTTATTCCCGTCTTCCCACTAGGTTCTTAATGGCCTTTTTTATTTTTTCCTTAGATTCCATATATATGTGTTAGCATACTGTATTTGTTTTTCTCTTTCTGACTTACTTCACTCTGTATGACAGACTCTAACTCCATCCACCTCATTACAAATACCTCCATTTCATTTCTTTTTATGGCTGAGTAATATTCCATTGTATATATGTGCCACATCTTCTTTATCCATTCATCCGATGATGGACACTTAGGTTGCTTCCATGTCCTGGTTATTGGAAATAGAGCTGCAATGAATATTTTGGTACATGACTCTTTTTAAACTATGGTTTTCTCAGGGTATATGCCCAGTAGTGGGATTGCTGGGTCGTATGGTAGTTCTATTTGTAGATTTTAAGGAACCTCCATACTGTTCTCCATAGTGGCTGTATCAATTTACATTCCCACCAACAGTGCAAGAGGATTCCCTTTCCTCCACACCCTCTCCAGCATTTATTATTTCTAGATTTTTTGATGATGGCCAATCTTACCGGTGTGAGATGATATCTCATTGTAGTTTTGATTCGCATTTCTCTAATGATTGATGATGTTGAGCATTCTTTCATGTGTCTGTTGGCAATCTGTATATCTTCTTTGGAGAAATGTCTATTTAGGTCTTCTGCCCATTTTTGGATTGGGTTGTTCGTTTTTTTGTTATTGAGCTGCATGAGCTGATTGTAAATCTTGGAGATTAATCCTTTGTCAGTTGCTTCATTTGCAAATATTTTCTCCCATTCTGAGGGTTGTCTTTTGGTCTTGTTTATGGTTTCCTTTGCTGTGCAAAAGCTTTTAAGTTTCATTAGATCCCATTTGTTTATTTGTGTTTTTATTTCCATTTCTCTAGGAGCTGGGTCAAAAAGAATCTCGCTGTGATTTATGTCATAGAGTGTTCTGCCTATGTTTTCCTCTAAGAGTTTGACAGTGTCTGGCCTTACATTTAGGTCTTTAATACATTCTGAGTTTATTTTTCTGTATGGTGTCAGGGAGTGTTCTAATTTCATATTTTACATGTATCTGTCCAATTTTCCCAGCACCACTTATTGAAGAGGCTGTCTTTTCCCCACTGTATATGCTTGCCTCCTTTATCAAAGATAAGGTGACCATATGTGCATGGGTTTATCTCTGGGCTTTCTATCCTGTTCCATTGATCTATATTTCTGTTTTTGTGCCAGTACCAAACTGTCTTGATTACTGTAGCTTTGTAATATAGTCTGAAGTCAGGGAGCCTGATTCCTCCAGCTCCATTTTTCATTCTCAAGATTGCTTTGGCTATTCGGGGTCTTTTGTGTTTCCATACAAATTGTGAAATTTTTTGTTCTAGTTCTGTGAAAAATGCCAGTGGTAGTTTGATAGGGATGGCATTGAATCTGTAGATTGCTTTCGGTAGTAGAGTCATTTTCACAATGTTGATTCTTCCAATCCAAGAACATGGTATATCTCTCCATCTATTTGTATCATCTTTAATTTCTTTCATCAGTGTCTTATAATTTTCTGCATACAGGTCTTTTGTCTCCTTAGGTAGGTTTATTCCTAGATATTTTATTCTTTTTGTTGCAATGGTAAACGGGAGTGTTTTCTTAATTTCACTTTCAGATTTTTCGTCATTAGTGTATAGAAATGCAAGAGATTTCTGTGCATTAATTTTGTATCCTGCTACTTTACCAAATTCATTGATTAGCTCTAGTAGTTTTCTGGTAGCATCTTTAGGATTCTCTATGTATAGTATCATGTCATCTGCAAATAGTGACAGCTTTATTTCTTCTTTTCCGATTTGGATTCATTTTATTTTCTTTTTCTTCTCTGATTGCTGTGGCTAACACTTCCAAAACTATGTTGAATAATAGTGGTGAGAGTGGGCAACCTTGTCTTGTTCCTGATCTTAGTGGAAATGGTTACAATTTTTCACCATTGAGGACAATGTTGGCTGTGGGTTTGTCATATATGGCCTTTATTATGTTGAGGAAAGTTCCCTCTATGCCTACTTTCTGCAGGGCTTTTATCATAAATGGGTGTTGAATTTTGTCAAAAGCTTTCTCTGCATCTATTGAGATGATCATATGGTTGTTCTCCTTCAATTTGTTAATATGGTGTATCACGTTGATTGATTTGCGCATATTGAAGAATCCTTGCATTCCTGGGATAAACCCCACTTGATCATGGTGTATAATCCTTTTAATGTGCTGTTGGATTCTGTTTGCTAGTATTTTGTTGAGGATTTTTGCATCTATGTTCATCAGTGATATTGGCCTGTAGTTTTCTTTCTTTCTGACATCTTTGTCTGGTTTTGGTGATGGTGGCCTCGTAGAATGAGTTGGGGAGTGTTCCTCCCTCTGCAATATTTTGGAAGAGTTTGAGTAGGATAGGTGTTAGCTCTTCTCTAAATGTTTGATAGAATTCGCCTGTGAAGCCATCTGGTCCTGGGCTTTTGTTTGTTGGAAGATTTTTAATCACAGTTTCAATTTCAGTGCTTGTGATTGGTCTGTTCATATTTTCTATTTCTTCCTGGTTCAGGCTTGGCAGGTTGTGCATTTCTAAGAATCTGTCCATTTCTTCCAGGTTGTCCATTTTATTGGCATAGAGTTGCTTGTAGTAATCTCTCATGATCGTTTGTATTTCTGCAGTGTCAGTGGTTACTTCTCCTTTTTCATTTCTAATTCTATTGATTTGAGTCTTCTCCCTTTTTCTCTTGATGAGTCTGGCTAAAGGTTTATTAATTTTGTTTATCTTCTCAAAGAACCAGCTTTTAGTTTCATTGATTTTTGCTATTGTTTCCTTCATTTCTTTTTCGTTTATTTCTGATCTGATCTTTATGATTTCTTTCCTTCTGCTAGCTTTGGGGTTTTTTTGTTCTTCTTTCTGTAATTGCTTCAGGTGCAAGGTTAGGTTGTTTATTCGAGATGTTTGTGTTTCTTGAGGTAGGCTTGTATTGCTATAAACTTCCTTCTTAGCACTGCTTTTGCTGCATCCCATAGGTTTTGGGTCGTCGTGTCTCCATTGTCATTTGTTTCTAGGTATTTTTTGATTTCCCCTTTGATTTCTTCAGTGATCACTTCCTTATTAAGTAGTGTATTGTTTAGCCTCCATGTGTTTGTAGTTTTTACAGACCTTTTCCTGTAATTGATATCTAGTCTCATAGCGTTGTGGTCGGAAAAGATACTTGATACAATTTCAATTTTCTTAAATTTACCAAGGCTTGATGTGTGACCCAAGATATGATCTATCCTGGAGAATGTTCCATGAGCACTTGAGAAAAATGTGTATTCTGTTGTTTTTGGGTGGAATGTCCTATAAATATCAATTAAGTCCATCTTGTTTAATGTATCATTTAAAGCTTGTGTTTCCTTATTTATTTTCATTTTGGATGATCTGTCCATTGGTGAAAGTAGTGTGTTAAAGTCCCCTACTATGATTGTGTTACTGTCGATTTCCCCTTTTATGGCTGTTAGTATTTGCCTTATGTATTGAGGTGCTCCTATGTTGGGTGCATAAATATTTACAATTGTTATACCTTCCTCTTGGATCGATCCCTTGATCATTATATAGTGTCCTTCTTTGTCTCTTGTAATAGTCTTTATTTTAAAGTCTATTTTGTCTGATATGAGAATTGCTACTCCAGCTTTCTTTTGATTTCCATTTGCATGGAATATCTTTTTCCATCCCCTCACTTTCAGTCTGTATGTGTCCCTAGGTCTGAAGTGGGCCTCTTGTAGACAGCATATATATGGGTCTTGTTTTTGTATCCATTCAGCCAGTCTGTGTCTTTTGGTGGGAGCATTTAATCTATTTACATTTAAGGTAATTATCGATATGTATGTTCCTATTCCCTTTTTCTTAAATGTTTTGGGTTTGTTATTGTAGGTGTTTTTCTTCTCTTGTGTTTCTTGCCTAGAGAAGTTCCTTTAGCATTTGTTGTAAAGCTGGTTTGGTGGTGCTGAACTCTCTCAGCTTTTGCTTGTCTGTAAAGGTTTTAATTTCTCCATCAAATCTGAATGAGATCCTTGCTGGGTAGAGTAATCTTGGTTGTAGGTTTTTCTCCTTCATCACTTTAAGTATATCCTGCCACTCCCTTCTGGCTTGCAGAGTTTCTGCTGGAAGATCAGCTGTTAACCTTATGGGGATTCCCTTGTGTGTTATTTGTTGTTTTTCCCTTGCTGCTTTTAATATGTTTTCTTTATATTTAATTTTTGACAGTTTGATTAATATGTGTCTTGGCATGTTTCTCCTTGGATTTATCCTGTATGGGACTCTCTGTGCTTCCAGGACTTGATTAACTATTTCCTTTCCCATATTAGGGAAGTTTTCAACTATAATCTCTTCAAATATTTTCTCAGTCCCTTTCTTTTTCTCTTCTTCTTCTGGGACCCCTATAATTCGAATGTTGGCGCATTTAATGTTGTCCCAGAGGTCTCTGAGACTGTCCTCAGTTCTTTTCATTCTTTTTTCTTTATTCTGCTCTGCAGTAGTTTTTTCCACCATTTTATCTTCCAGGTCACTTATCCGTTCTTCTGCCTCAGTTATTCTGCTATTGATCCCATCTGGAGTATTTTTAATTTCATTTATTGTGTTTTTCATCGTTGCTTGGTTCCTCTTTAGTTCTTTTACGTCCTTGTTTAATGTTTCTTGCATTTTGTCTATTCTATTTCCAAGATTGTGGATCATCCTTACTATCATTATTCTGAATTCTTTTACAGGTAAATTACCTATTTCCTGTTCATTTGTTAGGTCTGGTGTGTTTTGACCCTGCTCCTTCATCTGCTGTGTGTTTTTCTGTCATCTCATTTTGCTTATCTTACTGTGTTTGGGGTGTCCTTTTCACAGGCTGCAGGTTCGTAGTTCCCGTTGTTTTTGGTATCTGTCCCCCGTGGCTAAGGTTGGTTCAGTGGGTTGTGTAGGCTTCCTGGTGGAGGGAACTAGTGCCTGTGTTCTGGTGGATGAGGCTGGATCTTGTCTTTCTGGTGGGCACGTCCACGTATGGTGGTGTATTTTGGGGTGTCTGTGGCCTTATTATGATTTTAGGCAGCCTCTCTGCTAATGGATGGGGCTGTGTTCCTGTTTTGCTAGTTGTTTGGCATAGGGTGTCCAGCACTGTAGCTTGCTGGTCGTTGAGTGAAGCTGGGTCTTGATGTTGAGATGGAGATCTCTGAGAGATTTTCGCCATTTGGTATTACGTGGAGCTGGGAGGTCTCTTGTGGACCAGTGTCCTGAAGTTGGCTCTCCCACCTCAGAGGCACAGTCCTGATGCCTGGCTGGAGCACCAAGAGCCTTTCATCCACACGGCTCAGAGTAAAAGGGAGAAAAAATAGACAGAAAAAAGAAAGAGGATAAAATATAGTGAAGTAAAATAAAGCTATTATAAAGCAAAGCTATACAGACAAAATCTCACCCAGAAGCATATACATATACACTCACAAAAAAGGAAAAGGGAAAAAATTAATATATGCTGCTCCCAAAGTCCACCTCCTAAATTTGGGATGATTCATTGTCTATTCAGGTATTCCACAGATGCAGGGTACATCAAGTTGATTATGGAGCTTTAATCCGCTGCTTCTGAGGCTGCTGGGAGAGATTTCCCTTTCTCTTCTTTGTTCGCAGAGCTCCCGGGGTTCAGCTTTGGATTTGGACCCGCCTCTGCGTGTAGGTTGCCTGAGGGCGTCTGTTCCCCGCCCAGACAGAACGGGGTTAAAGGAGCAGCTGCTTCGGGGCCTCTGGTTCACTCCGGCGGGGGAGAGGGAAGGATATGGATGCGGGGTGAGCCTGCGGCGGCAGAGGCCGACGTGACGTTGCACCAGCCCGAGGCGCGCCGTGTGTTCTCCCGGGGAAGTTGTCCCCGGATCACGGGAGCCTGGCCGTGACGGGCTGCACCGGCTCCCGGGAGGGGCGGTGTGGATAGTGACCTGTGCTCGCACACAGGCTTTTTGGTGGCGGCAGCAGCAGCCTTAGCGTCTCATGCACGTCTCTGGGGTCCGTGCTGACCGCCACGGCTCGAGCCCGTCTCTGGAGTTCATTTAGGCGGCGCTCTGAATCCCCTCTCCTTACGCACCGTGAAACAAAGAGGCAAGAAAAAGTCTCTTGCCTCTTCGGCAGCTGCAGACTTTTTCCCGGACTCCCTCCCGGCTAGCTGTGGTGCGCTACCCCCTTCAGGCTGTGTTCATGCCGCCAACCCCAGTCCTCTCCCTGCGATCCGACCAAAGCCCGAGCCTCAGCTCCCAGCCCCCGCCCGCCCCGGCGGGGTAGCAGACAAGCCTCTCGGGCTGGTGAGTGCTGGTCAGCGCCGAGCCTCTGTGCGGGAATCTCTCCGCTTTGCCCTCCACACACCTGTGGCTGCACTCTCCTCCGTGGCTCCGAAGCTTCCCCCCTCTGCCACCCGCAGTCTCCACCCGTGAAGGGGCTTCCTAGTGCGTGGAAACCTTTCCTCCTTCACTGCCCCGTCCCACTGGTGCAGGTCCCGTCCCTATTCTTTTGTCTCTGTTATTTCTTTTGCCCTACCCAAGTACGTGGGGAGTTTCTTGCCTTTTGGGAGGTCTGACGTTTTCTGCCAGCGTTCAGTGGGTGTTCTGTAGGAGCAGTTCCATGTGTAGATGTATTTCTAATGTATCTGTGGGAAGGAAGGTGATCTCTGCGTCTTACTCTTCCACCATCTTGCCCTATCCCCCCCTGTTTACATTCTTGAAAGAGAGAATCTACTTGATTATTGGTCATTTGACCAGTTGTCCTTGGGTCATGTGTCCATCCCTGGTCCAAACAGCCATTAATAGAAGTGGAGGAATTCCAGTGGCATTTGGTGCTGCCATTTTGAAGAGCATTAGCTTTAGTAGACAATAACATCTGATCAGGAGATACAGAAATGTTGATATCTCAGTAACTCTAGCTTTCCAATGAATATTCTTTCGAATAAACCTTCAATCATCATTGACTTAGGCTTTACTCCACTTCCTTCTCCATCTAAGTTCTCTATAAGGTAACTAATGATCTATAAACATTCATTAAAAAGATTAGGCTGCTTTTCAAAAAAATTAACCCTTTGGTAGATAGCCATAAATCTTATGTAATAATTGACTTTTCCTCTAATTGAGAGGTTTTTTTAAAGAAAATTCCTGCTCACAAGGGTCAACTTGAATAATTTTCTGAGTAAGTAGCTTTTAAAAATCTGCTCAATCCAAATTAATATATATTTATTAAATATTCATTACATGTGCAATACTTGTTCTGGCTTTGTTGAAAGCCTTAGTCTACTGGCAGGTATATTTGATCCTGAATCATGACTTCAGGGGAAATAATTTAGATGCAAGTAACAGAACCCATGTTAACTAAGTATGATATGTATGCATGTTTAAGTATATGGAGGTATTCCAAGAAAACAATGATGGAAAGTACAGTTAGACCTAATGGGGATGGATCCTAAAATTGGAATTTAGAGAACTGAGGTTTCCCTTTCTATATGTTGCTATGGGCATAGGGGGTCTCAATTCTGCTCCTTTCTGTAGAACTTCTTTCTCTCTCTCTCTGTCTCTCTCTCTCTCCCCCCACTCTCTGTGGACCAAGTGGTATGGTCTGAATGTCTGTGTACCTCTGAAATTCATATTTTGAAGTCCTAATCCCCATGATGATGATATTATGAAGTAGGGCCTTTGGGAGGCCTTTGAGTGGAGTTACCAAGATTGGAATTAGTACCATTATAAAGGAGACCCGCTTAGTGGACTTTCAAGATGGCGGAGGAGTAAAACATGGAGATCACCTTCCTCCACACAAAAACATCAAAAATACATCTACATGTGGAACAACACCTACTGAATGCTAGCAGAAGACCTCAGACTTCCCAAAAGGTAAGAAAATCCCCATGCACATGGGTAGGGCAAAAGAAAAAAGAAAAAACAGAGACAAAAGAACAGGGATGGGACCAGCCCCTCTGGGAGGGAGCTGTGAAGGAGGAAAAGTTTCCACACACCAGGAAACCCCTTCACTGGTGGAGACAGGGGGTGGGTGGGGGGAAGCTTCAGAGCCACGGAGGAGAACACAGCAACAGTAGTGCAGAGGGCAAAGCAGAGAGATTCCCACACAGAGGATCAGTGCTGACCAGAACTCACCAGCCTGAGAGGCTTGTATGGGCACCCGCTGGGGTGGGTGGGGTCTGGGAACTGAGACTCGGGCTTCAGAGGTCAGATCCCAGGGAGAGGACTGAGGTTGGCTACGTGAACACAGGCTGAGGGGGGACTAGTGCACCACAGCTAACCAGGAGGGAGTCAGGGCAAAACTCTGGACCTGGGGAAGAGGCAAAAGACCATTGTTTTGGGGTGCGCAAGGAGAGGGGATTCCTTCCCTGTCTGCCCACAGAAGGCGGAGTACCGCCTAAACAAGCTCCAGAGATGGGCTCGAGCCACGTCTATCAGCTCAGACACCAGAGACAGGCATGAAACTCTAATGCTGCTGCTGCAGCCACCAAGAATCCTGTGCGCAATCACAGGTCACTATCCACACCCCCCCATGGGAGCCTGTGCAGCCCGCAACTGCCAGGGTCCCATGATCCAGGAACAACTTCCCCAGGAGAACACACGGCGCGCCTCAGGTTGTTTCAACATCATGCTGGCCTCTGCACCACAGGCTCACACGGCATTCCAATTATAACTACCTTACCCCTCCCTTGCCCTGGCATGAGTGAGCCAGAGCCCCCTAATCAGCCGCTGCTTTAACCCCAACCTGTCAGGGTGGGAACAGAAGCCTGAGGACAACCTACACACAGAGGTGGGGCCAAAACCAAAGCTGAACCCCAGGAGCTGTGTGAACAAAGAAAAGAAAGGGAAATTCCTCTGTGTAGACTCAGGAGCAGTGGATTAAATCCCCACAATCCACTTGAGGTACCCTGCATCTGTGGAATACCTGAATAGACAATGAATGAACCCAAAATTGAGACAGTGGATTTGGGACCAACTGTAGACTTGGGGTTTGCTGTCTGTGACTGACTTGTTTCTGATTTTTATTTTTATCTTAGTATAGTTTTTAGAATTTGTTATCATTGGTGGATTTCTTTATTGTCTTGATTGTGCTTTTCTTTTTTTATTATAATAATTTTTAAAATTTTTATATTAATTATTTTATTTTATTTTATTTATTTTTTCTTTCTTTTTTTCTCCCTTTTCTTTGGTGTTGTCTGGCTAACAGGGTCTTGGTGCTCCAGCCTGTTGCTAGGCCTGAGCCTCTGAGGTGGGATAGCCGAGTTCAGGACACTGGACCACCAGAGACCACATGGCTCCACATAATATCAATTGGCAAGAGCTCTCCCAGAGATCTCTGTCTCAGTGCTAAGACCCAGCTTGCTGGCCCCATGCCGAACAACTAGAAAGACAGGAACACAACCCCACCCATTAGCAGAGAGGCTGCCTAAAATCATACTAAGTTCACTGACACCCTAAAACACACCACTGGAGGCAATCCTGCCCACCAGAAAGACAAGATCCAGCCCCACCCACCAGACACAGGCACCAGTCCCCTACACCAGGAAGCCTACATAAACCACTAAACAAATCTTACCAACTGGGGGCAGACACCAAAAACAATGGGAACTACGAACCTACAGCCTGCTAAAAGTAGACACCAAACACAGTAAGTTAAGCAAAATGAGAAGATAGAGAAATATGCAGCAGAAGAAGGAGCAAGGTAAAAACCCACCAGACCAAACAAATGAAGAGGAAATAGGCAGTCTACCCAAAAAAGAATTCAAACTAATGATAGTAAAGATGATCCAAAATCTTGGAAATAGAATGGAGAAAATACAATAAACGTTTAACAAGCACCAAGAACTGAAGAGCAAACAAGCAATGATGGACAAGACAATAAATGAAATTAAAAATTCTCTAGAAGGAATTAATACCAGAATAACTGAGGCAGAAGAAGGGATTAGTGACCTGGAAGATAAAATAGTAGAAATAACTACCACAGAGCAGAATAAAGAAAAAAGAATGAAAAGAATTGAGGACAGTCTTAGAGACCTCTGGGAAAATATTAAACACACCAACATTCGAATTACAGAGGTCCTAGAAGAAGAAGAGAAAAAGAAAGGGTCTGAGAAAATATTTGAAGAGATTATAATTGAAAACTTCCCTAACATGGGAAAGGAAACAATCAAGTCCAGGAAGCACAGAGAGTCCCATACAGGAAAAATTCATGGAGAAACACGCCAAACACGTATTAATCAAACTATCAAAAAATAAATACAAAGAAAAAATATTAAAAGCAGCAAGAGAAAAGCAAAAAACAGTATACAAGGAAATCCACATAAGGTTAACAGCTGATCTTTCAGCAGAAACTCTGGAAGCCAGAAGGGAGTGGCAGGATATTTGAAGTGATGAAAGGGAAAAAGCAACAACCAAGATTACTCTGCCCAGCAAGGATCTCATTCAGATTTTTTTCTAACATCTTTATTGGAGTATAATTGCTTTAAAACTGGTGTGTTAGTTTCTGCTTTATAACAAAGTGAATCAGCTATACATATACATATATCTCCATATCCCCTCCCTCTTTCATCTCCCTCTGACACTCTCTATCCCACCCCACTAGGTGGTCACAAAGCACCGAGCTGATCACCCGGTGCTATGCGGTTGCTTCCCACTAGCTATCTATTTTACATTTGGTAGTATATATGTCCATGCCAGTTTCTCACTTCGTCCCAGCTTACCCTTCCCTCTTCCCATGTCCTCAAGTCCATTCTCTATGTCTGTGTCTTTATCCCTGTCCTGCCCCTGGGTTCTTCAGAACCTTTTTTTGTTTTGTTTTTTGATTCCATATACATGTGTTAGCATATGGTATTTGTTTCTCTCTGACTTACTTCACTCTGTATGACAGACTTTAGGTCCATCCACCTAATGACAAATAACACAATTTCGTTTCCTTTTATGACTGAGTAATATTCCATTGTATATATGTGCCACATCTTCTTTATCCATTCATCTGTCGATGGACACTTAGGTTGCTTCCATGTCCTAGCTACTGTGAATAGAGCTGCAATGAACATTGTGGTACATGACTCTTTTTGAATTATGGTTTTCTCAGGGTATATGCCCAGTAGTGGGATTGCTGGGTCGTATGGTAGCTCTATTTTTAGTTTTTAAAGGAACCTCCATAACGTTCTCCATAGTGGCTGTATCAATTTACATTCCCACCAACAGTGCAAAAGGGTTCCCTCTTCTCCACACCCTCTCCAGCATTTACTGTTTGTAGATTTTTTGATGATGGCCATTCTGACGGGTGTGAGGTGATACCTCACTGTAGTTTTGATTTGCCTTTCTCTAATGATTAGTGATGTTGAGAATTCGTTCATGTGTATGTTGGCAATCTGTGTATCTTCTTTGGAGAAATGTCTATTTAGGTCTTCTGCCCATTTTTGGATTGGGTTGTTTGTTTTTTGATATTGAGCTGCATGAGCTGCTTGTAAATTTTGGAGATTAATCCTTTGTCAGTTGCTTCATTTGAAAATATTTTCTCTAATTCTGAGGGTTGTCTTCTCAGCTTGTTTATGGTTTCCTTTGCTGTGCAAAAGCTTTTAAGTTTCATTAGGCTCCATTTGTTTTTTGTTTTTTTTTAATTTCCACTTCTCTAGGAGGTGGGTCAAAAAAGATCTTGCTGTGATGTATGTCATAGAGTGTGCTGCTTATGTTTTCCTCTAAGAGTTTTTTAGGGTCTGGGCTTACATTTATGTCTTTAATCCATTTTGAGTTTATTTTTGTATATGGTGTTAGGGAGAGTTCTAACAACATTCTTTTACATGTAGCTGTCCAGTTTTCCCAGCACCATATATTGAAGAGGCTGTCTTTTCTCCACTGTATATTCTTGCCTCCTTTATCAAAAATAAGGTGCCCATATGTGCATGGGTTTATCTCTGGGCTTTCGATCCTGTTCCATTGATCTATATTCCTGTTTTTCTGCCAGGAGCATACTGTCTTGATTATTATAGGTTTGTAGTATAGTCTGAAGTCAGCGAGTCTGATTCCTCCAGCTGTGTTTTTCTTTCTCAGGATTCCTTTGGCTATTCGGGTCTTTTGTGTTTCCATACAAATTGTGAAATTTTTGTTTTAGATTTGTGAAAAATACCATTGGTATTTTGATAAGGATTGTATTGAAAATGTAGATTTCTTTGGGTGGTATAGTCGTGTTCACAATGTTGATTCTTCCAATCCAAGGATATGGTATATCTCCCCATCTGTTTGTATCATCTTTAATTTCTTTCACCAGTGTCTTATAGTTTTTGGCATACAGGACTTTTGTCTCCTTAAATAGGTTTTTTCCTAGGTATTTTATTCTTTTTGTTGCAATGGTAAACGGGAGTGTTTTCTTAATTTCACTTTCAGATTTTTCATCATTAGTGTATAGGAATGCAAGAGATTTCTGTGCATTAATTTGTATCCTGGTACTTTAGCAAATTCATTGATTAGTTCTAGTAGTTTGTTGGTAGCATCTTTAGGATTCTCTATGTATAGTATCATGTCATCTTCAAACAGTGACAGTTTTACTTCTTCTTTTCTGATTTGGATTCCTTTCATTTCTTTTTCTCCTCGGATTGCTGTGGCTAAAAGTACCAAAACTATGTTGAATAATAGTTGTGAGATTGGGCAACTTTGTCTTTTTTCTCATGTTAGTGGAAATGGTTTCATTTTTAACCACTGAGAACGATGTTGGCTGTGGGTTTGTCATATATGGCCTTTATCATGGAGAGTTTAATTCCCTCTATGCCTATTTTCTGGAGGGTTTTTATCATAAATGAGTGTTGAATTTTGTCAAAATTTTTTCTACAACTATTGAGATGATCATGTGGTTTTTATCCTTCAATTTGTTAATGTGGTCTATCACAATGATGGATTTGAGTATATTGAAGAATCCTTGCATCCTGGGATAAACCCCACTAGATCCTGGTACATGATCCTTTTTATGTGCTGTTTGATTCTGTTTGCTGGTATTTTGTTGAGGATTTTTGCATCTATATTCATCAGTGATATTGGCCTGTACTTTTCTTTCTTTGTGACATCTTTGTTTGGTTTTGCTCTCAGGGTGATGGTGGTGTCATAGAATGAGTTTGGGAGTGTTCCTCCCTCTGCTATATTATGGAAGAGTTTGAGAAGGATAGGTGTTAACTCTTCTCTGAATGTTTTATAAAATTCTCCTGTGAAGCCATCTGTCCTGTGCTTTTGTTTGTTGGAAGATTTTTTATCACAGTTTCAATTTCAGTGCTTGTGATTGGTCTGTTTATATTTTCTATTTCTTCCTGGTTCAGTCTCAGAAGGTTTTGCTCTTCTGAGGATATGTCCATTTCTTCTAGGTTGTTCAATTTATTGGCATATAGTTTCTTGTAGTAATCTCTCTTGATCCTTTGTATTTCTGCAGTGTCATTTGTTACTTCTCCTTTTTCATTTCTAATTCTATTCATTTGAGTCCTCTCCCTTTTATTCTTGATTTGTCTGGCTAATGGTTTATCAATTTTGTTTTTCTTCTCAAAGAACCAGCTTTTAGATATATTGATCTTTGCTATTGTTTCCTTCATTTCTTTTTCATTTATTTCTGATCTGATATTTATGATTTCTTTCCTTCTACTAACGTTGGGTTTTTTTTGGTTCTTCTTTCTCTAATGGCTTTAACAGTAAGGTTAGATTGTTTATTTGAGATATTTCTTGTTTCTTGACGTAGAATTGTATTGCTATAACCTTCCCTCTTAGAATTGCTTTTGCTGCATCCCATAGGATTTGGGTCATCGTGTTTTCATTGTCATTTGCTTCTAGGTATTTTTTGATTTACTCTTTGATTTCTTCAGTGATCTCTTTGTTATTTGGTAGTGAATTGTTTAGGCTCCATGTGTTTGTATTTTTTATAGATTTTTTTTTCCTGTAATTGATATCTAGTCTCTTAACATTGTGGTCAGAGTAGATACTTGACACGATTTCAATTTTCTTAAATTTACCAAGGCTTGATTTGTGACCCAAGATATGATCTATCCTGGAGAATGTTCCATGAATACTTGAGAAGAAAGTGTATTCTGTGGTTTTGGGATGGAATTTCCTATAAATATCAATTAAGCCCATCTTGTTTAATGTATCATTTAAAGCTTGTGTTTCCTTATTTATTTTCATTTTGAATGATCTATCCAATGGTGAAAGCGGGGTGTTAAAGTTCCCTACTATTTTTGTGTTACTGTTGATTTCATCTTTTATGGCTGTTAGCATTTGCCTTATGTATAGAGGTGCTCCTATGTTGGGTGCATAAATATTTAAAGTTGTTATATCTTCTTGGATTGATTCCTTGAACATTATGTTCTGTCCTTCCTTGTCTCTTGTAAAACTTTTTATTTTAATGTCTATTTTGTCTGGTATGAGTATTGCTACTCCAGCTATCTTTAATTTCCATTTAAATGGAATATCTATTTCCATCCCTTCACTTTCAGTCTGTACGTGTCCCTATGCCTGAAGTGTGTTTCTTGTAGACAGCATTTATATGGGTCTTGTTTTTGTCTCCATTCAACCAATCTATTTTTTTTTCGGTTGGAGCATTTAATCCATTTACATTTAAGGTAATTATTGATATGTATGGTACTATTACAATATTCTTAATGTTTGGATATGTTATTGTAGGTCTTTTCCAACTCTTGTGTTTCCTGCCCAGAGAAGTTCCTTTAGCATTTATTGTAAAGCTGGTTTGGTGGAGCTGGACTCTCTCAGCATTTGCTTGTCTGTAAAGTTTTTAATTTCTCCGTGAAAACTGAATGAGATCCTTGCTGTGTAGAGTAATCTTGGTTGTAGGTTTTTCCCTTTCATCACTTTAAATATGTCCTGCCACTCCCTTCTGGCCTGCAGAGTTGCTGATGAAAGATCAGCTGTTAACGTTATGGGGATTCCCTTGTATGTTCTTTGTTGTTTTTCCCTTGTTGCTTTTAATATTTTCTCATATATTTAATTTTTGATAGCGTGATTAATATGACTCTTGTCGTGTTTCTCCTTGGAGTTATCCTGTATGGGACTCTCTGCACTTCCTGGACTTGGTAAACTATTTCTTTTCCCATATTAAGGAAGTTTTCAACTATAATCTCTTCAAATATTTTCTCCATCCCTTTCTTTTTCTCTTCTTCTTCTGGGACTGCTATAATTCATATGTTGGTGCATTTAATGTTGTCCCAGAGGTCTCTAAGACTGTCCTCCATTCTTTTTATTCTTTTTTCTTTATTCTTCACTGCAGTAGTTATTTCCATCATTTTATCTTCCAGGTCACTTCTCCATTATTCTGCCTCAGTTATTTTGCTATTGATTTCTTCTAGAGAATTTTTAATTTCATTTATTGTGTTGTTCATCACTGTTTGTTTGCTCTTTAGTTCTTCTAGGTCCTTGTTAATCGTATGTTGTATTTTCTCCATTCTATTTCCAAGATTTTTGATCATCTTTACTATCGTTATTTTGAATACTTTTCCAGGTAGATTGCCTATTTCCTCTTCATTTGTTTGGTCTGGTGGGTTTTTACCTTGCTCCTTCATCTGATGTGTTTTTTCTATGTCTTCTCATTTTGCTTAACTTATTGTGTTTGTGGTCTCATTTTCACAGTCTGCAGGTTCATAGTTCCTGTTGTTTTAGGTGTCTGCCCCAGTAGCTAAGGTTATTTCACTGAGTTGTGTAGGCTTCCTAGTGAAGGGGACTTGTGCCTGTGTTCTGGTGAATGAGGCTGGATCTTGTCTTCTTGGTGCACAAGACCACGTTTGGTGGTGTGTTTTGGGGTGTCTGTGACCTTCTTATGATTTAGGCAGCCTCTCTGCTAGTAGGTGGGGTTGTGTTCCTGTCTTGCTAGATGTTTGGCATAGGGTGTCCAGTACTGTAGCTTGCTGTTCGTTGAGTGGAGCTGAGTCTTAGTGTTGAGATGGAGATCTCTGGGAGAGCTTTTCCCATTTGCTATTACGTGGAACTGGGATGTCTCTAGTGGACCACCATCCTGAACTCAGCTCTCCCACCTCAGAGACACAGGCCTGACATCCGGCAGCAGAACCAAGAATCTTTTGGGAATTCTGAGGTGTTCTGCCAGCATCCAGTAGGTGTTCTGTAAGAGTTTTTCCACATATAGATGTATTTTTGATGTATTTGTGGGGAGGATGGTGATCTCCATGTCTTACTCTTCAGTCATCTTGAAGATCTCTCGTCATTCAGATTTGACAGAGAAATTAAAACCTTTACAGATAAGCAAAAGTTAAGATAATTCAGCACCACCAAACCAGCTTTACAACAAATGCTAAAGGAATTTCTCTAGGCAGGAAATACAAGAAAAGGAAAAGACATAAAAAACAAACACATAACAATTGAGAAAATGGTAATAGGAACATATATATTGATAATTATCTTAAATGTAAATGGATTAACTGCTCCAACCAAAAGACATAGACTGGCTGAATGGATACAAAAAGAAGACCTGTATATATGCTTTCTATTAGAGACCCACTTCAGAGCTAGGGACACATACAGACTGAAAGTGATGGGATGGAAACTTATTCCATGAAAATGGAAATCAAAAGAAAGCTAGAGTAGCAATTCTCATATCAGAAAATATAGACTTTCAAATAAAGTTTATTACAAGAGACAAAGAAGGACACTACATAATGATCGAAGCATCAATCCAAGAAGAAGATATAACAATTGTAAATATTTATGCACCCAACAGAGGAGCAATTCAATACTTAAGGCAAATGTTAACAGCCAGAAAAAAGGAAATCAAAAGTAAACAATCATAGTAGTGGACTTTAGCACTCCGCTTTCACCAATGGACAGATCATCCAAAATGAAAATAAATACAGAAACACAAGCTTTAAATGACATTAAACTAGATGGAGTTAATGATATTTATAAGACATTCCATCGAAAAACAACAGAATGCACTTTCTTCTCAAGTGCCCATGGAATATTCTCCAAGATAGGTTGTATCTTGCGTCACAAATCAAGCTTCGGTCAATTGAAGAAAATTGAAACAGTATCAGGTATCTTTTCCGACCACAACACTATGAGACTAGATATCAATTACAGGAAAAAAATCTATAAAAAATACAAATATTTGGAGACTAACAATTCACTACCATATAACCAAGAGATCACTGAAGAAATCAAAGAGGAAGCCAAAAATACTTAGAAGCAAATGACAATGAAAACACTATGATCCAAAACCTATGGAATGCAACAAAAGTAGTTCTGAGAGGGAAGTTTATAGCAATACAATCCTACCTCAAGAAACAGCAAACATATCAAATAAACAACATAAACCTACACCTAAAGAAATTAGAGAAAAAAGAACAAAAGAAGCCCAAAGTTAGCAGAAGGAAACAAATCTTGAAGAGCAGATCAGAAATTAATGAAAAGAAATGAAGTAAAAAATAGGAAAGATCAATAATTCTAAAAGCTTGTCCTTTGAGAAGATAAACAAAATTGATAAACCACTAGCCAGACTCACCAAGTAAAAAAGGGAGAAGACTCAAATCAATAGAATTATAAATGAAAAATGAGAAGTAACAACTGACACTGCAGAAATACAAAGAATCCTGAGGGATTACTACAACAACTATATGTCAATAAAATAGAAAACCTGGAAGAAATGGACAGATTCTTAGAAAGGCACAACCTTCCGAGACTGAACCAGAAAGGAATAGGAAGTATGAACACACCAATCACAAGCCCTGAAATTGAGACTGTGATTAAAAATCTTCCAACAGGGCTTCCCTGGTGGCACAGTGGTTAGGAATCTGCCTGCCAATGCAGGGGACACAGGTTCGTGCCCAGGTCCAGGAGGATCCCACATGCCACGGAGTGGCTGGGCCCGTGAGCCACAACTGCTAAGCCTGTGCGTCTGGAGCCTGTGCTCCACAACGGGAGAGGCGGCGACAGTGAGAGGCCCACGCACCACGATGAAGAGTGGCCCCCGCTTGCCACAACTGGAGAAAGCCCTCGCACAGAGATGAAGACCCAACACAGCCAAAAATAAATAAATAAATTTATAAAAAAAAAAAATCTTCCAACAAACAAAAGCCCAGGACAGATGGCTTCACAGGTGAATTCTATCAAACATTTAGAGAAGAGCTAACACCTATCCTTCTCAAACTCTTCCATAATATAGCAGAGGGAGGAACACTCCCAAACTCGTTCTACGAGGCCACCATCACACTGATACCACAACCAGACAAAAATGTCATAAAAAAAGAAAACTGCATGCCAATACCATTGATGAACATAGATGCAATAATCCTCAACAAAATACTAGCAAACAGAATCCAACAGCACATTAAAAGGATCATACACCATGATCAATTGCGGTTTATCCCAGGAATGCAATATATGCAAAACAATCAATGTGATACACCATATTAACAAACTGAAGGATAAAAACTATATGATAATCTCAATAGATGCAGAAAAATCTTTTGACAAAATCAACACCAAGTTATGATAAAAACTCTCCAGAAAATAGGCAGAGAGGGAACTTACCTCAACATAATAAAGGCCATATATGAAAAACCAACAGCCAACATCATTCTCAATGGTGAAAAACTGAAACTATTTCCACTAAGATAAGGAACAAGACAAGGATGCCCACTCTCACCACTATTATTCAACATAGTTTTGGAAGTTTTAGCCACAGCAATCAGAGAAGAAAAAGAAATAAAAGGAATCCAAATCGGAAAAGAAGAAATAAAGCTGTCACTGTTTTCAGATGACATGGTACTATACATAGAGAATCCTAAAGGTGCTACCAGAAAACTACTAGAGCTAATCAATGAATTTGGTAAACTAGCAGGATACAAAATTAATGCACAGAAATCTCTTGCATTCCTATACATTAATGATGAAACACCTGAAAGAGAAATTAAGGAAACACTCCCATTACCATTGCAACAAAAAGAATGTAATACCTAGGTATAAACCTACTTAAGGAGGCAAAACCTTATGCAGAAAACTATAAGACACTGATGAAAGAAATTAAAGATGATACAAACAGGTGGAGAGATATACCATGTTCTTGGATTAGAAGAATCAAACTTGTGAAAATGATTTTACTACCCAATGAAATCTACAGATTCAATGCAATCCCTATCAAACCACCAATTCATTTTTCACAGATATAGAACAAAAAATTTCTCAATTTGTATGGAAACAGAAAGGAACCCGAATAGCCAAAGCAATCCCTGAGAAAGAAAAACGGAGCTGGAGGAATAAGGCTCCATGTCTTCAGACTATAATACAAAGCTATGGTAATCAAGACTGTATTATATGGGCACAAAAACAAAAATATAGATCAATGGAACTGGATAGAAAGCTCAGAGATAAACCAACGCACATGTGGTCACCTTATCTTTGATAAAGGAAGCAAGAACATACAATGGAGAAAAAAGACAGCTTCTTCAATAAGTAGTGCTAGTAAAACAAGACAGCTACATGTATAAGAAAGAAATTAGAACACTTCATAACACCATAAATGGAAATCAACTCACAATGGATTAAAGACCTCAGTGTAATGCCAGACACTATAAAACTCTTAGAGAAAAACATAGGAAGAACAGTCTTCGACATAAATCACAGCAAGATCCTTTGTGACCCACCTCCTAGAGAAATGGAAATAAAAACAAAAATAAACAAATGGGACCGAATGAAACTTAAAAGCTTTTGCACAGCAAAGGAAACCATAAACAAGATGAGAGGAGAACCCTCAGAATGGGAGAAATTATTTGCAAATGAAGCAACTGACAATGGATTTATCTCCAAAATATACAAGCAACTCATGCAGCTCAATATCAAAAATCAAATAACCCAATCCAAAAATGGGCAGAAGATCTAAATAGACATTTCTCCCAAGAAGTTATATATATTGCTGACAAACATATTAAAAGATGGTTAACATCTCACTAATCATTAGAGCAATGCAAATCAAAACTCCAATGGAACAGATTTCATTTATCACCTCACGCCCGTCAGAATGGCCATCATCAAAAAAATCTGCAAGCAGTAAATGCTGGAGAGGGTGTGGAGAAAAGTGAACCCTCTTGCACTATTGGTGGGAATGTAAATTGATACAGCCATTATGGAGAACAGTATGGAGGTTCCTTAAAAAAATAGATATAGAACTACCATACGACCCAGCAATCCCACTAGTGGGTATATACCCTGAGAAAACCATAATTCAAAAAGAGACATGTACCACGATGTTAACTGCAGCACTATTTACACTAGCCAGGACATGGAAGCAACCTAAGTGTCCATTGACAGATGAATGGATAAAGAAGATGTGGTACATATATATAATGGAATATTACTCAGCCATAAAAAGAAATGAAATGAAATGAAATAGTATTTGTAGTAAGGTGGATGGACCTAGAGTCTATCATACAGAGTGAAGTAAGTCAGAAGGAGGAAAACAAATACAGTATGCTAACACATATATATGGAATCTAAGAAAAAAATGGTTCTGATGAACCTAGGGGCAGGACAGGAATAAAGACACAGATGTAGAGAGTGGGCTTGAGGACATGGGGAAGGGGAAGGGTAAGCTGGGACGAAGTGAGAGAGTAGCATTGCCATATATACACTTCTAAATGTAAAATAGATAGCTAGTGGGAAGCAGCTGCATCGCACAGGGTGATAACATGTGCTTTTTGACCACCTAGAGGGGTGGAATAGGGAGGGTGGGAGGGAGACACAAGAGGGAGGTGATATGCAGATATATGAATACATACAGCTGATTCCCTTTGTTATATAGCAGAAATTAACACAACATTGTAAAGCAATTATACTCAAATAAATATGTTTAAAAAAAAGAACATTACTCAGTTGTAATATAAAGTGGAGAAATTTTGGATGCAAATTTGAATTGTATAATTATTGACTAATTTAGTTCTAACTAATTTTATTATAATTCTAACTAATTTAAACATACATCAAAAAGAATAATGATCCCCAAATATTTTTACTTCTAGACTGGTAGTATTGTACTTGAGTCTATCTCCCTTGATGTTTTGTATGGTGAAAAAGGGATTTAAATGTCAGGAGAGGATGATGGCTGATTTTAAGATTTGTAAGATCCGTTTAAACCTGAGAGCATATGATTATACGATTTCCTGGAAAAAAAAAAAAATTCTCACCTATGAACTTGTCTGACATAGGTCCATGGCCAGAGCCCCAAGCAGTTGTTTGTTCACCAAGAAAGAAATAAAATTATAAGATTTAAAATGCCAACTAGCTCAGCTACTAATAAATAAATGAAAAAATAAATAAGACCCTACATAGTTCCCTAGCTTCTTCTGCAATGTGAGGCTACAATGAGAAATCTGTAACCCAGAAGAGGGCCTTCCAGCCTCCCGAACTGTGAGAAATAAATGTCTTTTTTGTATAAGCTACCAAGTCAGTGTTTTATATATATATATAATCCAAATAGGCTAAGATAGAAAATTAATACCAAGAAGAATTATAATAAATACCAATGCTATAATAAATAACTAAAATTATGGAAATAGATTTGGAACTGGGTAATATGTAGAGGGTAGTAGAATTTTGTGATGCACACTAGAAAAAGCCTACAAAGCCCTGAATGGACCATTAAAAGTAATTCTGGTGAGAGCTCAGAAAGAGAAGAGAGTTCTAGAGAAAGTGTCAATCTTCTTAGAGGATATCTACGTGGTTGTGAACACAATGTTGATAGAAATATGAATTGGAAAGACCATTCTGATGAGCTCTCAGAGAAAAATGAAGAACATGTTATTGGAAACTGGAGGAAAGGTAAACCTTGTTAAAAAGTGGCAAAGTGCTTGGCTGAATAGTGTTCCTCTCCTAGCATTTTGTGGGGAGTAGCACTTATAAGCAATGTAATTGTTAATTGTCTGGAAAGTATCTAAGCAAGGTTTTGAACGAGTGGCTTGGTTTCTCTTGAATACTAATAGTAAAATGGGAGAAGAGAGACATGATTTAAAGATGGAATCATTGGAGGACATCAAAATGGTGGAGTAGGAGGATGCAGAGTTTACCTCTCCCCACAAACACATCAAAAATACATTTACATGTGGAGTAATTCTCACTGATAACAAACTGGAGACTGGCAGAAAGACTCTTCTACAACCATGGTTGCAAAGAAAGATCCCCATGGAGTCAGGTAGAAGGGGAGGAGAAGCAATCATGTTGGGACCTGCAACCTTTGGAGGGACCACAGAAAAAAAGGGGGGATATCATGAGCTTGTAGATACTCCCTGGGCAGTGAGGGGTTCAAACCACATATTGGGCACCCCAGCCTTATGGTCTGACATAAGGAAGATGAGTCCCCTTAGCTGGTTTGAAAACCAGTCGGACTTATAGGAAGGCTGTAAGAAACCTAAACTCCACTCATGAAGAGCACAGACATGCTTGCTTACTCCTGGAAACAAGGTGGAGGAAGAAAACTGAAAGTGCCTAGGGCTCAGGCCATTTTCCTGCAACCATCCCAGTGCGTTCTCTGGCCCTTGCCAGTGCCCTCCCTGGCACTTCTAGGTCTCATGCAGCTTCCCACTAAGGAGAAGGCTGCTGTTGCCAAGGAAGATGCACACCTGGGGGACACAGAGCTGGGTTGGACCTGGCACTGCATCTGAGAGTGGCAAGAGTGAACATTACTGGTGCTCACAGAGGAGGTAGATTGGGAGCTGTCTGGAACTCTTACTGATGTGCTGAGACTGTCCCAGAACATGCCCCAGCCCACACTGAATGCCTGCCTCAGCCCCTCTGGCTTCAACACTGCTCCCCCTCTGGGGCAAAGGTGCCATTACTAGGATGGGGGAGAATGCACACTTGGAGGGAATAAAACCAACTCAGCCCTGACACTCAGGGCTTCTGCTCCAGTACCTTGGGACTTGACCTCACCCCCAACAGGCCAGTGATGGCCACTGAGCATAGAAGAAGCCCTGGCTCACACCAGGCTCTGGCTATAGCACCTCCATCTCCAAGGTGATATCATTAAGGTGATAGCTGCCAGCAGATTCTGGGGGAAGACATGACACATGCCCACTTTTGATCCAGCTCTCCCACAAAAGCCACTAGAAACACAAACTATATAGAGACACTCTCATGCAAGTACACCTCTTCAAGACCAGGATAGGTAACTGTTTCACCTAATTTTATAGAGACAGAGAAAGTTAAAAAAAAATGAGAAGGCAGAGGAATTTGTTTCAATGAAAGAGCAAGAAAAAAAACCCTGAAAACATAACTAATAAAAGATATAGAGGGGGGTCTGGGCAAGATGGCGGAAGAGTAAGATGTGGAGATCACCTTCCTTCCCACAGATACATTAGAAAAGCATCTACACGTGGAACTGCTTCTACAGAACACCCACTGAACGCTGGCAGAAGACGTCAGACCTCCCAAAAGGCAAGAAACTCCCCACATACTTGGGTAGGGCAAAAGAAAAAAGAAATAACAGAGACAAAAGAATAGGGACGGGACCTGCACCAGTGGGAGGGAGCTGTGAAGGAGGAAAGGTTTCCAGACACTAGGAAGCCCCTTTGCGGGCGGAGACTGTGGGTGGCAGAGGGGGGAAGCTTCGGAGCCACGGAGGTGAGCACAGCCACAAGGGTGCGGAGGGCAAAGCGGAGAGAATCCCGCACGGAGGATCAGTGCTGAGCAGCACTCACCAGCCCGAGAGGCTTGTCTGCTCACCCACCGGGGCGGGCGGGGGCTGGGAGCTGAGGCTCAGGTTTCGGTCGGATCCCAGGGAGAGGACTGGGGTTGGCCGCGTGAACACAGCCTGAAGGGGTTAGCGCAACACAGCTAGCTGGGAGGGAGTGCGGGAAAAAGTCTGCACCTGCCAAAGAGGCAAGAGACTTTTTCTTGCCTCTTTGTTTCGCGGCACCGAGGAGAGGGGATTCAGAGCGCCGCCTAAACGAGCTCCAGAGACGGGCGCGAGCCGCGGCTATCAGCGCGGACCCCAGAGACGGGCATGAGACGCTAAGGCTGCTGCTGCCGCCACCAAGAAGCCTGTGTGCGAGCACAGGTCACTTTCCACACCGCCCCTCCCGGGAGCCAGTGCAGCCCGCCACGGCCAGGCTCCCGTGATCCGGGGACAACTTCCCCGGGAGAACGAAAAGCGCGCCTCGGGCTGGTGCAACGTCACGGCTGCCTCTGCCGCTGCAGGCTTGCCCCGCATCCGTACCCTTCCCTCCCCCCAGCCTGAGTGAGCCAGAGCCCCCGAAGCAGCTGCTCCTTTAACCCCGTTCTGTCTGGGCGGGGAACAGACGCCCTCAGGTGACCTACACGCAGAGGCGGGTCCAAATCCAAAGCTGAACCCCGGGAGCTGTACGAACAAAGAAGAGAAAGGGAAATCTCTCCCAGCAGCCTCAGAAGCAGTGGATTAAAGCTCCACAAACAACTTGATGTGCCTACATCTGTTGAATACCTGAATAGACAACGAATAAAATTCAGGAGGTGGAATTTGGGAGCAGGATATATTAATCTTTCCCCTTTTCCTTTCTTTGTGAGTGTATATGTGTATGCTTCTGGGTGAGATTTTGTCTGTATAGCTTTGCTTTCACCATTTGTCCTAGGGTTCGGTCTGTCCATTTTTTTTTTGTTTTTTGTTTTTTTTTACTTAAAAATTGTTTTTTCTTAATAAATATTTTCTTAATAATTTTTTCCTTACTTTCTATTTTTAAAAATTAAAATTTTTTTTCTTAATAAATTTTTTTAATAATTGTTTTCTTATTTTTTATTATAATAGCTTTATTTTATTTTATTATATCCTCTTTCTTTCTTTCTTTCTATTTTTTCACCCTTTTATTCTGGTCCGTGTGGATGAAAGGCTCTTGGTGCTCCAGCCAGGCATCAGGGCTGTGCCTCTGAGGTGGGAGGGCCAACTTCAGGACACTGGTCCACAAGAGACCTCCCAGCTCCATGTAATACCAAATGGCGAAAGTCTCTCAGAGAACTCCATCTCAACATCAAGACTCAGCTGCACTCAACGACCAGCAAGCTACAGTGCTGGACACCCTATGCCAAACAACTAGCAAGACAGGAACACAGCCCCATCCATTAGCAGAGAGGCTGCTTAAATCATAATAAGGCCACAGACACCTCAAAACACACCACCAGACGTGGATGTGCCCACCAGAAAGACAAGATCCAGCCTCATCCACCAGAACACAGGCACTAGTCCCCTCCACCAGGAAGCCTACACAACCCACTGAACCAACCTTAGCCACTGGGGACAGATACCAAAAACAACGGGAACTACGAACCTGCAGCCTGTGAAAAGGAGACCCCAAACACAGTAAGATAAGCAAAATGAGAAGACAGAAAAACACACAACAGATGAAGGAGCAGGGTCAAAACACACCAGACCTAACAAATGAAGAGGAAATAGGCAGTCTACCTGAAAAAGAATTCAGAATAATGATAGTAAAGATGATCCACAATCTTGGAAATAGAATAGACAAAATGCAAGAAACATTTAACAAGGACGTAAAAGAACTAAAGAGGAACCAAGCAATGATGAAAAGCACAATAAATGAAATTAAAAATACTCTAGATGGGATCAATAGCAGAATAACTGAGGCAGAAGAACGGATAAGTGACCTGGAAGATAAAATAGTGGAAATAACTACTGCAGAGCAGAATAAAGAAAAAAGAATGAAAAGAACTGAGGACAGTCTCAGAGACCTCTGGGACAACATTAAATGCACCAAGATTCGAATTATAGGCGTCCCAGAAGAAGAAGAGAAAAAGAAAGGGATTGAGAAAATATTTGAAGAGATTATAGTTGAAAACTTCCCTAATATGGGAAAGGAAATAGTTAATCAAGTCCTGGAAGCACAGAGAGTCCCATACAGGATAAATCCAAGGAGAAACACGCCAAGACACATATTAATCAAACTATCAAAAATTAAATATAAAGAAAACATATTAAAAGCAGCAAGGGAAAAACAACAAATAACACACAAGGGCATCCCCATAAGGTTAACAGCTGATCTTTCAGCAGAAACTCTGCAAGCCAGAAGGGAGTGGCAGGATATACTTAAAGTGATGAAGGAGAAAAACCTACAACCAAGATTACTCTACCCAGCAAGGATGTCATTCAGATTTGATGGAGAAATTAAAACTGTTACAGACAAGCAAAAGCTGAGAGAGTTCAGCACCACCAAACCAGCTTTACAACAAATGCTAAAGGAACTTCTTTAGGCAAGAAACACAAGAGAAGGAAAACACCTACAATAACAAACCCAAAGCACTTAAGAAAATGGGAAAAGGAACATACATATCGATAATTACCTTAAATGTAAATGGATTAAATGCTCCCACCAAAAGACACAGACTGGCTGAATGGATACAAAAACAAGACACATATATATGCTGTCTACAAGAGACCCACTTCAGACCCAGAGACACATACAGACTGAAAGTGAGGGGATGGAAAAAGATATTCCATGCAAATGGAAATCAAAAGAAAGCTGGAGTAGCAATTCTCATATCAGACAAAATAGACTTTAAAATAAAGACTATTACAAGAGACAAAGAAGGACACTATATAATGATCAAGGGATCGATCCAAGAGGAAGGTATAACAATTGTAAATATTTATGCACCCAACATAGGAGCACCTCAATACATAAGGCAAATACTAACAGCCATAAAAGGGGAAATTGACAGTAACACAATCATAGTAGGGGACTTTAACACACTACTTTCACCAATGGACAGATCATCCAAAATGAAAATAAATAAGGAAACACAAGCTTTAAATGATACATTAAACAAGATGGACTTAATTGATATTTATAGGACATTCCACCCAAAAACAACAGAATACACATTTTTCTCAAGTGCTCATGGAACATTCTCCAGGATAGATCATATCTTGGGTCACAGATCAAGCCTTGGTAAATTTAAGAAAATTGAAATTGTATCAAGTATCTTTTCCGACCACAATGCTATGAGACAAGATATCAATTACAGGAAAAGATCTGTAAAAAATACAAACACATGGAGGCTACACAATACACTACTTAATAACGAAGTGATCACTGAAGAAATCAAAGGGGAAATCAAAAAATACCTAGAAACAAATGACAATGGAGACACGACGACCCAAAACCTATGGGATGCAGCAAAAGCAGTGCTAAGAGGGAAGTTTATAGCAATACAAGCCTACCTCAAGAAACAGGAAACATCTCGAATAAACAACTTAACGTTGCACCTAAAGCAATTAGAGAAAGAAGAACAAAAAAAACCCCAAAGCTAGCGGAAGGAAAGAAATCTTAAAGATCAGAGCAGAAATAAATGAAAAAGAAATAAAGGAGACAATAGCAAAGATCAATAAAACTAAAAGCTGGTTCTTTGAGAAGATAAACAAAATTGACAAACCATTAGCCAGACTCAACAAGAGAAAAAGGGAGAAGACTCAAATCAATAGAATTAGAAATGAAAAAGGAGAAGTAACCACTGACACTGCAGAAATTCAAACGATCATGAGAGATTACTACAAGCAACTCTATGCCAATAAAATGGACAACCTGGAAGAAATGGACAGATTCTTAGAAATGTACAACCTGCCGAAACTGAACCAGGAAGAAATAGAAAATATGAACAGACCAATCACAAGCACTGAAATTGAAACTGTGATTAAAAATCTTCCAACAAACAAAAGCCCAGGACCAGATGGCTTCACAGGCGAAGTCTATCAAACATTTAGAGAAGAGCTAACACCTATCCTTCTCAAACTCTTCCAAAATATAGCAGAGGGAGGAACACTCCCCAACTCATTCTACGAGGCCACCATCACCCTGATACCAAAACCAGACAAAGATGTCACAAAGAAAGAAAACTACAGGCCAATATCACTGATGAACATAGATGCAAAATTCCTTAACAAAATACTAGCAAACAGAATCCAACAGCACATTAAAAGGATCATACACTATGATCAAGTGGGGTGTATTCCAGGAATGCAAGGATTCTTCAATATATGCAAATCAATCAACGTGATACATCATATTAACAAATTGAAGGAGAAAAACCATATGATCATCTCAATAGATGCAGAGAAATCTTTCGACAAAATTCAACACCCATTTATGATAAAAGCCCTGCAGAAAGTAGGCATAGAGGGAACTTTCCTGAACATAATAAAGGCCATATATGACAAACCCACAGCCAACATTGTCCTCAATGGTGAAAAACTGAAACCATTTCCACTAAGATCAGGTACAAGACAAGGTTTCCCACTCTCACCACTATTATTCAACATAGTTTTGGAAGTGTTAGCCACAGCAATCAGAGAAGAAAAAGAAAATAAAAGGAATCCAAATCGGAAAAGAAGAAGTAAAGCTGTCACTGTTTTCAGATGACATGATACTATACATAGAGAATCCTAAAGATGCTACCAGAGAACTACTAGAGCTAATCAATGAATTTGGTAAAGTAGCAGGATACAAAATTAATGCACAGAAATCTCTTGCATTCCTATACACTAATGATAAAAAATCTGAAAGTGAAATTAAGAAAACACTCCCGTTTACCACTGCAAGAAAAAGAATTTAATATCTAGGAATAAACCTACCTAAGGAGACAAAAGACCTGTATGCAGAAAATTATAAGACACTGATGAAAGAAATTAAAGGTGATACAAATAGATGGAGAGATATACCATGTTCTTGGATTGGAAGAATCAACATTGTGAAAATGACTCTACTACCGAAAGCAATCTACAGATTCAATGCAATCCCTATCAAACTACCACTGGCATTATGTTGTTTCTCTCCAAATTTATTTCTTCCACATTGTTCTCTATGTCATTAACACTGTACCACCAACCACCCAGTTGCTCAGGCTCATACATTTTGCTATGTTCTCTATATTTTTAGCTAGTTGTCATTCATCTTTACTTATATTTATTTTAATATAAACTATTTCTACCTTACATTTATATTTTTAAATGCCAGATGATGATAATTGTTGATATTCAGAAATTCTTAGAAAACTAGTAGTTCAACATCTACAGTATTCAATTAAAGACATTGACACCCAGAAAAACCAAGTAACTTCCTTTTGTTGGTGCAGAGTTGCACTTAGAAATCTGGTTCTTCATGTCTTCCTTGCTCTTCTAGTCACTCATACATCACGTCAATGATGCTATATCTATAAGAACAAAAAAAGAAAAAAGGAAAAGCAAAAACTGAGTCTCAAAAACTCTGATTTTAGCTCTGTGACCAGGATTTCATTGACTGTATAGTGAAATCAACTAATAAATCACAGACAGAAGAAAATAAATAGATTATGTAAAGACAGATTCTGACTCTGGATGAGAAGTTAATGTCATATTTAAATTTGTAAATGCCTTATGCCAAACAGGATTAAAAGTTGTAACATAGAATTATTTCTAATGTTGATGTTGAAGAGAGAAACTAACTGTATTCTATCATATTTGACTGTGTCTAGTAAATTGTTAGGGGTCCTATGACCCATAATACTTGGATGTATGTCATAGTAAGCCATGTTGAACAGAATTCTTAATACACTATATGTTTTTTCTTTAAAAGGTGATTTACACAAAATCAGCTTCATACTGTATTTCTGACCAATGATCATTTGGAGCTATATAAAGTAATCACAATTTATTGCTGAGGCTTTAATTTCTAAGAGATTTTACACAGAAACCAAAGTGGTAAATAATTTAGCAGTTGGATAAACTAAAGAGGATTTTCAGCAAGAGCATTCCTTTGCCTCACCCTTTGATGTGGAGGATAACAAGGATAAGATGAGAATTTAGTGTAACTTCCTCAATAAATCTGTCTATAGTCAGCAGCAAAGATATTTTTGAAATCCTCTAAACTTTACAGTCATGGGGGAAAAAAAAATGAGAGGAAAAAAGTATAAAGTAGCAAGAAATTAGATTAACTATTCCAATGAAAGTACCCAGAGAGAAAAGACTTTGATTTTTTACAAACATACCCAGCACAGAATATAAAAACAAAGCTACCTACTTTTACAGTATTCCTGCCTACTAAGAAGGTTTAATGCTCTGCATTATTGACAGAAACATGTTTGAAATATAGCTCATTTTGGAGTTAATAACCAGTGATATTCTGAGTGTATCAATGGGAAGGGACAGGGAAATAATGAAGGAAATTTACAGAACAGTGGGCGCTTGATGGTCTTAGGTAGTTAGCAGCTTAATTTAGAAATTAACTGGAAGATTAAGCAGGAAATGTTCATTGCTAGTTTTGTAATTTATTTGTTTATATTTTTGCTCAGCCAGAGTACCTAGTAATGATGAATAACTCTTACATAACTCTCATAAAAATTATGGGATGTTGAGAGTTTAGCTGAGCTACTCCATAGTATTGCTGTCTCAGCAGCCAATTTTTGGTCCAACAGGCATGCAGGGACCTTAAACTGACACTACCCCTCACGCAAGCACATGCAGCCCTTGGAGTCACAAGCAAATGTTATGACATGACTTCCTGACCATCCCTGGTGATCAACAGTCTCCTCTGCCTCCCAAGGCCTTTCCCTTGCATGCCCCTTAGATAAGATCCATGTGGAGATTACAGAACCTTACTCATTTAGTTTTAATTGACAAATCTAGCCTTAGCCCAGGAACCACAAAGCACTCCACCCAAAGACCCTAATAAAGATTTGTGCCCCAGATTCTATTGCTCTCTCTGTACTCTGCCTTGACCTCCTCATGTGACCCCTCGAGGTGTATTGTGCACTTCCTCCAGGACCTGTGAGTAATAAACTTATTTCAATTTCTACTGTGATGTGTTATTGAACTATGGCTCATCATCTGGCATCTTGTGCCCCACTTATCAAATGTTAATTTGACAAAGTCATAACATGGGGCTAAATGGATACCACATAATATTATTAAGAAAAGTAAGATTTGGATTATTTTTCCCCTTGAGAACTTATTAGCATTTTCTTGTCCATGGGCAAAAACAAAATAAAACAAGCAAAAACAAACCTCAGGGATCCATTTTATATGCATAATTTAAAGATTTTGTATAGACTTTGTAGTAGGTACTTCTAAACATTCAATTTTGTTACCTCTTCTGTTGCCATTTGATTGATTGCAGAGTTCTCAACAGCAACAATGTAAGCCAAAGGAAACAAAAATCCAAAAATATCGTCAAATGTTAGGAGAAAAAGCTTTCAATCTAGAATTCAATCTAGTACCCTGGGAATTATCTTTCAAGACTAATAATTAAATATATTTTTATATGAACAAGAACAGAGAGAGTTTACCACCAGCAAACCCTCCACTAAAGTATATTCTAAAGAATGTAATTCAGGTGGAAGAGAATTGTAGCTTCCTTTTTCTTAAGTATAGAAAAACAAAAGAAGTTCTTAAGTATAAACATGAGAAATGAGCAAAGAAATTGGGAAACCTGTTGGTAAATCTAAAAATATGTTTCTTTATAAAAGAATATTAATTTTAGTGATTTATTTTAAAGTTGGTGGTGAAGAGGGTGATCACTTTTATAGGCTTTCTAAGAATTTTGCATGAATTTGAGGCAGGCAGTTAAGGTTTACTTTGTTAAGAATGTATGGTAAAACTTCAAGAGCAACTGTTAAAATAACATATTTTAATGACATAGCAAGATAAGGTACGCAACGGAATATATTATTGGGACAAAATTCAATTAAGCAAAAAATTCAATGACAAAATTATTTTTTAAATGTACATTTGGAAATAAAATACAGATTTCTATATTACTCATAAATCAAAGAACTCATAATAAAAATTAAAATATAGCTGAAAAAAATGACAAAGATATAAATAAAAATAGATGGAATGTAGCAAAAGCAGTACATAAAGTAAAAGTATTGGCCTTAAATGCTTATATAATATTGATAGAACAGGAATCAGCAATTATTTCTAGAAAGGGACAGATACACAAATATTTTTTGGTTTTGTAGGCCAAAAGATCTCCGTCACAACTATTCAATTTTGCTTCAACTCAAGGAGTCATATACCATATGTAAACACATTAGCATGGCTATTATAATAAAACTTTGTGGACATTAAAATTTGAATTTCATATGATTTTCATGGGTTACAAAATATTATTATTTTTTTCAACCATTTAAAAAAGTAAAACATTATCCTTAGATCACAGGCCATAATAAAACAGGTGGTGGGCTGTACTTGCTGAAGTCTGTATCAGAAGAGGGGAAACTAAAAAAATAATGGGCTAAGCACTTAGAAAGGTTTAGTCTCAGCTAAAATAATTTTAATTATTTCTTCTCAGCTTGTCAAAATGTAGTCACCTTGTTCTATTTCTTTATATCCTATTTGAAATATAGTTGAAGACTCTCAGTCTATTCCCCACGTCTCTTAACTTCTCTTTTATATTTTAAATCTCTTTAGTTATCTACTGTATCCAGGGTGAACTTCTCAGTACAGTATTATATATCAGTTTATTAAATCACTTACTCTCTTCAGTACAGAAAATATTCTATTGAGTATTTTATTTCACTCACTATATTTTAACTGTAGTCAATCTGTGTATCTCTTCCATTTCTGGTCCAAAGTCATTCTTATTTGAAGCATGGCTGCAATTGTTGTTTTTGGCTTTTTTTGTTTTTTGTTTGTTTGTTTTAACAACTTGAATTAGGAGTGGGATTCGGGAGGAGAAAGAGGTGCATCTTGACTGAAAATACATACGCTTTTGGTAATTATCTAAATTTAGACTAAAACAGTCTAGCCAATTAACTCTTCAAAGATCAACCTCCTGACATATAATTTCTTTGCATGAAACTAACCTAAAGAGCTAACCACCATAGAAAAATTTCAGTTCTCATTGTTTGCTACTGGTCTGAAAGTTCCTTGAAAACAGGGACTCTGTCTTATTCATATCTCTCCTCCATCAACTAGCATAATTTTTAACAGAGAGTCATGAAAAAAATAAGTGCATGACAATAAATGAAAGAATGCCTTCTCTGATGAACTCATCATTAATACCTTACTTATGTTCAATGCTGCTGATCTGATTCTAACTGAAAATAGAGTGTAAGGCTCCTCTTTTCATAAATATATTAATATGTGCTACATGGAAAAGTGTTTCATGATCAAATAAATCTAAATAATGTTGCCTTTAAAAATATTACACATGGGGCTTCCCTGGTGGTGCAGTGGTTGAGAATCTGCTTTCAAATGCAGGGGACACGGGTTCGAGCCCTGGTCTGGGAAGATCCCATACGCCGCAGAGCAACTGGGCCCGTGAGCCACAACTACTGAGCCTGCGCGTCTGGAGCCTGTGCTCCGCAACAAGAGAGGCCGCGATAGTGAAGAGGCCCGCACACTGCGATGAAGAGTGGCCCCCGCTTGCCGCAACTACAGAAAGCCCTCACACAGAAACGAAGACCCAACACAGCCAAAAATAAATATAAAAATAAATAAATAAATAAAAGATTACTATTAATTAAAGAAAACCAGACATTTTAAGTTAATGAATTTAATACTTTTCTATGTATGGGAAGATGCAAGTCTGGGCTCATTGAAATTAGAAAAAAATATATATATTACACATGACTTTTGACTACAGAAATTCACTGAACCTTTAATAACTGACTATAATAAAAGACTATTTTATGAATCTTCAAAAGGGTAAAATGAATCCCCACCTTATATAGAATCCTTTTTTTTGTTTGTTTTTCAAAGAACACCTAGTAGTACTAATAATTTAAGGATGAATTTTGGGAAATGGTGATACAATAGATCCCTGAAACCTGGATTACATAGTAGATAGAGCTCATGTTTGGGAATCATTCAGACCTTATTAACTGTACAACTTTGAGCAAGTCATTTAACCTATCTATGTCCCAGTTTCATCATCTATTATAGGGGATAATAATAACTGGTTAATAAAACTGCTTGTAGAAATTAAATGAGATATTGTACATATAGCACTTCACAGTGAATCATGGTTAAGCTTTACATATACATAGCTTCACAGAAAAAGAATGTTTGCCAGACTATGTTAGGGTTTTAGATACATCAGATTACCAGAAGGTGATACTATCCCAAGATTTGGCCATTGTCCCATTCAGTTCTCAAGATTAAAGAGCATGCCCCACGCAAGGTCCTTTCTCTTTATTGAAAATATTGGACACAGGACCAGCTAATAATAAAGCTGTACTTTGATTATAATTTTGCTATTTTCCCTTCATTTTAGAACTCTATGTGGAGGAGCTTCATGGTAAGGAAGAATGATTGGAAGGCAAGTTTTGGGCTATTTTTTTATTCCAGCCAAGCAATAAAATATTTTCAAAACCTCATCTTGAATTCTAATACTTGACATTTAATCCCACAATATAAGGTAGTTATTAAAGTTTCTACTTGGGCATATTTGTATTTCTAAAATTAATTTTACTTTTGTCTTTTACCTCATGGCTACAATACCACATATAATTAATTTTCTGAGTTGAGAATTATTTTATAAAAACTTTGTACTGTATATATACAAGAAAGTCAGAAGAACAAAGCTCTCAATGGACATCATCTTTCCAATTTTTGAAAGCTATGTGCATTATTTTACTTCTATATTCATTTGAAAATTTTAAATGCATAGTAAATGACTTCAAACATATTTTAAAGATATCAGATATTTATATACTGTTGTGCGCTGACAATTTGGGCTGGTACAATTATTATTTAGGCAGGTACAATTATTTTTGGAGGCAATAACCTACAAAAATTAGAAGTTTATAAGAACAAAAGGCTTCTCTCCCACAATTGAAATGAAAGCAAGCCTTAGGCTAAATTCTGCCACATGCACAGATATTTATTGAAAAGCAGACCTCAAATATAAGACAAATTAATCTCAGATCTTTGTCTTTTGAGTGCTTTAACATTATGTTGCATAAAGTAATTCACTTTTGTCTATTCAAATCATGATAACCAAGAGTCCTCAAAAGTAAGTAGCTAGACTCAGAACCACTTAGAAATCAAACCTGTGAGGTCATCTTTAATTGTGCAGGTGACTGAAGTCACTATATTTTTATACCTTGTAATTGAAAGTATGATAATGACCTTAAAATACCTCTATAAAATGCACATAGTTTGAACTCTAGAAATTTCACCAATGAAAATCTATTTATAACAACCACTATGCTATTTAACAAAGTCACTGCATGGACCATGCATGGATGGGTATATCCAGACACTGCTTTTTCCCCAGCTCATATCCTCACAGCTCAACTTTTACTCCACCTACTACTTAGACAACCAGCTTCATGTAGGTGTAAACCTACAACAGCATCACTTTTGGGCTGAAACTTATATCTCTAACATTCTGCCCCAGGGGTTCACAAAATCTATGGTAAGCAATGCCTACAGAAGCCTGCTTAGCACTTTCACATGTTCAAATTGGGAAGAGGGTAGTAACACCCTATAGAGGATGAGATCCAGAGGATAAATACTCTCTTCCATCTCTCAAGGGGATGATTCTCAGGTACAATCTTTCCAGCTTCTCAAAGGGCTCCAGCCTGATTTATCCCTGGTGTCCCACAGCAGTCATCAGCTCAGTAATGCACCCTGCCTTTGGCTATCCCTTTTTCCTTAGTCTATTCTTATCTTCCACTCCAATTCCCTGGGATGATTTCCAAGAGTAATCACCATGAACACAAATTCTTAGTATCTACTTTCTGTGAGAAACCAAAGAAAGATAGTGATACTGACTTTAAAATATATTAAGCCAATCCAGGTATCTGAGATACTTTAAATTTAACCAGTGAAAATTCATTTATAACATCCAGTACGTTAATTAACAAAACCTCCTGCATTGATCAGCGATAATGATAATGGAAGCACTTATTGTGCATACTTCTATACTGTGGTCATTTATGAAAATTCTAGCTAACCTCTCCTGGAGAACACATTCCTGAAAAAGGCAACTGTACCACCCAAAGTTGTTGTTTATAGTTAATGAATAGAAGTATAATGCATTATGAATGCTGAAGTAAATGAAAGTAAATTATATATCATATAGCATGTATTTGATTAGCTTTAATTTTCTATAGCCCATCTTCATATTATTTGGAGAAATAATTCATGAACATATTTAATTTTCTTTTCCAAAAGGAGGTAAAGTATTTAGAATTCTATTTTAATGTTACAACTGTGTATATATATATATATATATATATATATATATATATGTATATATATATATATATATATATATATATATATATATAAACCTTGATAAAAAATAATTACACACTTTGGGGGATTTCGTTAGGACTAAATGGAATCAAAAGTTAAGATAATTGTGAGGGGGGAGGACCTTCAAGATGAGGGAGGAGTAAGACATGGAGATAAACTTCCTCCACACAAATACATGAAAAATATATCTACATGTGGACGAACTCCTACAGAACATCTACTGAATGTTGGCAGAAGACATCAGACTTCCCAAAAGGCAAGAAACTCCCCACATACCATGCCTTGTGGCTGACAGGGTCCTGGTGCACCAGCCGGGTTTCAGGCCTGAGTCTCTGAGAAGGGAGAGCCGAGTTCAGGACATTGGACCACCAGAGACTTCCCGGCCCTGGGTAATATCAATTGGTGAGAGCTCTCACAGAGACCTCTATCTCAACACTAGGCCCAGCTCCACTCAACTACCAGCAAACTCCAGTGCTGGACACCCCATGCATACAACTAGCAAGACAGGAACACAAACCCACCCATTAGCAGAGAGGATGCCTAAAATCATACTAAGTTCACAGATGCCCCAAAACATACCACCAGATGTGGACCTGCTCACCAGAAAAACAAGATCCAGCCCCAACCACCAGAACACATGCACCAGTCCCCTCCACTAGGAAGCCTACACAAGCCACTGAACCAACCTCACCTACTGAAGGAAGATACCAAAAACAATAGGAACTACGAATGTGCAGCCTGTAAAAAAGAGACACCAAACACAGTAAGTTAAACAAAATGAGAAAACAGAGCAATATGCAGGAGATGAAGGAGCAAGGTAAAAACCCACCAGACCAAACAAATGAAGAGGACATAGGCAGTTTACCTGAAAAAGAATTCAGAGCAATGATAGTAAAGATGATCCAACATCTTGGAAATAGAATGGAGAAAATGCAATAAACGTTTAACAAAGAACTAGAGGAACTAAAGAACAAACAAACAATGATGAACAACACAATAAATGAAATTAAAAATTCTCTAGAAGGAATCAGTAGCAGAATAACTGAGGCAGAAGAACGGATAAGTGACCTGGACGATAAAACATTGGAAATAACTACCGCAGAGCAGAATAAAGAAAAAAGAATGAAAAGAATTGAGGGCAGTCTCAGAGACATCTGGGACAATATTAAATGCACCAACATTCGAATTATAGGGGTCCCAGAAGAAGAAGAGAAAAAGAAAGAGACTGAGAAAGTATTTGAAGAGATACTTGAAAACTTCCCTAATTTGGGAAAGAAAATAGTCAATCAAGTCCAGGAAGTTTAGAGAGTCCCATACAGGGTAAATCCAAGGAGAAACACACAAAGACACATATTAATCAAACTATCAAAAATTAAATACAAAGAAAAAATATTAAAAGTAGCAAGGGAAAAACAACAAATAACATACAAGGGAATCCCAATAAGGTTAACAGATGATCTTTCAGCAGAAACTCTGCAAGCCAGAAGGGAGTGGAAGGACATTTAAAGTGATGAAGGGAAAAACCTACAACCAAGATTACTCTACCAGCAAGGATCTCATTCAGATTTGATGGAGAAATTAAAACCTTTTCAGACAAGCAAAAGTTAGGAGAATTCAGCACCACCAAACCAGCTTTACAACAAATGTTAAAGGAACTTCTCCAGGCAGGAAACACAGGAGAAGGAAGAGACCTACAAAAACAAACCAAAAACAATTAAGAAAATAGTAATAGGAACATACTTATCAATAATTACCTTAAATGTAAATGGATTAAATGCTCCAACCCAAAGACATAGACTGGCTGAATGGATACAAAAGCAAGACCCATATATATGCTGTCTACAAGAGATTCACTTCAGACTTAGGGAAACATACAGACTGAAAGTGAGGGGATGGAAAAATATACTCCATGCAAATCAAAATCAAAAGAAAGCTGGAGTAGCAACACTCATATAAGAAAAACAATTTAAAATAAAGACTATTACAAGAGACAAAGAAGGACACTGCATAATGATCAAGGGATAAGTCCAAGAAGATTTAACAATTGTAAATAATTATGCACCCAAAATAGGAGCACCTTAACACCCCACTTTCACCAATGGACAGATCAGTGAAAATGAAAATAAATAAGGAAAAACAAGCTTTAAATGATACATTAAACAAGATGGACTTAATTGATACTTATAAGACATTCCATCCAAAAACAACAGAACAGAATTTCTTCTCAAGTGCTCATGGAACATTCCCCAGGTTAGAGCATAATTTGGGTCACAAATCAAGCCTTGGTAAATTTACGAAAATTGAAATCATATCAAGTATCTTCTCCAACCAGAATGCTATTAGACAAGATATCAATTACAAGAAAAAAATTGTAAAAAATACAAACACATGGAGGCTAAACAATATGCTACTAAATAACCAAGTGATCACTGAAGAAATCAAAGGGGAAATCAAAAAATACCGAGAAACAAATGAAAATTAAAACATGATGACCCAAAACCTATGGGATGCAGCAAAAGCAGTTCTAAGAGGGAAGTTTATAGCAATAAAGTCCTATCTCAAAAAAACAAAAAAAAATCACAAATAAGCAACCTAATATTACACCTAAAGCAGTTAGAGAAAGAACAATGAAAAAAACCCAAAGTTAGCATAATCTAATAATAATAATAATATAATTATAATATAATAATATAAGTATAATAATATAATCATTAAGATTAGATCAGAAATAACTGAAAAAGAAATGAAGGAAATGAAAGCAAAGATCAATAAAACTAAAATTGGTTCTTTTAGAAGATAAACAAAATTGATAAAACACTAACCAGACTCATCAAGAAAAAAAGGGAGAAGAGTCAAATCAACAGATTTGGAAATGAAAAAGGAGACGTAACAAATGACACTGCAGAAATACAAAGGATCATGAGAGATTATTAAAGCAACTATATGCAAATAAAATGGACAACCTGGAAGAAATGGACAAATTCTTAGAAAAGCACAACCTTCCGAGACTGAACCAGGAAGAAACAGAAAATATAAATAGACCAATCACAAGCACTGAAATTGAAACTGTGATTAAAAATCTTCTAACAAACAGAAGCCCAGAGCCAGATGGCTTCATAGGCGAATTTTATCAAATACTTAGAGAAGAGCTAACACCTATCCTTCTCAAACTCTTCCAAAATATAGCAGAGTGAGGAACACTTCCAAACTCATTCTATGAGGCCACCATCACCCTGCTACCAAAACCAGACAAAAATGCCACAAAAAAAGAAAACTATAGGCCAATATCACTGATGAACATAGATGCAAAAATCCTCAACAAAATACTAGCAAACAGAAACCAGCAGCACATTAAAAGGATCATACACCATGATCAAGTGGGGTTTACCCTAGAAATACAAGGATTCTACAATATATGCAAATCAATCAATGAGATACACCACGTTAACAAATTGAAGTATAAAAACCATATGATTATCTCAATAGATGCAGAAAGAGCTTTTGACAAAATTCAACAACGATTTATGATAAAAAAACTCTCCATAAAGTAAGCATAGAGGAAACTTAACTCAACATAATAAAGGCCACATATGACAAATCCACAACCAGCATTTCTCAATGGTGAAAAACTGAAACCATTTCCCCTAAGATCAGGAACAAGAGAAGGTTGCCCACTCTCACCACTATTATTCAACATAGCTTTGGAAGTTTTACCCACAGCAATCAGAGAAGAAAAAGAAATAAAAGGAATACAAATCAGAAAAGAAGAAATAAAACTGTCACTGTTTGCAGATTACATGGTACTCTACATAGAGAATCCTAAAGATGCTACCAGAAAACTACTAGAGCTAATCAATGAATTTGCTGAAGTATCAGAATACAAAATTAATGCACAGAAATCTTTTGCATTCCTGTACACTAATGGTGAAAAATCTGAAAAAGAAATTAAGGAAGCACTCCCATTTACCATTGCAACAAAAATATAAAATACCTTAGGGATAAACCAACCTAAGGAGACAAAAGACCTGTATGCAGAAAACTATAAGACAGTGATGTAAGAAATTAAAGATGATGAAAACAGATGGAGAGATATCCCTTGTTCTTGGATTGGAAGAATCAACCTTGTGAAAATGGCTATACTACCCAAAGCAATCTACAGATTCAGTGCAATCCCTATCGAACTACCAATGGCATTTTTCACAATGGACAGAACTAGAACAAAAAATTTCACAATTTGCATGGAAAAACAAAAGACCCCGAATACCCAAAGCAGTCTTGAGAAAGAAAAATGGAGATGGAAGAATCAGGCTCCCTGACTTTAGACTATACTACAAAGTTACAGTAATCAAGACAGTATGGTCCTGGCACAAAAACAGAAATGTAGATCAATGGAACTGGATATAAAGGCCAGACATAAACACACACACATATGATTACCTTATCTTTGATAAAGGAAGCAAGAATATACAATGGAGAAAAGACAGTCTCTTCAATAAGTGGTGCTGGGAAAACTGGACAGCTACATGTAAAAGAATGAAATTAGAACACTCCTTAACACCATACACAAAAATAAACACAAAATGGATCAAATACCTAAATGTAAGTCCAGAAATGATAAAACTCTTAGAGGAAAACATAGGAAGATCACTCTTTGACATAAATCATAGCAAAATCCTTTTTGACCCACCTCAAGAGAAATGGAAAAAATAAATAAATAAACAAATGGGACCTACTGAAACTTAAAATCTTTTGCACAGCAAAGGAAACCATAAACAAGATGAAAGACAACCCTCAGAATGGGAGAAAATATTTGTAAAAAAATAACTGACAAAGGATTATTATCCAAAATATACAAGCAGATCATGCAGCTCAATATCTAAAAAACAGACAACCCTACCCAAAAATGGGCAGAAGACCTAAATAGACATTTCTTCCAAGAAGATGTACAGATTGCCAGCAAACACATGAAAGGATGCTCAACATCACTAATCATTAGAGAAATGCAAATCAAAACTCCAATCAGGTATCACCTCACACTGGTCAGAATGGCCATCATCAAAATATCTACAAACAATAAATGCTGGAGCGGGTGTGGAGAAAATGGAACCCTCCTGCAATGTTGGTGGGAATGTAAATTAATACAGCCACTATGGAGAACAGTCTGGAGGTTCCTTAAAAACCTAAAAATAGAACTACTGTATGACCCAGCAATCCCACTACTGGGCATATACCCTGAGAAAACCATAATTCAAAAAGAGTCATGTTCCAAAATGTTCATTGCAGCTCTATTTACAATAGCCAGGACATGGAAGCAACCGAAGTGTCCATTGACAGATGAATGGATAAAGAAGATGTGGCACATATATACAATGAAATGTTACTCAGCCATAAAAAGAAACAAAATTGAGTTATTTGTCATGAGGTGGATGCAACTAGAGTCTGTCATACAGAGTGAAGTAAGTCAGAAAGAGAAAAACAAATACCGTATGATAACACATATATATGTAATCTAAAAAAAAAAATTGTTCTGAAGAACCTAGGGGCAGGACAGGAATAAAGATGCAAACATAGAGAATGAGAATGGACTTGAGGACACAGGGATGGTGGAGGTTAAGCTGAGACGAAGTTAGAGAGTGGCATTGACATATATACATTACCAAATGTAAAATAGATAGCTAGTGGGAAGCAGCTGCATAGCACAGGGAAATCAGCTCTGTGCTTTGTGACCACATAGATGGGTGGGATAAGGAGTGTGGGAGGGAGACACAAGAGGGAGAGTATATGGGGATATATGTATTCGTATAGCTGATTCACTTTGTTATACAACAGCAAGTAACACAACAATGTAAATCAATTATACTCCAATGAGGATGTTAAAAAAAAAAGATAATTGTGAGAAGAGGTTACATTTGACAAAGATGAGAGAAATTAGAAATGACAGTAAACATACTAAGATAGGTGTATATACATTTATAATTATACAGCAGAGTTTGTATGAGTACATTCCTCAGATGACCTATATCAAAATCATCTAGGGCATTATGAAAAAAAGTACAGATTTCAGGTCTATACATCAGACACACTGAGTCAGAATATCAGAGTTTGGAAGCCAGAAATTGTTTAACAAGCTGCCCGAATGATGAATGTATACATAAGTTTAGGAACCATTATAACAGAAGATAGTCAACTGTTGAATATTAACCGTTGGTTTTAAAAATTCTCTTTTTCTTTTTGTGTTTGTTATGCTTTAATTTTTGTCTCATATTTAATGGTTCCTTAACTTAGGAGGTCTATCACTCTGGTTCATTATAACTACAGTTGTCAACAGAATCTTTGTGACAGTTTCTTAATTATATCAGCCCTAAGGTTGAGGAATGACAAATACCCCCTCTATGGAAAAGTGCACTACTCTTGCACTAACCAAAGCCTCTGCTGAGAGCTGCAAATTTAACTATTAGACCAAGTCCTTAAGGACCTCCTGGTGTTTGCATGTTTATTGGGTTAAGGCATGGCATTGCATCAGAGTTAATTTATTTGGGTAATTTCCTATTGCTAATTTTTAGAGACGAGGACCCTGAGAGTGTGGGTCATAGGTAAATTTTGATGGGAGAAGAACAGAAGGAAGGAAAGAGGTGAAACTTTGTAATTACTTCATATAGAAAACCAGAGGAATCATGACATCACATAATATCCACATATGATTATATCTGTAGTAAGGTAGGTAGTATCAAAAAGCCAAGGAAATATGAGATTTGAAACCACCGAAAGAGGATAAAAATGAAACAAAATTTGCCTAATTCAAAGGTGTAAGGTATTACTAAGGAGCCCACCATACTTATACAAAATGCTGACTCAGCCTCGTGTAGCCTTACTTTTTGTTTTCATTTGGAAACTAGATAATTTTTCTAGCTATTTAAAGTGTTTTGGTTGGTTCTGTGTATTTATAATGTAAACCTGACAGCTTCAAAAGTGAGATTGGAAAAGGAAAATAAGATAATGTACAAAAATAATCTGTTATGTTCAGGGCCATATGAAATCATTCAAATTAACCTTTGTAAATGCTTACCATTCCTGTTTAAGATCAGATTAGATTGTGTTTATAGAACAGTTCAACTGAATGGCCAATAAAATTAGGCATTAAAGTTTGTATACCATTGCAATCTGTTCTTTCTAAGATGTTCAGAGAAGCCTCGTATTTCTCTCTATATGAGGAAAAATATCAAACGTATTTAAAGAGACTTTGAGAACTCTCAATTGCACATTTACAGACAAAGATGTAATATGCTTCTTGCTGATAAAATTTTTGAAATAACTTGTAAAAGCACTATAGCCTCTTGGAAATCTCAGTTTATGCTTAAATTCTTTCTCTTCCCTGAAGTTATTTATGTATCAGAATTTAGAGGCACTGATAAGGAAATGTGTCAGATTTAGGTACATTATGCTTCTATACTTGATTATCTATTTCATGGTGTTAAACAAAGTATTGATTAATGGTTTATTTGTGCTTAAGCCTTTTCTATATACTTGTAGTAACTGAAGGAAGATGTGGAGTGGGGGTTGGAGCCCAGAACTAAAGAAACATAAGATTAGCTCACTGCCATTGATGAGCTTACAATCTAGTTGGTAAGAAGAGACATGCAAATATAAATCAAAGATAGGAAAATAGACAACAACATATAATCATTAGTCATTTTTTTATGGTATGCTTAAGTACTACAGGAGGTCAGAAAAGGGGCCAAATATGGAGTGGTAATTATAGGAAGCTTTACAGAAGAAGTAGGTCTTGAGATCAACCTTCAAGAATAGGTGAAATTTGAATAGGATAAAAGAAAAGATATGGCATACAGGGTAAGAATAGCATGAACAAAATTGTAGAGGAATAATAACCCTGTGATATTTTTCTGGGAAGCAGTAGGTATGTAAAGTGGGATTATTCAGCGGTGACAGAATTTGTAATTTTCTTTTGTTTTGCATAGCTGACAGAATCACTATTATTATTACTGTATTGACATAGTATAATTCATTTTTAGTGAGTATGGATTTAGCACAGAAACACTGAAGAAATAAGAGAGAGAGAGAGAGAGAGAGAGAAACAGTATAAAAGTCAATGCTATTCACTTGAAAGGGTATGCAGAAGAAGAAAATTGGTTAAGGAATAGTGATAATGTCAAAATGTTATGGCATTATTAGATTTAGAATTTTGGCTTGGACCACATGAGCAAGGTATTCCAAATTATTAAAAAACACAGAGATTTTGAATTCTTACCTAATTACTCCCAGCAGAATTAATTTGCCTTAGAAAAAGTTTTTCCATTCATTTCTTAATTTTGAGGCATCATTCAATATTTCACTTTTCTTTTATCTTCAACTTTATGAAAGCCCTTTACACTTTCTTGCTATTTTGTTTTTCTTCAGTTGATTCTCAAACCACTGTAACCTACATTTGGTTCTCACCAAGAAAGAGTGGCCATCTCTTCATTGGGTTCACAAATACAACCTGTCAAATTTAATGATATTTTCTTGTACTAATCTAAACTGCTTTGACACTGACAGGAATATGACACTCTTGACCAATTCTTCATTCTTGAAACTTTCTTCTTGTTTGGCTATTGTAACCTATACCCTGCTTTTCTTCTACTGTTCTTTATCAGGTCGTTACGTTTATTCTTCAGCCTGCCTTTATGTATTGGTATCATCTTATATTTTCAATCTATTTTCTGGGTAGTTTCATCATTAATTTAAAAATGCCAAAGAAAGTAACTCATCATCCCCTCCTCACCTAGCCTACACACATGGTTTACTTCCCATATTCTATATCTTAGTAAATCATATAACATTCACTTATTTGCCCAAGGAAGAAATCCCAAAATTAGCCTAACCCTTTTAACTAAGTCATTATTAACTTCTATAAGTTCTCACTCTAAAATGCTTCTCAGATCTACCCTCTCATCCTTTCAGAGACCCATATTTAAGGTTCTTTTCCACATCTGGCCTGAATGCCAATGAACTCATCACTGATCCTCTGTCTTCAATTTCTTTTTTTCTATATCCTCCTCAGTGCCCCAAAAGTTAAGTCTGATTATGTCATTCCTCTGATTATAGTGGTTCAATTCCCACTCACTACAGGGTGATTTTCAAATTCGTTACCATAGCACTCATGGTTTTTCTCCTATCATTGTCTAGGAATTTATGAATCCCTTCTCCTTGAAATACGTTCTGCATTTAGCTGCCCAAACAAACAAACAAGCAAACAAAACCCAAAGATACCCTCCAGTGATTCTCTTTTATTTTTTCAGCAAATTCCTTATCATAACATGTTAACTTTTAACTATTTAAGATGTTAGACCTCCTAGGAAGATAAGCATTTTAATAGGAGATTTTTGAAAATGAAAATATCCTCAAATATCACTCCCTCTAGTGGGGGAATTTCAGGTACCATGTTAAATGATGAAACATCATCATTTTGTTCATATTAAGAACACTGAGTTTCCTCAAATAGAAGAGAATATTTATTGATCACCAACTATAAAATGTGCACTGCAGTAAATGGTTAAGCAATATTAACCTACCTAATCGTAACAAAACAAACATTTGATTTAAGCTCTTCTTAGTGAGTGTTCACATCCTATGTTCTTATATTAAAAAATAGTAGTTTTTTTTTTCTTTTTAAAGCCAAGTCCATCTTATTTTGTCCAACTATGATTCCCAAATCTTTTAGAAGATTGCTACTATTTTATGATAATTTACCCAGCTTCTAAACAAGTTGTAAAATATAAATACTATTTATTGGTATGATGACTAAAACTATAGTTTTGTACACAATCCAATTATGAATGCATATTACAGACTACTATGAGCTTAATGCTTGAGTTCACTTTTTAATTAATTAAAACCTGGTAGATATTACATAAATGACAATAAACAATAAAATTTCTAATACTTATAAACAACACTTTTAGAACCAATTACTCACCTGTAGAGAGAAATAAGTATATTTTCTTCATCTTACAATAAGAAAAATAAATTTCAGAGTTCTTATAACTTGTTAAAATCATACAGTTAGTGGCAGAGTAAAGATTCCAATTTAGACTTACGTGAACCAAAATTCTATTATTCTGTGCTATTAAGACACAGAAAGTGCTGTGTTGGGGAGGAAGAAATTTTCCTCTACCCTTCTAGGTTCTTCTGGGTGATCTCAGAATTAAACTGACATGAGACAGATTAACAGAAGAAAATCAAGCAAAAGTTTAATAACATGTTACATGGGACAAAGCCAGGAAAACTGAGTAAACTGTCAAAATTGCCAAAACTCTCACCTTAAATACTATCTTCAGCTAAAGAAAAAAGAGGATGTCAGGGGTAGTAGTATGGGACTTCACAGGAGAGGAAGGTAATTCACATGGACATAGAAAAGCAATTGTTTCCTGGATGCAGAGACAGCAGGACACAGAGTAGACTCTGATCTCTAGGCCCTGCCAGAGTTTCCCCCACCACACCTAGCTCATATTCTTTGCAGATATCTCCAGTGATAGATCTATTCTGGAAACAGATACCTAAATTCTTTAGGTACCTAAGGGGAAAGTAAAAAGAAAGACTTCCTGTGTCTCTTGTTTCTTAAAAATAATCAGCCTAAGTTAATCCTCATGCCAAAGAGACACCACAAATGTATGGCAAATCTTACTACCCTACAGTACAAAATAGATTTATGATAAATATTAGTTCTCCTGCCCATTTATATGCAAAATTGAACCATATATAATTCCTTTCAGCTACAAGATCATATAAATATTTATGCCTTTATTGAATCAGACCAACTATCAAGCAACATAGAGAATCAGTTGATGGAAACAAGTTGTTTGGGTTATTTTGGAAGATGTGAGAAGGAAGAACCTGGAGATGATAAGGCTGGCTTGGCTGAGTGGACTCTCTCTGAGTGGCCAACAAAGAGTTCTAAGTAGCTGAAGAGCACTTACAGCCTAAAGAGCAGAGAAAAAAAGGAGCAGAAGGTTATGTGTACAGGGGTGGTAAAAGAAAAATTAACTATAAAGGCACTATTACTATGAGTTAAAACTGTTAGAAAAGGAAAAGGCATAAAACACAAACCTACATGTAATCAAGCATAGTCTTTTGTAACACTCCAACCATCCCTTCTTGCTAATTTATAATACAAGGGGGTTTTAACATATAATGATCCATCTAAGTTTAATTGTCCCTTTTAAACAAAATGTCTTACTAAAACACTTCAGAAGTCACAATTCAAACCACTTGATTGTCTATAGCTACAGCGTGTTAATTGATTTCTTACATTTGCATAGCAGTTTGTCATGTGCAATATACTTTTTTGTACATATTGTAAAAAATTAATAAACAGAAACCTCAATTAAATAGAGTTTGGAGACCAGAAGGTGGAGCTCTCACACCCTGTGAAGATGGCAGAGCCCAACCGGAAGAAGACTCCTTTTCTTTCCTGGACAAGGACTCAAACAATGAAAAACCGTGAATTTTTTGTTTACTATAGCCCTCCTAATTTATTTTGTCTCTGTATAAAGGTGTTCTCCTTCCCTTGGAGCCTGGGGACTTGCATAGTAGCTCACCATGTCTGTAGACTGCAAATTGCAAATCTATGCTGATCCCAAATGAACCCATCTTTGCTGGAGAAATATCTGGCAGTCTATATTTTCAAATCAACAATACATTATCCTTTTGTACCCTTACACGTCCTGTGACTTAGGAGTTATAGGAGTCTTATTATACTCAAGTTGAGATAGGAAGGAAGGGGGCAGATCACAACTATTAAAAGGATATGGAGGGGGGCACAGCCACTGAGAAAAAGAAGATACGACAGCAAGTGGCTGGAACCAGCTAAAACCAAGACGGCATCAATCATGGTCCAAGCATGGTCCAGTTATTGACCTTTAGCTCATTATGCCTTCATTAGAATACTAAAAAATCACTCCCATTTGCACCATGATAGTTCTAGGGCTGACCATAAAAGGCCCAAAAGAGAGCGGTGGCCCAACTCCTAGAAATCCCCGCCCCTTAACAAGAATATTCCTCCCACTCGTTAGAGTATGAAATTACCCAGCCCGTAAAAACTAAGAACCCCATACCCTGTGGCTGCTCTCGCCTTCTGAAATGGACCACATTCTGTCTGTGGAGTGTGTATCTCCCTGAATAAACCTACTTTCACTCTACTTCAGCTTTGAATTCTTTCCTGCAAGAAGCCAAGGACTCTCACTTGGCAGCCTGTTTCAGGGACATGCATGCATCCAGGAACGCGATATTTCCTTCTCTTGCATCAAAGTGACATAAATGCCCAATACTCTAGAGACCACTCTTCCTTTTCATGTCAAAATACAATAGGTTAAGCACCTTTTAATACCCCATTACACTCACTTTATTAATAAAGAAATTGAGGCCAAAAAAACCCCATAACACCCTAATTCAGTTCAACAAAAATTTATTGAACACCCAAATCATACAATTAACACATGGTAAATCTAGGAACTGAAACTAGGTCTTTTGACTCCTTATCCAGATCTCTTTCTACTCTGCCACTGTGCCTTGACAGAGTTAAGATAGAAACACTGTTTCCAAAGTGCTAACCTAATAAACAGACGACCAAGGGAAAACTCTTTTAAATAAAAATTAAACTGAATAAATTTTAAAGATCAAATTGGCTTTATTAAACAATTCATTAACCAGGCAGAATTCCATCTAGCAATAGAAAGGAGCTCCACCAAGCTGTAGAGAGGGGACAGAAAAAGGAAATTATTAGCAAAAATGCATTAGTTTAGGTAAGGTCACACTCCTAAGAGGAATGGAAGGGGTCTATCAGTGGATTTCCTGCTAGTAATGACCAAGAAATTTCAGGTTAGCTAGTTAAAGGTCATGTTCCTGGGGATGATTGAAACTGTAATTAGGTTAGGTATTAAGTCTTGGTTTGCTGACATGGGGTCTAACAAAAGTGACTCTGTTTGGAGCATATTGTCTCATTTTAAACAACTGGCTTGGGACCCAAGAACTGAAGGAATGACACAGGGGCAGGGCTTCTTATGATTTCCCCACACACAATCAACAGAAGAAAGCACCTTGGACTGGCATTTTCTGAGCCCAAACCAAACAAGGGTTGACAGACTAGGTAGGCATATTACTCCCCTAGACTAAACAAGAGTCCTGCCAATGATATAAAGCCAGTTTGTAACACCTGCAAGGAGGATCAATAGCAACCTCACTAACAACAGTGGTCAGGGAAACACCCTCCTTTCTGGTCATCAGCATCATAGCTGAGGCCCCCTGCCTCTGCTATGAGATAAGGAGGCAGAGGCCAGCTACTGGAACTAGCAAAGAGAATTCTGCCTCAACAAGCAGCCCCTGCCCAGATGTGATTTCAGTACCACACAGGCAGAGGGAATATCTAGACAACCAACACCCAGCCTGGGAAGAACTATTCCACAATGTGAGCTGGAGACTCTTCCCCCACCTAGAAGTACCAGACTCCTCATTCCCAACACCACACTCCCGGAGGACACCAGTGGGAAACTCAGCAGCACCAAACACTTCCAAACAGAACAAAGTAACACCACAAAGTTTCTAAAAATTAAACTACCAATGGAACCACAACCAACAGAAGTAGGCTAAACGATCTAATTAGAACACTGGCAAAAGACATAAACAGATATTTCACTGAGGAGAATATACAGAAGACAAAGAAGTATGTATAAAGATGTTCAACATAGTTAGCCATCAGGGACATGCAAATTAAAAACTTAATGAAATATCACTACACACTTATCAGAATGCTTAAAATACAAAGACAATATCCAATGTAGGTGAAGATAGGGAGAAACTGGATAACAAACATTTACTGGTGGGAACGTAAAAGACATTGTCACTCTAGAAGGGAGTTTGGCAATTTCTTATAAAATTAAACACATGGCTGCTATACAACCCAACAGTTTCACTCCTGGGCATTTATCAGAGAGAAATAAAAACTTATTTCCACACAAAAACCCATGCATGCATATCCATAGCTACTTTATTCATAATGGTCAAAATTGGTTAAAAATTAGCTCAAAAAAGAGTAAACAAACTGTGGTACATCCATACCATGGAATAACACTCAACAATAAAATCTAACCACCAATTGATCTATGCAACAACTTGGATGACTCTCCAGGAAATTAAGCTAAATAGAAAAAAAAAACGCAATATTACATGCTGGATAATGTGATTTATATAACATTTTTGAAAGGACAATTTTAGAAATGGAAAATGGATTAGTAGTTGACAGGAGTTACAGACAGATGCAAAGGGAGAAGGGTGTGGTGATAAAAGGGTAACAGGAGGAATTCTTGTGGTGATAGAAATGTTCTGTATCTTGAGTATATGATGTTAGTTTCCTGTTTGTAATTGTATTATAGTATTGAAAGATATTATCTTTGGGAATACTGGGTAAAGTGTACATGAGATCTTGGCATTATTTCTTACAAGTGCATGTATATCACAATTTTCTCAAAATAAAATATTTAATTAAAATATTATATACTTTTTTTGAACTAGTAAATGTCAAAGCTAATTTTTCCAAGCAATATCTTAAATTTCTAAGGAATAAGACATTTAGAGCATTTAATTTTTCTTTCACTCTTCATTAGTATGATAGTATTCTTGAGACTAGAATCTCATTCCAAATTTATAACGGGTTGTCATTGGACTTCCTAAAAAATATACAGTTTTGATAACTTTTTACTGGTGTTTATCTATATATTAATTACTCGTCATAATCCTTTTATTTTTCCCCTTCCATTGCCCACCCATTTATTAAGCTGTATTTTTTTGTTGTATTTTGATCAAGTTCAAATCCTGTTTGTTTTGGAAAGTTGTCCATGATTGACTTAGGTCCATGTATTTCCATCTCCTTTCAATAGCCAAAAATTTATAGTATACATTGTCATATGTGTTAATCTAATCTCCCTTATCTTTAAGAATGTTCATCTCTCTAAATCAGTGGTTCTCAAGTGAGGATGATTTTGCACCCCCGCGCCCACAGGAGATGTTCGACAATGGCTGGAGGCACTTTTGGTTGTTAAAACTTGGGACTCAGTACTACTGACATCTAGTAGGTAAAGACCAGAAATGCTGCTATATGTCCTACAATGCTCAGAACAGCCCCCAGAGGAAAAAAATTACCTGGTCCAAAATGTCAGTAGTGCTGAGGTTAAAAAAACCTACTCTAGTTGCTTACACAATACTTCTCCATCGTAGATCAGAAACAAACAAAAGCAAACAACTTGATTTATGTGATAAGCAAAAACTATTTACAATGGCTTTGTGGACATCTCCTTTTCGCTGTTTCCAAATTTCCCAAACTAATCATGTGGAAAACAAAAGTCATTATTTCTCCCCAATACTTTATGTATTATTAATACAATTAGTTTAATCATTATCATTTTAGTTTTTTAAATTAGATAATGGAGGATCAAATTTGAATTTTTCTCATCCCTAAAGCACAACATTTAATTAGCTAATAAAACTGGTCACCTTCTAGTGCAAACATAATTAAATTTTAATTGCCCTTTGAACTTCCTGCCTTTAAATATCTAGGGCCTGTGCACATACACTTTATTTTTCCTAAATTTTACTCTCCCTGCTTTTGTTAACCTACTATTTTTTAACCTGAAAATTCCCTACTTATCCTTCAAGAACTAGCTCAAGTACCATTTGTATGGGACCTTTCTTTGATGCCCCTTCTTCTGAGCGCTCACATAATTTCTATAGCACTTATAATTTGTGTTTTATTTATTCCCACATCTCCCATACCATTCAGTAAGGTTGTGAAAAGACAGATTATTATTCATCTTTGTATCCCTAGTGCTCAACACATAACCTGGCACATTGTAGATACCCAGAAGAAGGATACTAACTGAATTAATTAATTAATTAACAGGTAAATAATTGGAAAATGTATGAATATAAGACAATTTAACACAATTCAGATTGGAGCTTATACAGACATTTTTGTCCATACCAAGGAGAAAAAAATGCCTTCTGAATTTCATTAGATATCACCAATAATACATACATATTGTTTAAAAATAGATTTATGAAAGTTAATACTTTCAAATGTATTAAAATTTCCATCAAAGTAAAATTTTTATGAATTATGATCTGCTGAATGTTTTCTAAGATCTTCCTCTAATTGGGTATGAACAAACACTCTACAGGCCACTTACAATAACATTTATAGATTACTGAGTAATGAATACTTAAAAATTTTAAATTCTTGTCCATCAAATTCAACTCTAGCAAAGGTATTCATGGCTAATCCATTTGGAATAAACTAATATTAATAATTTCCATTTGTTATCAAAATTTTCTTGATTGTATTTTTCTTATATAGACATTTAAAAATGACTTTTGCTTTTGTACAAAAATTATTTAAAATTCTTAAAAATTCACTTGAAACATTTTACATGTACACATTTTCTATATTTTCTCTAAAGTTATATTAAGATAAAGCAGCCTAGTGATTTGATAATTTATTGATGCTTACACTTTACATAATAATATTAATGTTAATCTTTCCATATCTAAATGTTTGATATTTGCATTCAGGAAAAGGAGAAAATGTCCATAAATTACTCATCAGAATATACCTCTCTTTTTAAGATCTCCTCAGTCATAATTACTTGCAATCTATTCCCCAGAAAACCTCCCATTCTCCTTAGCAAAAGGGAGATAAGTTGACCTAAAATAAAAATATTCATCAAGACATTTTCAGATTATAAGAGTTGGCTAATGCTGGCCTTCAGTTGCCAGCCTTAAGAATATTGCTTTACTCATTCACTCCCCATTGGATGGTAGGTCAGAAAAATAAAGGACTTGAAATTGAAACTAGTCATTTATCTTTGTTAATAACCTGCTAAAATGGTTTCTGGGAGAAGACATCAATTTATTTGACTAAGATGAGTTTTAGATTACGTATCATGGTCAGTTATTCTTATGTCCTAAACAATGCCTCATAGAATGATAATTCACTTAAAAGTGACTTTGCAGAGTAAAATTTCTGATTCAAACTTTAAAGAAAATTAAGTAATTAGAAACATATGTCATTCAATGAAAATATTTGTAATTTAAATTAATAAGGCAAGCAATAAGTGTCTTAAGTGAGCAGCTAAACATGGTGATGATTGGTACATCTCTGCCTTATTTATAGAAACTCTTATATAACTTCTTATGAATGTTAATGCATTAATTTATTCAATCATTATTTCCTTATATATAAAGTACATGTTATATTCTGAAAGTTGTGTTCGACACTGGAATTACAAAGGTGATTGATACCAAGGGCTCCCCTCAAGAAACACATGAAGTTGTAGAACAGACATACATGTATTAAAAAAACATTTGCATAAGGGAAAATAAGATCTCTGTATTTCTATACCCGAAATAATATTAAGCCAGATATATTAACAAATCCTTCTTAGAAACTGGTTTTCTGAAGATATGAAAAAAATGTAATGAAAAAAATACAGGATGTATGGAAAAAAGAGTTTTAGCTATGACAACAGAGGGAAAAAGAGCAAAATAAGTTTAAGAATCTTTAATTTCTAAAGATGGCTATGCAGAGTAATCTCTCTTAAGTCATTTTTTAACATTAGGTATACTCAATAATTTTTAACCTAATAAGTGATTAATATTTGATTTGGAAACAAATAAAAATTAATTTTAGGGATTTGTAATTCCCCCACATAAGAATCAGTTTGGATATTTATGGCCAAGTAGCCAATGGCATTATTTTTTCAGGTATAGGGTACAAAAATAAAGAAGATTCCACACACATACACACACACACACATATACATGCTCAAACGTACACACCAAAATAGAGTTTAAAAAATAGCTTTCCATTTTCTCCCAAATTCTGTCCTTGAGCCAAAAGAAAATTAACTCTCATTGCTCTTTTACTTTATATGCCAGCTGGAGTTCTTTCACACCAACTCAAGCTAGTGGAACTAAATACGTCTTGGCCAGTCGAATAAAAACTGCTCTGCATGTAGCAGAGTGGCTGACAATTTAGTCACCAGACAGACTTTCTTTAGGTGCCAGTGTGTTTAGGATTACATATGGGCAGTGACCTAACATAAAGTCTCTCTGCCTAAGATTGGTAAAAGTCACCACTTCATGACTTCATAGCAGACTACTTTCAGCTTCCCACTCTGTGGTGAGAGAAGAGAAGGAATTGGCTACAAAGCTAACTTTTGAAAATAATTTAAAGCAATGTTCTTGTTGGGAATTGGGAAATCTATCTGTAGCCTATCATTTTCCAGACAGATATCAGAACAGGCAGCATGAAAGAATACTACAGACTAGAATAATTGAACTAAATACTAGAAGGAGAAAAACAATAGATACTAAAAAGACGTGTGTTTAATTGAATTTTCATTTAGATTTTCCAAGAGTATTGTTTTTATTCCTCATTTTAGGGTTTGTGTCCTTTCCAGTACTCTGAATTTATTGATAACTTTTTATAAAATGAACTAAGCATGTGTGTGAGGAAGAGTTCTAATTTTGTAGTCACTGATTTTGAAGACTTGAAAAGCATGACAGAACACCAGTCAATGTTATAGTTATTTATTTTGTCCTACTAAAGCTTCAGAAACATTACGTCAAGCCTTTGTAATTTGTTATGCAAATTTTTACATTTAAAAATAAATATACTTAGCATATTGTAACTTTCATGTGTTCTAAACAGTAATTACAAATAGTTCTAAATATCCAGCTCTAAAAGATCCAATGTTTTCAATAAAATATGTCCACTATATTATATCTCTGTTTATAAAAATATAACTTACACATTGCCACATTATGGATTGAATTACAAAAAGAGTAATATATAAGAATATTTTCCCTTTGTATATATGCACTATAGTAGAAAGCATTTAATTTTTATTTTTGTAAAATAATTATAGTTGTCATTCATGAAAAACTGTCATTGAATTTTAATTCTGGTTCAGACCATAATAAATTTTCAAAATTTTCAGACCTCTAACATGAAATATTTATAATTTTAAGGCTAGAAGTAATCTTAGAATTATTTACTAAAAACTCCCTATTTTAGAGATAAATTTGAAGTCAAAAATGGCTTAAACTCTTCCTTAATATTATGTAGATAAATAATAGCAAAATAATGAATAGAAACCACGTTTATTTATTACTCAGTTATCATTTTTGTTCTTTTCCATCACTGGCTTCATGCAAAAAAAAAAAAAAAAACCTTAAACAAGAAAATTTAATATAATTGGTGTATATATATTTTATATATTCTTTCTGGGCTGTCAAATGGCAACCCAACCCTCATTTCCAGGAATGTTTTTTTTTTTCTTCTCTTTTAAACATTCATAGATATTCAAGGTTGAAAACCTTTACCATGGAAGGTTACTCAAAATATGCTATATCTCTTCAATTTCCTGGCTTCCATGGTGTTTAAGATATATATATATCTCACCCTGAAAGTCTGTTTTTTATATATATATATATATATATATGTGTGTGTGTGTGTGTGTGTGTGTGTGTGTGTGTGTGTATGGCATCTTGTATATGAAGAATCCAAAGATGTGGCAGACACAACCTTTATCATCTAGTAGCATATGATATGCAATACAGTGTTATCAGAAGACATGGATAAGGTACTTGGGGGTAATTAACAAAAAATTAATACAATGAAAATAAGATATAAAGTACAATGAGAGGAAAAGAAAGGGAAAAAAAGTCATGAATAGAAAAGAGGGAATTTTATTAATTCAAAGAATTGGTTACAGCATTTATAATCTTTAATTTTTCTCTTCCATCATATTAATATTGTAAAAGAAAAATGAAACAAGGAAACCTTAAAGATGGCACAGGAGTAAGACGTGGAGATCACCTTCCTCCCCACAAATACATCAGAAATGCATCTACATGTGGAACAACTCCTACAGAACACCTACTGAATTCTGGCAGAAGACCTCAGACTTCCCAAAAGGCAAGAAACTCCCCATGTACCTGGGTAGGGCAAAAGAAAAGAGAAAAAACACAGACAAAAGAATAGGGGCAGGACCTGCAACTCTAGGAGAGAGCTGTGAAGGAGGAAAAGTTTCCACACACTAGGAAGACCCTGTACTGGGGGATGGCGGGGGGGAAACTTCGGAGCCATGGAGTAGAGTGCTGCAACAGGGGTGCAGAGGGAAAAGCAGAGAGATTCCTGCACAGAGGATTGGTGCCGACCAGTACTCAACAGCCTGAAAAGCTTGTCTGTTCACCCACTGGGGCGGGTAGGCACTGTGAGCTGAGGCTCGGGCTTCGGAGATCAGATCCCAGGGAGAGGACTGGGGTTGGCTGCATGAACACAGCCTGAAGGGGGCTAGTTAATCATAGCTAGCTGGGAGGGAGTCCAGGAAAAAGTTTGGAACTGCCTAAGAGGCAAGAGACCATTGTTTTGGGGTGTGCGAGGAGAGGGGATTCAGAGTGCTGCCTAACCGAGCTCCAGAGATGGGCGTGACCCGCAGCTATCAGCACGGACACCAGAGATGGGCATGAAACGCTAAGGCTGCTGCTGCAGCCACCAAGAAGACTGTGTGCAAGCACAGGTCACTATCCACACGTCCCCTCCCAGGAGGTTGTGCAGCCTGCCACTGCCAAGGTCCCATGATCCAGGGGCAAATTCCCCGGGAGAACACATGGCTTGCCTCAGGCTGTTGCAAAGTCACACCAGCCTCTGCTGTCACAGGCTCACCCTGCATTCCATACCTCTCCCTCCCTCTAGCCTGAGTGAGCCAGAGCACCCTAATCAGCTGCTCCTTTAACCCCATCCTTTCTGAGCAAAGAACAAATGCCCTCAGGTGACCTAAATGCAGAGGCAGGGCCCAATCCAAAGCTGAAGCCCAGGAGCTGGGTGAACAAGAAGAGAAAGGGAAATTTCTCCCAGCAGCTTCAGAAGCAGCGGATTAAATCTCCACAATCAACTTGATGTACCCTGCATCACTGGATTTCCTGAATAGACAACAAATCATCCCAAAATTGAGGTGGTGGACTTTTTGGGAGCAAATGTAGACTTCGGGTTTGCTTTCTGCAACTAATTTGTTTCTGGTTTTATGTTTATCTTAGTTTAGTAATTAGAGTTTATTATCATTGGTAGATTTCTTTATTGATTTGGTTGCTCTCTTCCGTATATATATATATATATATATATATATATATATATATATATATATATATATATATTTCCCTTTTTCTCTTTTTGGGGGTCTGTATGTGTATGGTTCTTTACGTGTCTGTATAGCTTTGCTTTTACCATTTGTCCTAGGGTTCTGTCTGTCAGATTTTTTTCTATTCTATTTTTAGTATAGTTTTTAGTGCTTGTTATCATTGGTGGATTTGTTTTTTAGTTTGGTTGCTTGCTTCTTTCTTTCTTTTATTTTTTCTTATTACTTTTAATTTTTTTAAATTTTTAACAATATTTATTTATTTTTTATTTTAATAACTTTATTTAATATTATTTTATTTATTTTCTTTCTTTTTTTCTCCCTTGTCTTCCGAGCCGTGTGGCTGACAGGGTCTTTGTGCTCTGGCTGGGGGTCAGGCCTGTGCCTTTGAAATGGGAGAGCCGAGTTCAGGACATTGGTCCACTAGAGACCTCCCAGCTCCATGTAATATCAAATGCAGAAAGCTGTCCCAGAGATTTCCATCTCAAAGCAAAGACCCAACTCCACTCAAAGAAGAGCAAGCTACAGTGATGGACACCATACGCCAAACAACTAGCAAGACAGGAACACAGCCCCACGCATTAGCAGACAGGCTGCCTAAAATCATAATAAGGTCAGAGAAACTCCAAAACACACCACCAGACGTGGTCCTGCTCACCAGAAAGACAACATCAAGCCTCATTAACCAGAACACAGGCACCAGTCCCATCCACCAGGAAGCCTACAGAACCCACTGAAACGTTAGCCACTGGGGACAGACACCAAAAACAATGGGAACTAGGAACTGGCAGCCTGTGAAAAGGAGACCCCAAACACAATAACAAGCAAAATGAGAAGACAGAGAAACACACAGCAGATGAATGAGCAAGGTAAAAACCCACTAGACCAAACAAATGAAAAGGAAATAGGCAGTCTACCTGAAAAAGAATTCAAAGTAATGATAGGAAAGATGATCCAAATCTTGGAAATAGAATGCAGAAAATACAAGAAATGATTAACAGGACCTAGAAGAACTAGAGAGCAAACAAACAATGAAGAACAACACAATAAATGAAATTAAAAATGCTCTAGAAGGAATCAATAGCAGAATAACTGAGGCAGAAGAACAGATAAGTGACCTGGAAGATAAAAGAGGGGAAATAACTACTGCAGATCAGAAAGAAGAAAAAAGAATGAAAAGAATTGAGGACAGTCTCAGGGACATCTGGGACAACATAAATACAACAACATTCAAATTATAAGGGTTCCAGAAGAAGAAGAGAAACAGAAAGGGACTGAGAAAATATTTGAAGAGATTATAGTTGAAAACTTCCCTAACATGGGAAAGGAAATAGTCAATCAAGTCCAGGAAGCACAGAGAGTCCCATACAGGATAAATCCAAGGAGAAACACGCCAAGACACATATCAATCAAACTATCAAAAATTAAATACAAAGAAAAAATATTAAAAGCAGCAAGGGAAAAACAACAAATAACATACAAGGGAATCCCCATAAGGTTAACAGCTGATTTTTCACAGAAACTCTAGTACACATTTAAAGTGAAGAAAGGGAAAAACCTACAGCCAAGATTATTGTACCAAGCAAGGATCTCATTCAAATTTGGTGGAGAAATTAAAAACCTTTTCAGACAAGCAAAAGCTAAGAGAATTGAACACCACCAAACCAGATTTACAACAAATGCTAAAGGAATTCTCAAGGCAGGAAACACAAAAGAAGGAAAAGACTTTAAATAACAAACCCAAAACAATTAAGAAAATGCTAATAGGAACATACACATCAATAACTACCTTAAATGTAAATGCATTAAATGCTCCAACCAAAAGATATAGACTGGCTGAATGGATACAAGAACAAGACCCATGTATATGCTGTCTACAAGAGACCCACTTCAGACGTAGGGACATATACACACTGAGAGTGAGTGTATGGAAAAAGATATTCCATGCAAAATGGAAATCAAAAGAAAGCTGGAATAGCAATTCTCATATCAGAAAAAATAGACTTTAAAATAAAGACTATTACAAGAGACAAAGAAGGACACTATATAATGATCAAGGGATCAATCCAAGAAGAAGATATAACAACTGTAAATATTTATGCACCCAAACTAGGAGCCTCTCAATACATAAGGTAAATGCTAACAGCCATAAAAGGGGAAATCAACAGTAACACAATCATAGTAGGGGATTTTAGCACCCCACTTTCATCAATGGACAGATCATCCAAAATGAAAATAAATAAGGAAACACAAGCTTAAAATGTATAATGAACAAGATGGACTTAATTGATGTTTATAAGACATTCCGTCCAAAAACAATGCAATACACTTTCTTCTCAAGTGCTCATGGAACATTCTCCAGGATAGATCATATCTTGGGTCACAAGTCAAGCCTTCATAAATTAAAGACAATTGAAATCATATCAAGTATCTTTTACAACCACAACGCTATGGGACTAGATTTCAATTACAAGAACAAATCTGTAAAAAATACAAACACATGGAGGTTAAACAATACATTACTAAATAACCAAGAGGTCACTGAAGAAATCAAAGAGGAAATCAAAAAGTAAATAGAAGCAAATCACAATGAATACACGATGACCCAAAACCTATGGGATGCAGCAAAAGCAGTTCTGAGAGGGAAGTTTATAGCAATACAATCCTACCACAAGAAACAAAAAAAAATCTCGAATAAACAACCTGAGCTTACACCTAAAGCAATTAGAGAAACAAGAACAAAAAAACCCCAAAGTTAGCAGAAAGAAAGAAATCATAAAGATCAGATGAGAAAGAAATGAAAAAGAAATGAAGGAAACAATAGCAAAGATCAATAAAACTAAAAGCTGGCTCTTTGAGAAGATAAACAAAATTGATAAACCTTTAGCCAGCCTCATGAAGAAAAAAAGGGAGAAGACTAAAATCAATAGAATTAGAAATGAAAAAGGAGAAGTAACAACTGACACTGCAGAAATACAAAGGATAATGAGAGATTACTACAAGCAACTATATGCCAATAAAATGGACAACCCAGAAGTAATGGACAAATTCTTAGAAAAGCACAACCTGCTGAGACTGAACCAGGAAGAAATAGAAAAAATAAACAGACCAACACAAGCACTGAAATTGAGACTGTGATTAAAAATCTTCCAACAAACTAAAGCCCAGGACCAATTTGCTTCACAGGTGAATTCTATCAAAAATTTAGAGAAGAGCTACTACCTATCCTTCTCAAACTCTTCCAAAATATAGCAGAGGGAGGAACACTCCCAAACTCATTCCATGAGGCCACCATCACCCTCATACCAAAACCAGACAAATATGTCACAAAGAAAGGAAACTACAGGTCAATGCCACTTATGAACATAGATGCAAAAATCCTCAACAAAATACTTGCAAACAAAATCCAACAGCACATTAAAAGGATCATATGCCATGGTCAACTTGAGTTTATCCCAGGAATGCAAGGATTCTTCAATATATGGAAATCAATCAATGTGATACACCATATTAACAAATTGAAGGATAAGAACCATATGATAACCTCAGTAGATGCCGAGAAAGATTTTGACAAAATTCAACACCCATTTATGGTAAAAACCCTCTAGAAAGTAGGCATAGAGGGAACTTACCTCAACATAATAAAGGCCATATATGACATATCCACAGCCAACATCATTCTCAGTGGTGAAAAACTGAAACCATTTCCTCTAAGGTCAGGAACAAGACAAGGTTGTCTACTCTCACCACTATTATTCAACATAATATTGGAAGTTTTAGCCACAGCAATCAGAGAAGAAAAAGAAATAAAAGGAATCCAAATCAGAAAAGAAGATGTAAAACTGTCACTGTTTGAAAATGAAATGTTACTATACACAGAGCATCCTAAAGATATTACCGGAAAACTACTAGAGGTAATCAATGAATTGGGTAAAGCAGCAGGATACAAAGTTAATGCACAGAAATCTCTCGCAATCCTATATATTAATGATGAAAAATCTGAAAGAGAAATTAAGGAAACACTCCCATTTACCATTGCAACAAAAAGAATAAAATAACTAGGATTAAACTTACCTAAGCAGAAAACTGTAAGACACAGATGAAGGACAGAAAACTGTAAGACACAGATGAAGGAAATTAAAGATGATACAAAAAAGATGGAGAGAGATACCATGTTCTTGGACTGGAGGAATCAACATTCTGAAGATGACTATACTACTGAAAGATATTTACAGATTCAGTGCAATCCCTATCAAACCACCAATGGCATTTTTCACAGAACCAGAACCAAAAATATCACAATTGTATGGAAGCACAAAAGACCCTGAATAGCCAAAGAAATTTTGAGAAAGAAGAATGGAGCTGGAGGAATCAGGTTCCCAGACTTCAGACTATACTACAAAGCTACAGTAATCATGACAGTATGGTACTGGCACAAATATAGAAATATAGATCAATGGAACAAGATAGAAAGCCCAGAGATAAACCCATGCACATATGGTCACCTTATTTTTGATAAAGGAGGCAAGAATATACAATGATGAAAAGAGAGCCTCTTCAATAATTGGTGCTGGGATAACTGGACAGCTACATGTAAAAGAATGAAATTAGAAAACTCCCTAAACACCATACACAAAAATAAACTCAAAATGGATTAAAGACCTAAATGTAAGGCCAGACACTATAAAACTCTTAGAGGAAAACATAGGCAGAACACTCTATGACATAAATCACAGAAAGATCCTTTTTGACCCACCTCCTACAGAAATGGAAATAAAAACAAAAATAAACCAGTGAGACCTAATGAAACTTAAAAGCTTTTGCACAGCAAAGGAAAATGTAAACAAGATGAAAAGACAACCCTCAGAATGGGAGAAAATATTTGTAAATGAAGCAATGGACAAAGGATTAACCTCCAAAATTTACAAGCAGCTCATGCTGCTCAGTATCATAAAAACAACCCAATCCAGAAATGGGCAGAAGACCTAAAAATATATTTCTCCAAAGAAGATATACAGATTGCCAACAAACACATGAAAGGATGCTCAATATCACTAATCATTAGAGAAATTCAAATCAAAACTACAATGAGATATCATCTCACACCAGTCAGAATGGCCATCATCAAAAAATCTAGAAACAATAAATGCTGGAGAGGGTGTGCAGAAAAGGGAACACTCTTGCACTGTTGGTGAGAATGTAAATTGATACAGCCACTATGGAGAACAGTATGGAGGTTCCTTAAAAAACAAAAAATATAATTACCATATGACCCTCCGATCCCTCTATGGGGCATATACCCTGAGAAAACCATATTTCAAAATGAGTCATGTAGTACAATGTTCATTACTGCTCTATTTACAATAGCCAGGACATGGAAGCCACGTAAGTGTCCATCAACAGATGAATGGATAAAGAAGATGTGACACATATATACAATTGAATATTACTCAGACATAGAAAGAAATGAAAGTGAGTTATTTGTAGTGAGGTGGAAGGACCTAGAATCTGTCATACAGAGTAAAGTAAGTCAGAAAGAGGAAACAAAATACCATATTCTAACAGATATACATGGAATCTAAAAAAAAAAAAGTGGCTATGAAGAACCTAGGGGCAGGACAGGAATAAAGATGCAGATGTAGAAAATGGACTTGAGGACACGGGGAAGGGGAAGGGTAAGCTGGGACGAAGTAAGAGAGTGGCATGGACATATACACATTATGAAATATAAACTAGATAGCTAGTGGGAAACAGTGGCATCACACGGGGAGATCAGCTCCGTGCTTTGTGACCACCTGGAGTGGTAGGATAGGGAGGATGGGAGGGAGACGCAAGAGGGAGGAGATATGGTGATATATGTATATGTATAGCTGACTCACTTTGTTATAAAGCAGAAATTAACACACCATTGTAAAGCAATTATACTCCAGTAAAGATGTTAACCAAAAAAAAGAAGAATGAAAGAGCATTTTAACTTTTCAGACACTTGTGTTGATTTCATGTATCTTATGCAATTTCTTCTTAATCCTGAGGAAAAGGTCAGCTTGTTTTTTAGATAACTTGAGACCAGAGAATAGTGGATTTTTCTTTAGTTGAACATGATATAAATGTAGTGAGGGCAACTTTGGGACAAACTTCACTCACTTAAGGCCCAAGTGGGTTTAGTTAGGTTTTTTTAAACAACAAATATGACAGGAGAAAATGCCCTTAGAACATATTTTGCTCATTACCACAAATTGATTAAAAGATTCATGAACATAATGATAAAGAAATCAAATACATATGAAGGGTTGTCTTAATTTTTCCTAGGCTGATGTAGTATTCTACCAGTATAAGAAAATTAGACAAACAAATGGAACCTAGTTAATTTCATGAGTTCTGTTTAGCTTGCCAGATGCCTAAAAGTGCTATCTGCTTGGCAGAGTAGTTTTTCTCCCCTGACATAAAATTGATCATTAGAACCATTGAACAGTACTCAATTGAAGAGTTTGTTTTGGCACTGCAGAATTATGGGTTGATATTTCTTTCTTGCATATGGATTAGCTAAAAATCAATGATCATATTTGGATGTCTGATTCAAATTGAAAGAAGTACATGGAATGAAAATTTAAGAAAAAAAATATGTAGTGTTGTGTTTAATACTTGATAATAAAAATGTGGCCTCTTAGAACTAAACCACTCACATAGCACCACTGCTGAGGTCTCCAGATTCTTGTTGTCAGAATACACAATTAACCTTAATTAGATTACTGTGTCCTTTCCTGTAGTTTTAAATTAATGCACCATTTAACAATATTTAATACAGAGCTATGTGTGTCACCATGTGCAAATGCACTTTTATCAATAGCGGCAAAGCAGATACTTTTCCACTTGGTAATAGGTCATGCTGCTCTTGGGGAATCTTATTTTTATTAGCCTTTCTGTTTCTTCATTGTTGGACAGGTTCCACAAAACCTTTTTGTACTTATAAATATTACATGTAGATATAAGGGTGTATGATTTAAAAGCTTCTGATGAGGTGTTATTTGACTAAGATACAAATATTCATCACACCTATTTTCTTAATTATTAGCTAAGTTTTAGGTGACAAATGGTTGGTTTCTCTTGTAAGAGCTATAATACAGTTTGGGAAAATATACTCTTTCTGTATAAAGTACAAAAATTTACTTCTAACCCATGACTGAATGAGGTGATGCAGATTCCTCTCCTGCTAAAAACAAACAAATAGGCTATGATAGCTTAGAAGAAAAAGAAATTCCCAAGATCTAGAAACAAAGCAGAAACTCAAAACCAGAAGAAAAAATTAAGGCAAATGTTACAGTTGTCCTGGTGGCTGTTAGATCTGGGGTTGAAGGCTTTAGTTTTGATATCCAGAAAGATAGAAGATACTTGGTCTGAGGCCTGCATTAATGGAATGCTGGCCATAAGAACTTGAATAAAATCAGGACGTATGATTTTTCACTCACAAAAAGGACTAGAAAATTTCTGCCTATATGCATCCTTTGGGTTTCTAGATAGGAAAGAAGAGAAGAAAGAAAGAAAGAAAGAAAGAAAGAAAGAAAGAGAGAAAGAGAGAAAGAGAGAAAGAGAGAAAGAGAGAAAGAGAGAAAGAGAGAAAGAGAGAAAGAGAGAAAGAAAGAAAGAAAGAAAGAAAGGAAGGAAGAAAGAAAGGAAGAAAGAAAGAAAGAAAGAAAGAAAGAAAGAAAGAAAGAAAGAAAGAAAGAAAGAAAGAAAGAAAGAAAGAAAGAAAGAAAGAAAGAAAGAAAGGAGAAAGAGAAGAAAAGAAGCATCTTACAAAAATTGAAACCACAAGGCTGTCCTAAACATAGATACAAGCTCCAAAATTGTACTACCTATTTACTGCAAAAATTCTGAGATCTAAATTAACAATGGGATAATGAAAAACTGTTCTCATATTTGTGAAACCACTGGAAACATAACAACAACAAAAAATTGAAAAAAAATAATAAACAAAAACTTTAATTAAATAGAGTCAGGAGACCAGAAAGGAAAGAGGAACTCTCATGCCCTGTGACAATAGCAGAGCCCTACAGGAAGAAGAAAGATTTCCTTTACTTTCTTGGAAAGAGCTCAGCCAATAAAAGACTGTCACAACTCAGCCAATGAAAAGCCATGGACTCTTTGTTTACTATACCTTCCAACTTCCTTTTTAATTTTCCTCTATAAAAGATTAATTCTCTCCATTTTTGCAGAGGACTTCCATGAGACTCAACATGGTGGCAGACCCCAAACTACCATTCTTTGTTGATCCCGAATAAACCCATTTTTTGCTGGAGAAATAATAGGCAGTCTATTTACTTTAGGTCAACAAAACCTTTTCTAGGAAAAGTATTGTGGTATATAGTTTTTTTTGTTTGTTTTTGGGTTTTTTTTTAATGGGTGGAGGGGACAGGGAGAAGTTTGCTTTCATTGAAGAAGAGCTTACAAATAATGCTACAAATCCCTAAGGACATAAATCATAAAAAAGGAAATTCAGCAAAAGCAAAAATAGGAGAATTTGCCTTTAAGTTATTAGATATAATAGAATAGTATGAAAGAGACCATAAATTAGCATGTTTATAATGATTTATGAGTAAAAGAATTCAGAGAAGGAAAAAAATTGTAAAGGAAGCAGAGGACTCTATGGCAATAAGATACATTATTCATAATTAATTAAACAGATAAATATTACCTGTTAGGAAACAAAACAGAGATTCTTGGATTGAATTTAATTTAAAAAAAAACACGATTGACTTCTGGTTTCTTTATGAGAGAATAAATTGTATTGGAATCATCCTCCTTTGGAGACAAGTAGAAAATCTGAAAAAAAGGACTTATATAAAACAACTGCTTAAAGTTAAAGGAGAACACCAATGCAGACAGGATTTAAAGTATTATTTTCCTTAAGAAAAAACAACCTCATGAGACAGTCTCCACATTCACAGTGGGTTTTTCATTGAGGACATTTGTCTAATATATGGCACAGGGGAAGAATTCACCTCAAAAGTGATAGTATTACAGGAAGGAAAAGAGAGTCTAGAGTTCAAAGGTGTCAATGTGGCTGGAACTTGAGAGGCAAAATCCCTAGGAGGAGGAAATTGCATAGAAATAAAACCAAAAATATGCCTACAAACTCCCCTCATAAATGACAGCCTCTTAGGCTATGCACTTGCAGAAAAAGGCTAAAATGAATCCTTGACTAGATGAAGATTATCAGCTAGTTTACTATATGCCTATCAAAGAAATATTTAACTCTCTTTGAAAGAAGATAGTATTATCCAGACCCTCTACATTTTTCTTTTATAATGTCTGGCATCTAATAAAAAATTACAGTGTATGCTAAAACACCAGATCAGGTGAGTGAAAACCCAGAGAAAAATCAATCAATAGAAGTAGAGTAACGGTTGATTAAGCTACTTGGATTATTGGAGGAAAATTTTGAAATAACTATGATTAATATATTCAAAAATAGAGGAAAAGATGGATAATTTCATGACGAATATGGAATCATGTGAAACAACAGAAACTATATATATATATCTGTTCTTGTTCCTTGACACTGAACTCCAAAAATCCTTGTAAGTTCCTAAGTCATAAAAGCACTAGGAGCATCTTTTGTTCTAATATTTGGTCTTTGACCCTGGTCTCTAACATAGAGTTCCTAAATCTCTTGGAATTTCCTGGGTGATAGGAGCGTCGTTTGTTCTAAGGAGGTGACTTGATGAGCTCTTGGATGGGGGCTGGTTACCAGAAAAACTGTCATGGTTAGAAGTTTAGAAATTTCAATCCCATCCCCATTCTCCATAGAGGGAAGATGTGCTGGAATTGGAGTTAACGATTGATCATGCCTATGTGATGAAGCCTCCATAAAAATCCCAAGAGAATGGGGTTTGGAGAGCTTCCAGGTTGGTGAACATATCCACATACTGGGAAGCTGGTGTACCCCAAATCCATGGGAACAGAAACTCCTGCACTTGAGACCCTCCCAGATCTCACCCTTGTATCTCTTCTTGGGGCTATTAATCTGTATTCTTTATTATATCCTTTGTTATATAATAAACTAGTAAATGTAAGTAAGTGTTCCCCTGAGTTCTGTGAGCTCTTCTAGCAAATAATCAAATCCAAAGTGGAAAATGTCATGGGAACCTCCTATTTACAGCCAAGTCAGACAGAACTTATTGGAAACCTGGGGACCTATTACTTGTGATTGGTATCTGAAGTGGGGGGCAGTCTTGTGGAACTTAGACCTTAACCTGTGGTATCTGATGTTATACCTAGGTAGATACAGTCAGGATTGAATAAAATTGTAGGATACCCAGCTAGTGTCACAGAGAATTGCTTGGTGTGGGGTAACCCCCCATGCATCTGGTGTCAGAAGTGCTGTAACCGGTAGTAGTGTGAGAGTATAGGAGAGACATATATGAGTAGTGTAGGTTTCATAACCCAAATCAATATATTCAGAATTAAATGGAAATTTGAAACCTAAAAACTACTGCAAAGAAACTTAATAAATCAATAGATGTGTTAAATAGCAGACTAGTCAGAGTAGAACAAAGCATTGGTGAGTAAATAGTTCAGTAGAAAGTATCCAGATTGATAAAACAGTGAATAACTGATGGAAAACACAGAAAAAATGTTAAAGAAATAATGGGAAACAACAAGGACCTACTGTATAGCACAGGGAACTATATTCAATATCTTGTAATAACCTATAATGGAAAAGAATCTGAAAAAGAGTATATATATATATATATATATATACACATATATGTATATATATGTATATACATATATATATGAATCAGCTGTACACGAGAAACTAACACAACATTGTAAATCAACTATACTTCAATAAAAAAATGGAACATGATTAAAGCTCTATCATATGTGTAATTTGAGTGTCAAAGGGAGAAAAGTTAATGAGACAGAAGCAATATCTGAAGAAATACTTGCTGAGAATTTTTCAAAACTGGTAAAGGGCATAAAAATACAGATTTAATAATCTCTATCTACCTTAAGAAGATTACTTTCAAAGAAAACCACAAACAGGCATATCATAATAAAATTGCTTAGAAACATAGAAAAAGAGAAAATCTTAATAGTTGCCAGAGAAATAATATATTGTTATTTACTAATAAACAAAAATTATATAGCTGACTTTTCGATAGAAATAATATGAGCTGGAAGGCAATGGAGTGACATGTTTAAAATGCTGAAGGGAAATAAACTGCTAGTCTAGATATTTCTTCCCAATGACCACATCTTTCAAATGTGGAAGCAAATTAAATGTAGATTAAAATAAAAGCAGAGATAATTCATCATGAGTATGTCTACACTAAAACAAAAATGAGTATATAATGTGTTTCTTTATGCTGAAGGAAAAAGATTCCACATGGAATCACAGAACAGAAGGAAGACTGAAGAAAGCAGAAATTGTAGACATGTGGGTAAATATACATAAATCCTAGCTGTTTAAAACTACAATAAAAATATGTGAAATTTAAAACATATCTAGAAATACATGACAGCAAGGACACAAAGATTGGAAGCCTAAAAATGAAGTTAACATGTAGTAAGGTTTTGACATGTGAAGAACATGGTAAAAGTTTAAATTTAAGATAAACTGTAATAACCAGAAAATATATATTATTATACTTAAAGTCACCACTAAAAGAATAATAAATTAGTATGGGACTAAAAGATAATACAGGAGAAAAGTGGGAAAATATAAATGTTTGATTAATACAAAAGAAAGCAAAACTGAAGAATCAAAAACACATGGGGATAACAGAAAAGAAATAGAATGGTAGACTTACATCAAAATGTATCAGTAATTACATTAATTATGTAATTGGACTAATCGATCTAATTAAAAGTAAAAAGCATCCTGGGTTAAAAAATAAAACCCAACTATATATGGCTTAAAATAACCATGTTTTTAATATAATGACACAATAAACTTTAAAGTAGAAGAATAGAAACAGTATACCATGCAACACTAAGCAAACAAAGTTTTGTACAGCTATATTAATATTGGACCACATAGATTCTGAGGCAGAAATATTACTGCAGATAAAGAAAGATAAATCATAATGATGAAAGAGTCTATTGAAGAGCATAACAAAACAATACTAAATGCGTATGCATCTCATAACAGAACCTCAAAATGTGTAAAACAAAAGTTGGCAGAACTAAGAAGAAAAACAGGCAAATCTTCTCTTATAGTAGACTTTAACACAGGGTAACTGAAAAAATAGACAAACAAAAAATTATGAGCAATAGAGTTTTTAACTTAATTCTGTTTAAAGAGCACTACAACAAACATTTACCAAACACAAAATTTTTGGACGTACACATGGACATTTACCATGATATGCCACAATCTGAGCTTAAAGCAATTTTTAATATGTTTCAAAAAGTATTGCAAACATAGAGATTAAGTTCCCTAACCACAGTGGAATAAACCTAGAAATAAATAATACAAAGATAACAAAACATATCACGTCTGAAACTTAAGCAACACTTGTTCAAATATCCATGGGTCTAAGAATTAATCACAATAGGAATTGGAATATATTTTGAACTGAGAGGAAATTAAAATAAGACATCAAAACATGTGAAGTGCAGTTATAGAAGGCTTAGAAGGGTTTATAACTTTAAGTGAATATATAAAAATTAAAGATTTAAAATCAATTATTTTCTCATCACAAGAAAAATGTTTTTCAATTTATTTAATTTTGTATCTGTATGGGATGATGATTGATCATTAAATTTATTGTGATAATCATTTCATGATGTATGTAAGTCATATTATACTGTGTAACTTAAACATATACAGTGCTGTATGTCAATTATATCTTAATAAAACTGGAATAAAAAATTTAAAAAATTAAAAAAATCACTACTACTAATAAGGACATTGGGGGGCAGTTTGTCAGAAGCAGCATAAAATGGGTTTTCAAAAACATGTCAAATTAGGAATTAAGACAACTTGAATTTTTATCACAGAGAACAGTGTATTTGGGGTGAGGACAGGTTTGAGAGGATACAATTACTATTTGTAAGGATTTGACTGCCCTTCAAATGAAGATGAAGTCCATGATTATTCTGCATTATTTCAGAGGACGAAATAAAATGTAAGCTCTTAAAAGGCAAATGAATACAGAGAGCTTGAGTTCAAAGCTCAGCTCCCTCACTCACTCTATGACCTGAGTTATATGAATCAGGTTTCTCATTTTCTCCATAGAAATAGAACCAATAAGATATATATACATATATATATATATATATATATACACACACACATACATATATATCATACATATATATATATATATATATATATATATATACACACCTACATATGTATGTATATACATGAGAGAGGTATATTATAAGAAATTGGCTTATGAGATTAAGGAGTCTAGCAAGTTCAAAATCTGCAAAGCCAATGCTCCAGTTCAGGTCTAAAGGTTGAAAGTTGCCGTTGAACCAGGAAGAACTGATGTTTCAATTTGAAAGCCATTAGGCAGAAAAATTTCCTCTTACCCAGGAGAGATTTATCTTCTTGCTCTTTTCAGACCTTCAAATTATTGGATGAGGCCCATCAACATGATGGAGAACAATCTGTTTTACTCAGTCTATCTATTTAAAAGTTTTTCTTTTTTTGGAATTTTATTTTATTAATTTTTTATACAGCAGGTTCTTATTAGTTATCCATTTTATACATATTAGTGTATGTATGTCAATCCCAATCTCCAAGTTCATCACACCACCACACCCCCTGGGCCAATTTCTCCCTTGGTGTCCATACATTTGTTCTCTGCATCTGTCTCAATTTCTGCCCTGCAAACCAGTTCATCTGTACCATTTTTCTAGGTTCCACGTAGATGCGTTAATATACGATATTTGCTTTTCCCTTTCTGACTGACTTCACTCTGTATGACAGTCTCTAGATCCATCCACGTCTCCACAAATGACCCAATTTTGTTCCTTTTTATGGTTGAGTAATATTCCATTGTATATAGATACCACATCATCTTTACCATTCATCTGTCGATGGGCAGTTAGGTTGCTTCCATGTCCTGGCTATTGTAAATAGTGCTACAATGAATATTGGGGTGTATGTGTCTTTCTGAATTACGGTTTTATCTGGGTATGTGCCCAGTAGTGGGATTGCTGGGTCATATGGTAATTCTATTTTTAGTTTCTTAAGGAACCTCCATACTGTTCTCCATAGTGACTGTATCAATTTACATTCCCACCAACAGGGCAAGAGGGTTCCCTTTTCTCCACACCCTTTCCAGCATTTGTTGTTTGTAGATTTTCTGATGATGCCCATTCTAACTGGTGTGAGGTGATACTTCATTGTAGTTTTGATTTGCATTTCTCTGATAATTAGTGATGTTGAGCAGCGTTTCATGTGCTTCTTGGCCATCTGTATGTCTTCTTTGGAAAAATGTCTATTTAGGTCTTCTGCTCATTTTGGGATTGGGTTCTTTGTTTTTCTTAATATTGAGCTGCATGAGCTATTTATATATTTTGGAGATTAATCCTTTGTCCATTGATTCACTTGTAAATATTTTCTCCTATTCTGAGGGTTGTCTTTTCACCTTGTTTGTAGTTTCCTTTGCTTTGCAAAAACTTTTAAGTTTCATTAGTTCTCATTTTTGTATTTTTGTTTTTGTTTCCATTACTCTAGGAGGTGGATCAAAAAATATCTTGCTGTAATTTACGTCAGAGTGTTCTTCCTATCTTTTTCTCTAAGAGTTTTATAGTGTCTGGTCTTACATTTATGTCTCTAATCCATTTTGAGTTAATTTTTGTGTATGATGTTAGGGAGTGTTCTAATTTCATTCTTTTACATGTAGCTGTCCAGTTCTCCCAGCACAACTTATTGAAGAGACTGTCTTTTCTCCATTGTATATCCTTACCTCCTTTGTCATAGGTTAGTTGACCATAGGTACGTGGGTTTATTTCTGGGCTTTCTATCCTGTTCCATTGATCTATATTTCTGTTTTTGTGCAAGTATCATATTGTCTTGATTACTGTTGCTTTATAGTATAGTCTGAAGTCAGGCAGTCTGATTCCTCCAGCTCCGTTTTTTTCCCTCAATACTGCTTTGGCTATTCAGGGTCTTTTGTGTCCCCATACAGATTTTAAGATTTTTTGGCCTAGTTCTGTAAAAAATGCCATTAGTAATTTTATAGGTATTGCAATGAATCTGTAGATTGCTTTGTGTAGTACAGTCATTTTCAAAATATTGATTCTTCCAATCCAAGAACATGGTATATCTCTCTATCTGTTGGTATCATCTCTAATTTCTTTCATCAGTGTCTTATAGTTTTCTGCATACAGGTCTTTTGTCTCCCTAGGTAGGTTTATTCCTAGTTATTATATTCTTTTTGTTGCAATGGTAAATTGGAGTGTTTCCCTAATTTGTCTTTCAGATTTTTCATCATTAGTGTATAGGAATGCAAGATATTTCCATGCATTAATTTTGTATCCTGCAACTTTACCAAATTCATTGATTAGCTCTAGTAGTTTTCTGGTGGCATGTTTAAGATTCTCTATGTATAGTATCATATCATCTGCAAACAGTGACAGTTTCACTTCTTCTTTTCCAATTTGTATTCCTTTTATTTCTTTTTCTTCTCTGATTGCTGTGGCTAGGACTTCCAACACTATGTTGAATAATACTGGTGAGAGGGACTTCCTTGTCTTGTTCCTGATCTTAGAGGAAATGATTTCACTTTTTCACCATTGAGAATGATGTTTGCTGTGGGTTTGTCGTATATGGCCTTTATTATGTTGAGGTAAGTTACCTCTATGCCCAATTTCTGGAAAGTTTTTATCATAAATGTGTGTTGAGTTTTGTCAAAAGATTTTTCTGCATCTATTGAGATGATCTTTTTTTTTTTATTCTTCAATTTGTTCATATCGTGTATCACATTGATTGATTTGTGTATATTGAAGAATCCTTGCATCTCTGGGATAAATCCCACTTGATCATGGTGTATGATCCTTTTAATGTGTTGTTTGATTCTGTTTGCTAGTATTTTCTTGAGGATTTTTGCATCTATATTCATCAGTGATATTGGTCTGTAATTTTGTTTTTTAGTAGTATCTTTGTCTTGTTTTGGTATCAGGGTGATAGTGGCCTCATAGAATGAGTTTGGGAGTGTTCCTTCCTCTGAAATTTTTTGGAAGAGTTTGAGAAGGATGGGTGTTAGCTGTGCTCTAAATGTTTCATAGAATTCACCTGTGAAGCCATCTGGTCCTGGACTTTTGTTTGTTAGAAGATTTTTAATCACAGTTTCAATTTCCTTACTTGTGATTCATCTTTTCATATTTTCTGTTTCTTCCTGGTTCAGTCTTGGAAGGTTATACTTTTCTAAGAATTTATCCATTTCTTCCAGATTGTCCATTTTATTGGCATAGAGTTGCTTGTAGTAGTCTCTTAGGATGCTTTATATTTCTGTGGTGTCTGTTGTAACTTCTCCTTTTTCATTTCTAATTTTATTGATTTGAGTCCTCTCCCTTTTTTTCGTGATGAGTCTTGCTAATGGTTTATCAATTTTGTTTATCTTCTCAAAGAACCATCTTTTAGTTTTATTGATCTTTGTTGTTGTTTTCTTAGATTCTATTTCATTTATTTCTGCTCTGATCTTTATGATTTCTTTCCTTCTGCTAACTTTGAAATTTGTTTGTTCTTCTTTCAATAGTTCCTTTAGGTGTAAAGTTATATTGTTTATTTGAGACTTTTCTTGTTCCTTGAGGTAGGCTTGTATTGCTGTTAACTTCCCTCTTAGAACTGTTTTGCTGCATCCCATAGGTTTTGGATCATCCTGATTTCATTGTCATTTGTCTGTAGGTATTTTTTGATTTCCTCTTTGATTTCCCCAATGAACTCTTGGTTATTTAGTAACGTATTGTTTACCCTCCATGTGTTTCTGTTTTTTATGTTTTTTTCCCTGAAATTTATTTCTAATCTCATAGCGTTGTGGTCAGAAAACATGCTTGATATGATTTCAATTTTCTTAAATTTGCTGAGGGTTCATTTGTGACCCAAGATGGGATATATCCTGGGTAATGTTCCGTGCACACTTGAGGAGAAAGTGTAATCTTCTCTTTTTGGATGGAATGTCCTATAAATATCAATTAAATCTATCTGGTCTATTGTGTCATTTAAAGCTTGTGTTTCCGTAGTAATTTTCTGATTGGGTGATCTGTCCATTAGTGTAATTGAGGTGTTAAAGTTTGCCACTATTATTGTGTTACTGTCAATTTCCTCTTTTATAGCTGTTAGCAGTTGCCTTACGTATTGAGATGCTCCTATGTTGGGTACATATATATTTATAATTGTTATATCTTCTTTTCGATTGGTCCCTTCATCATTATGTAGTGTCCTTCCCTGTCTGTTGTAACATTCTTTTTTTTTTTTAACATCTTTATTGGAGTATAATTGCTTTACAATGGTGTGTTAGTTTCTGCATTATAAAAAAGTGAATCAGTTAACATATACATATGTTCCCATATCTCTTCCCTCTTGCTTCTCCCTCCCTCCCAACCTCCCTATCCCACCCATCTAGGTGGTCACAAAGCACAGAGCTGATCTCCCTGTGCTATGCGGCTGCTTCCCACTAGCTATCTATTTTACGTTTGGTAGTGTATATATGTCCATGCCACTCTCTCAATTTGTCACATCTTACCCTTCCCCCTCCCCATAGACTCAAGTCCATTCTCTAGTAGTTCTGTGTCTTTATTCCCATCTTGCCACTAGGTTCTTCAGGACCTTTTTTTTTCCTTTAGATTCTATATATATGTGTTAGCATAGAGTATTTGTTTTTCTCTTACTGACTTACTTCACTCTGTATGACAGACTCCAACTCCATCCACCTCACTACAAATAACTCCATTTCGTTTCTTTTTATGGCTGAGTAATATTCCATTTTATATATGTGCCACATCTTCTTTACCCATTCATCCGATGATGGACACTTAGGTTGCTTCCATGTCCTGGCTATTGTAAATAGAGCTGCAATGAATATTTTGGTACATGACTCTTTTGAATTATGGTTTTCTCAGGGTATATGCCCAGTAGTGGGATTGCTGTGTAATATGGTAGTTCTATTTTTAGTTTTTTAAGGAACCTCCATACTGTCCTCCATAATGGCTGTATCAATTTACATTCCCACCAACAGTGCAAGAGGGTTCCCTTTTCTCCACATCCTCTCCAGCATTTATTGTTTCTAGATTTTTTGTAGACGGCCATTCTGACCGGTGTGAGATGCTATCTCATTGTAGTGTTGATTTGCATTTCTCTAATGATTAATGATGTTGAGCATTCTTTCATGTGTCTGTTGGCAATCTGTATAACTTCTTTGGAGAAATGTCTATTTAGGTCTTCTGCCCATTTTTGGATTGGGTGGTTTGGTTTTTTGTTATTGAGCTTTATGAGCTGATTGTAAATCTTGGAGATTAATCCTTTTCATTTGCTTCATTTGCAAATATTTTCTCCCATTCAGAGGGTTGTCTTTTGGTCTTGTTTATGGTTTCTGTTGCTGTGCAAAAGCTTTTAAGTTTCATTAGGTCCCAGTGGTTTCTTTGTGTTTTTATTTCCATTTCTCTAGGAGGTGGGTCAAAAAGGACCTTGCTGTGATTTATGTCATAGAGTGTTCTTCCTATGTTTTCTTCTAAGAGTTTGATAGTGTCTGGCCTTACATTTAAGTCTTTAATCTATTTTGAGTTTATTTTTGTGTATGGTGTTAGGGAGTGTTTTAATTTCATACTTTTACATGTACCAGTCCAGTTTTCCTAGCACCACTTATTGAAGAGGCTGTCTTTTCTCCACTGTATATGTTTGCCTCCTTTATCAAAGATAAGGTGACCATATGTGCGTGGGTTTATCTCTGGGCTTTCGATCCTGTTCCATTTATCTATATTTCTGTTTTTGTGCCAGTACCATACTGTCTTGATTACTGTAGCTTTGTAGTATAGTCTGAAGTCAGGGAACCTGATTCCTCCAGCTCCATTTTTCGTTATCAAGATTGCTTTGGCTCTTCAGGGTATTTTGTGTTTCCATACAAATTGTGAAATTTTTTGTTCTAGTTCTGTGAAAAATGCCAGTGGTAGTTTGATAGGGATAGCATTGAATCTGTAGATTGCTTTGGGTAGTAGAGTCATTTTCACAATGTTGATTCTTCCAATCCAAGAACATGGTATATTTCTCCATCTATTTGTATCATCTTTAATTTTTTTCATCAGTGTCTTATAATTTTCTGCATACAGGTCTTTTGTCTCCTTAGGTAGGTTTATTCCTAGATATTTTATTCTTTTTGTTGCAATGGTAAATGGGAGTGTTTTCTTAAATTCACTTTCAGATTTTTCATCATTAGTGTCTAGGAATGCCAGAGATTTCTGTGCATTAATTTTGTATCCTGCTACTTTACCAAATTCATTGATTAGCTCTAGTAGTTTTCTGGTGGCATTTTTAGGATTCTCTATGTATAGTATCATGTCATCTGCAAACAGTGACAGCTTTACTTCTTCTTTTCCGATTTGGATTCCTTTTATTTCTTTTTCTTCTCTGATTGCTGTGGCTAACACTTCCAAAACTATGTTGAATAATAGTGGTGAGAGTGGGCAACCTTGTCTTGTTCCTGATCTTAATGGAAATGGTTTCAGTTTTTCACCATTGAGGACGATGTTGGCTGTGGGTTTGTCATATATGGCCTTTATTATGTTGAGGAAAGTTCCCTCTATGCCTACTTTCTACAGGGCTTTTATCATAAATGGGTGTTGAATTTTGTTGAAAGCTTTCTCTGCATCTATTGAGACAATCATATGGGTTTTCTCCTTCAATTTGTTAATATGGTGTATCACGTTGATTGATTTGCGCATATTGAAGAATCCTTGCATTCCTGGAATAAATCCCACTTCATCATGGTGTATGTTACTTTTAATGTGCTGTTGGATTCTGTTTGCTAGTATTTTGTTGAGGATTTTTGCATCTATGTTCATCAGTGATATTGGCCTGTAGCTTTCTTTCTTTGTGACATCTTTGTCTGGTTTTGGTATCAGGGTGATGGTGGCCTCGTAGAATGAGTTGGGGAGTGTTCCTCCCTCTGCCATATTTTAGAAGAGTTTGAGAAGAATAGGTGTTAGCTCTTCTCTAAATGTTTGATAGAAATCACCTGTGCAACCATCTGATCCTGGGTTTTTGTTTGTTGGAAGATTTTTAATCACAGTTTCAATTTCAGTGCATACTGAAATTCATTTTTAATCACAGTTTCAATTTCAGTGCATACTGCATATGGTCTGTTCATATTTTCTATTTCTTCCTGGTTCAGTCTCAGCAGCTTGTGCATTTCTAAGAATTTGTCTATTTCTTCCAGGTTGTCCATTTTATTCGCATAGAGTTGCTTGTAGTAATCTCTCATGATCGTTTGTATTTCTGCCGTGTCCGTTGTTACTTCTCCTTTTTCATTTATAATTGTTTTGGTTTGAGTCTTCTCCCTTTTTTTCTTGATGAGTCTGGCTAATGGTTTATCAATTTTGTTTATCTTCTCAAAGAACCAGCTTTTAGTTTTATTGACCTTTGCTATCGTTTTCTTCATGTCTTTTTCATTTATTTCTGATCTGATCCTTATGATTTCTTTCCTTCTGCTAACTTTGGGGTTTTTTTGTGCTTCTTTCTCTAATTGCTTTAGGTGCAAGGTTAGGATGTTTATTCGAGATGTTTCCTGTTTCTTGAGGTAGGCTTGTATTGCTATAAACTTCCCTCTTAGAACTGCTTTTGCTGCATCCCATAGGTTTTGGGTGGTCGTGTCTCCATTGTCATTTGTTTCTAGGTATTTTTAAATTTCCCCTTTGATTTCTTCAGTGATCACTTCGTTATTAAGTAGTGTATTGTTTAGCCTCCATGTGTTTGTATTTTTTACAGAACTTTTCCTGTAATTGACATCTAGTCTGATAGCGTTGTGGTCAGAAACGATACTTGATACGATGTCAATTTTCTTAAATTGACCAAGGCTTGATTTGTGACCCAAGATATGATCTATCCTGGAGAATGTTCCATGAGCACTTGAGAAAAATGTGTACTCTTTTGTTTTGGGGTGGAATGTCCTATAAATATCAATTAAGTCCATCTTGTTTAATGTATCATTTAAAGCTTGTGTTTCCTTATTTATTTTCATTTTGGATGATCTGTCCATTGGTGAAAGTGGGTGTTAAAGTCCCCTACTATGATTGTGTTACTGTCGATTTCCCCTTTTAAGGCTCTTAGTATTTGCCTTATGTATTGAGGTGCTCCTATGTTGGGTGCATAAATATGTACAATTGTTATATCTTCTTCTTGAATTGATCCCTTGATCATTATATAGTGTCCTTCTTTGTCTCTTGTGATAGTCTTTATTTTAAAGTCTATTTTGTCTGATATGAGAATTGCTACTCCAGCTTTCTTTTGATTTCCATTTGCATGGAATATTTTTTTCCATCCCCTCACTTTCAGTCTGTATGTGTCCCTAGGTCTGAAGTGGGCCTCTTGTAGACAGCATATATAAGGGTCTTGTTTTTGTATCCATTCAGCCAGTCTGTGTCTTTCAGTGGGAGCATTTAATCCATTTACTTTTAAGGTAATCATCGACATGTATGTTCCTATTCCCATTTTCTTAAATGTTTTGGGTTTGTTATTGTAGGTGTTTTCCTTCTTTTGTGTTTCTTGCCTAGAGAAGTTCCATTAGCATTTGTTGTAAAGCTTGTTTGGTGGTGCTGAACTCTCAGCTTTTGCTTGTCTGTAACAGTTTTAATTTCTCCATCAAATCTGAATGAGATCCTTGTTGGGTAGAGTAATCTTGGTTGTAGGTTTTCCTCCTTCATCACTTTAAATATGTTCTGCCATTCCCTTCTGGCTTGCAGAGTTTCTGCTGAAAGATCAGCTGTTAACCTTATGGGGATTCACTTGTGTGTTATTTGTTTTTTTTCCCTTGCTGCTTTTAATATGTTTTCTTTATATTTAATTTTTGATAGTTTGATTAATATGTGTCTTGGCATGTTTCTCCTTGGATTTATCGTGTATGAGACTCTCTGTGCTTCCAGGATTTGATTAACTATTTCCTTTCCCATATTAGGGAAGTTTTCCACTATAATCTCTTTAAATATTTTCTCAGTCCCTTTCTTTTTCTCTTCTTCTTCTGGCAAGTCTATAATTCGAATGTTGGTGCGTTTAATGTTGTCCCAGAGGTCTCTGAGACTGTCCTCAGTTCTTTTCATTCTTTTTTTCTTTATTCTGCTCTGCAGTAGTTATTTCCACTATTTTATCTTCCAGGTCACTTATCTGTTCTTCTGCCTCAGTTATTCTGCTATTGATCCCTTCTAGACTAATTTTAATTTCATTTATTGTGTTGTTCATCATTGCTTGGTTCCTCTTTATTTCTTCTATGACCTTGTTAAATGTTTCTTGCATTTTGTCTATTCTATTTCCAAGATTGTGGATCATCTTTACTGTCATTATTCTGAATTCTTTTTCAGGTAGACTGCCTATTTCCTCTTCATTTGTTAAGTCTGGTGTGTTTTTTACCTTGCTCCTTCATCTGCTGTGTGTTTTATTGTCTTCTCATTTTGCTTATCTTACTGTGTTTGGGGTCTCCTTTTCGCAGGCTGCAGGTTCGTAGTTCCTGTTGTTTTTTGTATCTGTCCCCAGTGGCTAAGGTTAGTTCAGTGGGTTGTGTAGGCTTCCTGATGGAGGGGACTAGTGTCTGTGTTCTGGTGGATGAGGCTGGATCTTGTCTTTCTGGTGGGCACATCCACGTCTGGTGGTGTGTAATGGGGTGTCTGTGGCCTTATTATGATTTTAGGCTGCCTCTCTGTTAATGGATGGGGCTGTGTTCCTGTCTTGCTAGTTGTTTGGCATAGGGTGTCCAGCACTGCAGCTTGCTGGTTATTGTGTGAAGCTGCGACTTGGTGTTGAGATGGAGATCTCTGGGAGATTTTTGCTCTTTGGTATTATGTGGAGCTGGGAGGTCTCTTGTGGACCAGTGTCCTGAAGTTGGCTCTCCCACCTCAGAGGCACAGCCCTGATTCCTGGCTGGGGCACCAAGTGCCTTTCATCCACACAGCTCAGAATAAAAGGGAGAAAAAATAGAAAGAAAGAAAGAGGATAAAATAAAATAAAATAAAGTAAGATAAAATAAAATAGTTATTAAAATAAAAAATAATTTAAAAAAGACAATTTTTTAAGTAAATACAAAAAAAAAAAAAAACGGATGGACAGAACCCTAGGACAAATGGTGAAAGCAAAGCTATACAGACAAAATCTCACACAGAAGCATACACATACACACTCACAAAAAGAGGAAAAGGGGAAAAAATAATATATCTTGCTTCCAAAGTCCACCTCCTAAATTTGGGATGATTCGTTGTCTATTCAGGTATTCCACCAGATGCAGGTACATCAAGTTGTTTGTGGAGCTTTAATCCGCTGCTTCTGAGGCTTTTGGGCGAAATTTCCCTTTCTCTTCTTTGTTTGCACAGCTCCCAGGCTTCAACTTTGGATTTGGACCCGCCTCTGCGTGTAGGTCGCCTGAGGGTGTCTGTTCTTCGCTCACACAGGACGGGGTTAAAGGAGCAGCTGCTTTGGGGGCTCTGGCTCACTCAGGCCAGGGGGAGGGAGGGGTATGGATGCGGGGCAAGCCTGCAGTGGCAGAGGTTGCTGTGACATTGTGGCAGCCTGTGGCGCACCATGCGTTCTCCCGGGGAAGTTGTCCCTGGATCACGGGACCCTGGCAGTGGTGGGCTGCACAGGGTCCCTGGAGGGGCGGTGTGGATAGATACCTGTGCTTGCACACAGGCTTTTTGGTGGCAGCAGCAGGAGCCTTAGCATCTCATGCCCGTCTCTGGAGTCCGCGCTGATAGCCGCGGCACCCGGCCGTCTCTGGAGTTCGTTTAGGCGGTGCTCTGAATCCCCTCTCCTCGTGCACCAGTAAACAAATAGGGACGAAAAAGTCTCTTGCCTGTTCGGCAGCTCCAGACCTTTTCCCGGACTCCCTCCTGGCTAGCTGTGGTGCACTAACCCCTTGAGGCTGTGTTCACACCGCCAACCCCAGTCCTCTCCCTGGGATGACGTCTGATGTCTGACCCTCAGCTCCCAGCCCCGGCCCACCCCGGCGGGTGAGCAGACAAGCATCTCTGGGTGGTGAGTGCTGGTCGGCACCGATCCTCTGTGCGGGAATCTCTCCACTTTGCCCTCTGTACCCATGTTGCTGCACTCTCCTCCGTGGCTCCGAAGCTTCCCCCCTCCTCCCCCCGCAGTCTCCGCCCACGAAGGGCCTTCCTAGTGCGTGGAAACCTTTCCTCCTTCACAGCTCCCTCCCACTGGTGCAGGTCCCGTCCCTATTCTTTTGTGTCTGTTATTTCTTTTTTCTTTTGCCCTACCCAGGTACGTGGGGAGTTTATTGCCTTTTGGGAGGTCTGACATCTTCTGCCAGCGTTCAGTCAGTGTTCTATAGGATCAGTTCCACGTGTAGATGTATTTCTGATGTATCTGTGGGGAGGAAGGTGATCTCCACCTCTTACTCTTCTGCCATCTTCTCCTCTCTCCCCATTCTTTATTTTAGAGTCTATTTTTTTCTGATATGAGTATTGCTACTCCAGCTTTCTTTTGATTTCCATTTGCATGGAATATCTTTTTCCATCCCCTCACTTGCAGTCTGTATGTGTCCCTAGGTCTGAAGTGGGTCTCTTGTATACTGCATCTATATGGGTCTTGTTTTTGTATCCATTCAGCGAGCCTGTGTCTTTTAGTTGGAGCATTTAATCCATTCACGTTTAAGGTAATTATCAATATTTATGTTCCTATTACCATTTTCTTAATTGTTTTGGGTTTGTTTTTGTAGGTCCTTTTCTTCTCTTGTGTTTCCCACTTAGAGAAGTTCCTTTAGCATTTGTTGTAGAGGTGATTTGGTGGAGCTGAATTCTCTTAGCTTTCTCTTGTCTGTAAAGCTTTTGATTTCTCCATCGAATCTGAATGAGTTCCTTGCTGGGTAGAGTAATCTTGGTTGTAGGATCTTCCCTTTCATCACTTCAAGTATATCATGCCACTCCCTTCTGGCTTGTATAGTTTCTGCTGAGAAATCAGCTGTTAACCTTATGGGAGTTCCGTTGTATGTTATTTGTTGCTTTTCCCTTGCTGCTTTCATAATTTTTCTATGTCTTTAATTTTTGCCAATTTGATTACTATGTGTCTCGTTGTGTTTCTCCTTGAGTTTATCGTGTATGGGACTCTCTGTGCTTCCTGGACTTTGGTGACTGTTTCCTTTCCCATGTTAGGGAATTTTTCGACTATAATCTCTTCAAATATGTTCTCGGGTCCTTTCTCTCTCTCCTCTCCTTCTTGGACCCCTATAATGCAAATGTTGTTGCGTATAATATCGACCCAGAGGTCTCTTATGCTGTTTTCATTTCTCTTCATTCTTTTTTCTTTATTCTCTTCCACAACAGTGAATTTCACCATTCTGTTTTCCAGGTCACTTATCAGTTTTCTGCCTCAGTTATTCTGCTACTGATTCCTTCTAGTGTATTTTTCATTTCAGTTATTTTATTGTTCATCTCTGTTTGTTTGTTCTTTAATTCTTCTAGGTCTTTGTTAAACATTTCTTGCATCTTCTCCATCTTTGCCCACATTCTTTTTCCAAGGTCCTGGATCATCTTCACCATCCATTATTCTGAATTTTTTTTCAGGAAGTTTGCCTCTCTAAACTTCATTTAGTTGTTTTTCTGGGGTTTTATCTTTTTGCCTTCATCTGGTACATAGCCCTCTGTGTTTTTACCTTGTCTATCTTTCAGTGAATGTGATTTTTGTTCCACAGGCTGCAGGATTGTAATTCTTCTTGCTTCTGCTCTCTGCCCTCTGGTGGATGAGACTTTCTAAGAGCCTTGTGCAAGTTTCCTGATGGGAGGGACTGGTGGTTGGTAGAGCTGGCTGTTTCTCTGGTGCACAGAGCTCAGTCAAACTTTAATCCACTTGTCTGCTGATGGGTGTGGCTGGGTTACCTCCCTGTTGGTTGTTTGGCCTGAGGTGACCCAACATTGGAGCCTACCCATGCTCTTTGTTTGGGCTAATGGTGGACTCTGGGAAGGCTCCTGCCAAGGAGTACTTCCCAGAACTTCTGCTGCCAGTGTCCTTGTCCTCACGGTGAAAACAGGCACCCCCTGCCTCTGCAGGAGGTCCTCCAACACTAGCAGATAGGTCTGGTTCTGTCTCCTATGGGGTCACTGCTCCATCCCCTGGGCCCTGATGTGCACACTACTTTGTGTGTGCCCTCCAAGAGTGGAGTCTCTATCTCCCCCAATCCTGTCAAAGTCCTGCAATCAAATCCCGCTATCCTTCAAAGTCTGATTCTCTAGGAATTCCTCCTCCCATTGCCAGACCCCCAGGTTGGGAAGCCTGACATGGGCCTCAGAACCTTCACTCCAGTTGGTGGACTTATGTGGTATAAGCGTTCTCCAGTTTGTGAGTCACCCACCCAGCAGTTATGGGATTTGATCTTATCGTGATTGCACCCCTCCTACCATCTCATTGTGTCTTCTCCTTTGTCTTTGGATGTGGGGTATCTCTTTTGGTGAGTTCCAGTGTCTTCCTGTTGATGACTGTTCAGCAGTTAGTTGTGATTCCAGTGTGCTCGCATGAGGGAGTGAGAGCATGTCCTTCTACTCTGCCATCTTGAACCATTCTCCTATTTAAATGTTAATCTCATCCAAAATCACTCTCACAGAAACACTGAGAATATATATTTGATAAAATATCTGGGCACCCTTGTGGCCCAGTCAAGTTTACCTAACATTAGCCATCCTGAGGCAAGTTACTTATCTTTGCCTTTGTTTTCTCATCTATAAAATGGAGCTAATAATAGTACCTACTTCACCAGGTCATTGTGTGGATTGAATGATAAAATTATCTAAAATGGTACCTCAAATAGTCCCTGGAACATAGTAATTCTCATTTAATATTAGATGTTATTTTTTTAATGCTCAAGATATAAAGCTCTGAAATAATTTGATATAACATGATAAAAGACTGAGTCAAAGAGCAGCTGCACTTTGACTTATTTCCAAAGTCTAAGAGCAGAAAACCAAAGCTTATCCTGATCCTTTGTAGTATCTAGTATATAACAACCTATGCATTTTTATAATGATATATGATTGGTTAATTATATTTTAACAATATTTTCCATATTTTATTAAAATCTGTTTGATAAAGTTTTGGAAAGAATTGAGTTTTCATTTTATTACATAGCAAATAAAATTAGGTTATTGCAGTAAAAATTACAGAAAATTCTCTCTAAAGAAAAACAAATCTATTTGAAATAAATGTGAATTTGGATTTTAGAATAATTTAAAATAAATGTATTTTTATCACATTGAAGCATAGAGAGTAATGCTAAATAACTGAAGTATAATCAAATATGGATCCTGTCAGTTTTTCTTGAAGTAAGAATGAAAGCCATTTGTAATTACCAGTAGAGCTTTTGCTATAAATATTCAAGATTCTAGAATAACTAATTCTCTTCACTAAGTTTAATGTTTTTCCTTGATATTGTTTCAAACTTGCTTAGCAAAACATTTCTTCATTGCAAGTACAAAGATAAAGATCATCCTGGCCAAGGATGGGTGTAGTATTTTTACTCACTAAAATACATCAATGACAGTTTAATGTATGAATGAATAAAGCAGAGTTAAATATGGTATTTTAAAAAACAAATTAATTTTGTACTTAAAGGGTGACACTTCCAAGTGTATCATCCAGAGTGAGAATTTGTAACAGGTTTAACGTTTTTTCAGTTATTTTCTTCTTTCATTTAAAATTCTACTTTCATGTTAATATTTTATTGCACTGATTGTGACATTTTAATGCAACACTGTATGAATGTCATCTCAGGAAATATAAACACTGAATGAATTAGATGCAAAGGAAGACCTCATTGTGTCTAAATTGATGCATATCGTAAGTTGTCAAACCTAATTTACTACTAGATTTATGTCAGAATTCCACCTGTTACCTGATAGCAAACACTTTCTTTAAATAGTCAAAGAAACACACCCACATTCCACTTTGAGAATGTTTCCTGACTTTCCACCAAAAAATATGTAAATCTAAGGTTTTTCCTTCTTTGTAAAGCCAATAGAGAAAGCTATGCACTCCTACTTGCTTTTAATTGCCTCCTCTCAAGAGAAAGTAGGCTGAAAACTGCAAGATTTTGTCTGGTTTCCTTACTGCTGTAATACTGTGTATTATACATATGTAAGAATGCAGTGGTCCAAGTTTTCCCTGAAAGTTTCAGGCCTCTGAAATGTAAGAGTCACAGTAGCTCCCGTGATGCTATAAAGTCATGCTAATATGAAGAGTATTTTGACAGACTTGTAAAACACTTTATTTGCATCTAATCACCTTCATGGAAACCTCAATCAGTCTTTTCAAACTACAAAGACTACCACAGAGTAGTAAGGTTCTTTGATGCTATCTTAATAGCTTCTCTGGAGGAAAGTGGGACATTCCCTCCCTTCTTTCTACTCTCAGCCTAACTTTAATCACATTTATTCTGCCATCTTTTTTCCATGTTTATATATCATGCTTCCAGATGACCTTATTTGAAGGAATAATAACAAGCAAAGAGAGAGGTGGGAAATCAAACCAATTAGGAACACAGACCTGCCCATTGCTGCTGGAGCACAGGGTTTGGGGGAGATAAGAGGTACTTTTGTGAAGCAAATCCATTAGGCTTTCAAAATTAACACTAGCACCCCTCAATACCATCCACCTCTCTTTTTGATTGTGCAATGAGAGACTCAGGTGTGAAGAACAGCAATATTTGAGGTCTGAGATAAAACAGCCAATGTTGCCTCCCTTATTGAGCAGTAATATACTGTACAGATATACAATTTTTATAATGGTCAAATGTTTTAAAATAATACTGATATATTATTTAAAATCCAATAAGAATCTTTTTTTCTATTTGTTATATTTTGTTGTATTTTTTAAATTAATTTTTATTGGAGTATTGTTGATTTCCAATAAAAATCTTAAGGGCTTTTTAAAAATGATGTTATTGACTACAGAGAAAAAGCAAAAACAAAACAAAACAGAAAACTCCAAAATTGTAGTTAATAGATCTACAAAGACACTTTTGAGACTGTGATAATATAGTTCAATTTCCTTATTTTAAGATGAGAAACCAAGGCATAGGAAGACTTGTCCAGGCTTACAAGGTTTTCTGGTTCCCAGTTTAGTGCTCTTTCCATTATGTCAATCAGCTGCCAAACTCTAAACTCTTAGGTGTTTTTAAACATATACATTCTGAGTTCCTGAATTCGGAAAAATAAAAAAAACTGACATAATTTTTTGCAAAAGAACTCCAACATTTGAAATCTATATGTCCTTTTGTGTGTAAGGTGCAAATCAGGTGTGGGTGTATGTGTGTATGTGTATGCATGCACACATATGTATATGTGTGTTTCATTTTTGTTTGGATAAACTTTGCTTGAAATGTGTTTCAGCCTGTCACTTTTATCTATTCTTCCAGGATATTAGACAGATGAAATAATGATGAGAAACTATCATTTTGAGTTTAATTTATGAGATCAATTACATCACTTCAAATCCTTTACATGGTCAAAGTAGATGGAATCTACCTTTAGAAATGACTTTGGAAAAGTTCTGATTAAGACAGGAAGCAAGACATTGGATTATTTTGACATTCTTGCTCATAAAGGGCAGTAATTTTAACTTATGCTATTTTGCTTAGAGTATCAACCAGCATTGAAATTATTGTATTGTATAGCAGTAACTCTAGTTTGAAAATAGTCATTGATTATCAGATATTCTTTATCTAACCAGAGGTAGTTTTTATTTCCAAGGTTAAGTAGGAGTCAATGATTGGAAAATTGCCTACACATGTTGTCATGAGCAGAGTCATATATACAGTACCAACTGAAAATTGTCACTTGCCATCTGGTTCTACAAAAATGAAATCACTAGCAACTGAAGTTTCTGATCTTCAACACATCCTGAAATGAGTTCAGGGTGGAGATCAGGAATGAAGCACTCTGCTCTGGGAAAAACTGGCAGAACAGGCCTTCAGATAGTTTGATATTTTCAGGAGAAGATTGTGTGAACCCAATTTCTTGCATCTTCTCATATCTAGTTTTCTACACTACACTACAATCATTAATGGAGACATCTACTCCTTATGACTAGCAGTAACCTTCTCGTGACTAGCAGTAAGCATAAGCCCATGCCAAAATGTGTGATTGACTGCAGTATCCCCCTTCACTAAAATCATGTATAATACTGACCCTCCCCTGTACCTCTTCAGAGCAGTTCCTCAGAGCTATCTGGGAGGCTGTCTCCGAGGCTATAGTCCTCATTTTGCCCCAAATAAAACTCACAACTCTCACATTGTGCTTTTTTTTTTCAGTCGACAACAGTAAGAAAGAAAATGACAATTTTCTTTCCCAAGGAGAAATGACTATTTCTGTGAATAACAGAGCCCATATTTTCTAACTGGCCTCAACAAACCATTGAAACTCTATCTTTGCTCACAGGCTATTCTTGTTCTAGTACAACTAGAACACCTAACAATTTAATTGTTTGTAACATTACTGAAGCATGAGAGGAGATAAAATCTTTGCATTGTGTAGTTGCTTAAATGACAACCGCTATCAAAAAAAATATGACTGTGTTCCAAAAAGGCCCTTTTAGGAAACATGAAAAGCTTGCTTCATTTTAGGAATGTGTTACTGATCAATCCTGAAACTCTATTTAGGAATTCAGATCTTTAATATCAACATAGTTTTCAGCATAATTGTTCAATCACTAAATACCTGTCAATTATAGTGTTGTCTGTGTTGGTTTGAAAGTTAAAGTGATGCTAGCTTTGATCTATTATTTTTGTCATTGTAAACTTTGGTGTTGCAGTGTCTCCATTTTGTGTTTGAAATGTTATGCACATACTGGATTATAGCATATTAAAGAAGATGGTTTTGGAAATATAACAGCAGGTTGCTGGATAAAGCTTAGCCATTAGAAAATCTATTTTTGGAAAGGAAAGAAAAGAATATTATATTATGCTATGACATAAAAGTCTATAATTGTACTTTACTTGTACATCTGGGACAAGTTATATAATTATATTGCTTTTTTCTTTGGAGTTTCACTGTTTAAAGTTTATAGGGACCAACATTTAATTTGATGATATTCTTTTAATGCTGAGAAAAAGTCTTAACACTTTTAAAACATCAAAAATAAAATGAGTGGTGAAGTGTTTAAAAGCTCCCTTGGATTCAAATATGGGAGTTTGTAATCATTCCCTAAAATATAATTGAATGTTACTATTTCTAAAATTGAAATGTTTTGATATATGAACAATATATTAAATTAGAGCTGTTTTACTTTGGTCTATAATTATGGTTTTGAGACATTTTAGAGCATTTTAACATTTCTTCAGAACCAGAATTCAAATATGTATACATTTATCACATGGAACAATTTTTCAGGTAGAGCTATACTCTAAACTCAGCCCTACTTTCAGCTAAGATGAGCTTAGTATCATCTCTCTTATGTACTCTCTATCTCAATTATAATTATAGAATGCTATTTTTAAATTACAACAATATAGATTAGGTATTGAAAAGAAAACATTACTTGTAAAACAGATCCTAGAATTGTTGGAAGGCTAACATTATAATGTTACTGAGGGTCCCTAAAAGCCCCAGGACTATTTCCTACAACAGCCTGCCATAATACCCAACATTATCACTCTTGAAAAGTTTTTCATTTTAGGGGATCAAATTTAAATTGACATGTTAATATTTTTATATTATATTAAGGCAAATTTATTTAGTTGATTGGCTGGCCAAAAATAGGCCATAGTTGAAAGCCCTTGCTAAGTACCTATAGTTGGGGCTTAGAGGCTGCCAATAATATGTAAGAGGCTAGTAGGCATCTATCTGTGGGTGTCAATTACTATGGAAGACCAAGAACAAATTAAGAACCCACTCCTATTCACTTATACTGACAGAGGTTGGACATTTTGCCTATAGGGGTAAAGCAGTACAGTGCTGATTTTCTGCCACTGCTGAGGCATTAGGCTTTTGGTGCCTTGGAGTCCCCTGTTTGGTGCTTCGTCCTCTCTTGCCTCAATCCTGCAAACTTCACCATTCTTATCTGCAGGTGTACCCAGGTGGACGAGAAAGGTTTAGAACAAAGGTTTTGTGCTTTCAAAACTGTTATTAAAGGAAATGACAAAACCTTTTTTTAACAGTTACAATGAATTTAATAGAACTTTAAAATGATATTGTCAGTTATAGCATTTCTATGATTTGGGTCAAAATAATGTGTGTGTTTGTGTGTGTGTGTGTGGTATTTATTTAATTGATAGGAAATGTCTCTCTCATTTGCAAATCTGTGACTCCCTTGTGGGGAGTGTATAGGCTGTGTCCCTCTGTGGATTCACTGCTTTAGGATATATTTGAGACAACGGGGAAGTTAGGTTTACACATTCAGGGTGTGTCTGAATGGCACAGGAATGATAACAACAACAAAAATAATACATTTTTAATGCAAAAAAACCATATATTGATGATTGATAACAGGTATCTTAATCCACTAAATTATTTTTTTAACTCATCATCAGGGTGATATGGCAAACTTTTTCTAATATCAGTTCTTGAAGAAGGTGGAATACACATCCAAATCCACATACATATATAAGTCCAATGTTAATTTTTATACCAACATGGAAGTACAGACAAGTCCTCATTCCTACAGAAGATAGATAGATAATCTTAAATTATTTATATATCTGAAAATAGATAAATAACATATGTACACACACAAAAACATACATACTCAGTAATCATTTCTTGAGGTTAATCTCAGTATGAATGGGGACCAAATTTGTTTTCCTGTATGGTTAAGGCCTTTAATCATCTACTATTTTCTCAACAGACAAGAAACACATTTATAGTTATTGGAAGATAATGTAATCTTATTAATGCATTTCAGTGAGAGTTCTCATTTGTCTAAAAACAAGACTCAAAGGAAAGTCACTGGAAATTCATGACTTCTCCATTTATGTCACTAGATGATGTGAAGGCTTCTGCAAGTATTTGCTCTCAAGATACACAAATATTCTTTGAAATTGACATGATGTTAATTTATCATCATATGGATAATCTAAATTTATGAGAAATATGAAATGATTTAGGTTCACTGACTGCTGAAATACATTAATTCACCTCTGTTCTAAATGATTTTTCAATTTGTATTAAAAACCTTAAAGATAGGTTGTATATTCTTAGATTTTCTAGAAGACAATTGAATTTAACAAACTATACAAAGCTTTTCTCATTAAAATATTGTTTATTTATATCAGAATAGATATTACTCATGTATATTGAAATAGAATTCCTGTAGTGTATTAAATGATATGACAGAGAGGAAAGATTTCTTTCTGAGAATTACAGTACGTTTAAAACTTCCCTTGTAATAGCACAGGAAACCATACTCAATATTTTGTAATAACCTATAAGGGAAGAGAATCTGAAGAAGAATATATGTGTATATATATATATATATATATATGTATATATACATATATATGCATGTATAACTGAATCACTGTGCTATACACCTGAAACTAACATGATATTGTAAATCAACTATATTTCAATAAAAAAAAAAAACTTCCCTTGTATATTCAGTCAGAAAGATAATCAGATAGTATAATATAGTGTTAAGGATCTTTGAAATGTGTTATAAATGTCTTATAGCCTAACAACCTATATCTTGATATAGGTATATATGATAAAGACAGTTATTAACATGACACTTATATATTTAAATTTATAGCTAGTACCATGCCTAAAATGAAAATTTATAGAAATGTTTACCAAAGCATGTTCAGCATTTTTCACAGGGCAAAACTCCTGTGAGAGGGGGCACATCTTTCCTTTGCTAAAGAGCTTCATGTTAGCATGTGATGTCTGGATCTCCTGCAGCTAAATGAAACTGCAAGGGGAGATACCATTAGCACACTAAAGATGGTAGAGCAATAAACATGGAAAATGTCTGTTTCTTGATAGTATTCTTGAGCTACTAATTCAACCAAATTTAGTGCCATTTGCTTTTTGACTTATGTGAGCTAATAAATCCCTTAATGTTTACATTACTTTTTTTTTTTTTTAACAGCTTAAAACAACAACCATTTATTTTGTTCACAGTTCTACAAGTCAGCAGGCTGGGTAGTGCTTAGCTTGGCAGTTCTTCTGGTCTCAGCTGGGCTCACTCATGTATCTGTGGGTAGCTGGAGCATGCTTGATCGAGAATGACCTCAACTGGAATGGTCTATCTCTGCTCCAGGAGGGCTGTCATCCTCCAACAGGCTAGCTTGAGCTTGTGTGCTCAGCAGCCGCTCAAGGTTATACCAGAGAATGTGAAATCATGCAAGGCCTCTGGTGGCAAACTATTACTTCTGCTGCATTCATAATGCAGAATCAGTGGGAGCCCTGAGCTTGTTTCCCTGCAACTATATGGTCCCATCTGGGGGTGATGGGAGACAGTGATGCCGGAAGTGTGTTGCTTCTGTCCAGTCTACTGTGTTACATTACTTTTCATAGGACTTCTTTTATTTCTGTCTGATAGTATTCTATCAGACATATATATATATATATATATATATATATATTATTACATGAACCTTCACAGAAACCCTGAGAAGTAATTATTAATGCCATGGTACCAGTAATAAATTTAGTATTTGAGGGAATACTACCTTGCCTCAGTCAAACAGCTCATAATTTGTATAACCAGGATTCAAACCCAGGATTTCCATGCTCTAAATTGTATGCTCTCAGCCATTATTCTAGTCTTTCTTTTTTTTTTAGTGATGAACACAATACTGTATGTATTATCACAATTTATTTAACTGATGGACTCTTGTTTGATATTTAAATTGTTTTTTAAATAATAAATATCATTAATAAATATTTTGTTATATCTAATGTTTCCCTTGGAAATAATTACTAGAAATAGAATCAGTAAGTCATTGTTTATGAATACTCTAAAAGTGATAATATTCTGAAATAACTCCAATTTTTTCATTCTCCAACTGCTTAAGAAAAGTTGCTCCCTTCATTCTATCTGCCACTTAGGCTAAGATTGGAATCAGAAAGGAGGAAGGATGACATAAGGAATGCCTCAGTCACACAGGCAAGAGAAAAGCCCTTACTTTCTATTATAGTACAGTGCATCATGGGAATTGTTAAAAGATTAAGATGATTGCTGAAATAGTCAGAGAAGCTTTTTCCTTGTTCTCTTTTTGGGATGCTGTGAAGACACCACTTTACAAGTTGCCCTTTCATAGTGGTAACTACATTAATATAAAAAGTGATGGAAAGAGTCTGGATTCATGTTCTCAAACTGCCCTTAGCTCTGTGCAGTAGGAGAGACACACAGAAACTCCTGCATGCCCAAAGGCTGAGCATCCAGTTTGTGAGCCAGACAGAAGATATCATTGTGGATGCAAGAGTGAAGTAATCTGAAAATCTTCTGAGCTGCAAAGTAAATGGGAGGTACAGCCAAACTGCTTGAGATTCACAGAACTGCCAGAGTCAAGGTATGGTCAAGTCAAGAGGGAGAACTACAGGGTTCTGCCTAAGTTAAGAGAGAACAGATTATGAGTTATACTAACAGTAGAATCCAGTTTTGGATCACATCAGAATGCCCAACAACAGGACTAGACAAACCACACTGCAACAAATAACCACCGGTACACACCAAATACCTAGCATAAGTCTAAAGGTTCCCTGCACCAAAATGCCACAAGATCACATAAAATTTCCTATATTGGTCACCATCTTGAAGAGAAGCAGGAATGAGAAGAAATCTGAATGTTTGGGTTATCATAGAGTCTAATTACCTAAAGAGACATTTGAAATTTTGGATCAAATTGAGTATACCATATCAGAAAAATTTGAGTTTTTATTCACCTTCCTAGTTAGTGGAGATGAAGTTGGGATGAGTGTGTTATAAGGAACACTAGGAGCAGATGAGCAAATAAATACTATAAACAGTGTATGGTGACTAAATGTATAATCCCACCATAATATTTTATTTTATTTATTTATTTTTTTAATTTTTATTTATTTATTTATTTATTTATGGCTGTGTTGGGTCTTCGTTTCTGTGCAAGGGCTTTCTCTAGTTGCAGCAAGTGGGGGCCACTATTCATCGCGGTGCGCGGGCCTCTCACTATCACGGCCTCTCTTGTTGCAGAGCACAGGCTCCAGACACGCAGGCTCAGTAACTGTGGCTTACGGGCCTAGTTGCTCTGGGACATGTGGGATCTTCCCAGGCCAGGGCTTGAACCCATGTCCCCTGCATTGGCAGGCAGACTCTCAACCACTGCGCCACCATGGAAGCCCCATAATATTTTAAAATTTCTCCATACATATTGTTAAGCCATAATCCAGAAAAGAAGATCCAATTTATATTAATACTTACACAAGGTCCAAGCATATGCCTTCTTGAACTCTGCAACTCTTGGTTATCATCCCTTTGAAAAATTGTAATTTGAAAAATTTTACATTATGATGAATTAAAAATGTTGTTTCAATTTGCATTTCTTTTATTATTACTGATATTGAAAATGTGTTCATATATATTTTGGTCACTTGTGATTCTTCTTTGCTTAATTGCTTCTTCATAACATTTAACTTATTTCTTATTTTGAAGTTTTCTTCTGAAAGGTCTTCTATATTTTTGGTTAAATTCACTTATTAGAGTTTTGTTGTTATTTGGAATTGCATGAAAAATTTCCATTTTTTTTCTCTTACGGTTGTTTGTATATAAATAATTGGTTCACTGTTTTTAAGTTTTTAATAAAGTTTAAAGTACAAGTAGTAAAGTGTGTAAAGTGCACAATTTTAAGTGGATAAACCACTTAATACAGTTTCACATATGTATATTTGGTTGCATGCCATTCATATCCAGATGTAGAACATTTCTGGCACCCTAAAGTTTCTTTTGGATCTCTTCTTAGTCCATTTCTCCCAATGGTAACCACTATTCTGTTTCTCTATTAATTAATTTTGTTAATTAATTTTTAACCCAATCCAAAATGGGCATTTGACCTAAATAGACATTTCCCCAAAGAAGATATACAGATTGCCAACAAACACATGAAAGAATGCTCAACATCACTGATCATTAGAGAAATGCAAATCAAAACTTCATTGAGGTATCAACTCACACCAGTCAGAATGGCCATCATCAGAAAATCTGCACACAATAAATGCTGGAGAGGGTGTGGAGAAAAGGGAACCCTCTTGCACTGTTGGTGGGAATGTAAATTGATACAGCCACTATGGAGAACAGTATGGAGGTTCCTTAAAAAACTAAAAATAGAACTACCATACGACCCAGCAATCCCACTACTGGGCATATACCCTGAGAAAACCATAATTCAAAAAGAGTCATGTACCAAAATGTTCATTGCAGCTCTATTTACAATAGCCAGGACATGGTAGCAACCTAAGTGTCCATCATCAGATGAATGGATAAAGAAGATGTGGCACATATATACAATGGAATATTACTCAGCCATAAAAAGAAACTAAATGGAGTTATTTGTAGTGAGGTGGATGGAGTTAGAGTCTGTCATACAGAGTGAAGTAAGTCAGAAAGAGAAAAACAAATACAGTATGCTAACACATATATATGGAATCTAAGAAGAAAAAAAAAAGGTAATGAAGAACTTAGTGGTAAGACTGGAATAAAGACACAGACCTACTAGAGAATGGACTTGAGTCTATGGGGAGGGGGAAGGGTAAGCTGTGACAAAGTGAGAGAGTGGCATGGACATGTATACACTACCAAACGTAAAATAGATAGCTAGTGGGAAGCAACCGCATAGCACAGGGAGATCAGCTCTGTGCTTTGTGACCACCTAGAGGGGTGGGATAGGGAGGGTGGGAGGGAGGGAGATGCAAGAGGGAAGAGATATGGGAACATATGTATATGTATAACTGATTCACTTTGTTATAAAGCAGAAACTAACACACCATTGTAAAGCAATTATACTCCAATAAAGATGTTAAAAAAAAAAAAAAAGAAAACAACAGAATACACTTTCTTCTCAAGTGATCATGGAACAATCTCCAGGATAGATCATGTCTTAGATCACAAATCAAGCCTTGGTTAATTTAAGAAAATTGAAATCTTATCAAGTATCTTTTCTGACCACAATGATATGAGACTAGATAACAATTACAGGAAAAAAAACTGTAAACAATAAAAACACATGGAGCCTAAACAATATGCTACAAAATAACCAAGAAATCACTGAAGAAATGAAAGAGGAAATCAAAAAAATACCGAGAAACAAATGACAATGAAAACCGGACAACCAAAAACCTATGATATGCAGCAAAAGCAGTTCTAAGAGGGAAGTTTATAGCAATAAATTCCTACCTCAAGAAACAAGAAAAATCTCAAACAAACAACTTAACCTTATACCAAATGCAATTAGAGAAAGAAAAAGAAGAACAACCAAAATAAAACCCAAATTTACCAGAAGGCAAGAAATCATAAAGATCAGAGCAAAATAAATGAAATAGAAAAAAAGGAAACAATAGCAAAGATAAATAAACTAAAAGCTGGTTCTTTGAGAAGATAAACAAAATTGATAAACCATTATCGAGACTCATCACAAAAAAAGGGAGAAGACTCAAATCAACAGAATTAGAAATGAAAAAGGAGAAGTAACAAATGACACTGCAGAAATACAAAGGATCATGAGAGATTACTACAAGCAACTCTATGCCAATAATATGGACAACCTGGAAGAAATAGAAAAATTCTTAGAGAAGTACAACCTTCTGAGACTGAGGCAGGAAGAAGTAGAAAATATAAACAGGCCAATCACAAGAACTGAAATGGAAACTCTGATTAAAAATCTTCCAACAAACAAAAGCCCAGGACCAGATGGCTTCGCAGGGGAATTCTATCAAACTTTTAGAGAAGAGCTAACACCTATCCTTCTCAAACTCTTCCAAAATATAGCAGAGGGAGGAACACTCCCAAATTCCCTCTACTAGGCCATCATCACCCTGATACCAAAAACCAGTCAAAGATGTCACAAAGAAAGAAAACTACAGGCCAATATCACTGATGAATGTAGAAGAATATTTCCTCACCAAAATACTAGCAAACAGAATCCAACAGCACATTAAAAGGATCATACACCATGATCAAGGGGGGTTTATCCCAGGAATGCAAGGATTCTTCAATATATGCAAATCAATCAATGTGATACAACATATTAACAAATTGAAAGATAAAAAACATATGAAATCTCAGTAGATGCAGAGAGAGATTTTGACAAATTCAATACCAATTTATGATAAAAACTCTCTAGAAAGTAGGAATAGTGGGAACCTACCTCAACATAATAAAGGCCATATATGGCAAACTCACAGCCAACACCATTCTCAATGGTGAAAAACTGAAACCATTTCCTCTAAGATCAGGAACAAGACAGGGTTGCCCACTCTCAACACTATTATTCAACATAGTTTTGGAAGTTTTAGCTACAGCAATCAGAGAAGAAAAAGAAGTAAAAGAAATCCAAATCAGAAAAGAAGATGTAAAACTGTCACTGTTTGCAAATGACATAATACTATACATAGAGAATCCTAACGATGCTACCAGAAAAGTAGTAAACCTAATCAATGAATTTGGTAAAGTAAAAGTACACAAAATTAATGCACAGATATCTCTTGCATTCCTATCCACTGATGATGATAAATCTGAAAAAGAGATTAAGGAAACACTCCCATTTACCACTGCAACAAAAAGAATAAAATACCTAGGAATAAACCTACCTAAGGAGACAAAAGACCTGTATGCAGAAAACTATAAGACACTGATGAAAGAAATTAAAGATGATGCAAACAGATGGAGAGATATACCATGTTCTTGGATTGGAAGAAACAACCTTGTGAAAATGACTATACTACTCAAAGCAATCTACAGATTCAATGCAATCACTATCAAAATACCAATGGCATTTTTCAGAGGAATAGAACAAAAAAATTCACAATTTTTATGGAAACACAAAAGACCCTGAATAGCATAAGCAATCTTGAGAAAGAAAAACGGAGCTGGAAGAATCAGACTCCCTGACTTCAGATTATACTACAAAGCTACATTAATCAAGACAGTATGGTCCTTGCACAAAAATAGAACTATAGATCAATGGAACAGGATAAAAAGCCCAGACATAAACCCACTCACATATGGTCACCTTATCTTTGATAAAGGAGGCAAGAATATGCAATGGAGAAAAGACAGCCTCTTCAATACTTGATGCTGGGAAAACTGGACAGCTACATGTAAAAGGATGAGGTTAGAACACTCCCTAACACCGTACACAAAAATAAACTCAAAATGGATTAAGGACCTAAATGTAAGGCCAGACCCTATAAAACTCTTAGAGGAAAACATAGGCAGAACACTCTATGACATAAATCACAGCAAGATCCTTTTTGACCCACCTCCTAGAGAAATGGAAATAAAAACAAAAATAAACACATTGGACTTAATGAAAGTTAAAAGCTTTTGCACAGCAAAGGAAACCATAAACAAGACCAAAAGATAACCCTCAGAATGGGAGAAAATATTTACAAAAGAAGCAACTGACAAAGGATTAATCTCGTAAATATACAAGCAGCTCATGCAGCTCAATGTCAAAAAAAAAACAGCCCAATCCAAAAATGGGCAGAAGATCTAAACAGAGATTTCTCCAAAGTAGATATACAGATTGCCAACAAACACATGAAAGGATGCTCAACGTCATTAATCATCAGAGAAATGCAAATCAAAACTACAATGAGGTATCACCTCAAACCGGTCAGAATGACCATCATGAAAAAATCTTCAAACAATAAATGCTGGAGAGGGTGTGGAGAAAAGGGTACCCTCTTGCACTGTTGGTGGGAATGTAAATTGAAACAGCCACTATGGAGAATAGTATGGAGGTTCCTTAAAATCTAAAAATAGAACTACCCTATGGCCCAGCAATCCCACTACTGGGCATATACCCTGAGAAAACCATAATTCAAAAGGAGTCATGTACCACAGTGTTCATTGCAGCACTATTTACAATAGCCAGGTCATGGAAGCAACTTAAGTGTCCATTAACAGATGAATGTATAAAGAAGATGTGGCTCATATATACAATGGAATATTACTCATTCATAAAAAGAAATGAAATTGAGTTATTTGTAGTGAGGTGGATGGACCTAGAGTCTGTCATACAGAGTGAAGTAATTCAGAAAGAGGGAAACAAATACTGTATGTTAACACATATATATGGAATCTAAAAAAAAAAATGGTTCTTACAAACCTAGGGGCAGGACAGGAATAAAGACACAGATGTAGAGAATGGACTTAAGGACACAGGGAGGGGAAGTGGTTAGCTGGGACGATGTGAGAGAGTAGCACTGAGATATGTACACTACCAAATGTAAAGTAGATAGCTTGTGTGAAGCAGCTGCATCACACAGGGAAATCAGCTCAGTGCTTTGTGACCACCTAGAGGGGTGGGATAGTGAGGGTGGGAGGGAGGATCAAGAGGGAGGAGATATGGGGACATATGTATATGTATAGCTGATTCACTTTGTTATACAGCAGAAACTAACAGAACATTGTAATGCAATTTTACTCCAATAAAGATATAAAAAAAAATAAAAAGAAATGAAGATAAAACAAGACAAGTCCAGGCTGAAGGAAAGGAAAGGAGAGCTCAGTTGGGGGAGGGGAGACCGAGTCTGAGATTCCAGAGGCAACTGGAGTAAATGGGCGAATGTGGACGCCCTCTTGTACTAACTCATCTACCCAGAGGGGAGGTGCTTCTTCAGGGAAAACTGAGGCTGGAGTTCCCCCAAAGTGAGATGCCCAAGGCTCATGTCAGAAGCACAAAACCAGAGGCTCCTGGCAGAGAGCTGACTTGCAGGTCCCAGATTTGCTGGTTTCTGCTTCAGGCAGAGCAGCCAAATCCCCTGGGGGCTGCAGTGGGGCATCCCCTCAATTCTATTCTCTAGGTCAGGCGAGGCCACACTGGATTCGCAGCCACTGGCTGGATGTGAGCTCAGAAGTGGGATCTCCCTATTCACCATTTAGATCCCCGTTCTACCTATTTCCACATCTGCCTTTTAAGTAAATATAAAAGAACTGTACAGTGTTTGACCACATTGAATGGATGTGACCCCCAAGCATGGCAGAAGAAAGTGGTGTGGTTTAGTAGATTCCCACAGATTGGAATCGTCATTCTGTGACACCATATTCTCTCCAAGCCTCGGGTTCTTCCTATTTAAAAGGTGGAATGTTGACACCTAGAATTCAGGTTTGTGGCAGGAATTTTATATATGTATATATACATATAATAGTTTCAGACACATGCAGATGTGCAAATATATCTAAACACATAAAAAGACATCTAATGTAGCTACTTTTTAATTAAATAAATGCAAAATATTAAAAGAAATAATCTCTAACCTAATTTTAATCCTTCTATTTTGGGCACCATATAAATAATATATGTGGATAAGATGGACAGAGTGCTAATCTATATAGTGTCAAATAACTATTACATGTCATCTTGCTTTAAGGATTGGTCCATATCTTTTTAAAACTCCCTTCCTATGTAATAATGTACATTTTCAAACTTGTCTTTACATCAGAAAATTACTTAGGGTGTTTGTAACACAAATCAAATACAAAATACTTTCAAATAAAAATATTTGAAGTCAAAAAAAGAAAAAAAAAACAAAGCAAATTATTGGCAGAGTTTTATTTAATAGCTTAACTTCAGCTTATGAGGCTTTTATTGATATTTTCCATGAGCAATTAAATGTCTGGGCCTTAAGTGCACCTGAATACCTCAAGATTGGAAAATCATATGGCTGAATCATTTTTGCATTCAGTTGGTCAGTATACATTGCATGGAGTTCTCCTCCCAGAGTATTAGCATTTTCCTAGATTATAAAAGTTTATGATCTTTTACCTAGTATGTATTGTATTCTTATTTTTATTTTATTTTTTTGCCTTTTTACTGTGGTGTTGAATTTTAATTAGATAATGAATTATATAAGGATTAAATATTTTATTATGTATGTTTTACTTGTAATTTTAGTCTTAGGTATATAATTTATAGTAGCTACAAGAGAGCAGGTAAATTTACATATTAAAGAGTAATTAATAAAAAAATAAATTCCTATTTTGGCTGAGTTTTTATAACTGATGTTAACTATATAAGTAATCATGTGTATTTAATGGGAAGTAGAGTTCTTTTAACATAAATGGATTTTAGTTTGGTTTCTCAGAAATGCATACAAATATATATATATATATTATTTTCCTTTTTTCCAAAATGAATTTTGAGTTTAAAGAATTTGTCCTGTGTGGAGTTTTGGCAAGAAATAATTACCCTCATGAAGATAACTTGTCTTTATGTGCTTCAATTATCTAATACAAAAACACTCTTAGCTATTTAATTAAAATAAATAAATTCAATAAACTTATACATATGGTGAATATAAAGTTCTCTCAAATATCCTTGTATGCAAATTTAATAATATCCTCATATCTTTGAACTCAAAAATACAAATCTAGAGTAATTTCACAGCTTTAATTTGCATTTATTTAGCAAATAGACTAAGTGTACACTATTTCTAAACTTAAGACCAAAATAAAGACATAAATATTAATTCTATATACATATTTTTTATTTGAAATTTACCCCAAGGTTAGAAACTTGGAAACAAACAGAAAAGCAATTTTATCGTTCCATGTGGTTTGGGGTTCTCATTCCATTTCACTGAGGTAGCATATTGATTAGAGGGGTCTAACTGGAATGCAGGACTTTATTCTTAGTCATGACCCAGATGGGACTCAGTGAGTTTTTTTTATATAATTTTTTTTTATCAGGAAGCCTATACTATATAAAGATGTCAGGCTCATGGTTGGGGTTCTAAAGATTAAACTTAATTGTGTCTTCAGATTTGGATTTGCAAAACCACCTCCCCATGTTGTTACTATTTTTCCTTAATTACATTGTTTAATTTTGCAACAGTTTGTTAAATTATTGTACTTTTTTTTCCTTTATGTGTCTAAAAATATTGTTAAAGAAAAAGTTATTCATAACACTTGCTAAAGAATGATAAAGCAGAATTTATTCAGGGAGACTACTGTGATACTATAATGGAGTTTTGCAATAGAGGAGAAAGAGTGGGCTCAACTCTGAATTAAACAAGGAAAAGTAGGAATTTTATAGTCAAGGAGCAGGGTGGGAGGGTCAGTGGATGGAAAGTTATTAAGAGGGAAACTCAGGGGTAGAGGGAGGATTCTGGCTAAACTGACCTGACAAAATTCTTGCTTAAGGTAGGCTAGGGTGGTCAGACATCACCTGAAGGATAGTGTAAGATGCGGAACCCAATCAGATATTGAGGGTGATCAGATATTGGGAGTGGGGAATTCTGACTAAACTGACTTAGCAGAATTGTTGCTAAAATTGAACAATGGAGATACAAGTACAGAAACCCAAAAATCAAGGCCTAGATGAGAAGATAGTTCAGAGGAGCCTGACTAGTGTTTGCTCAAGGAGATAATCTGTCAAAATTTTAAATAAAACAAACTTTTCTTTAATATATAACCTAAAGCCAAGTTAAAGTATCTGTTCAAATATTATTTGAATGTTTTTTTAAAAGTTTATCTTTAAAGAATCCTTTAAAGAATTTATTGGCTGGCTTTCACACTATTGATACTCATTTCTATTGTTAGAAGTGGTTAACTAATTCAAAGAAGGGAGGAAGAGTGAATTTTACATTGAATAATAGTGCTCCTCTCAAACAAAGTGCATGAAAATTAATTAGATAATAGAAGTATGATTGTCTTAACCTTCATGCCCTGCCATACCCTTATATCATATTCCTTGTACCTATCTCTTTTTTGGACTTTCAAACATTTTGCCTAAGGCTAGCATCAATATAATGTGGGTGAATTATTATTATTTCTGTCGTTTGTGGTGTGTGTGATCTCTTTCTGTTTTAATATTAAGAATTGATAGATGATGATTATAGATAGATAGCTTTAATAGATTTTAATATGATTATGAGTTGTATGGAAAGGTTAAAATTGATACGATGGATGTATCTTATCATCTGTGGGGGAAATAGAGATGGTGGAGATTAAATGCAGAGCTTAAGTTAATGAACATATTTAATATTTCTATTATTTGCTCACCTTTAAAATTTAGGGTATACATCATCCTCACCAGTGTTGCAGGTATAATACTGCTTACATGTACATATATGAGTTTTTTTCCACCAAATAGAGTATAAGCAGGTATCAAAGTTTATGTTAAATTTGCTACAAGGAAAGAAATTTCAAAACAGGTACATTCGAAGATTTTCTATAGTAGGAAAATTATATAGGGGAAAAAAAACAGTTAAACTAAAATTTAAAAATAAAAAGAAAGCCAGTTCCAGAGCATTAGATTCTTTGTGAAACTGGTTAAAGGTCATTGGGCTCCACCAGAGACTGATATTCAACTCTGTAGAAGTCCCAGAAGGGGGTCTTAAGCTTATTAAAATCTACAAGCATTTTATCTGGAATATTAATTTCTTCCTAGAAGAAGCTAATCACATTAGACTCAAAACTCTGCCCCAGCTCAAGGTTGGGGCAATTGTCTTTCTGCATCTCTCCTTTTGAACAAGTTAATAATTTCAGTTGTGCCTTAGCAAATAAATGATCTATTTCCTTGTGTTTCATGCTAATATCATTAATTAATAACTTAATCATGTTTTAAATTTCATGCATATTATGGAAACTTGAACATTGACTTAATTTATACAATGTATTTATATTCACAGTTGCCAGCAATATTATGTACTTAATGATTTTATTTCTTTAAATCAGTTTCCTATGTTAGGGAAGAATTTTCAAGCAAATCTCTCTAGTGATACCTACTGCATGTTGTTTATGGTCTGTGCCTTTTCATTGTGGTGTTTTGTTATATTTGGCTTATTTTATTTACATAGGGGTAATACAACCACATAAATCTCCTTGTTTACAGTCAACAAACCTAGGGATTTACATAACTTTTGAAAGACTACTATGGTCTACGTCAAAGATTAAATATGCTCTAGATCTTTTATTTAAAAAATCCAGGGTGACATGCTAAGTTTATTTCTATATTGCAAGATATGCTCATTTATTTATTTATATATTCTGTCACTATCATTTCCTCTGCTTGAAGCCATGAACAAAAAAGTGGCTCTTTTCTGAGTTTCAAATGAAATATACATAAATATCTTTCTCCAAATTCTTTAGTGTCTGATAATGTTCTCAGCCTTCCAGGAAGTGACATACTTTTCTACCTGTAAGACTGAGATTATAGTTTACAGGGAAACTACTAGATTAATTTCATGAAAATATTCATAGTGCAGTTTCCACATATTAAATACAGTTATAATTTAATAAAATATATCAGTAAGTGTATCCTCTGCCAAAGCCAAAGTAACAAATTTGGTTTATCCTATTATATCCAGGTAGAAAAAAAATTGTTTCTTATTGAGCCTATGAAATTAACTGCAATGATATAAAAAAATTAAAAGGATCAATAAAAGCAATTTGTATAATATCTAGCTAGTAACCTGAGTAGTTTTATGCTAAAGTGCATTCTCTCTCTCTCTCTCTAAATATATATATATATATATACACACACACACATACGTGTGCGTGTGTGTGTGTATACCCAACTTGTGTATGGTAACAATTTTACTAAGCCTAAACCATGTAAAAACCAAATCAAAACAAAAAACTACTCTTAGTTTCAATTAATAGAGACATTATGTTTAAATTCCCATGAGGAGTCATTAGCTTGTAGTTTTTTCTCCCTGTTAATATTTCCTAGAGAATGTTTCCCTTTAATGATAGAAATATTGTGTTGCTGAATTCTGATAGTCTGCCCAAGTGGAAAAGTGTTTTGAAGAATTTGAGAGACCATCAAGAACAACATAATAATCAATGAAGTTTTCACTGAAGAAAAACCACACAACCTAAAAGTTGCAAGTTATATTTTATTTGGGGATCTTACTGAGGGCTATAGCCTGGTGTTACCAAAGGAAATTTCATCTGCCTGATGTACAGTGAGGCCAAACAAACTGAAACGTCAGAGTTTGGAGCAGAGAAATGTTTATTTCAGGGCCAAGCAAGGAGAATGGGTGGTTCATACTCAAACCCCCCCAAACTACCTGATGGTTTGGGGGAGAAGTTTTTATAGGCAAAATTTGGGGTGAGGGCTGCAGGGTGTGTGACTTTTTTCTGATTGGTTGGTGGTGAGATAACCAATCTTCCAGGGATCTTGGGCTTAGACTAAAGTTACTGTCCTTCTTCTGGGTGTGGACCTTAGTTCCCACAGAAGAACTCAAAGATATTGTTACGTATATTCCTTAAGGAGGAACCAGGATCCTGCTTTAATCCCTGCACTATAGTTTCTTGATTGTTCCTCCTTGGTTTCTGCATTCCCTTACTTCCCTGATTAGCAACTGTTTGAATCTGCTCTTTGGAACTCTGGGAAGTCTAGGAGGCTGAAGCCTTTATCCTGCAAGTAGGAAATGGGGGACATGGAAAGGCTTTTGTGCCCAGGAGGGCCCCACAGGGTCCTGCTTGATTATGCCAGGAGACAGACTCTCAGATATTTCTGAGGAACTGTTCTGAAGAGGTAAGGGAGGAGACAGAATATATAGGAATTTTTGCTGAAAAAAAAAGTAGTGGAACATCAAAAGATTACTGCTAATCACAAAAACAGACATCTTAAGTTAACAATTTTAGTGCTTTTCTATGTATAGGAAGATGCAAGAGTCTGGTGTCATTGAAATTATTCCTTAGATATACATCTTAACTCTCTAGGGCCAGCATCCTGTTTTTCTCTATCCTGAATTCCCCTCAGAATGCATGGTGGTGGGGTGGGGGTGGGCAGCTGTAGTGGCTGATGGCTTGATAGTAGGCAACATTTGTTGTTTTCTGGAATGGCCGGCAGCAGTTTTGTCCTCAGAATTTTTTAAAAGTCAGTTTTAGGTAAATAAGGTCTTTAAACATGACTTTAAACTATATTTTTTTTCCAACTGGCATTGTTAGGTAGTTAGTCAGACATTAGCAGCAAGGAGGTGACAGTGGCGAGAAAGACAAGAAGAAGCAATCGAGTCACACCCAACCATCTGGGGACTCTCTCCTGACCCCACCCAGAATGGGCGAAACTATGGTCGTGTGGTGGGCAGCTTATCCTGATAAAGAGGGGCACAGTAACATGAGGGAACTTCCCCGGGCTGCGAATGCCCAGACCAGACAGGCATATAACCTATAGTAAACCCAAACTCATTATACCATAATTATAATAAAATCTACATATGAAAAAAAATCTTCATGTGGTTTTGCCCCCGCCCCCACCGAGTGGGCGTTTCTTAGTGATTCAAGGGTGAGAGCATGCACAGCAGTAAACTTGTTACATAGCTCGGGACTGTCAATCAAATAATGATTCCCTGTCACTCACCCCTGCCTTCCTGCAAAATCCTCCTTAAAAGCGCCCTTAAGCCTGTACAGGAATACTGCTTTCAATTTGCAGAAACAGCCTGCTCTCTCTCTCTCTCTCTCTCTCTCTCTCTCTGAGAGTGCACCTTTGCTTCCATAAACTTTGCTTTGGGCTTGCTTCACTTCGCTGAAACAGCCCGCTCTCAGAAACAGCCCGCTCTCGCTCTTTTTCTCTCTCTCCCTCTCTGAGAGTGTACCTATGCTTAAATAAACTTTGCTTTGTGCTTAAGCTTAACGTGGTAGTTTGTAATTCTTTGCTTACTATCGCGGACAGAGATTGCTGGTCCGGGTCTTCTCTTGACCTCCTCGGCTGAAGCTATTTTGTTACAACGCACGTCAACCTGGTGACAGCAGTTATAGTGTCAGGAAGGAAGAAATTTTCCTCTACCCTTCTAGATTCTTCTGGCTGGTCTAAGAATTAAATTAACATGAGACAGATTAACAGGAGAAAATCCACAAAAGTTTAATAATATATATATACATGGGCGAGACCCAGGAAAACTGAGTAACTCACCAACATGCCTGTAGCCATCACTTTAAACACTATCTTCAACTAAAGACAAAAGAGAATGTTGAAGGTAGTGGTTTGAGACTTCAGAGGGGAGAAAGGTAATTTACATGAAGATGGAAAAGCAAATGTTTGATACACAAATGTTTGCTGGGCTAGGCAGAGACAATGGGACGCAAGTGGACTCTGATCTCTAGGCCCTGCCAAGTTTCCCCCACCACACCTAGTCCATATTCTTTGCAGATGTCTTTTCTGATACCTCTTTTCTGGGAACTGGCCCTGTATCTAAATTCTTTAGACAGCTAAGAAGGAGGTAAAAAAAAAAATTTCCTGAGTCTTCTGTTTCTTAAAATAATCAGCTTAAAGCAATCCTCCTGCCAAAAAGACAATTTGAGATGGCAAATTTGGCTTCCCTACAATAGCTTATTAAATTCACAGTGAAAGAATAAGAAGGGGAAAAGGGAGCTTCATCATAAGCCTATTAAACAATGGAATATTTTCTCAAAATGCCAAAAAAATATTTCAAATAAATACCATTATTGGATCAGCAATATACCTTTATAAAACTATCTATTTCCAAGCTAAAATAGACCTGGAAACCCTAAATCTTAATTCCTCAAGAACAGATGCCTGCTCATGCTGGCAATATCTCTCTAAGGAAGTGTATAACCATGAGCGTTCCCTCAAGTACTATAGCTAAGAAGCTAAGAATTCCTAATGTAGTTCTTTACATTGAATCCCTGAAACTGTTCTTTGATCCTTCCAGAAGATCCAATCTCTAGTCTAAAGTTTAAAATATAAACCTACAGAGAAAACATGTGGAAAATCTACTGTTGAAGGCAAGACTGAATTTTTTGGCTAGTTAATACACTTACTAAAAGTACCAAATTGGAGAAGAGTAGAAGCCTCAAGATTGGTGTGATATATAAGTAGAATGGGACTACCTCTAATCATTTAATAAGAATTTAGTGATTACTCAAAAGGGATTATAGGATTTATATATTAAATACGTGTCTATCAGTTGTATTTATTAACATTTTTGTTGCTCAGATAGTTATATCTTACATATTTCTTGCTCCAAACCTGAATCAGTTATTCTTTCAAACAGCTCTGGTTCCTTCTAGCAGAGTTCAGGACACGGTACCCAAAAATACGGCATATTTTATCATACTCTTTCAGCTTAAAATTTTTAATATGCCAAAGTGCCATATTTTTGGGTAGTGAGTCCTGAACTCCATCAACTTGAAGTAATTATTTCACTGTGAAGTTTGCCATTAAATTTATATACACAGTATGTACATTTGCTGTGGTACGTTTTCTATTTTTAGAAAATACATTTTTTAGTTAATTTTACTTTGAATATGCATAACATTTATTTGTTTCCAAAGTCAACACTATGCAAAAGATATATATTCATAGAAATCTCCCATCTATATTTTCCCCCTCCAATCTTTTCCTTCCAATATTCTATAGGAAAGCATTTTTATTTTTCATTTACCTTTCCAGTGGTTATGTATTTTTTATGTTAAATTTATATTCTGCTACTTTATTAAATTATCTTCTTATAGTAGTTTTTTAGTTTTTCTATTGTTTCTCTTGGATTTTCCAGATATATAGTCTTAATATATGCTAAGAGAGATATGTTTACATTTTCTTATATTTCCAGTTACTTTTTCTTGTCTAAAATTGTATTGACTAATAGATACAATTTAATATTAATAATAGAGATTGTGACTATCCAAGTTTTATTATTAGGATTATCTCTAGTATTTCACAATTAAATAAGGTTCTGAATTTTGATGTGTGTCTGTGTGTTTAAAGGAAATGGTTTGCAGCAGTCCAGGAATCCACTCTCTCCCTTTACTATGGGGAATTCCTCAGAAAAGACAGAAGCAATTCATAAGAGGACCAGGACAAATGCTAATGACAGATTTCCTAGCAAACAGGCTATTGATATTTGCTAGTGGGAAAGTTCTTATTTAAGAAATGCATTTAGCAGAAGGTGCCTTCTCTGCCCAGGATTCCTTATAGTAAAAAAGAAAGCTGGAATCCATTCTATGTAGTATCATAATATAAAACAGAGATATTTCATGAGAGAAAGAGCTCCCTTCTGTGTAATTCATATAATTCCCCACATTGAGGCCGAAAATTCTGCTTCTGTGCACTGGTGCCAAATCAAATCTTGGTGAGAGAGTTTTGGGTGAAGTAGAAAAGAATAGCTTTATTGCTTTGCCAGGCAAAGGGGGACACAGTGGGTTCGTGCCCCTTACAAAATATATGTCCCAACTCAGGAGGTTTCTGTGAGGAGTTTTATAGCAATAGTTCAAGGGTGGGGTTGCAGATAAGATTAGGGTGTGTGCAAGGTCTGCACTCCCTTAATCTGGCCTCAGGTGGTCTCCTAATCTTGATGAGCTTCTCTTGTTCCTTTAATCTAGACTCAAGTGGTTTCTTGATGAACTTCTCTGGTTCCTTTAATCTCAGATGAAGAATTCTAACACCCTTCATTTGTTGGGGTTTTCTAATTCTGTGAAGAGCTCAAAGATATTGTTATGTACATCCCTAGAGGTAGAACCAGGACCTTGCCCCAAGGCTGCACTATTTTATCTTGACTGCTCCTCCCCTGTCTCCACATCCCCTCCTTTCCCTGATTAGCAACTCTTTGAACTTGCCCTCTGGAACTCAGGGAAGGTCATGGAGGCTGGATTCTGTTCCCTACAAACAAGGAATGGGGGACACAGAAAGGCTTCCATACCCTGGAACCCCACAGAGTCCTGCTTGTTTTCAACATCACTTGGGGACCTCACATTTTAATCTGAGCTAGAGCATGTCCATGTAAAATGAGAAAGGACTAAGAGAACTGCATGATTGATCCTGGATTTTTTTCTACTTCACTTTTGCATAACTAATACTTGTGATAATTTAATTATTAGTAAAACTAGATAGTGGGTATAATCTTTAATCCTGATAAACTTAATTTGATAATCCAATCTTTTGTGTTATCTTGGATTGGTGTCATCAAGCAGAAATGCCATTCAGACTCATATATCGTAAGGACTAGAAAGGAGATGATGGAAAAACATAATGAGAACTTGATGTCAATATGTCTACCTACCCATCTTTGTTATGAAGTAACACTTTATGCAGCATAAATCTTATCAATAAAATTTGGAGATAATAGACTTAGACCTGGGGGAAATAAGTGAATAGACAGAGAGTGCCAGATGGAAGGAAAATTAAGCAAAATTCTATGCCCTGCCTCTTGTGGGCGGATCTAATATAAGCTAAATCTATATAGTCTTTTTAAAAAGAGATAATAATGGTTGGATTAAAAATAGTAAGCTTTTTTTTTTTTCCTGTCACTGGAAAGCCTTCTCATGTTTCTGTGTCTATCTGAAGAAACAGATGCTGTATTAACTCCATTAAAGTAACTCAGTTAAAACCAATGGTTACTTTAAAAAAAAAACAAAAAACATGTGGCTGGAGACTATGACAAGTTGACTATGGAATCCTGGAGATGTTCTGTTGAGCTAGGGAGTTTACAGAGAAATACTAGTAAAAGCCTACTGAATCAATTTTGGCTTGCATTTTTGAATTAATAACCAGTCAGGCATATTGCTAATTCTATATGCTGCTGAGTGGAAGGAATTGTTTAGGTTGAAGACAAATTCTCATGTAGTTGCAATTTGTGAACAGATGCTGAAAATTACCTGCTGCAGTGGAGAGGAGAAGGTTAGTCAGACTTCCCCTAAGAAAAGTAATTATCTCTCCTGTTCTCAAATCCACATATTGAATACTCCTTAAAAACCCAGGAAGAATAATACAATGCAAATGATCCTAGACTAACTTGACTAAGACTAGAGAGACATACTTAAAAACATCATTTATGAAGATTTTAATGGATGCTGTGTTAACGGAGTTTCCTGTTCTTGGACATGGTATATAAACTTACTTTTGGTCATCTTATGTAAACTTATTTTTACAAGACCAAGAGAATATTCAGTAAGCAGTAACTTGCCTTCAGGTACAGTTAGCATTTGGGGCTTCATAATGGAAAAAATAGAGAGCAAGAAGGAAAGCAATTTTTAAAAATAGGGCTAGGAATTGATAAAGGGTGAAGTTGCTTGAAGAACTGGAAAGCAAAGAAAAAAAATGATGGAATTTCCTCTAAGAAGTTGATAGCATATAATCAAAATTCAAAAAGGGTGGGTAAATAAGTTCTACATTCCAATTTCATCATGGGGGAATGGGGTTGCCACACCACCAATAAGCAATTCTCTGGACACCAGTTGGGTGTCCTACAATTCAACTCAATTCTGACACTATCTACTCAGAGACAGCATCAGATTCCACAGGTTAAGGGTTCAGTCCTATAAGATTGCTCCCTCCCCCAACTGAATTCAGTTGTCAATCCAAACCCCAAGTTATCAACTGTGCTTCTGACTAACTGGCTATAGATTTGAGCTTCCAATATTCTCCTTGGATTCAATTAATTTGCTAGAGCGGCTCACAGAAGTCAGATAAACATTTTACTTACTAGATTATTGTTTATCAAAAAAAAAGGATATGATTGAGGAAAAGTCAGATGGAAAAGATGCCTAGGGCAAGGTATGGGGAAAGGGCTCAGAGAGTATATGCTCTCTACATGTGGGCCACTATCCCTGAATCTCCACATGTTCACCAACTGAGAAGTTCTTTGAACACAGTCTTTTGGGGGGTTTATGGAGGCCTTATTACATAGGTATGATTGATTTAATCATTGGCCATTGGTTGTCAATTCAATCTCCAGTTCCTCTCCCCTCTCTGCAGATGAGAGGGTGAAAGTTACAACCTTCTAATCACAAGACCTGTTCCCCTGGCAATCGGAAACCCCGTTCCTAGGTGGCCCAAATGTCACCTCATTAACATAACAAAAGGCAATTTAATGGCTTTCATCACTTAGGGAATTCCAAGAGTTTAAAACCCTTGTTTTTTGGTGCCAGAAACAGGAAGACTACCAAATATATATTTCTTATTATAAATCACAATATCTCAGTAAGAGAAAAACTGCTGATTCCAATCTCACCTCTTCAAGTGTCAGGACAAATTTGCTCTATTTATTATAGTTTAGAGGTATCCATATTTAATTAAGAGGATCATGACTTAGAAAAGAAAATACTTGTACAAGAGGCAGAACTTAGCCCCTCAATAAAAACCACAGAATCTGAAAATTTTTGCCTCAAAAGCCCAAATCTTCTTTCCCAGCCCTCACTACGAAATCTTGGACCATATGCAACAATTTACTTCAACTGACAGGAAGTGGTATGTAAATCTATCTAGGATTTCTAGCTTTACAAACAGTCCAAATCAATCCCAATGAGGCATAGGGATGATGCTCTAAAAGGCATCAAGGGACCCTGAGACTATATGAATATGCCACAATGGAGGAGATCAAGATATGTTAGAGATTAATAAATGAAATATGAGACCAGATGGGGACTATTTGATAGTAGTATTGCTTTTACCTGAAGACATAATTAGAACAAGCTTATTGCCTTTATTTTGTTTCAAAGTGAACACTTCTCCATTTTTTGGTCATCTTTTAATATTTTAATAACTTTATTGAGATATAATTCACATACCATAAAATTCATCAAAGTGTATTATTCAGTGGTTTTAGTATAGTCACAAAGTTGTGCAACTATGACCACAATCAATCTGAGAACATTTCCTCACCCACAGAAGAAACCCCATACCTTTTAGCAGTTGCCCCCATCCCCCATTACACCCCCCACATACACACCAATCCTAAGCAACCATGAATCTACATTCTGCCTGTATAGATTTGCCTAATCTGAATATTTCATATAAATTGGACTATATAATAGATGACCTTTTGTGACTGACTTTTTCAATTAGCATATGTTTTAAAGATTTATCCATGATGGGACATATATCAGTATTTCATTTCTTTTTATTACAAAATACTATTCATTTTACACTTATACCATGTTTTGATTATCCATTCATTATTTAATGGACATATGGTTTGTTTTCACCATTTGACTATCATGAATAATGCTTCTATGAACATTCATGTATAAGCTTTTGTCTAGACATATATTTTCAATTCTCTTGGGTATATAGGAGTGAAATTGCTGGGTCATAGTGTGTATTAGGTTCCATAACCTGGGCGGCTTAAACCAAAAGAAATTTATTCTCTTATGGTTGTTCTGGAAGCTAGAGTCCAAAATGAAGTTATCAGCAAGACCACGCTTTCTCTGAGACTGAGTAAAATCCTTCCTTGCCTTGTCCTAGCTTTTGGTGGTGGCTGTTGATCCTTGGCATTTCTTGGTTTCCTGCTATATTACTTCAATCTTTACCTCTGTTGTCACATGGTGGTCTCCCTGTGCATCTCTGTCTTCACATGGCATTTCATCTTCTTATAAGGACACAGTTATATTGCATTACATCATACATTAATAATCTCATCTTAACTTGATTATATATACAAAAAACCTTTATCCAAATAACGTCATTTTAACAAAAACTGGGGGTGATGATTTCTACATATCTTTAGATGGGATACCATTCTACCCACAACATATGGTAACTCAATTTAACATCCTGAAAAACTGTAAAACTGTTTTTCTAAGTGGCTGTGATGCCGAAACTTGGCCTCTGTACATCAGTGTCTAACTGAATCTCAGAGACAGAGTTTTGGTTGAAGTAGAAAGGAATAGTTTTATTGCTTTTCCAGGCAAAGGGGGACATAGCAGGCTCATGCCATCAAAACTGTGTCCCAACCCAGGGGGATTTGGTGAGGAGTTTTACAGCAATGGTTCAAGGGTGGAGTTGCTGATAAGGATAAAGGTGTGTGCAGGACCTACATTCTTTTAATCTGGCCTCAAGTAGTCTCCAGAGGAGCTTCTGTGGTTCTTGAGGTTGTGACTTTCTCTCTGGAATGAAGAACACTTCATCAAGTAGTTAGCATCTTCCATTTGTTTGTGGTTTTAGTTCTGGAAAGATATTGTTATGTGTATCCATTGAGGTGGAACCATGATCCTGTCCCAAGGCTGCACTATTGTTTCTTGACTGCTCCTCCCTTGTCTTTGATTCTGCTCCTTTCCTTGGTTAGCAACTTTTCAAATCTGCCCTTTGGAACTCAGGGGAGGTCATGGAGGCTGAAATCTATTCCCTACAAACAAGAAATGGGAGACACAGAAAGGCTTCCATGCCCAGGAGCCCCAAAGGGTTCACCTCGGTTTCAGCTGCACAATTTCACAATCCTACCAGCAATGTGTGAAGGTATGAACTACTTTTCTAAATATTTTCCAACACTTGTTTTTGTCTGTCTTTTTCATTTCACCATCTTAGTGAAGGTGAAGAGATATGTCATTGTGGATTTGACTTTCATTCCCCAAGAACTAATAATTTGGAACATATTTTTATGTGTTTGTGGTCAGTTGTATGCCTTCTTAGCAGAAATGTCTATTGAAATCATTTGCCCAGTTTTTAATTGCTTTGTCTTTCTATTGTTGAGCTGTATATATATTCTACATACATGTCCCTTATAAGTTATATAATTTACAAACATTTTCTCTCATTCTGTGGGTTGTTTTATCATTTTATTGATATTGTTTTTTGAAGTAGGAAAATTTTTAATTTGATGAAGTCCAGTTTATCTATTTTTTTTCTTTTGTTACTTATGTTTTTGATGTCATATCTAAGAAATTATTGCCTAATGCAAGATCATAAAGATTTACTCCTATATTCGCTTCTAAGAGTTTTATATTTTACTTTTCATATATAAGTATATGACTGATTTGGGTTTACTTTTTAATATAAAGTGAAATGAGTCCAATTGTGCATGTGGATATCTAGTTATCCCAACATCCTTTGTTAAAAAGACTATTCTTTCTCTATTGAATTATCTTGGCACCCTTGTCAAATACCAACTGATAATAAATGTGAAGATTTATTTCTGGACTCTCAATCTATTCCTTTTATCTATATGTCTATCTTCATATCAGTATTTCACTATCTTGATTACAGTAACTTACAGCAAGTTTAGAAATCTAGAAAAGTGAGTCCTGCAACATGATTCTTATTTGTCAAGATTATTAGGATATTTTGGACACTTGATTATCCATATAAGTTTCAGAATCAACTTTTAAATTTCTCCAAAAAAAACAGAAAAAAAACAAAACCTGCTCTTATTTTGACAACAATTGCACTGAATCTGTAGATATTAGGGAGTGTTCCTAACTTAACAATATTAAGTTTTCTAACCCATGAACAAAGGAGACTATTTCATTAATTATGTCAACTTTAATTTCTTTTGACAATAGTAACTTATTTTCAGTCTATTAGTCTTGCCCTTTTTAAAAATTTTATTCCAAAGTATTTTTTATTTTTTATATTATTATAAATGAATTGTGTTCTTAATTCCATTTTTATAGTATTTGTTTACTATTGTATAGAAATATAACTGACTTTTGTATATTTATCTTATGCAAACTTTCTAAATTCATCTACTAGTCCTAATAAACTTTATTTGTGGATTCCTTAGGATTTTTTTATATTCAATCTAATATTATCTATAAAAAGAGATAACTTTACTTGTTTCCTTCCAATCTGGAAATATGTATTTCTTTTTTTTCCCCTAATTGCCCTGGTCAAAACTTCCAGGATGCTGTTGAATACAAATGCTGACAGTAGACAGTCATTTCTTGTTCCTAATCTTAGGTGAAATGTTTCAGTCTTTCACCATTAAATATTGTTAAGTGTGCATTTTCCATAGATGCCCTTTATCAGGATATGGAAGTTCCCTTCTATTCCTAGTTTTATAAAAGTTTTTACCATGAATATATGTTAGATTTTGTCAAATGCTTTTTCGTTATCTAAAAAATGATCGTATGGATTTGGGCCTTTATTCTATTAAAATGATATATTACAGTGTTTAAATTTCAAATGCCAAGAATAGAGACAAGATAGCAGAGAAGAAGGACATGAGCTCACCTCTTCTTATGGAAACACCAAAATCACAACTAACTGCTGAAAAACCACCACCAACATAATGCTGGAACTTACCAAAAAAAAAAAAAATACCCTACATCCAAAGACAAAGAAGAAGCCACAACTAGATGGTAGGAGGGATGCAACAATGATAAAATCAAATCCCATATAGGATGGGTGGGTGACCCACAAACTGGAAAATGATTATAACACAGAACTTCTCCCACAGGAGTGAAAGTTCTGAACCATCACGTCAGGTTCCCCAGCCTGGGGGTCTGGCAACAAGAAAAGAAGCCCCGAGAGAATCTGACATTGAAGGCCAGTGGGGTTTGATTGCAAGAATTCCACAGGACTGGGGGAAATAGAAATTCCACTCCTGGAGGGCACACACTAGGTCTTGTGTGCACCAGGACTCAGGGGCAAAAATGGTGACCTTGTAAGAGACTGGACCGGACTAACCTGCTAATGTTGGAGATTCTCCTGCAGAGGTGTGGAGGGGTGCAGCTGTGGCTCACTCCAGCGACAAGGACACTGGTGGCAGTAGTCTGGGTTGTACTCATTGGCATGAGCCCTCTTGGAGGCTGCCATTTTCGTACCAAGACCTGGATCCACCCAACAGCCTGTAGGCTCCAGTGCTGGAATGCCTAAGGCCAAACAACCAACAAGGTGGTACCTCAGCCCCAGACATCAGAAGACAGGCTGCTTAAAGTCTTCCCGAATAAACAGCTGTCTGACAAACACACCACACTGACAAGGCCCTGGCCACAAGAGGGACAAGATGCAGCTCCACTCACCAGTGGGCAGGTACCAGTCCATCCCACCAGGAAACCTGCACAAGACTCTAAGACAGCCTCATCCACCAGGGGGCAGACAACAGAGGCAAGAAGAACTACAGCCATGTAGCTTGCAGAATGGAAACTGCAATCACAAAAAGCAAGACAAAATGAGACAACAGAGGAATAAGTCCCAGACGAAGGAACAAGATAAAACCCCAGAAGAACAACTAAGTGAAGTGGGGATAGCAATCTACCCAAAAAATAATTCAGAGTAATGATACTAAAGATGATCCAAGATCTTGGAAAAAGAATGGAGGCACAAATCAAGAAGTTAAAAGAAATGTTTAACAAACACCTAGTAGAACTAAAGAACAGAGATGAACAATACAATAACTAAAATGAAAAATAGACTAAAAGGAATAAGTAGCAGAATAACTGAGGCAGAATAATGAATAAGTGAGCTGGAAGACAGAATGGTGGAAATCACAGCCTCAGAACAGAATAAAAAAAAAAAAGAATGAAAAGAAATGAGGACAGTATAAGAGACCTCTGGGACAACATTAAATGCACCAACATTTGCATTATAGGGGTCCCAGAAGGAGAAGAGAGAAAGAAAGACCTGAGAAAATATTTGAAGAGATAATAGCTGAAAACCTCCCTAATATGGGAAAGGAAATGGTTACCCAAGTCCAGGAAAGTCAGAGAGTCCCAGGCAGGATAAACCCAAGGAGGAACACACCAAGACACATAGTAATCCAACTGACAAAAATTAAAGACAAAGAAAAAATATTAAAAGTAACAAAGGAAAAGCAACAAATAATGTACAAAGGAACTTCCATAAGGTTATCAACTGATTTATCAGCAACAATTCTGTGGGGCAGAAGGGAGTGGCATGAATTTAAAGTGATAAAAGGGAAAAATCTACAACCAAGCATACTGTAACCAGCAAGGCTCTCATTCAGATTCAACAGAGAAATCAAAATCTTTATAGACAAGCAAAAGCTAAGAGAATTCAGCACCACCAGGCCAGCTTTGCAACAAATGCTAAATGAACTTCTGTAGGCAGAAAAGAAAAGGCCACAACTAGAAACAAGAAAATTACGAATGGAAAAGCTCTCTGGTAAAGGCAAACATACAGTAGAGGTAGGAAACCATCTGCACACAAATATGTTATCAAAACCATCAAATGTGAGAAGAGTAGAGCACAAATGTAGGATACTGGAAATGCATTTGAAATTAAAAGACCAGCAACTTAAAACAATCTTTTTTATATACAGATTGCTATTTCAAAACCTCATGGTAACAACAAACTGAAAATCTACAATAAATACACACAGAAAAAAGAAAAAGGAATCCAAACACAAGACTAAAGTTAGTTGTCAAATTACAAGAGAAGAGAAAAAACGAGGAAGAGAAGAAGAAACAACTACAAAAACACATCCAAAACAATTAACAAAATAGCAATAAGAACATACATATCAATAATTACCTTAAAAATAAACAGGTTAAATGCTCCAACAAAAAGACATAGACAGGCTGAATGGATACAAAACCAAGACCAGTATATATGCTATCTACAAGAGACCCACTTCAGATCTAGGGATACATACAGACTGAAAGTGAAAGGATGGAAAGATTATTTCATGCAAATGGAAATCAAAAGAAAGCTGGAGCAGCAATACTCATATCAGACAAAATAGACTTTAAAATAAAGACTGTTACAAGAGACAAAGAAGGACACTACATAATGGTCAATCCAAGGAGAATGACACTACACAATAATCAAGAAATCAGTACATGAAGAAGATATAACAAATTTAAATATATAGGTATACAACATAGGAGCAACTCAATATATAAGGCAAATAATAACAGCCATAAAAGGAGAAATTGACAGTAACTTAATAATAGTGGGGGACTGTAACATCCCACTTTTATCAATAGACTGATCATCCAGACAGAAAACCAATAAAGAAACAAAGGCATTAAATGAAAAAATTAGACCAGATAGACTATAGACTTAATTTGTATTTATAGGGTATTCCATCTGAATGCAGCAGAATACAATTTTTTTCTCAATTGCACATGGAACATCCTCCAGTATACATCATATATTGGGCCACAAATCAAGCCTCAGTAAATTTAAGAAAATTGAAACCATATCAAGCATCTTTTCCAACCACTACACTATGAGATTAGAAATAAATTACAGGAAAAATACTGTAAAAACACAAACATGTGGAGGCTAAACAATATATTACTAAACAATCAATGGATCACCAAAGAAATCAAAGATGAAATCAAAAATACTGAGACAAATGACAATGAAAACACTACAATCCAAAATCTATGAGACACAGCAAAAGCAGTTCTAAGAGGGAAGTTTATAGCAACATAATCCTACCTCAGGAAACAAGAAAAATCTCAAATAGACAACCTAACCTTACAACTAAAGTAAATAGAGAAAGAAGAAAAAACAAAATCCAAAGTTAGTAGAAGGAAGAAATTCATAATGATCAGAGCAGAAATAAATGAGAGGTGAAGAAAACAATAAAAAAGATGAATGAAACTAAAAGCTGGTTCTTCGAAAAGATAAATAAAATTGATAAACCTTTAGCTAGACTCATCCAGAAAAAAGGGAGAGGGCTCAAATCAACAAAATTAGAAATGAAAAAGGAGAAGTTATAACTGACAACACAAAAATACAAAGATCATGAGAGACTACTACATGCAACTATACACCAGTGGAATGGACAACCGAGAAGAAATGGATGAATTCTTAGAAAGGTACAACCTTAAAAGTCAGAACCAGGAAGAAATAGAATATATGAGCAGACCAATCACAAGTACAGAAATTGAAACCATGATTTAAAAACTTCCAACAAACAAAGGTCCAGGACCAAATGGTTTCACAGGCAAATTCTATCAAATATTTAGAGAAGAGAAGACACCTATACTTCTGAAACGCTTCCAAAAATTTGCAGAGAAAGGAACATTCCCAAGCTCATTCTAGGAGGCCACCATCACCCTGATACCAACAGCAGAGAAAGATACCACAAAAAAATGAAATTACAGGCCAATATCACTGATGAACACAGCCACAAAAATCCTCAACAAAATACTAGCAAGCGAAACCCAATAACACGTTAAAAGGATCATACACCAAAAATACAAAAACAAAAACAACAAACAAACAAAAACAAACAAACAAAAAGGATCATACACCATGATCAAGTGGGATTAATACCAGTTATGCAAGGATTCTTCAATATATGCAGATCAATCAATGTGATACACCACATTAATAAACTGAAGAATAAAAACCATATATTCTTCTCAATAGATGCAGGAAAATCTTTTGACAAAATTCAACACCCATTTATAATAAATACTCTCCAGAAAGTGGGCACAGAGGGAAACTTCCTGAACATAAAAAGGTCCATATATGACAAACCCATAGCAAACATCATTCTTAACGATGAAAAACTGAAAGCATTTCTTCTAAGATCAGGAAAAAGACAAGTGTGTCCACCCTCACCACTATTATTCAACATAGTTTTGGAAGTTCTAGCCATGGCAATCAGAGAAGAAAAAGAAAGAAAAGGAATCCAAATTGGACAAAAATAAGTAAAACTTTCACTGTTTGCAGATGACGTGATACTATACATAAATATCCTAAAGATGCTACCAGAAAACTACTAGAGCTAATCAATGAATTTGGCAAAGTTTCAGGATACAAAATTAACGCATGGAAATCTCTTGCATTCCTATCCACTAACAATGAAAGATCAAAAAGAGAAGTTAAGGAAACAATACCATTTACCATTGCATCAAAAAGAATAAAATACCTAGGAATAAACCTATCTAAGCAGGCAAAAGACCTGTACACAGAAACCTATAAGATACTGATGAAAGAAACCAAAGATGACACAAACAGATGGAGAGATATACCATGTTCTTGGATTGGAAGAATCAGTGTTTTCAAAATGACTATACTACTGAAAGTAATCTACAGATTTAATGCAATCCCTATCAAATTACCCATAGCATTTTTCACAGAATTAGATCAAAACATTTTACAATTTGTATGGAACACGAAAGACCCTGAATACCCAAAAAAACCATGAAAAAGAAAAATGGAGCAGGAGGAACAAGGCTCTCTGACTTCAGACTATACTATACAGATACAGTCCTCAAAACAGTATGGTACTGGCACAAAGACAGACTTTAGATCAGTGGAGCAGGATAGAAAGTCCATAAATAAACCCATGAATCTATGACAAAGGAGGCAAGAATATACAATGGATAAAAGACAGTCTCTTCAACAAGTAGTGTGGGGAATACTGGACAGCTACATGTAAAAGAATGAAATTAGAACATTCTCTAACACCATACACAAAAATAAACTCAAAATGAATTAATGGCTTAAATGTATGACTGGATACTATAAAACTCTTTGAGGAAAACTCAGGCAGAACACTCTCTGACATAAATCACATTGGTGTCACTTTTGGTCTGTCTCCTAGAGTAATGAAAATAAAAACAAAAAATAAACATGTGGGCCCTAATTAAACTTAAAAGCTTCTGCTCAGCAAAAGAAACCAAAAACAAAATGAAAAGACAACCCACAGAATGGGAGAAAATATTTGCAAACAATGCAACTTACAAGGCATTAATCTCCAAAATATACAAACAGCTCATGCAGCTCAATATCAGGAAAACATACAATCCAATCAAAAAATGGGCAGACTATCTAAATGGACATTTCTCCAAAGAAGACATACAGATTGTCAAGAGGCACATGAAAATATGCTTAACACCACTAATTACCAGAGAAATGCAAATCAAAACTACAATGAGATATCACCTCACACTGGTCAGAATGGCCATCATCAACAAGTCTATAAACAATAAATGCTGAAGAGGGTGTGGAGAAAAGGGAATCCTCCTACACTGTTGGTGGGAATGTAAATTGGTACAGCCACTATGGAGAACAGTATGGAGATTCCTTAAAAAAACTAAAAATAGAGCTACCATATGATCCAGCAATTCCACTCCTGGGCATATATCCGGAGAAAACTATGGTTCGAATGGTACATGCATGCCAATATTCATAGCAGCACTATTTACAATAACCAAGACACGGAAGCAACCTAAATTTCCATTGATAGATGAATGGATAAAGAAGATGTGGTACGTATATACAATGGAATATTACTCAGCCATAAAAAAGAATGAAGCAATGCCATTTGCAGCAACATGGATGGACTTAGAGATTGTCATACTGAGTGAAGTAAGTCAGACATGGAAAGACAAATATCATATGATATCACTTATATGCAGCATTGAAAAAAATGGTACAAAGGAACTTATTTTCAGACTCACAGACTTAGAAAGAGAACTTATGGTTACCAGGGGGGAAGGTTTGGGGGGAGGTATATATTGGGAGTTTGGGACTGACATGTACACACTGCTGTATTTAAAATTGATAACCAACAAGGACCTACTGTATATCAGAGGGAACTCTACTCAATACTCTGTAATAGCCTAAATCGGAAAAGAATTTGAAAAAGAATAGATACATGTATATGTATAAGTTAAAACTTTGCTGTACAACTGAAACTAACACAACATTGTTAATCAACTATACTCCAATATCAAATTTAAAAAAAAAATTAGATGCCAAATTAAACATGTATTCCAGAGATAAATCTCACTTGGTCATGGTGTATGTTTTTTGAGATGTCATTGGCACACCAAAAACTTCATGACTTTCAATTATACACTTAATTTGGTTTTAGCAGTTTTGCTATGTTGTATAACCATCACCATTATTTATTTTCAGAACATTTCCTTCAGCCCCAAAACAAAACTTATACCCATTAGCAGTTAGTACCAGTTCTCCTCCACCCCATTCCCTGACAGTCACTAATCTACTTTCTGTTTCTATCTATTTGGCTATTTGTGACATTTAAATGAAATTGTATAATACATGCCATTTATGTGTGGTTTCTTTCATTCAGCATATTATTTTGCGGTTCATCAGTGTTGTAGCATGTAGCAGTACTTCATTCTTTTTTATGGCTAATTAATATAACATTGTATAGATATACTACATTTTTTATATTCATAAGCTAATGAATATTTTGATCCATTCTACTTTTTGTCTATTATGAATAATGCTGCTATTAACAGTTTTGTACAAGTTTTTGTTGAACATATGTTTTCAACTATCTTGGGTGTATATGTAAGAGTGGAATTGCTGGGTCATATGGTAATTAATTAACTCTTTGAAGTACTGCCAATCTATGTTCCAAAGTGACTGCACCATTTTACATTCTCATCAGCAATGCATGAACATTCAAATTTCTCCACATCTTCATGAATACTTGTACATGCCCTTTTAAAAATTGTTATAGCAATAATAATGGTTGTGAAGTAATATCTCATTGATTTTGATTTGCATGTCCCTAAAGACTAATGATGTCAAGTATCTTTTTATTTGCTTATTAACCATTTATGTTTGCTTTGCTCAGTTAACTGGGTCACTTGTCATTTATTAGTTGAGTTGTAAGAATAACTTATACGGTATTGGTACCAGACCCTTATCAGATATATGATTTGCAAACATTTACTACTATTCTGTGGACTTTATTTTCACTTTCTTTCTAGTGTCATTTGATGCAGAAAAAATTTCAATTTTGATGAGATTCAATTTATCTTTTAATTGTTGTTGCTTATGATTTTGGTGTCATGTCTAAGAAAACTTTGCCTAATAAAAGGTCACACATTTTTTTACCTATGTTTCCTTCTAAGACTTTTATAGTTTTAGCTTACATTTACATCTTTGATACATTTTGAGTTAATTTTTATCTATTGTATAGTTAGGGATAAAATTTCATTCTTTTGCATTAGATATCCTATTGTTCCAGCCACCATGTGTTGAAAAGGCTGGTTCCATTGGATATACTATGCACCCTTGTCAAAAAGGTATTCAACATAAATGTATGGGTATGTTTCTGGAGTATCAATTACATTCCTTTGGTGTATACGTGTATCCTTATACCAGTACCACAATGTCTAGATTACTGCAGTTTTGTAGCAAGTTTGGAAACTAGGAGGTTTTGAAATGGGAGGGAAGGGAGCAGGGCACAACCTTTAAAAAAATGACATACCATAGGACATGACAAAAACTGGTTAGAATCAACTAGGTCCAAGATCATGGAAGATTCAACTTCCAGTGGACCTTGAGACTCATTATATGCTCATTTTAATACATTAGCATGTCAAATGACATACCCACCAACACCATGATAGTTCTGAAGTCAACTATAAAAGGTCAAAAAGTGGGCAGTGGCCCAGTTCCTGGAAATCTCCACCCCTTCCCTGAAATAGTTTTAATAATCCTTCCACTCACTAGCCTATGAAATTACCCAGCCCATAAAACTAACCACACCATATTTCAGGGTCTCTCGCCTCCTGAGATGGCCCACACTCGGTCTGTGGAGTGTGTTTCTCTCTAAATAAATCCACTTCTTACCTATCACTTTGTCTCTCACTGAATTTTTTTCTGTTATGAGACATCAAAAACCTGAGCTTCATTAAGTTCTGAGACCAGGTGTGTGATCTCAATTAAAAGTTGTGGGTTCAAGTCCCAATCTGGGTTTTGGTTGACTGGGTTTGAGTCCCTGCATGTGGGTTCAAATCCCAATCTGGGTTTTAGCTGGGTTCGAGTCTTGGCACATGGGTTCAAGTCCCAATCTGAACTGTGCAATTTCAGCTTGAGTCCTCCAATTTTGTCCTTAAAAAATGTTTGTTTTTTTTTTGTTGTTGTTATTCTGTGACCCTTGCAATTTCATATGAATTGTAGGATCAGTTAGTTTGTCTCTGAGAAAAAAAAAAAGCAGCTGAGATTTTGATAAGGATTGAATTAAATCTGTAGATCAATTTGAAACTGAGCAGGACACTGTGGGGCCCGCCTGAGCACACAAACCTTTCTGTGTCCCCCATTTGTTTATTATCATGAAAAAGGCTCAGCCTCCTGGACCTTCCTGAATTCTAAAGAGCAGATTCAAACAGTTGCTAATCAGGAAAGCAAGGGAATGCAGAAACAAAGGCGGAACTATCAAAAAACTATAATGCAGCAATTAAAGCAAGACCTTGGTTCCTCCTAAAGGGATATACAATATCTTTGAGTTCTGCAGGAACTAAGTCCCCCACCCAGGTGGAGAATGGTAACTTCAGATTGAGCACAAGATTCCTGGAAACCCTCTGTTACCTCACCACCAACCAATCAGAGAAAATCACACACCCTGCAGCTCTCACACCAAATTTTGCATATAAAAGCTTCCTCCCCAAAACCATCAGGGAGATTGGGTTTTTGAGCAACAGCCACTCGTTCTCCTTGCTCGGCCCTGCAATAAACCTTTCTCTGCTCAAAACTCTGATGTTTCAGTTTGTTTGGCCTCATTGTGTGTTGTGCATATGAACTTGTGTTCAGTAACAAATTTGCAGTTTTGCCATCATGATAATATGGAGTCTTCTAATCCATGAAAATGGAACATTTAAAAAATGTATCTAGATCTTTACTTTCTTTTAAAAATGTTTTATAGTTTTCACTTGACAGATCTTGTGCTTCTTTGGCTGAATGTCCGTCTAGATAAATGTTCTTTGGATATTACTGTAAAGAGAATTATTTACTTAATTTTATTTTCAGATTTTTCATTGCTAGTGTATGGACATACAAGTGATTTTTGTATATAGATCTTCTATCCTGCAACTTTCTTTCCCTCACTTCCATGTTTTTGGTCATTTTTTCTCAGTTAGTTAAAGACATCGGACTTCCCTGGTGGCACAGTTGTGAAGAATCCTCCTGCCAATGTAGGGGACCTGTGTTCGATCCCTGGTCCAGGAAGATCTCACATGCCATGCAGCAACTAAGCCCGTGCACCACAACTACTGAGCCTGCACTCTAGAGCCCATGAGCCACAACTACTGAAGCCCACAAGCCTAGAGCCCATGCTCTGCAATGAGAAGCCCGCACACTGCAATAAAGTGTAGTCTCTGCTTGCCACAACTAGAGAAAGCCCACAGGCAGCAATGAAGACCCAGCGCAGCCAAAAAAAATTAAAAAAAGGTATCCACATAAATTAAAATCGAAGTAGGGTTTTTATGAATGAAATGATACTATGATGTTTATTATTTATTTGTTATTATAATCAAGGTTTTTGAAATTCAAAGGAAAAGGCCAGGAAACAAATGCACTATGTTTATACCACATCAATAAACTTGTGAAAAGTATGGAGAAATCAGACACCATTTAGGGGCTCTGGGAGATTAGCAAGAAGTCAAATGGACTAGAAGATTGGGAGGAACAAAGGAGAATTTAGGGGGTTGGAAAAAAAATTAACTAGACCAAAAAGCTAAAAGCAGAGAAACAGGGATTACCACTGGGAGAACTTCCAAGTAATTTTATTTCCTATGCTTTAGAACTGTGAAGGAGCATGGATGCCATGCTCAATGCTTGGATGCCATGATAATGCCTACAGATAATAGAGGAGAACCTGGCCAAAAAAACCCCAAATGACCAAAAAAACTCAATCTATTTCTGAATACACACGCGCGCGCGCACACACACACACACACACACTGTTAGAGGAATATCTTTATTAGCTTTCGATCTTTTGGATTTTGTTTTCTCTGCTCTTTATATGGATCTTCCATTAATAGTGACCTTAAGGTCCAGTTTAGTTTAGTTTGTTTAATTCACATAGATTACAATGTAAATTGCCATCACCTAGATCTATGCAGTACAACCACATATGAAGCCCTGGAATCTCTCCAGATGTGGATTCTTTTCAATATTTCATTGAAACTAAGCCATGCGTAAACCCCCTTATGGTGGGCCAAAACACTGGTAAGCACCTCCTGAGGAGGATAGAGAGGCAGTTGATACCAAGGTTACCATAAAAGAAAGTCCCAGCATTGGTATTATACTTCATTGAAGGTTTAAAGTAGTGGGAAATATATATCTGTATCTGTATTTTCATCTTTATCTGTACCTGCATCTGTATCTGTATCTATATATTTATCTTTACTTGTTATATTCTTAACACCAATATATTATTTACATTGACAACATCTGGGTTATCCAAAAATCAATTGAAATGTGTTTATAGTCATCTACTGAGGGTATGTATACAAATTGACATTGCAAACTTTTCCTTTTTCATATGTAATTGATATCCCTTTTCTCTCCTTCAGAATGTTTAGAAACTATGGAATGCATAGTTTCTAATTAATAAATAATTTTTAGAATATTAATGAGGCAGATTTTTTTGTTTTTAAGATAGTCATAAATTAGAATAACTAAGTGTTGTAACGCATTTGGAGATTTCTATATATTTGTGGTTAGTTTAAATGTGGATCTGTTTGCAAACACAATGGCTATTTATAGAATAATTTATCATCAGGAAGATAGTGTTTATTTACATATAAAATTACAAATAAGATGTCTCTTTTTGTGCCAGTAGACGTTGATGTTTAAATGCAATTACTTTTAAAATTAGTATTTATTTTGATGAGAATAATTATGACAAGTTATCATTAGTGTCCTCAGATACTTTTTTAAAAGGAAAAATAGTAAACAAGATGAAAGTAGGGGATATCATATCTTAACACTCAATATATAAAGCTCTAAAACTGATGACTGAAGGAAACATGGAGTTTGGATAAATTTTCCATATATAAAATCAAGCACTGGCCCTTGACTATGCTGGGTCAGAAGATATCCTGAATTACTCATCAACTTTGCATATTTCATCTTTTTGGAACTTGTTGGAAATTAAAGAGATGCTTCAAAATGTTCTTAATTTCTACTTCCTGAGAAATAAACTGGTTGTAGGGAAATTTTTGTTGCACACTCTTAAAAGGAATGGATTCAGGGTAGTACAAGTTGACCTTTGAACAATGAGGGTGTTAGGGACACTGACCCTCTGCACAGTCAAAAATTCCCATATAACATTACAGTCCCCCTTCTGTACCCACGTTTCCTCATCCATGCATTCAACCAATTGTGGATTGTGTAGTACTGTAGTACATATTTATTGAAAAAAAAATCCCAATATATAAGTGGACCTGTGCAGTTCAAATGCATGTTGCTCAAGGGTCAATTGTAATTGTTCTGTGTATTTGTAGGAATTGTTTTGAAAGGAAGATAAAGTACATTTTACCCATAGAAAGTAATGAAATAAAAATACTAACCAAATATTTATAATCCTAAATGTGTATTTGTTTTATTCATTATAATGAAGAAAAATTTCCCTTTTTGTCTGTTTGTCCTTACTTAAAGGTTTAAATAAGTATTTTAAATTTATAAGTAGAAATTACTTTACTAAAAATTTAAATGCAAATTTGTTAAATTGTAACTCAGTTCTCAGTGATATTTAATTTAACTAGCAAAAATCCGCATTCAGGTTTAGAGAAAAGTGAAAATAATGCAATGTGACATGCTTTCATTTGCTGCAGTGTCTTCTTGGGAATCTGGCTTTCCAATGTGTCATGTTGAAAAAATGTTGCATATAGTAAAGTGAACTTTTTACCAAGCCAAGTGGATCACATACAGAAATATTTCACATTCCAGGAGTTGGTCTGTAACAGATGCTTTGCAAAATTGTTTGGACACATTTCAAAATTTATCAAAACACTGTAAGCTTTTCACTAAATCTGAAGCTTGGCATTTCATGATGCCAAGCTTTTGTCAATAAAATTAGTTAGTGCAAACATTAAAACTCTGTTTTGTTTATTACAGAGCAATGAAGATTAACAGATTTTTAATTAGCATTCAAAAGCTAAATTCAGTATTAGTTAAGGATTTCTTTTGGAAATAACAGTCTTTAGGCTTTTCAGGGAACATGAGGAAAACAGCACATTTAACTTTTCAAAGCTGAAGAAAAAAATTTTTTTTTTACATTTAATATGAGACTCTATCCTGCAGCAAATCTGATAAAGCAAATAAGTTAACAAGGCTTAGAATAAAGATTCTAAGGAGTCTTTTTGTTCCTTTCAAGGCTCCCCAATATATCTACCTAATCATAGCTGCATTTTACACCGTAGCATGCAATAATTGTGTTCAAGGATGAGAAGACTGCAATAAAAAATGTGCAATAGGTATACTTTGTGCCTGATTTGGAAATGACTAAGGACTCATTATATGGCAAGCATTTATATCAGGGAGAAAGCTGAAGTGGTATAGAATCTTTTGAGTTATATTTTGTTGCCTCTGGGAGCTGTCACTTTACACATTTTGGCAGGTGATCTTATCTTCATATTGATTTTTTTTCCCCTGAGAATCTCAGTTTTCTACAGTAAGTACAGCAAAGAACACAACGTCCATATCTACCACATTTTTAAGGCAGTACACACAGCCAAATTACTTGATTTTTACTTCATTGAGTCACCCTATCCACCCATTGAGAAGATGGTCATAAGAATTGAGCTGGCAAACAAAGCAGCAGGAAGAGTTGAATCAACATGAGGACTGACTAATCTGAGAATTGCCTAAATAGTTCCTAAATAAAGAAGCATTAATCACAGTGTTACAAATATTTGGAGTTCCATCAAATACTCTGATGAAATTGGATATAAATAATAACTTGATTATGTTACTGAAAATCAAAATGTGTCTTATGTTAAGAACCAGGGTAAAGTAAAATTAGAAAAACAACAAAAAACACAAAAAACATGTGCACTTAGTTCAGGTTACGTAAACTGTATATCTATATGAGATGTAGGAAAACCAGTCATTTTATTTGCTTATAATTCCATCCACTTTTATTGATAATTAGTATACATGCGTTAGAATTGCTAACAACTATGTGGAGTGAGAACCAGATGAGACAATTCTAACTTATCTGCTAGCCATTTACAATAAACTCTAATAGTATTCTGAAACTTTAGTGTGTTGATTGATTTTGAAAAAGAAAAAAAAAATGAGTATGTGAAGCTTACACTGGGTCTTGGAGTGTAGAAGCCAAAAAAGATGTTACCTGCTTTGAAAAGTTAGCTATTATGCAGAAGCAACTGTCAGGCTGAAAATCTATTCTTCTTGTCTCTAATAATTAATATTTCTGGGGAAATCATAAGTGTGATACTTTTTTATTTTTCTTACTTGGTTTTCAATGTCCTCCATTATCTTTCCTCACACTAAAGTAACTGCTACTATTTTTAAGCAGTTATTTGGGTACTATCTTTATATATATTTACATGTATTTTCTCATCTCTCTGTGACCAATTATATTTCTCAAATACGGCAGTATATATACACCATTCTACATGGTCTTCTTATGATGTGAGGATGATGTCTTCCTTCAAGAGTGAGGTCTATATTCCCTTTTCTCGAACGTGTGTGGGCCTGTGACTACAACAAAAACAAGGATATGTGAGTTTTGAGATGAGGTCATAAAAAGCAATACAGTTTTTACCAGGCTTTTTTTTCAGGACTCCTTTGGAATCTTCAGCTGCCATGTAAAATGCCTGGCTACTCTAAATCCACCATAGTGAAGAGACCATGTGGAAGGACCCCAGAGATTTTTTTTTAAGATTCTAGAGGTGCCCCAGTTGTTTCATCCTCCAGCTGTTTGTGTATTTCAGCCCAGGTGTCAAACAAGTAAGTGAGTAAGCCTTTGAGATGACCCCAGTCCTTGACTGCAAACTTATGAGAGACTTTCCAACCAAGCTGCCCCTAAATATCTGACCCACAGTAACTCTGAGGAATAATATATTGTTATATATTATATATGTTATATGTATAATATAAGCTACTAAATTTTAGGATGATTCTTTATGCAGTCATAGTAACTTGAGCCTTCCCCAATAAGCCTATGGGGTTGGGTAGGAGCTGGTTTTCAGTTATAAATGAAACTGAGGCCTAAGGAGGATAAATTACCTGATCAAAACCATACAACTAGTCCCTAACAGAGATAGGGTCGTAATCCAGATTTCTTTGACCCTACAACAAGTCCTGTTTCTGGTAAAGCACACTCCCTCCTATTCATATTTCCCCAATTTCTCACTCATACCCTATGCCCACAACTATACTTTTATACACAGGGATAATATTTAAAAGTTTTAAAACTAGGTATTGCATGGTATATCAGTTATCTATTGCTGCATAAAAAGCTATTGCTGCGTGATTCTAAAACTTAGTGACTAAAATCAGCAAAAAGGTATTTATATTTCTTATAATTTTTGTGAGTCAAGAATTCAGGAGTGGCTTGGCAGGGCAGTTCTGGCTTCAGGTCTCTCATAAATTTTCAGGCACATGTTGGCCAAAGCTGCAGTCAACTGAAGGCTTGTCTGGGGCTAAAATGATCCACTTCCAAGATCACTTAATCACAGAAGTTGATTTTGGCAGAAGATCTCAGTTTCTCTCCATATAGGGCTCACCACAATGTCACTTGTGTATCTTCAGGCATGTAGGCTGGTGAGGAGGTTCAGGAAATGTTAACTCAAAATATGCTGCTTTGGTATATTGATTACCTTCAATTGAAATCCCTTGAAAAACAGCAAATGCAGGGAGATGTTTTCTCTGAACTCCCCTTATCTTCCTAAAGACAGATTCTTGAAAAAGAACTCAGATGTCATAAATCTCCTCCTTGGGAATTATTTCATGGGAAAATTGGCTCACTACAGGAGAGGAGACTAGAAGTCAACACTACACCCAGACAAACTTTATCACAAACTGCCATACCTCCCATTTATTATTCTAAGGTACTGTTAAATAACAAAATTCAACTGAATAAATTTCAAAGATCTTCTTGACTTTTTTCACTGATTTACTAATGAGCCAGCATCCAATCTAGCAGACAGAAAGGTGCTCCAAAGAGCTGTATAAGACAAAAGATTTTTATAGGCCAAAGTGAGCAGGAACAAGAAGGTTATACTGGGCATTTGCTGATAGGTTAAAGCAGGGTTACCTTTCTTATATCGAGCAGAGGGAAATCTTGAAACTGCGTCAGGTAACTTGTGCTGAGCAGGCAAGCACTGATTGTTTGACCAAAGCCCTCATTTTCTGGGAGAGCTAAGCATGGAAACTTAGTTAAGTTTTGGTTTGCTGACATGGGGCTTAACATGAATGACTCCATCTCGAACCCAACCTGGTTACTTTAACAGGCCCATTAATCTTTCTTAAAATCATTTGCTTTTCCCTAAGTGGCCCACATTCCCCCTCACCTTCCCCTATTAAGACAGCATATAAGCTCTCAAATCTCATGAATTTTGGGGTATTCACTTTTTTTCCTGTGATGCTTCCATGCACATAATACTAAAAATTTATAAATTTGTGTACTTTTTCTTCTGTAAGCTGTCTGTTGTCAGTTTATTTCATAGATTCAGCTATCAAACCTAAGAGAGTAAAGTCTTTTGTAAAAGAAAGAATCTTGTTTACCATTCAGTTCTACAAGAACTAAGTCATTAGCCACTTCAGTCACTGACCGACAGTGCACCCTGAGAGGAATTCAGGATAAAAACCAGAACAAGGCTCTCGTGTTTTGGAAAAACAGGCCCCTTAGATAGTTATATTTATATATCTCAGGAAGAATTTTAATGAACCCAGATTTTTGCATCTTCCCATACATAGAAAAATCACTGAAATCATTAACTGAGATATCTGTTCCTTGTGACTAGCAGTAACTTTTTACCAAGATGTATGCTTGACTGTGTGTATCCCCTTGCCACAAATCATACATATATACACTGGTTTCTCCTCTGCCTCCAAGGAGCAGTCCTCTCAGGGCTACTGAGAGGCTGTTTCCTGGGCTATAATCCTCAGTAAGTTCCCTAAGTAAAACTGAAACTAACAACTCTTACATTGTGCACTTTTCTTTCAGTCTATACCTCCCCCACTCCCCCTAAGACCCCCAAGTCTCATTCCATTGTAGCATCAAGTCAAGTCCAAGATATGGTCATCTAAGCATCAGTACTAAGGTACCCTGAAATTACAGCTGAAAAGTACAGGGAAGGGTGTCTGGCTTACTATTGCAAAACACATTCTCTGATCCTTTCTGACTCCTCATCTTCTTTCTATTCTTACTTCATCCTTGTAAGGATTAGAGGTGTCCCCACAATTGTTTATTTATGCTGTGGAAAAATGGGGAAAGTGAGGGAATTTGAATATTGACAACTCCTTTAGACACTATGGTAGGGGCAGAAATTTTTTCTCTTTTTCCCTTCTAAGGTCTTTGACTGGTCTAATAATTAAACTGTTATAAGACAGATTAACAAGAGAAAAAAAAATAATTTCCTATGTATAAAAGCCCCAAAGATATGAGACTCAATAGGCAGCCAGGTAATTGAAACTTCTGTAACATTCTGAACTAAGGAAAGGGATAGGGTTTTGGGAATACAAAGGGGAGAAAGACCATTCACAGAAAGGGAAGAGGAGATATTTAGAAAACAAAGGTTGCTCTCTTACGCAGATAAGTTTCTTAAGTACAAAAAGGTATCGCTAGTAATAGCTCTTTTCCCTGGTACAGCCCTTTTTGCAATGTAAATTTAGTCAGTTGAGGGGGAGGTAAAGAGCTTTTCTGGAATATTCTGGGGTTTGATTTTCTTTAACCCAAAGTAATACTTATGCCAAAGAAACATACTTTGGTATAACCAAATCTGCTCCCTTTAACTAGCACGCATGTGCCCACATAGGGGAAGGGACACAGGAAGTAGGGGTGAATGATTGGCATGTAGGGTTAAACTGCAAGGGCCTCTGAGAAGGCAGATAAAAAGATCCTAAAACCTTCCAGCACAGGCAAGATGTTGAAGAAAATGAAAAGGACGCAGTTTAAAAGGTTGTATCACATCTGCATTCCTCTTCACATTTGCATTCCCATGCCTGGAGCTGGAGATATTGCTTCTCTTGGCAGTTGTTATTTTAACCACATTAATACTGAAACCGACCACGACACTGTAGGGCCCCTGGGTAGAGAAGTTTTTCTGTGCCCACCCCCATTTCTTGTTTGTAGGGAACAGACTCCATCCTCCATGACCTTCCCTGAGTCTCAAAGGGCAGATTCAAACAGTTGCTCATCAGAGAAGGGGGGGGGATGCAGAGACAAGGGAGGAGCAGTCAAGAAACAATAGTGCAGCCTTGGGGCAAGGTCCTGGTCCTTCCTCAAGGGATATACATAACAATATCTTTGAGCTCTTTACAGAACCAAAACCCCCAACAAATGAAGTTAGCATTCAGCATTCCAAAAAAGACCACCTGAGGCCAGATTAAAGGAATTAGAGAAGCTCATCAAGAGATTCAGTGCACTGGAGGCCGAGTTTTTGGCGTCAATAGTGAATTTAATTACTATATTTTTCCCTAATGGCACTGAATTTTCTATACCAGTGATCCTCAACCTTTTTGGCACCAGGGACAAGTTTCATGGAAGAAAATTTTTCCACGGATGGTGGGAGGTGTGGTGGTTCAGGCAGTAATGCAAGGAATGGGGAGCGATGGGGAGCGGCAGATGAAGCTTTACTCACTTGCCCACTGCTCACCTCCTGCTGTGTGGCCCAGTTCCTAACAGGCCACAGACTGGTACCAGTCCATGGCCTGGGGGTTGGGGACCCCTGTTCTATATTATTGCACCTTGGTGTATGGTAGAAATCAATGTTGAATATTATGTTTGTCACAAGTGCTTGAGATGAATCATCCCTGATGAAGGAAAGCTACAAAGAGAAGCATTAGTGGGGTAAACTGCTTTTTGCTTCCCATGGTGGGGATGGATGCCTCTTAACCTCAGCTTCTGGCAGTCAAGAAAATAACTTCTGGCTTCTTACCATCAAAAGGGGGACTAAAATCTTATTAGACTTTTCAAATATGGGAGACAGAACAAGTGTCCTCGATGGAATTTCCTGTGATTTCTGTCTAAAGAAAGACAATGTGTAAAGGGAGACAGCTGGAAGGAAGGAGGCAGTCTCTATATGAAGGTACATTTAGAGTTTTAGGCTACTAGATAAGTGCCTTTTTTGAAAAGTACCTTTAAAGCTTGCTAATGAGCTCTTGTGGAAAAGAGAAGTACCCATTTTGGGAGTGGGTCAACTTGGACTTATTGACTGATGAAAAGGGGGCTTAAAGAAAAAAAAGAAAAAAAATGCTTTGCAAGAAAGCCCCATATAACCCAGCAGAGCCTCAGATTTACATGAGAAAGGGGCATTTACCCCTTCTACTTCCAAAAGCAGAAAAGCAGAGAGGAGCCACTGTTTGTTTGTTTGTTTTTTTTTTTTTTGGCTGGGGAGGAGTTGAGATTTGCTGTTGTTGGTTTGTTTTCGGTATCCTAGAATCACAGGAGGTTTCCTTTAACTGCTTGGGTCTGGCTTATGCAATTCTGCCTGCGGTGGCTTTAAGCTTTCCAAGCTGGGAGCAGGCATGGTCATCTGCTCAATGGGCAATGCAAGGACTCTGAGACTATTGAATGACAGCCCCCTGTGGAGCTGTGAGCTCTGAAAATGAATCATGGGTATTGAATGAACTGCCTGGGTCACAAGCAGATGAAACTGTTGCTGATATAACTTATCTCATTCCTGGCTTGTGATTCCGGCCAAAAACTACAAGCTGGACGGGAGCCAAATTTCAAGGGTGGAGACTTCCTTTCCTCCCCCATCTATTGGGTGATTGAATTAAATTGGGCCTTCAGCCCTCTTTCAGGGATATCTCACTACTGCTGGCATTTTTTGCATTCAAACTATTTGCAGTCTGAGATTTGTGCATTTTATAGCAGAAGTCACTCAACAATGAGCTGATAGTCTGACTCTTCACCCTTACCTTTCATGGTGCACACACCCTAGTTTGATTACTAAATGCAACTCTACCCAGAGAGGGTTTATCTTCTTTCTAGACATTTATTGGATCGTGTAGATATATTTTGGAAAAAACAAATCTGAATTTTGACCTGATCATTCCCCTGGGCCTGATGTTTCTTTGTTTCTTGTAACAGTAATCTCAGGTCAGCTTGGCTGGAAAGGGAGCTGAGAGACTCAGATGTTGTTTAAGTTGTATGAAAATGTCCATCTGTGAAAAGGCTTTTGTCTGTCTTCTACTAACATGTTATGGACTGGAAAAAGTGTAAAGTTAGAGTTACTGAAATGGGACACACAGATTTTGTAAAAATAGAAGGAAAGCAAAAACCATGATATTAGGGAAGGGAAAACTTAAACTCCTGGAAAGTATTAGGGAAAGGGAACACTAATGAGTTTGTCTTTTAGAAGCTGTTCTGGAGGCTTGGTCCTTGCTCCCACCTTGCTGCCCTGGGTGGGAGCAGTTCTTCCAAACTGCTTTCTATGTCACTGTATGACTTTGAATTCAAACTGACTGCTGAGAGTACCATATGTCTCCCCCTGCATCCCTTCAAGACAGCTGGGGATGGCCTCAGCTCCTGACTTTTCCACACAAGACATCTATAGATGTCATCCACATCTCAGAAAATTGGTGTCTTGGGCAAGCAGGATTGCCTAAAACTGACTACATTTAAGCTTTCCCTCTGAATAAAGGACTAAACTGAATTGTAATATCTGAATTGAATGAGGTGGGGTGGGGAGAAGAGAGGCCTAAACCTAACAACCCATGGGAGTTACGAGACCAGATTGGAGGCTCTGTTCAATTGAGCCCCCTGATTGATTTATGTCCTGTTTGGAAGTCCCTAACAGTTGTATATTCTTTGTTTCCAAGGGTGTCATATTGTTGCAGGACAGGGAAATGTCATGTCCTGGGACCCTCAGGAGTCCTAGGATGAACTGAGGTAGGAGATAGACTGTACCCTGGGCTGAGCACCTGGAGTTTGTCAAGTGGATTAGATTGGAGCTTTGTTTTCCCTAGACACTCCAAAGATAAAGTTAATGGCAGGAACTGAGCTCTGCTAGAATAAAGAGATGAGGACCTCATCTATCACTCCTGAGGTCAAGGAAACCTCCCCAACTACACATGTACAGAAAGGCTCCTTGGGGGTCAAAAAGGGAGGGGGTGCCACACCATAATATGTGTTGTCAAACCTCCTGTTAGTCTCAGTGCTGGAATCCATCTTGGCAAAAAGATGTGCACACATATTGGGAAGGGTCCTAAGGTAGGTGAAATGTGGGAAAAGAAGCAAGATAATTGGCCAGAGAAGAACAAAGACCCAGAAGAACTGCCCATATAAAAATGATTTAACCGCCTCTTTACTGCACTCCTCCTCATTAAGGAGGACGCCCATACCCTTTCGCTCCAAGTGTGTATTTCTGCCTTGCTTCTGTCTTAAATAAATAAACTCCTTCTCTGTGTGCTCTCCCACATGTTGTGCTGTGCTTCTGATAATAAACTTTGTACCTGTTTTACAGTTTTTGCCTCCTTGAAATATTCTTGCTTTCAAATGGGGCAAGAGCCAGGGCAACTTTGCTTCTAGCCTCTAGCCCCTGGTGGACTAGCGGCTAGGATTCCTGGTTTTCATCCATGCTACACAGGTTCAATTCGTGGGCAGGGAACAAAGATCCTGCTTCAGGACTGCTCACTGCTGTCTCTCTGAAAACAGAACCACCAAGTGAGGATCCTTGGCTTTGCGCAAGAAAGAATCCAAGAGCAAGTCATAATAAAGAGAAAGTGAATTTACTTAGAGAGGTACACATTCCATAGTCAGAATGCTTTCTCTCTTAGAAGGCAAGAGCAGCCCCAGGGCATGGGGTTGTTGGTTTTTATGGGCTAAGTAATTTCATACGTTAACAAGTAGGAGGAATATTTTTGCTAATTTGGGGAAGGGGGGGGGATTTCCCAGGAATTGGGTCACTGCCCACTTTTTGTCCTTTTATGTTCTACCTCAGAACTTTCATGGCATAAAGGAGAGTGATTTTTAGTATTACAATGAAGGTATAATGAGCTAAAGGTCAATGACTGCGCTATCCTCAAAGCCACCTTGGTTTCAGCCAGTTCCAGCCAGTTTTTATCACATCCCACAGCTGCACTCCTTCTTCAACTATCTAGTGTTTGTGTCCTGCCCCTTTCCCTCCTGTCTCAATGTGTGCCCTGTGGGATTGCACTTCTTGTGTCCTATGTGTGAAAGGCAGACATGAACTTTTCTCTCTCTCAATCTCTCTTAGCGATACTTAGCAGAAACATTCAAGTATTCAAGCAAACATCCCTGAGATATCAGGAATCCTGCAGAGCCAAGTATTTTGTGGAATGTTCACCTACAATAGGACTTATTCTATTAGAAAGGTGGTATGAAATTTATCTTGGACTTTAGCTCAAGTGACTCATGACCCTGTCTGATTCTGGAAGGCATTCAAGTCAGGTTTCACATCACTTACTCAAGTTGTAAAGATAACAGAATTTACCATTGATTTCTCCCTTGTAGGCCAAAGTGAAGTATGGGCTGATAGGGTTAAAGATATACTACCCCAAAATATGGTACCTTGGCATATTGAATATTTTAAACTGAAGGAATTTGAAAAATGGCAAGTGCTGGGAGGACTCTCCAACTTTTCCCTGAAGCAGGTGATAAAATCTCCTGTGAGAGATGCCTTCCCTATACCCAGAGAAAAGGAACATCCTAATCTTCAATGAGGGAGGGGCACCTGCCTGAGAAAAATGGGAACAGCAAGCCTTGCTAAGTTTCCACCAGTTTATTACCCTTAGCTCATACCTTTTGTCCTATTACATTTTTTCCACAACTTTTCACTCTTCATCAATCCTAGCATAAAAAAGCTCTGGTCTAACCACATTTTTGGGTCTGGTTCTTTGTGTCTTCAGTTTCTTATGAAGGCCTCTGTGTCATTTAAAAACATGCATTAAATACATTTGTATATTTTTCTCTGTTATGCTTTTTTGTTCTGGGAACCCCAGCCAGGAACCTAGAAGAAAGGAAGGAAAATATATTTTTTCTCCTCTACAATGCAAACTATTAATATATCTTTTTGTACCCAAGTATGTTCTGGTTAGTTTGATAAAATTAGTACAGAAACTTAAGGAGGAAGCCACCTTTCTAAGATAGACTCTTATGGTTAATAAATCTAAGATTTATTTAACTGACTAAACCAAAGACATTTAGAAGGAGTTCCTGAGACAAATACTGTTGATTTTCTTCATCCTATCCTTGGAGTCCTGCTGGCAATAGCTGGATAAATGTTAAGACAAACGAAATGGATGTCATCATAGCTCCTATTGGTTAGATTAAAACAAAATGATCAACAGATGGTATATTATGGACAAATTAGCCAGAAGCTAACAATGAAGAAAAACATGAGGTGGAATGGTGAAGTGGAAACATTTTTTGTGTTTCTGCAGAGTTGGGGCATTCTAAAATAAATTTTGTTAAAAACTTGGGATCCTGGCCTAAGAGCAAGCCTTAGGAAGTCAATTCATAACTGTATAGAGAATGAGAAAACTCCATAGAGATTTGCCTAACTCTGGCAGCACTGTACCTTTAGGTACAAAAATTTTTAATCGTTATGTATTGCTGTGTAACAAATTATCTCAAACTTTTTGGCTTAAAACACAAACATGTATCATATCTCACAATTTTTGTAGGTCAGGAATTTGAGAGTGGTTTGGCAGGGCATTTCTCATAAGTTTAATAAAATTTCAGTCAGATGTCAACCAGGGCAGCTGTCAACTGAAAATGTAACCAAATGCAGGTTCTTGAGCCCAAAACACAGTTAGGCCAAACAAACCGAAATTTTGGATTTTGGAGCAGAGAAAGGTTTATTGCAGGACCATGCAAGGAGATGGGTGGCTTATGCCCCAAACCCTAAACTCCCTGAAGTGTTTCAGCAAAGCATTTTTAAAGGCCAGGTGAGGGAGTGTTCGCAGGGTATGTAATCAGCTCATGCACAATTCTCTGGTTGGTTGATGGTGAGGTAACAGGACGATGTCATAGAGGTTAACATTATCAATCCTTAGGCTCCAGGAGGCCTGGAGTTTATGTGCTCATGGTCATCAAGTAGTTAACATTTTCCATTTGGTGGGGGGTTCTCACATCTGTAAAACAATTCAGGAAATATGCATCGGATACTGTTATCTAGGTAGTTCAGAGAGGAGCTAAAGCAGAAGATATAGGGAAAAAGCCTGCATGGGGAAGTCCCCAGAGGGTCCTGCTCAGTTACAAAAACATGGCTGGAGCTGGAGAATTTGCTCTCAAAGTAGCTAACTCACATGGCTGGTAAGTTGGTACTGGCTACTGGTTGGAAGCCTTAGTAACCTTTCCATGTGGACCTCTAAACAGAGATACTTGAATTTTCCTTATCTCATAATAACTCTCTTTCCCCAGAGCAAGAGATCTAGAAGCTGAAATGCCTTTTATGGTTTAGCCTCAGAAGTTGCACATTGTCATCTCTAAGTATTTTATTGTCCACACAGACCAGTACAGTTTTAAAGTGGGGGAAAATTAAGCCCATGAATATCAGAAGACAAAAATCATTGGGGGCATTTTGGAAGCTGGCTATCACACATGGAAACAGATGCAAGTTCCAACACTTGAACATAGTCCTGAGGGTTCCTACTATCTTTATCCTATGGTCATTGAATTATGAAGATGTGTGCGTAGTTTGCAAGGAGGAGTGCCAGATCCCTAGGTGTTGGGTGGCATTTTCCTGTAGGACTGAGGCAGAGGTGATTTACTGACTGGAACTGTCAACAGAATACTAATTGCATACACACACACACACACACACACACACACACACACACACACACACTAACACACTCTGGGTTTTGGCACCTAGAGTCAATCAATAAAAAAGGTATAATACATCCTTTTTAGGGTTGTTGTGTGAGGAAAAAATAAAATGATAAACAACAAGCATCTCACAAAACAGTTGTTTGTTACTTTTAGTTCTCTTTGCCTTCATGGAGCTGTCCAACACAGTTTAACATTTAACTGTTCTCTAACTCCTTAGCTCCTCTAGATACTCATTTTGCCACCCCACTGAATTACTCATTCTTTTGAAACACAGGATCTTTATCCTAAACACACTTTTTTGTAATCCCCATATGTGTGATGTATTGATGCTGGACATATAACCTATTATTGAATAATATATGCTCTTTATTTAACTGTAATAACTCCTCCATCTCCTTATCATTTAGTTAATATTTTATTAACTGCCTACTAAACTTAGAGTCTGTATTTTTAAAAAATGGATGGAGATGCTGCCTTAAGGATCACTGATTTTAACCAAATGATAAATATTTAGAAATTATAAAATGTGTAAGGAATCAGGAAACATTATTTTAATAATCATTGTAATTATTATGTGAGGGGAATATACTCTCACCCCCAGGGTGGGGATGACATAATTATTTGAGGAGGACTTTTAAAAGTAGACACACCACTCAAAATTCTTTCCTTACCATCTAGGAGTTTCTGTTGCTCATCACCCAAAATCCCCATGCTTCAAGCTTCCACCTTATCACAATTTTTTTTAGAAACATTGATCTAGAAAGTAGTGATAGTTTTATAGTTTAGTAGTTATAGTTTTAAATACTCATTTTTTCTTGAGGGGTTGAAATAAATCTTCTTAGTTTGACATGTGTGTAAGTTTTTATTTGATTCTATACTGTTGGAATAAATCTCTGAGTGTCTATGAGAATTGACTCACAGATGAAAAGCTTTAAATGCAGTCCCTAAGCTTAGCAAACTGGAAAGTAGTCAGTTGCTCAAAAACAAAATCCAAAACAAAAAACCCTTTTCATCTGTTTTTTCTTTCACATGCTCTGTGCTTACAAAGTTTCTCCCTTTGTCACTTTCTCTCAAAGTTTTAAAGATTTTTCACATCCACGTCTTATCCATATTGTCTCAGGTAGAATTGGACAATATCTTTATTTTCATGAGAAAATTAAAGCTGAAGCCTCAAGTTTTCATCCATTGCTTGTTTTGTGCTTTCTGACCAAATAGGTGTATGTGTACGTGAGAGAGGGAGAGAGAGAGAGAGAGAGAATGGGAAAGAGAGATGTTAATTATGCAATATATAGACTGTGAATCGCTTTCACTAAGTTACACTCCATGTTGCTGATTGTGAAGGTTATAAAATAATCCTTCTTCATTAATTTTTAAGCAGTTAATTTTCAAGCAGACTTCCTTCAGTGCCTCAGAAGCACAAACACTAAACATGGCTTAGACATAAAATTTTTAAGTCCTCAGGCTCTGTTTTTAATAATTATTTTCTAGAATTTGCCCTTTAACTTTGATCCCCATTCATTTCAGATTCCATTGCTCCTGGTGCAATGCAATAAAAAAGGCAGACATCAACTTTTATTATTATCTTTCAACTAGACAATAGACACATAGGCAACACCATAATGATGGGGCTATAAGGTGCATTTCTAGTGTTTTAGCCACACTTTTTGGCAGGGTTAGGCTCTGTAGTCAAAGGAAATATGAGTAAGAAAACAATAACTACAGAAAATATGCCTCCCTTATTATTGTAATTATTGTTTCTCACAAAACATACACATTGTGCAGGGCTGAGCACAATTGTACAGGCTACTTCTTTCAAAAGGATGCCCAGTGGAGGGGGATGAAATCCAGTTCTCATTCCACTTGCTAAACCTTTTGCTCTGGTAATGGGCTTCATTGAGTCAGAAAGGGCAATTCCTCCTAACTCATGTATAGATGCCACTTTAAACACGTTGTTACTGCTTCTTAAACCATCGGTGCTGAAGGCCTAGCATTTTTTTAGTCTTAACCCATTGATGGTTAATTGTAAAATACCAAAAAAAAATTTATTTTAATTTTTAATTTTTGAAAAATAAAATACAAAATATAAAATGCAAGTCTTACAAAGTACAAGCTCAAAAATTTATAATATTAAATAAAATTACATTTTGATAAATATTATTAGAACATATATAGTATAAGGAATCACAAAAGCCTACATTGTTCACTGAAAATGTGCATATGATCAATTAATATAAAGACCCCCTATTACACTTATAACTTTTTATCATTCCATAATCATACCTAAATAAAAAACTATAATTAAAATAGCAATTCCCAGTATTAAATGCCTATTGCACACTTCAAAGGAAAAGCTTGCATAAAAATTTAAAAATATTTGAACATGAAACATTAGTTGACATTATTTAACTAATCTAGTTTGGATTGACAACACTATTCATAAGGGATAATGTATATCTACACTGTGTCTGTACTTTATTTTTATAGTATTCATGATAGAGAAACAAGTCTCCTAGAGGTATTTGATGAGAAAGAGAGAAGAAATTTTAAAGTAATCTCAGCAAACTCAGAATACCAATTTTTAAGTTTTATCCATAAAAAAGCAAACAAGACCTTATTTTGACAATGCTCTTCAAACTTTTATCAGTAGCCAGTTCCAGCAATTATGTAAAGTTTTGATAAGTTTAAGGTATCTTTCAACAAAAGAAATCCAAATTCATGAATTTTCTTTGTGTGAATTTTCTTCTGAAGAAAAATAAAATTCAGTACACTCAGTACATTTTACCAAATTTGTAGTGTATTTGGTGGTAACTTTTCACAAATATACAATATCAAGATTATTATCTACTTATTGATAATTGTTCAATTATGGAGTGTACCATAATAATCCGTACAAATTTTTGACTGTGTTCATAATTGTCTATTTCTTACCCTCTGCTTTGTCTTGACCAAACTTTAGTCAGCTTTCTCTCTTCCTCACAAAGTCTCTTAAATTTTGGCTTGCTCCCAAGCCTGAGTAAGCACTAAAATGTGCTCCCCTTATCAGCTTATGGAGAATGGTTGAAATCAGTGAGACACATTACCTGTCAAACCTCGCATACCATGTGTTCACTCACTACCTCTCCGTTTTCCAACTTCCCCATATTTACTGCTTATCTCTTACTGTTAAAAAAAAATCTGTTTGATTTTGAGACACTTGCAGGATTCTGAAATTGAGATGTTCTCTTTATCGTAATAGTCTCTTTGAATGAAGTTTCTCCTTATATAAGTTCATATTTGTCATCATTGGACACAACTCTTTCAGGATTTTTTCTTTTTCTATCATCAAAAAACATGTTTCTTTCCTTCCATGGAATTATTGTAAGGATTAAGTATACCAAATATATCAGATAAATAAACAAGTTTGTTCAATTAACATCTTCGACTATTTTGAACCAAACTAGTTTCTTATCTTGCAGAAATATTGATTGTGTTCATTAACAGTATTTCAGCATGTAGTAAGTTTGTATGTGATTAGCTTCCAAATTATCACACAAAGAAAATAATTTTGAATTTATCACATTAACTCATGTAATTCACTTCTTTTTTTTTTTTTTTTTTTTTTTTTTTTTTTACTACATCAATGTGTTTGGCATATTTGGTTCACCTGACTTTTTTTCATAGTAAGACGTTCTCAGCAATGGAAGCAAGTTTATATTCAGGACATTTCTGCCATTCTAGCTGTCCCACAAGAGATTGCTCTTAGACAAAACTTAAACTCCAAATCATGTTAATTGATGATTTGTTTTTTTCCTATTTTAATACAGTTTAGAGTAGCTGTGTTTGTCAGCAAAGAAACTGAATAAAATAATTCTTCCTTCATATCCTCATCATGTTCAAATTGTAGATCTTCACAAAGAATTTCCATGTGCCTTTGTCAAATTCCATGTAAAATACTTGGCTAGGTGTATGTATTCTATGAGTTATTCTTCTATGTGGTTTTCTAGTTCCTGAGTATTTTGAGCTATGGTGTTATTGGAAAGTGTTATTTGAGTTTCCCTTTCTTTTGGCCACGTGATCTCCCAAAATAACCATCATTGATGTAATCTTCTAAGAATATCTCAGCAGATGTATATTTTTTGGTTTTAGCCATCTTAAGTTCTACATTATAAGAAGGTCTCAAAGCACTAATATTTATGTGTAAAATTTTGAACATCTGCATCTGTCAATTTTTAATACAGTATTCTTCCTTTAAAATAATTATTTTTGTTCTGAAATTATCTTTATGTTTTTAATATAAATGCCACCTAAATTTTGTTGGTTTTATTGCTTTGTTAGCCAGTATATTAGAAACTATGAATTATGGTTTTAGCACTTCACTATCAATCAGGGCTAAAATATGAAAATCAATATATGAAGGAGCACATGTTGAAGTAAAACTAGTACAAATTATACTGGTCTTCATTTTTTCCCCCCAAGATCACTTTCATCATCAAAATTTACTTTACAGCAGTAGCCACATTCAGAAAAAAAGTGCCTTTTATTAAAAAAAAATAATGAAGTTTGTTTTATCATCAGTATACTATAGTCAAATGTAAATAATACATTTTACTTTCCTAATTTGGCTAGTAATGTTAAAATATAAAAATTTTAAAGGCTTTATAAAAATTTTAGCAATCACAAAAATAACAATTTATAAAAATAAACAAATCCTTATATATTTTTAGATTTTTATATACTTTTGGGTGGATTTGATAAACTAACCCTAAGCTATTAATATTTTTTATGGCCCTGTTGTCCCTAACTAGTAGACACTTCATGTCTCATGCACTTTACACATGAGTCAGACAGCACTCAAAATGATCTATATCCTGTTCAAGGAGGCAAGTCCACTGATCGTATGCTTCAATGTTGTGACAATGTCAGTTATTGTAAAAGTATCTACAATTTACCTCAGATTTCTGTAATTTTATTTTGCGGTCCAGCAACAAATAAATATTGAACCGTCACTGGCCACCTTTTGAGGAGCACTTACTTTATGAGCTACTGGAGGTGCCCACACTTTGTAAGATACAATAAAAATGCAATAATTATGGCTGTTTGAAATAAAAGTTGTTTCCTGTTAGATTTTCTACCTGTTTGTGGATCTTTGACGGTGGTCACATTGTTTTAGCCAAGAAAAATAACTTGGGAATTGTTCTTCATGGCTAAGTAAGTTGTGGTTTCTTTTACAGCTATTGCGGTAAATGAAATACCATTTCAAAGTTGTATGGAACCTGTCACTGGCCTACTAACAACATAAAAAGAAACAACTGGGTGTGTCTGTCTAACATTCAGGTAATTTTCTTGTTTGAGATTATAATGAAAGTGGACTTTTATGCTTTTCTTATAGTATCTCTAACTCCAAATTTAAAAGGTGTTATTTTTGCTTCTCCTTCACTAAATCTAAAAAGATTTCTGGGAATTACCCTTTTAACTTCTAGTAGTAAGAATGTAACTGGTAACCAGAACCAAAAGAAGTAGTAGTAGTGAGCAAAATGTTCTAAGAACAACAAAAATCCTCACCTATTTTCCATTTCTTATATTTTTAAATGTTATTTCCTTTTCTCTCTTTTATAAATATTCAATTTCTTTATAAAATACGCCTCCATAATTTTATATAAATGGATAACTGTGATTTTTCTACTCTCCTCATCCACATTAGGTCAACTTCCACTTTCCTGCAGATAACTTATGTTAATAATTTAGTATCTATCCTTCCGTATTTTTATCTATGTTTATCAAACAGGATTAGGTTTAAATGAATGTGAAAGAAAAAACTAAATAACTGTGGCCTCAACACAACAGTGTTTATCTCATTATTAAGTAAAACAAGTCCATAGCCAGGGAAACAAAGGCAGGTGCAGTAGGTCTCCTTCAAGAGATCATCAGGGACCCAAGCAATTTCTAGATTATCGTCCTGCCATTCTTAAGGTACAGTCATTTTTCTCCTACTCTATGATTGCTTCCAAGAGCTCCAACCATTCTGTTTACGTTTTAGGCAGCAAGATAGAGAGGGAGAAAAGAATCACCAACCTCTTATTTTGTTCTTAATGTTTTATAATTAAAGCTTTCAAACATAAAAAAAAGATAATAGTACAATTAACTCTCATATACCTATCACTTAAATTAAAAATTGATAATGTTCACAAAGATATTGACAAAACTTTTAAAGTTACATCCTTTTTTTTTTTAAAGATTTAAATTTTAATTAATTAATTTATTTATTTATGGCTGTGTTGGGTCTTCGTTTCCGTGCGAGGGCTTTCTCCAGTTGCGGCGAGCGTGGGCCACTCTTCATCGCGGTGCGCGGGCCTCTCACTGTTGCGGCCTCTCTTGTTGTGGAGCACAGGCTCCAGACGCACAGGCTCAGTAGTTGTGGCTCACGGGCCCAGTTGCTCCGCGGCATGTGGGATCTTCCCAGACCAGGGCTTGAACCCGTGTCCCCTGCATTGGCAGGCAGATTCTCAACCACTGCGCCACCAGGGAAGCCGCCTAAAGTTACATCCTTAATAACCCTTTCTTTCTAAATACTTTTGCATACTTTTTGATAAAGTAAGATTATTTTCTTATACAACCACAGTAACACATATAACATGATTAGAAATAATTAATTCCCTTATATATTATTGTCTCATCATGCCACTCAAGATGGTTGCTCTTTTGTTCTCCGTACATCCCCTGCCAGACCAGTGCCTGCTTTACCTATTCCCTACTCACATGATTGACCTTCCTGTGTACTTTCCCAGGGCCCCAGCTAGTGATTGTTCTTATCAAAGGGGCGGTGAGGAGCGTTCCTCTACTGGTTTCCCTGGTAACTAAGACCCCACTTGACATCAATTCCCCTATAACTGGTAATCTCCCCTCTCCACCCCGGGCAAAGATGGCCATCATGTCCTGCCCACCATGCACTGCACATGATCGGGTGTTGCTTCAGGACCTTGCTTCAGATGTGTAAGCTCCCCCATCAATTAAACCACTGAAGTCTCTGTTGCTGACTCAGGGTCTTAAAGCTGGGCAAGCATAGGCCTTGTAGGCCTGTGGGGTGCAGCTCAACAATTATATTATCTAATAGCTAGATGATAGTACTTCAGAAATATATTTTATAGCATTTGAATTAGAATCTATATAAGGAAACACATTGAATTTGATCATTATATCTCTTCATTCTCCTTTAATTTAGAATGTCCCATTTTTTTCATGATATTGACCCTTATGTAAGAATAAGCCAAGTATCTTATAGAATTCCCAACAATCTAAACTTGTCTATTTCTGTATAACGGCCTTTAGTTTGTTCTAGCATTTTCTTCAGTTTTATTGAGGTATAACTGACAAATAAATTGTACTTCATGATTATTTGATATAGGTATACATTGTGAAAGTATTCCTCCCAGCTAGATAATAACACATCTATTACCTCACTCTATCTATCCATCTATAAGTATCTATCTACCTATCATCTCTCTATTTTGGTGAGAACATTTAAGTTCTATTCACTTACAAAATTTTAATTATATAGTAGAGTTATCAACTGTACATATCATGTTATACATTAGATTCTTAGATATGATTATTCATCTTATAGCTGAAAGTTTTTACCTTTTTATCAACCTCTTTCTATTTCCTTACCCGCAACCCATGGAAATCACTTTCCTACCCTCTGGTTTTATGAGTTTGACTTTTTATTTAGATTCTACATATAAATGACACCATGGAGTATTTGTCTTTCTCTGTCTGAATCATTTCACTTAGCATAATGCCTTCAAGGTCCATCCATGTTGTTGTAAATGGCACAATTTTCTTCTTTCTCATGGCTGAATAATATTGCATTATATATAATATAGTATATATAATATATCTATATCTATGTGCACCATATATTCTTTCTTCCTTGTCTATATATGTGTTGACAGACACAGATTTTTTCCATATCTTGGCTATTGTGAATAATGATGCAAGCATCATGACAATGTAGATATTTCTTCAAAATTTTGATTTTATTTCCTTTGGAAATATAGCCAGAAGTGGAATTGATGGATCATATAGTAGTTCTATTTTTAATTTTGAGGTGAAGTCTCCATACTGTTTTTTATAGTGGATATACCAATTTACATTCCCTCCAAAAGTGCACAAGTGTTCCCTTTTCTCCACATCTTCTACAACACTTATTATCTCCTGTGTTTTGATGGCAGCCACTCTAACAGGTGTGAGATGATACCTCATTATGTCTTTTTTTAAAAAATTATTTAATTATTTATTTATTTATGGCTGTGTTGGGTCTCCATTTCTATGTGAGGGCTTTCTCTAGTTGTGGCAAGCGGGGGCCACTCTTCATCGTGGTGCGCGGGTCTCTCACTATTGTGGCCTCTCTTGTTGTGGAGCACAGGCTCCAGATGCTCAGGCTCAGTACTTGTGGCTCACGGGCCCAGCTGCTCTGCGGCATGTGGGATCCTCCCAGACCAGGGCTCGAACCCGCGTCCCCTGCATTAGCAGGCAGATTCTCAACCACTGTGCCACCAGGGAAGCCCCCTCATTACGTCTTTGACTTGTGTTTCCCTGAAGACCAGTGATGTTGAACATCTTTTCATGTACCTGTTGACAATTTGTATGTCTTCTTTGGAAAAACATATATTCAGTTCCTACGCCCTTTTAAAAATTGGATTGCTTTTGTTTTGTTTGTTTTTGTTTGTTTTTTTGGTATTTAGTTGTGTGAGTTCTTCATATATTTTGGATATTATCCCTTTATCAGATATATGATATGCAAATATTTTCTCCCATTCCATAACTTGTCTTTTCATTTTGTGGATGCTTTCCTTTGCTGTGCCAAAGTATTTTAGTTTTATGTAGTCCCTGTATATTTTTGTTTTTGTTGCCATTGCTTTTGATGTCAAATCCAAAAAATCATCGCCAAGAAAAATGTCAAGGAGCTTACCACTTATGTTTTCTTCTAGTAATTTTATGGGTTCACATCTTAAGTTTAAGTTGTTAATCCATTTTGAATTGACTTTGTGTATGGTGTAAGATAGGGTCCAGTTTCATTCTTTTGAATGTAGCTGTCCAGTTTTCCCAACACCATTTATTGAAGTGACTGTTCTTTCCCAATTGTATATTTTTGGCTCCTTTGTTGTAAATTAATTGCCCATATATTTAAAGGTTTATTTCTGGGTCTCTATTCTGTTCCATTGGTCTATGTGTCTGGTTTTATATTAACAACATAGTGTTTTGATTACTATCATTTTGTAATGTAGTTTGAAATTAGGAAGTGTAATGTCTCCAGTTTTGTTCTTTATTCTCAAGATTGTCTAGGTTATTAGGGGTCTTTTCTCATTCTATAAAATTTTAGGATTTTTTATTCTATTTCTGAGAAAAATGCCTTTGGAATTTTGATAGAGATTGCATTGAATCTGTAGATGACTTTGGGCAGTATGGACATTTTAACAATATTAATTCTTCCAATCCATGAGCATAGATTAATTTTCTACTTATTTGTCTCTTCTTCAATTTCTTTCATCAGCATCTGATAATTTTTAGTGTATAAATCTTTCACTTACTTGGTTAAATATATTCCTAAGTATTTAATTCTTTTTGATGCAATTGCAAATGAGTTTGATTTCTTAATTTCTCTTTATGATAGTTTCCTGCAAGGTCATAGAAATGCAACAGATTTTTGTATATTGATTTTGTATCATGAAACTTACCTAAATTCATTCTTAATTCTAACAGTTTTTTGCCGGAGACTTGAGGGTTTTCTGTATATGATATTATGTCATCAGCAAATAGAGACAATTTTACTTCTTTCTTTCTAATTTGTATGTCTTTTATTTCATTTTCTTGTCTAAGGTTCTGGCTAAGATTTCCAGTGTTATGTTATTTATTTATTTATTTTTTGCATTCAGAAATAAATCTTTTATTTTTTATTCAATTTGAAATTAGGGTATTATTTTAATTATTTATTTTTAAATTTTTATTTTATATTGGAGTATAGTTGATTTACAATGTTGTGTTAGTTTCAGATGTACAGCAAAGTGATTCAGTTATACATATACATGTATTCATTCTTTTTATGATTTTTTCCCATATAGGTTATTACAGAATATTGAGTAGAGTTCCCTGTTCTATACAGTAGATACTTGTTGATTATCTATTTTATATATAGTAGTGTGTGCATGTTAATCCCAAACTCCTAATTTATCCCTCCCCACCACCTTTCCTCTTTGGTAACTCTAAGTTTGTTTTCGAAGTCTGTGAGTCTGTTTCTGTTTTGTAAATAATTTCATTTTTTTTTTATTCCACAGCCCAGTGTTATGTTAAATAAAAGTGGCAAGAATGGGCATCTTTGTTTTGTTCCCAATCCTAGAGAAAAAATTTTCATCTTTTCCCCATTTGTATCTGTCAAAATGATCACATGATTTTTATCTTTCATTTTATTAATGTGGTATGTCACATTTATTGATTTGCATATGTTGAACCATCTTTACATCTCTGGAATGAAACAACTTGATCATGGTGTATGATTCTTTGAGTGTATTGTTGAATTCAATTTGCTCTTATTTTGTTGAGAATTTTTACCTCTACGTTCATCAGGGCATGTAACTGTTCATAGTAGTTTCTTATGATCCTTTGTATTTTTTTGTAGTCTCAGTTGTAATGTCTCCTCTTACATTTCTAATTTTATTTACTTGAGTCCTCTCTTTTTTTCACAGTGAGTCTATGCAAATGTTTATTTTGTTTATCTATTACAAAAAGCTTAGTCCTATTAGTCATTTCTAATATCTTTTTAGTTTCTGTTTTACTTATTTCTGCTCTGATCTTTGTTACCTCCTCTAACACTGGTCCAAGCCAGAATTTCATATAAGAATAAATCAATTGTCTTATAGAAAGCCCCACATTCTGGATTTATCTAAAGTTTCTGTATGATTTCCCTTAGGTTGTTCAATCAATTTTTTTTACTACTTAAAAAGGATAATATTGTCTACTTCATATTTCATCACTTCAGAGGCATATAAATTCAATTTATCCAACTAATAATGATGCTGTTTGATTACAAGTTTAAGGTGGTGATAGCCAAATTTCTACATTGTAATGATAAAAATTTCTACTTTCAACAAGTAAATACGGTGATACTAATGGATTTTGCATCCACTGATGAACCTCGCCTATTTCATTAATGGCTTCAAAATGTTGATTCTCCAATCATAACATTATTATTGAATTTTTATGCTGGCATTCTTTTGTAAAGAGGTTTTCTTCATCACCTGGTCTAGTCATTCCTTTTCAGTACAGCTACTACTGAAAAGGTACAATAACTGCTTAATTTTCTCTTTTTAATTATAATTCATAGTAAGTAGTTGATGTAATAGTCACTGCCAATGATAGAAAAAAAAGACAAAAATATTTTTGATTAACACTGTGAATCAAGAAATTTAAAATATTAAATGTCTTAATAAATTAATGTCATCAGTTTTCTGATCATCAAATTGTCTAAAATTTTCCCAGTGAGAATATTTTTGTACTGGCTCCAGTGTCATTGTGACTTGACCACATTAATCTCTAATGCTTCCTTGTTTTGTAGCACAAAACATGTTACAGATTTATCATGTATTTTCATGGCCTAATCATGAAATCTGCCCTTTCTCCAAGGAGTCTTGTTTCATTCATATTAAGGAATTTTCTTTCAGAGTCACAATCTAGGTTCTCAGACTCTCTTTCATACTGAAATACTTAAAATAAATACTTAGCTTTAAATCTAACAAAGTATGTACAAGATATCTATGAGGAAAACTACTAAACTTGAATGAATAAAATCAAAGATGATTTAAATAAATGGAGGTATATTCTATATTCATGGATAGGAAAACTCAATGTCATCAAAATGTCAGTTCTTCCTAATTTGATCTATAGATTCAATGCAATCCCAGGAAAAATCCCAACTAGTTATTCTGTGGATATCAACAAAGTAATTTTAACATTTATATAGAGAGGCCAAGACCCAGAATAGCCAATACAATATTGATAGTGAAGAAAAAAGTTGGAGGACTGACACTACCTGATTTAAAGATTTACTATAAAACTATTGTAATCAAGAAGTGTGATATTAGTGAATGAATAAAAAAAATAAATCCATGGAAGTGAATAGAGAGCCCAGAAATAGACCTCTATAAATACAGTTAACTAATCTTTGACAAAGAAGGAAAGGCAATATAATGGAGCAAAGATATTCTTTTCAACAAATGGTGCTGGAACAACTGGACATCCACATGGAAAAAAAAAAAAAAAGAATATAGAAAGAGCTTACACCTGTCACAGAAGTTAACTCAGAATGGTTAATGCAGACCTAATTTTAAAATGCAGAATGATAAAATCCTAGAAGATAACATAGGAGAAAACCTAGATGATTTTGGGTACGGTGATGACTTTTAAAGGCAACACCAAAGGCATGATCCATGGAAGAAACAATTAATAAACTAGACTATATTAAAATTAAAAACTTCTGCTCTGCAAGAGACAATGTCAAGAGAATTAGAGAACAAATCACAGACTGAGAGAAAATATTTTCAAAGGACACATGTGATTAAGGACTATTATTCAAAGTACACAAAGAACACTTAAATCTCAACATTAAGAAAACAACCTGATTTAAAAATGAGCCAAAGACCTGAACAGACACCTCACCAAAGAAGATATATTGATGGCAAATAAGCATAAAAATCACTTCACATTATATGTCATCAGGGAGATGCAAATTGAAACAACAACAATGAGAGACTACTACATACCTATTAGAATGACCAAAATCTGGAACACTGACAATGCCAAATGCTGGTGAGGATGTAGACTAGTAAGAGCCCTCCTTCATTGCTGGTTGGTATGCAAAATGTCATAGCCAGTTTGGAACACTGTTTGGTGGTTTTCTATAAAACTAAGTACACTCTTAGGATATAATCCAGCAAACATGTACCTTGACATTTACCCAAAGTAGTGGAAAACTTACGTCTACACATAATTGCAAACAGATGTGTATAGCAGCTTCATATATATTGTAAAAACTTAGAAGCACCCAAGATGCCCTTTATTAGGTGAATGTATAAACAAACTCTGGTAAATCCAGACAATGGCATATTATTCATGAAAGAAAGAAAGAAAGAAAGAAAGAAAGAAAGAAAGAAAGAAAGAAAGAAAGAAAGAAAGAAAGAAAGAAAGAAAGAAAGAAAGAAAGAAAGAAAGAAGGAAAGAATTAAGCCATAAAGACATGAAGGAAACTTAAATGTGTATTACTCAGTAAAAGACGCCAATCTGAAAAGACTATATATATTATGTGATTCCAACTATATCACATTTTGGAAAAGGCAAAACTTTGGAGACAGTAAAAGATTAGTGATTGTCAAGGTTGGGGGCAAGGGATAAATAGGCAGAGCACAGGGGATTTTTTAGGGCAATGAAAATACTCTGTATGATACCATAATGATGGATGGATACATGGCATTATACATTTGTCCAAACTCATAGAATGTACAAGAGTAAACCATAATGTAAATTATGGACTTTGGGTGATTATGAAGTGTCAATGTAGGTTCATCAATTACAAGAAATGTACCAGTCTGTTGGAGGATGTGAATAATGAGGGAGATTATGTGTAATTAGAGCAGAAGATATATGATACATTTTTTTATCTCCCCCTCAACTTTGTTGTGAACCTTAAGCTGCTATAAAAAATAAAATATTAATTAAAAAGAGAGAACAATTATACAATATAAAAGAAAAGATCCACGAACTTTAAGGTTATCAAATAGCTGGAGAATAGAGAAAAAAATATGCTAAAAATTGGATATAGACTTGGTAACATGTGGATCAGTATTAATAATCCCAACATACTTGTAACTGTAGTAGAAAGGCTGAGGTAGAAAAATATTTTAAAAAATTATTGCTAGATACGTCAAAATCCAAGAAGCTCAAAGTACCCATAGCAGGCTAAATACAAATAAAACCATGCTAAAGCACAGCATAATCAAGTTGTAGGACACAAGTAATAAAGGTAATTATATTAAAAACTTTCAGAGGAAAAAAATCACAGACGTGGAAACAAAAAAAAAAAAAGAGAGAAAGAAAGAGAGAAAGGATCATTAGAAATAATACAAGCCAGAAGGTAATGATTTGACATCTTTAAATTGTTGTAAGAAAAGAAAATGTCACCTAGAATGCTGTATTTAGCAAATATATATGAAAATTAAAGTCAAAATAAAGATACTTTTAGATACACAAAAACTTGAGAGAATATATCACCAACATATCCACACAATAAGAAAGGTTGAAGGAAGTTCTTTAGGTTGAATAACATGAGATGGAAACTTGGATCTAAACAAAAGAACAGAAGTGTGCTTGAAGTGATAAAGAGGTGGATAAATATACAATAATGTTTTATCATTTTTAAATGTCCCTGAAAGTTTAACATTTAAAGTAAAAAGAAATGACAGAATAATAGAAGTAAATAGAATGGCAAAACCAACACAAATGAAGAGTGAGAATTGGGAAGTAAGTAGTTCATACATTATACTTAATGTGGTATAATATTATTTGAAGGAAGACTGTGACAATTAAAGATTTATATTATAAACACTTGGGTAGTCACTAAAAATGAAACAAAAAGTATAGCTATTATGCCAATAGAGGTGATAAAATGTTATATCCAAAATTTCCCAATGTTTAAAAGAAGCCAGGTAAAGATGAATAAGAAAACATAAGATGATTGGAAAGACAATAGCAAGATGGTACATTTAAACTCAAACACATCAAGTATCATATAAAATGTAAATGCTTAAAATATTTAATTAAAAAACATAGATTATCAGATGAATAAAAATGTCAGTACTAAATATATACTATCCAAATAAATGAATTTTCAATACAGTGATATGTATTACCTAAAAGTAAAAGAATATAAAATAATATACGATGCAAACACTAAGCACAGATAGCTGAAGTGACTGTCTTAATATCAAACAAAAGAGACTTCATAATGGGGATATTATCAAAGGTAAAAGGGTCACTTTATAAACATAAAAAGGTCAATTCATCAAGAAGACACAGCAATTATATATGGGTATGCATTTAATAATAAAGCTTGAATGTAAATGAAGCAAAAGCTGATAATATTAAAAGGAGATATCAAGAATTCCACAATTATAGTTGGATATTTTGAAATTCTTTTATTGTAAATAACAGAAAAAATAGAAAATCAGAGCAGATATAGAGAATTTTAGAAATACTATCAAATAACTTGACCTAACCAGCATTTATAGGACAATCTACCTCAAAACAACAGAGTATGCATTTTTTCAAGTGTACATGTAACATTTACTAATTTAGACAAAACGGTGGTCCATAAAACAAAGCTAAAATTTAAAAGCATTGAAATCAGAGTATGTTCTCTGATCACAGTGGAATTAAATTCAAAGTAAAGAACAATAATTATCAAGAAAATCTTCAACTATTGGAAAAACAACCACTATTTTACAAATAGCTCTGTGTCAAAGAAGAAATCATACAAGAAATTAAATGAAATCCTGATCAGGTTATAATATAAACAAAACATATCAGTGTCTTGGGGATGGAGGTAAAGCAGTACTTACAGTTTCACAAGTATATATTAGAGAAGAAGAAATGTATAAAAGCAAATTCAACCCAGTGTCAGTAGAAGATTGGAAATAAACCTTAGGCCTAGATAGCTTCATTATACTTGAAGGAAGAAATAATATATATTTAAGAAAAAAATAATAACAATTCTATGCAAACCTTTTTTTCCCAAAAATAAAAGAGAATACTTCTTAAATTATTTCATGAGACCATTATTTCCCTGATGCTAAAACCAAAATGTACATTACAAGAAAACAATTAGAGGCCAATATCAACATGAGCTTAGATGCAAAGACTCTTAAAATATTAGCAAATTAATTTAATAATATATAATAAGAATACATCATTCCAAGTAGAGAATATCCCAGAAATGCAAGGTTGCTTTAACAGTTGATAGTCAATCAATACAACTCAACACATTAAGATAAAAGAAAAAGCCACATATGATTATCTTAATAGATGCAGAAAAAATATTTGATATAATTCAACATTCATACATTATAAAACTCATAGCAAACTAGGAATAGAAGAGAACTTTCTCAACCTTTTTAATGTGAAAGACTGAATCTTACTTAATGGTGAAAGACTGAATACTTTCGCCTAAGATCATGATCAAATCAAGGGTATTCACTCTTAAAATATCTGTTAAAATTTCACTGGAAGTTCTAGCCAGGGCAATAAGGCAACAAAAATATATAAAATTATACAGATTGGAAACAAACAAGTTAAATCTATTTATATATTACATAGTCAATGTACAATAAAAATCTTAAGACATCTACATGAAATGCTGCTAAAATGGATATTTGAATTTATCAAGGTCCCAGAATAAAAGGTTCATATGCAAGTTCAATTGCAATTTCATATCTTAGAAGAAAACTATTGCAAATTTAAAATAAAAACACAATAACATTTTCAATAGAATAAAAATTTTGAAATAATTAGTGTAAAACATTTTCCAGTCAAGTTAAAGAAAACCTATCTAAATACAGATGTATATCTTGTTCATATATTGAAAGACTATGAAAAAAAAGAAACGAAAAAGAAAGACTAGGGTTAAGATGTCAATTCTCCTAAATTGGTATATAGATTCAATGTAGTCCCAGTCAAATCTCAGTAGTATTTTTTTTGTAGAAATTGACAAGCTCTTTCTAAAATTTATATGGAAAGGCAAGTGACCTAGATTAACCAATATCATTAAAAAAATAGGGGGATTTACACTAACTGATTATAAGACTTACTATAAAGCTACAGTAATAAGATAAAATGGAATTGATGTAAGAATTGACAAATATCATGGAACAAAATAAGAAGTTATAGTTCTACACATATATAGTCAGTTATCTTTTGATAAAGGTACTAGGGTAATTGAATGGGGAAAATAGTCTTTCAACAAATGGTACTGGAACAATTGAATATTTGGGCATGAAAAATAATGACCTATTCTTACCTCAAAGCACAAAAAAAAGTTAGCTCAAACTGGATCATAGAATTAAAATTAAAAGCTAAAACAATGACACTTCTAGAGGAAAAATGGGAGAAAATCTTCACAACCTTGGAATAGGCAAATAATTTTTTAGACAATATGCAAAGAGTGATAACCATTAAAAGTCAGATTGAGAAATTGAAGATTATCAAAATTTTAATTTTTGCTTCTTTTCAAAATACACCTACAATGCAATTGTGAGGCTAACTACTCAGAGTTAGTTCAAATTTTACAGGTTAACAGCATAACCCCCCACAAGACTGCCCTCACTTAACACACCAGCTACAAACTTGGGGTTTCCCAGATTGTTTGCACTTCTGAAAAACTGGCTACCAATTCAGGGATTCCCACTCCCCTCTCAGGTTTGTTTGTTCACTAGAACCACGCTCAGAACTCAGGAAAGTGTCACATTTAATGACTACAGTTTCACAAAATGGATACAAATCAGGACCAGCCACAGGAAGAAACCTTCAGAACAAGGGTTTGGAGAGTTCCTAATGCAAAGCTTCTGTGTCCTCAGGATATATCACCCTTCTGGCACATAGCTGTGTATCACCAACTAAGAGAGCTCACACAAGCCTCAAATGTTCAGAGTTTTTATTGGTATTTCACTGTGTAGGCTGGGTTGATAGAATCATTGGTCATGTGCTTGAACACAATCTCCAGTCTCCCTCCTCTCTCAGGAAGTCAGGTTGGTATCCCCTTTACATACACAGTTGGCCTTTCTGGAATAACTAGCCCCATCCTGAGTCATCTTGTTAGCATAAACTCTGGTGCAATCACCAAGAAAAATAAGGCATTGCTATCATTTAGAAAATTCCAAGGATTGAGAGGCTTTCTCCTGGGAGCTGGGGACAAAGACTAGCCAAATTCTTTATTATATAACAACACTGTTCAAAGAAATTAAAAGACAAATGGTAGACTGGTGGTAATTATTTGCAACTAATATGACAAAAAACTTTTTCAGAATATACAAAAGACACTTTCAACTCAAAAAAAGAGACAAACTTCCCAACAAAAATTGCACAAAATGTTTGAACAGACACATCACACACACACAAAAAGATGTATGTATGGTAGGTAAGCACAAGAAAGAACTTCAATATCATTAGTCTATCATTAGTCATCAGGAAAATTTAAAATTATTATGAGATAGATAACACTACACATCCAAATTCATTTTGATACCACAAATTCCAACCCAGTACTATAGATTACATTCCAGCCATTCACACTGAATATGTATAATTACTTTCTGTAACAGAGAGAAACCTAGCTCCTATTATCCTCAATGCAGTTACTGATTTGTTTGAGCCTACAATACAGAGACGGTAGCTCCAGAACTGCTAACTTCTACCACCACTTAAAGCAAATCTCCGAAATTGAGTTATTTGCTTATAATTTTCTCCTTTTTTATGAGGTAAAATTTATATACAGTTAAATTTACAAATCGACTTGTACATTTATATAGGTTTTGACATGTGCATATACCCATGTAATATGTACCCATATCAGGATATAGAACATTTCCATCATTGATAAAGTTTCCTTGTACTCTTTATCTGTAAATTCCTATCAATTATACTATATACTGTGAACATAATACAATTTATTCTTCCATTCTATTTTGGTGGGCATTAACTTTTTTTTCAAGTTTTTCCACTAAGAGTGAAAGAAACTAACATAAACATTCTTGTAAATATGTATTCATATGCTGGTGCTTTCACTTCTAAAGAGCAGATTTTTAGAAGTAAATTGTGGCATATTGAATTCCAAAAAGTATCTAATAGTTCACGTTTCCAACAGCATTGTTCTCCTTTCTGCTCATTACTGTCAGCAATAGATATTCTTTAAGATTTGCCAGACTAATGCATGTAAAGCAGCAGCTAACCATTAATTTATATTACATTTTCTTTAGTACTAGTAAGCATTATTATTATTTAATATTTTCTCTACTCTCACATTTTATTATTTAATATCTATTTTACAGCTTACAAAGGGTATTTGTTTCCTTTATCTCGTTTGACTCTCACAGTAACACCACAAAATAGACTTGGCAGACATTGTTAGCCCCATTTACAAATAAGAACAAAGAGACTTAAAGGTGAAATGACTTGCCCAAGGTTCCCTGGATATTATGCATAAGGGCCAAGAAAGAACAAGTTCAAAATTATTTCCAGTATAACATTTTGCCTGACAGTATGCTATAGCATATCGAGGAATAATATGTCTGTACTTAACCAAAATCAGGGGATGCCAAATTCAAACCAGGTGGCAGCCAAATTTTCTCACATACTCAAGTCCATCCATGTTCCCTAGATAAATTTTCCAGCCATTCTCAAAGTTACTTTCTTCTTCCTAAAAAGACTTCAATTTATTTGAAGAATTACTTCTTCTCCATTATAAATGTCTCATGAAATTGTAATCAGGAGCCTCACTCACTCTTAACCAAGGGGTGTAACACAAATTAAGATAACCAGATGCTCTCTCCTAGAATTTGAATCTTGAGCAGGGGGACAAAAAGACTGGAAATGAATGCAGTTTAATCCCATCTCACTGGCAGGGTCCTGACCAGATTGTTCCTGTTAAGAAACTCCAACTTGTTACACTTTTTGTTTCCTAGACTTTGGAGTTACTTTTGTCTTGACTGTTATTCCTAGACTCTTATTGATCCTGTGTTGTTTTATTTATTTGATAGTCCATCAAAAGTGGAATCCTTACAGTGTTTTTACAAATGCCTGTGGACATTTTTGTTTATCAAAATTATTAGGGAGTGTTACTGGCAATTAGTGAATGGGGCATGACTGAGACTATGGTTAGAAAAGTAAAACACTTACTTAAGGTGCAGAATTTAAGGGAGCATAAATAAAAACTCAGTAATCGAGATAAATACTATCTAAGGCAATATTTTTTTAAAAGTAACATTAATGCCAAAAAGTCTGTGGAGAACAACATAACATTAAAAAAAAAAAAGACAAGAGCTGACCTTGCACTTGTGTGACTTACCTTGGAGGTTGATTCACCTCACTCTAAACCTGGTCCTGGAGAATGACTTAATGTGTGCACCCAATATGTGTCTCACACTCCTCACCCCAGTCCCCATCCCGGTGTGGAGGTTGATGGGACTTCTACCTGTCCTGCACTGTCTGAGAAAATCCTGCACTAATAAGTGTCCTTCAAAAAAAAAAGTGTCTTCTCCCCAATGCCAGTACTATCCTTATTGAAAAACACTGGCTTAAGTAATCTGTTCCATGCAGACAAAAAGCCATAATAGATATAAGTTCCCACTTACTATAAAATGAAATCCTGCAGGGGCTATTTGTTTAACTACACGTATTTGTTAAGTAAAAAAGGGAAATCTTTATAGTAAAATTAAAATTCCACTTCAAATAATTTTGTGTCCTTTGGGATAATTCCAATTTTCTCATTCTATAAAAAAAGCAAATGATTCCAATAACTATGAAATTGACAACAATGAAATTGGTTATTCAAAAAAAACACTCTCCCCAATTTCATCATATATATTACCTCATGCTCAAAGCTAGTAGATACAGTATCTGTTGAATTAACCTACTACATTGTCCACTTATAGTCAATAGAATTATGCTTTTTTAAAAAATCGATTGAATCATACAAATTCCTCAAAATGTATAGGCTGTTTAAAAAATACCAGTATGGAGACATGTATTTTGTAGATTCATATTTTCTAAAAACTGTGTATGTATACATGACACACACACTGAGCAGCTATTTTAACTCACATCTTATATCACCTCATATTATTCTGAGAAGTGCCTTGTCTTTTATTGTACTGAGTTTCATTTTCAGAAGTAATATCAGGCATAGGAATTACATAAAAAGAATATCAGGCTAAACAAAGAGACCTAAAATAGTACTTTCTTTCAATGATTCAAATTAAATTGCTATATTTAACTTTCTGGAGTACATATTAATTTGTATATAAGTTTGCAAAATCTCATGAGCTGAGAATTTTCATGCATTTTAAGGCCAAAACAGCTTTAGCAATTAACATCCTGATATTAGAAGCACCAGCTGGCTTCTTCAGCTACTTTATGAGGAAAAAAGGAAAAGGAAGTGTTTGCCCCTGTCATATATATATTTCTCAAGATTGTTTCTTTCAAAAATAACATAGACCTGGTAATACTGATTATATGGTTTGTAACCTTTTTATCGACAGTGTCAGAATTTCATTATTAAAAAGATAACATAGGGTGAATTTACATTATATGTTGGCTTTTCAGTCATGATATTCCATTTAGAATATATTAATTCTCTGTTAGTTGCTCAAATGTGACATGTATTCTTTCTTCTTACGAAGTGTTACATTTTACCAAATATATCACTCTGGATCCACACAGAGAAATAAAAATAATTTCAACAGAGGACGTTAAATGATATGACATAGGTGGTGGGTTAAGCAGATTTTAAAAGACTAAAAAGGAAAAAAGGGAACACCTAGGTAACACAAATAGTAAGTGCAGGAAGCAGCCATCACTTGTAGACCTACAGAACAAAAGGAAGAGATTGGGATTATGCAAACATAGAAGATTGGAGGAGAGCCCTCAGAAACAAGCACCTAAACCCTTGATGAGTAAACACTGTCCCAGCTGGTGCTAGTATCTTAGGAATTCAAAATAGGGGCTACACAGAGCTTGGGCTCAGGCTTTTGAAGAGTGAGCTCTGTGGTCCATGAGACACAATGGGACTGGAACTAACCGCTGCTGCCAGGGGGAAGAATTATTACTTAGAAGTCACAGATCAGAACTTTAGGCAAACAGAAAGAAGCAGGTCCTTTCTCCCTCCTACCTTATAATTTTTTCTCTAATGTACCCTATTGGCAGAATCTCACAGGAAGCAAGCTGGCAAAAGGAGAAATTTAGATTGCAGAGTTTTAGCCCCTGCATCACAGAGCAAAATATAGAAGTTGACAATTGAAACTGAGAGACCATAGCTTAATAACCTGCTACTAAACTCTATGCTCCACTATTAGGAACTATGCAAAAGAAAAAAAAAAAAAATGACCATTCATCTAATGGTCTCTGTTTATCCAAAAAAAATTTAAATTTGTACTATAACTGGCTTAGCCGTTAAAATGAGTAACAATTTTTTTCACAATTTTATGGATAAAAATGTTAAATAATTAAATATATAGATCTAGTTTAGTGTGCCATTTAGTCCATTAGTGTCACACAAACATTGATGTCTAGACTCAGAATCTGTACTTCAATCTGAATTATCTGAAGCATGTTCATTTCTCACTTGTATGCAGATTTCTTTCCATGGCATACACTTCAGAATATTAATTTTTTTCAGTTATAATATACTTTCTCTGGGTTAAGTTGAATTTAAGGTGATGTGGCTATTTATAAGCCACTCAATAAGATTTTCCATATAAACAATTTCACTATTATAACATCTCTATATTAGCAAATTCTAATAATGCAGTAATCATCAGCAGGGATTCCAGATCTTCTTTGCCATGGTTGTCAAGTAATGTTTTCCTCATTATTGCATGATAACTATATTTTGTTTGTTTTTGTTTTTTTAATTAATTTTTTAATCAGAGTATAGTTGTGTTAGTTGTGTTAGTTTCTGCTGTACAGCAAAGGGAATCAGCCATACATATACATATATCCACTCTTTTCTAGACTCTATACCCATATAGGTCATTACAGAGCACCAAATAGAGTTCCCTGTGCTGTACAGTAGGTTCTTATTAGTTATCTATTTTATATATAGTAGTGTATGTATGCCAATCACAATCTCCCAATTTATACCCTCCCTTTTGCCCCTTGGTAATGATAAGTTTCTTTTCTACATCTGTGGCTCAGTTTCTGTTTTGTAAATAGGTTCATTTGTACCATTTTTTTAGATTCCAGATGTAAGCAATATCATATGATATTTGTCTTTCTCTGTCTGACTTACTTCACTCAGTATGACAATCTCTAGGTCAATCCATGTTGCTGCAAGTGGCATTATTTCATTCTTTTTTAAGGCTGAGTAACATTCCATGGTATATATGTACCACATCTTCTTTACCCATTCCTCAGTCAATGGACATTTAGCTTGCTTCCATGTTCTGGCTATTGCAAATAGTGCTTCAGGTAACACTGGGGTGCATGTATCCTTTTGAATTATGGTTTTCTCTGGATATATGTCCAGGAGTGGGATTGCTGGATCATATGGTAGCTCTATTTTTAGTTTTTAAAGGAATCTCCATACTGTTCTCCATAGTGGCTGTTCCAATTTACATTCCCACCAACAGTGTAGGAGGGTACACACTTTTCTCCACACCCTCTCCAGCATTTATTTTTTGTAGATATTTTGATGTGATGGCAATTCTAACCGGTGTGAGGTGATACCTCATTATAGTTTTGATTTGCATTTCTCTAATAATTAGTGATGTTGAACATCTTTTCATGTGCCACTTGGCCATCTGTGTGTCTTCTTTGGAGAAATGTCTATTTAGATAGTCTGCCCACTTTTTGATTGGGTTGTTTGTTTTTCTGATATTGAGCTGCATGAGCTGTTTGTAAATTTTGGAGATTAATCCCTTGTCGGTTGCTTCATTTGCAAATATTTTCTTTCATTCTGTGGGTAGGCTTTTCATTTTGTTTTATGGTTTCTTTGTGGTGCAAAACCTTTTAAGTTTAATTAGGTCCCATTTGTTTACTTCTTTAAAAATTTTCATTACTCTTGGAGGTATATCAAAAAAGATCTTGCTGTTATTTACGTCAGAGAATGTTCTGCCTATGTTTTCCTCCAAGAGTTGTATGGTATCCGGGCTTACATTTAGGTATTTAATCCATTTTGAGTTTACTTTTGTGTATGGTGGTAGGAAGTGTTCTAATTTCATTCTTTTACATGTAGCTGTCCAGTTTTCCCAGCACCACTTACTGAAGAGACTGTCTTGCCTCCATTGTATATTCTTGCCACTTTTGTCATAGATTAGGTGACCATAGGTGCATGGGTTTACCTCTAGATTTTCTATCCTGTTCCATTGATCTATATTTCTGTTTTTGTGCCAGTACCATACTGTTTTGATTACTATAACTTTATAGTATAATCTGAAGTCAAGGAGCCTGATTCCTCCAACTTTATTTTTCTTTCTCAAGATTGCTTTGGCTATTTGTGGTCTTTTGTGTTTCCATACAAATTGTAAATGTTTTTGTTCTAATTCTGTGAAAAATGCTATTGGTATTTTGATAGGGATTGCATTGAGTCTGTAGATTACTTTGGGTAGTATAGTCATTTTGAAAATATTGATTCTTCCAATCCTAGAACATGGTATATCTCTCCATTTGTTTGTGTTATCTTTGTTTTTCTTCATCAGTATCTTATAATTTTCTGAGTAAAGGTCTTTTGCCTCCTTAGGTAGGTTTATTCCTAGGTATTTTATTCTTTTTGATGAAATGTTAAAAGGGATTGTTTTCTTAATTTCTCTTTCTGATCTCTCATTTTTGGTGTCACTAAAAATGAAAAATCAGAAAGAGAATGCAAGAGATTTCTGTGTATTAATTTTGTATCCTACAAATTTGCCAAATTTATTGATGACCTCTAGTACTTTTCTGGTAGAATCATTAGGATTTTCTATGTATAGTATCATGTCATCTGCAAACATGGCAGTTTTACTTCTTTTCCAATTTAGATTCCTTTTATTTCTTTTTCTTCTCTGATTTGCCATGACTGGGACTTCCAAAACTATGTTGAATAAAAGTGGAGAGAGTGGACATCCTTATCTTTTTCCTGATCTTAGAGGAAATGATTTAGTTTTTCACTTGAGAATGAATGATGTTTGCTGTGGATTTGTCATATATGTCCTTTTTAATGTTGAGGTAAGTTCCCTCTGTGCCCACCTTTTGGAGAGATTTTATCATAAATGGGTGTTAAATTTTGTTGAAAGATTTTTCTGCATCTATTGAGATGATCATATGTTTTTTTAATTCTTTGATTTATTAATATGGAGTATCACATTGATTGATTTGCATATATTGAAGAATCCTTGCATCCCTGGAATAATCCCCTTTGATAACAGTGTATGATCCTTTTAATGTGTTGTTGGATTCTGTTTGCTAGTATTTTTGTTGAGGATTTTTATGGCTAGGTTCATCTGTGATATTGGCTTACAATTTTCAGTTTTTTCTGATATCTTTGTCTGGTTTTGATATCAGGGTGATGGTGGCCTCATAGAATGAGCTTGGGAGTGTTCCTTCCTCTGCACTTTTTTGGAATAGTTTGGGAAGGATAGGTGTTAACTCTTCTCTAAATGTTTGATAGAATTCACCTGTGAAGCCATCTGGTTCTGGAATTTTGTTGGTTGGAAGTTTTTAAATCAGTTTCTATTTCACTACTTGTGACTGGTCTGTTCATATTTTGTATTTCTTCCTGGTTTAGTCTTGGAAGGTTGTACTTTTCTAAGAATTTGTCCACTTCTTCTATGTTGTCTATTTTATTAGCATATAGTTGGTTGTAGTACTCTATTATAATGCTTTTTATTTCTGTGGTGTCAGTTCTAATTTCTCCTTTTTCATTTCTAATTTTATTGATTTGAGTCCTGTCCAATTTTTTCTTCATGAGTCATCCTAAGGGTTTATCAATTTTGTTAATCTTCTCATAGAACCAACTTTTAGTTTCATTGATCTTTGCTATTGTTTTCTTTGTCTCTATTTCATTTATTTCTGCTCTGATGTTTATGATTTCTTTCCTTCTACTATCTTTAGGTTTCGTTTGCTCATCTTTCTCTAGTTTCTTTAGGTTTAAGTTTAGGTTGTTTAAGATTTTTCTTGTTTCCTGTGGTAAGACTGTATTGCTAATAACTTCCCTCTTAGAACTGCTTTTTCTGTGTCCCATAGGTTTTGGATTGTCATGTTTTCATTGTCATTTGTCTTTAGGTATTTTTTGATTACCTCTTTGATTTCTTCAGTGATCTATTGGTAACATATTGTTTAGACTTTATGTGTTTGTGTTTTTTACAGTTTTTTTTCCTGTAATTGATTTCTAATCTCCTAGCATTGTGTTCAGAAAAGATGCTTGATATGATTTCTGTTTTCTTGAATTTACCAAGGCTTGATTTGTTGCCCAAGATGTGATCTATCCCAGAGAATGTTCTGTGTGCACTGGAGAAGAAGTGTATTCTGCTCTTTTTGGGTTGAATGTCCTCTAGTTATCAATCAAGTCTGTCTGGTCTATTGTGTAATTTAAGGCTTGTGGTTCCTTATTAATTCTCTGTCTGGATGATATATCCACTGGTGTAAGTGGGGTTTTAAAGTACCCCACTATTATTGTATTACTCTCAAGTTTTCCTTTTATGGCTGTTAACATTTGCCTTAAATATTGAAGGGCTCCAATTTTGGGTGCATATATATATTTACAACTGTTATGTCATCTTGGATTGATCCCTTGATCATTATGTAGTGTCCTTCTTTGTCTCTTTTAATAGTCTTTATTTTAAAGTCTATTTTGTCTGATATGAGAATTGCTATTCCAGCTTTCTTTTGATTTCCATTTGTATGGAATATCTTTTTCAATCCCCTCACTTTCAGTCCATATGTGTCCTTAGGTCTTAAGTGGGTCTCTTGTAGACAGCATATATATGGGTCTTGTTTTTGCAACCATTCAGCCAGTCTATGTCTTTTGGTTGGAGCATTTAATCCATTTACATTTAAGGTATTTATCGATATGCATATCCCTATTTCTGTTTTGTTAATAGCTCTGGTTTTGTTTTTGTAGGTCTTTTTTCTTCCCTTCCTCTTTTGTTCTGTTGTCTTGTGTTTTGATCACCATCTTTAGTGTGTTTAGGTTGCTTTTTCTTTTTTGTGTGTGTATCTATTGTAGTTATAGGGTTTGCTGTTCCTATGAGGTTTTGATTTAGCGGTCTATATGTACAAGATTGTTTTAAGTTGCTGGTCTTTTTCCCGCCTAAAGACATTCATTTAGCATTTGTTGAAAAGTTAGTTTGGTGGTGTTGAATTCTCTTAGCTTTTGCTTGTCTGTAGAGCTTTTCATTTCTCCATTGAATCTGCATAAGAGCCTTGCTGGGTAGAATATTCTTGGTTGTAGGTTTTTCCCTTTCATCACTTTAAATATATCATGACCCCCACTTCTGGCCTGCAGAGTTTCTGCTGAAAAATCAGCTGATAACCTTATGGGGATTCCCTTGTATGTTATTTGTTGTTTTTCCCTTGTTGCTTTTTATATTTTTTCTTTTTATTTAATTTTTGTTATTTTGATTAATATGTGTTTTGGTGTGTTTCTCCTTGGGTTTATCCTGTATGGGACTCCATGTACTTCCTGGATTTGGGTGACTATTTCCTTTCCCATGTTAGGGAAGTTTTTGACTCTAATCTCTTCAAATATTTTCTCAGGCCCTTTCTCTTTTTCTACTTCTTCTGAGACCCCTATAAATTGAATGTTGGTGTGTTTAGTATTGTCCCAGAGTTCTCTGAGACTGTCCTCATTTCTTTTTACTCTTTTTCTCTTTATTCTGTTCCATGGTATTGATTTCCACCATTCTATCTTCCAGCTCACTTATCCTTTCTTCTGTCACAGTTATTCTGCTATTGAATCCTTTTAGTGTACTTTTCATTTCAGTTATTATATTGTTCATCTCTGTTTGTTTGTTCTTTAGTTCTTCTAGGTATTTTTTTAAACATTTCTTGTATCTTCTTGATCCATGCCTCCATTCTTTTTCCGAGATCTTGGATAATCTTTACTATCATTACTCTGAATTCTTTTTCAGATAGATTGCTTATCTCCTCTTCATCTAGTTGTTCTTGTAGGTTTTTATCTTGCTCCTGTGTCTGCAACATATTTCTTTTTCATCTCATTTTGTCTAACTTACTGTATTTGTGGTTTCCTTTTCACATGCTGCAAGATAGTAGTTTCTCTTGCTTCTGGTGTCTGCCTCTGGTCGGTGAGGTTGATCAAGTGGTTTTTGTCATTATCCTCTTGATAGGGGGTTTAACTTGTGTTGTGCTGACCAGAGCCTTCTCTGGATATTGAGCGGGGCCTCTCCTTTGCTCTGTGGTTGTCACTGCCCAGTCAGGGGTGGGATCTGTTCCCTGATTGTTGGAGTAGAGGCTTCCAAATCTGTTTCTTCACTGTGTTTTTGACCTGAGGTGCAAGGTAGGAGGGATTGAAACACTCCCACTGGGAGAGAAGCCACTGAGTATTCCTCCTCTAGAGCTATTCACCTGTGAGTGTGTTCTGTTGTGTCACCTTTTACCCTTTGTGTAAGCTCTCAGATTACACTGTTGTTGACACTGCTCTCAGTCCCACCTTAACTGTGGGTATGCTGGCAATTGGCTCTGGTGTCTCTCAGACATTGTTTTCACCAGGCCACCAGTGTAGATCCACTGATGTCATGTTCCAGGATTGCAGTAATCATGGGTCTGGACCTACTGTGGGTGCTATTGGGGCAGGTCAGACTCTAGCCTAGCTCAACCTCTACATATATGTGCCCATGTAGTCTACAGCTGCTAAAGCCAGGCCTGTCTTGGCTCCAGGAGCACTCATTGTGCTGAGCAAACTCAGATGTTCTGAAGGCACTGAGTTTACAAAGCCTGTCGTGGGGGTGTCAATTTGTGATATTTGCAGCTGTGAAGAGAGATTTCAGCTGTTCTTCCTTAGTTGTACAGCCCCCTGGAGCTCAGCTCTGGTTTCAGCCCCACCTCTGCGTGTTGGCCAACCACAGCAGTCTACTTCTGAGGCTGCCCTGGAGAACACCTGTGCACCACAGCAAGGATGGGGTGTGGAGACAGAATGTTGGCCAGGGTCACGGGATCCTCAGTGGTGATGGGCATGTGGGGGAGCTGGTGGCCATGGATGCAATAAAGTCAGCCCTGGTGGTGCCATTTCCATTGCCTGGCCACAGATACAAGGGAACCGGCCCTGGAAGGGCCCTTCCTAGCTCCCAGCTCCTGGCGTGAGAGAGCTGGCCCAGGCAGTGATGAGGCATGCAGTGGGGCCAGCAGCTGCAGGCATGAGAGAACCAGCCCCAGCAGGGACCCCTCCCAGTACCTGGGGAGGCCAGGCCTGGTGTGTGGGGAGAGAGGCTGCAAAGGCAGCTCTGCCCTTTGCACATCACTTAACAATGGCACTTTGCTTCTATGGCAGTTTGGGTTTCTTCCACAAGCATTCCCATTTGAGGACTTCCTCACTCCCATCCCCTCAGGCTGTCTCCTTGCAGCCTACAGCAGTCTTCTCCTCGGGGTTTCTCTCCAAATCCCAGGTTCCAGCAACCAGCCCACGTTTGCACTGATAGACACATGTTTCAGGCTGGGGCACTTAGGGCTGTGACATGGACCATCTTTGTAAGTCTCACTCTGTCTTGCCTGCCACAGACTGGTTCCTGCATTCTCCTTTGATATACCCTGAAGCTCCCCTTCTGTACCAACTGATCTCCCCACCAGTGATGGTGCATCCCTGGATGCAGGAACCTCTCTTCTCCTTCATCTCCCCCTACCCCTGGGTGCCAGTCCTGTCCTGCTTCCTCACTTCTTCTTTTTCCCTTTTTTTTCTTTCATCTTACCTAGTTATGTGGGGATATTTCTTGCCCATTAAGGTGTCCGAGGTCCTCTGCTAGTGGTCAGCTGGTGCTCTGTGAGAATTGTTCCATTTGTAGATGCATTCTTGATGCATTTTTGGGGAGAGATGAATTCCACATCCTCCTACTCCTCCATCTTGACCTCTGATAGCTGTGTTTTGAATTATTGCTTCTATTGTATTAGGCACCTTTATTCTTCTCAGCCTACATCAAGGGATTTGCCACAAATAATGAGATGATGTTTGGGTGAACAAAAGGAAGAGTGAAATAAATGTATTTTCACCCTTGCAAATATCCCTAATACATATTACCTACACACTCACTAATTTTCTCTAAATAAGTTACTTGAAGATGTAATCCAGCAAAAAATAATAATAATAATAAAATAAAATAAATAAACCAAAAACAAAACAAAACAAAAAAGATTCTAAGAAAGAGAAACAAGATATAAAAAGCAACTTGATCATAAAGAAGTCAATAAATTCAAAGAAAAATAAGTTAAGAAAAGCTTTAGAAAAAATGTTAAAAGCTTTTAAAAAGCTTTAGAAGAAATATTAAAAATTGGGAACTGAAGTTTAAAGTGTAGGTTACTATTAACATGGCCGGTGCAGAAAGTGAGATTTCTGAAATAAATGTGTACTAATGATACTTTCCTGTTGTGGAGAAGATAAATATATTGATAAACAATGTTATGTTAAATGTTAAATGTCAATGTTAAAAAATATAATGTAAATTTGTTTTGAAATTTAAGGACCCTCATTGCTAGATTAAAATGTTAGAGTCAAACCTCCTCATAGAACTTCTTTCTACCAATACCTAATAAAATTAAAATAAATAGTAAAAAGAAACAACGTAATTCAACAACTGCAACAACACAAAAGAAGAGTATAACCAAGCACAGTATTCTTTACAAACTGAGGAGGAGTAAAAACCAAACATTTCTGGTAAGTAGTGGAGAATTGTAGCATAGCTGCACTCCATACTTTCCCCTTAATCCCAAAAGCCATAGAGGTGAGTGGATAAAATCCTGAAAATTCTCATTAAGGCTCACAAGTTGGAGAGTAACACACTGAATGTGTGTCTGTGTAATAAAGAATTTGGCCTTGCCCAAAACAATGTCATTGCCCTCTGCTTCTGAGAGATAATCCATGTCACCCCAGATAGGTTCATCCTTATTCAGAGTGGGGCTAGTTACACTTGATAGTCTTAAGGTGGGGGCTGGCTAGAACAGAAAGACCAGCCATTTGATTTAGGCAGGGGGTTTGGTGTCATATAGTATAAGTGAACATGGAAACTGAGTTCAACCATGTGAGTAATTAATCGATGAATCATACATACATAATGAAGCCTCAGTAAACATTTTTGGACACTGAATTTCCAGTGAATTTCCCTGATTGGCAATACTACATGAACATTCTCACATATCAACATCAGGAGTATAATACTTCCTGAGGAAAATGAAATCTTCACATTTGGAACCCTCCACAACTCAGCCCTATGCATCACTTCCTTTGGTTTATTTTGATCTATATATTTTCCTATAATAAACCATGACAATGAGTATAATAGCTTTCAGTGAATTCTCTGAGACCCTCCAGTGTATTATTAAACCTGAGTGTGGTTTGGGGAACTCTCTGAACTTGTAGGTGGTGTAGGTGGTGTTATAAGTGTTATAAGTGAAGATGTCTTGGGGAGGACTGCACTCTCTGATTTTGCAGTTTGGCTAACTCTGGTTAGTATTCTTGTCTTTTACTTCTTCTGATTGGGACATACTCGAATTGGCACTTTCTTTGATTGAAGTGAAGAAATAAACACTATAAACTGAATTGGAGGAAAATATTGAGTACAAAGGATCCTCTGATTATAATTCTATATACCTTCAAAAGAGTGAAGTGAACTCTGGCATAGAACAATTAACATCTGAGAAGAAAAAACAGAGCCAATGTATTTAATATCTGAGACTTCACACATTTCAGCTGAGCACTTCACCACTTTCTTTTATTTCTTCAGGTTAGAGACAAATAGATAGAAGAACACATATTCAACAGTATACTTGTGGGTTAGAAGGGAAAACAAATCAGCCACTGTACAGTGGGAAGAGAGTCACTCACTTTATAAAGGTAGTAACTTTGGATACAGCTCTCCAAGAATGAACAAAATAAAAAGAAATAGTAAATCAATTACACAAAGTTAACAAGAAAAAGCAAAATTAAACATACAGAAGTTTAAAATATCCAACAAAATTTCAAGGTCACATAATGTCCATTATCTGTTATAAAGCATAGAAAATGATATAAAATTACCCTGCTGACTTTGAGACTAGCATACCTGTGATATTAAGCCAGAAAATGATTTAATTAAGGTGAAAGACTTATACACCAAAAACTATAAAACATTACTGAAAAATTAAAGAAAACCTAAATAAATGAGAAGACATGGGATTGATGACAGATTGAAATCATAATGGAATAAGCATAGTCTAGGCCTACAAAATGAAGTTGTGTGGCCATTGAGGATCTAGTCTCAGACACATTTGTGCACCTCTGAGAACTTGAACTTTCTGAACCAAATAAACCCAAGGACACCATCAGCTGTTTTTAGAGAAACATCTGCTCTCTGCAACCTTGTGGCCTCAAGGTTCCCCCTTGCAAATATGTAACCATTTTCGACCCCAACCAATACTGCTTAATAAGCACAATTACTTCTTACCAGCTCTAATCATACTTCTTGACAAGCAAATTATGTAACTAACTGTGGCCTTGCTATTCTTGGCTTGATAAGCTTCCTCCATTTTGCAGTCTGGAGGAACACAATTCAAGTGTTTCTTGAATTTGTGCTTCCTGGGCTGCAGTCTAATAAATGTCAAAGAAATGTCTTTTTATTTCAATCAGGTCTTTGTTTCTGAAATTTTTGTCAACACCATGTTCATGGATTGAAAGACAATATTGTTAAAATGGCAATATTACTCAAAGCAATCTAAAGATTCAATACAATCTCTATAAAAATCCCAACAGCTTTTTTTTTTCGCAGAGATGGAAAAGGTGATACTCAAATTCATATAGAATTGCAAGAGGCCCAGAGTCACTAAAAAAATATTCTAAAAAATTTGAAGGAGTTACTCTTGCCAATTTCAAAACTTACTACAAAGCTACAGTGATCAAAACAGTGTGGTGTTAGTATGAGGATAGACATATAGACCAGTGGAATAGAATTGAAAGTCCAGGAATTTTCACAGTTATGATTAATAGATTTTCAACAAGATGCCAAGACCATTCAATGAAGGAAAGAATAGTCTCTTCAACAAATGATGTTAGAACAAGTGAGCAGATAGTAACACAAAAAAGACCAAAGTTGGAACCATAACTCACATCATATACAAAAATTAACTTAAGATGAAAATATAAATTAAATATAAGAGAAAACTATAAAAATCTTAGAAGAAAAGAGAGGAATAAATCTTCATGACTTTGGATATAGTAATATATTCTTAGATATGACACCAAATGCACAAGCAGAAAAAAAAATAGAAAAATTGGATTACAAAAAAACCTTTTGTGTAACAAAGGACATTATCAAAAATGTGAAAAGACAACAACTTACAGAATGAGAGAAAATGTTTTGAAATCATATATCTGATAAGGGTCTAGTATCCAGAATATATAAAGAACTCTTACAATTTGACATCAAAAAGACAAGCAACACAATTTGAATAATAAGCAAAGCACTCAGATAGGCATTTTTCTTAAGAAGATATACAAATGATGAATAAGCACTTGAAAAGACATTCAAGAGCTTCCAGGTTGGTGAACAAATGGAGGTGTTAGGAGAGTGGCTCCTGGAGAGGGCATGGAAGGTCAACACCCTTTCCCCATACCTGCTCTCTGCATCTCTTGCATTGGCCTGCTCCTGACTTACATCCTTTTATAATCAGCCAGTGTTCTACCGTGTGGAGGACAGGCTCTTGTTGCTCCAGCCAGGCATCAGGGCTGTGCCACTGAGGTGGGAGAGCAAAGTTCAGGACACTGGTCCACAAGAGACCTCACAGGTCCACGTAATATCAAACGGTGAAAATCTCTCAAAGATCTCCATCTCAACACCAAGACCCAGCTCCACTCAATGACCAGAAAGCTACAGCGGGACACCCTATACCAAACAACTAGCAAGACAGAAACACAACCCCATCCATTAGCAGAGAGGCTGCCTAAAATCATAATAAGGCCACAGACACCCCAAAACACACCACCAGACGCGGACTACCCACCAAAAAGAAAAGATTCTGCCTCATCAACCAGAACACAGGCACTAATCCCCTCCACCAGGAAGCCTACAAAATGCACTGAACCAACTTTAGACAGTGGGGACAGACACCAAAAACAACGGAAACTATGAACCTGCAGCCTGTGAAAAGGAAACCCCAAACCGAGTAAGTTAAGCAAAATGAGAAGACAGAGAAACACACAGCAGATGAAGGAGCAAGGCAAAAACTCACCAGACCTAACAAATGAAGAGGAAATAAGCAGTCTACCTGAAAAAGAGTTCAGAATAATGATAGTAAAAATGATCCAAAATCTTGGAAATAAAATGGAGAACATACAAGAAACGTTTAACAACGACCTAGAAGAATTAAAGAGCAAATAAACTGTGATGAACAACACAATAACTGAAATTAAAAATTCTCTAGAAGGGATCAATAGCAGAATAACTGAGGCAGAAGAACGGATAAGTGACCTGGAAGATAAAATAGTGGAAATAACTACTGCAGAGCAGAATAAAGAAAAATGAATGAAAAGAATTGAGGACAGTCTTAGAGACCTCTGGGACAACATTGAAAGCACCAACATTCGAATTATAGGGGTCCCAGAAGAAGAAGAGAAAAAGAAAGGGGCTGAGAAAATATTTAAAGAGGTTATAGTTGAAAACTTCCCTAATATGGGAAAGGAAATAGTTAATCAAGTCCAGGAAGCCCAGAGAGTCCCATACAGGATAAATCCAAGGAGAAACGTGCCAAGACACATATTAATCACACAATCAAAGATTAAATACAAAGAAAAAATATTAAAAGCAGCAAGGGAAAAACAACAAATAACACATAAGGGAATCCCCATAAGGTTAACAGCTGATCTTTCAGCAGAAACTCTGCAAGCCAGAAGGGAGTGGCAGGACATAATTAAAGTGATGAAGGAGAAAAACCTACAACCAAGATTACTCTACCCAGCAAGGATCTCATTCAGATTTGAAGGAGAAATTAAAAGCTTTACAGACAAGCAAAACCTAAGAGAATTCAGCACCACCAAACCAGCTTTACAACAAATGCTAAAGGAACTTCTCTAGGCAAGAAACACAAGAGAAGGAAAAGACCTACAATAATAAACCCAAAACAAGTAAATGGTAATAAGAGCATATGTATTGATAATTACCTTAAATGTATATGGATTAAATGCTCCAACCAAAAGACATAGACTGGCTGAATGGATACAAAAACAAGACCCGTATACATGCTGTCTACAAGAGACCCACTTCAGACCTAGAGACACATACAGACTGAAAGGGAGGGGATGGAAAAAGATATTCCATGCAATGGAAATCAAAAGAAAGCTAGAGTAGCAATTCTCATATCAGCAAAATAGACTTTAAAATAAAGACTATTACAAGAGACAAAGAAGGACACTACATAATGATCAAGGGATCAATCCAAGAAGAAGATATAACAATTGTAAATATTTATGCACCCAACATAGGAGCACCTCAATACATAAGGAAAATACTAACATCCATAAAAGGGGAAATCGACAGTAACACAATCATAGTAGGGGACTTTAACAACCCACTTTCACAATTGGACAAATCATCCAAAATGAAAATAAATAAGGAAACACAAGCTTTAAATGACACATTAAACAAGATGGACTTAATTGATATTTATAGGACATTCCACCCAAAAACAACAGAATACACATTCTTCTCAAGTGCTCATGGAACATTCTCCAGGAGAGATCATAACTTGGGTCACAAATCAAGCTTTGGTAAATTTAAGAAAATTGAAATCGTATCAAGTATCTTTTCTGACCACAACACTATGAGACTAGATATCAATTACAGGAAAAAAATCAGTAAGAAATACAAACACATGGAGGCTAAACAACACACTACTTAATAACCAATAGATCACTGAAGAAATCAAAGAGGAAATAAAAAAATATCTAGAAACAAATGACAATGAAAACACAATGACCCTAAACCTATGGGATGCAGCAAAAGCAGTTCTAAGAGGGAAGTTTATAGCAATACAATACTACCTAAAGAAACAGGAAACATCTCAAATAAACAACCTAACCTTACACCTAAAGCAATTAGAGAAAGAAGAACAAAAAAACCCCAAAAGTTAGCAGAAAGAAAGAAATCATATAGATCAGATCAGAAATAAATGAAAAAGAATTGAAGGAAACGGTAGCAAAGTTAAATAAAAATAAAAGCTGGTTATTTGAGAAGATAAACAAAATTGATAAAGCGTTAGCCAGACTTATCAAGAAAAAAAGGGAGAAGACTCAAATCAATAGAATTAGAAATGAAAAAGGAGAAGTAACAACTGACACTACAGAAATACAAAGGATCTTGAGAGATTACTACAAGCAGCTCTATGCCAATAAAATGGGCAACGTGGAAGAAATGGACAAATTCTTAGAAATGCACAACCTGCCGAGACTGAACCAGGAAGAAATAGACAATACGAACATACCAATCACAAGCCCTAAAATTGAAACTGTGATTAAAAATCTTCCAACAAACAAAAGCCCAGGACCAGATGGCTTCACAGGCGAATTCTATCGAACATTTAGAGAAAAGATAACTCCTATCCTTCTCAAACTCTTCCAAAATACAGCAGAGGGTGGAGCACTCCCAAACTCATTCTACGAGGCCACCATCACCCTGATACCAAAACCAGACAAAGATGTCAGAAAGAAAGAAAACTACAGGGCAATATCTCTGATGAACATAGATGCAAAAATCCTCAACAAAATACTAGCCAACAGAATCCACAGCACATTAAAGGGATCATACACCATGATCAAATGGGGTTTATCCCAGGAATGCAAGGATTCTTCAACATATGCAAATCAATCAACGTGATACACCATATTAATAAATTGAAGGAGAAAAACCATATGATCATCTAAATAGATGCAGAGAAAGCTTTTGACAAAATTCAAACACCCATTTATGATAAAAACCTTCCAGAAAGTAGGCATAGAGGAACTTTCCTCAACATAATAAAGGACATATATGACAAGCCCACAGCCAACATCGTCCTCAATGGTGAAAAATTGATACCATTTCAACTAAGATGAGAAACAAGACAAGGTTGCCCACTCTCACCACTATTATTCAACATAGTTTTGGAAGTTTTAGCCACAGCAATTAGAGAAGAAAAAGAAATAAAAGGAATCCAAATCAGAAAAGAAGAAGTAAAGCTGTCACTGTTTGCAGATGACATGATACTATACATAGAGAATCCTAAAGATGCTACCGGGAAACTGCGAGAGGTAATCAATGAATTTGGTAAAGTAGCAGGATACAAAATTAATGCACAGAAATCTCTTGCATTCCTATACACTAATGATGAAAAATCTGAAAGTGAAATTAAGAAAACACTCCCATTTACCATTGCAACAAAAAGAATACAATAACTAGGAATAAACCTACCTAAGGAGACAAAAGATCTGTATGCAGAAAATTATAAGACACTGATGAAAGAAATTAAAGATGATACAAAAGATGGAGAGATATACCATGTTCTTGGATTGGAAGAATCAACATTGTGAAAATTACTCCTCTACCCAAAGCAATCTACAGATTCAATGCAATCCCTATCAAACTACCACTGGCATTTTTCACAGAACTAAAACAAAACATTTCACAATTTGTATGGAAACACAAAAGACCCCGAATAGCCAAAGCAATCTTGAGAAAGAAAAATGCAGCTGGAGGTATCAGGCTCCCTGACTTCAGACTGTACTACAAAGCTACAGTAATGAAGACAGTATGGTACTGGCACAAAAAACAGAAATATAGTTGAATGGAACAGGATAGAAAGCCCAGAGATAATCCCACACACCTATGGTCAACTAATCTATGACAAAGGAGGCAAGGATATACAATGGAGAAAAGGCAGCCTCTTCAATAAGTGGTGCTGGGAAAACTGGACAGGTACATGTAGAAGTATGAAATTAGAACACTCCCTAACACCATACACAAAAATAAACTCAAAATGGATTAAAACCTAAATGTAAGGCCAGACACCATCAAGCTCTTATAGGAAAACATAGGCAGAACACTCTATGACATAAATCACAGCAAGATCCTTTTTGACCCACCTCCTAGAGAAATGGAAATAAAAACAAAGATAAACAAATGGGACCTAATGAAACTTAAAAGCTTTTGCACGGCAAAGGAAACCATACACAAGACGAAAGGACAACCCTCAGAATGGGAGAAAATATTTGCAAATGAAGCAACTGACAAAGGATTAATCTCCAAAACATACAAGCAACCCATGCAGCTCCATATCAAAAAAACAAGCAACCCAATCCTAAAATGGGCAGATGACCTAAATAGACATTTCTCCAGAGAAGATATACAGGTTGCCAACAAACACCTGAAAGAATGCTCAACATCATTAATCATTAGAGGAATGCAAATCGAAACTACAATGAGATGTCATCTCACACTGCTCAGAATGGCCATCATCAAAAAATCTACAAACAATAAATACTGGAGAGGTTGTGGAGAATAGGGAACCCTCTTGCACTATTGGTGGGAATGTAAATTGATAAAGCCACTATGGAGAACAGTATGGAGGTTCCTCAAAAAACTGAAAATAGAACTACCATACAACCCAGCAATCCCATTACTGGGCATATACCCTGAGAAAACCATAATTCAAAAAGAGTCATGTACCAAAATATTCACTGCAATTCTATTTACAATAGCCAGGACATGTAAGCAACCTAAGTGTCCATCAACAGATAAATGGATAATATGGCACATATATGCAATGGAATATTCCTCAGCCATAAAAAGGAATGAAACTGAGTTGTTTGTAGTGAGGTGGATGGACCTAGAGACTGTCATACAGAGTGAAGTAAGTCAGAAAGAGAAAAAGAAATACTTTATGCTAACACATATATATGGAATCTAAAAAACAGAAAAGAAAAAAAATAATGGTCAGAAGAACCTAGGGGCAAGACGGGAATAAAGATGCAGACCGACTAGAGAATGGACTTGAGGATACGAGGAGGGGGAAGTGTAAGGTGAGACAAAGTGAGAGAGTGGCATGGACATATATACACTACCAAACGTAAAATAGCTAGTGGGAAGCAGCCGCATAGCAGCGGGAGATCAGCTCAGTGCTTCGTGACCACCTAGAGGGGTGGGATAGGGAGGGAGATGCAAGAGGGAAGAGATATGGGGACATATGTATGTGTATAACTGATTCACTTTGTTATAAAGCAGAAACTAACACACCATTGTAAAGCAATTATACTCTAATAAAGATGTTAAAAAAATAAAAAATAAAAAAATAAAAATAAAAAAAATAATAAAAAAAAGAAACGACATTCAAAATCAGTTGTCATTTAAAAAATGCAAATCAAAACTACAAAGAAATACCACTTTATACTCAGTAGGATGGCTACCTTTAAAAAAAAAAAAAGGAAACCAACAAGTGCTGGATTGTTGGGAAGGATGTGGAGCAATTGGGACTCTTGCACATTGTTGTTAGAAATGTAAATTGGTGCAACCTTTTTGGAAAACATTTCGGTTGTTTCTGAAAAATTTGAACCTAGAACTACCATATGACCCAACAATCCTATTACTAGGTATATATCCAGAAAGATAGAAAACAAATACTCAAATGCTTCTGCACAAATGTTCATAGCAGTACTATTTACAATAGCCAAAAGGAGGAAACAATCCAAAAGTCCATTAACAGATGTATATATAAACAAAATGTGGCATACACAAAATGTAACATACTATATGTTTCCACGTATATAAAATACCAGAACAGATAAATTCATAGTGTAAGAAAGCAGGTTAGTGGTTTCCAGGGACTATGGGGAAGAGTACGTGGGGAGTGACTGCATAGTTGGCATAGAATTTTACTTTGGGTGATAAAAATGTTTTGGTAATTTATAGAGTTGGTGGGTGCACAACATTGTGAGTGTTTTATTTTTATTTAAAAAAATATTTACTTATTTATTTATTTAGGCTGTGCCTGTTATTAGTTGAGGCACACGGGATCTTCATTGGGGAATGCAGGATCTGTAGTTGTGGCCTGTGGACTTCTTAGTTGTGGCATGCATGAGGTATCTACTTCCCCGACCAGAGACCGAACTCAGGCCCCCTTCACTGGGAACTCAGAGTCTTACCCACTGGACCACCAGGGAAGTCCCTGTGAATGTTTTAAATCCCTCTGATTTGTACACTTTAAAATGGTTAATTTTATGTTATATGAATTTCACCTCAATTTTAAAAAAATGAAAAATAGTAAGAAAAAGAAACTATTATCTTAGTAACTTACAAACTTGAAAACAAAAATTAAAAATGATGTATTAATCAAAGCAAGCAATATACTAAAAAATACATTATAACAAAAATGAGATTTTATCTAAAGAATATAAAATAGGTTTAAACTTAGAAAATGTTCTATGTATTTGACTACAAAAAATTGTTGAATAAAAATCATTAAATTATATCAATAAATGTCTTCTTCTAAAGTGTATTTGACAAAATTCAGTACAAATTAATGCAACCACAATTTTTATAAAAAAAGGTAAGAAAACTTGGAACAGGACATTTTCTTAGCTAATAAAAGAGATCTAACAAAAGTTTACTTAGTAATAATATGTTGAAAATCTCCCATTAAAGAGAGGAATATGATCACAATGTCTATTATTACCACTATTATTTAAACTTTTACCTACAGCCCTAACCAACTCAGTAAGACAAGGGAAAAAGTGATGGATTTGGAAAATAAGAGATATCTTCATAAATGAAGACTCAATTGACAAATATCAAGAATAATAAATACAGCAGTAAAATTTTATTAAAAACAGCATGAAAAATCAGTAGCATTCATACAAAAAATAATAAAGTAGACTTATTAAACAGCTAAAACTTTTTAAATGATTAGGAAGGAAACATAAGAAATATGCAAGAATTTTAGGTATGATATCATAAAAATTTACTGATGGGTGAAAGTAAAATTTCCTGGAGAAATGGATAAACCTCATGATCTTTGAATGAAAATTTCAGTACAGTAAAGATTTAAAGTCTACTTAAAGTAGTTAAGGAGAAAAACGGTGCTTATCTCTGTGAAAGAGATATTGTTTGAGGGTTTTTAAAAAGACATACATGACTAAGATATTTTCATATTTCAAATATAATGTATAAATTATACTAAAATTTAATAGAAACATTTTCCTGTATACTTTCTTTTTTTCTATGAAGTTGCTATTATTTTTACTTAGAATGTCACTTAGGGATACTGATAATAACAAATCAATTGGATGTAATTTGTCTTGTTAAGGTAAATTAAGGTTTAAATTAAGGGCATGGATGGTTGACCTCCACAGACTGCTATGCGATAGGAAATACTGGTCTGATAAAAATTCACCCACCCTTGATCAATTGCCTTTCTACTTTGTGCCATTCCCCTTCCATTAAAACCGAGGTTCAGTTAAGAATGATTTTTTACAAAACATAACATTAGTGATGATATGATGGATGTTTTGATCTGTGTGACCTGTGAGCTTCAGAAATTTTTGAAAAACATATTAGTCAGTTTTTATTTCTGCTGGAATTTTTGAAACTGGTACAAGTAAATCAAGTATTTCATAACTCACACAATCTTACTTATTCTAGTAGCTCAACGAATATGGAATGAAGAAAACTTTGGTTTGGTACTTTTCTAAAGTGATTATGAATTGCCAATGATTGGAACAGTCCACTTCAATTGTATTCTCTGTTCCCTGTTAATGGCAATGAGAGTAAATCCTTGCACAGAAGGCACAAAAATAGGGCATAAACATGATTTGTTGAAACTATCTTATACTAATTACAAACAAAGAATTTTTTTACCCTTTGTCCTTTCTCTGTGTGTGACTTGTTTTTGTAGCATTTGCCATATGTATCACATGTAGTAGCTCAAATTACTTAAGATGTGCCAAGCCTTATTTTGATTACATTTTCTCAATTTATTGCATACCTGGGCCCTCATATTTTTCTTCAGACTCTACTACTCAGGGTGTACTAATCCAATAACTTCAAACTTTCCTTCTTTACTAGTTCCATCCTCTTATCTCAGTCTCCCATCCTTACTCCTATCTTAACCACATACTTCTGCCTGACATTACTTTTTTCCTTTTTGCCCTTCTCATCTAAATCTCTTGAAAGAGTAACCTAACCCAATATACACTTCCTTCCTCTCAGTCACTCCTCTACCTACTCCCTTGCTTAGTCCACCAACCCTGCACTACAACATCTCTAGCTGAAGTCACCAGTCACCTCCAATATGCCAAGGAACTTTATAAAGTATTCTTTATATTAAAATGCTTACCCTGAAGAATTGGAATATTTTGATCATTACCTCTTTCTTAAAATTTAATGATTCATTAACTCCCATAGTACAACACTTTTGATTCTCATCAGCCCCATTTTCTTCCCTTTGCCTGTCATTTTATGTTCCATCGATTTCAGCCCTAAGTTCTCTTATTGTTTCATTGTACAGATTCTATATAAGTAATATAGTTCCTATTTATTTTTTAACTAATACTTACATGCTGAAAATGAAAATCTATATCTCCATCTAACTTACTGTTTAACTTCAAATATGTATATATAATTTACTGATAGATATCTAACCTTGGATATCATACAGGTGGCTATAACATATAATGTCAAAAATAAACCCTTCAACTTCATTATGATTAATTCTGTCTATTTCTCTATATCAGTTTTGATACTACTACACAGTAAGTTGCTCATAAATTTACCTGAGTATAGTCTTCAGCAAGCCAATCTTCACCAACACCCCCAAACCTATATATTCAATCACAGATGTATCCTGACTTTAATCCCTAAATATTCTCAAAAATTGTCCTTCATCTATTATTACAACTCGTTCCTTAGATCAAGTTGCCATCATGTTTTTCTAAAACATTAAAAAAAACCACCTCTATTAATTGTCCTGTTAACAATTTTGAGGATTGTTTCTCCCTCTCAGATATACCCTCCATATTATTGCCTGATGAATCTATCTAAAACTTAATGATGGTCCTGTTCTTATAACACTTTTGTGACTCAGCATGCAGTCATACTATAATCCAAACTATTAAGCATAGGGTACAAAATAGTATTGATATTATAAAGGCTTTAGAAAATTCAGAGATTTAGATTAGAAAAAATTAAAATTTTAGAAAAGTAGCAGTTTTCTACTGAAAATGTTACCAACTCTGCTGAGCAACGTTTATTTTCAGTTTTTTGCTACTTTTTAGATAGCATGCCATATCAGATCCTCTATGAACTGGTCCCTGCCCATCTTAATGGCCTCATTACTGTCATCCTTCACCTCTCACTTTATCATGAATAAGAAAAATAAAATCTCACTCAGTTCTTACGAGCTTATAGTCTAATGGGGGCTGATAAAACATCATGACTAATAAATGATAGTTTATGTAGAAAATCTGATGGAAAAAATAGTTATTAGAACTAATAAATGAATATAACAAGGTTTCAGTATATAAAATCAATATAAAATTATATTTCTCTATACAAGCAGCAAACATTTGGAAGTTAAACTAAGAAATACCCTTTCAATAGCATCAAAAAATATGTAATAATTAGGGATAAATCTGACAATGGATGCACAATATCTGTATACTGGAAACAAAAAAATATTGTTGAATGAAATTAAAGGAGACCTGAGACCTAAACCAATGGAGAGATTTACCATGTTCATGATTAAGAGCTAATGTTTTTAAGATGTCAGTTCTCCCCAATGTGATCTATAGGTTCAACAAAATCGCAGTCAAAATGTCAGCAGACTTATTGGAGAAATTGTTAAGTTGGTTTTAAAATCCATAAGGAAATTCAAAGATGTTTAATAATTAAAAGAGCTTTGATAAAAGAAGAACAAATTTGGAGTACTAACATAACCTAATAGACCAACAAATCAATGGATAAGAATAGAAAGTTCAGGAATAGACCCACACATATATTAACAACTGATTTTTGGTGAATGTGCAGAAGCAATTCAGTGGAGAAAGAATAGTATTTACAACAAATGGTGCTGGAGCAATTGTGTATCCTTAAGAAAAAAAAAAAAAGCAAAGAAAGAAACCCCCCAAAACTCCAAAAAACAAAAAACTAAAAAACAAAAAAACCTTCAATATGTACCTGGCATAATACATGCAAAACTTAATACAAAACGGATGATAGATTTGAATTTAAAACCTAAAACTATAAAACTTGTAGAAAGAAACAAAAAACAGGAGAAAATATTTTGATCTTGGCTTAGACAAATATTTCTTAGATAGAACACCAAAAGCATAGTCTATAAAAGCAAAGAAAATTGATCAATTGATCTCCACTAACATTAAAGCTTTCTGCTTTCAATAAACACTGTTAAAGGAATAAAAAGTCGAGTCACTTTTCTAAAAACTAAAGTGTGGGGTTTTTTTAAAAGTCAAAGCATAGACTGGGGGAAAATTATTTGCAAAGCATATATCTGATAAAAAAATTGCATTCAATATAAATAAAACTCTCACACCTAAATAATAAGAAAATAAAGCAACAACAACAACAACAATTAAAATGGACAAAATATTTGAACAGAAACTTCACCAAAGAAAATATACAGATGGCAAACAAGTACAGAAAAAGATGCTTAACCTCATTAGAATGTAGGGAACTGCAAATTAAAACTCACAATGAGATAGCAATATACATTACATAAATGGCTATAATTTAAAGACTTATCATACTAAATAGCAAAGATGTTGAGGAATTGGGACTTTCATACACTGCTCATGGAAATTAACATTGTATAATCACCTTGAAAAATAGTTTGACACTTTCTTTAAAAGTTAAACATACACGTACAATATTATCTGACTTGTGCACTCCTGGATATTTATCTATGAGGAAAAAAGCATGTCTGCCTGCACTATTCTGATAATTCCAACGTGTGGGTTTTTCCTCATGCCAACGATCCCCACCCCACCTCCATTTCAGATGTTAATTCCAAGTCCCAGGTTGTTTCCTGTGCTTCTGACCAACCAGTTATAGATGAGAGGTTTCCAACAACCTCCTACTTGGATTAGATTAATTTATTAGAGCAGCTCACAGAACTCAGAGAAACATTTTACTTACTAGGTTACTAGTTTTTTATAAAGGGATATAATTCAGGAATAGCCAGATGGAAGAGATGTAAAGGGCAAGGTTTGGGAAAAGGACATGGAGATTCCATGCTCTCTGAGAGTACACTTTTCTCAAATCTTCACATGTTCACCAACCAGGAAACTCTCCAAATCCCGCCCTTTTGGGTTTTTATGGAAGCTTAATTATGTAGGCATTGTTGATTAAATAATTGCCCATTGGTGATTGAACTCAATCTCCAGCCCCTCTCCACTCCCTGGAGGTCTGTGGTTTGGGACTGAAAGTTCTAACCCTCTAATCACATGGGAGGCTCCACTGGCAACCAGTTCCCACCCTTAGGTTACCTAGGGACTTATCCAAAGTCACCTCATTAACATAACAAAAGACCCCTTGATTGCTCTCAACATTTATAAAATTCCAAGGGTTTTAGGAGCACTATACTAGGACTGGGAATGAAGACCAAATATATATTTCTTATTATGAATCACAATATCACAATCCACCCCCTGCTCTTTGAATGCAGATCTCTTATAGCAAAATAATCATAATGATAAAAAGATACTGGCACTTTACTAGAATCCCATTCAATCATTAATAAATATCCAGTCCATCACTGTATGAAAATATTTCTCAGGGCAAGGCTACAGGTTTGCAGGCTTCTGAAAGGGAGCAGAATATGTGAACCCCAAGAAGGCCACTTTGACATGTAGATTATTTTGAGCTGAAGACAGTCAAGGCCCAACAGAAGAAGAGCTGTTTACCTTCCCTTAACTGCCTAAAAGAATTTAGATAGGGTGCCTGCACCAGGAGAAAGTTAGTATCAAAAATAATTTTTTATCAGAAATACTTACCTGCATGGCATGGCAAATATTTGTTTACCAAACGTTTGCTCTTCTCCTCTTTCTGTGAATTGTCTCCTTTCCTTTTGAAGCTCCGTACCCCCTTTTCCTTACCTCAGGATGGCATATAAGCCTCAATTGCCTGAATATCTTTGGGTTTGATGTCTCTGGGACTCCTATATGTATGAAATTTGGTTTTCTCCTGTTAATCTGTCATATGTCAATTTAATTATTAGACAAGCTAGAGAACATAGAAGGGAAGAAGAAAAAAATTTCTGCCCCTACACTTCCATTCAGTCTTCTCAGGTTCCAAAATCTGCAATAGTGTCAGGAATATATGGCTTCACCCTTTCAGGCATCTGGTATCATCAAGCTAAGAGACAATGTCATCTCTTGCTCTGAGTCTCTTTTGAAGTGTCAGTGTAATATTGGATTTCCCTTAATACATATCCCGTGTATTATTTATTTTACCCAAAGCTACTATTTTTCCTTCTCTCTATTTATACCTAAACATTTTTACCTTTTGAAGGGACATTAGTTTTGGCACTGTGCTGATCTAGATTGCAGGTAGCAATATTAGTCTAGCAAGCCCTTCCCCTCAGTCCATTTCTATTCAGATAATATAAGAATATATAAGCATAGAACTTCTGTGTTATTTTTACCACCAAGGAGTATAGCTGAATTCACGGTTAATCTCAATTTTGCCAGATGGGGTAAAGGCACATTCTGACCCATCAGACCCTTAGAAATCCTGAGATAAAGATTAAAAACATGACATGAACAGATGGAAAGATATACTTTGTTCTTGGATTGGAAGAGTCAATACTGTTAAAATGACCATACTACCCAAGGCAACCTACAGATTCAATGCAATCCCTATCAAATTACCAATAGCAACTTATGGAAGATGGCGGAGGAGTAGGAGGAGGTGGAGTTCATCTCTCCACAGATGCATCAGGAATACATCTATAGATGCAACAATTCTCACAGAACACTGGCTAAAAACTAGCAGAAGACCTTGGACACTGGAAAGGACTATAAAGATCCCTGCATAACTGGGTAGGATGAAAAAAAGAAGCGAGAAGGAGGAGGATAGGAAGCAGGACAGGACCTGCACCCCGGGGCAGGGGATCTGAAGCAGAGGAGAGATTCCCGAATTCAGGGAAACCTCTCTCTAATGGGGAAACCCCCTCTCTGATGGGGGAATTGATTGGGACCAAAGGGAAGCATTTGAGGCTGTTGGAAGAGAGTGAAGTGGCCGAGCTGTGGCAGATGGGACAGAGTGAGAACTACACAGATGGTCCATACTGCTCCCTACATGCCCCAGACTGGGATGTGTGTTCACAGGTGTGCAAAGGAGCTGGGAGCTGGAACGTGGAGACTGGAGAACAGATGTGGAGTGAGAAGTTCTGTTGGCTGTGGGGAGATGGACTGAGGGGATGGGGGGGATGAAATCCACAGCAGGGAATGCCTACAGAAGAAGACTAGACTGCCATGGAAGCAGGGCACCACTGCTGAGACACACCCAGGGGGAGGAGCCACTATTGTAGCCTCTCTCTCCCCACACACTGGCACCTGCCGACAAACAATAAAAGAAGCCCTCTCAGGGCTGGCTCTCACATGCCGGTCACTGAGCAATAAAAAAAAACCCTCAGGGCTGGACCTCATAAACCAGCTACAGGGCAATAAAAAAAAATAAGCCTCTCAGGGCTGGCCCTTGCATGCCAGCTGCCAGGCACCAGAAAAAGCCTGGCCAGGGCTGGCCCTTATGCACCTTACACCAGATGCCAGTAAAGGCCCTCACTAGGGCCATGTTTATTGCACCCATGGCTGCCAGCTTCCCTGCTCATTTGGCACCACCGGGCTCTCACAATCCAAGCAGTCATACCACATCTGCACCCTGTCCTTACTGGGGCAGACCCAAGAGCTCCAAGGCAGCCTCAGGACCAGACTTCTGTGGATGGATAACATGCAGAGGTGGGGATAAAACCAAAGCTGAACCCCAGGGATGGGGCGACTAAGGAGAGGATCAAAAATATTTCCATCAGCTGTACAAGCTGCAGATTAAATCCCCACGATCAGCTAGGTAGACCCTGTGTCAATGGAATATCTGAGTCAATGATGAGTGGTCCCACAAATGAAAACAATCTAGCTCTGGCAGCTGTGGACTTTGGGGGCAAGCACACGCAGGAATTGGGTCAGATCAGAGTCTGAGTGGTGCCCACAGGGCCCTCAGCAGGTCCAGAAATCAACCCAGAGGCAGAGGAGGGCCTCTTGGGGAGACAGAGGTGGGCTGTGGCTCACAGTGTGTGCAAGAACACGTGTGAGACCCCAGGGAAACATAATTATTACTATTAATTTTATTATGTTTTGATTCATTCTGTTGTTGGTTCTGGCTTTTTTTGTTTTTGTTGTTGTTGTTGTTGTTTTAGTTTTTTTTTTCATTTAGTTTTTTGGGATCTTCGTGTTTTATAAGATATTTTTATTTATTTATTTTATTTTTTAAATATTTCTATTTTTACTTTGCTTTTCTGTTGTTCTGTGTTCTTTCCCCTTTTTTTTCTTCTTTTTCTTTAATATATATTATATATTTATATATTTTATATATTTCCATTTCTAATTTGCTTTTCTATTGTTCTGTGTTTTTTCCCTTTTTATATTATTTTACTTTTTTAATCATTTTAATCAGATTGCTCCATTTCCTTGCTTTATTCCTCAGTTGGCACACAGCTTTGGTTTTGTATTTAGGTTTTGTGTTTTTCTTAGTTCTGATTCTAGTTGTTTGATTTCGGTTTTGGGTTCTTCTGATTGTCTGGTGTTCTCTTGCTTTTTGTTTTATTTGGCTGTGTTTTTCTTTGTATGTGTGTGTGTGTGTGTGTGTGTGTGTTTCCTTGTTTCTGTTTTTGTTTGTTTGATTTTACTTTTGACAATTTGTCTGGGTTTTTGTAGTCTTTTTTTTTTTTTCAATTTCCTTTATTGCTGAGATGAGCGACTTGCGGGGTGTTGTTTCCTCAATCGGAAGTTGGGCCTGAGGCTCTGGGGTGGGAGCACAGAGTCCAGGACGCTGGACCACTAGAGAATTCCCAGCCCCAGGGAAGATTAATTGCCAAGAGCTCTCATGGAGGCCTCTATCTGAATCCAAGACCTGGCTCCACCCAACTGCCTGCAGCTCCCAGTGCTGGATGCTTCACACCAAACAACAAATAAGACAGGAACACAAACCCACAAATCAACACACAGACTACCTAAAGTCTTACTAAGCTCATAGACAACCCAAAACACACCACCCAACACAGCCCTGCTCATCAGAAAGAAAATACACAGCTCCACCCACCAGAAAGCAGGCACCAGTCCCTTGATTAGGAAGCCTACACAAGACACTGGACCAACGCCACCACTGGGGGCAGAGAATAGAAGCAAGAGGAACTACAAGCCTGTAACCTAGGGAAAGGAGACCTCAAATACTATAATTAGACACAATGAGAAGACAGAGAAATACCTTGCAGGAAAAGGGGCAAGATAAAAACCCACAAGACCAAATAAATGAAGAGGAAATATGCAAACTACATGAAAAAGAATTCAGACTAATGATAATAAAGAAGATCCAAAATCTCGGAAATAGAATAGAGAAAATACAAGAAACGTTTAACAAGGACCTAGGAGAAATAAACAGCAAATAAACAGTAATGAACAGCACAATAACTAACTGAAATTAAAAATACTCTAGAAGGAATCAAGAGCAGAATAACTGAGAAAGAAGAAAAGAGAAGTGAGCTGGAAGATAGAATGGTGGAAATAACTGCTGCAGAGCAGCATAAAGAAAAAAAGAATGAAAACAATTGAAGACAGTCTCAGAGACCTCTGGGACAACATTAAGTGCACCAACAATTGAATTATAGGCGTCCCAGAAGAAGAAGAAAAAATAATGTGTCTGAGAAAATATTTGAAGAGATTATAGTTGAAAACTTCCCTAACATGGAAAAGGAAATATTCATTCAAGTCCAGGAAGTGCAGAGAGTCCCATATAGGATAAAACCAAGGAGAAACATGCCGAGACACATACTAATCAAACTAACAAAACTTAAACACACACAAAAAATATTAAAAGCAGCAAGGGAAAAGCAAAAAGTAATATAAAAGGGGATCCCCATAAGGTTAACAGCTGATCTTTCAGCAGAAAATCTGCAGGACAGAAGGAGTGGCAGGATACATTTAAAGTGATGAAAGGGAAAAAGCTACAACCAAGATTACTCTACCCAGCAAGGATCTCATTCAGATTTGATGGAGAAATGAAAAGCTTTACAGACAAACAAAAGTTAAGAGAATTCATCACCACCAAACCAGCTTTACAACAAATGCTAAAGGAACTTCTCTAGGCAGGAAACACAAGAGAAGGAAATGACCTACAAACACAAACACAAAACAAAAAAGAAAATGGTAATAGGAGCATAAATATCAATAATTACCTTAAATGTAAATGGGTTAAATGCTGCAACCAAAAAACACAGACTGGCTGAATGCATACAAAAATAAGACCCGTATATATGCCATCTAAAAGAGACCCACATCTGACCTAGAGACATATATAAACTGAAAGTGAGGGGATGCAAAAAGATATTCCATGTGAATGGAAATCAAAAGAAAGCATGAAGAGCAATTCTCATACCAGACAAAATAGACTTTAAAATAAAGACTATTACAAGAGACAAAGAAGGACACTACATAATGATCAACGCATCAATAAAAGAAGAAGATATAACAATTGAAAATATCTATGCACCTAACATATGAGCAACTCAATACATAAAGCAAATGCTAACAGCCATAAAAGGGGAAATAAACAGTGACACAATAATAGTAGAGGATTTTAACAACCCACTAACACCAATGGACAGGTCATCCAAACAGAAAATAAATGAGGAAACACATGTTTTAAATGACACATTAGACCAGAAGGACTTAATCGATATTTAAAGGACATCCCATTCAAAAACAACAGAATACACTTTCTTCTCAAGTGCACTCGGAACATTCACCAGGATAGATCATACCTTGGGTCACAAACCAAGACTCAGTAAATTTAAGAAAATTGAAATCGTATCAAGTATCTTTTCTGACCACAACACTATGAGACTAGATATCAATTACAGGAAAAAAACTGTAAAAAACACACACACATAGAGGTTAACCAGTACGCTACTAAACAACCAAGAGGTCAATGAAGAAATCAAAGAGGAAATCAAAAAATACCTAGAAACAAATGACAATGAAAACAAAGCAAAAGCAGTTCTAAGAGGGAAGTTTATAGCAGTACAATCCTACCTTAAGAAACAAGAAACATCTCAAATAAACAACCTAACCTTACACCTAAAGCAATTAGAGAAAGAAGAACAAAAAAAAACCCCAAAGTTAGCAGAAGGAAAGAAATCATAAAGATCAGAACAGAAATAAATGAAAAAGAAATGAAGAAAACAATAGCAAAGATCAATAAACCTAAAAGCTGGTTCTTTGAGAAGACAAAAAAATTAATAAACCATTAGGCAGACTTACCAGGGAAAAAAAGGGAAAAGACTCAAATCAGCAGAATTAGAAATGAAAAAGGAGAAGTAACATCTGACACTGCAGAAATACAAAGGATCATGAGAGACTACTACAAGGAACTATAGGCCAATAAAATGGACAACCTGGAAGAAATAGACAAGTTCTTAGAAAAGTACAACCTTCTAAGACTGAACCAGGAAGAAATAGAAAATACAAACAGACCAATCACATGCACTGAAATTGAAACTGTGATTAAAAATCTTCCAACAAACAAAAGCCCAGGACCAGATGGCTTCACAGGTGAATTTTATCCAATATTTAGAGAATAGCTAACACCTACCCTTCTCAAACTCTTCCAAAATATAGCAGAGGGAGGAACACTCCCAAACTCATTCTATGAGACCACCATCACCCTGATACCAAAACCAGACAAAGATGTCACAAAAAAAGAAAATTACAGGTCAATATCACTGATGAACATAGATGCAAAAATCCTCAACAAAATACTAGCAAACAAAATCCAACAGCACATTAAAAGGATCATACACCATGATCAAGTGGGGTTTATCCCAAGAATGCAAGGATTATTCAATATACACAAATCAATCAATGTGATACACCATCTTAACAAACTGAAGGATAAAAACCATATGATCATCTCAATAGATGCTGAAAAAGCTTTTGACAAAATTCAACACACATTTATGAAAAAAAACTCTCCAGAAAGTGGGCATAGGGGGAATCTACCTCAACATAATAAGAGCCATATATGACAAACCCACAGCCAACATCATTCTCAAAGGTGAAAAACTGAAAGCATTTCCTCTAAGATCAGGAACAAGACAAGGGTGCCCACTCTCACCACTATTATTCAACATAGCTTTGGAAGTTTTAGCCATGGCAATCAGAGAAGAATAAGAAATAAAAGGAATCCAAATTGGAAAAGAAGAAGTAAAACTGTCACTGTTTGAATATGATGTGATAGTATACATAGAAAATCCTAAAAATGACACCAGAAAACTACTAGTTTCTTATATCATCTTAGGTATTGTGGGTAGTTCAGATTTTAAGATCATTTCATGTCCTTCAGTCATAAGCGAAGCTTCAATCAATATCTGATAGCAAGGTAGTAAATAGCCTTCAAGTGGAAATTCTCTAGTTCAGAATCCCATTAGTTATTGCTCAGAGGTGCTCACAGACTTTTGCCATAAGCCCCAGTCTATGTTCCAAATGATGCTATCACACAGAGAATTTTTCCCTACCAACATTTCAGCTTTTATTTCACAATGTGTAGGCCCAGGGAAGCTTACTGATTCCCATTTAGCATTTCTGATTAATATTCTTGAAGGGTGAATTTACATGCCTCTGTTTTACGATACTAGGCAGGGGAAGTGTTCCCCTGTATGACATAATATCCATTCCTATAACAAATTCAGGTCAAGGAGACACACCTTCTTTACATAAATCCTGTTTAAAACCTTCCAACTTTTATGCTCTTATTGGCTCTTATATTTTTATGTTCTCTCAGTCTAATTGTAGCCCAAGTCAGGGCTTCACCAATGGGTTTTGGTACCTCAGTGCATGTGGCTCCTGAATCAAGGGATCCTAGAAACTTCTTTACTCCCTGACTGTTTTACCCAGTCTTGTGCAAAACGCTTTGGGTCTTCAGTGAGGGGTCAAGCCAAGGGACTCAAGGGATTGTCCTTTCATCCATCTTTAACTTGATTGATCTGCTTAACCAATGCCACAAGCTATCGTTTGTCAGGTTTCTCATTGTAATCTCTCCCTTCCATATTTTTAAATTTTCCAAACTGGATAAATAGAGCAGGCTTGTTTGGGGCCCTTTAGTGTTGGGGAACCTGAAAGTGGCCCCTTTGGCCCACCCAATCTTTGGTAGTGCTATATTAAAACTTTTTTAAATCCCATTCATTTCTATGTAATTTATCCCATTTATTAATAATTATCTAAAGATTTACACCCTGCTGGTATGGGTCCCATGACACTCTTCTTTCTTTTTCCTCTTTGTTCCATTCTCATCAATATTTGCTTTATTCAGCTTATTTCATAATAAACATTTAAAAAATTCCACCCAGCTAAGATCTGTCTCTTGATTCTCTACTCTGCCTTTTCCCTTCTCCTATTAATTAACCTAATATTTTCATTAGCATCTGTAAACCGATGAGGGAAAGCCTATACAGCAAAATTGATAAGGCTTCCCAAATTGCCCTTTGTTTTTATATCAATAAAGTTATATGGGGTGCCCAGGTGAAAAGGTCCCCCTTAATCACAGCATTTACCATGATCTGGATATCTAATGGGCATATTTAACAGGTAAATATCCTGGACAGCATAAAGCCAGTCCCACATGGCTTGCATATGAAGCATATCAGCTGCTTCACCCAGACTGTTCCACTTGGCATTTACCGGGGAATTGGGCAGTTCCCCTTTTCAGGGTAAACAGACCTAACAGTGACTTTTACTCAGTCCACCAAGCTGGCTGTTTCCTTAAGAATAATGTCCTGTGTGGCTGGATCACATATAGCCATCTGTGATTGTTCCATAGTGAGCTGAGGGTCCTGTATCAACCTAAACATTCTCTTCACTCTGCAGTATTCAAAACCAAAGACAGCCCCCAAATAAGTTACTCTCACAATCCATTTCAGTAAAAGTTCTCCAGGAAGCAGATGACACCAATTTACAAAATAAAATAATTCCTTCATACTATACCCTCCTGGTTTCAATAGTTTCTTGATTTTGCCCTCCCGCCACCCCTACTGGCTACCTTCTTGGTGACCCAAGGTCTTAGAGGTGTTTTCTGCTGTCCCTGAATACTTCTTCCCTTGGAAAGCAGCTTTGAGGCTAGTGGAAGCAACTCAAACTGACCAAAATTTGAGCTTGGTCTAGCATCAAGGCCTGACCTACACACTTTTAATTTAATTTTGCTTATTACATATAACAATAACCAAGGGATTTTGCCTTTTTCTCGCTAGTTTGTGTTTTCTTATGCATCCAGTGAACCAACTCCCAGGGATTTGGATTGATCTCTAAATTCCATTGGTGTAACTGAGCAAGGGATCATGTGCCCGTTTTGCAGAAAGCCAAATTCTGACAGCAAGTGCTTACAGCAAAGTAAGGATTTATTTTCATGGTGCCAAGGAAGGCAGTGGGAGACAAGTCTCAGATCCACGCACTCTTGGTCTTTCAGTTAGGGATATTTTAAAGGGGAAGAACAAAGGAACTGGGATTAATCAGTGTCATGTGACATTTCTGTGATATTTCTTAACCATGGTTTCGGGAGTCAGGATGTCTCTGGCTTACAATTCTCTGGCCAGATGGCCCATGGCTTGGGGATTTGTGAGATCATGTTGCTTGGAGAAACAACCCGAGTTTGTAGGTTAACAATGATATCAACAACAGCCATTTTAGTACAGTAACCATGTTATCAATAACAGCAATCTTAGTCATCTGACTCTAGTTGATTAGTGTTTAATTAACACAGGATTGTGTTCAGAGAAAACAAGGAAGGGATTGCGGTCAGAGGAGACAAGCAAGGGAATAAAGTTTTGGATAGAGAGATATTCATAAACTCAGAAAGGGAACTCAGTTCTAGGGGGGCTTGGTTTCAATGGTACATTTTACCTTTAGTAACTGATCACAGCACAGCTGCTGCCCCATACCATGGGTGATCATGGGGCCACCTAGGAAACAAATGTTCTTCAACTTCCACACTTTTATATTTTCTTTTTCTAAGCCACATGTTTCTTTGAGCCAGGGATGATCTAGCAAATCCCTTTTTGTGATACCAACTGTAAAGAAAAAAAAAAAACAAAACCTTAGTCCTTCCTCCTGCATTTATCCTGTACGCTCACACTACCACCACACTCACGATACTTCTGACTCTTCTGGTCACCAAATGTGTGAGACTTTTTTCCACATCAAGCAGTTCTTTTGACACCAACTTAATTTCCTACGATTTAACTCATTTCTGACACTATCTCCCTGGAGATAACATCAGATCCCACAGCAGGTTAAGGGATCAGTCCCATGAGACTGTCCCCCACTTCAGATGCCAATTGCAAATAGTAGGTACCCAAGTTACACACAAATTCTGTCTGGCTTGGTGACAAATCAGATGCTCCCATGACCTCTTCCCTCTTGGATTCAATTATTTGCCAGAAGAGTTTACAGAACTCAGGGAAGAACTTATGTTTACTAGTTTATTAAAAGCTATGATAAAGGCTATGGATGAAAAAATAATAGGGTGAGGTCTGGGAGGGTCTTGAATGCAGGAGATTCTGTCTCCGTGGAGTTGAGGTTTGTCACCCTCCCAGTATGTGGATGTGTTCACCTACCTGGAAGCTCCCTGAATCCTATAGTGTTGGGATTTTATGAGGCTTCCTCACATAATCAATTATAAACTCCATTTTCAGCTCCTATGCCCTCTCTGGAAAAGGGGAGTGGGGCTGAAAATTCTAAGCTTCTGATCATGTTTTGGTCTTTCTGGTAATCAGCAGCCCCCATCCAAAGCCATCCAATAACTCCCCCAGATTCACTACATTAGAACAAAAGACACTCCTATCATTTACAAAATTCCAAGGGATTTAGGAGCCATGCATCAGGACCAGGGTCAAAGACCAGATATTAAAATGAAAGATGTTTCTAGTGCTCTTATTACTTAAGAAATTACAAGGGTGTTGGGAGCTCTGTGCCAAGAACTGGGGGCAGAAATCAATGTATGTTCTATTATTTCACACATGTAGTTTTTTCTTGATATAATATTTCCATTTGTACTGTAATATTCCTTTTTTAAGTCACAACTTCTCCAATGGCAGGAAAGATAAACAAAACTTGATCATTTTATACCAGATTACTTATCACATAGGAATTTACAAGTTTCAAGAGCTCAGTGCCAAGAATCAAGGGCAGAAACTATATATATATAATTTTTATATTACATCAAAAACTGTTTAAAGAGCTTTATACAAATGTTCATAGTGTCTGTATTTGTTCATTTAATTTTGATAGCCTAAAACTGAAAATAACACAAATACTTATCAGCAGGTGCTATGAGCTGAATTGTGTTCCCTCCCAATTCATATGTTGAATTCTTACCCCCAGTGTCTCAGAATTACTGTACTGGGAGATAGGATCTTTACACAATGTAATTAAGGTTAAAGGAGGTCATTAGGATGGGTTCAAATCCAATTATGTCTGATGTCCTTTTAAGAAGAGGAGATTAGGGCACAGACACACATATACTCATGGGTAACCATGTGAGAACATAGAAGGCAGCAATTTACAAGCAAAGGAGAGAGGCTACAGAAGAAAAAAAACCCTGCAGACACCTTGATCTCAAACTTCTAGCCTCTAGAATTATGAGAAAGTAAATTTCTGTTGTTTAAGCCACCCAGTCTGTGGTACCTTGTTACAGCAGCCCTAGAAAACGAATACACCAAGCAAACTGATAAACTGTCATATATCCATACAATGTGATACTTTTGTACAAAAGAATGAACTATTGATATATACAACAACATAGATGAACCTCAAAACAATTATGTTGAGTAAAAGAAGCCAGTTATAAAAGTGTATGTACCCTATATTCCACTTATATGAAATTCTAGAAAATTAACTCTAATGTATCAATATAATGACAAAAAGCATATCAGTGGTGACCTACAAACGAGAGGAGGGGTCAAAGAGGGATGATAAGGAAGAATTGCAATGGTGTGTTAAAACAAAATTAAACTGAGTAAATGTAAAGATTTAATTGACTTTATTTCATTATTCATGAATTGCGCATCCCAATTTATTAGATAGAAAGGACCTCCGAGGAACTATGAAAAATGGAAGACTCAGATTGTTTCAGAAAAGGTTGCCTTCTTTTGGGAAAAGACTATGGTCTATCAGGCATATTACCTCACTAGTGCTAACCAGGTAATTCCAGATGGACTGGTTAAAGGTCACATTTCTGAGAGAGGCTGAAACTTCAGTTAGGTTAGGTATTAAGTCTTGGATTGCTGATGTGAGGCTTAGCACAAGTGACTCCATTTTGGGCCTGTTCTTTCTTTCTTTCTTTTCTTTTTTTTTTTTTTTGGTTAACAATTCCCTCCTCTGATCAAACTCTCAGCTTAACTGAAAGATGTGATAAAATATTTAAGGTATTAGCCCCACCCCCAACTACCACATTGAAGTTCTCATAGCTTTTGCTGATACTAATATGGTATTCACAGGTCATGACTTCAGGTTCACATTTTTTGAGTTTGTCATTCTCTGTGTTCCCTTTTCGATCTTCTAGTCTTAGGTAGATCATTGGCTTGATGGTTAGCAGCTGTGAACATGCATTTAAAGCTTTTGAGAAAATACAGTGCACCAGGGATACTGCTATGATTATTATAAGCAAGATAATTCCCAATGTCTAGAATGTGCTTTGGAGCCATGGTCCTTAAGAACCGAACCAATCAAAATCAAGTAAGTCAAAGAAAGACCCCATTGAAAGAACTACTTTCTTAAGCCAAGTGGCTGGTTCAGTAATTTTTCATAGCTGAGTTTCAACTTCCCCAGGAGTGTCAAACCAGGTGCAGAAAGTGGTGTTAATCACAACACAGATACTTCCTTTTTCAGCCAAAAGATAGTCAAGGGCTATCCTATTATTAAGAACAACTTTGATCAGAGAATCTAAGAATTTCTGTTTGACAGCTATTGCTCTAGTGGTGGATTTTGCAATATCTTCAAGAATTAAGGAGAGATAAATGATTTGTACTCACTCCAAACCAGGGAAGCAAGGCCTTACCAAAGGAAGCAAATCCTGAATCATACATGCCTTCTTGTAGGCACTTTCTAACTCAATGATGTAAATTCAGGGGAGCTGATCAATGAGGTATCTCAGTTCATTTGTGAACAGTTACAGGCACAGTTAGATAACAAAAGAGGCATTGCCCAGTTATGTGCCAGGCACTTAAGGCAGTCATAGGCCCAGGAATGATAGACACCACAGTTAAAGATAAATCCTTTTGGGGCACAAACCACTCCAACTAAAGTGGCACTGTTAATGGACAGATCAGAGTTTTGGATGATAAATGTAGAAGTCTGAAAGGTTACTGCCATTAGCAATGGCCTGGGAGATACAAGTGATGGTATTGTCTTCCCAGGCCAATGTCAGAGTAAAGGAAAGAAAGAAAAGAAGAAAATGTTTCATGTTTAGTTAAAGTATGAAGTCTTGATCCAGCATCTTGGGTGGAAGTGGTCTACCTCAATGTCAGCTACTTCTTTTCCTGGTCAGTTTGATTTTGATGTCTTCACCTTTTGCACGGGGTGAGATTTCAGGTGAAGCTTTCTGCAGCTGTGGGTTGTATACCCAATGTTCAAATCCCTGAAGTTTGGCTGCCATCTGGGTAGTGAGGCGGACCCAGTATAGTCCCTTCCAAGGAGATTCAAGGGCAGTCTTTGTTCTTAGCAATTCCAAACCAGAAGGGTGGGTGAAAATTTGAAATGTTAGTTGGGAGAGTCATAGCTAGATATTTGAGAAAACTAGAATTCAGGCTCTAGTCCAGTTTGCAGGTATATAACAAAAACCTCAAAGAAAATTAACAGAATTAGAATCTAATATCTACAAAGGAGCAAACATAATTTTTCTCTCTATAATCACCTCCAATTTTTTCCAAGACAATTACAGAAAAACTAGTTTGTATCAAAGTTGGCCTGCTTATTTACATAAGTGCAGCAAGAATAGCAATTCACCATAAGTGCTTTTTTTAAGATTGAACTCTTAAAAATCCTCTGAGACCCAGGAAGCTAAGCCAGGGACTTTACCTAGTAAGGCTGTTGCGAACACTCTAAGCAAGGTACTAGGACAATTTTTACAAGAATCTTTTGTAGCTCCATAAAGTCAACCTGAGTTCCTTTAAAGCTATCTTGTTGTATCTGAGTCTATGTAGTCTATGTAGATCTCTCTCAAATATGGCATTCCAGTTAAAACCTTGGTAACATAGCCAATGTTTCCAATTGTGTCCTATTATAAGGAGAACAGTTTTTTAATTAAATTTTTGCTAATAACTAACATAAAAAGAATACATGAGGGTTTCCAAATTCTGGAAGGATCAGGTAGGGAAAAAAGTAAATGTTTCATCTTTGTTTACAAAGGTATACTTTACCAAATTGCTCTAAGTCACAAATAGCTTAAGAGAAAAGTTTCCTTAAATCTGGAAAAACAAAACATCAAGAAACCAGCAACGTTTCAGAAAAAAATCATGAAATTATAATCATCCTTCTCAGTTAATTCAGTCCCATGTAATTAATACTTGTTCTGCTTGAATCCAGTTTTTCTATTAGTTCTAGAAATTCTTACCCACTTCAGTTTTATGATCTTAAAATTATCAGAGACCTGTACTTGTCAAAGTCCTCTTTGTGAATCTCCTTGAAGATGAAGCCCTTTTGTAGGAACATTTTTGCAAAAGCATATGAATTAAACAATAACGTTGTAAATGACAAAGACAAAATTCCCATTGTTAAAAATTAAAGGAGTATTTATTATAATGGAAGTGACAAAGAAATTTGGTGATTTCTGTGTCATACAACATTCTAAGATGATAACTAGAATGATGACTGATAATACTACACCAGGACATATCAGATTTCCAGGAATTTCATACACTTTCTGGAACACTTATATAACTGTACAACTCTATCATAATTATTACTTCTTATTTGACAATGCTTCCTAGGTAATTTAACACATCAATTAAGCCTAGTTAGTTTAGCATGTCTCTTTTTATATGGAGAGAAAAATATTCTTTTGAGATGTTCCAGGGGACCTCTGGAAAATCCCCAAATTAGTTCAAGGTCAAAAAGGTTTCATTTAGAATTTGATTTTGGGAAGTTTGTCAAAAAATATTAAAAGTTTTGAACACCTGACTAAACAGGATCATAGATCATTATAAAACTATACTTAATTATCTATTTGACCAAAGTGACAATAAAATATTTCAAAGGCAAATACAGAAGGTTACATAGTTGTGAGCAAAACTTAGCTCTTGATAGTGAAAAGACTGTTATCTTAAGTAATCAAAGATGTGATGATAAAGGTAACACAAAGCACAGGAAATTATTTTGTTAAAACACGAAATATATTTTCCTCATATTAAATTTTCCAATGAAAATTTAATTTTCATTGTAAGTTTTCAGTCAGTATTGAACAATCCTCCTTGGATGTAAGAGGGGTCTCCAAAGAGGGTGCAAGGGATACTACCGTCCCCAAATCCAGAGTCACTCACAAAGTTAGACAAAAGAAAGAACAGACAACTTGCATGTCCCAGGCAGGCAGAAAGCTAAGCCAAGTTCTTAGGACCTGAAATGAGACAAGCAAAAAGGAAATAGCTATTCTTGGGAGAGAAAAGATCAATAACTAGGTCTGGATTTGGAAAGGAACATGAAATTTTATTTTCCTCTCCCAACTGGGCACTACAGAAAGAAATTCAGGAGACCTGACTTTGTGATAAGAATTCTCAACATTTTCTGGATCCTGCCAATTTTTCCAGCATCTCCTCTGCAGGTTCTGGTATCTACCAGAATTTGGCAAGTTTTTTTTTTTTTTTCTCTTGGCTGTTTAAGGGAATAAAGTAGCAGTTTACCAGGAAATCATTCAGACTCTTTTCATCTCTAGTAGGGGCCCATATGGGAGCTCTCTTTGGAGGTAGATATAAGGGCATTCAAGTTAATGTTGAAGAAACTGCACAGGGCCTTTGAGGAAAATCTCCTTTCCAGTGTTTCAGTTGATTACAACTGAGATATCAATTCCTGGGCCAGTGTTTTGGTGATGGACCTCCTAGGAGGGTGTAATAGGGGAGGCCTAGGTGTTGTTCTAGATACCTTCTGTGTGTTTAACTTTTGTTATTTTTGTAGATATAGCTTCTGGAACCATAGTTCTTAGACACAAAATAGGCAAGTGTGTCAGAAGGTGGTGCACTTGTCTCTTTGGAGCATAAGGGTCCCAAGCCTTGGGTCTCTTGGAGCCAAATTGATACCAAGGGGGATATGCCACTGGTTTCAAGGTTGTGTAGTGTTGGACAGTGTACCTCACTGCATGAAAAGTTTCTTGAGTTTGGCAGGTGACCTACTGTAAATTGAACCCATTCTGTGACCGACTTATCTTAACACAGGAGTCTTAGAGTTAGGTGATAAGTGCCTTAATAGCTTTTAAGTGCTTGACAAATGTCCACCATTTTTGTGACTTTTTGGCTTCTGAGCTTCTCATTAGCAATAGGTTTTATGTACCCTAAACAAGACAAATAAACATGTGCACCATAACACACCAGCAGTAATCAAGAGATGTTACTGTGGCCTGGCCTAAAGAAGGCCCGGTGCACACCATCAATTCCCAACATAGAACCTGCAACTGGGGAAAAGAGTGAACCAGCAGACCCCAAAGATGGATACTGTGGACTGATTCCAAACAAATGGGAAACTTCAGCTGCTACCTGCAGTTCCTAGCATTGAATCTGGGAAAGGATTCCAAGCAACTGGGGAATTATAGACTAAACTGACAGCAGTTCCCAGCATGGAATCTGGGACAGAACCAAGGGCTGGGGTTTTCCATTCAAATGGGGGAGTTGTGGGCTGAACCAAGGGCTAGGGGCTTGTGTTTTGACTGGAACCATCTGCTAGTTCAGGCTTTCCTAGACTGGAAAGCCAATTAGATCGAGAACTTGAAGCAAAGTGAGTAGAGCTCAGAAGAGAAATTTCCTCACAGCTTTTGGAAATGACAAGAAAGACAAAGAATGCAAAAGGTTCACAGGTATCAGTGCCTGGGTTTCTCTTTGACCCCCAAGCTGTCAGAAGTCTCCTTCAGTCCTGCTGCTCCCACCAAATCTGTTAAAAAAAAAAACTGTATTCAACTGAATAAATTTACAATCTAATTGACTTTATTTAATGATACTAAATCAGGTAGCATCCTACTTTAGCAGATAAAAAGAAGCTCTGAGAAGCTGTATAATATGGAAGATTTTATAGGCAGAAGGAGGCAGGGCAAGGAAGTTATTCTAGCAAAGAGTGAAATGTTTCAGATAGAGTCACCTTCTTTTGGGAAAAGGTGGTGGTCTATGAGGCAGATTACCTCACTAGTGCTGACCAGGTACTTCCAGATTGACTGGTTAAAGATCACACTTCCGGGAGAGGCTGAAATTGCAATTTGGTTAGGTATTAAATCTTGGTTTACTGATGGGGGCTTAGCACAAGTGACTCCATTTTGAGCCTATTGTTTCTTTTTTTAACAGGTATAAGAAAAAAAAAAAAAGCTGTGGGAGTAATGGATATGCCCACTATCTTAATATTGGTGATGGCTATAAGGGTGTACACATATGTCAAAACTAATCAAATTGTGCATTTAAATGTATACAGTTTATAGTATGTCAATCACATCTAAATAATGTCACTTAAAAAGAAAACTATCAGTTATGTGTTACTACAATCATAAAACTAGGTAATTGCATAAAGATTCCCTGGAGTAATACTTTGGATTGGATAGTAAGAGAATGCTTCGCTGTGCCTTTTAAAATGAGACTTAAATGGTCAAAATAAGCAAATTAGGAAATGTCATTTTTCAAGCAGAGATATAGCTAATTTAAAGGTCATAGACAAAACTACCTGTTGTGGTTGAGGAACATAAAAATGTTAGGGTAGAATATTGTATTGAGAAGGAGGGTGGTAGTATATAAGTTTAGAAAAGTACTGGTCAGATCTTATGAAAGATGTTGTAGGGCATGGAAAAGGGTTGTTTCACCCCTCCCCAGGTGTAATGGGAAGCCATTGACAGGTTTAAATAATAAATTGACACATGACCTCTTTCTCTTTATAAACATCTAAAATTATGTTTATTAGTATCATCCAGGACCCAGATGTTCAGTATTCCTCCTGAAATTATACATAAACAAATGCAAACGGATAGAAACCATCTCAAGATTTATATAACAAAACAGCACTACATCACAAAAGCATGTAAAATTACAAGAAGGATATTTTAAAACATTTGGCACTTGAAGATAATGATAATGACAATCTCAAAACACAGAAAATTGCCAAAATACTCCCTAAATTGTTAAGCAGAAAAACATATAATCCTAATAAATGACAGTTTGGGTTTTATAATTCAAAATTGAATTTGAACAAATTAGATAATTGGTACTGAGGTGCAAAGTTTAAGTTTCTGCTTTTCTCATGTTTATTTGATTTGTAAAGGGGTAAATCACAATATAGGAAAATATACACTATTTTAAGTGTGACATTATAATCTTAAAAGATAACCTAATTAATTAAAAGAACTACTTAACTATAATGGAGAATCTCAATTTTCCTAAGCAGTCCATATTTAGATAAATGGAAAAAGACATATACAGCCAACACTTTCATAGAACCTTCCTTGGGAGTGATATCAACAAAAATTTTAATATGGCAGTCTTGAATTTAGGCCCAAACTTTTGTAGATACATTGTTAGTTCTCTTTTAATGTGAAAACTACAAATATAACTGCTATTACATAGTAATAGGAATTAAAGAATGTAGAGTACTTATGTAAAGATAAGAACATACTTTTCTACTAGTCCTTCAAAGACACACTTTTAAAATGTTTGATTCTCATATTCCCATACTGTGAGTAATTGATTACTCTTCACTTTGTAAAGTCACTGGGCTATATGAAATTTGATTATTTTGATTTGAAATTCAGTTGTGAATGAAAACATTCTCAACTTTTATGATTCCCATTGTAAGTATGCAGGGTATGTAGACAAAATGTTTTTTTTTTAATCAGCTAGCTATATGAAAAGATAAACATTGTAATAGTCTATGTGATCAAACATGTGCAAAAGAAAAAAACTACCCTTCAGGAAGAAAATTTATAGACCTATGAAAGTGATAAGAACACATTTTTAAAAAGTATTTACTTTGAACCATTCAGAATGTCAACAAAACTGTTGCATTATTTTTCAATTACAGTTATATTCAGTTAACGGAACAACAATTATTTCCTACATGCTGCATCAGAGGTAACTGAAGATAAAAAAAACTACCATCCCCATATATAACTAATTTTTGCTGTAAACCAACGAGAACCTGCTTTCCTTGTCAATTTAGAGCTCCACACGGTACCAAGCAAGATTAGTGGCTATTAAAAATACCACTAGGACAGTTCTATCTAAAGACACATTTGGTAGCATGTTAACTATACAAGAAAGACACTGCACATTTTAAAAACAAATCTTAAACAGGTTTACATTTCAGTTTTTGTTTTTGTTTTTTTTTTTAATTTAAAAGGTGTGATTTGTGTACAGGGAGGTCAAAACGTTTCTAGACAAGAAAAAAAATATTAGAGCTAACATTCATCATCATTTCCTTCATTATCATCTTCATCTTCCTCCTCCTTATCTTCTTCTTTTTCCTGCTTATTTTCAGTCTTGAAGACTCTACCTTTTTTTTTTTTTAATGACATCAGGCTTTCTTTAACTTGGTATGAAGTAATATCCTTTTCCTATTTTTCTCTTACCTCAGCAACCCTCTTTTCATAAGTCTGCCTGTCATCTGAAGCAATATTATTCCACATTTCTCATTTTCTTTGCAACATCACCAATGAACAGGGCAGGGTGTTCTCCTTTGATTTTGGGGTAACACTCAGAACAAAACAAGAAAAAGGTCAGCAGAAGCCCCTTGGGTGCACTGGGATCCTTGTACTATTTTTTTTTCTTCTTCTTCTTTAAGAGGGATAGAGGTTTTTCATTTCCCTTTCATAATGGGCCTTGTCTGCCTTAGCCATATTTTCAAATTTTCCTTTTTTTCAATAGATATGTGTTCTACCTTTGTAGGCATTTCTTAGAAAACACTGAGAAGCTGACTGAAGCATCTGGATGATGCTTCTTGTGCTCTTCCAGGCAAGTTTGCAGTAGGAATGCATATGATTACTTTTTGCCTCTCAGCTTATTAGAATCTTTATTGACTTTGTTTAGTTATTTTTTTTTATCAAGACACAGAGTCATCCAGTGCCTGTCCTGATCTCACATGCCCTGGAGCTATCTATATGGAAATTAATGGACTTCAATGAATGTGAGAACTCATTTATTTTTAAAAAAGTTCACATAGGTAGTTGTGTGGAGAAAGCAGTATAGGATATCATAAATGGAAACAGTGAGACCAGTTAGGAATCATAGTCTACGTGACAGATAATACTAACTTAGATTAGAAGGCTAGGCCTAGAAGTAGATATAAATGGAAAAATTTGGGGGTATATTGTGGAGGCAAAGTCTATAGTATTTGTGGTTTATTGGATGTGGGGGTGTGAGAGAAAGGAATAAATAAAGGATGTTTTCTCTTTTCCCTTTTCTTGAGACCCCAGTTGGATGGTGGTAACACTTGATGAGGTGGGCAGACCTTGGATAGGGCAGGTGGGGTGAGGAGAAATCCTGTTATCTTTTTGACATGTTAAGATTTAAATTCTTATTAGATATCCACAGGAGATGTCAAGTAGACGATTAGATAAATGAATCTAGAGATTAAGAGAGAAGCCAGAGTTAGTATAAAAGGTTGGGAATCACAAGATTATGAATGGTAATTAAAGCCCTGGGATAGGAAGAGATTATGTGAAGAAGGTGGAGATACAGAAAAGAAGAAGCCCTTGAATGGATCCCTTAGAAACGCCAATATTTAGAAGTCAACCAGGAGAGGAGAATTCATCAAAACAAACAAACAAGCAAAACAAACAACTGATAAAGCGCTGCTTGTGAGGTTGAAATAAAACCAGGAGAGTTTGGTATTTGAGTAGCCAAGAAAGGAAAGTGTTTCCACAAGAATATTACAACAACTGCCTCAAGTGCTACTGAGGGAGCACAGAATAACAATTATAATAGACAGAAAAGAGGACATAATTTGAGTATCTGGAGATTAATACTATAAACATCTCTTTCAAGAAGTGTGACTTTGAGAGGATAGAGAAATGGATGGCAGCTGAAAGTTAATGTGGGGTCAAGAGTAGTTCGTTTCATGATGGGCACTATAACTTTGTCTCTTACTCCAGATATTTCCATAGCCTACTTTCTTCCCAAATATTTGCTCAAATATTTTCTTCTCAATGAGACCTATACTGACAACCCACTTGAAACTTGAACCATTTCTCCAACATTTTCAAATACTCTTACCATGTTCTATTTTTTCCTTAGCACTTATCATCCTCTAACTTTTTGTATGTTATATTATGCATATATACATTATATTTTATACATAATATATACTTTGTATAGTATATACTTTGTTCAGTTACATATTATGTTTGTTGTTTATTTTACCTCCTCCATTAAAGCAGATATTTTTATTTTATTTGTTTACTACTATATACTTGGCACTAGAAAAAATATAATAAATAGAGAGTAATAAATGTTTCTTAACTCACTAAATTAATGAATGATCTCAACATGATTTATGGTGATAGGAATTATCTAATAGGGAAAACAGTTGATGATACAGAATAGGAGACATTCATAAGAGTGAATTAGTTGAGAATGTGAGAATAAATCAGATTTAAAACCAAACAAAAATGTTGTGGCCTGCTGTTGAAGCATGAACACTCCATCTATATTGACAGAAATTAAGAGCAGAGTATTTGGTTACAGATGCATCTAAGTTTGTTAGTGGAAAGATAAGAGAGTCATCAGATCATTTCTATTTGTTGCTTGAAATAAGAAATAGAGCCATCATATCAGACTGAAAATAAACTAATATTGGTGGTTTGAGGAGAGACTAGAAGGTGTGAAATTGTTGTTCTGGTAAAAGGAAAATCCAAGATATTGGAGAAAAAAAGTAGAATTACTGGGTAGTGCTGAGTATGCATTTGAGTTTTGTGAGCACTACTGGTGTTTCTCACATACATCAAATTTCCCAAAGAGTAGAATTCCCAACTCCATGTCAACTAGAAAATTTTTAGTATTGCACACCCGTTCTGTGTCACTAGTTCCCTTGTGACCTACAAATAATAGGCTGTCTTTTGAGTACTAAAACTCAAACTTATGAGAAGGTAATATTCAGTTGTACTCTTTGGGTTTGATTTTATACCCTTTCTTCTTCCAAATATCTTTCTCTCCTGCCTTGTGTCACTGTATGATCTCCTATGCTCACTAATTCTGTCAGTGGTTGAGAAAGAATTTAGTCCTCTTCTCAATAATTTCATATTATTTATTATACATCTTCTTGTTTTGTGTTTATATAATGAATCAAATTACTCATCTTGTCAACAAGTATTTCTAGATTCCAACTATATGGCCACTTATTGAGCTAAAAGCTAAAGATATAAAGATGAATAAGACAGCAAAAGCAGATTCAGGAAATTTGCAATGTAGTATAGAGGCAGCTATATAAACAAAAATGTAGCTTATAATGTGATTTCTGCTGACAAAATTTATAGAATTTATATTTCTATTCCCTCATTCAACACATCTGAGGAGACAGAAACTTATTAAAATGATGGGAGAGTAGTTATCACAGATAAAGTACTGTTTGGGAAGTCAAGGGAAACAGAAAATGTAGAAAGAAAGAAAAGAAGGGGTGGAGAGAATTTTCATTAATTAAACAAGTTTTGGTGAAGGAGTATGATTCGTAACAGAGAAACTATATACAAATGCATGAGGCCTGAAATAGCAAAAAGATGATTATTAAAACATATAAGTGAAAGATCTGAAAGAATTCAAATTAACCCTCATGTACACTGCCGTTTCTTCTTTCAGGCATTAAGAATATCATGCAAACTCAAGGTAGATAGTTGAGAATGTTGAAGGACAGAGAGATGAAATAGAGAAGTATATAAGGACAGTAAAGAGCCGTAGCTGAGAACATGACTCAGGCTATTTGGCCTCTGGTGAAGTGTTATTTCAACTTTACATTGTTTACGTGGAAGGTCTACCAATCCAGTTTCTTCATTATTACTTACACTCCTTTTTTCTTAAAATCTTAACACTGGGATGGATTTTTATCAACTCTCAGATTGATAAAAATGACTGAAACTGAGAATCACCTCATGTTCCCTGAGACAATATTTAAAATTTTAAATTCTTACCTTTCAACACTGTTGTTATTAAGAAATATTCAGTTTCTAGAATTAATATGTTTATTTGAAAAAATTCATTGACATTGTTACAAATGAATGGTTTTGAAAGCTTACAGATGACCCACTATCCAAACTGATAGCATAATTATCTTTCTAAATAAAAATGTAACCATGTAAGTGAAAAGCAATAGATTATTAACAATAAAATTATGGACTTCAAAGAGTGAGATAAGTATGGATTCAAATGTTGACTTTGCTACATAACTAACAGTCTTTTGCTTGCTCTGTAAACGCTGATATTTTCCAAGTCATAGGACCTGTTTTCTTCTCACCTTACACATGCTTCCTGATAATTACATCTGCCTCATGGTTTTAGTTACCATCTATATATTGTATCCCCATATCAAATTACTCTCCCAAGTTATAGTATCTTATACTTCTCCACTGAAAAAATAAAACCTGTATTCATTATCTTACTGAATGGCAGTACCATCTACACAGCAGCAAAAGTCAGAAATGAGACACACTCTAAGTTCCTCCCTACTTTAAAATTTCTGTTGTACTTCCTTTGAATAGGCTTTACCAATTTTTATTGCTTTATTTTTTTTTGTGAGAGGGTGGAAAGCTCAAAAACACATTTCTAAGTCTTCCATGAAAATAGGGCTTTTTATTATGAATTAAGTTCACTAATTAGATTCACTCTTCTGAGATTTTGAAGGAAAATGAGGTATTGGACAACTTTATGTGACCCTGAGGAGCTCCTTTTCACAAATAAGATTTGGAAATGTGATGCTTTCCTGTAGCATTGTTCCAGAGTACTTTCTCTAGTGCAATGGGTATAAAAAATATGGTTAAATATAGCATTATTGACCTTGTTTCCTAATTCTTGGGCAACAGCTTTTGGTGCCTATCATCTAGTTTTGGGGAGAGATGGTTGAAGCAGTGACTACTCCCTGCATACAGCTCTAGTTTGTTCTCAAAGGTAGAATTTCCTTTAATAGATCAGTTCTCTGTTGTTCTTTGAGTCATTCCAAAAGCCCAGTCTAGAATATGAGCATTTAATCTTTTCCTGTTTGTAGTAAATCTTTTTTTTTTCTGTTTAAAAACTTTGATTATTTTTTATTTTCTGCACTGAATTCTAACTGATATGCTTGACACTGCAATTCCATTGATCTTATCTCCTAAGTATTTCTTCTATCCATATCCATCATTAATATTCATGCCAAAATTCATATCCTCACATGTAACCTATATTATTAAACTAGTCTCTTTACCGGTCTCTCTGCTTGTTGTCTTGCACACTTCATGTATCCAACTGTATGGCATTTTTTAAAATTAAGTTTTATTATAAACTATTTCCTGCTTATAAAGAATAAAAATACATGGAGTATAAGGATAATAAAACACCTAGACTGGTATTCATCAGTCAGTTTAAGAAATAGAATATTACTACTGCTTTTGAAATTCCCTATGATTTCTCTTTTCATAGGTAAATCTTTTCTTTATACCAAAAGATAAACCCTGGTGAATTTCTTGCTTATCATTGCTCTTTAAAAAATAAAATTGCTTTTTCATTTTAGCTTTATATGTACATATAAATGTATATTTCTAAAATATATTATTAAAATTTACATATTTTGGAGATTTATATAAATAATATTACATATTCTCTCCATAATTTTCCTGAGATTCTTTTATATTTTATGAATAAAATTATAGATTTTTTATTTTCACAGCAATATGTACATAAACCTTTTAAATGAATGTACCACAAATTATTTAACCATTCCCTTGTAAATGGATATTTTTATATGTTTTCTAGGAGCCATGTCAAAGAACACAGCTAGGGATATATTTATGTCCCTGCTGTTAGATTTTATGTATAATATATGGACGAACTTTTGTTTTCCCCAAATGCATAATCAGTTAACCCATTATAATTTAGTAAATATTTAATTATTTCTCACTAAGCTGTATGCCACTTCTGTCACATAGGAAGATTTTATATATTCATGAGTCTGTTTCTGAGCTTCTTATTAAATTCTATTGGATTATCTGTCACAATGTAGGATAATAACACATTGGCTTAATCACTGCAAGTTTATGATTGATGGCTAATAATGTATGTGCTGAGGCAGAGGGCTACCTTGACGGTGGGGCCACCACAAGCTTTGAGGGCAGGGCTTCCCAGAGCCTTGGGGCCACAACTTCTGCCTGGCAAAGCTGTGGGCCGGATTCCACCCCAGTGGGTCAGGAAGGTGGGACCATTACCCTGGTAGGTCCAGAAGGACTTCTGTCCCAGTATGTCTTATCCAGTGGACCTGGAGAGCTGAGTATCAAGCCAAAAATTATTATTCTTGACTCTTAAGGACTAATGTAATTTGCATCTAATTAAATTTTTATTTTTTATGTAAAAAGATTCTCTACATCATGTACTATCAGGGAAAAGCAAATTAAAACAATGAGAAACCACTGCACACCTATTAGAATGGCCAAAACACTGACAACAGCAAGTGCAGGCAAGGATGTGGACATAAGTAGCTGATGGAAATGCAAAATGGTACAGCCACTTTGGAAGAGAATTTGGTAGTTTCTTGCAAAACTAAACGTATTTTTACCATATAATCCAGCAATTGCACAACATATTTACTCAAAGGAGTGGAAAACTTGTCCACACAAAAACATGTATACAGATGTTTATGGAAGCTTTATTTATAATTGCAAAACTTGGAAACACCAAGATGTCTTTCAGTAAGTGAATGGAAAAATAAACTGGCAATCTAGACAGCAGAATATTATTCAATGCTAAAAAGAAATGAGCTATCAAGCCATGATGACGTAGAGGAAACTTAAATGCATATTACTAAGTAAAAGAAGGCAATCTGAAAAGGCTATAAACTGTATGATTCCAACTCTATGATTCTGGAAAAGGTAAAGCTATGGAGACAATAAAAAGATCAGTTGTTGCCAGGGGTTGTGGGTGGGAGGATGGATAGGCAGAGCACAGAGGATACTTAAGGTAGTAAAAATATGCTATATAATACACATAAATCACTGTGTAAGTTTAAGATATACAGCATGATAGTTTAACTTACATATGTTGTAAATTGATTACCACAGTAAGTTCAGTTAACATCCATCATCTCATATAGATAAAATAAAAAGAAAATTTAAAAAAATTATCTTTGTAATGAGAACACTTAGGATCTACTGTCTTAACAACTTTCTTCTATATCATACAGCAGAGTTAACTATAGTCATCATGTACATTACAGAGGAATTTTAGAGCAGTGAAAATATTCTGTATGACACCATAAGGATAGAAGATACATGTTACCTTACACTTGTCTAAGCATGTAGAATGTTCAACGTGAAGAATGAACTGTAATGTAAACTACAGATTTTGGGTGAAGATGATGTGTCCATCAATTGTGACAAATGTAGCACTCTCGTGAGGAATGTTGATAATGGTGGTGGCAATGCATGTGTGGGAGCAGGGTGTATCTGGGAAATTTCTGTACTTTTTCAATTTTGCTTGAACCTAAAAGTGCTCTAAAAGAATTGTCTTAAAAATGACATTTGCCTTGCTATGTTTTGGAGTTGCTTGGGACCTGACTTGTGATCCTTTTCTTTCTTCTAATTTCTCCCTTTTGGAATAGAAATATCTACCCAATACCTGTCCTGTCATTGTAGTTTGGAAGCAGACAACTAATTTTCTGGTTTCACAGGATATAGTTGGAGATGAATTTTGCCTGCAGATGACTTATACCTTGAGTCTCCTTCATACATGATATAGATGACATTTTGATGAAATTTTGGATTTAGAATTAATGCAGGAATGAGTTAAATATTTTGGGGATATTGAGATAGGGCAAATATATTTTACATGTCAGAAAGATATGAATTTTGCAGGGTGAGTAGGTGAATTGTTATAGGTTGAATTTTGTACCCCCCAAATTATATATTAAAGTCCTAACCCTCAGTGCCTCATAATATGACATTATTTTTGGAGATAAAATCTTTACAGAAGTAATCAAGTTAAAATGAGGTCATTTTAAAATGAGGCCTTAATCAAATACACCTGGCATCTTTACAAAAAGGGGAAATTTGAACACAGAGGCACATACAGAGGAAAGGCAATGTGAACATGTAGGGAGAAGACAGCCATCTACGATCTAAGGAGAAAGGCCTGGAAGAGATCCTTCTCTCACAGCCCTCAGAAGGAACCAACATCACTGACATCTTGATTTTAGACTTCTAGCTTCCAGAACTGTGAGACAATGAATTTCTGTTTTATAAGCCACAGAGTTTGTGACTCTTTCTTATGGCAGCCCTAGCAAACTGATGTATCATGCAGTACTCCTCAGCAATAAAATGAATAAATATTGTTACATCCAACAACTTGGATGAATCTCCAGTAAATTATACTACGTGAAAAAAGTACCAATCCCAAAGGTTACATATTGCCTGATTCCACTTAAAAAACAATTTTAAGATGCCAAATTTTTTAGGAATGTAGGACAGATTAGTGGTTGCCAAAGTTTTGCAATTGGGGCTGGACAGGTAGGAGGTATGTGTGTTTATAAAAGGGATCATGAGGGAGCCTTATGTTGATGGAACTCTTTTGACTGCAGTGGTGGATATATAAACCTACGTACTCGTGATAATTGTGTAGAATTAAATTTACAAACAGACATACACAAATACAAGTAAAACAAAAGCATCTAAATAAGATAGGTATATTGTATGAATATGAATTCCCTAGTTGTGATGTGGTGCTATAATTTTTCAAGATGTTACCACTGTGGGGAACTAGGTAGAGCAAACAGGATCTCTCCATGTTATTTCGTACAACTGCACGCAAATCTATAATTATCGCAATAAAATGTTCAATTAAAAAAAGAAATGATTATTGATCATACAACTATATAGAATTATTTCAAAAACATTATGCTAAGTGCAAAAATCTTGAAAAATAAGTCTAAGAATTGTATGATTCCATTATATGAAGTTCTAGTAAAGGCAAAACAATAACAACAGAAATATTAGTCATTGCTTTGTACCAGCGATGTGGAGGAAGGAAAGGTTCTTTGTCTTGATTTTAGTAATTTTGAGCTCATACCTTTTTCAAAACTTATTGAATTATATGTTTAAAGTAATGTTTATTGTATATAAATTATACCTCATTACACCTAATTAAAATAATAACTTAGAAGGATCTAAATACCAATTAAAAATAAACTGCCTATTGAAATCATGATATTGTCCATTTGGAATGGATTATTTTACATTTAAAAATATATACCCTCCCCTTAAAAACTACAACCGACACTATTTAAAATCCTTTTATTTGATATATTAATGAACATAATTACTAAAGTTTTTTCCTTGTTTTATAATAACTGAACATTTATAAAAACGTGTGTGTAAGCTGTTGCCTTTTAAGAATGTACTACTTGTAAAAATTTACTCCCAGCTAAGATGATCTTTTGCACTGGTTTTGTGAGTGTGTGGTTTGGAGTGTGTGTACATTATTATCTAACTTTTCTTAATCACCAGGATGTTTTCTTGATTCCATAATCTCCTTCATTTTCATTTTTAAGGATACATTTTATTTTTCTATCTTGTATTTCAAAGGTTTTGTATTGACTAATATAAGTTATGTTGCATTAAGAACCCATGCTATAACTTTTTGAAGAGTTATGAAACACTCACCCTGTATTTAGCAAATTCCTTTTGGCTCATGTTAGTGTTTAAAAAAAGAAAAAGTACACAAAAACGTACTGTTTCCTGGCATGCTTCAGTTATTCAGCAGGGGGGCAAAAGCTCAAAGGTGATCACAGGAAGTTAGAAATTCATATAGTTCCTAAGAGAGAGCAAGACATGGTTTGAATTAATGTACATACTATTGATTAAAAAGAGTAGATTTTCTCATTTGAGAGAATAGAATTAAAGGTTGAAGTTGTTTGGACAAGAAAACCTCATTGGACCTTCCAGTACATGTGTCAATCTCTGTTTTAAAAATTGTCTGTGTGAAAAGGAAATAATCATATTTTCTGAACTTGCTTCTTACTACATTAAAATAATGTAGGTATGTTGATCTTGAATAGTCATATTTTAATCTTTGGTCTATCATTAAATAATGTATTATTTCTTCTAATCTATTGCTTCTAAGAGTAAGAGTATGTAAACCTGAATTAAAATATGTTTACCACGCTAAAACGGGTTGTTCCATTCATGACTATATGTGGACAGGCTTAAATTTCCAACTATACAGATAGTTGAGCCAGTACTTTTTGAACTTTTTCCTCTTAAATTGTCTAGGCTAAATTCTCTTAAAAAAAAATCAATAATCATAGAAATATAGAGACTTACTAGTCACAAAATATCCACTGATAAAATAGTTTATGTGTAATGCTTCCCTTTGCATTGTATTATACTATTTGAGAGAACAAAAAGGTGTTGTTGAAAATGTACCTAAAAATGGCACAGAGCATTTCAGGCAGCTTTGATCTTGTAGCTTTATTATCCAAGTATGAGGTTTCCTATTATTACTATAGCAGGCATATATAACTCAAACCCTCTTTTCTATGCTTCAGTCTGTAACTGACAGTTAATTTATAAATGTGTTCCTTTTGCCAGAAACTATTAGCTTCTGCTTGCTCCAAAGGGGCTGTGAATAGAGGTAAGCAGATAGATTATTTGCAAAACATTACAATCTCCTGCTTTCAGAGAGACTTTTATATTATCTTCCACTCTAATGTTTTAATTCTTAATAAAAACATATTTTTAGTTTCTGAGAGCCACTTTTAATTCCCTGATTGTTCCTTTTTAAAGCAACTTGTTCTTGTCTTGTATAAAGACTTCTTGGATGAGTAGATTGAGAACTAAAAAATTTATAAATGTCAGAATATTGAAGGTTTTTTTTGGTTTATTTTAGTATTCATGGAAGGCCAATTACCACAATACCTGTCCTAGATTTCCTAACAGAATAATTCCATTTATTTAGGAATAAAAATAATAAAATATGTACAAAATCTATATAAGGTGAACTATCAAACTTTTTTGAACTATATAAAAGAACACAACTAAATGGAAATAATTTTTCTGGATTGAGAGGTTAACTATAGTCAATGTGTCAATTCTCGATTCTGCCATGTTTTTGAATAAAACTTAATAAGCCAATTTCAAAATATATTCTGAAGAGGAAATCACAATATTAGCCAGGAAAATTAAGAAGGAAAACAATTAGAGAGATTCATGTGTGAATTAGTGCCTCATTGTGGTTTTAAATGGCAATTCTCTAACAAGTAAAGTTAATCGTATTTTCATAAATTCATTGGATATTGGATTTTTCACCTCTTTGAAGTTTCTATTTATTTGACTATATAGATTTCCTGTATTGTATATTTATTTATTTTATTTTATTATATCTTGCTCTCATCCTTATGTGTTTTTTTTAATGTTTATTTATTTATTTATTTATTTATTTTCTTATTAGTCATCCATTTTATACACACCAATGTATGCATGTCAATCCCAATCTCCCAAATCATCACACCACAAACCCCACCCCCTGCTGCATTCCCACCTTGGTGTCCATACGTTTTTTTCTCTACTTCTGTGTCTCAATTTCTGCTCTGAAAATAGGTTCTTCTGTACCACTTTTCTAGATTCCACATATATGCGTTAATATATGATATTTGTTTTTCTCTTTCTGATGTACTTCACTCTGTATGACAGTCTCTAGATGAATCTACGTCTCTACAAATGACCCAATTTTGTTCCTTTTTATGGCTGATTAATATTCCACTGTATATATGTACCACATCTTCTTTTTTTTAACATATTTATTGGAGTATAATTGCTTTACAATGGTGTGTTAGCTTCTGCTTTATAACAAAGTGAATCAGTTATACATATACATATGTTCCCATATCTCTTCCCTCTTGCATCTCCCTCCCTCCAACCCTCCTTATCCCACCCCTCTAGGTGGTCACAAACTACCGAGCTGATCTCCCTGTGCTATGTGGCTGCTTCCCACTAGCTATCTATTTTACATTTGGTAGTGTATATATGTCCATGACACTCTCTCTCTTTGTCACAGCTTACCCTTCCCCCTCCCCATATCCTCAAGTCCATTCTCTAGTATATCTGTGTCTTTATTCCCATCTTACCCCTAGGTTTTTCATGACCTTTTTTTTTTTCCCCTTAGATTCTATATATATGTGTTAGTATACGGTATTTGTTTTTCTCTTTCTGACTTACTTCACTCTGTATGACAGACTCTAGGTCCATCCACCTCACTGCAAATAACTCAATTTCATTTCTTTTTATGGCTGAGTAATATTCCATTGTATATATGTGCCACACCTTCTTTATCCATTCATCTGTTGATGGACACTTAGGTTGCTTCCATGGCCTGGCTATTGTAAATAGAGCTGCAATGAACATTTTGGTACATGACTCTTTTTGAATTATGGTTTTCTCAGGGTATATGGCCAGTAGTGGGATTGCTGGGTCATATGGTAGTTCTATTTTTAGTTTTTAAGGAACCTCCATACTATTCTCCATAGTGGCTGTATCAATTTACATTCCCACCAACAGTGAAAGAGTGTTCCCTTTTCTCCACACCCTATCCAGCATTTATTGTTTGTAGATTTTTTGGTGATGTCCATTCTGACTGGTGTGAGATGATATCTCATTGTAGTTTTGATTTGCATTTCTCTAATGATTAATGATGTTGAGCATTCTTTCATGTGTTTGTTGGCAATCTGTATATCTTCTTTGGAGAAATGTCTATTTAGGTCTTCTGCCCATTTTAAGATTGGGTTGTTTGTTTTTTTGTTATTGAGCTGCATGAGCTGCTTGTAAATCTTGGAGATTAATCCTTTGTCAGTTGCTTCATTTGCAAATGTTTTCTCCCATTCTGAGGGTTGTCTTTTCGGCTTGTTTATGGTTTCCTTTGCTGTGCAAAAGCTTTTAAGTTTCATTAGGTCCCATTTGTTTATCTTTGTTTTTATTTCCATTTCTCTAGGAGGTGGGTCAAAAAGGATCTTGCTGTGATTTATGTCATAGAGTGTTCTGCCTATGTTTTCCTATAAGAGCTTGATGGTGTCTGGCCTTACATTTAGGTCTTTAATCCATTTTGAGTTTATTTTTGTGTATGGTGTTAGGGAGTGTTCTAATTTCATACTTTTACATGTACCTGTCCAGTTTTCCCAGCAGCATTTATTGAAGAGGCTGTCTTTTCTCCACTGTATATGCTTGCCTCCTTTATCAAAGATAAGGTGACCATATGTGCATGGGTTTATCTCTGGGCATTCTATCCTGTTCCATTGATCTATATTTCTGTTTTTGTTCCAATACCATACTGTCTTCATTACTGTAGCTTTGTAGTATAGTCTGAAGTCAGGGAGCCTGATTCCTACAGCTCCATTTTTCGTTCTCAAGATTGCTTTGGCTATTCGGGGTCTTTTGTGTTTCCATACAAATTGTGAAATTTTTTGTTCTAGTTCTGTGAGAAATGCCAGTAGTAGTTTGATAAGGATTGCATTGAATCTGTAGATTGCTTTGGGTAGTAGAGTCATTTTCACAATGTTGATTCTTCCAATCCAAAGACATTGTATATCTCTCCATATATTTGTATCATCTTTAATTTCTTTCATCAGTGTCTTATAATTTTCTGCATACAGGTCTTTTGTCTCCTTAGGTAGGTTTATTCCTAGATATTTTATTCTTTTTGTTGCAATGGTAAATGGGAATGCTACCTTAATTTCTCTTTCAGAATTTTCATCATTAGTGTATAAGAATGCAAGAGATTTCTGTGCATTAATTTTGTATCCTGCAACTTTACCAAATTCATTGATTAGCTCTAGTAGTTTTCTGGTGGCATCTTTAGGATTCTCTATGTATAGTATCATGTCATCTGCAAACAGTGACAGTTTTACTTCTTCTTTTCCAAACTGTATTCCTTTTATTTCTTTTTCTTCTCTGATTGCTGTGGCTAGGACTTCCAAAACTCTGTACAAGAATAGTGGTGAGAGTGGACATCCTTGCCTTGTTCCTGATCTTAGAGGAAATGCTTTCAGTTTTTCACCATTGAGAATGATGTTTGCTGTGGGTTTGTCGTATATGGCCTTTAGTATGTTGAAGAAGGTTCCCTTTATGCCCAGTTTCTGAAGAGTTTTTCTTTTTATCATAAGTGGATGTTGAATTTTGTCAATAGCTTTTTCTGCATCTATTGAGATGATCATATGCTTTTTCTTCTTCAATTTGTTAATATGGTGTATAACATTGATTGATTTGCATATATTGAAGAATCCTTGCATCTCTTGGATAAAACGCACTTGATCATGGTGTATGATCCTTTTAATGTGCTGTTGGATTCTGTTTGCTAGTATGTTGTGCAGGATTTTTGCATCTATATTCATCAGTGATATTGGTCTGCAATTTTCTTTTTTTGTAGTATCTTTGTCTGGTTTTGCTATCAGAGTGATGGTGTCCTCATAAAATGAGTTTGGGAGTTTTCTTTCCTCTACAAGTTTTTGGAAGAGTTTGAGAAAGATGGGTGTTTGCTCTTCTCTAAATGTTTGGTAGAATTCACCTGTGAAGCCATCTGGTCCTGGACTTTTGTTTGTTGGAAGATTTTTAATCACAGTTTCAAAATCATTACTTGTGATTAATTTGTTGATATTTTCTGTTTCTTTCTGGTTTGGTGTTGGAAGTTTATACCTTTCTAAGAATTTGTCCGTTTCTTCCAGGTTGTCCATTTTATTGGCATAGAGTTGCTTGTAGTAGTCTCTTAGGATGCTTTGTATTTCTGCAGTGTCTGTTGTAACTTCTCCTTTTTCATTTCTAATTTTATTGATTTGAGTCCTCTCTCTCTTTTTCTTGATGAGTCTGGCTAATGGTTTATGAATTTTGTTTATCTTCTCAAAGAACCAGCTTTTAGTTTTATTGATCTTTGTTATTGTTTTCTTAGTTTCTCTTTCACTTTTTTCTGCTCTGATGTTTATAATTTCTTTCCTTCTGCTAACTTTGGGATTTGTTTGTTCTTCTTTCAATAGTTCCTTTAGGTGTAAGGTTAGATTGTTTATTTGAGATTTTTCTTGTTTCTGAGGTAGGCGTGTATAGTTATAAACTTCCCTCTTAGAACTGCTTTCGCTTCACCCCATAGGTTTTGGATCATCGTGTTTTCATTGTCATTTGTCTCTAGGCATTTTTTGATTTCCTCTTTGATTTCTTCAGTGATCTCTTGGTTATTTAGTAACATATTGCTTAGCCTCCATGTTTGTGTTTTTTACGTTTTATTCCCCCTGTAATTGATTTCTAATCTCATGGCGTTGTAGTCAGAAAAGTTGCTTGATATGATTTCAATTTTCTTAAATTTACTGAGGCTTGATTTGTGACCCAAGATGGGATCTATACTGAAGAATGTTCCATGCACACTTGAGAAGAAAGTGTAATCTGCTGTTTTTGGATGGAATGTCCTATAAATATCAATTAAATCTATCTGGTCTATTGTGTCATTTAAAGCTTGTGTTTCCTTACTAATTTTCTGTTTGGATGATCTGTCCATTGGTGTAAGCGAGGTGTTAATGTCCCTCCCTATTATTGTGTTACTGTTGATTTCCTCTTTTAGAGCTGTTAACAGGTGCCTTATGTTTTGAGGTGCTCCTATGTTGGGTGCATATATACTTATAATTGTTATATCTTCTTCTTGGATTGATCCCTTGATCATTACATAGTGTCCTTTCTTGTCTCTTGTAACATTCTTTATTTTAAAGTCTATTTTATCTTATATAAGTATTGCTACTTCAGCTTTCTTTTGATTTCCATTTACATGGAATATCTTTTTCCATCCCTTCACTTTCAGTCTGTATGTGTCCCTAGATCTGAAGTGCGTCTCTTGTAGACAGCATATATATGGGTCTTGTTTTTTAATCCATTCAGCAAGCCTGGGTCTTTTGGCTGGAGCATTTAATCCATTCACTTTTAAGGTAATTATCGATATGTATGTTCCTATGACCATTTTCTTAATGGTTTTGGGTTTGTTTTTGTAGGTCTTTTTCTTCTCTTGTTTTTCTCACTTAGAGGAGTTCCTTTAGCATTTAATGTACAGCTGGTTTGGTGGTGCTGAATTCTCTCAGCTTTTGCTTGTCTGTAAAGCTTTTCATTTCTCCATCGAATCTGAATGAGATCCTTGCTGGGTAGAGTAATCTTGGTTGTAGGTTCTTCCCTTTCATCACTTTAAGTATATCATGCCACTCCCTTCTGGCTTGTAGAGTTTCTGCTGAGAAATCAGCTGTTAACCTTATGGGAGTTCTCTTGTATGTTATTTGTCATTTTTCCCTTGCTGCTTTCAATAATTTTTCTTTGTCTTTAATTTTTGCCAATTTGATTACTATGTGTCTTGTCATGTGTCTCCTTGGGTTTATCCTGTATGGGACTCTCTGTGCTTCCTGGACTTGGGTGGCTATTTCCTTTCCCATGTTATGGAAGTTTTCGACTATAATCTCCTCAAATATTTTCTCGGATCCTTTCTCTCTCTCTTCTCCTTCTGGGACCCCTATAATGCAAATGTTTTTGCATTTAATGTTGTCCCAGAGGTCTCTTAGGCTGTCTTCATTTCTTCTCATTCTTTTTTCTTTATTCTGTTCTGCAGCAGTGAATTACACCATCTGTCTTCCAGGTCACTTATCCGTTCTTCTGCCTCAGTTATTCTGCTATTGATTCCTTCTAGTGTATTTTTCATTTCAGTTATTGTATTGTTCATCTCTGTTTATTTGTTCTTTAATTCTTCTAGATCTTTGTTAAACATTTCTTGCATCTTTTCGATCTTTGCCTCCATTCTCTTTCTGAGGTCCTGGATCATCTTCACTATCATTATTCTGAATTCTTTTTCTGGAAGATTGCCTATCTCCATTTCATTTTTTTTGTTTTTCTGGGATTTTATCTTGTTCCTTCATCTGGTACATAGCCCTGTGCCTTTTCCTCTTGTCTGTCTTTCTGTGATGTGGTTTTTGTTCCACAGACTGCAGGATTGTAGTTCTTCTTGCTTCTGCTGCCTGCCCTCTTGTTTCTTATGTTTTTTTAATCTTCTTTTTTTGAATGTAGTTTACTACTTTTTTGGTAAGTTTTTGTGATGGATACTGGATCATTAATTTTTCACACTCTCTTGTTTTCTAAAATATATATTTAAAGCTAGAAGTTTTTTCCTCTAAGCTGACTTTAAGCACATCCCACATGTCTCATTATTTTTCATTTAAAAATCCATTCTTATTTAGGTTATGGCTTTCTTTTATTTATGGCTTACTTAGGAGTCTGTTGCTTAATTTCAATCACTGGGAATTTCTATTTTCCTTTGGTTTATTGATTTTTAGCTTAATTTAAAATTAAGAGTGTTCTCTGTGGTTAGAGGACATACTCTGTATAATCTAAGGTTTTTAAATTTTTTAATTTTTTTTTGAGTTTTGTTGTATGGCCTAGCATATAGTCAATTTTCATGAATATTACATGTGTCCTTGAAAATGATATGTGTTTTTTTCCTCTTGATTGTGGTGTTCTACTATGCAAATTAAAATCGATTTTTGTTAGTTGTGTTATTTACATCTTGCGTCTTTCTTCCTCCTTTTCTTCCTTCTTCCTTCTCTCCCTTTTTTGTCTTTCCCTTCCTTCCTCCCTCCCTTTCTCCTTCCTTCTTGAGAAAAGTAATGATTCACCCTACCTGGAGTATAAATAACCAGAATTGTTATTCTAGTTCAAATGTTCAAAGGCTCAGAAAATTGGACAAGCTGATTGGAAATCCTTCCACCCAATTATGTTTCTTAAAAAGGCCTAGAAGTCTCTCTGTTTACCAAAGCAGTAAAAATTCTCTGATGAAGGATTCATTGGCATCATTCAGAAGCTCAATGGTGGCCATCATCTGTAATGTAGGAATGACAGAAGGGATGTTATAGATCCTGATTCACTGACATCAATGATGATAATATAATCCTAAAATAATAAATTATTACAAGCCAGGGGTTCCATTTTCATAATGGGAAGCAAGGCCTGTGTGACATCCAAAGTATCTGACCCACAGATAGCTACAGATGTGGTTAATAGCAAACAGCATTTTAAGGACAAGACTGATGGGCAACTAATAAGAGCATTGCTTAATTTTTATGACCATAGAATACTGGACGAAATCTGTGATGGATGATCAAAAAGGAGAAGGCAGTTACTCCTCAAAAAAGTCACAATCCTTTGCTCAGTCTCCAGCCCTGTGCCAGTTTTTCAGAGTTCATGGGAGTTTTGTCCCCTGAGGAACACATCTACAATCCTAAAAAAAGTATATATATTAAAATTTCTACTAGTCTAATATTATAGGACGAGAGGAAACTTGCCCAGTTAACTATGTTTGGGGACTGTTAAACACAGGGTCATAACTGACATTGATACCCAGGCATCTAAAGCCTCATTATAGTCCTTTTGTTAGTTAGGGTATGTGAAGGCCAGGTAAATGAATTTCTAGGCCATTTACAGCTCACAATGTATTCACTGGATCCAAGGACCAATTCATTATTTATTTCCCAAGTCTCTAAATGCATAATTAGAATATATATACTTGGTGTTTGTTAGAAGAATCTTATATTTGTTTCTTGGCATATGGGTAAGAGCTATTATGTTGGGGAAGATCAAGTGGAAGCCTCTAAAACAATCTTCACTCCAGCCAAAATGCAATATTGTAAACAATGTCACATCCAAGTAGTTGATGTCAGATTAGTGCCATGTTTAATGATACTAAGAATAAAGTCACCATCATATTTTCATTTAATTTATCAGTTTGGCTCTTATGGAAATGAGATAAAATTTGGCAGATCACAGTGTCTTAGCACAAACCCACCCAATAATTAACCCCAAATGTAATTTTTGTTCCAGATATATATTTACTAGAGCAGATCATTATGGCTTCAGGTACATAACATTTAGCCTTTGATCTTGTACTTTTTCATTCCTACTAGGAAGTATTAGAAGCAGAAGGACAACGTTCATATAGAATTAACAACAATATGTAATTATGATCTTCCTCTAGGGTATTTTTATTGTTTTTAACATTTGTTAAGTTCTGATGATGGTGGGACACAACACAGTCACTATCTGGATAGATAAAAAGTAGAACTCTGTTATTTATAGCTCCAAATGAGATAAGGCTACCACACAGGGCCACATAGGGAGTTATACCCAGGGAAAGAGTTATAGTAATCTGGAACTGTAGGGAGGCAGCTTACATATGGTAGGGAGAGTGGGGTTAGCTATAGTTTGTGGGAGTCTTGTGAAGTGAGTCTTTTGAATGATTCTATGGGTTGAAGGAAGAAGGGGCCATCCCTAGATGTTTGGCCTCAGGTTCTCTAGAAATTGTGTGTGTTTTAACCCAAGAATATTAGATCCTATAAAGAAAATGATTGGCGTATGGGTTTATCAAATTTCCCACAAAAGAAGAATTGAGAGCTTTTAAAACTGTAATCTCAAAACTGGACTAAAACAGCACTTGTGAAATATCATATTACACAGGGCTACATTAATTCTCTGGTCCTTTATCACAATATAGTCCAAAAGTACCCTGGTGATCTGGACATACTGCAGAACATCACATTTTTCCACTGTATTGATAACATCACGTTTACTAGACTAGATTAGCACAATTGGCAAGTGCTTTGGAGGCCTTGGTAAGATACACATGTTCAAAAGAGTGCAAGATAAACCCTAAGAAAATTTAGAAGCCTGCCACATCAGTAGTTTTTATGGTTCTAGTGATCTTCAGCACATTGGGACATCCCTTTCAAAGTAAAAAACAATTTATTGCATCATGTGTCTAAAATCAATAAAAAGGAAGCACAATATCTATGAGGTTTCTTTTCTTTTTTTTTTTTCTCTAGCAGGTTTCCTTGCTTTCTAGAGGATGAATTTTCTACAGTAGAGAAAATTAATCTGTCCCATCTAATGAGGAACACAAAATGCAGTCAGATTTGAGTGGAGATCATACAAAGAAAGAGCTCTGCTGAGATAAAAGCAGATCTGCCTCCCATAAGATCCACAAGATCCTATGATAAGGTAGAAAAAAATTGTATGAAGAACTTATGGTGAGTCACACCTGGAGAATCATGCCATAGTCCCCTAAGATTCTAAAACTAATCCATAACCATTTGCAGTGGTGAGCCATTTACTATTCACAAAACAGCTCCTGCAATGCCCGGTATAGATGAAGTACCAAATACTCATGCAAACACATGTGCCCATGATGTGCTGGATTTTGTTAGACTTACTGTATTAGTTTTCTACTGCTGCTGCAACTAATTACCACAAATTTAGTGACTTAAACAACACAGATTTATTATATTGCATTTCTGGTGGTCATAAATCCAAAATCAGTCTCACTGGGCTAAAGTTAAGGTATCAGCAGGGCTGGTTCCTTCTGGAGAGGGAACCAATTCCCTTTCCATTTCCTTGTCTTTTATAGCTTCTGGAGGCCACCTGAACTCCTTGACTTGTAGCCTCTTTATCTATCTTCAAAGCTAGCCATGTACCATCTTCAAATCAGTGATTTTGATGTTCTGCCTCCCTCTTCCACCTTTAAGTATACTTGTGATTACATTGAACCTACACAGATTAACTGAAATTATCTTCCTACCTCAAGATTCTTAATCATATCTGTAAAATTTGTCTTTTGTCATGTAAATTAACACATTTGCAGGTTCCAGGAATTAGGATGTAGACATCTTTCGGGGTTAGTATTTTTCCTACAACACCTATCAAATCATAAAATTTGGCTGGCCCAGGAGAAATCCATAATAAGATAGAAGGGTTACACACATTCAACTGGGCAAAAACAAGGTCAGAAGGTAAAATTAAACTGCATGAGCAGTTGGTCGAGAACCACTTGTCCTACACCACTGCTGCATTAGGGTTCTCCTTCAGCTTCTATGGATGACTGCAAGAGGTATCCCTTATGACCACTTGAACAACACTCTTTAGGATGTCCCTTACTTTTGAACTGTTTTTGGGAAATTCACTCATTTTTCTTTAGCTGGCATTTAAAAAAAATGTATTCTTTATATTTGAAGAATATTTTCATTTTGTATATAATTCTAAGACTGGCATTCATATTCTTCTAACACTTTGAAGATATCATTCCATTGTGCTCTCTTTTAAATTCATTTGGGAAGTGAACATCGATCTTACTGTTGCTTATTTGCAAGTAGGATTTTTAGTGGATGGAGTAGTCTGCCTATTCTTAAGATGATTTCTTTGTCTTTGGTTTTCTACAGTTTCACTATGTGTTGTTCTTGTGGATTTATTTTTAATTATCTTGCTTGGGGTTCCTTGGATTTCTGGGTTTCTTTTGTTGATTTTGTTTGTTTGTTTGTTTTGTTTTTTTTTGTCTGTGTGTGTGTATTTGTATCTCTCTTATGTCTGTGGGTTGGTATCTCCCATTAGTTTTAGTAAATAATCTTAACAAATTACCACAAAATAATGGCTTAAAACAATACAGATTTATTACCTTATAGTTATGGAGGTCAGAGTCTAAAATGGGCCAGCAGGATTATGTTCCTTCTGGAGACTCTAGGGAAGAATATGTTCGTTGTCTTTTTCATTTTCAGAGGCTTCGCTCTTTCCTTAGCTCATGGTCTTCTTCCATCTTCTAAGCCAGCAAATGAAGCACTCTGACCTTTGTTACTATCATCATCTCATCTTCTCTACTTCTGCTCTGTTATCACATCACTTTTGATACCTCAGACTCTCCTGCCTCCAATTGTGATTATACTAAAGCCACCTGTGTAATCCAGAATAATCTCCCCATCTCAAGGTTCTTAATTTACTCACATCTTCAAAATCTCTTTTGCCATGTAAGTAAAAAATATTCACAGGTTGTGGGGATTAGAATGTAAACACGTTTGAAGAAAGGGCATTATTCCGCTTACCGCACACCATCTTCCCTTTCCATTCATTTTGAGGTTCAAATTTAAAATAATTTATACCTTCTTGCTATATTCTCTTGTTATCCCTCTCCCTTTTTTTCTTCCCCTTCCTCTTTTCTTTTATTCATCCTTTCGAATCTCTTTGCTTCAGTATGGGTAGTTAGCTCTGATATATCTTCCAATTCATTAATGTCCTCTTCAGCTGTATCTAGGCTATTCTCCATTAAGTTCATTATGTTTTCAATTTTAATTATTGTAATGACATTAGTTATGGCATATTTAATCAATTCTGGGAAATTTTTAGCCACAATCTTTTCTAATATTTCCTCTTGCCATCAAAGTACTATTAAGCATAGATTGGAACTTTTTATTCTGTCACTCCTGTCTCTATACGTCTCTGGCATGTTTTAGATCTCTTGATCTCTTTGTGATGCATTCTGAGTAATTTCCTCAGATCATTATTCCTGTTTACTACTTTTTATTTATTTTTAAAATATCTTTATTGGAGTATAATTGCTATAAAAGTTGTGTTAGTTTCTGCTGTACAACAAAGTGAATCACCTATATGTATACATATATCACCACAACACCTCCCTCTTAAGCCTCCTTCCCACCATCCCTATCCCACCTCTCTATGTCATCACAAAGCATTGAGCTGATCTCCCTGTGCTATGCATCAGCTTCCCACTAGCCATCCATTTTATATTTGGTAGTGTATATATGTCAGTGCTACCCTCTCACCTTGTCACATCTTCCCCTTCAGCCCTGTGTCCTCAAATCCATTCTCTACATCTGCATCTTTATTCCTGCCTTGCCACTAGGTTCATCAGTACTATTTTTTACATTCTATAAATATGCATTAGCCTACCTCATTACAAATAGCTCAATTTCGTTCCTTTTTATGGCTGAGCAATATTCCATTGTATATATGTACCATATCTTCTTTATCCATTCATCTGTCAATGGACATTTAGGTTGCTTCCATGTCCTGGCTATTATAAATAGTGCTGCAATGAACATTGTGGTACATGTATCTTTTTGAATTATGGTCTTCTCAGGGTATATGCTCAGTAGTGGGATTACTGGGTTATATGGTATTTCTATTTTTAGTTTTTTAAGGAACCTCCATACTGTTCTCCATAGTGGATGTATCAACTTACATCCCCACCAACAGGGCAGGAGGGTTCCCTTTCCTCCACACCCTCTCTAGCATTTATCGTTTGTAGATTTTTTCATGATGGTCATTCTGACCTGTGTGAGGTTATACCTCATTACAGTTTTGATTTGCATTTCTCTAATCATTAATGACGTTGAGCATCTTTTCATATGTTTGTTGGCAATCTTATGTCTTCCTTGGAGAAATATCTATTTACATCTTCTGCCCATTTTAAGATTGGGTTGTTTGTTTTTTTGATATTGAGCTGCATGAGCTGCTTGTATATTTTGGAGATTAATCCTTTGTCAGTTGCTTCATTTGCAAATATTTTCTCCCATTCTGAAGGTTGTCTTTTTATCTTGATTATGGTTCCCTTTGCTGTGCAAAAGATTTTAAGTTTCATTAGGTCCCATTTGTTTATTTTTGATTTTATTTCCATTACTCTAGGAGGTGGGTCAAAAAAGATCTTGCTGTGATTTATGTCAAAGTGTGTTCTGCCTATGTTTTCCTCTAAGAGTCTTATAGGGTCAGGCTTTAAATTAAGGTCTTTAATCCATTTTGAGTTTATTTTTGTGTATGGTGTTAGGAAGTGTTTTAATTTCATTCTTTTACATGTAGCTCTCCAGTTTGCCCAGCATGTGCATGGGTTGATCTCTGGGCTTTCCATCCTGTTCTATTGATCTATATTTCTGTTTCTGTACCAGTACCATACTGTCTTGATTATGGTAGCTTTGTAGTATACTCTGAAGTCAGGGAGCCTGATTCCTCCAGCTCAGTTTTTCTTTCTCAAGATTGCTTTTGCTATTTAGGGTCTTTTGTGTTTCCACACAAATTTTAAATTTTTTATTCTAGTGCTGGTAATTTGATAGGGATTGCAATGAATCTGTAGATTGCTTTGGGTAGTGTAGTCATTTCCACAATGTTGATTCTTCTAATCCAAGAACATGGTATGTCTCTCCATCTGTTTCTATCGTCTTTGATTTCTTGCATCAGTGTCTTACAGTTTTCTGCATACAGGTCATTTACTCCCTTAGGTAGGTTTATTCCTAGGTACTTTTTTCTATTTGTTTCAATGCTAAATGGGAGTGTTTCCTTAATTTCTCTTTCTGATTTTTCATTGTTAGTGTATAAGAATGGAAGAGATTTCTGTGCTTAAATTTTGTACCCTGCTACTTTACCAAATTCACTGAAGAGATTTAGTAGTTTTCTGTTGGCATCTTTAAGATTTTCGATGTATAGTATCATATCATCTACAAACAATGATAGTTTTATTCTTCTTTTCCAATTTGGATAACTTTTATTTATTTTTCTTCCCTGATGGCCGTAGCTGAAACCTCCAAATCTATGTTGAATAATAGTGGTGAGAGCGGGCACCCTTGTCTTGTTCTTGATCTTTGATGAAATGTTTTTGGTTTTTTCGCCTCTGAGAATGATGTTGACTGTGGGTTTGCCATATATGGCCTTTATTATGTTGAGGTAGGTTCCCTCTATGCCCACTTTCTGGAGAGTTTTTATCACAAATGGGGGCTGAATTTTGTCAAAAGATTTTTCTGCATCTATTTAGATTATCATATGGTTTTTATCCTTCAGTTTGTTAATATGGTGTATCACATTGATTAATTTGCTTATATTGAAGAATCCTGGCATTCCTGAGATAAACCCCATTTGATCATGCTGTATGACCTCTTTAATGTGCTGTTGGATTCTGTTTGCTAGTATTTTGTTGAGGATTTTTGTATCTATATTCCTCAGTGTTATTGACCTGTAGTTTTCTTTCTTTGTGACATCTTTGTCTGGTTTTGGTATCAGTGTGATGGCATCCTCATAGAATGATTTTGGGAGTGTTCCTCCCTCTGCTATATTTTGGAAGAGTTTGAGAAGGATAGGTGTTAGCTCTTCTCTAAATTTTTGATAGATCTCACCTATGAAGTCATTTGGCCCTGAACTTTTGTGTGTTGGAAGATTTTTAATCACAGTTTCATTTTCAGCACTTGTGATTGGTCTGTTCATGTTTTCTATTTCTCCTGGTTCAATCTTGGAAGGTTGTGCTTTTCAAAGAATTTGTCCATTTCTCCCAGGTTGTCCATTTTATTGGCATATATTTGCTTATAGTAGTCTCTCATGATCCTTTGTATTTCTGCAGTGTCAGTTGTTACTTCTACTTTTTCATTTCTAATTCTGTTGAGTTGAGTCTTCTCCCTTTTTTTCTTTATGAGTCTGGCTAATGGTTTATCAATGTTGTTTATCTTCTCAAATAACCAGCTTTTAGTTTTATTTAACTTTGCTATCGTTTCCTTCATTTCTTTTTCATTTATTTCTGATCTGATCTTTATGATTTTTTTCTTTCTGCTAACTTTTGGGGTTTTTTTGTTCTTCTTTCTCTAATTGCTTTAGGTGTAAGGTTAGGTTGTTTATTTGAGATGTTTCTTGTTTCTTTAGGTAGGATTGTATTGCTATAAACTTCCCTCTTAGAACTGCTTTTGCTGCATCCCATAGGTTTTGGGTCATTGTGTTTTCATTGTCATTTGTTTCTAGATATTTTTTGATTTCCTCTTTGATTTCTTCAGTGATCTCTTGGTTATTAAGTAGTGTGTTGCTTAGCCTCCATGTGTTTGTAATTTTTACAGGTTTTTTTCCCTCAAATTGATATCTAGTCTCATAGCATTGTGGTCAGAAAAGATGCTTGATACAATTTCAGTTTTCTTAAATTTACCGAGGCTTGATTTGTGACTGAAGATGTGATCTATCCTGGAGATTGTTCTCTGTACAATTGAGAAGAATGTATATCTGTTGTTTTTGGATGGAATGTCCTATAAGTATCAATTAAGTTCATCTGGTCTATTGTGTCATTTCAAGCTTGTGTTTCCTTATTTACTTTCTGTCTGGATGGTGTAAGTGGGGTGTTAAAGTCCCCTGCTATTATTTTGTTACTGTCAATTTCCCCTTTTATGGCTGTTAGCATTTGCCTTATGTATTGAGGTGCTCCTATTTTGGGTGCATAGATATTTACAATCTGTTATATCTTCTTCTTGGATTGATCCCTTCATCATTATATAGTGCCCTTCCTTGTCTCTTATAATAGTCCTTATTTTAAAGTCTATTTTGTCTGATTTGAGTATTGCTACTCCAGCTTTCTTTTTTTTTCCAATTGCAGGGAAAATCTTTTTCCATCCCCTCAATTTCAGTCTGTATGTGTCCCTAGGTCTGAAGTGGGTCTCTTGTAGATAGCATATATACAGGTCTTGTTTTTGTATCTATTCAACTAGTCTGTGTCTTTTGGTTGGGGCATTTAATCCTTTTACATTTAAGGTAGTTATTGATAGGTATGTTCCTATTACCATTTTCTTAATTGTTTTGGGTTTATTATTGTAGGTCTTTTCCTTCTCTTGTGTTTCCTGCCTAGAGAAGTTCCTTTAGCATGTGTTGTAAAGCTGGTTTGGTGGTGATGAATTCTCTTAACTTTTGCTTGTCTGTAAAGCTTTTGATATCCTTGTCGAATCTGAATGAGATCTTTGCTGGGTAGAGTAATCTGGGTTGTACGTTTTCCCCTTTCATCATTTTAAATATATCTTACCACTCCCTTCTGGCTTGCAGAATTTCTGCTGAAAGTCAGCTGTTAACCTTATTGGGATTCCCTTGTATGTTATTTGTTGCTTTTCCCTTGCTGCTTTTAATATATTTTCTTTGTGTTTAATTTTTGTTAGTTTGATTAATATGTGGCACAGCATGTTTCTCCTTGAGTGTTTCCTGTATTGGACTCTCTGCTTCCTGGACTTGATTGACTATTTCCTTTCCCGTGTTGGGGAAATTTTCAACTGTAATGTCTTCAAATATTTTCTCAGACCCTTCCTTTTTTCTTCCTCTTCTGGGACGCCTATAATTCAAATTTTGGTGTGCTTAATATTGTCCCAGAGGTCTCTGAGACTGTCTTCTATTCTTTTCATTCTTTTGTCTTTATTCTGCTATGTAATAGTTATTTCCACCATTCTATCTTCCAGCTCACTTCTCTGTTCTTCTTTCTCAGTTATTCTGCTCTTGATTCCTTCTAGAGTATTTTTAATTTCAGTTATTGTGTTATTCATTACTGTTTATTTGCTCTTTAGTTCTTCTAGGTCCTTGTTAAAAGTTTCTTGTATTTTCTCTTTTCTATTTCTGAGATTTTTGGATCATCTTTACTATCATTACTCTGAATTCTTTTTCATGTAGTTTGCCTATTTCCTCTTCATTTAGTTGGTCTTGTGGGGTTTTATCTTGTTCCTTTGCCTGTAAGGTATTTCTCTGTCTTCTCATGTTGTCTAATTTATAGTATTTGAGGTCTCCCTTCCCTAGGCTGCAGAGTCGAGTTTATTGCTTCTATTCTCTGCCCCTGGTGGTGGGGTTGGTCCAGTGTCTTGCATAGGCTAGGCTTCCTGATGGGAGGGACTGGTGCCTGTGTTCTGGTGAGTTTAGCTGAGTGTTTTCTTTTTGATGAGTAGGGCTGTGTCAGGTGGTGTGTTTTGCATTGTCTGTGAGCTTACTAAGACTTTAGGTAGTCTGCATGCTGATGGGTGGGTTTGTGTTCCTGTCTTGTTTGTTGTTTGGTTGAGGCATCCAGTGCTGGGAGCTGCAGGAGGTTGGGTGGAGCTGCGTCTTGGATTCAGATAGAGGCCTATTGGCCATTAATCTTCCCTGGGTCCAGGAATTCTCTAGTTGTCCAGCCTCCTGGACTCAGTGTTCCCACCCCAGAGCCTCAAGCCCGACTTCTGGTCGAGGAACCAACACCCCACAAGTTGCTCGTCCCAGCAATAAAGGAAAAAAAAATTAGACTACCAAAATTCCAGACAAATGGTAAAAAGTAAAATCAACCAAACAAAAACAAGGAGACACACACACAAAGGCAACAAAAAGAGAACCAAATAAAACAAAAAGCAAGAGAACAATCAAACATACAGAAGAATCCAAGAACAAAATCAAACAATTGAGAAGAAAACTAACAAAAACACAAAACCAAAAACAAAACCAAAGCACAGTGCCAACTGAAGAATGAAGCAAAGAAACAAAACAAACTAATAAAAAAGAAAAAGAAGAAGAGAAAGGGAAAAGAATAACAGAAAAGCAACGTAGAAATACAAATATAAAAAAATTAAAAAGAAAGAAAGAAAAAAGAAAAAAGTCAAGCAAAACCCCAGATAAATGGTAAAAATAAAATCAAACAAACAGACAGAAACAAGGAAACACACACACACACAAAAGAAACAAAAACAGAACCAAATAAATCAAAAAGCCAAAGAACAACCTGACAAACAAAAGAACACAGGAACAAAATCAAACAATTAAAAAGAAAGCTGCCAAAAACCCAAAACACAAAAAGAAAACCATAGCAGAGTGTCAACTGAAGAATGAAGCAAAGAAACAATACAAAGTGACAAAAATGATTAAAAAAAAGAAAAAGGAAAAGGGGAAAGAAGACAGAGCAACAGAAGAGCAATGTAGAAACAGAAATTTTATAAAAATATAAAATAGAAAATATTTTAAAGAAAAAAAAAAGACAAACAAAACACCAGATAAATGGTAAAAAGAAAATCAAACAAAGGAAAACATAAAGAAGGAAACACACACACACATGAAAGAAACAAAAACAGAGTCAAGTAAAACAAAAAGCAAGAGAACAACCAGACAAATAGAAGAACTCAAAAACGAAATCAAGTAAGATTAAAAGTAACAAAAATACATAACCTAAAAACAGAACTAAAGCAGTGTGCCCACTGAAGAATAAAGCAAGGAAAGAGAACAAACTGATAAAAACATTTTAAAAAAATAGAAATAAAATAAAATAAAAAGGGAAAAAACTCAGGAAAACAGAAAAGCAAATTAGAAATGGAAATATAAAAAAAAGGAAAGAAAAATATATTAAAGTAAAAGAAGAAAAAATAAATAAGTGAAAAGAACACAGAACAACAGATAAGCAAAGTAAAAATGTATAAAAAATAAAGATAAAAATATGTTATAAAACATGGATATCCCAAAAGACTAAATTAAAAAAAAACAAAACAAAAAACTAAAACAGCAACAACAAACAAAGAAAAAGAAAGCAAAAATAATATCTAGCAACAACAAACATAGAAAAAGAAAGCAAAAATAATATCTAGAACCAACAACTGAATGAATGAAAATATAATAAAATTAATAGTAACAGTTATGTTTTCCTGGGGTCTCAGCTGTAAGTGTCCTTGCATACCCTGTGAGACACAGCCTGCCTCTGCCTCTCCAAGAGGCTCTCCTCTTCCTCTGGGCTGGTATCTGGACCTGCTATGGGCCCTGTGGGTACCATTCTTACTCTGATCTGGCTCAATTCCTGTGTGCACTAGCCCCTAAATTCCACAGCTGCCAGAGCTAGACCATTTTCATTTGTGGAAACACTCACTCATTGTCTACTCAGATATTCCATAGACCCAGGGTTTACCTAGCTGATCACAGGGATTTAATCTGCAGCTTATACAGCTGATGTAAAGATTTTTGATCTTCTTCCTTAGTTGCTCTGTCCCTGGGTTTCAGCTTTGGTTTTATTCCCACCTCTGTGTGTGGTCCACCCACAGGAGTCTGGTCCTGAGGCTGCCTTGGAGCTCTTGGGTCTGCCCCACTGAGGACAGGGTGCAGAGGTGGTGTGACTGCTTGGATTTCAGGAGCCCCAGTGGTGCCAATGCACAGGGAAGCTGGCCACCACAGGCACAAGAAATATGGCCCTAGTGAGGGCCTTTTCTGGTGCCCCACATAAGGCATGTGAGCGCCAGCCCTGAGAGGGCTTTTTTTAGTTTATTTCCCTGCAGCCGGACATGAGGGCCAGCTTTGAGGGAGCTGTTTTTATTGCTCGGCAGCTGGTGCACAAGAGCCAGCCCTGAGTGGGCTTCTTTTATTGTCATCGGCAGGCGCCTATGTGTGGGGACAGAGAGGTTACAATAGTGGCTCCTCCCCCTGCGTGTGGCTCAGCAGTGTGCCCTGCTTCCATGGCAGTCCGGTCTTCCTCCACAGGCACTCCCTGCTGCGGATTTCCTCCCTTCTGTCCCCTCAGTCCATCTCCCCACAGACAACAGCAGTTCTCGCTCTGGGCCTGTTCTCCAATCCCCACACACCAGCTCCCAGCCCCCTTGCATACCTGTGAACACATGCCCCAGTCTGGGGCTCGTAGGGCCACAGTACAGATCATCTGTGTATTTTTCACTCTGTCCTGTCTGTCACAGAATGGCTGCTTCACCCTCTTCCAACAGACTCAAATTCTTCCTTTTTGTCCCAATCGATTTCCCCATCAGAGAGGGGGTTTCCCCTTCATAGAGGGGTTTCCCTGAATTTGAGAATCTCTCTTCTGCTTCAGCTCCCCTGCCCCAGGGTGCAGGTCCCGCTTCCTCTTCTCCTCCTTCTCCCTTCTTTTATTCTGTCCTACCCAGTTATGCAGAGATCTTTATAGTCCTTTCTGGGGTCCAAGGACTTTTGCTAATTTTCAGCCATTGTTCTGCGAGAATTGTTTCATCTATAGATGTATTCCTGATGCATCTGTAGAGAGAGATGAACTCCACGTCCACCTACACCTCCTCCATCTTCCCTGCAGACTCCAGTTTACTACTTTTTAATTCACTATTACATAATGTGTTATTTACCCCACCCATAGAATTTTGGCTTTGAGCCATTTTATTTTTCATTTCAAGAATTACGTTCTTGAAAAGCATTTTAAAAATCAATTGCATCTTATCATTTTGAAGATGATTTATTCTAGATTATTTTGTCTTTGATTATTTTAAACATCTATTCTTTAATACCAGTCAAAATGATATAAAGTTGTTACATCAGCTGATTTTGAAAATGTGTTAGTTCTTCATTTTTGCTGTAAATTTACACACTCTTCATGGATACTTGATTTGCAGGAATTCTATTCTGACCACTTGAGGGAGTTTTTGTTTGCTTCTGATAAGCACTTCAATTTATCACCAACCTTGCCTTGCTAAGCTAGGATCAACCTGGTATTATCAGCTTAGAGATTCCTAGACCATGTTGGATTTAAATTTTGAAACATAACCAATGCAAGGTTGTGCCTATATATAAAATTTTTCAGTTGTATTTTATTTTAGTATCTATTTTAGATTCCACATATAAGATACATCATATGATATTTGTCTTCCTTTGTCTGACTTACCTCATTTAGTATGATAACAAATGAACTTATTTACAAAACAGAAACAGACTCACAGACATAGAAAACAAACTTATGGTTACCAAAGGGTGGGGAGAGGGATAAATTAGGAGTATGAGATTAGCAGGTACAAATTACTATATATAAAGTAGGTAAATAACAAGATGCTACTGTATAGCATGGAGAACTATACTCACTATCTTGTAATAGACTATAATGAAAAATGATGTTATATATGTATATATTACTGAATCACTTTGCTGTATACCAGAAACTATCACAACATTGTAAATCAACTATACCTCAGTAAAAAATAAATTTTAAAAATTAAATAAAATAATTCTTCAAAAACTTATTTATTTATTTTTTCCTGGGGAGAGGTTCTGGCTCAAGGTGGCAATGAAGGAAAATCCCGAACATACCTCCTACCATGGACACACTGAGTCTACAGCTACATGTGGAACAATTTCCTCCCAAAAAAACCTTAATGCTAGGCAGAGTGGAGACTACACATCTGGCAAATGAGAAGAAAACCATATTGAAGTTGGTAGGAGATGCTGGGATATAATCTTGTCATAAACCCCATCCTCAGCATGGTGACCCACAAAGTGGGAGAAAACTCAAAACCTGGAGCTTCTCCCTGAGGAGCAAAGGGTTTGAATCCCACATCAGGCACCTCAGCTTTTAAGACCTGCACCTGAGAGATGAGCCCCCAAAACATCTAACTTTGAAAACCAATGAGGTTTTCATCCTGAGACCCATAAGAGTGCAGCGATCTGAGAAAGGACTCTTAAAGGACTTTCACTGTCAGACTTACCCATCCCAGAGCCCATCTCAGAGGCAGCCAATCTCATGCAGACTTAAAATGAAGGAAGCTCACCTGCTTATATTAAATCATCAGCCTGAGTGCCAGCCATCTAATTTAACACCACATCTCGGAGCCTGCTGGAACAATCTCTAGGTATAGAGACTGGTAGGGTCATGTTTGCACTCTCCCTTTGCTGTATTTCAAAGCACCATTATCTCCCAGAAGCTTTTACACATGTCTAGTGCCCTAGTTTTTGTGGCTGCTGTGCTGGGCAAGTTTACTTACTGCTTGGCTTTGAAGGCCATGAGAGCTTGTGTTTCTGGTCCCTTGGGACTGTAATCCCTGTCTGGTGCCCCAATATTTTGTGGCTGCTGCCAGGGGATCCTCTATATCACCTGTCTCTGGTGTCTAGTGTGGCTTATACTTGTGGGTCCCACAGTATTGATATCAATGGAGAAAGAATTCTTAAATAGCTACCACCCTCAAGGTACAACAAGACACAACAGACCCAGGAGCTCTGTCTCTCTGTGAAGGAGACCTGTTAGTTAATCATTATTTTCAGGGGAGAATTTTGTTACAATCATAACAGAGGCCAAGATAAGCAAGTTTCTATGTGTTGGTGAAGAGCTTTCAGTGAACTGTTTTACTGTGGGTAGAACCTTTATAGGACTGGAGTTTTAAAAGGGGACACAGATCTACCACTATCATACTCCAGCCCAAGACCTGATATCCTCTCCTTAAAAGGACATTAAAAACAGAAACATCTACTTACTGAGAGAGCAAACCTCCCATGTTTGCTGAGGTGTCAGACTAAATAATACAAGCTCTAGTTTAAATTTTCTTTATTTTGACCCTTGTTTTCTTGAAAGTTTCTACTCACTGTCCTAAATATCATTCTAACATTACTTCCTCTTTGCCTTCTGGAACCTGGGATATTTCTTCGATTATTTTGTAGTGTTTTATTTAATATATTTTACCCTTTGGTTTGTATTGTTTCTAGAATTTCTATGTTTCAGAAGTGGAGAGAGAATTCTCCTAGTTTAGTCTAATATATTTTGTATTCATGCATTGATCAGGTTTCTTAAAGAAAACAGGAAAAAGAGAATAAATATTGATATTTATTTTTCATTTGGTACTAGAGAAAATAAACCTAATTTAAGTTGAGTTTTATTTATGTCTAACAGCAATAACTGTATTACAGATATCTACATCAAGGAAGTAGAAGGAAAAATTTCTGTTAAAGACTAAAGAAGTGGCAAAAGGGATCATCAAGGGAAAAAATTTCTTGTCAATAACAATATAATTAGAGATATTGATAAGGGCAGTTTTGGTCATAATACTTACATGTATGAAATACTTTACATAGTTAAGGTATAAAAATATTATTCTTAAATATGTCATAATAATACAGGTATTTTAAATTCAATTTAAAAGTGTAGTTTTTTTTTTTAAAGACTTCATCTTTTTTTTTTATTTATTTATGGCTGTGTTGTGTCTTCGTTTCTGTGTGAGGGCTTTCTCTAGTTGTGGCAAGCGGGGGCCACTCTTCATCGCAGTGCACGGGCCTCTCACTATCGCGGCCTCTCTTGTTGTGGAGCACAGGCTCCAGACGTGCAGGCTCAGTAATTGTGGCTCACGGGCCCAGTTGCTCCGTGGCATGTGGGATCTTCCCAGACCAGGGCTCGAACCCGTGTCCCCTGTATTGGCAGGCAGATTCTTAACCACTGCTCCACCAGGGAAGCCCCAAAAGTGTAGTTTTAAGTACACTTTTTTTTAAGATTTATTTTTATTGAGATATAATTGACATATAACACTATAAGTTTAAGGTGTACAATGTGTTGATTTGATGCATTTATATATTGCAATATGACTACTATCACAGCAGTAGCTAACACATCTATCACGTGGCATAATTATCATTTACTTTTGTGGTGGGAACAATTAAAATTTAGTCTCTTAGCAATTTTGAAGTGTATAATGCAAATTTATAAGTTTATATTGTTGTCTATATTCATGATGCTCTGCACTGGATCTCCAGGACTTATGTATCTACTTTTTGCAAGTTTGTACCATTAAACAAATTCTCCTCACCCCAACCCCTGGTAACAATCATTCTACACTCTGTTTTTATAGGTTAGCCTTTTAAAATTCCATATATGAGTGATATCACACAATATTTGTCTCTTTCTGATTTATCTCATTTAGTATAATGTCACCATCCATGTTGTCACAAAGGGAAGGATTTCCTTTTTTCTCATGGCTGAACATTATTGCATTAGGAAAAACTACATGCCAGAAAAGTTTCTAAATACCAGAGAGTAAAACAAAATATTGGCATCTAGTTGGTGAATTTGAGGATTAGAGACTATCAAGCAGTGCCCTAGAAATTTAGTGAAAATAAATACATTTTGAACCTGAGGCTCTACATCTCAAAATTAATAAAGACATTCAAAGAAAGCTATAAAATAATCTCCTGCAGACGTAAGAATGATACCTATCCATCTGTAGTAGTTAGGAAACAACCTGTATGAATGCAGAAGAGATAGCTCAGTAACACTGGAAGCTGCTGATGTTCTGCGATCCTAGAAAAATTATAGGAGTCATCTATGTGTCAGAATACAGTGTATTAAGGGCTCTAGTTTGACAATTGCTTTATGAATTTTCTTTGTGAGGTATCTCATCTAGGTAAACATTGAATTTAAATAAAATATTGCTGAATTCTATATATAGGTCTCAGCAATTGTTGCCTCACAATTCTATTTGGATACCTTAGTAAATTTCCAGTTAATTTTATAATTTTAATGTTTTTCGTAACACGAAAAAAATCTACTCCTGTATATGTAACCCCACTGTATAGAGAAATACCTTAATTTCATTAACTGTTTAATTAACTGATTAATTTCATTACATTAGATGCCAGAAATAATATTAAATGCATTTCCATGGTAACACAGGTCAAAGACTGTTCCATGCATTCTGTTGCAATGCATTTGAGGATTTAAAAATACTGATTGCTTTAATGTGACTTACATCTTCTGAAACATTTGTTTTCCTATGGAAAGACTCTGGTACCTTTGTAAACATTTTTAGAACTTGACAACCTGCCATATAAAAGCCATATACATGTCAAGCAAAAATGATGCTTTTCATTATGATCAATTCCAGGCTTCTGGCATCTGGACATCAGGTAATACTCAATCCATTAGAAGAATATCAAATAATTCAGTTGTATTTATAATTATTAGAATTAAAGGATTTAGCTTTCCAGTATAGCCATCTCATAGCAAGATCAGAGCTGCTGTTTTTAGTAATATATATATATATATATATATATATATATACATTTTTTTCTCCACTTAACCAAATACTTTTCCCTTACTGGGGGATTCATCTTTGGGATTTTTGTTTTGAATGGCACTATCTTCTCTGACTAGCTCAGGGATCTCCCACAAGCCATTTTTGTACTGCAGCATGTGTCACAAATGGCAAGAATGTCTAGAGATGTTGGCACATCGATTTCTCTTTTGATGCTAACTATCTTGGGGACTTTTGCACAGCGACTTTAATTTCCATTGCTTGGCAGATCTCAAATTATCAATTTAAAACATGTTTATGAATGCATGCAATCATAGCAGCTATGCTTTAGATACCAAATTCTTCTGTAAGCCACCGATCTTTATTATAGGTTTGCAGGGCATTACTAAGTGCACTGATAATTATATATCTGGGATGTCTTAATAACTACTCTTGGCAATCTCCTTTTCCACTATGGTATTTACTGGAGAACTGTAAAAGAAATATATCACTGTTTTATTAAGCCAATTTAATGATTTTTATTTCATCTACTAAAAATCTAAAAAAGTGTTATTATGTTTCTTGAAATTGTGTAAGAAATTTTTCATTAAAAATATTTGAAATGTATTGGTTCCTGATTTTAAGTAGTACCTTTTTTGTACACACCAAATAGCTCATTTTATTTTAAATGTAGATTAAATTAGCATTTAATTAAATGTTCTTTGTCCTTAACTATCTTAATTAACACATTAAGTGCCCTTTTGAAAATTATTCATTTTTTAAAATCTAGGCACACATCTCTCTCATTTTTATTCACTCCTTATAATTGCAGATGGAACATTTACTTTCATATATTATTCAGGGTCAGAATTTCTCCTTGGACTAAGTGGGACAAATTCTCATGATACAAAGCCATGGAGAGAAACTGAGGAAGGTATCAAAGAATTCGATTATGATTACACTTTTATGATTTTTCATTACCTTTTTGATTATGCTATCTATTAAACATTAGAGTAATTTATTAATTTATCCACTCTCTCTTCTCTTTGTTACCCTTTCCCAGCCAGCCACAGACAGATGCCCATACATACATAAATATTATCCTCCCCGCTACAGTTCAAGAGTCAAACAAGTCATCAGTCTTCTGTGACAGAACAAACTTAATGTCTAGCCTAGCCACAGGTTGACATGCTACTTGCCTTCTTATATACTGCCTCCTAAAGTTGTTTTCAGCTCCTCACATAATAGTTTCCAACCTTTGAATGTGCCCCTAGTAAAGAGCAGATAGATTATCCAAATAATTTAAACTTTTGGATATATGACATTAAGATATAAAAGTTTAAATTTCTTGAGTACTTGCAATTACAGGTCGAACGTTAATCTAATACCTCATTTATCCTCATGACACGCTTAAAAGGTATATATTATTATGTTCCCAAATTTGTAAGTGAGGGAGCTTTGGCTACATAATTTTCTCAATGATACACAATCATTAAATGGAAGTGCCAGTACTTCAAACAATGACCGGGCCCCAGAGCAGTAGTATTTAATCATTATATTATACTATATTGCCTCTCTCGAGACTCTGTTTACCAATAATGAAGATGAATAAATTTAAGTTTTAGTTCTTTCAGTGTTGCATATCTCATAATAATTTATTTGAGATTTCTAGAGTTCACTGCTCTTCTTTTCCTCACATCATTCTATGAAATACTGCTTATTAGGGAACAAAATTGTCTTCCTGTCAGTATAATTTTGTGATGATATTTAACATAGTGATGGTGTTTCCAAAGATAATCACAACTATACAGTGAAACAGAATTATGTATCACAGACCAAGCTGGCACTCAAACATCAAAGAAATACGATTTTTTTTTCCTACACAGGATAGTAGTTGAGTTCAATATTGTTTAAAAATCTATACATGATGCTTGCCTCATTACATATTTCTAACTATGTATTTAAATTCAGAAAGTATCCAACTTTCATAGCATCTGAAAATATTGTTTTATGATCTAATATATATGTGGCTTAAATGTTTTAAATTTTACTTACAGATGTAAATTTTTATAGATTTAATCATGGCAAAACCTCAGCACAGCACCTTTGAGTCTCTCTAGATATGAAGGCATTAACATTTAATGTCTTAACAACTAATTTCACCTGTATAGGAAGTTCAAATTATATTAAGGAGAAAGATAAAGCCTATTAAAGTGAAATGGCTTATGGAAGCCATATTAATGGAAATCTAAAACTTTAACGATGGACTGCATTTTGATTACTAAACTTTACTAATGTGGCAAACTGAAAGAATTCTATTACTCTTCAAGTTCTAAGAAACACCACGCATGCATTATTGAACTTTGATTCAAAATTTGTCAGGCGTGGTTACGGCAAGTCCAAAAATTTATTTGGAAATACAAAACAACTTAATAAAATATAAGTATTTAGTTTCAGAGGACTAAGATCTTCTCATATTAAGATATGTTAAATCCCTGGAAACAGAGCCTGCACTATGTAAAGCTTTACAAATTACAAATTGGAGAAGAGAAAACCTATTAGACTCACTTTTACTTTACAAAGAGTTGACTAGGACAGATTTTTTTTTTCTTATGGATAATAAAGATGCAAAACATGCTACATTTACTTTCATAATGAGCTTTTTAACAGAACACAAACAAGATCTTTTTTTTTGTTCTCTGAAGTAAGTATTTTTTAATGACTAAAAGTTTGCTAGCTAGCAGTTTGTATAGCCCTGCACCCTTCAAGGTTAATAGGGTACTAAGCTGATTCATCTTTTAAAAAAGAATACTACCATTATGGATCATTTAATTTAGGAAAAGACAGGAAAAGAATATAATGCCTCACTATGTAACCAGAAAATTATTACATTGTTCCTAATATTACTTGATTATAAAGAGACAGATATACTACCTAAAGTTTACCTGATACAAATGTGAGTTGGTGATTTAATAAACTAAGTACATTCAAAAAATTTAATTGAAAACTTCTTTTTTTTACTTCTGAATTTTCAAAACATGGTATTCATATCTGATAAATAAATACTTAGTTTAAGAATATACTTTAGCAGTAATTAGCTGCAAAACATAAATGTATTTTTGAGTGCAAGGACAAAACATACATTAATTAAAACATCCATTTGGGATAGTGTATTGCTGCTTTGTTTAAAATGTACTGTGGATAGTAAAACCAAGAAATCAAATCAAATAATGTTTAATTTCAATGAAGCAAAATAATTAACTTCCTATGGGCCATGTTAAATTAAATTTTAAAAGCCACATTTTCTATAATAGACTCTTTAAAACCAATAAAAATATTTTAGCTTATGCAACTTTCAATTAAAAAAGAAAAAAAAATTAACAACTCTATTCTGAATATCTGTTCTTTGCAATTACATTTACATGTAGCTCTTATCTTTTAAAAGTACTTTCATAATTATTTTATTTTCATCATTGTGAAGCAGATAGAACTTTATAGTTTTAAAAGCAGTTTCACATAGGTTATCTCACCTGATCTTTATGCTAATCCTTGTTAGGTTGTTGGAGATGATTCTATTATCCCTAATTTACAGATAAAGAAACAGGCTAGGTGAGGTTGAGTTGCATAAGGTCACAGGCTCAGCTTTTCTGACTCTGTCACTAACTTACTTTGTGACCTTGGAAAAAGTCTCTATGTCTCTGTTTCCTCATCTGTAAAATGTGGTTTTAACCAAGATGATTCCTATGGTTCCATGGTTCCCATGACTCCATGATTCTTTGACTCCACATTCAGGCTTCTTTCTGCTATGACTTATATTTTGCAATTGCAAGTTTTGTAAGATAATTGTAGATTTACATGCAGTTGTAAGAAATAATACAGAGAGATCCCTTTTCCTTTCTGGCACTTTCCCTCAATGACAACATTTTGCAAAGTTGTAGCACAATATTACAACCAGAATATAGACGTTCATACAACCTACCAATCTTATTCAGATTTCTCTAGTTTTACTTGTACTCATTTATGTGTGTGTAAATAGATCTATACTATTTTATCACATGGATAGGTTTGTGTAGCCATCATCAAATACTGGTCTGTAATTTTCTTTTTTTATATGTCTTTTTCAGGTTTTGTATCAGATTAATACTGGACTCACAAAATGAGTTGGAAAGTGTTCTATCCTCTCTTTTTTTTTTTTTTCTGGAAGATATTATGAAAATCTGGTACAATTCTTTAAGTGTTTGATAGGATTCTGAAATAAAACAATCTGGGCTTAGAGGTTATTTTTCAGGAGACTTTTAATTAATAATTCAATTTATTTTATGGTTATAAGTCTATTCTGATTGGTTATTTCATCTTGGTTGATTTTTGGTAATTTGTGGTTTAGCAGGAATTGGAACATTTCTAAGTCACCAAATATGTGCACATAAAGTTGGCTAGTATTCTCATTCCCATTTTAATAGCTGCAAGATCTGTAATGATATTTTCTATTTCATTCCTGATGCAATTTGTATTTTTTCTCTTTCAATTTTTGTCAGTTTTACTAGAAATTTATCAGTATTATTGATTTTTTTTGAAGAATCAGCTTTTGGTTTTATTGATTTTTTCCCCCTTTTTTGATGTCATTGATTTCTGTTCTCATCTTTATTATTTCCTTCCTTCTGCTTGCTTTAGATGAAGTTTGCTCTTCTTTTTTTAAAATAAATTTATTTATTTATTTATTTTTGACTGCATTGGGTCTTTGTTGCTGTGCAAGGGCTTTCTCTAGTTGTGGCAAGTGGGGGCTACTCTTCCTTGCAGGGCATGGTCTTCTCATTGCAGTGGCTTCTCTTGTTGTGGAGCACAGGCTCTAGGTGTGAGGGTTTCAGTAGTTGTGGCACATGGGCTCAGTAATTGTGGCTCATGAGCTCTAGAGCGCAGGCTAAGTAGTTGTGACACATGGGCTTAGTTGTTCCACAGCATGTGAGATCTTCCCGGACCAGGGATCGAATCTGTGTCCCCTGCATTGGCAGGTGTATTCTTAACCACTGTGCCACCAGGGAAGCCCTGAAGTGTGCTCTTCTTTTTCTACACTCTTGAGGTAGGAACTCGGGTCAATGTTTTGAAATTTTTCCTCATTTGTATTGTAAGCATTTAGTGGTATAAAATTCCTTCTCAGCACTGATTTAGCTGCATCCACAAATTTGATATCTTGTTTTCTTTCAGTTTCTGTAGTTTTTATTTCCTTTGAGATTTCCTCTTTGACCCATGGATTATTATTATTTTTTAATGTTTAATTTCCATGTTGTTAGAGCTGCTCCTATTGTCTTTCTGTTATTGATTTCTAGTTTGATTCTAATTTGATTCCTCTATGGTCAGAGAACATACTCTGTTCAATCTTTTAAAATTTTTGAGATTTGTTTTACAATCCTGCATAAGATCTATCTTGGTGAAAGTTCCATGGGCCCTTAAAAAATACATATTATTTTCTTGATGAGTGGAGTGTTCTATATATGTAAGATTCTGTTGGTTAATTGTGTTGTTCAGATATTCTTGCTGATTTTAATGTCTAATATTTCTTTCAGTTGCTGAAAGAAGTTGTTTAAAGACCAAAAATAATGGTGGATTTGTCTCTTTCTCTCTACATATCTATCAGTTTTTACTTTATATATTTTTAGCCTTTTTTTTGTGTGTGTGGGCTTACACATTTAGAAACTCAATGTTTTCTTGGATTGATACTTTTATTCTTATGTAATGTTTCTATTAATCTCTAGTAATTTTCTTTGCTCTGAAGTCTCTTTGGCATAAATTAATTGTCTCATTCCAGTTGAATTTTCTTAATTCTTGGCATAGAGTGATTTTCAATTATATTGTGAACTTTTTGTCTATTGTGTTAGGGGACTCTAAGTCATATTTAAATCTTTAATTTAGTAGGCAGTCACCTTCTTTAGATTTATTCACCTGAGTCTTGGCCTACCTTTGTGTGCTGTGATTCCAAAACATTTTAATTTTCAGAGTCCTTGTATTGCCATTTGGTCTGCTTTGTTTGTCTGTTGCACTTGAGACTCCCACTGTTTCTTGCTGTTGCTGCCTAAAGGAGCGAAACAGGTTTCCAAAGACCTGATTCTTGGATGTATCTCAAGTGGGGAGGTGTCCCCCAACACTCCTTCATGTCTCTGTGCCTGGTGAAGAAGAGTCTTAACTCCCTCTCCCCACCCCCGTGTATACATGTGTATGTGTGTGTGTTTGGTTGGGAGGAGGAGAGTCCAAACCACAGAAACAAAAAAATTTACCACGCTGGCCACTTGTTATGACTGTGTTCTTTTCCTGGTTCTGTGCCCTGTGGCTCTGGGCTGGGAAAGAAAGTCTTGGATTCACAGGAACAAAGAAGCTTCCTGTATTGTGTCATTTGTTATGGCTGTGTCCTTTTGCAAGTTCCATGGCCCACCTTAGTACCTCTTTGTGGGAGAGGAGAGTTTGTGCTGTTGGCAACAAAGAGGCTTCTCAGACTTGGCAGCTAGCTGTGATTTGAGTCCCTTTTGCTTGTCCTTCATTGCCCACCTCAGTGTGTTTAGGCAGGGGAGGAGAGTCTCTGGGTGGCAGAACAACAAAGCTTCCTAGACTGGGTTGTTTGTTTTGGCTGTGATCCTTTCCCTGGTTCAGCCAGCCTGCCCCTCCCAGTGACTCCAGTTTGGAGAGAGAGTGTTTCCCCTGGTTCCTTATTTTTTGTTAGGCTCCCAGTCAACCAATTAATCCCCCTTACCAGTGTTGCCAGGTTTGACTTGTTTTGACAGAGGGACCTGGTTTTATCAGAAGGATCTAGAGGAGGAAGGAGCTTACCTGGGCTTCCTTCTGTTCTTAGGTTTGAAGTTGGGAAACACCGGGTCTGGGTAATCTTCCTGTTATGTGAGAGGACACAAGACACCCTGCCAACTCTGTTGTTCTTCCAGTTATTATTGAACCAAACTGGGATCCACTAGCTCACCAAGCAGCAAAGTCAGTCTACCAGCACCTAGTTGTGGTGAAGGAAATTACAGCATTTATTGCAGGGCACCAAGCAAGGAGAAAGGGCAGCTCATGCTCAAAAGACCCAAACTCACTGATGACTTTCAGGGAAGGGTTTTAAGGCAATGTTTGGGGTGGGATTTGCAGTGTACATGATCAGCTCATGGACTTTCTTCTGATTGGTTGTTGGTGGTAAGGTAAGAGTGTGATGTTTCACAAATCTTAATCATCAGCCTTCTGGTTCCAACCACTCTGGGGTCTATGTGTCTGTGCTCAGTATGTAGTTGCCATCCTCCACTTGGGGGGGGGGGTCTTAGTTCCTGCAAAACAACTCAAAGATATGTGTCATATTGTTATGTATACTCCTTAATGAAGAGCTAGGATGCTGTTTTACTGCTGAACCATTTGCTTTTGCTTTGTTTCTGCATTCCTTCACTTCTCTAATTAGTAACTGCTTGAATCTGCTCTTTGGAACTCAAGGGAGGCCTAGGAGATTAAAGCCTTTTTCTACAAACAAGAAATGGGGGACCCAGAGGGGCTTTTGTACCTAGGATGACCCCATAGGGTCCTGCTCATTTTCATAGTCTAGGAATCCCAAACCAGTTTCACTTCTTATCAACTTTCACAGTAGTATTTGGTTGCCTCTAATACCATTCCCAGTGTTTATAGTAGTGGTGAGTGGAGAGGGGTAAGGAAAAACAAGTTTAAGCCATCTTGTCCTGATGGAAAGTGTTATACCATATATTTTTAAGGTAAGATAAATGAAAAACTGTGAAACTAAGCAACTTGTTCAAACTCAAGCAGGAATTTAATAGCATGATTAAGACTAGATTCTAGGTCACATGATATTGATCTCTGGTTTGTCTAGCATAGAACTTAAATAAATCAGGAATTTTTTCGTATAAGTAGCTGAAATAAAGTCAGAGAAGAAATTATGATATAACTTTATATAAATTATATTTCTATCTTTTCTCTCTGAAATTGAGTCAATAAAGTAATATTAAGTTAATGGTTATTATGTAGACACTAAAACTGAATTATTTAATCATATAATTTCTGTTATGCATATGCAAAACAGAATATGATCTGTTGTTAAATACCTAGAATTTTAGTCTTTTTTTCTTTAAATGGAAGGGCCTTTAAAAAATCATCCAATCTAACGCTCATATTTTACAGTTTGTGATGCTGAAGCTGCAACAGATGATGTGTTTTTTTTTTGTTTGTTTGTTTTTCCTTATTAAGAGAAAAGTTGGGCTGAATTAAAATTAGGTTTTCTAATTACCGGAATAATCTTTCTACTATGTAACAATATCATTTCATTAATGGATCATAAAAGCCTGAGATCATTTGAAAGACATTATTTTATTAGGGATTTCACAATTTTCCTTTTGGTTAAATAGAGTAGCTTTAGAAAGAAAAATTTTATTCATAATCTTTTAATTACCATGAGGTACAGTTCATCCAAGAAAGGAACAGTAAATGTTTAATATATTTTCTTATTTAACATTTTTTCTGAATAATGATTTAGTTTTCTAGAAAACACCAAAAATAGTAAATCAATGAGGTTGTGTGTGTGTGTGTGTGTGTGTGTGTGTGTGTGTGTGTGTGAGAACTTGAACTCATGGATTTTAACAAATTTGGACAGAGAAATACCTTCAATATGGCTCCTTAGACTTTTTAACCCCAGTTTGTTTCCTTTCTTTCTTCCTCTTCATCTTCTTCTCCTTCTTCTCCTTCTCCTTCTCCTTCTCCTTCTCCTTCTCCTTCTCCTTCTTCTTCTTCTTCTTCTTCTTCTTCTTCTTCTTCTTCTTCTGTTTAACAGTTTTCATGCTTTCTGTATTACAAACTGTCGCAGGATCATCTTTCCAAGGAGACGTGGTTCTCCTTAGTTGTAAATGTTATTTACATGCAAAGTCATATAGCTCTAGACAATACTCTTTTTGAAAATGTTTTTAGAGAAAATATTTTGTGAGTTCATACTGATATTTCCAATTCACATTTATGATTTTAGGGTTTACTTTTTGCTTAGTTCTTTGATTTTATAAGTGTAATTTTTCTCTTATGGTGAACATTTTGTCTGTCAATGACATATTTTGCTTATTTGCTTTATCTTATTGTATACTTTTTCAGTGTAACAATACCAATATTATTGCTAATAAAATGATTAATAGCATTACAGGATATTTTTTTCTTTTCTTGTTCTCAGGTTACACCTTACTAAGAACGTGTAATCAAATTATTGATCTCTTAAAGCCATAAGTCATTATTTACTTAAAGTCCTTCTTTTGCTTTTGAATTTTGGGGATTGATGTTTTATTTTGATTTATTTTTGTTTTAAATCATTTGCATAGTTATGAAGTCAAATCTACAGAAGTAGGTTCATTCAGAGAAGTTTAGCTTCCATTTGCAGTCCATCATCTTATACTCCCAGGCCTTTGTTGACACTGATATGTTTTTTTGACCCTATAGTTTTGTCTTTTCCAAAGTTTTATATAAATGGAGTTATAAAGCTTACAGACTTTTTAATCTATGTCTTTTTATTTGGTGTGCATTTGAGATCCATCCATGATGCTACATGTATCAATAATTTGTTTCTTTTTACTGCTGAGCAGTAATGCATCAAATGAATATACCACAAATTTTTCTTCTTTAAACATTCTGAGCAATTCACCAGTGAAGTAGTTTGGGCATGGAGCTTCCTTTGTGGGAAGGTTTTTACAAGGAATTCATTATCTTTAATTGATATAGAGATATTCAGGTTACCAAATTTTTCTTGAGTGAGCTTTGATTGTCTGTGACTTGCAAAGATTTTTTTCTATTTCACCTAAGTTATCAAACTTTTAATATTTAAAATATTTATTTATAATATTTGCCAATTTAATAATATTCCCTTATTAGCTTTTACTGTCTGTAGGGTTAGTAGCGAAGTCCTTTTTCATTCATGTTGTTAATAATTGTCTTATCCATTTCTCTCACTCTCTTTCATTGATCAATCCAGAAGAAATTTACCAATTTTATTAGTCCTTTCAAAGAACATGATATGATATTTTAAAAATTTTATATTGTTTTTCCATATTCTACTTCAATGATTTTTCATACCTTTTAAAATTTTTCTTCTATTTATTGACTTTGGGTTTACTTTACTCTTTTATAGTTTTTTTTTTAAGGTAGAAGATTAGATTATTGATTTTAGACCTTATCTCCTAATCTAAACATTTAATACTATAAATTTACCTTGAGCTACTTGCACCTCACCAGTTTGATTTGCTGTTTTTTTATGCTCCTAAATATTTACATTTAATAAAGTTAGTTATAAATTATAGCCAAAAAAAAAAAAAAAACCCGTACACAAAGGTTTATAATTGTCAAAAAACAGAAACAACCAATTAGCCAGTGTTGTCATGCAAGATTGTGGAATAGAACCTCCACTGAACAACTGTTGAAGAGATAAGAACTATTAGAATCAACTGTTTTGGAACTCTGAAGTCTTGTTGAGCACATGCAGAGTCTGGGGGATTGTTTGTGAAAAAAGAGACTTAAATTTCTGTGAATTTCAGCATTTTATGTAACAGATACCATCCCCATTCTCAAATCCAGGAGTGATAATGGTGTGAATGGTGGCCTGCATTCCTGGTATGGCTTGCTGGCGCCTAAGTGAGCAATAAGGAGTTTTACAATGTATGCCCTCTTTTATTAACTGAGGGACTGGCAGAGAGGTTGCTTATTATTTCAGACCATTTGCACTGAAACAGATTCCCAGGTTGTATCTGTTGAAGGAATTTAAAAACAGATAATATTTTTTTAAATTACATTCAGGTAGGCAAGGAAATCTCTGTCAGGTCATTGACTGACAATGGAGATAATGGAACAGAGACTTCAGTGACCACACATAATGCCAAGTTATGTAAGTGGTTTAAGGAAGAGTATTAAGTATTGCTGATGGGTGAATGAGGTGAGAATTAAGATATGACTATTGGATTTGCCAAATTTCAACAATACTGGTAATACTGGAAAGGGATGTAATGCATAAAGAAAAAAATAATGGTAACTAGTAAACCTGTAACTGAAACAGATTTAAATAATTTGGAGGTGGGAATTGGGACATGTAGACTGAGTAATAACATCATAGAAAATCCTGCCTTTTTCTGTGGAAATAAAGAATGAGATACCAGATACTATTTCATTATTGACATCAATGAAAGACTATACTTTAAATTATATTGGTCAAAATACAAAAGATAATCACTAGTAGGGTATATATACAATGTATCTAGTTCCTTTAACTACTAAAAATAAGGAAATTTGATTACTTCAACAGAAAAAAGTGCAATAAGAAAAAGTTATAAAATAAGAATATAAAATAAGATAGCAGGTGTGCAGAAAAGAGCTAACATAGCAAGATTATGACTGCTTATCCTTAGAAAGCCCTCCTTATAAGTTTGGCCCTTGGTAGGCATCTTGGAACTTGGGGAATGGGAGGGCTCCCACCATATCCAGAACTGATGATTGGCTTACTCTGCCTAAAGTATGCAAACAATATGGTTTATCTTAAACACCTGCTTTGCTTCTTGGACTCTGGAATTTTGATATATGGCAAACAGAGGTTGCCTATGTGAACATTCTCCAGTAAAAACCATAGGCACTTTATTTCTAAGGAGTTTCTTTGGTAGACGTTTCACGTACATTGTCACAACTCACTACTGGGGGGATTAAGGATGTCTTGTGTGACTCCACTGGGAGAGGTCTTTTGGGAACTTGTATTAGATTCCTCTGGGCTTCTCCCCATGTACCTTTTTTTGCTTATTTTGTTTTATATCGTTTTTCTGTAATAAATCTTAGCAATGGCTATATGCTAAGTCTTGTGAGTCTTACTAGTGAATCATAAAACCTAGGGGAGGTCTTGGTCCCTGACACAGCAGGGAAAACATCAAAGTTATCTAGATCACAATAAAAGGCAATGAGTCAGTCTTTCATGTTAAAGGATAAAGAATGATGCTTGTATTTGGTTTAAAAAAAGATCTGTCTACACAACATTATGAAAGACATAAGTAAAACACATATCATCATAAGGCAGAAAATAAAGTGTTGGTAAAAATGGCAACTATTTCACCAAATGTTAAGCAGGGTAAGACAAAGCAGGATAGACAAAATGCTTTAAGTGCAGAATATAGTGATTGTTATATTATAAAAATAACAGTCCACAAAGAAGAAACAAAGTAATATATTTTTCTGTAGCAAACAACACATCATTAGAATATGTATACACATTTAAAAATGAAAGTGTTAAAAAATACAATAAAATATTACAAAACCACAAAAGTGTGACATACTTTTATAGGTCTTTTTAAAGAATTTGACAGCTTTAAGGAGACAATAAGTAAAATATGAAAGATATTAATAAAGAAAATAATGAGTTTGATATAATGAACATGAAATATTATACCCCAAAATAATATATATTAAAACATACCAACATGTTTACAAAATCTATGTTGTATGCAATAAATTAAACCTTAAAGTTCAGAGAGTAGAAGTTCTATAACCTATATTTTAGCCTATGTTTTAATACTAAAATTCTGAACTTTAGTTAACTAACATTAACAACATCAATGAAAGTATATCTAAGAATATCAACAACATAAGAACTTGTTCTAATAACTTTTAGGCAAAAGAAGAAACACATCTGAAGTGAAGTAATAAAATTTATTTCTGAAGAGCATTTCAACTGAATTTTCTCATCATATAGCTTTTGTAGCAGACACAGCTAAGGAAAGAGACTCTATCATATATTAATAAAATTAATATTTAGAACAAACTTATAAGGTAGTCACTAAGATAGCTATTGTAGTTTCTAACAATCACTGAAAGAATACTAATAGAATTTATAACAAACTTATACAGAAAAAAATGATAAATTAAAATGAAATGAGACACATAGAAGTAGCAAAAGGAAGAATTATGCACAAACATTACAGTAATTTCGGTAAGTCTAAGAAGACTAAATATTCCAATTTAAAAATGATGATTGAAAGTAAAATGACAGAAAAAGTTAATCCATGCTATCACTAAACCAAAATAAAGCTGTTGTAATGACATTAACATCAAACAAAGAGAGATATTTCATAACAAAAGAAGCATTTTGAGAGAAAGATATAATCTTGAATGTAAATATAGTTGAAGCAAAAATTATGAAGCAAAATAGATGAAGCAAAAATTTAAAGATTAAAAAAAATAAATCCATAATCACACTTAGAGATTTTTAACACACCTCTTTCAGTAAATGATAGAAAAAGTATATGCAGTTAATGTTAGTAAGGATATCAAACATTTAAACAATAATGTAACTAACTTGTGCTAATGGATATAAACAGAATACTGAAATAAATGTTTGCAAATTAAATATTATTTTCATAGGTAAATGAAGCATTTATCAAAATAGACTTTAAACTCAGCTATAAGCAGGTCTCAACTAATGTCAGAGACCAAAAATGTATTCAGAGTATGTACTCAAGCTTCAGTGAAATTAAATAGAAATTATGTGAGCAATATAACCAGAAAATCCCCAAATGTTTGGTAACTCAGCTACATATTTTTAAATAACCTGTAATCAAAGAACATATCACAATGGTAATAGACAAATATTTTGATTGGTCTTTATAAAAAAAGCAAAATTATATCTTAATAATTTTCATGAACATAATTACAAAACTTCAAATCAAATATCAGATAGTTGAAACAATGTGATATGAAAAAGATAAAGTCTCATCTTAGTTTATTATAAAATGCAAGATGGAATTAATATTTAAAAGATAATATAATTCTCCATAGATTAAAAAAATAGAATTATATTACTAGAATAAATAAAATCAAATAGTAAAATCTCTTCATGATTTCATAAAATCAGTAGTTTAGGGACAGAGGAAGTTTCTTAATCTGATAAAGTCTATCTACACAAATTCAACAATTACCATTATGGTAATGTATGAAATATTGAATTATTTCCCAATCAGTTTGGTAACAAATCAAGGATAACCACTAACACTCACTGTGTTGGAGGTGTTAGTGCAATACATCAAGTCAAAGAAATATATCTATGAAGATTAAAATAATGAAAACATACTCATTATTTACAGATGTAAGAATTACATGCACAAAACAGCTAAAGAAATTTACAGACCAACTGTTAGAATACATGAAATAATATGGTCACTAGATTTATATCAACATAAAAATATCAAACTGTATTTTTATATGTATTTTTATAATCAAATTAAAGTATAAAACAATATATTATTTTCAATAGATTAGAAAACAATTGCTTAGGAATAAATGTAATGAAAGAGGCAAATAAAACAATAAAATATTGAGAGAAATTAGGGAATACTTAAGTAATTTGAGGATTATACTAAGTTTATGAATTGGAAAACTCAATTTTTTAAGATGCATATTTTCCCCAGTTCATCTGTAGACTCAATACAATTCCAGTTATGATCACGCAAGTGTTTTCATTGAAAATATTATGTCATGCAAGTATTTTTGCTGATAAGAGTTGTATGGTAATTAAAAGGACCTAGAATAGCCAAGAAAAATCATAAAAAAGATAAACTTTCTTAGAAGATCTATGATGACTCATATAAAAACTTACTACAAAGTTACAATAATTAAAACAGGCTATTACCTTGCAAAGGATGAACATTTATATCAGTGGAAGTATATAAAGATTCCAGAAACAGACCGACATATATATCACCCCCTGATTTATGACATATAAACTACAGTGATGAAAGTGTTGTCTTTTCAATAAATTAGGTTTTGCATAAATTGGATATACATATGAATACAAATTAATCTTAACCTTACAAATAGCACTAACCATAAAAGAAAATATTGATTAATTGGATGTCATTAAATTAAGAACTTGTGTTCATCAAAGACACCAAAAATACAGAAAAAAGTCAAACCACAGACGGGGAGAAAATATTTACAATATTTGTACAAAAGATTCATATCCAGAATATATAACAACCTCATAATAATAAATGAGAAATAGATAACCTAATACAAAATTGGAAAAACAAGTCTTGAGTAGGCAATCAGTAAGAGAATATAAACATAGCCATAAAGTATATAAAAGGATACTCAATATCATTATTTATCAGGTAATTACAAATAAATGTCAAATGTGATAGAACTACATGCCCAAAAGAAGGGCTGAATTTAAAATGACTGATAATTACAAGTGTAAATGAGGATGTAGAGCAATTGGAACTTTCATACATTGCTATTAGGGGTATTAATTATTACAACTAATTTGAATAATTCTTTGGCAGTATCTACTAAAGCCAAACATACTATAGGTATGTAAGTATAGGTAGGTACAATCATGGCTCTTATACAAATATGAAACAAACACATTTTAAATTCATTAATTAATCATGAAATGATTGAGATGTTACAACCAGTTCAAAGAATTCTTAAAAAATATGCACATATACAGGTGAAGGAATCTGAAAAGAATTTACAAATAGATAAAAACAAATCTACCATCAGGACGATAATCAACGCATTCTCTCAGACATAATTAATTTGCATTTCTATGGGCAAAAATCATTTGCATTATTATCAATTTTTGTTCATTTCAAAGTTTTTTACATTTTTTTCTGACATTAACTACACCCTATCACTGATTTAACAATTATACTAATGGCTATATACCTAACATAAATAAGTGATTGTACCCACTAAAAGATATACATTAAAATGCACGGCAGCTTTCTACAGAATAGCCAAAAACTGTAGATAACCAACAGACCATCAACATTGAATTGAATGAGCTAATTGTGGTATAATCATACAGTGGAATAGCATAGAGATATGAAGAAGAATGGACTGCTGTTACATGCCAAAATAAGATGAATCTCTCAGACATACACTGAGTAAATACAGACAGACACACAAGAGTACATACTGTATGATTTTATTTAAATGAAATTCCAGGATAGGAAAACTAACCTATGGATATCAGAATAGTGGTTACCTTTGGGGAGTTAGCGCCTGGAATGGGAATGAGGGAAACTTCTGTGTTACTGGGAATGTTCCATGTCTTAAATGGGATACTGCTTGCATGCATGCATGCATAGATATATAAAAACCTGTATAATTAATGTTTGGACTTTTATTTTCTATAAGTTTTAAATCCACACATATTTTTAAAAAAAGGTTTAGAAATCAACACCACTTAATATTTCAATTAACAATCTTGACACACTTTATTGGTTAAAAATGTTAATTATACAGATGACCTATCATTCTTAACACATACTGGAGACAGTATAATTATAGGAGGCAATTTTTCTCTTAGATAAAAGGGATGCCTTAATATTAGACTGAGTAAAATATTGATATAGGAAGGAGTAACCTTGAGGATTTAGTGAAAATATAAGAAAATAAAGAAATTTGAAAAAATCAAATGAAAATTTTATTTTAACATATTCTAATTTACCTTATCTTCTGGAAAGAAATAGATATTGTAGAGTCCTCCTTTGATAAACAAAATCATAGAGTATATAATTTTTTCAAGTTTCTATTATAAAACAATCTAGATATGAAATACAAACAGATATTTGTAAACATACCTTATAGTTTGGATTTATATTGATTATATTTTTACATATGTTCTTAAAGAAACTATAAAAATTGATATATGCACAATGCTAACCTAACTTGTGCAATATATTATTCTTATTTTTATTTCAAAATTCGTTATTTATTAGCTGTCACTGTATCCAATAGGATTTATATATTCAATATTTGTTCATATTATTTTGTCAATATACAAGTTTCATTTTCCTATATTGATTCTGAATATTAAAATGACTTTTTCTCCATCAGTCCTAAACGCATATTTTTATTATTCAAGAGCAGTTTCTTTTTCCTGTCATGTGGTTTGCTATTGAATTGAAAACTACAATGTAGTTTTACAAATTTTGTGTAGTAACAAAATTGAGGTTGAGAGTCAAGCAAATTAACACAGAACTTTTTAAACCTAATTTATGCTAGGATGACTTTATATCTACTCTGGCAAAGACTACTTAATATATTTATTAATGAGTGAATTTGTTTATAAATACATATAAATAGTGTTACATTTAATAGTGTTAGATCTATCTACTGCATAGATCCAGCTAAAATTTGCGTATTTAGAGACCGATGCATGATATAATGGTTTCCAAAATAATGTACTTAAAGAAGATGAAGTATTAAATAGGTCAGAGAAGGTTTCCCTTTTTTGGGGGAAACCTAATTCCTTTCAATTAATCTCCTTTTCAAATGAGAGTATGTGGAGTGTGACGTCACCAAAATGGCAGTGTAGGAGGCTCCAGCCTCTGTCCTCCCACAAAGATCAACCAACAATTGGACAGCTATCCACAAACAAAAATTAGGTCCCACTGGAGCCCACTTAAGAAACTTTCTTTGTTGCAATGGTGAATGGGATTGCTTTCTTAATTTCTCTTTCTGATCTTTTGTTGTTAGTGTATACATACAGAGTGAAGTAAGTCAGAAAGAGAAAAACAAATATCGTATATTAACGCTTATATGTGGAATCTAGAAAAGTGGTACAGATGAAACGGTTTACAAGGCAGAAATAGAGACACAGATGTAGAGAACAAACATATGGACACCAAGGGGGAAAGCAGGGGGCGGGGGTGGTGGGATGAACTGGGAGATTGGGATTGACATATATACACTAATATGTATAAAATAGGTAACTAATAAGAACCTGCTGTATAAATTAATTAATTAATTAAATTAAAAAAAAAGAAACTTCAGCAACACAGTGGAACAAAAACCTGAGAATAGGAAGGAAGACAGATTCATTTTGTCTGCATCAGCCCATCCATCATGCTGGCATTGCTCAGTGCCAAGAGGGAACTCCCCAGATAGAAATATTTACACTCCTTGGGAAAGGAAATGCAGGATAAGCAACCAGATTCTCCAGCTTTTCAGGGCACTTCACAAAAGTCCTGCTTCAGTTAGTGAGAGTGTTGGGAAAATGGAACCCTTGTGGACTTTTGATGGGAATGGAAATTGGTGCAACCATATGGAAAACATGATGGAGGCTCCTAAAAAATTAAAAATAGAAATACTATATGATCCAGCAATCCCACTCTGGGTATGTATCCAAAAAATGAAAATGGGATCTCAAAGAGATATCACTCTCTCATATTCATTGCAACATTATTTACAATAGCCAAGATATAGAAACAACCAAAGTGTCTGTCTGCAGATGTGTGAATAAACAAGACACACAGTAAATTATTATTCAGACACAAGAAATAAGGAAATCCTGCCTTTTGCATCAACATGGATGAACCTTGAGGGCATTATGCTAAGTGAGATAAGTTAAACAGAAAAAGACACATACCATGTGATATCATTATACATGGAATCTAGAAAAAGCTTAACTCACAGAACAGATAGTAAAATGATGTTTTGCAAGAGTTGGAGGGTGAGGGAAATGGGAAGATTTCAATGGCTAGCCTGCCACTTGAACTATAAGTCAGTAGATCCAATGGTGCTAGACATATTCATGGTGGATAACTATACTAGGTGGAATCTCTGGTAGCACCAATAGGAGAGTTGCTAAGAACATCTCTAAGATTTAAGAGAAAGATTCTGTCTTATATAACAGAGAACCCCTTTCCATTGAAAAGCAGCTCTATTACAGACAGAAAAACTGACCAAAGTGGCACCAAAAGGGAGCTCCTTGTTTTGAGCTGAATACAGCAATGTCATTAAGCTACACTGGTGAGTGTATCAGCAATCTGCTTTATTATTACAGCAGCAAACCATGGTATATTCAGAATTCGGCTTTGGCAAGCACAGAAGGCAAAAGTAAGTTTTATGAACAAGTAACCTAGACTCACATGTCACCTGCTTGAGTGTGATCTCTGGTTAACTTTGCACTAAAAGTAATTATCTTAAGCATGAGCTCTAAATCTTTCTTCTTAATGTCACTTTGCCTACATATGAGTGCAGCCCAGAAGGATGGGAGGATATTAACTCTCTGGGGGATGGGAGACAGTAGATAAATTCTCCATCCTCCAGTCATTCAAGGGAAGTTTTTGGGAGGCATAATTCTCCTTTGATGTCTGAGTGGAATCAATCCTCTATTACCTACAGTGGTGACTTTGATAATGCACCCTTTTTAAAATTTCAGTTCTTTTATTTGCTTTTACTCCTTTCCTGTCTTATCATCTCCGTACCCTCATTTCTCCTTCCTGGAGTCACTTCTAAATAAACTTATTGTATCCAAGTCTTTGTTTCAGGCTATGTGTCTGGGGGCCCCTGAATTAAGACCGACTGCTGTATGGTTTAGGATAATTAGAAAATAAATTTGTTAGGAATATTAGTATGTGTGAAATCGGGATGGGGCCTGTGGGAGATTGTTTCCAAATATGACTGCAATAACTCTTCTTCTTGATCCATTTCTATAGGTAGTCTCCCTACCATACATGGAGCTTAGCCATATTTCTTGCTTTGGTCAATGGGTCATTAGAAAATATGATGCAGGGAGAGAATTAAAGAGTATTAGTCCATTGCTGTATTGAAAAATAATTCATAATAATTAAATAAGGCTTATTCTAGGTATGCAAGGAAGGTTAAACATCTGAAAAATCTACCCACTCATTTTTCATCAAAGGTAATTTTTTAATTTCTTACTGAAGGGCACCATAATCAACGTTAACAGAGTAAGAAATGATATTTGCAGATTCTAAAATTGATAAGATTAATAGTTTTCATAGATGAATAATTTTGAAAATCACTAAAAATTAAAACAAACAAAAAAAGAGAAAATTATGAACCATTTATAACAGGAAACACTTAAGTGGTTTCAAGTATTTGAAGATAAGCTCAATCTCACTGGCAGATAGCTGAAGACAGCCTAGATGTCCATGTAAGGAATGGATAAGTTCAATATGGTAGATTTATATATGGAATGCTATACACAGTTTAGAATCAGCAAACTTTATCTATGTATAGCAACATGGATATGCCTTAAAATATAACATTGCATAGATAAATGTATTAACTAAAAATGTATATGTACCCAAACAACACCATAAAGATAAGGATAAACACATATATACATCAAACACATTTCTGTGGATGTTTATGGGAAGGGAAGATGAATTGAAATTGAATGATGAATAGAAAAAAATAAATTAAAACAGGTTAATGATGACAATGTACCCTCAAGTGTGGATTGTTATTAATTCAAATTTCTGCACCTGAATTCCTACAGGGAAAACGAAAATGTTACTACATAGGAAGCTTGACATCAAACATCAACCTTACAATCCTCTGTGATATGTATATAATTTAATCGTATATAAAAAAGAATTCTCAAAGTCTAACAAATCATTTGCGCTGGTAGCTTAAGAATATGCTAAGTTCTTTCTATAGTATTGGTAAAAGTTTTCACATAGACATGTGTGCCACCTATTTATCTAGCTATCTAGCTATCCCGATCTTCTATGTTCAACATTTTCTATTTGCTTTTTTATTTATCTGTTGTGTATACAAAATTGAATGAAAAGTCCCTATGCTAATGTCAGGAAACATTGATGTGCCTGTTCCCAAAGATAATATCTATGCCAGAAAAATGGATTTATAACCTACATTGCAAGAGGGTTAACTTTGATAATATGTTTCTCCAGAAAATACACTTGTAATAGCTACAGAAAATACACATGTCATTGCTCACTTATTCCAGTTGATGTCATGGTAAAAAAAAAATCTTTCATGATTAGCAACCTGGGAATTTTAAAGCTCACCTTATCTCTGAACATTCCTAGGTTTACCTTTTTTTTTTTTTTCAACTTAAACCACATGACTTATTTTCTTAATTTTTGTCCCTGCTCCTTTTACTTTAGTTCTCTGCAGATATTCCTGTTTTTCAATACAGCGTCTTTAGAAGTTAAAAAAGTATTTTTTCCAAAATTTTGCAGAAAATAAACTGTATTTTTATTAGAATCTAGAAAGGAAGAAAATGATGCTAGTAGCTTATATAGGCATGAATAAATGCATGGTGGTGAATGGCTTCATTTGAGACATGGTGTGAAGGAAAAATGAAGTACAGCTTAACTTCCTTATCCTTAAAGTGTATGACAATTCTTTTTCATATCTGTATTGTAATAATTATAATGATAATCTTGATAATAATTGCTAATAATTACTTAGTGTTTACTATGTGCTAGTCACTCCTCTAGGTACTTTACTTATGTTAACTAACAAACTGCATAACAACTCTAAGAAGTTGGTATTGATTATTCCCATTTTAAAGATAAAGAACTGAGGCACAGAGAGATTGAGAAACTTGTCCAAGGCTGCTTGTAATAGTATTATAACCCAGGGAGTTATGCTACAGAGTCTATTTTATATAAATGGAAAATAGAATTAGGAAACCCATTGTTTTATCTATAAGATACAAAATAATTTCAATCTGTGTTTTGTTTTAACTGAATTAAAGTATAAGTACAATCTAAGAACCAGAGAGATCCAAATGGAGAGTGTTTAATACTACACCTTTGTAGTTTCTAACATATATTTATTCCAATAAAATGTTAAACTTTTTTGAATATTGTCCGATCATAATTTTCAATTAATTATGATGATAGAATATGTATTATATCCTGCAATGATGAGGCCTATTATTACTCTATCCTAGTGATATTCATAGTTATATCACACTCTCTTATTTAAAAGTCATCTAATACTACAGCTTTTGTGATCACAAGGACTAGTACCTACATAGAGTTGTTCAAGAAAGCAGTAGAGGATAGCTGTAAAAAGCATAGCTTCAGGAGTCACGCTGCCTTGGTTTAAACCTTAGATTCACCAAGATCCTAGGAAAGTTCATTTCTACGTGTTTCAGTTTCCACATTTGGAGAATTGCAACCATATTATATACTCCAAAGGGGTGTTCTGAGGAGAAAATAATGCAAACCTTGTAAAGTGCTTAGTTGATACTCACTGCCACAATCAAATGCTCAGTAAATGTTAGCCATTTTAATTATCATTGTGGTATTAGCTATGTGACTTTGGGTAAACTAACATCTCTGGATTACTCCTCCTCTGTAAAATGGGGATAATATCAATGCCTAATATACAGGGTATTAGAGGAAATCAAGTGAATAGATACATGTAAAACATAAAGGATCTGACACTTAAGATGTCCTCAATAAATATTAGATATTATTTTTTAGAACAATTCACGGTAGGCAAAAGACCATAAATATGGAAATTACAAAGTAGTGAAATAAGATGCAATTAAGGTCAGCTAACATTTGCTGTACCTGTGTAGAAAGAAAGGCACATTGGAATGGATAGTTAAAGTGGTTTACAAAGCAGCCAGAAAAAAGGTTTGATTCCACAAGAATTGGTAGGTCATCCAATGCAGCAATGTTTGTTAGGTATGAAACTGCAGAAGATTGAAAGATCAGCAGGAAATTGTTTTTTATAGAATCTAAATTCTAGTAGAAGAGATAGACACATAAATACATAAATCTTTACTCTGCTATGGAAGATAATTTGGCTTTCAAGACTATGTAAGTACATGATGTAGACTTGAATTGTGGTAGTGGTAATGGAAATACAGAGAAGTAAAGAAACTCAAGAGAAATTAAGTAGGCAAGATTTGCTCACCATTCAATGTAGGGTGCTGAGGTAGAATTCTGTTAGTAATAACTCCAAGATTTCCAGCTTTTGTGGGTGATATAGATGCTGTTCATTAAGATAGTGGAATGAAATGAAGATTGAACACTTAAATTTAAGATATAGAGAGCCTTTACTTGGGAACTAAGTTACTAATTCATTCAGACTTTCATTGTCTTTGTAAATAAATTCTATTAATGAGTAGAAATTATTATTCATTAAAATAGCAATACTTGCTTCTCATAGGCCTATTTCTCCATGGGGCATTTTTTTTCCCTTTAAGAGTTTTATTATATAGTTGAATAAAATAAAATTATTTTACAAAACAGTTCCTCTACATGGTATATAAACATAATAAATTAAAAAAAAATATTTTGATTTGTAACAAACACCGAGAATGGAAAACACTAATGTTTACTGAGAGCTCACTACTTTCCAGGCACTATATGGAACGCTTTTAAGAACACACACAACATCTCAACTATCACAGCACAATTAGGGAAGCACAATTGTTATCCTCACTTGACAGATGAGGAAACCAAAGTTTACCAAGTTAAAGAACTTCACAAGGTCAGGTAACTAGTAAGAATCAGAGGCAATATTTCAACTTAGATGACTCGTACTCCCACAGTAAGTTCACTTAATCATTGTGAATTGCAAACTAATGTTTGAACATGATTAAGAAAAATCTGGTTACCTTGGCGAATAGAAAAGAGAAATTTGGTTTCTACAAAGAGAGAAGTTCAATTGCTTGTTCTCATCTCAGATACATTAGCCACGGGTCACAGTTCTTTTGACAACTCTTTATCTGCAATGAGAATAAATCTAGAGTATCTTAGTACTGTCTGCTATTAAGTATCCATAGTACATTCTTCTGTATTAAGCCCTTGCAATGTACGTGTTTTAGAACTCATATTCCTGGTCAAACGGTATAATTTTGCAGTTTCTTCTTTGTTTAAATGCATCAGTTACGTCGACTGTAATTACTATGTGTAGTCAAGACAGCTACTTTTATATTTAAAAAAACTTTACTGCTCCTTGTGTGTATTTCTTTTAACAAACCGAATCAATGAATATACTAGTTTGAAGCCTAATTCAGATTATATTTCTACTAGGGTGTAATTTCAGGAGGTTTTTTCCTTTTAAAGCTTAGGACAGCAAGCTACTGATGCTAAACATTAAGGTGAAAATGTGTAGTGTATTTTAAAAGATAAGCATTGGAGAGACCTTCAAGATGGCAGAGGAGTAAGACGTGGAGATCACCTTCCTCCCCACAAATACATCAGAAATACATCTACATATGGAACAACGCCTACAGAAGACCTACTGACCGCTGGGAGAAGACCTCAGACTTCCCAAAAGGCAAGAAACTCACAACGTACCAGGGTAGGGCAAAAGAAAAAAAAAAAAAAACAACAGAGACAAAAGAATAGGGACGGGACCTGCACCTGTGGGAAGGAGCTGTGAAGGAGGAAAACTTTCCACATACTAGGAAGCCCCTTCACTGGTGGAGATGGCAGGTGTCGGAGGGGGGGAAACTTTGGAGCCATGGAGGAGAGCACAGCAACAGGGTTGCAGAGAGCAAAGCAGAGAGATTCCCACACAGACAATCAGTGCCGACCAGCACTCACCAGCCCAAGAGGCTAGTCTGCTCACGCGCCAGGACGGGTGGGGCCTGGGACCTGAGGCTCCGGCTTCTTTGGAGGTCAGATCCCAGGGAGAGGAATGGGGTTGGCTGCGTAAACACAGCCTGAAAGGGGCTAGTACGCCACAGATAGCTGGGAAGTAGTCCAGGAAAATGTCTGGACCTGTCTAAGAGGCAAGAGACAATTGTTTTGGGGTGTGTGGAGAGAGGGGATTCAGAGCACTGCCTAAATGAGCTCCAGAGATGGGCGCAAGCCACGGCTATCAGCGCAGACCCCAGAGACTGGCATGAAACATTAAGGCTGTTGCTGCAGCCACTAAGAAGCCTGTGTGTAAGCACAGATCACTATCCACACCTCCCCTCCCGGGAGCCTGTGCAGCCCGCCACTGCCAGGGTCCCGTGATCCAAGGACAACTTCCCCAGGAGAACACATGGCGCGCCTCAGGGTGCTGCAATGTCATGCCAGTCTCTACCGCCACAGGCTTGCCCTGCATTCTGTACCCTCCCTCCCGTCCCCTGGCCTGAGTGAACCAGAGCCTCCTAATCAGCTGCAACTTTAACCCTGTCCTGTCTGAGCGACAAACAGATGCCCTCAGGCGACCTACAAGCAGAGGTGGGGCCAAATCGAAAGCTGAACCCCAAGAGAAGTGCAAACAAAGAGGAGAAAGGGAAATTTCTCCCAGCAGCCTCAGGAGCAGTGGATTAAATCTCCACAACCGACTGGATGTACCCTGCATCTGTGGAATAACTGAATACACAATGAATCATCCCAAAATAGAGGCGGTGGACTTTGGGAACAACAATATATATATATATATATATTTTTTTTTCTTGTGAGTGTGTATGTGTATGCTTCTTTGTGTGATTGTTCCTGTATAGCTTCACTTTGACTATTTGTCCTAGGGTTCAGTCTGTCCGTTTTTTGGTTTTTTTTTTAGCATAGTTTTTTGCACTTGTTATCATTGGTGGAATTGTTTTTTGGTTTCGTTGCTCTCTTCTTTCTTTCTTTTTTTAAAATTTCTTTTATTACTTTATAATTAAAAAAAATTAATAATTATTTTTCATCGTTTATTTTAATAACTTTCTTTTCTTTTCTTTCTTTCTTTCTTTCTTTCTCACTTTTCTTCTGAGCCGTGTGGCTGACAGGGTCTCAGTGCTCTGACTGGGTGTCAGGCTTGTGCCTCTGAGGTGGGAGAGCCGAGTTCAGGACATTGGTCCACCAGAGACCTCCTGGCTCCACATAATATCAAATGGCAAAAGCTCTCCCAGAGATCTCCATCTCAACACTAAGACGCAGCTCCACTCAATGACCAGCAAGCTACAGTGATGGACACCCTATGCCAAACAACTAGCAAGACAGTAACACAACCCCACCCATTAGCAGAGAGGATGCCTAAAATCATAATAAGGTCATAGACACCCCACAACACATCACTGGATGAGGTCCAGCCCGCCAGAAAGACAAGATCCAGCCTCATCCACCAGAGCACAGGCACCAGTCCCCTCCACCAGGAAGCCTACAAAACCCACTGAACCAATCTTAGGCACTGGAGGCAGACAGCAAAACAATAGGAACTATGAACCTGTAGCATGCAAAAAGGAGACCCCAAACACAGTAAGTTAAGCAAAATGAGAAGACAAAGAAACACACAGCAAATGAAGGATCAAGGTAAAAACACACCAGACCAAACAAATGAACAGGAAATAGGCAGTCTACCTGAAAAAGAATTCAGAGTAATTATAGTAAAGATGATCCAAAATCTTGGACTTTAACATCCCACTTTCACCAATGGATAGATCATCCAAAAGGAAATGGAGAAAATATAAGAAACATTTAACAAGGACCTAGAAAAACTAAAGAGCAAACAAACAATGATGAACAACACAATAAATGAAATTAAAAATTCTCTAGAAGGAAACAATAGCAGAATAACTGAGGCAGAAAACGGAAAAGTGACCTGGAAGATAAAATAGTGGAAATAACTACTGCAGAGCAGAATAAAACAAAAAGAATGAAAATAATTGAGGACACTCTCAGAGCCCCCTCAGACAATATCAAATGCACCAACATTCGAATTATAGGAGTCCCATAAGAAGAAGAGAAAAAGAAAGGGACTGAGAAAATATTTGAAGAGATAATTGTTGAAAATTTCCCTAATATGGGAAAGGAAATAGTTAATCAAGTCCAGAAAGCACAGAGTCCCATATAGGGTAAATCCAAGAAGAAACATGCCAAGATGCATATTAATCAAACTATCAAAAATTAAGTATAATGAAAAAATATTAAAAGCAGCAAGGGAAAAACAACAAATAACATACAAGGGAATCCCCAAAAGGTTAAGAGCTGATCTTTCAGCAGAAACTCTGCAAGCCAGAGGGAGTGGAAGGACATATTTAAAGTGAGGAAAGGGAAAAACCTACAACCAAGATTGCTCTACCAAGCAAGGATCTTATTCAGATTTGACAGAGAAATTGAAACCTTTACAAACAGGCAAAGGCTGAGAGAATTCAGCACCACTGAAACAGCTTTACAACAAATGCTAACGGAACTTCTCTAGGCAGTAAACACAAGGGAAGGAAAAGACCTACAATAACAAACCAAAAACAATTAAGAAAATCGTAATAGGAACATACATATCAATAATTACCTTAAATGTAAAGGGATTAAATGCTCCAACCAAAAGACATAGACTGGCTGAATGGATACAAAAACAAGACCCGTATATATGCTGTCTACAAGAGACCCACTTCAGACTTAGGGACACATACAGACTGAAAGTGAGGGGATGGAAAAAGATATTCCATGCAAATGGAAATAAAATAAAGCTGGAATAGCAGTTCTCATATCAGACAAAATAGACTTTAAAATAAAGACTATTGCAAGACAGAAAGAAAGACACTACATAATGATGAAGGGATCATCCCAAGAAGAAGATATAACAATTGTAAATATTTATGCACCCAACATAGGAGCACTTCAATACATAAGGCAAATGCTAACAGCCATAAAAGGGGAAATCCACAGTAATACAATCATAGTAGGGGACTTTAATACCTCACTTTCACCGATGGACAGATCATCCAAAAGGAAAATAAATAAGGAAACACAGGCTTTAAATGATACATTAAAAAAGATGGACTTAATTTATACTTATAGGACATTCCATCTAAAAATAACAGAATACTCTTTCTTCTCAAGTGCCCATGGAACATTCTACAGGAGAGATCATAACTTGGGTCACAAATCAACCCTTGGTAAATTTAAGAAAATTGAAATCATATCAAGCATCTTTTCAGACCACAATGCTATGAAAGTAGATATCAATTACAGGTAAAATCTGTAAAAAATACAAACACATGGAGGTTAAACAATACGCTACTTAACAACAAAGAGATCACTGAATAAATAAAGAGGAAATCAAAAAAAAAAAAACCTAGAAACAAATGACAATGAAAACACGACAAGCCAAAACCTATGGGATGCAGCCAAATCAGTTCTAAGAGGGAAGTTGAGAGCAATACAATCCTACCTCAAGAAACAAGAAACAGCTAAAATAAAAAACCTAACCTAATACCTAAAGCAATTAGAGAAAGAAGAACAAAAAGCCCCCAAATTTAGCAGAAGGAAAGAAATTGTAAATATCAGATCTGAAATAATTGAAAAAGAAATGAAGGAAACAATAACAAAGATCAATAAAGCTAAAAGCTGTTTCTTTGAGAAGATAAACAAAACTAATAAAGCATTAGCCAGACACATCAAGAAAAAAAGGGAGAATACTCAAATCAATAGAATTAGAAATGAAAAGAAGAAGAAACAATTAACACTGAAGAAATACAAAGGATCATGAGACATTACTACAAGCAACAGTATGCCAATAAAATGGACAACCTGGAAGAAATGGACAAATTCTTAGAAAAGAACAACCTTCCAAGACTGAACCAGGAAGAAATAGAAAATAAAAACACACCAACCACGGGCACTGAAATTGACACTCTGGTTAAAAGTCTTCCAACAAACAAAAGCCCAGGACCAGATAGCTTCACAGGTGAATTCTATCAAAAATTTAGAGAAGAGCTAACGTCTATCCTTCTCAAACTCTTCCAAAATATAGCAGAGGGAGGAACACTCCCAACCTATTCTATGAGACCACCATCACCCTGATACCAAAACCAGACAAAGATGTCACAAAGAAAGAAAACTACAGGCCAATATCACTGATGAACATTGATGCAAAAATCCTCAACAAAATACTAGCAAACAGAATTCAATAGCACATTAAAAGCATTATACACAATGATTAAGTGAGGTTTATCCCAAGAATGCAAGGATTCTTCAATATATGCAATCAATGTGATACACCATATTAACAAACTGAAGGATAAAAACCATATGATCATCTCAATAGATGCAGAAAAAGCTTTTTACAAAATTCAACACCGATCTATGTTAAAATCCGTCCAGAAAGTAGGCATAGAGGGAACTTACCTCCACATAATAAAGGCCATATATGACAAACCCACAGCCAACATTGTTCTCAATGGTGACACACTGAAACCATTTCCACTAAGATCAGGAACAAGAAAAGTTTGCCCACTCTCACCACTGTTACTCAACATAGTTTTGGAAGTTTTGGCCAGAGCAATCAGAGAAGAAAAAGAAATAAAATTAACCCAAATCGGAAAAGAAGAAATAAAGCTGCCACTTTTTGCAGATGACATGATACTACACGTAGAGAATCCAAAGGATTCCACCAGAAAACTAGTAAAGCTAACCAATGAATTTGGTAAAGTTGCAGAATACAAAATTAATGCACACAAATCTCTTGCATTCCTATGCACTAATGATGAAAAATATGAAAGAGAAATTAAGGAAACACTTCCATTTACCATTGCAACAAAAAGAATAAAATAACTAGGAATAAACTTACCTAAAGAGAGAGAAGACCTTTATGCAGAAAACAATAAGACATTGATGAAAGAAATTAATGATGATACAAACAGGTGGAGAGATATACCATATTGTTGGATTGGAAGAATCAACATTGTGAAAATGACTACACTACCCAAAGCAATCTACAGATTCAAGCAATACCTATCAAACAGCTAATGGCATTTTTCACAGAACTAGAACAAAAAATTTTACAATTTGTATGGAAACACAAAAGACCCCTAGTAGCCAAAGCAATTTTGAGAAAGAAAAACAGAGCTGTTGGAATCAGACTCTCTGACTTCAGACTATACTGCAAAGCTACAGTAATCAAGACAGTATAGTACTGGCACAAAAACAGAAATATAGATCACTGGAACAGGATAGAAAGTCCAGAAATAAACCCACACATATATGGTCACCTTATTTTTGATAAAGGAGGCAAGAATATACAATGGAGAAAAGACAGCCTCTTCAATAAGTGGTGCTGGGAAATCTGGACAGCTACATTTAAAAGAATGAAATTAGAACACTCCCTAACACCATACACAAAATTTAAACCAAAACAGATTAAAGAGCTAAATGTAAGGCCAGAAACTATAAAACTCTTAGAGGAAAACATGGGCAGAACACTCTATGACATAAATCACAGTAAGATCCTATTTGACCCACCTCCTAGAGAAATGGAAATAAAAACAAAAGTAAACCAATGGGACCTAATGAAACTTAAAAGCTTTTGCACAGCAAAGGAAACTATAAACAAGACAAAAAAACAACCCTCAGAATGGGAGAAAATACTTGCAAATGAAGCAACTGGCAAAGGATTAATCTCCAAAATTTACAAGCAGCCCATGCAGCTCAATATCAAAAAAACAAACAACCCAATCCAAAAATGGGCAGAAGACCTAAATAGACATTTCTCCAAAGAAGATATATAGATTGCCAACAATCACATGGAAGATTTCTCAACATCACTAATCATTAGAGAAATGCAAATCAAACTTTAATGAGGTATTACTTCACACCAGTCGGACTGGCCATCATCCAAAAATCTACAAACAATAAATGCTGGAGAGGGTGTGGAGAAAAGGGAACCCTCTTGCAATGTTGGTGGGAAAGTAAGTTGATAGAGCCACTATGGAGAATAGTATGGAGGTTCCTTAAAAATCTGAAAATAGAATGACCATCTGACCCAGCAATCCCACTACTGGGCATATATCCTGAGAAAACCATAGTTCAAAAAGACACATTCACCCCCGTGTTCATTGCAGCACTATTTACAATAGCCACGTCATGGAAGCAACCTAAATGCCCACTGACAGACGAAAGGATAAAGAAGATGTGGTACATGTATACAATTGAATATTACTCAGCCATAAAAAGAAACGAAATTGAGTTATTTGTAGAGAGGTGGTTGGACCTAGAGTCTGTCATAAAGAGTGAAGTAAGTCAGAAAGAGAAAAACAAATGCCGTATGCTAACACATATATATGGAATATAAAAAAAAGAAAAAAATGGTTATAAGGAACCTACGGGCAGGACAGTAATAAAAACACAGACGTACAGAATGGACTTGAGGACACGGGGAGGGGGAAGGGTAAGCTGGGACGAAGTGAGAGAGTGGCATGTACTTATATACACTACCAAAGGTAAAATAGATAGCTAGTGGGTTGCAGCTGCATGGCACAGGGAGATCAGCTCGGTGCTTTGTGACCACCTAGAGGAGTGGGATAGGGAGGGTGGGAGGGAGACACAAGAGGGAGGAGATATGGGGATATATGTATATGTATAGCTGATTCACTTTGTTATAAAGCAGAAACTAACACACCGTTGTAAACCAATTATACTGCAATATAGATGTTAAAAAAAAAGATAAGCATTATTTTAAGACTGATTTTAATACTATAAATGAACAGGTGGAATTTCTTACTTTCAGAATATTTTTGATTCCAAAAGTGAAATATTTTCTTTGTTATTTCTTACTCTTCAGTTTGTGACAAGATAAAAATTTACTTTACTTTTTTCTTTTATTTATTTTTTTCTTATAGTAGGGGATTATTCCTGCCTAATCGAATGTAGTTCCTACCTAATCAGGTCCTAGGAAAACCAGAGCCATGTCAGCCTGCAATGTTCCTTGACTTTGTCAATAAGGTGGATCTTCCTAAATGACAAAGAGAAAAGGAACAATTAAATAGATTAAGGAAGTTTATATTATTATACGAATCATAGTGAAGTGAGAGAAGGGTGGAATTAGTAGCCAGGCTGACTTGAAATCCTTACTCTCTATTTACTAACTGTACATACATGGATGAGATAATTTCTGATCCTCTGGTCTGTTATACTCAACATAGAGATAATAATAGTATCTTTTTCATAACGTTATTGTAAAAATAATTTATGCAAACTGAATGTCAAATAGTAAGCACTAAGGTAGGGACAAAATATTTTTAATGCTTATGCATTTCTAAGCCGTGTTTATACACATACTACATATATTACTCTGAACCTTCAAATTTACCTCAAGCATGAAGTTGGAAAGCATAAAATTAAATTAAGTTAACCTAGAGCCCTAAGCCATTTCAAAATGCTAATGATGAAATTCTTTTTTTTTTTTCTTCACCCCCACCCCTCCACCACTTTCCCCCCTTGGTGTCCACACGTTTGTTCTCTACATCTGTGTCTCAATTTCTGCCCTGCAAACTGGTTCATCTGTACCATTTTTCTAGGTTCAACATATATGCATTAATATACGCTATTTGTTTTTCTCTTTCTGACTTACTTCACTCTGTATGACAGTCTCTGGAACCATCCACGTCTCAACAAATGACCCAATTTCGTTCCTTTTTATGGATGAGTAATATTCCATTGTGTATATATACCACATCTTCTTTATCCATTCATCTGTCGATGGGCATTTAGTTTGCTTCCATGACCTGGCTATTGTAAATAGTGCTGCAATGAACATTGGGGTGCATGTGTCTTTTTGAATTATGTTTTTTTCTGGGTATATGCCCAGTAGTGGGATTGCTGGATCATATGGTAATTCTATTTTTAGTTTTTTAAGGAACCTCCATACTGTTCTCCATAGTGGCTGTATCAATTTACATTCCCACCAACAGTGCAAGAGGGTTCCCTTTTCTCCACACCCTCTCCAGCATTTGTTGCTTGTAGATTTTCTGATGATGCCCATTCTAATTGATGTGAGGTGATACCTCATTGTAGTTTTGATTTGCATTTCCTAATAATTAGTGATGTTGAGCAGCTTTTCATGTGCTTCTTGGCCATCTGTATGTCTTCTTTGGAGAAATGTCTATTTAGGTCTTCTGCCCATTTTTTGATTGAGGTGTTTTTTTTTTAATATTGAGCTGCATGAACTGTTTATATATTTTGGAGATTAATCCTTTGTCCAATGATTCATTTGCAAATATTTTCTCTGATTCTGAGGGCTGTCTTTTCATCTTGTTTATGGTTTCCTTTGCTGTGCAAAAGCTTTGAAGTTTCATTAGGTCCCATTTGTTTATTTTTGTTTTTATTTTCATTACTCTAGGAGGTGGATCAAAAAAGATCTTGCTGTGATTTATGTCAAAGAGTGTTCTTCCTATGTTTTCCTCTAAGAGTTTTATAGTGTCTGGTCTTACATTTAGGTCTCTAATCCATTTTGAGTTTATTTTTCTGTATGGTGTTAGGGAGTGTTCTAATTTCATTCTTTTACATGTAGCTGTTCAGTTTTCCCAGCACCACTTATTGAAGAGACTGTCTTTTCTCCATTGTATATCCTTACCTCCTTTGTAATAGATTATATGACCATAGGTGCGTGGGTTTATCTCTGGGCTTTCTATCTTGTTCCATTGATCTATGTTTCTGTTTTTGTGCCAGTACCATATTGTCTTGATTACTGTAGCTTTGTAGTATAGTTTGAAGTTAGGGAGTCTGATGCCTCCAGCTCCATTTATTTCCCTCAAGACTGCTTTGGCTATTCGGGGTCTTTTGTGTCTCCATACAAATTTTAAGATTTTTTGTTCTAGTTCTGTAAAAAATGCCATTGGTAATTTGATAGAGATTGCATTCAATCTGTAGATTGCTTTGGGTAGTACAGTCATTTTCACAATATTGATTATTCCAATCCAAGAACATGGTATATCTCTCCATCTGTTGGTATCAACTTTAATTTCTTTCATCAGTGTCTTATAGTTTTCTGCATAAAGGTCTTTTGTCTCCCTAGGTAGGTTTATTCCTAGGTATTTTATTCTTTTTGTTGCAATGGTAAATGAGAGTGTTTCCTTAATTTCTCTTTCAGATTTTTCATCATTAGTGTATAGGAATGCAAGAGATTTCTGTGCATTAATTTTGTATCCTGCAACTTTACCAAGTTCATAGATTAGTCTAGTAGTTTTCTGGTGGCATCTTTAGGACTCTCTATGTATGGTATCATGTTATCTGCAAACAGTGACAGTTTTACTTCTTCTTTTCCAATTTGTATTCCTTCTATTTCTTTTTTTCTCTGCTTGCCATGGCTAGGACTTCCAAATCTATGTTGAATAATAGTGGTGAGAGTGGGCATCCTTGTCTTGTTCCTGATCTTAGAGGAAATGCTTTCAATTTTTCACCATTGAGAATCATGTTTGCTGTGACTTTGTCATATATGGCCTTTATAATGTTGAGGTAGGTTCCCTGTATGCCCACTTTCTGATGAGTTTTTATCATAAATTGGTGTTGAATTTTGTCAAAAGCTTTCTCTGCATCGATTGAGATGATCGTATGGTTTTTTTTTTTTAAACTTTGGGTTTATTTATTTATTTATTTATTTATTTATTTATTTATGACTGTGTTGGGTCTTCGTCTCTGTGCGAGGGCTTTCTCTAGTTGCGGCAAGTGGGGGCCACTCTTCATCGCGGTGCACGGGCCTCTCACTATCATGGCCTCTCTTGTTGCGGAGCACAGGCTCCAGACCCACAGGCTCAGTAATTGTGGCTCACGGGCCCAGTTGCTCCGCGGCATGTGGGATCTTCCCAGACCAGGGCTCGAACCCGTGTCCCCTGCATTGGCAGGCAGATTCTCAACCACTGCGCCTCCAGGGAAGCCCGATCGTATGGTTTTTATTCTTCAATTTGTTATTATGGTGTATCACATTGATTGATTTGCGTGTATTGAAGAATCCTTGCATCCCTGGGATAAATCCCACTTGATCATGGTGTATGATCCTTTTAATGTGTTGGATTCTGTTTGCTAGTATTTTGTTGTGGATTTTTGCATCTATATTCATCAGTGATATTGGTCTGTAGTTTTCTTTTTTTGTAATATCTTTGTCTGGTTTTGGTATCAGGGTGATTGTGGCCTCATAGAATGAGTCTGTGAGTATTCCTTCCTTCGTGATTTTTTGGAAGAGTTTGAGTAGGACGGGGGTTAGCTGTTCTCTAAATGTAAATGATTCCCATTGTAGTTACCAAGACACAAACAGTAAAAATGATTTTGGCAGAGAAATATGAAATAATAGCTAACTTTAAAAGTAGAACCCCTATTTAAATTGGTTTTCTAATGAAGTAGGTAATAATCCATCAGTCAAATTTTAATCCTTTAACTGACTTTTATCATAATCTGTACACTTTATGAAGAGTTTGTCCATAATGTGCTAATGAGTTCTAATAATTAAAGTACTTAAAGGAATAACTGACCTATAATATAAAAGCCCTGCACCCATTTTTCACTATTAGGGCAGAAGGCACAAGCGTTCTGCAATAGAACTTGGATTTTAGTGTATCTCTTGAATTAATTAAACCTTTATATTTCCATTTGGGTGAAAACGGAATATATATGAAATTTAAAATTTTCAATGTAGATACATATAAAATCATTCTATAACTAGTCTGTCAGAAGTTAAGACTTCCCTACTGTCGGATCTGTCTCAGCTGGAAAAAAAAAGAAAAAAATCTTTGGTTATCCATTTACCCAGCAATCTAAATGATGATCATATTCTCTTTGGCCTGATATTGTAGAAAGTTTATTGAGAAATACCTATGATCAAATGCTTTTAGAAAAGCTACCTCTTCATCTTATCTGACAATTCTTAATTTTTTTTTGCTTTGGTAAGAAAATGCTGCTTCTAAGGTGGAGTAAAATTATCTTTCATCAATGAATATTACAATTCCCCTGCAAAGTTTCTATAACTTACCTTGATGACATTATAAGGTTGAAAGCAATCTTTACCATCTTTATTCTTTCAGTGGTAAAAGAGACTGATATGTAATTTCCAATTTTCTTCTGTCAACTCCTTTAATGTTTACTCAAGGCTTTCATTTTCCATTTGAAATGTGCTATTAATTTAGAGCCTACCTGGGACCTGGTATCAGCAGGAGCCAAGTCACTATTTTCATATGTATAGGGCAATCTTGTTCATGGAAAATGTAGCAACTGTGTTCTTGCAAGGTATAATTGGTACATCTCTCCAGGCACATGTACACCTGCAACTCAAAAGTAGCATTCATTGATGTCCTTAAGTGTATCAGTAGTACATTCTTTTTATTGTTGACTAGAATTCAATTATATAAATATCTAGCAATTTATTTATCCATTCTCCCAATGAGAGACATTAGATTACTTCCAGTTTTTGGCTACTTAACACAAAGTTTCCATGAACATTCCTGACAAATCTTCGTATAGACATATGTTTCTTTTTCTTTTTCTTTTTTTCTTTTTTTACTTTTTGGTAAATACTAAGGAGAAGAATGGCTGAATAATATGGTAGGTGTATGCTTAACTTTTTAAGAAATTGTTGAACCATTTCCAAAGTGGTTATATCATTTGTATTTCCACCAACAACGTCTGAAATTTCCAGTTTCTCTGCATCTTCACAAGCATTTTCTATGGCCAGTCTTTTAAATTGTAGCTATTCTAATGTGTTTGCAGTAGTTTAAGTTTTCTCTCTATGGTTTTAATTTCTATTCTCTAATGACTATTGGTGTAATGTGTTTATTGGCCATTTGTATATTTTCACTTATCAGTGTCTGTTCAAATTTGTTGTCCGATTTTTAAATGGGTTATTTGTCTTCTTATTACTGAGTGATAAGCATTCCTTATATATTCTAGATACAAATTTTTTGTCTTGTTGATAATCCTTTGATTTGATATAATGTTCCTGATTCTATGGCTTGTGTTCTCATAATCTGAGTTTTACCTTTAAAGAGTTAAAAAAATTACCTTTTAAAGTCCAATTTATTATTTTTTTCTTTTATGGTTTATGGGGTTCTATTTGCTTGCTTGTTTGTCCTAAGAAATCATTACCTACAGCTGACTCTACCAGGTGTTGAAAATTATGTGGAACAACTTGATCCCTTGTACACTGATAGTAGAGGAATAAATTATTTTATCTAATGTTTGGCAGGAGCAAATCAGCTCAGTTAATCTATACTCTATGACCTCAAAATTCCAGTCTTAAGTATGTCCAATAGCAATACTTACATACATGCACAAAATACATATACAAGAATATTCTTGGCAACAGTACTTGTAATAACACCAAACTGGAAATAACAATGTCTATTATTAGCATCATTGATATATAAATTGTGTTATATTCATTTAGTGGAATACTATCTAGTAATGAGAATGAATTAAGTACAACTGCGTAAACAACATGGGTGAATCTCACATAGTGTTGAGAAGAAAAAGCTAAACTCATAAAATGTACATATTATTTTATTCCATTAATATAAAGTAAAAAAAAATAAACAGTAGATTAACTGGTAAAACTAATCTATGTGTTAGAAGTCTAGATAATGGTTTTCTTTGGAGAAACAGAGAGTAGAAAGAGGAAAAAGAGGGATTTGAGATGTTGGTAATCTATGGACTGAGTAGTTATATGAGTGTATGTTGTATGAATGATTATATAAGTATATTTACTTTAAAAAATCATAAGTCTATACACATATGATCTATGTACTTTTTTGGTATTTTTATTATACCTGATAACTAGTTTTACATAAAAGTAACAACAAAATTATAATAAATGTATAATATGAACAACTTTATGATAATTAATTTTAAAATTTAGATGAATTCATTATCAAACAGTTTAACAAAACAAGCACAATAAAATTATTACTTTTAGAATAAATTAAATACATAATTTAAAATATTCTCACAAAGTAAACTCCAGTGTCAGCTAGCTTTCCTGGTCACCTACTGGTTGTGATATTTTCAAATATATTTGCCTGAGAAATAACATCAATTTGAACCACTCTTACGGAGCATACAGATCAGGAAATCCTTGTGAACTTGTTTTATGAAGCCAAATTAACCCTTATATAAAAACCTTCCATAAACATTACATAAAAGGAAATTCTCAGGCTAAGATCTGTCATAATCACAGATGCAAAAATTCTAAACAAAATTCAGCAAAACATGCAGTAATATGTAAAAAAGCATAAGACATCATGATTATCTACGGTTTGTTGCCAACCTTACTTATTTGGCTTAAGGTTTTGCTACTATTCCATACACATTTAATCTCTTTCATTCTATACATTCTTTTATCGCACTTCAATGTTTATTTCACGTATTTCATTGGGACTATTCTTTTTGATATGTCTTTCTCATCTTGAATTTAAATTACTGAAACTCTACACATAAGTCAATGCTACCTTTATCTTCTCTTGTCAGCAGTAATTGCTCACCTTTTAAAATTTTCAGGTTTTTGCAGGACTGGTGACACATATATTATACAATTTATTAGTTATTGACGTACATGTACTGTCTCCTGGTTACATTAAGTATACTTTAAGAGCAGTTTTGTAAATCCTATAGTATCTAGAAAAGCAGCAAAATGCTTTCACATTGACGAGACAAAAATTATTAAAGACATTAAGTATTTTGATGTGAAGAAGTAATTTACTCCCATATTTTTTTTTTTCAGATGTGACAAAAATCTTTAAAAACGGGTACATTACCTGCACTGAGAAATCATTTCAAATGTTTGCAGTTTGTAATGTTGAAAAAGGATTGTGGAAACTTTCTGTTTTAACAATTATTAGCTTTTTTAGTCATGTGTTTTTAAACTGTCCATGGATTCCAGGGAACAACGTCTATTTACTAAACACTTAGGGGCTCAAAATAATGTTCATGCTCCTACTGGTTAGGAAGGATTTTAACATTTTAGCAACCAGCAATACTGATGTACAATGAACAAATATCAGTAGTGCATATTGTTTCTGAAAACATTATTTTATCAATATTAATTTATTGGCAAAACTGACAATGAGAGATATTTGAACAACTTTTTGAAAGGTAAATAGGAGTTTATATTAAGTTAAAAATGGAGATGTGCAGTGGTGACACGTATTTCAAGCAGAGGGAGACATTCATGAATTAGCTTGGCATTCTTGAAGAAATAGTAAAGAGTTTGATAGAGTGTATAGGGAAATTGATATTGTTGGGAGATGACACTCTTTAAAAGTATAAAACTGTTTTATGGAGAGTATATTATAGGCCATGATATATACTTTGGCATATGGCAATGTGGAATTATGTTTTTCTTAGAAGCAGATTGACATGACCGTGTATTTTTTTTTTTAAGATGCATGTAATTGGTATAGTGTAGAGCACAGATTGGTATGAGAGCAGATTGGAGCTAGGGAAGTCAGGTTACAGTTTCCTATAGTTCATATGAGAGACATTGATGGCTTGAACTAAGCCAATATACGGAGTGGAAGAGACAGATGGTGAAATGGAACAGATTCAAGAGATATTTAGAATATTAGCATTTACAAGACTTTATAATGAGTTGGATATGGAGTACATGAGAAACGGAAGATAATTAAATTCTTCAGATGTCTTGATTTTATTGATAATGATGCTCTAAACTGAGATAAGAAATAAAGACAAAACAAGCATTCTTTGAGCATAGCAGCATTCAATAAATATTTAGTGAAGGGAAATAAGGCAGATGATTATTACCTAGCTATAGAACAAAGTGATATGTTATAATATAAAAGAGTGGAAGTAAAATGCACGTTGATAGTCATAGTTCTATAATTATTCTGTTATTATAAAGAGCTATGTTTGTATTGACTATTCATCAAGATTGCTGAATTTCAAGATACATTTGTATAGGCTAGGAATATACTCTTACATCAATGGTTCATAGAGGTATCATATAGAATATTATTCTAGTTGACTTCCCAACACTGAAGATGTTCATATTTCATATATTTTATGATCCATTTCTTCCATTTATTTGACTGAAATCTAGTATATATACATAGATTCCCCCTTCACTCTCTAGTTAGATTTAAAAAACAAAACTACTACTACTAATTGAGTAAGCTTCTGAGGATAAAGATGCAAACTGCTTTTGTCTAAAATATAAAATATTTTCAAGATGAATGAAGCATTAGCAGATTTGAGCACAACTTAAACTAGCTCTTTGAACAAGATTATAATTCCAAGTTCGATATGAGGTAAAAATTTATAGCTACTAGTGGAGTGACCAAGATGTTGGAGTAAGAAAACCTTAAGCACACCTCCTCCCATGGGAACACTAAAATTACAACTATTTACAGAGAAACTATTGATGAGAAAAACCATAAGACAAGCAGAAAAGATATTCTACAACTAAAGATATAAAGAACAAACCACACTGAACTGTGTAGGAGAGACGAAGATGCAGTAGAGTTAAAACCCATACCCCTGGGTGGGTGACCCACAAATGGGAGGATACTTATAATTGCAGAGTTTCTCCACAAGGAGTGAGTTGTCTGAGTCCCCCATTGGGCTCCCCCCCACAGGGGTCTTGCACCAGCAGGATGATTCCCAGAATGTTTGGCTTTGAAGGCCAGCAGGACTTATTTTTAGGAGAACCAGAGAGTTACTGGAAACAGAGACTCCATTCTGAAAGGTGGACATAAAATCTAACATGTCACAGAACCCAGGGCAGAAGCAGTCATTTGAAAGAAGCCTGGGTCAGACCCACTTACTGATCTTGAAGATCTTCCCAGAAAGGCAGAAAGCTGTTCAGGCTCACCATGGGAATGTAAACACTGGCAACAGCCATTTTGTGGTGCTTGTTCTATCACATGGACACTGGTAAATCCTCCTTTTAGTTTATTAGCACCAGGACCTGGCTCCACACACCAGCGTGTTGGAACCAGTACTGGGACACCTCAGTCCAAGCAACTACCCAGGTGGAAACATGGCCCTACCCACTAGCAGGCCTGCTGCTGCAAGACCCCCTGAGTCCACAGCCACCCAGGGAATGAGCCCTGTCCACCAGAAAGCCCAGGTCTTGACCCCACACACCAGTGTACCAGCACTAGCCTGGAACCCATGGTGCCCAGCATCCAGAAACACTGAAGCTTGGATTTACCCACCAGTGGGTCAGTGATACCCTGGGAACAGCTACACCCACCAGTGGTAGACATCTGCCCCAGGATCACATGGGACAAAACAGCAACTCTGGGATCTCCAGGCCCTACAGCCAGAGACCCTAGGATGGGCTCCACCCACCTATGGGCTGACACTGGCCCCAGGACCCAGCCTCACCCACCAGTGTGTGAGAACCAGTCTTGGGACTTGTTGGACTCTAATCCTGCCCACAAGTGGGTGGACACCACCACCAGGACCACTGCAACCCTCACCCAGCCACCATAGCATCTGACACCACCTACCAGTGAGCCAGCACTGGCCCTGGGACCCACCTAGGCCATGACATTGCCCGCCAGCAGGCCTACACAAGCTCCTAGACACGTTGGATCCCTCAGCCAGCTACCTGAGATCCAGCTCTACTTACCAGTGAGCCAACACCTGCTTTGGGAAACCTCAGAATCCAAAGCCAGCTGTGTCAGGTACTGGTCTTACTCACCAGCAGTACGACACTAGATCCAGTACCCCAGTTCCACAACCACTCACTCCAGAACCTGGCTCTGCCTACCAGTGGACTGGCATTAATGCTGGGACTCCTGTCAGGGCCCCACAGCCAGAAGCCTCATGACCCAACCCTGGCCACCAGTTGCCAGCAGCCTCAACACCAGGCGGGGCCTGGCAATCAAAGGAAACTAGAGGACAGTAATGACTACCAGATGATCCACAGTAATCAGCTTGCTACAAAAAAAGGACCCACATAGTCAAAATAGGGAATACAACTAGAGCATATAGCTCCTGTGACCAGAGGATAGTGCACTGCTCGGATGTATAGGAAATCTCCCACAAAAGACCACTTCTCCAAGGTTGGGAAATATAAGCAACCTATCAAACACATACAAATAAAAGTGACAAGTTAGACAAAATGAGGTGACAGAGCAATAGGTTCCATATGAAGAAAGAAGATTAAACCCCAGAAGAAGAACTAAGTGATGTGGAGACAGGAAACATACCTGATAAAGAGTTCAAGGTAATGATCATAACGTTGCCCAAAGAACATGGGAGGAGAATGGATGAACACTGAAAAGTTTAACAAAGAGTTAAAAGATATAAATAAACAAGTTTATTTAATATAAAAAAGTTTAACAAAGAGTTAAAAGATATAAATAAACAACAGAGTTGAAGAATACAATAATTCAAATTAAAAAATAGACTAGAATAAATCAACAGTAGATTAGATGGTATAGAGGAATGGATTAGTAAGATAGAAGACAGAGTAATGGAAATAACTGAAGCTGAAAAGAAAAACAAAAAATAATTTAAAAACTGAGTACAGTTTAAAATTTTTCTAGACAACATCAGCATTCTAACATTCACATTATATTGATTTGAGAAGGAAAAGAGAGAGAAAAAAGGAGCAGAGAATGTACTTGAAGATGTAATAGCTGAAAACTTCTCTAACCTGGAAAGGAAACAGACATCCAGGTCCAAGAAGCACAGAGTCCCAAACAGGATCAACCCAAAGAGGACCACACCAAGACACATTGCAATAAAAATGACAAAAATTAAAGATAAAGGGAGAATCTTAAAAGTAGGGAGGGAAAAGCAACAGTTTACATACAAGGGAATTTCAATAAGGCTATCAGCTGACTTTTCACCAGAAATTGTGCAGGTCAGAAGAGAGTGGCAAGATATATTTAAAGTGATAAAAGGGGAAAAAAAAAAAAAACCCAAGAATACTCTACTTGGAAAGGCAAGGCTTTTATGCATATTTGATGGAGAGATCAAAACTTTTACAGACAAACAAAAGCTAAGAGTTCAGCAACACCAATCAAGATTTATAAGATATATCCAAGGGACTTCTCTAAATGAAAAAGAAAAAGTCACATCTAGAAACATAAAAATTATGAAAGGAAAAAGTTTTTGGTAAAGGCAAATATACAGTAAAGGTAGTAAATCAACCACATATAAAGCCAGCAGAAGGTTAAAAGACAAAAATAGTAAAATCTTCTATATTCACAAAAAGAAGTTAGGGATACACTAAACAAAAGTTGTAAAATGTACAGTCAAAACCAGTAAACTTGGAGTGGGAGTCAAAACGCAAGGTTGTTAAAATGAGTTTGAACTTAAGAGATCAGCAACTTAATCATATATGTGTGTATATATATATACTATATTATATATTACATATTGATATATATAAGCCTCATGGTAACCACAAGCCAAAAATCTATAATAGATGCACACACAATATAAAAGAATGAAATCCAAAGGTAACACTAAAAATAGTCAGCAAATCACAGGGAAAGAGAATGAAAGAAGAAGAAAGGAACCAAAAAGAACTACAAAAACAACTCAAAATCAATGAACAAAATGGCAATAAATACATACCTATCAGTAATTACTTTAAATGTAAATGTACTAAATGCTCAAATAAAAAAATATAGAGTGGCTGAATGCATACAATAACAAGACCCATATATATGCTACCTATGAGAGACCCACTTCAGATCTAAAGACACACACAGATTGAAAGTGAGGGGATAGAAAAATTTATTCCCCTCAAATATATAAAAATATATGGAAATAAATGGAAATAAAAGAAAAAAATCTGGAGTAGCAATACTTGTGTCAGAGAAAACAGACTTCAAAACAAAGACTGTAACAAGAGAGAAAGAAGGACATAATGATCAAGGGACAAATCCAAGAAAAGGATATAACAATTGTAAATATGTATGTATCTATTAGGAGAGTACCTAAACACACAAAGCAAATAATATAACATACATAAAGGGAGAAATTGACAGAAATACAAGAATAGTAGAGGACTTTAACACCCCACATACATCAATGGATAAATCATCCAGAGAGAAAATCAGTAAGGAGGCACTGGCTTTAAATGACTCATTAGACCAGATGGAATACACATTCATTTTTTATTATTAATTTTTATTGGAGTATAGTTGATTTACAATGTTATGTTAGTTTCTACTGTTTAGCAAAGTGAATCAGCTTTACATATACATATATCCCCTCTTTTTTTTGATTTCCTTCCCATTTGGTCAACACAGAGCAATGAGTAGAGTTCCCTGTGCTATATAGTAGGTTCTCATTAGTTATCTATTTTATACATAGTATCAACAGTGTATATATGTCAACCTCAATCTCTCAATTCATCCCAGCAACCCCACACCTTACCCCTTGGTAGACATATGTTTGTTTTGTACATCTGTGCCTCTATTTCTGTGTTTCAAATAAGATCATCTATACCATTTTTCTAGATTCCACATATATGTGTTAATATACTGTATTTGTTTTTCTCTTTCTGACTTACTTCACTCTGAATGACAGTCTCTAGGTCCATCCATGTCTCTACAAATGATGCAATTTCATTCTGTTTTATGGCTGAGTAATATTCCATTGTATATAGGTACCACATCTTCTTTATCCATTCATCTATCGATGGACATTTCGGTTGCTTCCATGTCCTGGCTAATGTAAACAGTGTTGCAATGAACAATGGGGTGCATGTGTCTTTTTGAATTATAGGTTTCTCTGGGTATATGCCCAGGAGTGGGATTGCTAGGTCATATGGTTGTTCTAGTTTTAGTTTTTTAAGGAACCTCCAAACTGTTCTCCATAGTGGCTGTATCAATTAATTAATACATTCCCACCGACAGTGCAAGAGGGTTCCCTTTTCCCCACACACTCTCCAGCATTTATGGTTTGTAGACTTTTTTGATGATGACCATTCTGTCTGGCATGAGTTGATACCTCATTGTAGTTTTGATTTGCATTTCTCTAATAATTAGTGATATTGAGCATCTTTTCATGTGCTTGTTGGCCTTCTGTGTGTCTTTTTTGGAGAAATGTCTATTTAGGTCTTCTGCCCATTTTTTGATTGGGCTGTTTGTTTTTTGATATTGAGCTGCATGCATTGTTTGTATATTTTGAAGATTAATCCTTTGTCAGTTGCTTTGTTTGCAAATATTTTCTCCCATTCTGAGGGTTGTCTTTTCGTCTTGTTTATGGTTTCCTTTGCTGTGCAAAAGCTTTGAAGTTTCATTAGGTTGCATTTGTTTATTTTTGTTTTTATTTTCATTACTCTAGGAGGGGGATCAAAAAAGATCTTGCTGCCATTTATGTGAAAGAGTGTCTGCCTTAGTTTTTCACTAAGAGTTTTATAGTGTCTGGCCTTACATTTAGGTCTTTAATCCACTTTGAGCTTATTTTTGTGTATGGTGTTAGGGAGTGTTCTAATTCCATTCTTTTACATGTAGCTGTCCAGTTATCCCAGCACCACTTATTGAAGAGGCTGTTCTCTCCATTGTATATTCTTGCCTCCTTTTTCATAGACTAGGCGACCATAGGGGCATGGGTTTATCTCTGGGCTTTCTATCCTGTTCCATTGATCTATATTTCTGTTTTTGTGTCAGTACCATACTGTCTTGATTACTGTAGCTTTGTAGTATAGTCTGAAGTCAGGGACGCTGACTCCTTCAGCTCCATTTTTCTTTCTCAAGATTGCTTTTGCTATTCTGGGTCTTTTGTGTTTCCATACAAATTTTAATTTTTTTCTTTTAATTCTGTGAAAAATGCCATTGGTAATTTGTTAGGGATTGCATTGAATCTGTAGATTGCTTTAGGTAGTATAGTCATGTTCACAATTTTGATTCTTCCAATCCAATAACATGGTATGTCTACCCATCTGTTTATGTCATCTTTGATTTCTTCCAATAGTCTCTCATATTTTTCTGTATACAGGGCTTTTGCCTCCTTAGGTATGTTTATTCCTAAGTATTTTATTTTATTGAAATGGTGAATGGGATTGTTTCCTTAATTTATCTTTCTGACATTTTGTTGTTAGTGTATAGGAATGCAAAAGATTTCTGCATATTAATTTTGTATCCTACAAATTTACTAAATTCATTGATTAGCTCTAGTAGTTTTCTGGTGGCATCTTTAGGATTTTCTATGCACAGTATCATGTCATCTGCAAACAGTTACAGTTTTACTTCTTCTTTTCCAATTTGGATTCCTTTTATTTCTTTTTTTTTTCTGATTGCCATGGCTAGGACTTCCAAAACTATGTTGAATAATTGCGGTGAGAGTGGGCACGCTTTTCTTGTTCCTGATCTTAAAGGAAATGCTTTCAGTTTTTCACCATTGGGAATAATGCTTCCTGTGGGTTTGTCATATATGACTTTTATTATGTTGAGGTTGGTTCCCTCTATGCTCACTTTCTGGAGAGTTTTTATCATAAATGTGTGTTGAATTTGTCAAAAGCGTTTTCTGCATCTATTTAGATGATCATATGGTTTTCATTCTTCAATTTGTTAATGTGGTGTATCACATTGATTGATTTATGTATATTGAAGAATCCTTGCATCCCTGGTATAAATCCTACTTGATCATGGTGTATGATCCTTTTAATAAGTTTTTGGATTTGTTTTTCTAGTATTTTGTTGAGGATTTTTGCGTCTAGGTTCATCAGTGATATTGGCCTGTAATTTTCTTTTATTCTGATATCTTTGTCTAGTTTTGATATCAGGGTGATGGTTGTCTCATAAATTGAACTTGGGAGTGCTCCTCCCTCTGCAATTTTTTGGAAGAGTTTGAGAAGGATAGGTGTTAGCTCTTCTCTCAATATTTGATAGAATTTGTCTGTGAAGCCACCTGATCCTGGACTTTTGTTTGTTGGAAGATTTTTAATCACAGTTTCAATTTCATTACTTGTGATTGGTCAGTTCATACTTTCTGTTTTTTCCTGTTTCAGTCTCCGAAAAAAAAGTGAGAGGGCCCAAATTAATAAAATCAGAAAGGAAGTGATGTTACAGCTGACACTACAGAAATACAAAGATCATAAGATATTACTGCAAGCAAGTGTACATCAATAGAATAGAAAACCTAGAAGAAATGGACAAATTCCTATAAATCTACAATCTCCAATGTTGAACCAAGAATAAATAGAAAATATGAACCGATCAATTACCTGTAATGAAATTGAAACAATAATTGAAACAACTCCCCCAAAACAAAATTTCTGGACCAGATGGTTTCACAGGTGAATTTCGCCAAACATTTAGAAAAGAGTTAACACCTGCCCTTCTCAAACTACTCCAAAAAATCACAGAGGAAGGAATGCTTGTGAAGTCATTCCAGGAAGCTAGCATTGCCCTAATACCAAAACCAGACAAAGATATCACAAAAAAGAAAATTAGTGGCCAATATCACTGATGAACATAGATGTAAAACTCCTCAACAAAATACTACGTCCACAAATCAATCAATGTGGTACATCACCTTAACAAATTTTTTTTTTACCAATTTTTAAATTTATTTATTTATTTATTTTTACATCTTTATTGAATTATAATTGCTTTACAATGTTGTGTTAGTTTCTGCTGTACAACAAAGTGAATTGGCTATATGTATACATATATATCCCCTCCCTCTTGAGCTTCCCTCCCCCTACCACCCTCCCCATCCCACCTCTCTAAGTCGTCACATAGCACCGAGCTGATCTCGCTGTGCTATACAGCTGCTTCCCACTAGCTCTCTATTTTACACATAGTAGTGTATAAATGTCAATGCTAGGAATACAGTTGATTTACAATGTTGTGTTAGTCAGGTGTACAACAAAGTGGTTCAGTTATACATATACATATCCATTCTTTTTCAGATTTTTTCCTATATAGGTGATTACAAAATATTGAGTAGAGTTCCCTGTGCTATAGAATACGTCCCTGTTGATTATCTATTTTATATGTAGTAGTGTGTATATGTTAATCCCAAACTCCTAATTTATCCCTCTCCCTCACCTTTTCCCTTTGGTAACCATAAGTTCATTTTCTAAGTTTGTGAGTCTGTTTTGTAAATAAGTTCATTTGTATCATCTTTTTAGATTCCACATATAAGCGATATCATATAATATTTGGCTTTCTCTGTCTGACTTGCTCCACTTAGTATGATAATCTCTATGTCCACCCATGTTGCTGCAAATGGCATTATTTCATTTTTTTAATGGCTGAGTAATATTCCATTGTATGTATATACCACATCTACTTTAACCATTCCTCTGTCAGTGGACATTTAGGTTGCTTCCATGTCTTGGCTATTGTAAATAGTGCTACTATGAACATTGAGGTTCATGTATCTTTTTGAATTATGGTTTTCTCCAGATACATGTCTAGGATCACCACATTAACAAATTAAAGAATAAAAAATCATATGATCATCTCAATAGGTGCAGAAAAAGCTTTGACAAAATTCAACATCCATTTATGATAAGTACTTAACAAAGTGGTTACTAATGGAACCTATCTCAACATAATAATAGCTATATATGATAAGCCCACAGCTAACATCATACTCAACAGTGAAACGCTGAAATCATTTCTTCTAAGATCAAGAATAAGACAAGGATGCCCACTCTCACCACTTTTATTTAACATAGTATTGGAAGTCCTAGCCACTTCAATCATACAAGAAAAATAAATAAAAGAAATCCAAATTGGAAATGAAGAAGTACAACTGTCACTGTTTGCAGATGACATGATAATATACATAGAAAATCCTGAAGATGCCACCAAAATCTCACCAATTAATTTGGTAAACTTGCAGGGTACAAATTTAATATACATCAATCTGTTGCACTTCTATACACTGACAATGAACTATCAGAAAGAGGAATTAAGAAAATAAACCCATTCCCAATTTCATCAAAAAGAATAAAATACTTAGGCATAAATCTTACAAGGATATAAAAGAACTGTACTCAGAAAACTATAAGACTTTAGTGACAGAAAGTAAAGATGACATGAACAGGTGGAAACAGGTACTGTGTTCATGGATTCAAAGAAATAATATTGTTAAAATGACCATATCAACAAATGCAATCTGTAGATTCAATGCAATCACTGTCAAAATACCAATGGCAATTTTTCACAGAACTAGAACTAATAATTATAAAATTTGTATGGAAACACAGAAGAGCCAGAATAGTCTGAGCAATCTTTTTTTTTTTTTTAAACACCTTTATTGATGTATAAGTGCTTTACAATGGTGTGTTAGTCTCTGCTTTATAACAAAGTGAATCAGTTATACATATACATATGTTCCCATATCTCTTCCCTCTTGCATCTCCCTCCCTCCCACCCTCCCTATCCCACCCCTCTAGGTGGTCACAAAGCACCGAGCTGATCTCCCTGTTCTATGCGGCTGCTTCCCACCAGCTATCTATTGTACATTTGGTAGTGTATATATGTCCATGACACTCTCTCACCCTGTCACATCTCACCCTTCCCCCTCCCCATATCCTCAAGTCCATTCTCTAGTAGGTCTGTGTCTTTATTCCCGTCTTCCCACTAGGTTCTTCATGGTCTTTTTTTTCTTTTTCCTTAGATTCCATATATATGTGTTAGCATACTGTATTTGTTTTTCTCTTTCTGACTTATTTCACTCTGTATGACAGACTCTAACTCCATCCACCTCATTGCAAATACCTCCATTTCATTTCTTTTTATGGCTGAGTAATATTCCATTGTATATCTGTGCCACATCTTCTTTATCCATTCATCCGATGATGGACACTTAGGTTGCTTCCATGTCCTGGCTATTGTAAATAGAGCTGCAATGAACATTTTGGTACATGACTCTTTTTGAACTATGGTTTTCTCAGGGTATATGCCCAGTAGTGGGATTGCTGGGTCGTATGGTAGTTCTACTTGTAGTTTTTTAAGGAACCTCCATACTGTTCGCCATAATGGCTGTATCAATTTACATTCCCACCAACAGTGCAAGAGTGTTCCCTTTCCTCCACACCCTCTCCAGCATTTATTGTTTCTAGATTTTTTGATGATGGCCAATCTGACCGGTGTGAGATGATATCTCATTGTAGTTTTGATTTGCATTTCTCTAATGATTAATGATGTTGAGCATTCTTTCATGTGTCTGTTGGCAATCTGTATATCTTCTTTGGAGAAATGTCTATTTAGGTCTTCTGCCCATTTTTGGATTGGGTTGTTCGTTTTTTTGTTATTGAGCTGCATGAGCTGCTTGTAAATCTTGGAGATTAATCCTTTGTCAGTTGCTTCATTTGCAAATATTTTCTCCCATTCTGAGGGTTGTCTTTTGGTCTTGTTTATGGTTTCCTTTGCTGTGCAAAAGCTTTTAAGTTTCATTAGGTCCCATTTGTTTATTTGTGTTTTTTTTCCATTTCTCTAGGAGCTGGGTCAAAAAGAATCTCGCTGTGATTTATGTCATAGAGTGTTCTGCCTATGTTTTCCTCTAAGAGTTTGATAGTGTCTGGCCTTACACTTAGGTCTTTAATCCATTTTGAGTTTATTTTTGTGTATGGTGTCAGGGAGTGTTCTAATTTCATACTTTTACATATATCTGTCCAATTTTCCCAGCACCATTTATTGAAGAGGCTGTCTTTTCTCCACTGTATATGCTTGCCTCCTTTATCAAAGATAAGGTGACCATATGTGTGTGGGTTTATCTCTGGGCTTTCTATCCCGTTCCATTGATCTATATTTCTGTTTTTGTGCCAGTACCGAACTGTCTTGATTACTGTAGCTTTGTAATATAGTCTGAAGTCAGGGAGCCTGATTCCTCCAGCTCCATTTTTTGTTCTCAAGATTGCTTTGGCTATTCGGGGTCTTTTGTGTTTCCATACAAATTGTGAAATTTTTTGTTCTAGTTCTGTGAAAAATGCCAGTGGTAGTTTGATAGGGATTGCATTGAATCTGTAGAGTGCTTTGGGTAGTAGAGTCATTTTCACAATGTTGATTCTTCCAATCCAAGAACATGGTATATCTCTCCATCTATTTGTATCATCTTTAATTTCTTTCATCAGTGTCCTATAATTTTCTGCATACAGGTCTTTTGTCTCCTTAGGTAGGTTTATTCCTAGATATTTTATTCTTTTTGTTGCAATGGTAAACGGGAGTGTTTTCTTAATTTCACTTTCAGATTTTTCGTCATTAGTGTATAGAAATGCAAGAGATTTCTGTGCATTAATTTTGTATCGTGCTACTTTACCAAATTCATTGATTAGCTCTAGTAGTTTTCTGGTAGCATCTTTTGGATTCTCTATGTATAGTATCATGTCATCTGCAAACAGTGACAGCTTTACTTCTTCTTTTCTGATTTGGATTCCTTTTATTTCTTTTTCTTCTCTGATTGCTGTGGCTAACACTTCCAAAACTATGTTGAATAATAGTGGTGAGAGTGGGCAACCTTGTCTTGTTCCTGATCTTAGTGGAAATGGTTTCAGTTTTTCACCATTGAGGACAATATTGGCTGTGGGTTTGTCATATATGGCCTTTATTATGTTGAGGAAAGTTCCCTCTATGCCTACTTTCTGCAGGGCTTTTATCATAAATGGGTGTTGAATTTTGTCGAAAGCTTTCTCTGCATCTATTGAGATGATCATATGGTTTTTCTCCTTCAATTTCTTAATATGATGTATCACGTTGATTGATTTGCATATATTGAAGAATCCTTGCATTCCTGGAATAAACCCCACTTGATCATGGTGTATAATCCTTTTAATGTGCTGTTGGATTCTGTTTGCTAGTATTTTGTTGAGAATTTTTGCATCTATGTTCATCAGTGATATTGGCCTGTAGTTTTCTTTCTTTGTGACATCTTTGACTGGTTTTGGTATCAGGGTGATGGTGGCCTCGTAGAATGAGTTTGGGAGTGTTCCTCCCTCTGCAATATTTTGGAAGAGTTTGAGAAGGATAGGTGTTAGCTCTTCTCTAAATGTTTGATAGAATTCGCCTGTGAAGCCATCTGGTCGTGGGCTTTTGTTTGTTGGAAGATTTTTAATCACAGTTTCAATTTCAGTGCTTGTGATTGGTCTGTTCATATTTTCTATTTCTTCCTGGTTCAGTCTCGGCAGGTTGTGCATTTCTAAGAATCTGTCCATTTCTTCCAGGTTGTCCATTTTATTGGCATAGAGTTGCTTGTAGTAATCTCTCATGATCGTTTGTATTTCTGCAGTGTCAGTGGTTACTTCTCCTTTTTCATTTCTAATTCTATTGATTTGAGTCTTCTCCCTTTTTCTCTTGTTGAGTCTGGCTAATGGTTTATCAATTTTGTTTATCTTCTCAAAGAACCAGCTTTTAGTTTCATTGATTTTTGCTATTGTTTCCTTCATTTCTTTTTCATTTATTTCTGACCTGATCTTTATGATTTCTTTCTTTCTGCTAGCTTTGGGGTTTTTTTGTTCTTCTTTCTCTAATTGCTTCAGGTGCAAGGTTAGGTTGTTTATTCGAGATGTTTCCTGTTTCTTGAGGTAGGCTTGTATTGCTATAAACTTCCCTCTTAGCACTGCTTTTGCTGTGTCCCATAGGTTTTGGGACGTCGTGTCTCCATTGTCATTTGTTTCTAGGTATTTTTTGATTTCCCTTTTGATTTCTTCAGTGATCACTTCGTTATTAAGTAGTGTATTGTGTAGCCTCCATGTGTTTGTATTTTTTACAGATCTTTTCCTGTAATTGATATCTAGTCTCATAGCGTTGTTGTCAGAAAAGATACTTGATACGATTTCAATTTTCTTAAATTTACCAAGGCTTGATTTGTGACCCAAGATATGATCTATCCTGGAGAATGTTCCATGAGCACTTGAGAAAAATGTGTATTCTGTTGTTTTTGGGTGGAATGTCCTGTAAATATCAATTAAGTCCATCTTGTTTAATGTGTCATTTAAAGCTTGTGTTTCCTTATTTATTTTCATTTTGGATGATCTGTCCATTGGTGAAAGTGGGGTGTTAAAGTCCCCTACTATGATTGTGTTGTTGTCGATTTCCCCTTTTATGGCTGTTAGTATTTGCCTTATGTATTGAGGTGCTCCTATGTTGGGTGCATAAATATTTACAATTGTTATACCTTCCTCTTGGATTGATCCCTTGATCATTGTATAGTGTCCTTCTTTGTCTCTTGTAATAGTCTTTATTTTAAAGTCTATTTTGATATGAGCATTGCTATTCCAGCTTTCTTTTGATTTCCATTTGCATGGAATATCTTTTTCCATCCCCTCACTTTCAGTCTGTATGTGTCCCTAGGTCTGAAGTGGGTCTCTTGTAAACAGCATATATATGGGTCTTGTTTTTGTATCCATTCAGCCAGTCTGTGTCTTTTGGTGGGAGCATTTAATCCATTTATATTTAAGGTAATTATCGATATGTATGTTCCTCTTCCCATTTTCTTAAATGTTTTGGTTTTGTTATTGTAGGTGTTTTCCTTCTCTTGTGTTTCTTGCCTAGAGAAGTTCCTTTAGCATTTGTTGTAAAGCTGGTTTGGTGGTGCTGAACTCTCTCAGCTTTTGCTTGTCTGTAAAGGTTTTAATTTCTCCATCAAATCTGAATGAGATCCTTGCTGGGTAGATTAATCTTGGTTGTAGGTTTTTCTCCTTCATCACTTTAAGTATATCCTGCCACTCCCTTCTGGCTTGCAGAGTTTCTGCTGAAAGATCAGATGTTAACCTTATGGGGATTCCCTTGTGTGTTATTTGTTGTTTTTCCCTTGCTGCTTTTAATATGTTTTCTTTATATTTAATTTTTGACAGTTTGATTAATATGTGTCTTGGCGTGTTTCTCCTTGGATTTATCCTGTATGGGACTCTCTGTGCTTCCAGGACTTGATTAACTATTTCCTTTCCCATATTAGGGAAGTTTTCAACTATAATCTCTTCAAATATTTTCTCAGTCCCTTTCTTTTTCTCTTCTTCTTCTGGGATCCCTATAATTCGAATGTTGGTATGTTTAATGTTGTCCCAGAGGTCTCTGAGACTGTCCTCAGTTCTTTTCATTCTTTTTTCTTATCCTGCTCTGCAGTAGTTATTTCCCCCATTTTATCTTCCAGGTCACTTATCTGTTCTTCTGCCTCAGTTATTCTGCTATTGATCCCGTCTAGAGTATTTTTAATTTCATTTATTGTGTTTTTCATCGTTGCTTGGTTCCTCTTTAGTTCTTCTAGGTCCTTGTTAAATGTTTCTTGCATTTTGTCTATTCTATTTCCAAGATTTTGGATCATCCTTACTATCATTATTCTGAATTCTTTTTCAGGTAGACTACCTATTTCCTCTTCATTTGTTAGGTCTGGTGTGTTTTGACCCTGCTCCTTCATCTGCTGTGTGTTTTTCTGTCTTCTCTTTTTGCTTATCTTACTGTGTTTGGGGTCTCCTTTTCACAGGCTGCAGGTTCGTAGTTCCCGTTGTTTTTGGTATCTGTCTCCAGTGGCTAAGGTTGGTTCAGTGGGTTGTGTAGGCTTCCTGGTGGAGGGAACTAGTGCCTGTGTTCTGGTGGATGAGGCTGGATCTTGTCTTTCTGGTGGGCACGTCCACGTCTGGTGGTGTATTTTGCGGTGTCTGTGGCCTTATTATGATTTTAGGCAGCCTCTCTGCTAATGGATGGGGCTGTGTTCCTGTTTTGCTAGTTGTTTGACATAGGGTGTCCAGCACTGTAGCTTGCTGGTCGTTGAGTGAAGCTGGGTCTTGATGTTTAGATGGAGATCTCTGAGAGATTTTCGCTGTTTGTTATTACGTGGAGCTGGGAGGTCTCTTGTGGACAAGTGTCCTGAAGTTGGCTCTCCCACCTCAGAGACACAGCCCTGATGCCTGGCTGGAGCACCAAGAGCCTTTCCTCCACACGGCTCAGAGTAAAAGGGAGAAAAAATAGAAAGAAAGAAAGAAAGACGATAACATATAGTGAAGTAAAATAAAGCTATTATAAAGCAAAGCTCTACAGACAAAATCTCACCCAGAAGCATATACATATACACTCACAAAAAAAGGAAAAGGGGAAAAATTAATATACCCTGCTCCCAAAGTCCACCTCCTGAATTTGGGATGATTCGTTGTCTATTCAGGTATTCAACAGATGCAGGCACATCAAGTTGTTTGTGGAGTTTTAATCCGCTGCTTCTGAGGCTGCTGGGAGAGATTTCCCTTTCTCTTCTTTGTTCGCACAGCTCCCGGGGTTCAGCTTTGGATTTGGACCCGCCTCTGCGTGTAGGTCGCCTGAGGGCGTCTGTTCCCCGCCCAGACAGAACGGGGTTAAAGGAGCAGCTGCTTCGGGGGCTCTGGCTCACTCAGGCGGGGGGAGGGAGGGATACGGATGCGGGGCGAGCCTGCGGCGGCAGAGGCCGGCGTGACGTTGCACCAGCCCGAGGCGCGCCGTGCGTTTTCCCAGGGAAGTTGTCCCCGGATCACGGGAGACTTGCCGTGGCGGGCTGCACTGGCTCCCGGGAGGGGCGGTGTGGAGAGTGACCTGTGCTCGCACACAGGCTTTTTGGTGGCGGCAGCAGCAGCCTTAGCGTCTCATGCCCGTCTCTGGGGTCCGCGCTGATCGCCGCGGCTCACGCCCGTCTCTGGAGTTCGTTTAGGCGGTGCTCTGAATCCCTTCTCCTTGCGCGCCATGAAGCAAAGAGGCACGAAAAAGTCTCTTGTCTCTTCGGCAGCTGCAGACTTTTTCCCGGACTCCCTCCCGGCTAGCTGTGGTGCGCTAACCCCTTCAGGCTGTGTTCACGCCGTCAACCCCAGTCCTCTCCCTGCGATCCGACCGAAGCCCGAGCCTCGGCTCCCAGCCCCCGCCCGCCCCGCCAGGTGAGCAGACAAGCCTCTCGGGCTGGTGAGTGCTGGTCGGCACCGAGCCTCCGTGCGGGAATCTCTCCGCTTTGCCCTCCGCACCCCTTTGGCTGTGCTCTCCTCCGTGGCTCCGAAGCTTCCCCCCTCTGCCACCCGCAGTCTCTGCCCATGAAGGGGCTTCCTAGTGCGTGGAAACCTTTCCTCCTTCACGGCTCCCTCCCACTGGTGCAGGTCCCGTCCCTATTCTTTTGTCTCTGTTATTTCTTTTTTCTTTTGCCCTACCCAAGTACGTGGGGAGTTTCTTGCCTTTTGGGAGGTCTGACTTTTTCTGCCAGCGTTCAGTGGGTGTTCTGTAGGAGCAGTTCCACGTGTAGATGTATTTCTAATGTATCTGTGGGAAGGAAGGTGATCTCCGCGTCTTACTCTTCCACCATCTTCTTCTCCCCTCTGAGCAATCTTGAACAAGAACAGAGCTGAATATATTACACTTCCTGATTTGAAGCTATACTACAAAGTTAGAGTTATCAAAGTAGTATGGTACTGGCACAAAAACAGACACATAGATCAATGGAGCAAAATAGAGAGCCCAGAAATGAATCCACACTTATATGGGTAAGTAATCCCTCAACAAGTAGGCAAAAATATAAAATGGGGAAAAGGCAGCCTCTTCAATAAAAGGTGTTGGGAAAACTGGACAGCTACCTGCAAAAGAATCAAACTGGACTACTCTCTCACACCATGCACAAAATAAATTCAAAATGGGTTAAAGACTTATTTGTAAGACCTGAAACCATACAGCTTCTAGAAGAAAACATAGGCAGTACACTCTTTGATATTGCTCTTTGCAATATATTTTTTTGGATATGTTTTCTCAGGCAAAGGAAACAAAATCAATAGTAAACAAATGGGACTACATCAAACTAAAAAGTTTTTGCTAAAAAAGGGCACAAATGAACTTATTTACAGAACAAAAGTAGACTCACAGATGTAGAAAACAAACTTATGGTTACCAGGGGATAAGGGGGGGAGGGATAAATTGGGAGATTGGGATTGACATATACACACTACTATATATAAAATAGAGAATAAATTAGAACCTGCCGTATAGCACAGGGAACTTGACTTAATATTTTGTAATAACCCATAAAGGAAAAGACTCTGAAAAACAATAGATATAAAAATATATATAACTGAATCACTTTGCGGTACACCTGAAACTAACACAACATTGTAAATCAACTATACTCCAAAAAAAATTTTTTAAAAATAAGAAAGAAAACTTTTTCACAGTGAAGGAAACAATCGACAAGATAAAAATGTCACCTACTGAATGGGAGAAGTTATTTGCAAATCATATAGCTGATAAGAGGTTAATATACAAAATGTACAAAGAACTTACACAATTCAACATCAAAGAAACCAAACAACTTGATTAAAAAAAAGGAAGTACATATGAATAGATATTTTTCCAAAGAAGACATACAAAAAACCAAAAGTCACATGATTCAACATCACTAATCATCAGGGAAATGCAATTTTAAACCACAATGATATATTACCTCACACCTGTCAGTATGGCTGTTATAAAAAAGACAATAAATTTTTAAAAAGACAGGTGTTGGCAAGGGTGTGACAAAAAGGGAACACTTTTGCACTGTTGGTGGGAATGTAAATGAGTGCAGCCATTATGGAAAGCAGTATAGAAATTCCTCAAAAAATTAAAAATAGAACCACCATACAATTCAGCAATTATACCCCTGAGTATTTATCCAAAAAACCCCACCAAAAGCACTAATTAGAAAATGTGTATGCACCCCTCTAGTGAATGCAGTATTATTTACTATAGCCAAGATATGGAAGCACATGTATACATACCACATTGTTGTTAAGAGTAAATCCTAAGAGTTCTCATCACACACCAAATTTTCTCTATATCTTTGATTTTGTACCTATCTCTCTATCTATACAGTAGAACATAACTCAGCTATAAAGCGGTATAAAATCTTGCCATCTGTGACAACATGGATGAACCTAGATGGTATTATGCTAAGTGAAATGTCTGACAGAGAAAGACAAATACAGTATGATTTCACTTATATATGGAATCTAAAAGAGAAACAAACAAAAGGACAAACATAACAAAACCAAAAGAATTATAGATACAAAGAACAAACAGGTAATTGCCAGAGAAGAAGTGGGTGGGAGAAAGAAAAGAAATAGGTGAGGGAGATTAAGAGGTACAAACTCCTAAATGCAAAATAAATGAATCACATGTATGAAAAGTACAGGGCCTGGGATATAGTCAATAACTAAATAGTGCCTTTGTTTGGTAACATATCATAACTAGACTTATCATTGCAATCATTTTGAAATGTACAGAAAAAATCCCTATGTTGTATAAAAGGAACTAACATAAAGTTGTAGGTCAATTATATTTCAAATACAAACAAACAAACTCATAGAAAAAGAGATCAGATTTGTGGTTACCAGAGGTGGGGAGTGGGTTGAGGTGGAAACAGTTGAAGGCAGTCAAAAGGTACTACAAACTTCCAGTTTTAAATTCAGTCAGTACTAGGGATGTAATGTACAACATGATAAACATGATATTAACACTGTTGTATGTTATATATGAAAGTTGTTAAGAGTAAATCCTGAGTTCTCATCACACAAAAAATTTCTTTTCTATACCTTTAATTTTTATATATGGTGGTGGATTTCCACTAAACTTACTGTGATAATCATCTAATGACATTTCTAGATCAAATCATTATACCGAACACCTTAAACTTATACGTGCTGTATGTTAATTATATATCAATAAAACAGGAAGAAAACAATTATGGCTACTAGAAATATTAAACACAATCATTTCAAAATGTCAAATCAATTCACATGCCATTTAAATAATTAGTTATTTCTACATTAAATTGAATGAATAAACTTTGCATAATTAATATGTAACAAATATTCTTCACTCTGCTCAAGTAAACTGAGAATGGAAACATCTCCATTTTATGAAATCTTCCATTAATGTAGTGATAATGTAGTTGCCGAGCTATTGAACGGTGAGGAGATTTTATGACCAAGAATCCATAAAAAAAATTATATTAAAAGTTTTAAAATTATTTTTAATTGCTTCTTCATATGCTAAGCATTCATTGGGATTCATTTCCATTCTGCATGAAGAAAACTCTTCAGTATCGCCCTTAGTATAAGTTTATTAGTGATTAATTTTCTTAGGTTTTAAAAAAATGCCATTTTTTTGTTTTTTAAGTACATTTTACCTTTGAAATAGTATCAGATTCACAGGAAGTTGCAAAAATGGTTCAGTGTGTTCCTTCTTACCTTTCATTGTGCTTAACAATGTCTTACTTCACCATAGTAAATTATCATAACCAGAAATTGACTTTGGTAAAATACTATTAACTTGGATTTTACCAGTTTTTACATACACTTGTGTGTCCGTGTGTTGTAGTCTTATTAAATTGTATCAAATGTGCAAATCTGGATGACCATCATCACAATTAAGATTCACAAATGTTCCATCGCTACAGAGAAACACTCTCATTGTAGTCCTTAAAAGTCACACTCATCCCACACATTGTCACCTAATCCCTGGAAGCCACAGATATATTCTTTATGACTAAAATGTAGTCACTTCAAGAATGTTATATAAATGGAATCTTATGGTATGTAATTACTTGATATTGGCTTTTTTTTCATTTATCATAAAGTTCTGGAGATTCATCACATATCAACAATCTGTTCTTTTATATTGCAGAATAGTATTTTATTGTATGATTGACTATTGAAGGACATTTGTGCTGTTTCCATTATCTGGCTATGTCAAATAAATCTTCAAAGAATATTACTGGACAGCTTTTTGTGTGAATATGAATTTTCATTTCTTTAGGGTTAATACTCAAAAGTGATAATTTTATAAATATATATATATTTAAAAACTGGCAAAATGTGTCTACAATGGTTGTACCCTTTTACATTTCCACCAGCAATATATGAGATCCCATTGTTCTAAATCCTTGCTAGCTTTTGTCATTATCAGGTTTTTTTTTAACTTTAACAATTAAAATATGCATATAGTGGTATCTTGTGATTTTAGTTTGCATTTGCTTAATAACTAATGAAGCCAAACATTGTTTTGTGTAATTATTTGCCATCCATATATATAATTTTTATGAAGTGACTGCCTGAACATTTTCCTCAATTTCTAATAGCATTCTTGGCTTATAAATTAATAGTTTATTGTTATTATTATTAAATATTATAAATTAATAAATTTAAAATTAATAACTTAGTGAGTTCTCTATCTAGTCTATCTTATAAGTGAGTATTCCATCAGATATGTGATTTGGAAATATTTACTCCAAATCTGTGGCTTGTTTTTCCATCCTCTCAATAGGTATATTTGCAGAGCAAAACTGTTACATTTTGATGAACTCTAATTTATGGATTTTTCAATGGATCATATAATTTGGCACCATGTTTAAAAATTATTTACCTAACTCAATGTCACAAAGATTTTATCCTATCTTTTCTCTCCTTTCTAGTTTATTTATACAATACAATTCAGTGCTATGTTCACAATTTGTACAACCGTCACTAGTATCTAATTTAAGAACATTTTCATCACTGAAGAAGGAACCCTGTACCACTAGCAATCCTTCCTCATTCCTGCTCCTCTCAACATGTTATGGGCTGAATTGTGTCCTCCCAAAATACATATGTTAAAGTCCTTATCCCAAGTATCTAAGAACGTATCTGTATTTGAAGGTATGGTATTTACAGAAGTAATTAAGGTTAAATAAGGTCATTAGGGCAAGCCCTAATCAAATATGACTTGTGTCCTTATAAGGAGAGATTAGGAAACACAAACAGAGAACAAGGGTGACCGTGTGAGAATAGAGCAAGAAGGTGACCATCAGCAATCCAATGAGAGAGGCATCAGAAGAAATAAAATCTGCCAATATCTTGATCTTAGACTTCTAGCCTCTAGAAACTGTGATAAAATTAACTTGTTATTTAAGCCACCCAGTCTGTGATATATTATTATGGCAGCCCTAGCAAATTAATACACAGTCTCTGGTAACAACTGATCTACTTTTTGTCTCCATAAATGTGCCAGTTATGGATATTTCATTAAAACAAAATCATACAATATTTGGCCTTCTGTGTCTAACTTCTTTCTTTGAGCAAAATGTTTTAACTATTCATTCATGTTGTACGTGTATCACTACTTCATTTATTTTTAAGCCTTAATAATATTCCACTGTGGATATATCACATTTTGCTTATCCATTTATCAATAGATGAAAATTTGTTTCCTTTTTCAACTTTTTTGGACTATTATGAATAATTCTTCTATTGATATACATATACAAAGTTTTCTGTGGACTGTGTAGTCAAGACTTTTGGATATATAACTAGGAGAAGAATTGCTGGATCACATGGTAACATTATGTTTAGATTTTTGAGGAAATGCCAAACTGGTTTCCATAGCAGGTGTACCATTTTATATTCTCACAAGCAATGAACGAGAGTTCCAATTTCTCCACATCTCTGACAACAGTTGTTATTGTTCATCGTTTTCATTTCAGCTTTCCCCCTTCAGAGGGTGTGAAGTAGTATCTCATTGTGGTATTTATTTTCATTTCCCTAGGAACCAGTGGTGCTGAGTATCTTTATAGGTACTTGTTTGCTATTTGCAGTCTTCTTGGAAAACAGCTATTCAATTTTTTTGCCCACTTTTTCACTGATCTGTCTGTTTATTATTGAGTTGTAAAAGTTTTTATATATTTTAGATAAAAATTCCTTGTCAGATATATGATTTGGAAATAGTTCTTACCATTCTGTAGATTGTCTTTCCACTTTTTGATAATGTACTTTGAGGCAGAAAAGTTTTCAATATGATGAACTCCATTTTATTTATTTTATGTTGCTTGTATTTTTGAACTTATATTTATGAAAGCAATTTCTACCATATCAAAAAAGTTTACATAATTTTTTTCTAAGAGTTTTATAATTTTAGTTGTTACATTTAAGTCATTGATCTTTTTGAATTAATTATACTAATTAACATATAGGTAAGTGAGGGGATGGAAAAGATACTCCATGCAAATGGAAATCAAAAGAAAGCTAGAGTAGCAATACTCATATCAGAAAAAAAAAGACTTTAAAATAAAGACTGCTACAAAAGAGAAGGAAGGACACTGCATAACAATCAAGGAATCTATCCAAGAAAAAGATATAACAATTGTAATTAAATATGCACCCAACATAGGAGCACCTCAATACATAAAGCAAATGCTAACAGCCATAAAGGGGAAATTGACAGTAACACAATAATAGTGTGGGACTTTAACACCCCTCTTACACAAATGGACAGGTCATCCAGACAGAAAATTAGTAAGGAAACACAAGCCATAAATGACATATTAGACCAGATAGATTTAATAGATATTTATAGGACATTCCATCTGAAAGCAGCAGAATACACTTTCTTCTCAAGAGCACATAGAACATTCTCCAGGATAGATCACATCTTGGGTCATAAATCAAGCCTCAGTAAATATAAGAAAATTGAAATCATATCAAGAATCTTTTTTGACCACAAAGCTATGAGCTTAGAAATCAATTACAGGAAAAAAACTGTAAAAAAACACGAACACATGGAGGCTAAACAATATGTTAGTAAACAACTAATGGATCACTGAATTAATCAAAGAACACCTAGAAAAAAATGGCAATGAAAACATGACAATCCAAAACCTTTTGGGCACAGCAAAAGCAGTTCAAAGAGGGAAGTTTATAGCAATACAATCTTACCTCAAGAAACAAGAAAAATCTCAAATAAATAACCTGAATTCACACCTAAAGCAACTAGAGAAAGAAGAACAAACAAAACCCAAAGTTAGTAGAAGGAAAGAAATCATAAAGACCAGAGCAGAAATAAAAGAAATAGAGACAAAGAAAACAGTAGCCAAGATCAATGAAACTAAAAGATTGTTCTTTGAGGAGATAAAAAAAAAATTGATAAAACTTTAGCCAGACTCATGAAGAAAAAAGGAAGAGGACTCACATCAATAAAATTAAAAATGATAAAGGAAAAGTTACAACTGATACCACAGAAATACAAAGAATCATAAGATATTAATAAAAGCAACTACATGACAATAAAATGGACAATGCAGGAGAACTGGACATTTTCATAGAAAGGTACAACCTTCCAAAACTGAACCAGGAAGTAATAGAATATATAAACAGACCTATCGCAAGTATTGAAGTTGAAACAGTGATTTAAAAACTCCCAATGAACAAAGGTTGAGGACCAGATGTCTTCACAGGCAAATTGTATCAAATTTTGGAAAAGAGTTAAAACCTACCCTTCTGAAACTCTTCCAAAATATCACAGAGAAAAGAATACACCCAAGCTAATTCTATGAAGCCACCATCACCCTGATACCAAAACCAGACAATGATATCACTAAAAAAGAAAATTACAGGCCAATTACACTGATGAACATAGACACAAAAATCCTCAACAGAATACTAGCAAACCCAACGCAACAACACATTAAAAGGATCCTACAATATGATCAAGTGGGATTTATCTCAGGGATGCAGGATTTTTCAATATATGTAAATCAATTAATGTGATACACCATATTAACAAGTTGAAGAATAAAAACCATATGATCATCTCAATAGATACAGAAAAAGCTTCTGACAAAATTCAACACATTTATGATAAAAACTCTCCAGAAAGTGGGCATAGAGGGAACCTAACTCAACATAATAAAGGCCATATATGACAAACCCACAGAAAACATCATTCTCAATGGTGAAAAACTGAAAGCATTTCCTCTAAGATTGGGAACAAGAAAAAGATATCCACTCTCTCCACTTTTTTTCAACATATTTTTGAAAGTCCTAGCCACAGCAAGCAGTGAAGAAAAAGAAATAAAAAATCCTATTTGGAAAAGAGGAAGTAAAACTGTCAGTGTTTGCAAATGACATGATACTGTACATAGAGAGTCCTAAAGAAGCTTCCAGAAAACTACTAGAGCTCATGAATTAATTTGGTAAACTTTCAGGACACAAAATTAATACACAGAAATCTCTTCCATTCCTATACACTAACAATGAAAGATAAGAAAGAGAAATTAAGGAAACAATCCCATTTACCTTCTCATCAAAAAGAATAAAATACCTAGAATATACTTACCTAAGGAAGCAAAAGACCTTTATTCAGAAAACTATAAGATACTGATGAAAGAAATCATAGATGACATAAACAGATGAAGTTATATACCATATTCTTGGATTGGAAGAATCAATATTGTCAAAATGAGTATACAGTATGTACCCTACTTATGAACCTTCAAGTTGCAAACTATCAAAGATGCAAACATGCATTTGCATGTCCAATCATGTAAGTTAGTTCACATATCTGGCATACATTGTCATCCTCTACAAGTGGTTGTGCTTTTGTGTACTTCACTGTACAGTACTGTATGGAGTACAGTAGCACAGTATCTTTATTTCAAGCCCAGGATGCCCAGAAGCAAGCACAGAGGCAGAAGTGATGTAGCTGTTACTATTGTACTTTTCAGGATACTGTGCTGTAAGATTAAAAATGTTTTCTTTATTTTTTGATTTTGTTTACTTTTTATGTATTATTTGTGTGAAAAGTATTATAAACTTATTCCAGTTCAGCATTATATAGCTGATTGTGTTAGCTGGGTACCTAGGTTAACTTTGTTGGACTTACAAACAAACTGAACTTACAAATATGCTAGACTTAAGAATGTGCTCTCGAAATGCAACTTGTTCCTATGTAGGGGACCTATTGTAGTACCCAAAGCAATCTACAGGTTCAATTCAATCCCTATCAAATTACCAATGGCATTTTACATAGAATTAGAACAAAAAACTTTACACGTTGTATGGAAATACAAAAGACTCTGAATAGCAAGAGCAATCTTGAGAAAGAAAACCAGAGCTGGAGGAATCGGGCTCCCTGACTTCAGACTATGCTACAAAGCTACAGTAATCAAGACAGTATGGTACTGGCACAAAAACAGAAATATAGATCAATGGAACAGGATAGGAAGCCCAGAGATAAACCCACACACATATGGTCAACTTTGACAAAGGAATCAAGAATATACAATGGAGAAAAGACAAACTCTTCAATAAATGGTGCTGGGAAAACTGGACAGCTACATGTAAAAAATCAAATTAGAACACTCCCTAACACCATAAACAAAAATAAACTCAAAATGGGTTAAAGACCTAAATGTAAGGCTATATACTATAAAACTATTAGAGGAAAACATAAGCAGAACACACTCTGATATAAATAACAGCAAGATCTTTTTTGATCCACCTCCTAGAGTAATGAAAATAAGAACAAAAAAATTAAAAAATGGGCCCTAATTAAGCTTAAAATCTTTTGCACAGCAAAGGAAACCATAAACAAAATGAAAAGACAACCCACAGAATGGGAGAAAGTATTTGCAAACGAAGCAACCGACAAGGGAATAGTCTCCAAAATATACAAACAGCTCATGCAGCTCCATATCAAAAATAACAAACAACTCAAACAGAAATTGGTCAGAAGATCTAAATAGATATTTTTCCAAAGAAGACATGCAGATGGCCAAAAAGCACATGAAAGATGCTCAATGTCATTAATTATTAGAGAAGTGCAATTCAAAACTACAATGAGGTATCACGTCATGCAGATCAGCATGTCCATCATCAAAAAGTCTAAAAACAATAAATTCTGGAGAGGATGTTGAGGAAAGGGAACCCTCCTACACTGTTGGTGGGAATTTAAATTGGTACAGCCATTATAGAGAACAGTATGGAGGTTCTTTAAAAAACTAAAAATAGAGCTACCATATGATCCAACAATCCCACTCCTGGCCATATATCTGAAGAAACCCATAATTTGAAAAAATACACGCACCCCAATATTCATTATAGTACTATTTACAATAGTCAGGACATGGAAGCAACCTAAATGTCCATCAACAGAGGAATGGATAAAGAAGATGTACCTATATACACTGAAATATTGCTCAGCCATAAAAAGGAACAAAATAATGACATTTGCAGCAACATGGATGGAACTAGAGATTGTCATACTGAGTGAAGTAAGTCAGACAGAGAAAGACATATATCATATGATATCACTTATATGTTGAATCTAAAAAAAAGAAAGGTACAAATGAACTTATTTATAATCAGAAGTAAAGTCACGGATGTAGAAAACAAACTTATGGTTACCAGGTGTGGAAAAGGGGGAGGGATTAATTGGGATATTAGGATTGATACATATACACTGCTATATATAAAATAAATAACTAATAGTGGCCTACTGTAGAGCACAGGGAACTCTACTCAGTACTCTGTAATGGCCTATAAGGGAAAAAAAATCTAACAAATGTGGATATGTGTATATGTATAACTGATTCACTTTGCTGCACACTGGAAACTAACACAACATTGTAAATCAATGTAAATATATATATTTATATTAAGATAGGGGTCCAAATCTAAACTTTTACATATGGATATCTAGCTGTTCCAGCACCATTTGTTGAAAAGACTACTTATTGCCCACTGAATTGTCTTGGCACCCTAGTTAAAAATCAATTGACCATAATTTCAAGAGTTTATTTCTGGACTTTAAATTCTACTCCATTCTTCCTTATGTGTAGTCTTATGCTAGTGCCACACTGTTTTAATTATTGTAGCTTTGTAGTAATTTTTTACATTAAAAAGTGTCAGTCTTTCAACCTTTTTTTCAAGATTATTTTGGCCATTCTGGGGCATTTGCATTTCCCTATCAGTTGTAGTATCAGCTTATAAAATTTTTCAAAATGACATCTGTAACTTTGACAGGGATTTTATTGGACTATAGATCAACTTGGGGAATATTGTCATCTTAACAATATTAAGTTTCCCAATACAACAAATATAAAATAATTTTTTAAATGGTTGATATTAATCCAAGTATATCAATAATTATTTTAAATGTGAATGATCTGAATTTGCAAATGAAATTATAAAGATTGTCAAAATGGATAAGAAACCTTCAAAACCCAATTATTAGTCTACAAGATACTCATTTTAAATGTACAGACTCTAAAAGTTTGAAAAACGATGAAAAAAGATATACAGTGATAACTGATCAAAATAAAGTTAATTAGAATTAATCTCAGACAAACCTGGCTTCAGAAATGTGAAATTATCAGAAATAAAGAGCAAAACTGCATGATAATAGAAGGGTTGATTCTTTAAAAAGACATAATAATTTTTAATGTGTATCTATCTAAAAATATTAAGTCAAAATATGTGAGGAAAAACTGACAAAACTGCAAGAAAAATATACAAATTCACTATTATACCTGGAAAATTCAACACTCCTTTTTCAGTAATTGATAGTTCAAAGAGAAAGAAAATCAGTAAGCATATAGTTGACCCAAACAGCACTTCTAAGTGGCATTTATAGAATACTTTGCCCCCCCTAAAAAAAAAAAAGAAAAAAAAAAGAATACTTTACTCAAAAGCTTCACAATGCATCTATTTTTCAAGAGCACATGGATTATTAACCAATATAGACCACATTCTAGGTTACAAAACACATCTGAACAGATTTAAAATAATACAAATTCTGCAAAATATGTTCTCAGACCATAATGGAATTATAGTAGAAATAAATTACAGAAAGTTATCTTGAAATATTAAAATATATAGAGATTAAACTACACATGCTTAATAACATATGTATCAAAGAAAAAGTCAAGAGAAATTTTAAAATGTTTTGAACTACATGAAAATAAAAACATAACAACAAAATTTGTGAACATAGTCACAGATGTGTTTAGCAGGAGGTATTGTATCAAAAGCATATGTTAAAAAGTATCTAAAATTAATAACCAAAGTAAGCTTCCATCTTAGGAAACCTGAGAAATAAAGAGCAAATCAGCCCAAAGCAAGCAGAAGAGAAAAAAAAAGCAGAGCAGAAATCACAGAAATCAATGAAATTCAAAATAAAAAAATAATAGAGTATATAAACAAAATCAAAAGGTCAATAAAACTGGCAAACCTCTAGCCAGGCTAATCTGGCTATAAATAGAATAAGAAAGATAATAAAAGAGATAATAATAATAAAACAGAAGATGCAAGGTACCAATATAAAAAATAAAAGAGGTTTCATCACTACTGATTGCATGGGTATTAAAGAGACAATAAAGAAAGTGTACAGACACATCTATGATCACAAATTTGATGACTTAGAAGAAATGGATAAATTCCTTCAAATATAAAAACTACCAAGATTTACAAAGTGAAAAATAGATATAGTGGATAGGCCTACATATATTATAAAAGTTGAATCAGTAATTCAAAACTTTTCAAAAAATGAAGCACTTGATTCAGATGCTTTCACTGGTGAATTCTAAGAAACATTTAAGGATGAAATGACACCAATTCCCCAGTCTTTTCAAGAAAAAGAAGCAGACAGGATGCTTCCTGTTATGGTATAAATTCTGTCACCCAAAAAGATAAGTTGAAGACATAACCGAAGTATATGTGAATGTGTCCACATTTGGCAATAAGGTGTTTGCAGAAATAAAGAAGTTAAAATGAGGTTATTAGAATGGACCCTAACACAATATGCCTGGTGCCCTAAGAAGAGAAGAAGGCAGAGTTACACAGGTATGCTGTGTGACAGGGAAGGCAAAGATTGAAGTTATGATGCCACAATCCAGTGAATGCTTGAAAGTATCAGAAGCTGGCAAAGGCAAAAATGTATTTTCACCAAGAAGCTTTTGAAGGAGCATGACTATGCAAAAACCTTGATTTTGGATTTCTATTCTCTAGAACTATGGGAGAATAAATATCTGTTCTTTTAAAGCCATCCAGGTTGTGGCACTTAGTTATTGAAACCTTAGGAAACAAACACATTTCCTAACTCATTCTGTATGGTCAGCATAATCTAATACCAAAACCAGATGAAGACATCACAAGAAAGGAACGCTAAAGACCAGTATATATCATTAATATAGTTGCAAAAATGCTCAGGAAAATCCTAACAAATCAAATCTAACAATGTATAAAAAGAATTGTACACCAACTGGAGTTTATTGTAGATATGAAAGACTGGTTCATATGATCACATCAACTGATGTAGAAAAATCATGACAAAATCCAACACTCATTCATGATAAAAAGTCTTAGCAAGTACTTCCTCAACTTAATAAACTACATCTACACAAACCTACAGCTTAACATCATATTTAATGAGTCTGGCTAAATGTTTATCAATTTTGTTTATCTTCTCAAAGAAAGAGCTTTTAGTTTCATTGATCTTTGCTATTGCTTTATTTGTTTCTATTTCATTTATTTTTGCTCTGATCTTTATGATTTCTTTCCTTCTACAACTTTGGGTTTTGTTTGTTCTTCTTTCTCTAGTTGCTTTAGGTGTAAGTTTAGGTTGTTTATTTGAAATTTTTCTTGTTTCTGGAGGTAAGATTGTATTGCTATAAACTTCCCTCTTAGAACTGCTTTTGCTGCATTCCATAGGTTTTGGATTGTCTTGTTTTTGTTCTCATTTGTCTGTAGGTGTTTTTTTATTTCTTCTTTGATTTCTTCAGTGATCCATTGGTTATTTAGTAACATAAAGTTTAGTCTCCATGTGTTTGTGGGTTTTTACAGGTTTTTTTCCTGTAATTTATTTCTAATCTCATAGCATTGTGGTTGAAAAAGATGCTTGATATGATTTCAATTTTCTTAAATTTACTGAGGCATAATTTGTGACCCAAGATGTGATCTATCCTGGAGAATGTTCTATGTGTACTTGAGAAGAAAGTGTATTCTGGTGCTTTCAGATGGAATGTCTTATAAATATCAATTAAATCTATCTGGTCTAATGTGTCATTTAAGGTTTGTGTTTCCTTATTAATTTTCTGTCTGCATGACCTGTCCATTTGTGTAAGAGGGGTGTTGAAGTCCCCCACTATAATTGTGTTACTGTCAATTTCCCCTTTTATGGCTGTTAGCATTTGCCTTATGTATTGAGGTGTTCCTATGTTGGATGCATAAATATTTACAACTGTTATATCTTCTTCTTGGATTGATCCCTTGATCATTGTGTAATGTCCTTCCTTGTCTCCTGTAACAGTCTTTTTTTAAAGTCTATGTTGTCTGATATGAGTATTGCTACTCCAGCTTTCTTTTGATTTCCATTTGCATGTAATATCTTTTTCCATCCCCTCACTTTCAGTCTGTATGTGTCCCTAGGTCTGAAGTGGGTCTCTTGTAGACAGCATATATAAAGGTCTTGTTTTTGTATCCATTCAGCCAATCTATGTTTTTTGGTTGGAGCATTTTATCTATTTACATTTAAGGTAATTATCGATATGTATGTTCCTATTGCCATTTTCTTAATTGTTTTAGGTTAGCTTTTTTGGTCTTTTTTCTTCCCTTCCTCTTTTGTTTTCTTCTCTTGTGTTTCTTGCCTAGAGAAATTTCTTTAGTATTTGTGGTAAAGGTGGTTTGGTGGTGCTGAATTCTCTTAGCTTGTCTGTAAAGCTTTTGTTTTCTCTGTCAAATCTAAATAAGGACCTTGGTGGGTAGAGTATTCTTTGTTGTAGGTTTTTCCCTTTCATCATTTTAAATAGATCATGCCACTCCCATCTGTCCTGCAGAGTTTCTGCTGAAGAGTTAGCTGATAACCTGTTGACAAACTGGAGACTTTCCCTATGAGGTGGGGAACAAGGTAAGGATGTCCTCTCTGACCACTCATATTCAACATTGTACTGGAAGTGTCATCTATTGCGTTAAGAAAAGAAACAAGAATTAATGATATGCCTATTGAAAAGGAAGAAATAAAGTTTTTTTTTCATAGATGACATGATTGCATATGTTAAAAATTGAAAAGCATCAACCACAACAAACGTCCTGGACCTAATAAACATGTGTAGCAAGGTTGCAGGATAAAAGTTGATATACAAAAGCCTTTTTACTTTTCTATATATAATCAATGAATGTCTGGAATTTGAAATTTGAAAAAAATGACATTTATAATAACAATCAGAAAAATGAAATACTTAGGTTAATTCTAACTTAATATTCACAGGACCTATATTTAGATGACTAAAAAACACAGATGAAAAAGTTAAAGAAACTCTAAATAAATGGTGAATATTAAATAGTGATGTATTAAAACAATTGTTAAGGTACCAGTTTTTCCTAACTTGAGATACAGATTCAATGTATTCCAAATCAAAATAGCAAACTGATTCTAAATTTTATATGGAAATGCAAAGGAAGTAGCATAACCAACACAATACTGAAGAAGAAGAAAATAGTTGGAGGACTCATGTTACATAATTTTAAGATTTTCAATAAGGCTACAGTAATAAATAAGGTGGAATCTTGATGAAAAATATACTTATATAGATAATAAAACAGAATAGCCAACCCAGAAACACGCACATGAAAATATAGTCAACCAAGTTTTGACAAAAGAACACAAATAATTCAATGGAGAAAGGAGAGTCTTTCAAAAAATGGTGTTATAACAAAATAATACTCATATGAAAAATTAACCTAGACATGGGTCTTACATCTTACAGAAATATTAACTCAAAATGCATCATAGATCTAAACATAAAATGCAAAAGTATAAAACATCTTGAAGAAAACACTGGAGAAAATCTACACGTTCTTGCGTTTGGTGATTATTTTGTTTTGTCATGAGAAAATCTATATAACATAAAATTTACCATTATTTACCATTTTAAGTGTATAATTCAGCAGCATTAAATACATGAACAGTGCTGTGCAGTTATTACCACCATCCATATCCAGAACTATTTCATCTTCACAAATTGCAACTCAGTTTGTGCATCAAACAATACATACCTAATCTTCTTCCATCACAGTTCCAGGCAACCACCATTATATTATCTGCCTCTATGAATCTGACTATAGTATGTACCTCAAATAAGTGGAACCATACAATGATTGTACTTTTGTGCTGGCTTATTTCATTTAGGATAATGTCTTAAATATTATTTCATTTGGTAAAGTATAACAAAATTTCCTTCTCTTTAAAGCAGGCTGAAAAATATTCCATTGTGTATATACCACATTTTGTTTATCCATTCATCCATTGATAGATACATGTGGTGTCTCAACATGTGAATCATAGTTTTTTCAAATTTTCTTTGATAGTTCCAACATCTGGGCTAATTCTGAGTTTGGGTCTTTTTAGTTGTTTTTAATCTTGAAATTTATTTTTTTCCTCTTGTTTTTTGTGTGTGTCATTTGATAGAATGCAATAAATCATATCTTCGGCACCAGAGGCTAAATTATAAAATAGTTATGCCTGAAAATTACTGCTATTGTACAGTAAAGGATTCACCTCACCCAAAGAGAAGTCTAGCTTTTTCCCTTGGCTTCTAGGAAGTAATCTTCAAGGCCTTGGAATGTTTTGCTTAATGACAGTATCTTGGTTTTCCCAGGTACTTGGACCACACCAAAAAGTCTATACTATCAATGCAATTTAAGGAGGGGGCTTTGGGCCACGGGGTATCAGCTCAAGCAGTCAATCATAACTGCATGAATGAGCCCCAATAAAAACTGTGGATGTCAAAGCCTGAGTGAGCTCCTTTGGTTTGCAATACTCTGTATGTTTTGTCATGTATTATTGCTGGGAGAAGTTAGTGCTTTCCACAGTTCTACTGGGAGAGGACTAATGAAAGCTTATACTTTAAACTCTCCTGGACTCTGCCCCTTGTGCCTCTTACCTTGCCTTATTTATTCTGTATTATTTTACTGTAATTAACCTTAACTGTACAGTAGCAATCTGTGAGTATTTTTAGTATTTCCAGCAAATTTTTGAACATGAGGGTGGTCATGAGGTTCCCCAATTTTCAATTAGTGTCAGAAATGAGGGTGGTCATGAGATCCCTGGAACTTGTAGTTGGTGTTAGAAGTGAAAGTGGTACTGGGGACTCCCAAAATTTGTATCTGTTTATTGCTCTTGCTTCACACTGTGAAGGTCTATGGAGGAGACTCTCTGAGTAAGTAAATATTCCACTTGTGTCTATGGTCTGGGGCACCCAGAGGCTATTTGTTTTTACACAATTTTTCATTGTATATCTTTAACCTGATTATATGGTACCCAGAATATCTTCCTATCATGCTTTGCTGTCAGTGAGCCAGTACTCACATCCCATCACTCCTTGAAGGAGTCCCGTGTTTCCTTGGAATCTAGGTTACACAGCTGTACTTCAGTTATCTGATGTGTTCAATATAAGGTATTATTTTGCAGTGTATTGGGCATTTTATTGTTTTTAGAATAAGAGGATCACTCTTTCCAGGTTTCTACATCCTAGGTGGAAGTCAAAATCTACAAAGGGTCTTAAATGACCTGTGCAACATTGATCATGATGAACTATGTGACAGGTCATAAAATAAGTCTCAATATATTTAAATTAATTGAAATCAAATACAGCATATTCTTTGATGGCAATATAATTATATTAGAAATATTAACATTGTGATATGCAGTAAACTGCAAATATTTGAAAATAAAACAAGACACTTCTAAATAATACTAGTCAAAGACAAAATTGTAAGAAATCAGAAGATATTTTAATTAATTTGTAGATACGTCTAAAGATTAGTAGAATGCAGCCAAAACTGTGAATATATTGAAATGTATATACTTAAAAGCTTATATTAGAAAATAAAGGTGGAATAAAATCAATAACTTCAAGTTCCACTTTAAGATGCTAGAAAAGAAACAGGGGAGTAAAACCAAAGTGAGTATGAGGAAAAAAACAATATAGAATAGAAATCAATAAATACTAAGACAGGTAAACAATGGCTAATGTTTACAAAATCAAAAGTTGGTTTATTGAAAATGTCAACAAAATTGATAAAATACTCACTAGATTGATTAAGAAAGAAAGCATAAATTATCAATTGTGGGAAAGATTGGGGAGATACTATATTCTTAAATATACTAAAAGAATATTAAAATAATATTATGAATAACTTTTTGCTAATAATTTTCTCAATTTAAATGAAGTGAACAAGTTCCTTGAAAAATGAAACATAAAAACTGACACAATTTAATGTAGAAAAATACAAATAATATATATTTACTTTAAAAATTGAAATTGTTATTAAATCTTTCTTCAAAGAAAGATTCAGGTCTAAATAATTTTATTGCTGAATTATATCAATTATTTAAGGGAGAAATAAAATATTTAATGTAATCTTTCAGACACTAGAGACCTAGTTAACTCTTTGCAACTCATTTTATTAGGGCAGTATAAAGCTAATAGCAAAACCTGACAAAGGCATTGCTAAAAATAATTATAGACCATTCAAAACAAAAACAAAAACACTAACTCAAAAAGATACATGCACCTCAATGTTCATAGCAGCATTATTTGCAATTTCCAAGATATGGAAGCAACCTAAGTGTCCATCAACAGATGAATGGATAAGGAAGATATGGAATATATATATGCAATGGAAGACTACTCAAACATAAAAAAGAATGAAATTTTGCCACTTACAACAACATGGATGGACTTGGAGGTTATTATGCTAAGTGAAATAAGGCAAACAGAGAAAGACAAATACTATATATTATCATTTATATATATAATCTAAAAAGTAAAACAAAGTAGTAAATATAACAAAAAAGAAACAGACTTACAGATATAGAGAATAAACTAGTGGTTACCAGTGAGGAAAGTGAAGGAGGGAGGAGCAATATAGGGGTAAAGGTTTAAGAGGTACAAACTACTGTGTATAAAATAAATAATCTACCAGGATATATTGTACAACACAGGGGATGTAGCCAATATAATAACTATAAATGGAACATAACCTTTAAAAAGTGTGAATCACTATGTTGTACACCTGAAACTTACATAATATTGTACATCAACTATACCTCAACATAAAATGGTCATGAAGAACCTAGGGGCAAGACGGGACTAAAGATGCAGAGCTACTAGAGAATGGACTTGAGGATATGGGGAGGGGGAAGGGTAAGCTGGGCCAAAGTGAGAGAGTGGCATGGACATATATACACTACCAAACGTAAAATAGATAGCTAATGGGAAGAAGCAGCATAGCACAGGGAGATCAGCTCGGTGCTTTGTGACCACCTAGAGGGGTGGGATAGGAAGGGTGGGAGGGAGGGAGATACAAGAGGGAAGAAATATGGGGATATATGTATATGTATAGCTGATTCACTTTGTTATAAAGCAGAAACTAACACACCATTGTAAAGCAATTATACTCCAATAAAGATGTTAAATATATATATATATATATATATATATATATAGACCAATATTCTTTTTAAACATGGATACAAATATCCTTTAAAATATTAGTAAATTACATCCAGCTAAATATAAAAAGTATAATCCACCCTGACCAATATGGGATTTATTCTAAGAATTCTAATCTTGTTATTATTTGAATATTATCAATGTAGTTCACCCAAAATGAAAATGAGGTGAAAAATCTACATGATCATTTCTATGAACACATGAGAATCATTGGAGAAAACTCTATAATAAATCATCATAAAAATCTGTCAGGAAATTAGTAAGAGAAAGGAATTTTGTCAGTCTGTTTAAGGGCATCAACAAACAAACAAACAAAAAACTAACCAATAAAAAAAAAAACCCCAAAACAAAACAAAACAAAAAAACAGCTCCTATGGCTAATATCATTCTTAATGATGCAGTATTGAGCACTATCCCCCATATATCTAGCATAAGACAAGGTTATTTATTCTATCTCTACTCTCCATTGTAGTAGAGTCCCTATTCAGTGCAAAAAGGCAAGTTAAAGAATAAAAGACAAACAATGTCAAGCAAGAAGTAAAACTGCCTCTATTCACAAATCTCATGATTGTTTATAGAGAAAAATTAAAATCATTTATAAAAAAACTAGAGACCGTATAAGTTAACTTAGCAAGATCACAGGATAGAAGTTCAATATGCAAAAATAAATGGTACTTTTATATATTAGCTGCAAAATATTGGAATAAAAAATTTAAAAAGTTTCACTTACAGTAGCCTGAAAAACAAATCCAGAGTTAAATTAAAACAATAGTTAAACTTCTCATTTTTAATAAAATAATCACAACAACAAAAAGTTTATTGAGTTTTAGTAAAAAAAACCCAAATAATTTAGAATTTAGTATTCCACTTATGTTATCTATAAAATTAGAAAATCATCCAGAAATCCTCACATATGTTACATAGTAGACAATATGTGGTTGAACAACTATGACAACTCATATTGTATAGAGTTGCTCTTTGACTTCTCCCGCAGTTTATAATTTTAGAATTCTTGGTTTTCCATCTTTTGATTTCACCTAGGCAAACCTCATCTGTTGTAACTGCATATCAAAAAAGCATGAGGGAAGAAGAAAGGTTTGGATAGAAAAAAAGAAAAAAGGAAGATGCAAAAAGAGTATTATGCAGTACTTTGTGGGTAACAAAAAAGAATAAGGGAAGTTGGGCAGCCAATGGAAATGGGCAGAATTGGGAGTACAGGAGGGAGTAAATATTAAGAGAGACAGGAGAAAAACCTTCTAGGAAGTGCTGAAGGGCAGTAATGTGAAGAAATACAAAGTAACAGGATTGTCAACCCATAAGATTAAGCAGTTTTCAAAAATTTTTTTAAATTCATGGTGTGTTCAAATTAAAAAAAAAGATTCTGTCCTTGAAGAGCTTATAAAGAATATAAAGAAGGAGAGAGATGATAGAAGGAGAGAGAGAGAGAAAGGAAGGAGAGAGGGAAGGAAGGAAGGAAGAAAGGCTGGCGGAAAGGCAGTTTACGTTGTAAAGAGGCAATAAACACCAGAAAAGTATAATGGACTCAGTTTCTCTTCAAGGCTCTTCCAGACTCTTAAATTCCATGAATCTTAAAACACAAAGGTGGGTTAGTTTAGAAGGTTTCATAAAGCAAATTTTGTAGGAAGAGTAAGGTATATATTGATCAGTATAAGAGCACTCCAAATGTCTAATAACCAAAAACGCCAATGTCCAGGGGCAGGAGAACATGAATGTTCCATCTCAAGAAGAAAGAGAGAAAATTCACCCTTCCTCTACCTTTTTTTTCTTATTCAGGACTTCAACAGATTTGATGACACGTGTCTACATTTTTAAGGGTGGATTTTCTTCACTTAGAAAAGAAGAAAAAAATTGTCATTATTCACAGATGATATTGCTATCTATATAATAGCTTATCTAGCTATTAGCTTACCTAGCTACACAATATCTTTTCTTTAGAAAAGAAAATTGAAATTCTATATATTGATACCAACCTTTAGAAAATGTGAATTGAAAAAATATATACTATTTACAATGGCAATCAAAATAAAACTTCTGTAGGAATTCATATCACATGTACTTAAAACTTTCTGAATAAAAATATAACATTTTTGAGAGCCACTAAAAAAAAGCCAAATAAATGAATAATTATAAGATATTTGTACTAGTTTTCTTTTGTTGCTATAACAAATTATCTCAGACAAGTGACTTAAAGTAATACAAATTTATTACCTTGTAGTTCTGTATGCTAGAAATCTGACATAGGTCTCACTGGGCTAAAATCAAGATGTTAGCGAGGCTACATTTCTTTCTGGACTCTCTAGAGGAAAAACAGTTTGCTTGCCTCTTCTAGCTTCTAGAAGCCACCAGCTTTCTTTTCCTTGTGACACCCTTCCCACAGCAATGCACCATGTTTCTGACTCTGCTTCTGTTATTGTATCTCATTCTCTGACTTTTATTTTTCTGCCCCTTTCTTTCACTTTTGAGGACTCTGTTTACTATACCTGGAAAATATGAATAATCTCATGATTTTAAGGAGAGTTGATTATAAATATTAATTCAGTATGTAATCTTAATTTCCCTTTGCCATGCAACCTAACATATTCACAGATTTGAGGGAATAAAATGTGGACGTCTTTGTTGGGACATTATTCTGCTTACCACATGTTCATGGATTAGATGATTCAATATTGTAAAGATATCTTATTTTCCACAAATTTATCTTTAAAATCTGCAATTTAAACAAAAATTCATGTAGCTTCTAAAGAAGTTTCAACCTGATTCTAAAACATATTTTGACATACAAAAGACAGAGTACAGTCAAGACATTCATAAAAAGAATGAGGTTAAATTGTTTATTTTCACAGTTATAAAGATTTATTACAAAGTCATGGTTAAGAGAACATATTCATGTCATGGGAGTAGAAAATAGATCTCAATGAAATAGAATGGAGAAACCCAGAAATAAATTTAAGCATATATGGAAATTTATTAGTGAAAGACTTAGCATCTAGATCAGTGAAGAAAAGATAGATTTTCAGGAAATAGCTTTGAAAAAATGAGTTTTTCACATGAAAATAAAAGTCTTCACTTTCACACACCATATTCAAAAATCAAGTGCAAATAAACTAAATGCTTAGACACAAAATACTGCAAAATTTTAGAGGAAAATAAAGTATTATACTCTTATAACTTGAGGTAATGAAGGCTTTCTCAACATCTTTTTTTCTTAATAAGTTACATTTTATTTTATTTTATTCATTTTATTTATTTATTTATTTATTTATTTTGGCTGTGTCATGTCTTAGTTGTGGCATGCAGGATCTTCACTGAAGCATGCGGGATCTTTCATTGTGGCACGTGGGCTTCTCTCTAGTTGTGGCTTATGGTCTCCGGAGTGCATGAGCTCTGTAGTTCTGGCACATGGGCTCCAGAGCACATAGGCTCTGTATTTTGCTGCATGCACACTCTCTAGTTGAAACACGTGGGCTCAGTAGTTGTGGTGCACAGGCTTACTTGCCCCCCCAGCATATGGGATCTTAGTTCTCCAACCATGAATCAAACCCTTGTCCCTGGCAATGGAAGACAGATTCTTAACCACTGGACCACCAGGGAAGTCCCTTTCTAAACATCTTAAATGAATAAACGTGGAAGCAATTTATACATTCAGAAACAAGTATTAAAGAAAACTATCAGAAAAATTAGCACTATTCTGAGAATATATTTACAATATTTACTGACAAAAGCATATCAGCACCTGGAATACACACCCACACACACACAAAGAGGTAGAAATGTAGTAAAACAAATTATTTTTCGATGAACAGGCATTTTACAGAAGACAACATTTAAATCAAATATAAACAAATGAAAAGATATTCCACCATATTAGTCAATCATGGAACTTTAACCACCATTAAATTAAATTGAAATTGAACCATTAGGGGACCTTAAAGATGGAGGAGGGGGTAAGACATGAAGATCACCTTCCTACCTACAAATACATCAAAAATACATCTACATGTGGAACAACTCCTACAGAACACCCACTGAACGCTGTCAGAAGACATCAGACTTCCCAAAAGGCAAGAAAATACCCACGTAACTGGGTAGGGCAAAATAAAAAAGAAAAAACAGAGACAAAAGAATAGGGACAGGACCTGCACCTCTGGGAGGGAGCTGTGAAGGAGGAAAAGTTTCCACACACTAGGAAGCCCCTTCACTGGCAGAGATGGGGGGCTGGGCGGGGGAGAAGCTTTGGAGCCACAGAGCAGAGCACAGAAACAGGGGTACAGAGAGCAAAGCAGAGAGATTCCCGCACAGAGGATCAGTGCTGACCAGCACTCACTAGTCTGAGAGGCTTGTCTGCTCACACGCTGGGGCAGGTGGGGGCTGGGAGCTGAGGCTCGTGCTTTGAGGGTCAGATCCCAGGGAGAGGACTGGGGTTGACTGTGTGAACACAGCCTGAAGGGGGTTAATGCACAACAGCTAGCCGGGAGGGATTCCGGGAAAAAGTCTGCACCTACCTAAGAGGAAAGAGACCATTGTTTCAGGGTACGTGAGGAGAGGTGACTCCTTCCCTGTCTGCCCACAGAAGGCAGAGCACCGCCTAAACAAGTTTCAGCAACAGGTGCAAGCCACGGCTATCAGCTCAGACCCCAGAGACAGGCATGAAATGCTAACACCACTGCTGCAGCCACCAAGAATTCTGTCTGCAAACGCAGGTCACAATCCACACTCCCCCCTGGGAGCCTGTGCAGCCCGCCACTGCCAGGGTCCCGTGATCCAGAGACAATTCCCCCAGGAGAACACATACTGTGCTTCAGGCTCTTTCAACATCACTCTGGCCTCTGCCACACAGACTAGCCCCGCATTCCAATTATAATCACTGTACACCTCCCTCACTGGCCTGAATGAGCCAGAGCCACCTATTCGGCTACTGCTTTAACCTCATCCTGTCTGGGCAGAAACAGATGCCTGAGGGCAAAACCAAAGCTGAACACCAGGAGTTGTGCAAACAAAGAAGAGAAAGGGAAATTTCTCCATGCAGCCTCAGGAGCAGCAAATTATATCCCCAAAATCAACTTGATGTACTCTGAATCTGTGGAATACCTGAATAGAAAACAAAGCATCCCAAAATTGAGGCGGTGGACTTGGGAGCAACTGTAGATTTGCAGTTTGCTGTCTGCAACTGATTTGTTTCTGATTTTTATGTTTATCTTAGTTTAGTGTTTAGCACTTGTCATCACTGGTGGATTTGTTGATTGGTTTGGTTGCTCTCTTTCTTTTTAGTATTATTATTATTTTTAATAATAATTTTTTTAAAAATTTATATATTATTATTTGTTTATTTCTTTCTTTTTTTTCCCTTTTCTTCTGAGCCATGTGGCTGACAGGGTCTTGGTGCTCTGGCCTGGTGTCAGGCCTGAGCCTCTGAGCTGGAAGAACCAGCTGGAGTACAGGACCTTGGAACACCAGAGACCTCCCAGCCCCATGTAATAGCAATTGGCAAGAGCTCTTCCAGAGATCGCTGTCTCAACACTAAAACCCAGCTCCACCCAACGGCCAGCAAGTTCCAGTGCTGGACGCCCCTTGACAAACAACTAGCAAGACAGGAACACAACCTCAACCATTAGCGGAGAGGCAGCCTAAAATAATACTAAATTCACTGGCACCCCAAAACACACCACTGGACGTGGCCCTTCCACCAGAAAGACAAGATCCAGCACCACTTACCAAAAAAAGGCACCAGTCCCCTCCACCAGGAAGCTTACCCAAGCCACTGAACCAACTTCAACTACTGTGGGCAGACACCAAAAACGATGGGAACTATGAATCTGCAGCCTGTGAAAAGGAGACCCCAAACACAGTAAGTTAAACAAAATAAGAAGACAGAGAAATATGCAGCAGATGAAGGAGCAAGGTAAAAACCCACCAGAACAAACAAATGAAGAGGAAATAGGCAGTCTACCTGAAAAAGAATTCAGAATAATGATAGTAAAGATGATCCAAAATCTTGGAAATAGAATGGAGAAAATACAAGAAACGTTTAACAGGACCTAGAAGAAGTAATGAGAAAACAAACAATGATTAGCAACACAATAAATGAAATTAAATATTCTCTAGAAGGAATCAATAGCAGAATAACTGAGGCAGGAGAACAGATAAGTGACCTGGAAGACAAAATAGTGGAAATAACTACCGCAGAGCAGAATAAAGGAAAAGATTGAAAAGAATTGAGGGCAGTTTCAGAGACCTCTGGGACAACAATAAAGGCATCAAGATTCAAATTAAAGGGGTCCCAGAAGAAGAAGAGAGAAAGAAATGGACATGAGAAAATAATTGAAGAGATTATAGTCGAAAACTTCCCTAATATGGGAAAGGAAATAGCCACCAAAGTCCAGGTAGTGCAGAGAGTCCCATACAGGATAAAACCAAGGAGAAACACACCAAGACACATATTAATCAAACTATCAAAAATTAACCACAAAGAAAATATATTAAAAGCAGCAAGGGAAAAACAACAAATAACATAGAAGGGAATCACCATAAGGTTAACAGCTGATCTTTCAGCAGAACTCTGCAAGCCAGAAGAGAGTGGCAGGACATTTAAAATGATGAAAGGGAAAAACCTATGACCAAGATTATTCTACCCAGCAAGGATCTCATTCAGATTCGACAGAGAAATGAAAAGATTTACAGACAAGTAAAAGCTAAGAGAATTCAGCACCACAAAACCAGCTATACAACAAATGCTAAAGGAACTTCTCTAGGCAGTAAACACAAGGGAAGGAAAAGACCTACAAGAGTCTGTCATACAGAGTGAAGTAAGTCAGAAAGAGAAAAACAAATACAGTATGCTAACACATATATATGGAATCTAAGGGAAAATAAAGGTCATGAGGAACCTAGTGGCAAGACGGGAATAAAGACACAGACCTACTAGATAATGGACTTGAGGATATGGGGAGGGGGAAGGGTAAGATGTGACAGGGTGAAAGAGTGGCATAGACATATATACACTACCAAAGGTAAAATAGATAGCTAGTGGGAAGCAGCCGCATAGCACAGGGAGATCAGCTCGGTGCTTTGTGACCACCTAGAGGGGTGGGATAGGGAGGGTGGGAGAGAGGGAGATGCAAGAGGGAAGAGATATGGGAACATATGTATATGTAGAACTGATTCACTTTGTTATAAAGCAGAAACTAACACACCACTGTAAAGCAATTATACTCCAATAAAGATGTTTAAAAAAAAAAACCCAAAACAGTTAAGAAAATGGTAATAGGAACTTACATATTGATAATTACCCTACATGGAAATAGATTAATGCTACAACCAAGAGACACAGACTGACTGAATGGATACAAAAACAAGACCTGTATATGAGAGACCAACTTCAGACCTAAGGACACATACAGACTGAAAGTGAGGGGATGGAAAACTATATTACATGCAAATGGAAAGCAAAAGAAAGCTGGAGTAGCAATTCTCATATCAGACAAAATAGACATTAAAATAAAGACTATTACAAGAGACAAAGAAGGACACTACATAATGATCAAGGGATCAATACAAGAAGAAGATATAACAATTGTAAATATTTATGCACCCAACATAGGAGAACCTCAGTACATAAGGCAAATGCTAACAGCCATAAAATGGGAAATCAACAGTAACACAATAATAGTGGGGTACTTCAACACCCCATTTTCACTAATGGACAGATCATCCAAAATGAAAATAAATAAGGAAACACAGGCTTTCAAGGACACATTAAGCAAGATTGACTTGTTATTTATTGGACATTCCATCCAAAAACAATAGAATACACTTTCTGCTCAAGTGCTCATGGAACATTCTCCAGGATAGATCATATCTTGAGTCACAAATCAAGCCTTGGTAAATTTAAGAAAATTGAAATTGTATCAAGTATCTTTTCTGACCACAACGCTATGAGACTAGATATTGATTACAGGAAAAAAACTGTGAAAAATGCAAACACATGTACAGAAAATTATACGCTACTAAATAACCAAGAGATCACTGAAGAAATCAAAGAGGAAAAAAAAAGTCTAAGAACAAATGACAATTAAAACACTACTAACCAAAACCTATGGGATGCAGCAAAAACAGTTCTAACAGGGAAGTTTATAGCAATAAAATCCTACTTCAAGGAACAAGAAAAATCTCAACTAAACAACTTAAAATTACACCTAAATCAATTAGTGAAAGAAGAACAAAAAAAAAAAAAAACCTAAAGTTAGCAGAAAGAAAGGAATCATAATGATCAGATCAGAAATAAATGAAAACGAAATGAAGGAAGCAATAACAAGCATCAATAAAACTAAAAGCTGGTTGTTTGAGAAGATAAACAAAATTGATAAATGACTAGCCAGGCTCATCAAGAAAAAAAGGGAGAACACTCAAATCAAGAGAATTAGAAATGAAAAAGGAGAAGTAACAACTGACACTGCAGAAATACAAAGGATCATGAGAGATTACTGCAAGCAACTATTCGCCAATAAAATAGAAGAAATGGACAAATTCTTAGAAAAGCACAATATTCTGAAACTGAACCAGGAAGAAATAGAAAATATAAACAAACCAGTCACAAGCACTGAAATTGAAACTGTGATTTAAAATCTTCCAAAAAACAAAAGAGCAGGTGCAGATGGCTTGAATTCTATCAAACATTTAGAGAAGAGCTACCACCTATCCTTCTAAAACTCTTCCAAAATATAGCAGAGAGAGAAACACTCCCAAATTCATTCTATGAGGCCACCATCACCCTGCTACCCAAACCAGACAAAAATGTCACAAAAAAAGAAAACTACAGGCCAATATCACTGATGAACATAGATGCAAAAATCCTCAACAAAATACTAGCAAACAGAATGCAACAGCATATGAAGAGGATCATACACCATGATCAAGTGAGGTTTATCCCAGGAATGCAAGGATTCTTCTATACAGGCAAATCAATCAATGTGATACACCATATTAACAAACTGAAGGATAAAAACCGTATGATAATCTCAATAGATGCAGAAAAAGATTTTGCCAAAATTCAATACCAATTTATTATAAAAACTCTCCAGAAAGTAGGCAAAGAGGGAACCTACCTCAACATCATAAAGGCCATATGTGACAAATCCATAGCCAACTTCATTCTCAATGCTGAAAAACTGAAAGCATTTCCTCTAAGATCAGGAACAAGACAAGGTTGCCCACCTCACCACTATAATTCAACATAGTTTTGGAAGTTTTAGCCATAGCAATCAGAGAAGAGAAAGAAATAAAATGAATCCAAATGAGAAAAGAAGAAATAAAACTGTCATTGTTTGCAGATGACATGATACTATACATAGAGACTCCTAAAGATGCAACCAGAAAACTACTAGAGCTAATCAATCAACTTGGTAGAGTAGCAGGATACAAAATTAATGCACAGAAATCTCTTGCATTCCTTTACCATAATGATGAAAAATCTGAAAGAGAAATTAAGGAAAAATCTCCCGTTTACCCCTGCAACAAAAAGAATAAAATAGCCAGGAAAAAACCTACCTAAGGAGACAAAAGACCTGTATGCAGAAAACTATAAGACACTGATGAAAGAAATTAAAGATGATAAAAACAGATGGAGACATATACCATGTTCTTGGAGTGGAAGAAACAACATTGTGAAAATGACTATCCTACCCAAAGAAATCTACAGATTCAATGCAATCCCTATCAAACTACCAATGGTATTTTTCACAGAACTAGAAAAAAAAAACTTTACAATTTGTATGGAAACACAAAAGACCCTGAATAGCCAAAGCAATTTTGAGAAAGAAAAATGGAGCTGGAGGAATCAGGCTCCCAGACTTTAGACTATACTACAAAGCTACAGTAATCAAGACAGTATGGTAGTGGCACAAAAACAGAAATATAGATCTATGCAACAGGATAGAAAGCCCAGAGATAAACCCACACACATATGGTCACCTTATCTTTGATAAAGGAAGCAAGATTATACAATGGAGAAAACAGCTTCTTCATTAAGTGTTGCTGGGAATACTGGACAACTACTTGTAAAAAAATGAAATTAGAACACTTCTTAACACCATACACAAAAATAAACTCAAAATAGATTAAAGACCTAAATGTAAGGCCAGACACTATAAAACTCTTAGAGGAAAATATAGGGAGAACACTCTATGACATACATCACAGCAAGATCCTTTTTGACCTACCTCTTACAGAAATGGAAATAAAAACAAAAATAAACAAATGGGATCTAATGAAACTTAAAAACTTTTGCACAGCAAAGGAAACCATAAACCAGATGAAAAGACAACCCTCAGAATGAGAGAAATATTTGCAAATGAAGCAACTGTCAAAGGATTAATCTTCAAAATATACAAGCAGCTCATGCAGCTCAATATCAAAACAACAAACAGCCCAATCCAAAAATGGGCAGAAGACCTAAATAGACATTACTCTAAAGAAGATATACAGATTGGCAACAAACACATGAAAGAATGTTCAACATCACTAATCATTAGAGAAATGCAAATCAAAACTACAATGAGATATCACCTCACACTGGTCAGAATCGCCATCATCCAAAAATCTACAAACAATAAATGCTGGAGAGGGTGTGGAGAAAAGGGGACCCTCTTACACTGTTGGTGGGAATGTAAACTGATACAGCCACTATGGAGAACAGTATGGAGGTTCCTTAAAAAACTAAAAATAGAACTACCATACAACCGAGCAATCCCGCTACTGAGCATATACTCTGAGAAAACCATAATTCAAAAGGAGACATGTGCCACAATGTTCATTTCAGCACTATTTACAATAGCCAGGACGTGGAAACAACCTAAGTGTCCATCGACAGATGAATGGATAAAGAAGATGTGGCACATATATGCAATGGAATATTACTCAGCCATAAAAAGAAACGAAATTGAGTTATTTGTAGTGAGGTGGATGGACTTAAATTCTGTCATACAGAATGAAGTAATTCATAAAGAGAAAAACAAATACCATATGCTAACACAGATATATGGAATCTAAGAAAAAAAAAAAAGGTTCTGGTGAACCTCAGGGCAGGACAGGAATAAAGGAGCAGACATAGAGAATGTATTTGAGGACACGGGGAGGGGGAAGGGTAAGCTGGGATGGAGTGAGAGAATAGCATTTACTACCAAATGTAAAATAGATAGCTAGTGGGAAGCATCTGCATAGCACAGGGAGATCAGCTCAGTGCTCTGTGACCATCTAGAAGGGTGGGATCAGGAGGGTTGGAGGGATATGCAAAAGGGAGGGGATGTGGGGATATATGTATACATATAGCTGATTCACTTTGTTATACCACAGAAACCAACACAACATTGTAAAGCAATTATAGTCCAACAAAGATGTTAAAAAAAAAGAAAAAAAAATTGAACTCTTAATTTAAAACCTCTATTTTACACCCACCATATTGTATAAAATAAATGTTAAGGTATATAATACCCAGTATTTTTGAAGTTAGGGAACCACATAAATACTTTCATACTTCTAGTGGATATGTGAATTTATTCAACTACTTTGGAAAATAATTTGCACAATTTAGAATTTACATACACTATGACCTAACAATTGCATTCATTGTTATATATTATGGAGAGATTCTTTCATTAGGAGAAATAAGAATATTCAAAATAAGTTTTTTCTAATAGCCAACATCTGGAAACTACTTTTCTTTAAAATACAGTAGATAAATTAATTGTTGTATGGTAAAGAGCATATAGCTGACATTCAATCTCAGTCCCTGTTCTCAGGGTGTTAACAGGACAGTAAGTGAGCCATAAAAATAAGCAATTAAGTGGAATAGATTGTGATATGTACTAAAGAAGCATAAATTCCCAATAATATTAACAATAGATGTATTAAACATATTTCTGTTAAATATTTGATTAGCAGTCCAAGGCAACATATATTACCCACCATACCGTAAAACAAATAAAGTCATACTATGTTTTTGTAGCTATTCCGCTAAGGAGTTTTTAATGACCTTGCCTTTTTTCTCATATTATTTCTTTCTTAAATGGCCAGATGATATTTCTCTTGACATTTTTTTTTCTCTCCATTGACCACATCCACGTAGCATATATAGCAGTTATTACAAAGACACATATATCATGAAGTCTTTACCAGAATGAAAAGATGTAGAATATTGTATTCATTAATTTTTAAAATTTTCGTATTTGGGGGTGTTCTGGGAATGGCCCAAATGAAGGCCAATGGAAGGTAAATTTGTAACAGATAGGTTAGAAAAATAATTTCAGCTGGGCCTAGAACATGTCTAACAGTTTTGAGGGTTTTCTTGCTATTGTTATGTTGTTTTTTCATTAAGTTTAACTCTCAAAGTAAGAGAAACAGATTGACAGGAGTTTAAAGTCATTTGCAACAATGTATAATGCTACTGTAGTGTGACTGATTTCTTTAGTTTTAGCTGATGCCTCCAGATTTTATTATTTTGCTGTATCCCCAATTGATGGCCTCTTGGAAATCTATCAGCATCTGTATACCAGTTTATTGGATGAAGTGACCTGCCTTGTTAACAAAGAAAGTTTAGAAATTCCCTGCTGTTTCAGTTATGTTCTATAATCCTCATTAAAATTCAGTAATAATTTAATAAAAAAAAAAATGTACCCTAGTGCTTTGGAAAAAGCTAATTCACTTCAATTGAGATTTACAAAGAAAAAGAGGTGCTTTTATCCTCCTCCAATCTTTTTCACTACATGGAACGAGTAACCTATTATGATAATTTTGAGATCTCATAATTTTTTTAGCAATACAGTCTTTGTATAATCTTTTGAGATAAGGATTAACATCTTTTTGTCACTCTAGTTTAGAATATTCATAAAATAAAAATATTTTATACTATTTTACATAAATTTAATAAATTTCCAACTGTGGCTTAGTAATGACTCAGTAATATTCCTTTATCTTTGGTATAGCCAATAAAAAACTTTATAGTTTTACATTCTTAAACATTAATGTTAACTATTTATGGACTCTGAAGAAATGTTATCCTTGTGTCAAGCAATTATTTTCTTCTTTTTAAATCATGAGTTTTATCCAAAGGAAGATAAAATTAGAGGGATTGAGTAATAGGTAGTTGGTTGCAAATCTCTTTCTTTTTTAAATCTTCTTCCATTAAAATTATATACAACTGTCATCATTAAGAACTACCCAAATTATGACAAGAATAGATTGTGAATACCATGTTCAATTCATTAAATATATATGTATTAAATACAGATTGAACAGTACATGTATTAAATTCTTGCAAGAATTCAATTTTTTACCATACTTTAGATATCATCTATATTTTATAAAAATGTATTTTATCTATTTTACTGAGAAAACCAGCGTTCACACTCATCCTATATCTCCATATCTTGTCTTCTTTATCCATTCATTCAACTTTCCTTCCATTCCACCACAAGTCATGATGCTAAGAGAATACAATATAGTTTCTGCAGGCAAAAATGGATTCAAACAAGTACTATATAAAATACTGAAAAACAAGAATACTCAAGACTCTATTATGTTTGTTCATATGAATATCTGGAAAAAATATTATAATTTTTGCAGCAACATTTTAAAAAATTATACATATATTAATATTTTGTAACTGTGACAAACACTTCAGTTTTTACATATGTAAACATCTAAAGTGAATAAAAATGTTTTCAGGTACTAGATTTTTATTGTCATTGTTCTAAGACTACAAATAAGGGATAAATTGTTAATCCATTCCTTATAGGCAACTTAGCACAAGCAATATAACAACAATGATAAAATTAGTAGTCATGTCTTATAAACCATTTATTATATACTTGGCACTATTCCAGAGTTTTCAAAATTATTTACTCATTTTATCACACAACAACATTGTACAGAAAATGTTATTACAATTTCAGCTTTTACACCTGAGAAAATCGAGGCAGAGAGAGGTTAATGAACTCTTTTAGGACCATGCAGCTAATAAATAGCAAAATTGGAACCTCTCAAATATAACACATACATATAAGACAAAACATACCAAACATCTGTGGGAAAAGTTCCTTACAATTTTAGATACTAGAAACAGTCAGTGATATTTGTGTTTTTGAAGTAGGAAAAAAACTGCCTATTATTGGATTCTGATTTAATTTATTTGTATAATAAGAAAAATTGAAGTGAAATGGATTCAAACCACCTTATTTTAGAAAGAGTAACTAAAATTAAAAGGACAAATTGTATATACTTGAAAAGGTGAAAGATGATTTGTCAGATATAAAAGACACTAATCTATTTAAAAGCAGAACAAAAATAAGCAAATGGCATTAATTTAGATTCTACTCATTCAGATTTTGTTATAGTTTGGACACAGCCTGAATTGAAGATGGCTTTTGCATTATTCACCAAGAAAGGAGTTTTTAAGTAAGTTATTTTATGAATGCATATGATGTCCCTGTCACATTGGCCAAGTCACATAATTTCTCAGAACACTTATTTACTCATCTGTAAAATGGGGGAAATTATATTAGCTGTATAAGTTTGTAACATGAATTAAATGAGGTAATGTATGTGAAATAAATATAAATGTATGGAATTATTCTTATTCAGCATAAATGACTAAACGTTTTTGCAAAATAAACCTTCTTAAAGCCACTTTAAGTATTTTAGAGCAACAATTTATTATATACATTTGATACAATGATTTTTAAATGATTCTTATCTATTTGCAAGTAAAATCCAGTTCTTCTGAGGAACATTTATTTAACCTAGTTTTTGCTAAGTATACATATTTTTGTAAACATATATTTAAGAATATGCTCTATAATTAAAATTATCACTATCGCTTCCTCCTTTAGTAAGCCTTTACTCTACTTATTGTTCTGCTAGTAAATAAGAATGGTTACACGCTAAATGCAAAGTGTGTCCTGCAGAATCACTCTATTCCCTGTAATCAATTTGTAGTGTTAGTTTGCATGAAATGTGATTGACTCTGACTTTTCCACTTCTTAGTCAAACTGCCAAACAGTCCTGGAGTACATACAATAACTATATGTGTTGGTACCAATATAATTTTCTCCAAATTTAGCTAATTATCCCCCTACTCTATCTAACACAGTGGCCATTATATTAATTTTCCTCAAGATCATGACAACTATCTCAATCATCAGAGCCTTTGCTTTTCTACTTTACATAGAAAACAGAGCTATCATATGGAACTCCTTCAGTTTCCTTTCCCCATATCTGTAAGCTTATTTTTTATCTACATCCAAATTTACCAGCTTTCTTCCAGATCTACCCAAAGATTCCCCCTCCTTACTGTCTATACAGTTAATCCTTCTGCCAATGTTTTGTATCCTCAATTTAACCTGATGTATTTCCTTATATATTTCCATCTCTTCCTCTCCAAAGACTTTTTCTCAGCATCTAATGATAATAAACTCTCTCCCTTCAAAGGAATCTTTCCTTAACTCTAGAGTGTACTTAAGATACTGCTGTATCTCTTCTTCTTTTACAACAATCTTCTTTAAAGAACTGGTGTACACTTGCTATCTCTAATTCTTCAGCACTCATTTAGTCCTCACACAATCCAACATGGTTTTATTCCTCCCAGATCACAAAGGATCACCTAATTGTCAAACACAATGTATGATTTTCAGCCCTATTTTGACATTTCTGCACATTTGACACTGTTCAGTTTCTCCTATAACTTTCTCATTGTGTGGTTTTGGGGATGCCTGATTTCTTTCCTACTTATATGACTACTTTTTCTCAATTCTTTTAAGAACTTCACTTTCTTATCTGACTCTTAAATATTATTATTTTCTGACTTTCTTTTCGCTCAGTACACATCTCTGGGTTCATTTTATCCATAAAAAATTTCAGGTAACTCCACTCTGATAAAGATGGATTTATCTCCAGACTCTATCAATTTTCCAAATTTCAAGGGGATGCATCTAAGTTCCTGCTGGCTTTTTCCATTTTGATGATCCACAGGGATTCTAGAGTCATCATATTTAAAATGGAACTTCTCATCTTTTCACTCAAACCTCTTTTTCTGAATTATCTACCTATATCAATGAATGACAGTGCCACTTACCCATTTGCTCAATCCAGAAATCTTGAAATCAACATTTAAGGGTCTTGATTTTTAATCCTATAACATAAAATCCATTACCAATCCAAGTTGATTTGATCCCAAAAATGTTTCTTAAATCTGTCTACTCTTAATTCCCATTGCCATCATCTCACTCTAGACTCTTATGATATTTTGTAATCTTTTAATGAGACTGACATTTTCCAGTCTTCTCTAGATGAAGTCCATCCTCCACATTGTTGCCAAAGCAAAAATTCTAAGCTGATCATCTCTCTCTTCTGCTCAATGTTATTTGATAACATTTAATCATTTAAATTATAATTTCAAAATAGTTTAGCATAAAATATTCAACGCAGAAACTTGACCCTTGCTAACTCCTCCCACTTCATTAGCAGACACCCTATATTCAAGCCATGTTGATCCACTTTCAGTTGTAGAACTAATCACGTCTTGCAATACCTCTGTGACTTCGAATATGTTATTTCTGCTGCCTGGTACTCTCTTTTTCCACTTTTGAACCTATATGGCTTGCACTCATCCTTTATGACTCAGCTCAAGAGTTTCCTTAGAAGCGTTCTCCAAACATTTGGCCTACTCCTTCCTTTTGGCCCAGGTTACCTTTTCTGTCATTCCATAGCATCTTATGTCTATCTTTCTGTGCTCATCACATAGTATATTATTTAACCTTCTCTACTACTAAATTATGAGATCTATTCATATATGTAAAGGATATTTATCTAGGACCTATTCATTCCAGGCATTTTTCTTAATATTAGGTACAGAATATTCATGAAAGTCATATTTTATCTTCCTAACAGCTTACTGACAGAAGCTGTGCCTTAATTTTATATCAGTTTTTAGCATCAAGCCCCATGCTTGCCCTATGGAAGATACTTGAGAAATGTTTGTGGAATATATCACAAAATAGGTGAACATATAAAGCACTATTTTTGAGCCGTATATACACCAACAGATGCCACCTCAGAATACTACTTTCTAGCCTCTCATGACTACTTACAGAGATTTGCTAACCTCCTTAAATTGTAGACTTAATATTCCAGTTTTTCAAATGGCCTTCATAAATAAAATGCAGTTTCTGACTCCTTTTGAACTGTCCTAAAATAAATAGTAATACCACTTAATGAGAGAACTGGAGTATTTCTGAATCCCCAGTGTAACTCTAAATTTTTTTTTTATGCTGAATTTTCCCATTCTATATCCATGTTGGAACTTAATCAAAACTTGTTGAATGAATAAATGAATAAATGTGACCTAACCAGTCCAACAAAACTGTTCATGTCGCAATGAATCCTGTTCAACTAGATTTACCATTTTCTTCACTCATGAATTTAAACTGTTTATTCAATAACATAACTACTGAGAGTCTACTATTTGGCAAGAATTGTTCTGATTCCATAAACAGAACAAACAAGATCCCTTCCCTCATGGAACTTGAATTATTTTGAGATTCTTCTACTAATGGTTTTGCATGTAAGCTCATATGCATAAAATATGCATATGATATAACATGTCCTATCACATGTTTATATATCAACTTATATATAACTGACCCAGTTTCCATTTTATTTCTTGATAACAAACCCTTAAAGTCATAATACTGTATGCAGTTATTATATTTTAACTTGTATTTTCTCTTTATCCTCAAAGAGTTAGTAGTAATCACTTTAAAATTGCTGTAATCTGTGTTTAGGTATAAAGGTAATTGTTACTTAGATTTCATTACAAACAGGTAAATTCTTTGGAATTTTTGTATCTGTGATCTTTTAAAAATCGTAAAAACTTTTTTGAATTATTTAATATAAACAATTGACCTTGAAAACTTCTTTCTTTTCAGTTATAGATTTTCTTTTGTCTTTAATTGTATTTTCTATCTCAAGATCATATTTGACTAAAATCACCAATTGCACACGATTAATTTTCTACTATTTTTTTGTTTTGTTTTGTTTTCCTCAAAATAAAATGTAATACTATTCTAAGTAATGTTTCTCCCCCCAGGGAAACATGATAATATATTTACTTTAAAGAGATACATGGTATCTTTAATATAGTTAATGAAAACTTCATCATGGTCTTATCAGACTAAAGAAAATTTTAAATGTAGGATTAAAATACAACAAATTATTTTAAAAATATGTAATTACTGCTGAAATGGGAAATGAAGAGGGACATCCTTCTTCATTTTATGAAGCAAAAACAAACATTTAATGGTTTCTTATCTAAATTATTTTTAAGCTCAGAGTAAATTTATTAAAAAAATTATTACTATGATATTGAACACTTTCGAAAAGGAAAACCAAGAATTATCTACCATTGTAGGCCTTAGATGATCTGTATTAAATAGTCTAAAGAACTCAAATGCAAGTGATGAGAACAACTTTATGACCTGATTCCATAAGTAGTAATCCCATGGATCTGCACAGAATTATTTTTAAGATGTGTAGTAGATTAATGTTGCCTGTAGTATGGAATGCTTAGGGTTTGGAGGAAAACTGTTTAGCCTCACAATTACACTGGTGTGAGGGGTAAGATTTCTTAGGACAAGTGTTATTTTATTTCCTAACTTAATTTCTACTCATTGATGATCTCTAAGCTACTTTCAAATCATAGATATTTAACATTTCAGAGTTTGTATAATGCTCATATATCTAGAAACAGTATTACAAACGGTGCAAATTTACTTGATAATCAGTAATATTGAAATATTCAATACCTCTCTTCCTTTGCACACATTTACACATGCTTCCTCTCTTTCCTTATGGATCCTAATACCATTTGAAGGCTATTGCTATATTTGTTTTATATTTCAATAAAAAAGGAAAAAGTTATTTTAAAGCTAATTGAATATATTGGAATTTTCCCACAAATTTTATATGGATTTTTACCATTATAGATATTTTATTATGGGTATTCAGGAAATGTATTCATATTATAAACATATAAGAATCTGAGATTGTTAAAGAAATATGGTATTTGCAATATTTTTGTGTGGAGCTACTTACTCCACCAAATAGTCCAAAATATCTTTCATATTTCTTACTAGTTGTACTTCAAAATATTTTACAAGGTAGAAATCTGGAAATTTTATAGATTTCCTTTCCATCATTAATGACAGCTATTTATTTTCAACAAGTTTGGGTCAGCTGATGGTTAGCTGATTATAAACTTTACAGACCCTTTATTTTAGAAAGTTGGCAGTGAAAGAAACACAATTATAGATATTAATCACTAGCAAACATTCATTGCCACCTTTCTTTTTTTTAATATCAATACCTCTGAGCCTTGATTCCTCTATACAACATGTGTTAATTCCCACCAAGTACTTACCACACCTTCTTGGTACAGAAATGATCAGTTGATGTATAAAGAGAAATTTAGTCATATTACCTTTCAGGGTTTTATATGGAGGCAAGGATCTTTGAACAGAATTTTTCACATTTTAATGGGTAGGGTTTATATTACTTGAAATGACCAAACGGCTCCACGTATTTCTAAGACAGACGTCTACTTGCAGAAGAATAGACAGGGATTTGTCAGTTGAAACAGGTACTCACTCCCCTTGGAAAGTATGTAATTTTTTTGTATTGTATGTTTTACAATTACAGATGGAAAAAATGATAAAATAATTATATTATTTAAAACTTTCCACAGTTAGACTATATGGTTATTTACACGTAGCTACCCTAAAGGAATCACTATTTATAAAGAGTAATGCAGTCTATAATAATGGTTAGGGTGTAGTTAAATTTGGAGAAAAATTAGAAATAACTGTAATATGATAATAGAGTAAAAATTTAGAGTGAAGATGGAAATTTTAGTATATTTATCAAGTTTTGGTGCCTTACTAATCAATAACTACTTCATTGTGAAATTTTTAAAAAATTATTTTACCCAACTCATCAATTTCTATGGCTCTGGAAACATACATAAGAGCTACCCAAGCACAACTAAACAGTATTAACTATGAAAACTTCATATTTTACAGATCAGTGGTATATAAATGTTATAGGTACAATTGAAGGAATACTCAGGTGACCTCTGATTACCAACTCTTCATAGTTGTTTTGCTATCCTGCTAACTCAGGAAATCTCAAGTTACTCTAACAGAAAAAATAGAAGAGAATGGAAAAGGCAAGCTACATCCCAAGAGAACTTCATCATTAAAACATTTTTTTCTTATTCCTGGAATTCTTCACTATCACGAGAAGTATCAAACAGATGAGCATTTTAAATTAATAATATGTTTAATACTTTATTATAAGATAAAATTGTATTTCCACATTTCCATTAATATCTATTGACATACATCACAGCAAGATCTTTTTTGACACCCCCTCCTAGAGTAATGAAAATAAAAACAAAAATAAACAAATGGGACCTAATGAAACTTAAAAGCTTTTGCACAGCAAAGGAAACCATAAACAAGATGAAAAGACAACACTCAGAATGGGAGAAAATATTTACAAATGAAGCAATTGACCAAGGATTAATCTCCAAACTTTACAAGCAGCTCAGGCAGCTCAATATCAAAAAAAAAAAAACCAAACAACCCGTTCCAAACATGGGCAGAAGACCTAAATAGACATTTCTCTAAAGAAGACATACAGATGGCCAAGAGGCACATGAAAAGATGCTCAACATCACTAATTATTATAGAAATGCAAATCAAAACTGTAATAAGGTATCACCTCACACCAGTCAGAATGGTCAGCATCAAAAAATCTACAAACAATAAACGCTGGAGAGGGTGTGGAGAAAAGGGAACCCTTTTGCACTGTTGGTGGGAATGTAAATTGATACAGCCACTGTGGAGAAGAGTATGGAGGTTCCTTAGAAAACTATAAATAGAATTATCTTATGACCCAGCAATCTCACTACTGGGCATATACCCAGAAAAAACCATAATTCAAAAAGTCACACGTAACCCAATGTTCATTGCAGCACTATTTACAATAGCCAGGACATAGAAATGACCTAAATGTCCATCGAGATGAATGGATAAAGAAGATGTGGTACATATATTTAATGGAATATTACTCTGCCATAAAAAGGAATGAAATTGGATCATTTGTAGAGATGTGGATGGACCTAGGGTCTGTCATACAGAATGAAATGTCAGAAAGCGAAAACCAAATATCGTATATTAACTCATATATGTGGAATCTAGAAAAATGGTACAGATGAACCTATTTGCAGGACAGGAATAGAGATGCAGACATAGAGAATGGACATGTGGATACAGGGGGTGAAGGGGAGGGTGGGATGAACTGGGAGATTAGGTGTGACATAAATACACTACCATGTTTAAAATAGATAGCTAGTGCGAACCTGCTGTATAGCACAGGGAGCATATCCAGGTGCTCTGTGATGACCTAGATAGGTGGGATGGGGGATAGGGAAGTCCAAGAGGGTGGAGATATATGTATATATATATCTGATTCACTTTATTGTACAGCAGAAACTAACACAGCATTGTAAATCAATTATACTCCAATAAAAGGTAAATTAAAAAATAAAAATAAAAATCTATTCTAAAATGAACAAAAATTAAACTTGTATGTATCTTTAGTTCATGTTTTTTTGTCAAACTATCACATTTATTCTAACAAAAGTAAAGCATCTGCAAGAAAATGTACATAGATATTTTTAAAACCAGAGAAAATACTATCCACTTTTGAGTCCAGTAGAGAAAATAACTATTGTAGTACAATACTATGAGAAGGCCCCATTTGAGCAATATTTTTGTTAATGGGTTTTCATACTATTGTTTATGTAACATAGCTTCTCCATAGAGTTGTTTGTAATATAAATTGAAAATTAATGAGTGGTAATACTATATCATTTATCGACCCTCTATTTTCATTTCAGGTTTTTTAATACTTTCACTACAAACCTGTGATGGTACTGCTGCAGGCAATGGCATAAAAATTTAAATCATATATTGTGAAAACCATAGGAAAAATGTAAATTCAAAAGGATTTTTTGAGAAAGAAGGTATTTACAAAATAGTTTAGTAGCAGTTAGTTTTAAAACTGCACACAAACATGAGATGGAAAAGTGTAAGATTGAGATACAAAAGCATGCTGAATTTCTCTACTCTACCATTTTCCTACCAAAAGTACAAGTGGGTTTCCTTTTCTTCACACCCTCTCCAGTATTTATTTATTTATTTATTTATTTATTTATTTATTTATTTATTTATTTATTTTTTTGCCACCAGCAAAAATGTATAATTTATTCAGGGGAACTCCCTGGCAGTCCAATGGTTAGGACTCCTTGCTTACATTGAGGAGGGCCCAGGTTCAATCCCTGGTTGGGGAACCAAGATCCCCCAAGCTGGGCAGAGTGGCTAATAATAATAATTATTATTATTATAATTATTTGTTCACTGGCTCCAGAGTGCCCCTGTATCTTTTCAGCAAAGATTTCATCCCAATCTAGGTAACTTGGAAACCCCAAACTGAGTTGGCTTCCCCACCCGACCCGACCCCTCCCCCAAATCGACCCCAGCCCTGCAAAATCAGTTATTTCAAAGTCAGAACACACACCGAGCCCTCCGGACGTGGCCCCCGTAGATGAGGAGCTGAGGCCACCAGGGGGCGCGCCGGCGCCGCTGCCTCCCCGAGGGTGCCGCCTCCATCCCTGCGGGCCGCGCGCAGCACCAGGACCAGAAAGAACAAGGCTGAGTCTAACCCTGAAACCACCTGGGCTTGAGCCTAGAAACGGCCCGCATCCTAGAGACTGGGGTTGCGCGTTTAGAGCTGATTCCCCTTTCAGAATTTTAAGTCCTCCTCACCTCTCCAGTATTTATTGTTGATAGATTTTCTGATGATGCCCAGTCTGACTGGTGTGAGAGTATACCTCATAGAAGTTTTGATTTGAATTTCTCTAATAATTAATGATGTTGAGCATCTTTTCATGTACCTTTTACCCATCTGTATGTCTTCTTTGGAGAAATGTCTATTTAGGTCTTCTGCCCATTTTTTGATTGGGTTGTTTGTATTTTTTATATTGAGCTGCATGAACTGTTTATATATTTTGGAGATTAATCCGTTGTCCATTTATTCATTTGCAAATATTTTCTCCCATTCTGAGGGTTGTCTTTTCACTGAAGCACTATTTACAAGAGCCAGGTCATGGAAGCGATGTAAATGTCCATCGACAGATGAATGGATAAAGAAGATGTGGTATGTATATACAACGGAATATTAATCAGCCATAAAAAGGAATGAAATTGGGTCATTTGTAGAGACATGGATGGACCTAGAGGCTGTCATACACAGTGTAGTAAGTCAGAAAGAGAAAAACAAATATCGTATATTAACGCATATATGTGGAATCTAGAAAAATGGTACAGATGAACCAGTTTTCAAGTCAGAACTAGAGACACAGATGTAGAGAACAAACGTATGGACACCAAGCAAGAAAGGTGGGGGTGGGATGAATTGGAAGATTTGGACTAACATATATACACTAATATGTATAAAATAGATAACTAATAAGAACCTGCTGTATAACACAGGGAACTCCACTTCGCTGTACAGTAGAAGCTAACACCACACTGCAAAACAACTATTCCCCAATAAATAAATAAATAAATAAATAAATAAATAAAAGTACCATTTTGCAGACACCATAGTACATGTGAGGTAAGAATTTATATTGACAAACCCTTCCAATAGAAGTTTGGCAATAGTTAAAAATACATTAAAAATTTTATACTCTCTTTGGTAGAGATTTGCATAGCTGAATACCAAATTCAGTTGTCCTTCCTCACAGATAGCAAGGCTAAATTTTCCAGTGTACCTTCTTAAGGGGGTACCTTGTGACAGAATTCTGCTGAATAAAATATGTGTGCAATATGCAGGCACTTCCCAGCCTGGCCAAATATAAAAACAAAATTCTGTAACCCTCTATGTCCTTTTCCACTTCTGGCTGTTTAGAATGGAGACAACTTCTAGGACACTGATTGGAATCAAGTGCTGCATATGAAATAAAGAGATTTTTTTAAAATGTGTCAAAATTGACACAAAATATTAAAGTAGCTTTCAAATTTACAATAATTTAAGGGAATACTTATATAAAATATGAAATAAAATAAAGAAAAAATAGAATACAGGATAATATGAACTTAATACATGATAAGAAAGATAATCAATGGGAAAGGAAATTTTATTCTAAAAACGTTAGAAAAATTGACAATTAAAAAAAAATTCCAAGTATACACTTGCATTGCACTACACACCAAAAGTAATCCTAAATGGATGAAAGAGAGGAAAAATAAAATTATAAAATGAGATATATTGGACAGTAAAGTAATTTTTCTCATTTAAAACCATGGGGAAAATGACTGAGAATTATTAATGTACCAGCATTAATATTTCTGAATACAAAACAACATTATTGACCAAAGTGAAAAGCAAATGAACAAACATGGGAAATATTTGCAATATTTTTTCCAAAAATTAAAAGTTCTACAAATAAATGAGAAAAAATCTATTACTTAAAGAGATAAAAGCATCATCAGACTTGAATAGCTCAATCATGCATACAAAAAATAATGTAGTAATACAAAAAATGATCATTAAAAATTTTTAAATGTTAACTATAGTTAACAATACTGTATTGACTACTTGAAAGTTGCTAAGAGAGTAGATCATAAAAGTTCTCATCACAAGGAAAAACATTTGTAACTATGTGTGACAATGGATGTTAACTAAACTTATTGGGATAATCATTTCACTATATAGATACACATATATGTATAAAACTATACATATATCAAATCAAATCTTTATGTTGTAACCTGAAACTAATACAATGTTATATGTCAATTATATCTCATTTTAAAAATAGGTAAATAAATAAAATAAATAAATCAAAAGGGCCCATGGTCAAGCTCTGAGGGACTCCAAACCTTAAAGGCCAAGAGGAGGAAGGGATAGTCCAAAGAGAGATTTAGAAGAAACAGCCAGAGAGAGAAGAAGAAAACCACGGGAATAAGGTGCTATGAAAACTAAGAGAACAGTGTTATAAATGCTGATTAGTAGTGTAACCACAGAAACAGTCCAAAACTGGACCTATACTGTTTCTAACAAGATACTGAGTTGTTTTTCAGATAAAACAGAACAAAACTGCAAGTCACACAGCTGAAGCATGTTCAGAGGGGAAAATTTTCACCTCAAACAACACTCAGAACCAAAGTTTCTCTCAGGGAACAGAAGGACCAGGATACAATCAGAACATGAATGCTGGAGCCCTTTCAGAAGCAAAGGGTCTGTTGTCCAGGAAGATCCGGTGCCAAAGCCCCCTTAACCATACCTTACCATAAATGACCAAGTTCGAAGCACTCCATTTGAAACTTGCCCCACCAGCTCTTCCTCATACCAACCCACCTCTCTTAACTCATGAAAGTTAAACAGAACCCCAGATTGGGGAGACAGATTAGAGCTCTACCTCCTGTCTCCTTGCCAGTCGACGGACCTCGCAATAAAGATTTTTTCTTTTATCAAAAGTTGGTGCCATAATATTGCCTGTTGAGTTTTGTCAAATGCTTTTTCTCTATTAAGAAGTTTTTATCCATTACTACATTGATACAATATGTTACAATAATTTTTATATGTTAAACCAAACCAAGCTTTCTGGAGATAAATACCACTTGGTCACAGTATATAATCCTTTCTATACATTGATGGATTTAGTTTGCTAATGAATTGTTGAGGGCTTTTGCATCTGTATTCATAAGGGTATTGCCCTGTAGATTTATTTTCTTGTGATGTCTTTGCTTTTGGTATAAGGGTAATACTGATCTTATAAAATGAATGGTGATATGTTCCATCTTCTTCTGTTTTTTTGAAGATTTTGTCAAAATTGATTTTAATTCTTCTTAAAAATTTGGGTAGAATTAACTAGCAAAGGAACCTGGGCCTGGAGTTTTTTTGTGAGAAAATATTTGATCATTAACTCAATCTATTTACTTGTTATAGGTCTATTCAGATTCTCTGTGTCTTCTTGTGTCAGTTTTGTTAGTTTATGTCTTCTTGGAATTTACCCATTTCATCTAGGATTTCTAAATTTTTAGCAGAAAATTTTTCACAATATTCTCTTGAAATCATGTTTGTTCCTGTAAGAGTGGTAGTAATGTCTCATATTTCTTTCCTAATTTTTGTAATTTGAATCATCTTTCTTTTTTTCTTGGTCTGTCTAAAGATTTGTCAACTTTGTTGATCTTTGCAGAGAACAAACTATTGACTTCATTGATATTTTTTCTCTTCCCTATTTTATTAATTTCAGCTGTATTATTTTCTCCCTTCTGTTTACTTTAGATTTGGTTTCCTATTCTTTTGCCCAGTGTCTAAGGTGGAACATTAGGTTGTTCATTTTGTATGTTTCTTCTTTTTTAATATAGGTTTTAACAACTGTAAATTTTCTTCTAAGCACTGCCTTAGCTGTATTCCATGCATTTTAGTATGCTGTGTTTACATTTTAATTCATCTGAATGTATTTTTCAACTTTCATTGCAATTTCTCCTTTGTTTTGATGAGCTAGAAATACATTATATAAAATTTACAATTTCATGCATTTTTTTAGTGTATTGGTGCACAAATATCTGTTACTGTGCCTGTTTTCAATTATTTTGTGTATGTATATCCAGAAGTGGAATTGTTGATCATATGGCAATTGTATTTTTAATTATTTGAGGAAATTTCATACTGTTATACATACTGGTTGCATGATTTTGAATTTCTACCAGCAATTCACAAGGATTCCAAATTCTGCACATATTTATAAATATTTGTTTTGTTTTTGTTTGTTTGCTTGTTTGTTTGATAATTGACTATCCTAATCAATGCAAAATGGTCTCTCATTGTGGTTTTTATTTCTATTTCCTTAGTGACTAATGTTGAGTATCTTTTTATTTGCTTATTATTCATGTATATATCTTGTTTGGAGAAATGTCTATTCAAGTCCTTTGCTCATTTTTAGTTAGGTTGTGAGTTTTGTTGGCAGGAGTTTGTTATATATTCTGGAATATATATATATAAATTATATATATATAAGTATATATATATTTTTTAACAAACATTTTCTTCCATTTTGTGGGCTGCCTTTTCAATATGTTGATAGCATTTTATGATAAACAAAAGTTTTTTTTTTTATTTAAATGAAGTCCAATTTATCTTTCTTTTTTGTTTCATTTGTTTGTAGTCTGTCCTTTTGTTGTTATATCCAAAAAATAATTTCAAAATCCAATTGTCATTAAACATTTACCTTATATCTTATTCTAAGTGTTGTATATTTATATATCTCATGTTTATATCTTCAATCCATTTTAAATTAATTTTGGTACATGGTGTAATATAAGGTTTCAACTTCATTCTTTTGCAAGTCAGTATCTGGTTTTCCAGCACCATTTGTTGAAGACACTGTCCTTTCCCTATTGAATGGTCCTGGCAACTTTATTGAAAATCATCTGATCATAAATGAGGTTTATTTCTAGACTCTCCATTCTATTCCATTGGTTTCTATGTCTGTCTTTATACCAGTGTCTCACTGTTTTGATTACTGTAGCTTTGTAGTAAGCTTTGAAATCAGGAAGTGTACAACATCCAACTATGTTCTTTTTTTTTTCAAGATTTTTTTCTATCAATACTCCTTTGAGATTTTCTATAATTCTTATAACAAATTTTTCTATAAAAAGCATTGTAATTTTGATTAAAAAATGCATTAAATCTGAGGATTTCTTTGGCTAATATTTATATTTTAAAAATATTATATCTTCCAATATTTAAACATGAGTTATCTATTTACTTATGTCCTCTTTAATTTTTTTCAGCAAAATTTCCATGTATAAATCTTTTGTCATCTTGGTTAAATTTTTTCCTAAGTATTTTATTTATCTTGATGCTATTGTAAATGGAATTGTTTTCTTAATTTCCCTTTCAGATTGATAGTTGTTAGTGTCTTGAAATGCAACTGATTTTTGTGTGTCAATTTTGCATCTGGCAACTGTCCTGAAATTATTAGTTCTAAGAATTTTAGAACAGATTATATATGCGTGTATATGTGTGTGTGTGTAAAATAGTGTGTGCCATCTTTAGAATTTTCTACATGTAAGATCATGTCATCTACAAACAGAAAATTTTATTTCTTCCTTTTCTGTTTGGATGACTTTCATTATTTTTTCTGGACAAATTACAGCAGGTAGGGCTTCTAATACTATATTGAATAAAAGTGGTGAAAACAAGTATCCATATATTGTTCCTGATACGAGAGAAAAAGCTCTCAATATTTCCACATTTTATATGATGTTAGCCGTGATTTGTTTATATGTATAGCCTTGATTGCTTTGAGGAAGTTTTCTTCTATTCATTTTTTGCTGAAAGTTTTTATCATAGAAGTGTGTTGAATTTTGTCAAATGCTTTCTTGGTATCAATTGAAATATGTATTTTTCCCCTCTTTTGGTTAATGTGGTGTGTTACATTGATCAATTTTCACATGTTGATATATCCTTACATTCCAAGAATAAATCACACTTGGTCATGGTGTATAACACTTTCAATTTGCTCCAGAATTTGTTTAACTAGTATTTTGTTGAGGAATTTTACATCAACATTTATCAGAGATATTGGTCTGTAGTTTTCTTTCCTTGTAGTGTTTTTGTCCAGCTTTGCATAACAGTAATGTTGGCCTCATAGGATGAGTTTGGAAGTGTCTCTTCCTCTTCAAATTGGAAGAATTTGAAAAAGATTAGTGTTAATTCTTCTTTAGTGTTAGATAGAATTCAGCAGTGAACCTACGTGGTCGAGGACCTTTCTTTTGGGGAGGTTTTTGATTACTGATTTAATTTCCTTACTGGTTATATAATCTATTGAGAGTTACTATTTCTTCAAGATTCAGTCTTGGAATGTTGTGTGCTTCTTGCAATTTGTCTATTTTATCTAGATTATCCAATAGATCAGCATTCATTGTACTCCCTTATAATCTTTTTCTTCTGTAAAATCAGTAGTAATGTCCCCACTTTCATTTCTGATTTTAGGTATTTGTATTTCTTAATCAATTTAGGTAAAATTTTGACATTTTTTGGGATCTTTTTCTAAGAACCAACACTTGGTTTCATTGATATTCTCTATTATATATATTTTTTTCTTTATTTCACTTGTTTCTGTTTTCAAATTTATTATTTTCTTTCTTTTGCTATCTTTGGGTTTAATACATTCTTATTTTTTCTAATTCCTTAATATGTAAAATTAAATTTGTTGATTTGAGATTTGCCTTTTTTTTTTTTAAACATCTTTATTAAAGTATAATTGCTTTACAATGGTGTGTTAGCTTCTGCTTTATAACAAAGTGAATCAGCTATACATATACATATGTTCCCATATCTCTTCCCTCTTGCATCTCCCTCCCTCCCACCCTCCCTATCCCACCCCTCTAGGTGGTCACAAAGCACCGAGCTGATCTCCCTGTGCTATGCAGCTGCTTCCCACTAGCTATCTATTTTACATTTGGTAGTGTATATATGTCCATGACACTCTCTCACCCTGTCACATCTCACCCTTCCCCCTCCCCATATCCTCAAGTCCATTCTCTAGTAGGTCTGTGTCTTTATTCCCATCTTGCCACTAGGTTCTTCATGACCTTTTTTTTTTTTCCTTAGATTCCATATATATGTGTTAGCATACTGTATTTCTTTTTCTCTTTCTGACTTACTTCACTCTGTATGACAGACTCTAACTCCATCCACCTCATTACAAACACCTCCATTTCATTTCTTTTTATGGCTGAGTAATATTCCATTGTATATATGTGCCACATCTTCTTTATCCATTCATCCGATGATGGACACCTAGGTTGCTTCCATGTCCTCGCTATCGTAAACAGAGCTGCAATGAATATTTTGGTACATGACTCTTTCTGAATTATGGTTTTCTCAGGGTATATGCCCAGTAGTGGGATTGCTGGGTCGTATGGTAGTTCTATTTTTAGTTTTTTAAGGAACCTCCATACTGTTCTCCATAGTGGCTGTATCAATTTACATTCCCACCAACAGTGCAAGAGTGTTCCCTTTTCTCCACACCCTCTCCAGCATTTATTGTTTCTAGATTTTTTGATGATGGCCATTCTGACCGGTGTGAGATGATACCTCACTGTAGTTTTGATTTGCATTTCTCTAATGATTAATGATGTTGAGAATTCTTTCATGTGTCTGTTGGCAATCTGTATATCTTCTTTGGAGAAATGTCTATTTAGGTCTTCTGCCCATTTTTGGATTGGGTTGTTTGTTTTTTTGTTATTGAGCTGCATGAGCTGCTTGTAAATCTTGGAGATTAATCCTTTGTCAGTTGCTTCATTTGCAAATATTTTCTCCCATTCTGAGGGTTGTCTTTTGGTCTTGTTTATGGTTTCCTTTGCTGTGCAAAAGCTTTTAAGTTTCATTAGGTCCCATTTGTTTATTTGTGTTTTTATTTCCATTTCTCTAGGACCTGGGTCAAAAAGGATCTTGCTGTGATTTATGTCATAGAGTGTTTTGCCTATGTTTTCCTCTAAGAGTTTGATAGTGTCTGGCCTTACACTTAGGTCTTTAATCCATTTTGAGTTTATTTTTGTGTATGGTGTCAGGGAGTGTTCTAATTTCATACTTTTACATGTACCTGTCCAATTTTCCCAGCACCACTTATTGAAGAGGCTGTCTTTTCTCCACTGTATATGCTTGCCTCCTTTATCAAAGATAAGGTGACCATATGTGCGTGGGCTTATCTCTGGGCTTTCTATACTGTTCCATTGATCTATATTTCTGTTTTTGTGCCAGTACCAAACTGTCTTAATTACTGTAGCTTTGTAATATAGTCTGAAGTCAGGGAGCCTGATTCCTCCAGCTCCATTTTTCGTTATCAAGATTGCTTTGGCTATTCGGGGTCTTTTGTGTTTCCATACAAATTGTGAAATTTTTTGTTCTAGTTCTGTGAAAAATGCCAGTGGTAGTTTGATAGGGATTGCATTGAATCTGTAGATTGCTTTGGGTAGCAGAGTCATTTTCACAATGTTGATTCTTCCAATCCAAGAACATGGTATATCTCTCCATCTATTTGTATCATCTTTAATTTCTTTCATCAGTGTCCTATAATTTTCTGCATACAGGTCTTTTGTCTCCCTAGGTAGGTTTATTCCATGATATTTTATTCTTTTTGTTGCAATGGTAAACGGGAGTGTTTTCTTAATTTCACTTTCAGATTTTTCATCATTAGTATACAGGAATGCAAGAGATTTCTGTGCATTAATTTTGTATCCTGCTACTTTACCAAATTCATTGATTAGCTCTAGTAGTTCCCTGGTATCATTTTTTGGATTCTCTATGTATAGTATCATGTCATCTGCAAACAGTGACAGCTTTACTTCTTCTTTTCCGATTTGGATTCCTTTTATTTCTTTTTCTTCTCTGATTGCTGTGGCTAACACTTCCAAAACTATGTGGAATAATAGTGGTGAGAGTGGGCAACCTTGTCTTGTTCCTGATCTTAGTGGAAATGGTTTCAGTTTTTCACCATTGAGGACAATGTTGGCTGTGGGTTTGTCATATATGGCCTTTATTATGTTGAGGAAAGTTCCCTCTATGCCGACTTTCTGCAGGACTTTTATCATAAATGGGTGTTGAATTTTGTCAAAAGCTTTCTCTGCATCTATTGAGATGATCATATGGTTTTTCTCCTTCAATTTGTTAATATGATGTATCACGTTGATTGATTTGCGTATATTGAAGAATCCTTGCATTCCTGGAATAAACCCCACTTGATCATGGTGTATAATCCTTTTAATGTGCTGTTGGATTCTGTTTGCTAGTATTTTGTTGAGGATTTTTGCACCTATGTTCATCAGTGATATTGGCCTGTAGTTTTCTTTCTTTGTGACATCTTTGTCTGGTTTTGGTATCAGGGTGATGGTGGCCTCGTAGAATGAGTTGGGGAGTGTTCCTCCCTCTGCAATATTTTGGAAGAGTTTGAGAAGGATAGGTGTTAGCTCTTCTCTAAATGTTCGATAGAATTCGCCTGTGAAGCCATCTGGTCCTGGGCTTTTGTGTGTTGGAAGATTTTTAATCACAGTTTCAATTTCAGTGCTTGTGATTGGTCTGTTCATATTTTCTATTTCTTCCTGATTCAATCTCGGCAGGTTGTGCATTTCTAAGAATCTGTCCATTTCTTCCAGGTTGTCCATTTTATTGGCATAGAGTTGCTTGTAGTAATCTCTCATGATCGTTTGTATTTCTGCAGTGTCAGTGGTTACTTCTCCCTTTTCATTTCTAATTCTATTAATTTGAGTCTTCTCCCTTTTTCTCTTGATGAGTCTGGCTAATGGTTTATCAATTTTGTTTATCTTCTCAAAGAACCAGCTTTTAGTTTCATTGATTTTTGCTATTGTTTCCTTCATTTCTTTTTCATTTATTTCTGATCTGATCTTTATGATTTCTTTCCTTCTGCTAGCTTTGGGGTTTTTTTGTTCTTCTTTCTCTAATTGCTTAAGGTGCAAGGTTAGGTTGTTTATTCGAGATGTTTCCTGTTTCTTGAGGTAGGCTTGTATTGCTATAAACTTCCCTCTTAGAACTGCTTTTGCTGCATCCCATAGGTTTTGGATCGTCGTGTCTCCATTGTCATTTGTTTCTAGGTATTTTTTGATTTCCCCTTTGATTTCTTCAGTGATCACTTCATTATTAAGTAGTGTATTGTGTAGCCTCCATGTGTTTGTATTTTTTACAGATCTTTTCCTGTAATTGATATCTAGTCTCATAGCGTTGTGGTCGGAAAAGATACTTGATACGATTTCAATTTTTTTAAATTTACCAAGGCTTGATTTGTGACCCAAGATATGATCTATCCTGGAGAATGTTCCATGAGCACTTGAGAAAAATGTGTATTCTGTTGTTTTTGGGTGGATTGTCCTATAAATATCAATTAAGTCCATCTTGTTTAATGTATCATTTAAAGCTTGTGTTTCCTTATTTATTTTCATTTTGGATGATCTGTCCATTGGTGAAAGTGGGGTGTTAAAGTCCCCTACTATGATTGTGTTGCTGTCGATTTCCCCTTTTATGGCTGTTAGTATTTGCCTTATGTATTGAGGTGCTCCTATGTTGGGTGCATAAATATTTACAATTGTTATACCTTCCTCTTGGATCAATCCCTTGATCATTATATAGTGTCCTTCTTTGTCTCTTGTAATAGTCTTTATTTTAAAGTCTATTTTGTCTGATATGAGAATTGCTACTCCAGCTTTCTTTTGATTTCCATTTGCATGGAATATCTTTTTCCATCCCCTCACTTTCAGTCTGTATGTGTCTCTAGGTCTGAAGTGGGTCTCTTGTAGACAGCATATATATGGGTCTTGTTTTTGTATCCATTCAGCCAGTCTGTGTCTTTTGGTGGGAGCATTTAATCCATTTACATTTAAGGTAATTATCAATATGTATGTTCCTATTCCCATTTTCTTAAATGTTTTGTGTTTGTTATTGTAGGTGTTTTCCTTCTCTTGTGTTTCTTGCCTAGAGAAGTTCCTTTAGCATTTGTTGTAAAGCTGGTTTGGTGGTGCTGAACTCTCTCAGCTTTTGCTTGTCTGTAAAGGTTTTAATTTCTCCATCAAATCTGAATGAGATCCTTGCTGGGTAGAGTAATCTTGGTTGTAGGTTTTTCTCCTTCATCACTTTAAGTATATCCTGCCACTCCCTTCTGGCTTGCAGAGTTTCTGCTGAACGATCAGCTGTTAACCTTATGGGGATTCCCTTGTGTGTTATTTGTTGTTTTTCCCTTGCTGCTTTTAATATGTTTTCTTTATATTTAATTTTTGATAGTTTGATTAATATGTGTCTTGGTGTGTTTCTCCTTGGATTTATCCTGTATGGGACTCTCTGTGCTTCCAGGACTTGATTAACTATTTCCTTTCCCATATTAGGGAAGTTTTCAACTAGAATCTCTTCAAATATTTTCTCAGTCCCTTTCTTTTTCTCTTCTTCTTCTGGGACCCCTATAATTCGAATGTTGGTGCGTTTAATGTTGTCCCAGAGGTCTCTGAGACTGTCCTCAGTTCTTTTCATTCTTTTTTCTTTATTCTGCTCTGCATTAGTTATTTCCACCATTTTATCTTCCAGGTCACTTATCCGTTCTTCTGCCTCAGATATTGTGATATTGATCCTTTCTAGAGTATTTTTAATTTCATTTATTGTGTTGTTCATCATTGCTTGGTTCCTCTTTAGTTTTTCTACGTCCTTGTTAAATGTTTTTTGCATTTTGTCTATTCTATTTCCAAGATTTTGGGTCATCTTTACTATCATTATTCTGAATTTTTTTTCAGGTAAACTACCTATTTCCTCTTCATTTGTTAGGTCTGGTGTGTTTTGACCCTGCTCCTTCATCTGCTGTGTGTTTTTCTGTCTTCTCATTTTGCTTATCTTACTGTGTTTGGGGTCTCCTTTTCACAGGCTGCAGGTTCGTAGTTCCCGTTGTTTTTGGTATCTGTCCCCAGTGGCTAAGGTTGGTTCCGTGGGTTGTGTAGGTTTCCTGGTGGAGGGAACTAGTGCCTGTGTTCTGGTGGGTGAGGCTGGATCTTGTCTTTCTGGTGGGCTCGTCCACATCTCGTGGTGTGTTTTGGGGTGTCTGTGGCCTTATTATGATTTTAGGCAGCCTCTCTGTTAAGGGATGGGGCTGTGTTCCTGTCTTGCTAGTTGTTTGGCATAGGGTGTCCAGCACTGTAGCTTGCTGGTCGTTGAGTGAAGCTGGGTCTTGATGTTGAGATGGAGATCTCTGAGAGATTTTCGCCGTTTGGTATTACGTGGAGCTGGGAGGTCTCTTGGGGACCAGTGTCTTGAAGTTGGCTCTCCCACCTCAGAGGTACAGCCCTGATGCCTGGCTGGAGCACCAAGAGCCTTTCATCCACACAGCTCAGAATAAAAGGGAGAAAAAATGGAAAGAAAGAAAGAAAGAGGATAAAATAAAATAAAATAAAGCAATTATAATAAAAAATAAGAAAAAAATTATTAAGAATAAATTTATTTAGAAAAAAATTTTTTTTTAATTTTTAAAAATAGATTTATTAATTTTTTATACTAAAAATAAGAAAAAAATTATTAAGAAAAAATTTATTAAGAAAAAAAATTTTTTTAATTTTTTAAAATAAAAAATATGAAAAAACTTATTAAAAATTTTTTTAATTTTTTAAAAATAGAAAATAAGGAAAAAATTATTAAGAAAACATTTATTAGGGAAAAAAAATATTTTTAAGCAAAAAAAAAAAAAAAAACGGACAGACTTAACCCTAGGACTAACGGTGAGAGCTAAGGTATACAGACAAAATCTCACCCAGAAGCATACACATATACACTCACAAAAAAAGGAAAAGGGGAAAAGTTAATATATCCTGCTCCCAAAGTCCACCTCCTAAATTTGGGATGATTCATTGTCTATTCAGGTATTCAACAGATGCAGGCACATCAAGTTGTTTGTGGAGCTTTAATCCGCTGCTTCTGAGGCTGCTGGGAGAGATTTACCTTTCTCTTTTTTGTTCGTACAGCTCCCGCGGTTCAGCTTTGGATTTGGACCCACCTCTGCATGTAGGTCGCCTGAGGGCGTCTGTTCCCCGCCCAGACAGAACGGGGTTAAAGGAGCAGCTGCTTCGGGGGCTCTGGCTCAGTCAGGCCGGGGGGAGGGAGCGGTATGGAGGAGGTGGGGCGAGCCTGTGGCGGCAGAAGCCGGCGTGACGTTGCAGCAGCCAGAGGCGTGCCGTGCGCTCTTCCGGGGAAGTTGTCCCCAGATTACGGGAGCCTGGCCGTGGCGGGCTGCACAGGCTCCCGGGAGGGACGGTGTGGAGAATGACCTGTGCTTGCCCACAGGCTTTTTGGTGGTGGCAGCAGCAGCCTTAGCGTCTCATGCCCGTCTCTGGGGTCCGCGCTGATACCCGCGGCTCGCGCCCGTCTCTGGAGTTCGTTTAAGTGGCGCTCTGAATCCCCTCTCCTTGCACGCCGTGAAACAAAGAGGCAAGAAAAAGTCTCTTGCCTCTTCGGCAGCTGCAGACTTTTTCTCGGGCACCGTCCCGGCTAGTTGTGATGTGCTAGCCCCTTCAGGCTGTGTTCACGCAGCCAACCCCAGTCCTCTCCCTGGGATCCAACCGAAGCCCGCGCCTCAGCTCCCAGCCCCTGCCCGCCCCGGCGGGTGAGCAGACAAGTCTCTCGGGCTGGTGAGTGCTGCTCGGCGCCGAGCCTCTGTGCGGGAATCTCTCCGTTTTTCCCTCTGCGCCCCTGTTGCTGTGGGATCCGCGCTGATAGCCGCGGCTCGCGCCCGTCTCTGGAGCTCGTTTAGGCGGCGCTCTGTGTCCCCTCTCCTTGCGCACCGCGAAACAAAGAGGCAAGAAAAAGTCTCTTGCCTCTTCGGCAGCTGCAGTCTTTTTCCCGGACTCCCTCCCGGCTAGCACCGAAGCCCGAGCCCCAGCTCCCAGCCCCCGCCCGCCCTGGCGGCTGAGCAGACAAGCTTCTTGGGCTGGTGAGTGCTGGTCGGCACTGCTCCTCTGTGCGGGAATCTCTCCACTTTGCCCTTCGCACCAATGTGGCTGCGCTCTCCTCCGTGGCTCTGAAGCTTCCCCCCTCTGCTACCCGCAGTCTCTGCCCACGAAGGGGCTTCCTAGTGTGTGGAAACCTTTCCTCCTTCACAGCTCCCTCCCACTGGTGCAGGTCCTGTCCCTATTCTTTTGTCTCTGTTATTTCTTTTTTCTTTTGCCCTACCCAAGTACGTGGGGATTTTCTTGCCTTTTGGGAGGTCTGACGTCTTCTGCCAGCGTTCAGTGGGTGTTCTGTAGGAGCAGTTCCACGTGTAGATGTATTTCTCATGTATCTGTGGGGTGGAAGGTGATCTCCGCGTCTTACTCTTCCGCCATCTTGCCCCTCCCCTCTGCCTTTTTTTTTAATACATCTTTATTGAAGCATAATTGCTTCACAATGCTGTGTTAGTTTCTGTTGTACAACAAAGTGAATCAGCCATATGCAAGTGTTTACAGCTTTAAATTCATCCACTTCTCAACAGTGCTTTCAATGCATACCATAAGTTTTGGTGTGTTGTATTTTTATCTTTATCTGTCCAATATATTTTCTATTTTCCTTCATGATTTCTTCTTTGACCCATTGGTTATTTGAAAGTGAGTTTAATTTCCACTAATTTGTAACATTTCCACTTTTCCTTCTGATTTTGATTTCTAGTTTCATTCCATTTTGATCAGAAAAGAACCTTTGAATCTAATATTTTCCATTGTATAAATCTCTTTGGTAACCAAATATATGATTTATACTAGAGATTGTTCCATGTACAATTGAGAAAAATGTGTATTCTGCAGACATGTGGAAAGTTCTGTATAAGTCTGTTAGGTCCAACTGTTCTATAATATTGTCCAAGTTTTCTATTTCCTTATTAATCTTTTGTTTGGTTGATTTATGTCATAATTTCTTTTTTAATATGTTCATTATTTAGAAGTGTATTTCCACATATTTGTGAAATTTCCAAATTTTATTCAGTTACTGATTTCTATTTTCTTTCCATTTGTGTCAAAGATTAGTTATTTTATAATTGTTATACTTTAAAATTTATTGAGGCTTGCTTTACTGTCTCTAATACAGTGTATTCTAGAAAATATTCTATGTGCACTTAAGGACAATGTTCACTGTGCTGTTCCTATGTGGAATGTTCTGTAGATGTTTCTTATGCATAATTGTTTTATAATGCTTTTCAAATCTTCTAAATCCTCATTTATTTTCTGTCTGGTGTTTCTACTCATTACTAAAAGTGGAGCATTCACATATCTATTACTGTTGAATTGTCTGTTTCTATTTTATAATTCCATCAATCAGTGAGGTAATTATATGTTTACATTTTTTATATCTTCTGAATGGAATGAGACTTTGGTTATTATTAAATGTGCCTATTTATTTCAATTAACTACTTTTCATTTAAAATCTATTTGTCTGATATTAATATAGCCACTCCAACGTCCTCATGGTTACAGTCTGCATGATACATCTTTTTCCATAATATTTATTTCAACCTATTTGTATCTTAGAATGGAAAACATGTCTTTTGTAGACAGCATAAAGTAGGATTTTGTTGTTGTTGTTTCTTACTTCAATCTACCATGCTCTGTCTAATGACTGGTGTATTTATATCTTCTATATTTAATGTTATTATTGATATAATTGGATTTGCATCTGCCATTTTACTTTTTATTTTCTTTATATTTTATGTCTTTTTGTTCCTCTGTTTCTCCTTCCCTGCTTTTGTTTAGCATTAAGTCGATATTTCTAGCATAATATTTTAATTACTTTAATATTTTTTACTATATATTTTGAGTTATGTTTTAATGGTTGCTCTAAGGATTACCATATACATATTAAAATATTAGAAACCAAACTATGTTTATACTAACTTAATTCCAGTTAGATATAGAAATATTGCTCCTATATAGTTCTATTTCCTTTTCCCCTTTTTTGTGAAAAATCATTATGTTTATTGCATCTATGTGAGTTATAATCATAACAATGTTTTGTTATAATTAGTACTTTATAATTTTATGTCTTTTACAGAATCTAAAGCAGGAGAAGTATATATTTAGATAATTTAATATACTAACCTTAAATTGCCTTTTCTGGTTCTTTTCCTTTGTTCTTTTGTACTCAGGTTACTCCCTGTTATAGTTTTTTTTTTTTTTTTTTTACACCAATACTGCTCGGGCCACTCACCTCAACTGTGCTCATATTGTCAAATATATAATATTTTTATATGTTATAGGCTCAACAATACAATTATATACATACTGTTTTATAATTGCTTTTAATATCAGTGGAGATAAGAAGTATGCATTTATACTGCCTTTTATAACATTATTCATTTTATTTTTGCTTTTTCTATGTTTGTGTAGATTTGAGTTGTTATCAGGAGTTACTTACTTTCAGCCTAGAGAACCTCCTTTAGTATTTCTTATTAGGCAGGTCTGTCAGCAACAAATTATCTTAGTTTGTATTTATCTAAAAATACCTTTTTTTTGCCTTCATTTTTGAAACATAGTTTTGCTGAGCTTAAAAGTTCTGGTTGCCAGTTTTCTTCTTTCAGCACTTTGGCCATGTTATCTTATGGTCTGCTGATCTCCAATGTTTCTGCTGAGAAGTCAACAGTTGGTCTTACTGATATCCCCTTTTATGTGATGTTATTTTTCTCTTGTTGCTTTAAATATCTTCTTTTTTTCTTGGCATTCCATGCTTTTTTATGGTGTATCTGTGTGTAGAACTTTTCAGTTTTTTTCTACTTGGAGTTTGTTGAGCTCCATTGATGTGTACATTAATGCTTTTCATCAACCTAGCAAGTATTCAGCCATTATTTCCTTTAATTTTTTTTTTCTATCTCTTTGCCATTTCTACTACTATAATTTTGCATAAGCTTTTACACCTAATAGTGCCCCACATTTCTCTGATGTTCTGTTCATTCTTCTTCATTTTTTAAATTTTCTGTTCTTCATATGCATAATCTCTATTGATCTAATTTCAAGTTCACTGATTCTTTCTCCTGCCAGTTCAAATCTACTTTTCAGCTCCTCTAGTGAATTATTAATTTCACCTTTTTGTTCTTTTAAATTCCAGAATTTCACTTATTTTCCTTTACAAGATTCTGTATCTTCATATATGGTTTTTATTTAATTAGACATTATTATTATACATTTCTTCTTTAAGCATGCTTTCCTGTAGTTCTTTGAACATATTTATGATGGCTACTTTGGAAACTTTTTAACATAGGCCTTTAATCTTTCTCATGGGTGTTTTATTTTTTTATTTTTTTGCCTTTATGTGAAAGTCTTTTGATTTTTTTAATGAAAATTGGACATTAATTAATGTATTAAAGTAGGTCTGTATACTGATCTTCCCTTCTGGTGTTTTTATTGTTATTTATTTGTTTAGTGACTTGGACACTTTTAGTGACTTGGAAAACTTTAGTGAAGTCTGCTTCTCCCTCATCTTACAGACTCTCTCTTTCCCCTGGGGAACATTTCTATGCTACTGCTCCAGAACTGGAGGTGAGTACCATGACCAACTTATCTCTGGTTGATCCTCCTGCTTTACAAGCAGGGTGCTGGGATTGGGAAGCAGCCTCTCATCTTCTTAGTTTGTTTCTCTCATACTTGAACCCGTTCCTTATGAATAAGCTAGGGCAAGAGGAATAAAGGCCTCAGTATTCTTGACCTGTTGCACCTGTGGTAGATCATCTGTCTTTAGAGCAGGAGATGGGTGAAGGAAGGGAGCCCACTATAATTAAGCTGAACTTGCCAGGAATTTAGACTTGGCAACATGGAGCTGGGGAATATGAGAAAGATTAATGCCCTGCCCTCTCATGGCAGAAATAGTAGGTTAAAACTAGGAGTAGGGTGAGAGAGACCTCCAAATTTTAACCACACCTATCTGGAGTGGAGCTTCTGATGAATTTGAGAAGGGGTAGTGAGAGAGTGGATCGTGGCTCAAGTGTTCCAGATTCTTCCTGTTCTTACTGATATTTAGTAAATGTTACTGAATAAATGTTTTTTTTTCATTTCCTATATAACCTTAAGATAATTTCAAGAGATCTTAAATTGTGTTTATTTTTTAATAATTTCACTAGTTATGATTGTTATCCTGGAGATAGGACCAACAAAGCTCTTTATGCCAACATTCTGAAAGTAGTCTCTTTAGCTGCATTAATTTTTGTTCCATTTGATATCTCAATAATTAAATACTTTCTTGTATTAGGTTCTAGGACACTGGATTTCCTTCATTCCACTTTTACCATTCTGTTTGCTTTTCTCTTTTTCTCTGGTTTTTATTTTTCTTCTCACTCTTTAAGAGCACATGTATCCAAAACTGAATCTTCAGAACTATGTATAGTTACATATTTACTTGACATATTACCCTTATTTTTAACTATGGCCAGATCATCTTCAGTTTAATAATCAATTGTAATCTCAGCCAATATGTCCAGAACCATATCCTCACCTAACAATCTGGCACCCATTTCCATTAACTTTATTTTATTCTGCTGAGTCACATTTATTATGGTTCCCAAAGGAAGAAACATAGGTATAGTATTTGACTATAACTACTTTTTTGCCAGAAATTTCCAATACCACTCACCAATGCCTGCTATTCTTTTTTCACCTATGTTTATTGGATTATCCGTACTTTTCTATTCATGATTCTACCATTCTACTCCATATTTGTATAACTGCAACAGCCTATTAGTAAGTCATTAACCTCATATATCCTCTATTCTCTTCCATTCAACAGTTTATACTGTAGACACTAGCATCTACTGACAGTGCTTCTGCCATATCACAGTAGCACTCAACAAGTGCTATTTTTGTCTACTGTATGAAGTTCTACAACTTAGGTATGGCTTCTAGGACTTTCCATAAATTGTTTTATATCATCTAGCTAAAGTTATTTTTATTGAATATTAGTACTACAAGAGGGAATCATACATATTGTCTACCATAAAGATATTTACTGCCTGCCTGCCATCTAATGTGAGCTAGTTTTCTCAAAAAGGTTGACATATGGGGTATGTCAGTTTTGTTCTTAATGTTTTATACTTACTTCACTCCTCATGTTATCTAAACATTCTGCCAGTCTCCTCATATCTCTAACCTGTTTATATTTTAATGTTTATTCCTATTGTGTTTATAAACATATTTACTTACTTTGTTCATTTTTATTTCTCATTTTTCTGAATTAATCTTGAAACATATTTTCGCACTTAAGTGTTCTCTATTTCGTATATGCAAGTTTTATCTTCCCAACTACCTTGTAAACTCATTGTACCCATAGACTACCATTCTCAGTCCACAGATGTTGTTGCCCTGCAAGTGGTACCAAGACCTCTGTTAGAACACCAGATTACTGAGGTTGTGCACAGACACATAAAGTCTACCTACTTACTGAAGGCTGACCAGCACTGCTGTATTCACTGTTTATTTTCAGTAAGACCATCTATGAAGCCTGATAAGGAGATGATTGACCTGAGATTGTTTCTATCCCACTGTCTGCTTCTCCTGAGATTGTTTCTCCACTTTTCTGTCTGTCACCCATTTTGGCATCACCCATCTCAATTCTCAGTAGCCCCTCCTAGTTCCTATCTTCCTCATCTTCCAAGTTTAAGAACCTCCATTTTCAATTTCCCTTTTTCAACTCCTATCATTTCTTGCATGCCATTTTAAAAACTCCAATATATTCCTCCATTCTCATATTGTTATAGCCTTTTAAACTTCCTTTTTTGTAACCCTCTCCATACTTCATTCTAGGCCTCAATTCTCATACTGCATTCCTCCCTCAGCCCAAACTTCTTTGTAAAGTGGCTTTTATCTTAATCTACAGACCTATACCTGTCATAGGCTCTCCATCTTTCAATCTCAACTCATACATCTCTTCCTTAGCATCTCCCATTTTACAGAGCTCCTAACATTTATTTAGTTTTAGCCTGATCTTAATTGCAACCTCCCTCTGTAATACACATATAAATCTATCAGTTGCTGATACTCAGTCCCCTACTTTCTGTTTATTTCTGCATATTTCCTTGGTCAAAATTTGTCCTCAGTCTAGAGTCCCTTTTTACCCCCTAGAGTGTGCATGATATTATAAGTCCAGCTAAGCTTCAACATTTTAATCTTTTTTCTTTCCACTGTTGGTCTTAGCCCCTGCAAACTTAGATCAGCAAATCAAAACCTAATTTTCTTGCCAACTCTGAAGTTGCTAGTCACTACTCTACAACCTTGACTGCAGCTTTTTTGGGGGGGGTTTGATTTTTTTTCTTTATTAGGGTATAGTTGTTTCATAATGCTGTGCTAGTTTCTGCTGTACAGCAAGGTGAATCAGTCATATGCATACACATATCCCATCCTTTCTGGATTTCGCTCCCATCTAGGTCACTACACAGCATCGAGTAGAGTTCCACAGGCTATACAGCAGGCTCTCACTAGTTATCTATTCCATACATAGCAGCATATACATGTCAATCCTGATCTCCCAATACATCCCACCCCCCTTTCCCCCCTTGGTAACCATAAGTTTGTTCTCTACATCTGTGTCTCTATTTCTGCTTTGCAAATATGTTCATCTGTACCATTTTTCTAGATTCCACATATATGCATTAATATACGATTTGTTTTTCTCTTTCTGACTTACTTCACTCTTTATGACTCCATTGTCAATTAATTTAAGCAAAACAATGAGTCAATTTAAATAAAGTGTTATTTGGATATGGCGAACACTTTAGGGGGTTAATAAAATTAACTGAAATTTGGCAAAGCATTGTTCTTAATGTGCTTAACACAGTGTTATGTACATAACAGTGACTCAGTAAAGTCGATCAGTTTTTCTTCTAGATTTTGTTTGATAATTAAGAGAATTTTTTTTTTTTTTGACCATGCGGCTTGCAGGATCTTGGTTCCCCATCCAGGGATTGAACCCGAGTCCCCTGCAGTGGAAGCACAGAGTCCTAACCACTGTACCGCTAGGGAATTCCTTTGTTTGATAATTAAACACATTAAGATGATGTGGATATAATTAGGATATTGAATCCTCAATTTATAGTCCTCTTTCCAACAAAGTTGAAGAATTTTCAGGGTGCTTTTTTATTGTATCCCTTTTCAGGAAAGAAGAGATACAACATTAAGAAAGGGATATGAATGAGAAGAAAATGAATGAGAAGTATTATTTATGAATTTTGAATTGCTAGATGAATTTTTACTGGAAATTTAAAAAATGATATGGGTGAGAAATGTAGAGAATGGAAATTTGTGGAAGGGGGATTATGTGAGGGAAATCTTTTTGTGGTTTTATCTTTCAAGTGAAAAAAAATGAATCTGATATATATTCTTTAATATTTAATTTGTTCCAATGTAGTACACTTGGAAAAGCTGTGCTGTTGCTTATATTTATTTCAATATGTAATCTATAATTTTTTAAATGTGCTCTAACTGTACAGAAAGTAATCTCAAACATACATATAAGAACAAATGCTCTGTTTGCCATAGCCTTTAATGATATCTAAAACAGTTTCTTATAGTCTTAATTTTTGTTTTTACCTTGTAGCTATGACTTTTAAAGTTAGTGATTATTAATTTTCCTCTCCTGCTTCATGCATCACAGACTTCTCAGATGGTTTACTTGTATTAAAATGCCTGTCTATGCCTTTGAATCAAATTCAAGTTAATGATTTTGACACTAGGTCATATTATCTTTCTGTTTCTGTTGATTGTTCTTGCCATCTTTCTTTGTTTCAAACTATCTTAAAGCAGGTTCACTAGAAAAAAGACTCTGAGATGGAGATATATGTTTAGGAGAGAGTTTTGTTTTGTTTTGTTGTTTCTTGCAACAGAGGCAGGATGGGATACCACTGGCAACCTGTAAGAAAATGAGGAAAACACGATTGGAAGCAGAATTCAAATGTGAAGTAGTTAAAAGGAAGAATTTAGACAGTTTCAAGGGAACTCTGGGGCTGAGCTAGCACTTCAGAGATGTCCTGAAATGAGGCAAGTGGGCCAAACTTTTGTTTCTTTCATTGGCCAGTAATTATATGTGAGCTGGCACTGTGGAGGGGTTGTAACCTTGGGAGAGGCAGCTCTCTTGTAATTACTAGGGAGGGACTCCACTGTGAGTATAAATCCACATTTATTAGGGCTTTCATCTCCAAACATTGATGCAAGGACAAATTCAAAATCAGACGGTAGAGACACCTATACTCTCAGCCCTTTTATTTCTATTGATTAAAATGAGTCATTTCAGATTGTTTCTATGTATAACAAATGGTATTACACACTAAATATTCCCTTTGAAAGTGTGAATAGAATTGAATATTATTTGAGAATTCACTTTTGTTGTAATTTTAGAACATTCCCTGAAATATTTTTCATGCTTCCAATTTAACTTTTAAAGTGTTTTATGAATTAGAATAAAATTATTACCACACATGATGTAGTTTGATTCTTTCAAAAATCTGAAATTGTTCTGATTAAATATGTCTAAAACATAACTTACAAACAAATATCCAACACACTGATGACAGATAAATAATATGAGGAAAATAGAAAACTTTGTCATGATACACCTTTGAAACAAAATATAAGAATGCATTCTTAAATTCTAACTAGTCAAAATTTGAGAACATTAAAATGGGAAAAGGCTGCCATCTTCAGGGTTCTATAAACTCAAAGGTTATATATTCTAAAAATGTATTCTTCACTGTGTTCAGTATATAATTTTCTGGTCTTTGTGATGTTAATGTAATCTGTTATAGATGCTAAATATTGTATATATGTGGAGTAATGGTATTATCATGTACCTGTATTATAAAACATAATGCTTTCTGAGGGAAATCTGAAAATTACTAATGCAATCATAAAGAAATACAATACATGCTTGTTCCTATATCTTTGGGAAAAAATAAGTACACCTGTGAGGTGTTGAGTAAGTTTGCAAAATTTTAAAGATTTAAAAACTCATTTTTTAAATGTTGAACTGCATTACTCATCTGTCTTTTTTCTGGGTGAAAGCTTGCCTTCCTTCTCTACAGAAGCTCAGAATCTTTCAAGTGCACTGCTGGAGAGGATGTATCTAGAATTCTTTATTTTAGATTTTTCTGATTTCACTATTCTGATTTTTATTTCTCATTTTTATAATTTTAGTTCAATAGATATCTTTGTATTCATGAGAAAAATGTAAATAATATATAGTTTAACTGCTTTGTCCTGTGTTTAAATCATGTTTTCAAATTTTGTGGAGGTTTGCCAGCTAAAGTATGGATACTATGGATGGTAATATGACAGTGATAAAACCTACTTTTTAAATCTAATTGCTATTTTTATTACACCTTAAGTTAGGAAAAATGAAGAACAAGAACAAAATATTTTTTCTATTTTATTTTTATTGATATCTACCTGATGGCTTACATTTATGTAAACTGTATTTTATATCTCATTTGCATTAATGAGATGAAAATTAAAATAGCATATTTTTTAAATTAAGAAACATTTGATTTAGTTGTCTGAATTGTCATAATCAGTTTAGTTTTTTACTCTGTTTTATTGTTGACATAAATAATTGTATCTGGAAGTAGCAAATCTACCTTCAGATAAACAAATTTGACCTGTCTTAAATATAGCCTAGGTATCCTCTACTTCATGACAGTTTAGAATTTCTGTAATACAGTATATCTATGTATTAAATAAATTCAATATATTATATTATACATACATATTTATTTAATAAGGCATAATATGCAACAAGCCTCCCATTAAAGTAAATCCCAGCTATATTATGTTATTACATGATAACAGCATGCACTTACTAAATGTGTGACCTGGAGAGTCACTCAGTTTCTTGGAAACTATTTCTATGCATTTAAATTTACCATAAAAATATATACAGGTAAGATTATTGTTAAGACTAACACATGGAATGATCCTAGCATAGTGCTTTACACATAAGGGGTGACCAATAAATATGAGTTGACTTGAAGGTGTAGTTATGGAATTTATCTTTACTCATTATAAATATGCAGATCAAAGGCAATAAAAAGGTACAGAAATTTGAGCTGCAAGTACCAAGATAGGGAGCTCCTTAAATATGTGTGGACATTTGTGCATATAGGCATATCTCATTTTATTGTGCTTCATTTTATTGCACTTCTCAGATATTGCATTTTTTACAAATTGAAAGTTTGTGGCAACCCTGCCTCAAGCACGTCTATCTATCAGTGCAATTTTTCTAACAGCATTTGCTCACTTCAAGTTTCTGTGACACATTTTGGTACTTCTTGCAATATTTCAAATTTTTTTATTATTATATTTGTTATGGTGATCTGTGATCAGTGATCTTTGATGTTACTATTGTAATTGTATTGGGGTGCCACAAACTCTACCCATATAAGATGGCAAACTTAATCAATAAATGTGTATGTTCTGATTGCTACACTGACTGGCCATTCCCCATCGTGCTCCCTCTCCTCAGGCCTCCATATTCCCTGAGACACAACAATATTGAAACTAGGCAAATTAATTACCTTACAATGGCCTCTAATTGTTCTAGTGAAAGGAAAAGTCACATGTCTCTAAAGTCTCCACCTCCAAGTACCACCACATGTGGGCTTCAATATATGCATTTTGAGGGAACACATACATTCCATCAATAGCATTGTTTGTAACTCCTTTTTCTCTTATTTGATATAAGAGACTACTTCATAAAGTGATCATTATAAACCCATGGTGGTGGAAATACAATGTACAAAGATGTAATTTATATAGCAATAATAGCAAAAAGTAGGGGGAGGGCTTCTCTGGTGGCACAGTGGTTGAGAATCTGCCTGCCAATGCAGGGGACATGGGTTTGAGCCCTGGTCTGGGAGGATCCCAAATGCCACGGACCGACTAGGCCCGTGAGCCACAACTGCTGAGCCTGCACGTCTGGAGCCTGTGCTCCGCAACAAGAGAGACCGCGATAGTGAGAGGCCCACGCACCGTGATGAAGAGTGGCCCCCGCTTGCCGCAACTAGAGAAAGCCCTCACACAGAAATGAAGACCCAACACAGCCAAAAATAAATGAATAAATAAACAAATTTAAAAAAAAAAGAGGGGGACACAATGGAAATAGATAGAAACAAAATATTTATATACTATTGAAATTAAGGTAGTATTGATTCAAACTAGACTGCTATAGGCTGAGATGTTCTGTAATGTTCAGGGCAACCACTAAGAAAATAACTTTTAAAAATATATGATAAATGGAAGGGAATTAAAATTGTACACCAGAAAATATCTAATAACATATAAAAAGAAAATAATGTAGGAGTAGAGGAACAAAAAAGACATATAGAAAACAAAGGGCAAAAAGGCAGGCATAAATCCTACCTTAACAGTAATTACGTTGAATGTAAATGAGTTAAATATTCCAATTAAAATGTATGTATACGCAGAATGAGTAAAAAAACATGATCTTACTATATGCAGTCTATAAAGAGCACACTTTAGACTCAAAGACACAAACAGATTGAAGGCAAAAAGGTGGAAAAATATATACCCTGTTCAGTGTAACCAAATGTGAGCTGGAGTACTCATAGTAACGTGAACTAAAAATGCCACCTGCCGTATCAGTATATTGTAGCCATCAGCCACTACAACTGAGTCCTGAGGGGACTCAGGATAGAGACATAAAGCCTGCCATCAAATCATCAAGACACTGCAGCCACCCCCAAGAGTGCACCCTGAGGAAACTCAGGATGAGAAAACACAGGATACTGGCCCCAGATAGCTGAGGTGCATATCAAAGGAATGATTTCAGTTTGCCCAGACTCTGGCATTTTCCCATACATAGAAAAGTGTTAAATTCCTTAACTTGAGATACCTGGTTTTCTAATTAAAAGTAATCTTTTGATGTTCAGACTACCTGGTCTTTGTTGAAAAAACTCCTATATATCCTGGCTCCCCCCTTGCCTCTTTGGAACAGTCTCTCAGAGTTATCTGAGTTGATGTGTCCTGGGATTAAGTCTTCAGTTTTGTCCTGGGGCAAATAAAACATAACTCTCAACTTTTAGTTGTGCATTTTTTTCAGTAGACAGGAATATTGGACAAAATAGATTTTAAAACAAAAATTGTTACTAGAGACAAAAAAGGACATTTTCTAATGATAAAAGGCTCATTCTAGCAAGAATATATAAAAATCATTAACAGAGAAGCCTAACAACAGAGCACCAAAACACATAAAGAAAAAACTGAGAATCGAAGGGAGAAATAAACAAAAACAATAATTGGATTCTCCAATACCCCACTTTCAATAATGGATAAAACAAATAGACAAAAGGCCAAGCAGGAAATAGTCTTGAACAACACCATAGGCTAACTAGAACTAACAGACATCTAATAGAATATTCCATCCCCAACAAGAGCAAAATACACATTCTTCTCAAATGCACATACAACATTCTCCAGGATAGATTAGATGTTAGCCCATAAAACAAACCTCAATAAATTTGAAAGTACTGAAAAAAAAAAGCTAGAAATTATTAAGCTTAGTGAGGAGGTATATCAAAAGTCAAAATAGGCTGAAAGCCAGGTTTCTTGTGGTGAACAGTTAGCCAATTGTGACTGCAAAGAAAAAGTTCCTGAAGGAAATTAAAAGCACTACTCCAGTTAACACATGAATAATAAGAAAGCAAAATAGCCTTATTGCTGATATGGAGAAAGTTTTAGTGATCTGGATAGATAAAGCCAACCATAATATTCCCTTAAGCCAAAACCTAATCCAGAGCAAGGCCTTATCTCTCTACAAGTCTATGAAGGCTGAGAGAAGTGAGGAAGCTGCAGAAAAAAAGTTTGAAACTAAAAAGGATTGGCTCATGAGGTTTAAAGAAAGAAGCTGTCTCCATATCAAAGTGCAAGGAGAAGCAACAAGTGGTAATGTAGAAGCTGCAGCAGGGTATCCAGAAGACCTAGTGAAGATAATTAATGAAGGTGGCTACATTAAGCAACAGTTTTTCAATGTAGACAAAACAGCCTTATACTGGAAGAAAATACCATCTAGGACTTTCATAGCTAGAGAGGATAAGTCAGTGCATGGCTTCAAAGTTTCAAAGGATAGGATGATTCTCTTGTTAGGGGATAATGCAACTGGTGACTAAGTTGAAGCCAATGCTTATTTACCATTCTGAAAATCCTAGGGCCCTTAAGAACTATGCTACATCTACTATACCTGTGCTATATAAATGGAATAATAAAGCCTAGATGACAGCACATCTCTTTGCAACATGGTATACTGATATTTTAAGCCCATTGTTGAGACCAGCTGTTCAAAGAAAATGTTTCAAAATATTACTCCTCATTGAAAATGCACTTGGTCACCCTTGAGCTCTGATGGAGATGGAAAATGAGATTATTTTTGTTTTCATGCCTGCTAACATAATACCCATTCTGCACCCTTGGATCAAGAAGTAATTTCAACTTTCAAGTCTTATTATTTAATAAATACATTTGTAAAGCTATAGCTGCCATAAATAGTAATTTCTCTGATGGATTTTGGCAAAGTAAACTGAAAACTTTCTGGAAAGGATTCACCATTTTAGATGCTGTTAAGAACATTTGTGATTCATGGGATGAGGTCAACATATCAATATTAACAGGAGTTTGGAAGAAGTTGATTCCAAACTTCGTAGGTAACATTGAAGGGTTCAAGACTTCAGTGGATAAAGTCACTACGGATGAGGTGGAATTAGCAAGAGAATTATAATTAGAAGTGGAACCTGAAGATGTGAATGAATTGTTGCAATATCATGATAAAATTCAATGAATGAGGAGTTACTTCTTATGGATGACCAAAAAAAAAAAAAAAAGGTTTCTTGAGATGGAATCTACTCCTGGGGAAGATGCCGTGAAGATTGTTGAAAATACAACTAAGGGGTTTAGAATATTACATAAACTTAGTTGATAAAGCAGTGGCAGACTTTGAGAGGATTGACTTCAATTTTGAATGAAGTTCTACTGTGGGTAAAATGCTATCAAATGGCATTACATGCTACAGAGAAATCATTGATGGAAGAAAGAGTCTGTCAGTGTGGCAAATTTCATTGTTGTCTTATTTTAAGAAATTGCTACCGCCACCCCAACCCTTAGTAACTACTGTCTTGATCAGTCAGCAGCCATCAACATCAAGGCAAGACTCTCCACCATCAAAAAGATTGACATGCTAAAGGTTCAGATAAAGACTAGCATTTTTCAGCAATAAAGTATTTTTCAAATTAAGTATGTAAATTGATTTTTTAGATATGGTATTGCACACTTAATAGACTATGGTATAGTGCAGACATAACTCTTATATGCACTGGAAAACAAAAAAAATTTGTGTGACTCACTTTACTGTGATATTCACTTTTTGCAGTGGTCTGGAACTGAACTTGCAATTTCTCCAAGGTATACCTGTATATGTATGGATGGAACGTAAAATGTGAGTGGTGATCATAGGCAATGATGAAGCTATCCACGAAAAAATGATTACTATCTTATGCTACCAGTTTAATATTTGTTCACTTCTATCTCAAATAATTTCACTTCTACCACATTATTTTCTTTTAATGAGTTTAATTTTTATTTTGAATCATCAACATTATTATCTAAACACAGCACATTTATAATGCTTGAAACTTTTTTCTACCCACAGAAATTTTTATCTAGTTGTAAGCATACAATGCAACTTTCTATGTCTTTAAAATTATTTTTATTGAATTTATGAAGAATGTTTCAGATATAAAATTTAGCAGAGTCTCTAGAAACACCTGGTAGGACTTTGTCTAGCCCTCCAATATATGTTTGCTATTGTTGTCAGAATCCTGTGAACTTGGAATCTGATAATATTAACAATACTTTCTTTCAGCAGAAGTGGATATTAAGAAAGTGCATATATTTTCCTAGTTCAATTGCTGACTATATACAGATCCAGGGCCTGATATTTTGATGATCTGTTTGTAATAGCAGAGTTTAAACAGAGGTTTCCTTATGAGTTGTTCCTCTCTTCTCAATGGTGATTCTTTTTGATATATCTTATTTTGTGTTCCTTTCTGCAACTCCATCTAACACTGTAAAAATTTATGTTCATACAATTTTGCCTCAATTTGGTAGTCAAATTATAAATTTTTTAGAAGTTAAATTTTAAAATTAATTTGTCTCAGTTGAAGTTAATTCTCAGGAAAGCTGCAGGAATGTTGTCTTAATTCAATCAAATTGTTGAAACTACTTCCGCAGATGGGGCATAGTTATTTCCAACCATTATTGGTGTTTATAATCACAACCCTCATGTTGTGGTGAGATCTCAAATGATCCTCCAAAGCTTTTCAATTAAATGTGTTTTGAATTTGGGCTTGTGAGATACAGAGCACAGGCCTCACAAAAATGTGGAATCCATCCTTTCCTTTAGTATCAGTTGATTTGTAAAATTTTCATGGTGTCATTCTCTCAATGAGGGGACGGTAATAGTACACCCTCAAAGGTCTTCCAAATATCATGGTTCTCTCACCGTGAGTGAGGACATTTGGATGAGGAAGACATGCTATATACTTTTGCTTCACCCACATGGTATCTTGACGACCTGTAGCCTGAGAGAAATGTCTACCACAGAGCAGATGGAGAATCATTCTTCTCATGATTGTTAATAAATGGGATTCTTCTCCATGAAATTGAGGGTTGGAGAGAAATTTTGTAATTTATGGTGTTATGACAGAAATCACTTGTTTTCATCTCCACTTTTCCTGAGTAGAGTCTTGCTCTGTTAGTTAAGGGACTGTTTTTATCAATTTTTACTAGTGGGATACTCAGGTAATTCTCCCTAATCCTGACATGAGCAAAACCCATGTTCTAGGAATGAGAATCTTTTTGGGTTTCTTCTACTTCAAGCTCAGTATTTTCTGCTGCTTGAGGAACAGCATGCTCCTGGGAAGTTGGTGCATCTAGCGCCCTGTTCATTGGGTTGCTTTCCACCTGAGAAATCATATTAGAATCAGCAAATGAAGGCTCTATATCTGCACTGCAGTCATTTGGAGCCTCATTTTCTAAATTTTTGAGAGCATTGTCAGCTGGATTACTTCCTTCTTTAGTAGGAGAATTCATCCTGAGTTCTATTTATGAAAAAGAAGACAAAGATCTATTAAATTGAGGAATGCTCTACTTCATAAGAAACCAGTTTAATCCTGGCAAAAATATGTGGATGTGTTATTCCTGAGCTTTCACACACCTTTAAATATATATGTATTTCTCACATTTTTAACATCAGAGTCACAGACTCACAAAATAAAATAAGGAAAAATGAAAACTGAGGGCAAATTTGACTCCTATTAAATAGGTGGTCTCATTACTTAGTTTTGAAACTTGTATAAATTTAGAATAACATAAACTTTCATCTAGTTAATATAGGAATGTACTCTCTGCACTACAGTGCATATAGTTCCCAGTAGGAAGCCTAATTATTCCCTTTTGGATGGTAAATTAAATAGAATTTTTATTTAATAAAATAGATCCAAATACTGACCTGGGATTTTTAAATGAGGATAAAGTAGAAGACAGTTTTCTTTTGGTTTTGTTTTGTTTTGTTTTGTCTTTTTTTAATGAGTATATATGTTTAAGAGAGAATCAAGACCTATGTGAAAATGAAATGGTTGAATTTGTATGGAGAACTAGCTATTTTTCCCTTGGAATTAAAAAAAAATTGTTTTGTTCTTTTATCTGTTCTTTTAAAGCAATATGTATGCAAAGAACAACAATTATGAATTATGTGGAAGGGCAAGGCAGAGCAGGTAAGAGAGTAGAAAGCTGAATAGTGAAGTCCAAACTCTGAGTCATTTATTAAAATATCTTTCAAATTCACCATTTCCTTTTCATTCTCATTGCCTCAGCACTAATCAAACTGATAATCACATCATGCTTCCTTTACTGCTAAAAGTAGTTGAATTCTCTGATTCCAAACTCTCAGCTCACTCCTCTCCTCTTACCTGTTTCTTTCCTTATGCCACCTACCTGCTCAAACACCTTCAGTGAATACTAACTTTCTGAGCCATGTATTTCCCATTCCTCTCTATGAGGGTACTTGAGAAGATATGAGTTGGAAGATTTCTTCAGAGTTAGAAACATGGATAGGAAAGTTTCTTACTGAAGGCAATGGTGGAAAGGCAGGTGAAAGTGGGCTGAAAACAAATCTGGAGGAAGCTGAGAATTTAACAAAATTTCTCCCATTTTTTATGCCTAGCTTTTATGAGCTAACCTAGACAGAATTTATGGATAGGTCAGCTGGATTTAAGGATATAAAGTGGCATAGACCTTTATCTCATACTGCAGTCTTCAGAGACTCTCTATAAGTTGACTCCACCTCCCCTGTTCAACTTTCTTTTCTTTATTCACATAATATGTTTTTTCTGTTCTAATACTGATGGTCTTTTTTGTTTTTGCTTTTGTTACTTTATATTCATATTTAACTTACAATTTAACCATCAAGTATTTTTTCCAAAATTTAATATTAAGTTTTTTCTCTCAAGCACTTGTTAATTAAATTGTTTTCTTTATTATTATTATTATTTTTAATGAGGACCATGATCACAATGAGATTTTGTTCTGTATGTTCCACTCTCTAGTGTTGTTCAACTAAAGTCATGGAACTCTATGTGCTTTATCTTCCTGTACTTTTAAGCACACGATTATTTGATTTCTGTTACCATGTGATAGTTTGTTACCCTTCTGCTTCTTTTATCCTAACCTAATTTTACTTTTTTTTTCTAACATTTAAATGTAGGCATTCCTCAAGATTTATTTCTTGATTCTCTAGTCTATTTTTTCTTACTCCCTTCTTCAGTGTATTTATACACTCCCCAAATTTCAAGGAGTGGGTCCTTGCTGAGTTTAACTGAGTTTGATCTGTTTAAGATTGTCAATTAAAGCAGCTCTTTACCAAGATATATCAGCAATCAGCACAGTGATAATCAAGGTAAAACAATAAACAGAGTCTATGTTTTAGAGGATGCCTAAAAAAAGAAAACAAAAACAAATTGAACTCACTAAGTTTGAGGATAAAAGACTGGCTGCCTCTCAGTAAGGTTGATATCAAGAAATTTGGTGGGAACTGAAGTTCCTGGTGGTCATCTAGATTTTGTCAGATGCACCCTGAAAAAAAATCAAGATATTTTCATAAAACAAATGGAGACTAATCAGCTCTTGGACCTTCTACCTCCAAGTAAAGTACCTATTCTGTTTTGCCTATTAGTAGGTTCTTCCACTTCCACATCCCAGGGTAGCTATGAGATTTATTGTTCCCTTCTACATTCAGCATTGACATTTTTATATGATATATCCAGTGCATATACTCATATCAATCACAGATATGTATGCTATTAGAATATATTAAGATGGATGTGCCAGTACAGTATAAGTTATATCTGAAGGCTTTTTTTTCTCTGTAAAGCAGTCACATTAGAAATCTATGTACTTAGGACCATTATTATTTATTTAAAATATAAGTATTCATTGAGATTGAACAAGAATCACATAGGGTATTCTATTCTACATACTAGTCTTTATCTTTTAATGCCTGGATTTATGTTTGGAAATAGCCAAGAGTCACATGTCTTCTTCCTAAATTTCTAATAACTTAGTCAAATATGTATGTGTTTATTTAAGCAATATATTCTTCTAATCTCTTCCTGTTCTCTTTTCTTTATATTTGACGTTCCTTCACCTAGAGTATTTCATTAATTATATATAAAAATATATATGTATATTTACTGAGAGCAGCATTTTATATAAGACAGAAAACCAAAATTGTTACAATCCACAGATAAATGTAAATGTGCCTGATAGCTTTTAAAATTATAATGTTTAACATTCTTAAAAAACACATTTTGAGTTTGTCATTGGGTTCTTGAGGAAGTACAATATTATAGTCATATTTTTATAATGGCTAATTCAAAAGCTATAACTAAATACCAGGGTTGGCGTTTTTAAATATTCTCTCTTCTGATTCAGATTTTTCTATACAAGGCCTGTTGAAGTTTAAAATATACATATATAGAGTTTAAAATAAATCTGGCTATTCTGAACCTTTAAAATCAGATTCAATTAGCCCTAAATTAAGGGAAGTTTTTATTCTTGTCAAACTCTGTCCTCCAATGCCCATATGCTCTGAGAAGAATGTTTGTTCCTTCTACTAAAATTTTTAAAAATTTACACCAAATTGCCTTAATGATTCATCAGCTCAGTAAACATCTTTACATGAATTAAATGTCTCATCTTTTCCTTCTGACAAACTCTCCAAGGTGCACTTCACATTATCTCAGATGAAAGGTCCTCAAATAGCATATGCCTCTGAGCCCCAAGCACCTATGAGTGTCAGGAAACTCCTCACTATGCACCAACTCTTATTTGAAGGAACTTAATATCTCTTGTACCTTCTAAATTTGTTAATTTTACTTTTAAATTGTTTTTGTCACTCCAACATTTTAACGACAAATAAAATGAAGTACTTTTCTCCATTTGAGGTATATTCACGGAATCATATTTAAACGTATTGAAGCCCTGACCTAAAGAAGTAAGTCTCAGAGTAGCATATCTATCATAGAATAATAAATCAAGCAAAAAAGCTAATTTCAGAATAATTTAAAACACTAGAAAAAGGATACACACACTTATTAAGATCTCATATTTTCCTTCTCACTTTCAACTTACCCTTTATCTCCATTCTCAGTAGTACAAATCCCTCCAAAAGATGTGCTTTACTAGGCGCAGCCTGTTTTCCCCCTCTCCTTCTGTCCTGTACCTCTCCATTTATACCTTTTTCACATTTCTTTTGACTCTGCATCACAATATCCACAGGACTTGGCAACCTAGAAACTGAAGAGAAATCTCTGCAGAGGGCGGGAGGAGAGAATAAGTGAAATGTCAAATCTTGGATTGGTTTTACATAGCAGGGAAAGAGTAAAGGTTGGAAAGATCTATAAACTTATATTTGCCTTATCACAGATAAAATCCTAACTGTATGCTTTTCTCCAAATCAGAACAGCATGACAATAGAATTGCTAGATAACATAAAGGACATTCAGTAAAATTTGAATTTCTAATAAACAATGAATACTTTTTTAGTATAAGTATGTTTCAAATGCAGTCAAATATGTTTTGGGACATATTTGTACCAAAAATATTATTGTTTATCAGAAATTCAAATTTTACTGGTCATTCTGCTTACTAAGTATGGCAATCTTACATGGAGATAACATGACTGTTACATTTTATTATGTTGGTTTACACACTTTTAATTGTCTTTACATGATTTGCCTCATCTTCCTTTTTGCTACTTTAGGTGAGTATTTTACAGGTGACCCTTGAACAATGCAGGGGTTAGGACAGTTGAAAATCCATGTATAACTTACAGTTGACCCTCCATATCCACAGTTCCCCATCTGTGGATTCAACCAACCATGTATCAGGTAGTACTGTAGTATTTACTATTGAAAAAATCCACTTATAAGTGCACCCATGCAGTTCAAACTCATTTTGTTCAAGGCTCAACTGTATTTTCACTACCCAATTTCTCTTAACTTTGTTAGCTTTCAGTCATCAAACAATAAGGAGACCTATATTCTTTGAATATATTTTTGACCCTTATCAATGTACTTTTATTTTTTATTAGATCTCCAGAAGACTTCTAATTTTTATCTATTGTTGGTTTGGGTCAAGATGAGAAATTTCCTGGTACGTGTGAGCTCGTGAGGCTCAGAGGGAATATGAGAGTTGAGTGTCTCTCATCTAAGGTAAAGTCTATCCTAAAAGCAGCAGAGAACATGAATGATGAGAAATCTTAAAACCAAAGCATTACTATAGCTCCTGAGTAGAGACTAGAAGTTAAATTGTGACATCAAAAGTGAACCACTAGTCCAGAAAAAAAGGACTAGTACAGCAACAAATGAAAAGCAGGTGTATTAGGGTTCTCCAGAGAAACAGAACCAATAGAATATATTTATACAGTCTTCACTTGAACAACACCGGTTGAACTGCACAGTCCACTTACAAGTGGATATTTTTCAATAAATATATTAAAAATTTTTTGGAGATTTGTTACAATTTGAAAAAAATCATGGACGAACCTTGTAGCCTAGAAATATTTTTTAAAAATTAAGAAAAAGTTAGGTATGTCATAAATGAATAAAGTATATGTAGATATACATATAACTTATAAAACCTGTGTTAATTTTCTATTTATGTTATTGATAAAGCTTCCAGGGAACAGTAGGCTACTAGTATTTAAGTTCTGGGAAGTCAAAAGTTATATGTGATTTCCAGCTGTGCAAGGAGTTGGTGCCCTTAAGCAACATGTTCTTCAAGGGTCAACTGTGGATATTTATTATTATTTATATTATTATAAATATTATAATATATATATATATATTATGAGATTGGATATGTGATTATGAAGACTAAGAATTTCCACTCTTTTCCATTTGAGAGGTAAAGGCCCAGGAAAGCCTGTGATATAGTTCCAGTCCAATCTCAAAAGCCTGAGAATTAGAGGAGTCAATGGTATAAGTCCCAGTCAAGTCTGAAGGTCCAAGAATCAGAAGCTCAGATGAATGAGGGCAGGAGAAGATGGATGTCTCAGCTCAGGGAGAGAGCAAATTTGCCCTTCTTCTGCCTTTTTGTACTATCCAGGCCCTCAAGGGTTTGGATGATACTCACCTGCATTGGTGAAGGCAATCTTCTTTACTCAGTCTACAAATTCAAATGCTAATCTCTTCCAGAAAAAAAAAAAAAGAAACAAAAAAAAAACCCCTCACATACACCCACAGAAATAATGCTTTACCATCTATCTGGGCATACCTTAGTCCAGTCAAGGTGACTCATAAAATTAACCATCCTAAGTCCATCCCTTGTCACATTGACACCCATATTCATCTCTCTAAACTCTACTTAATCTCCAAATAAAGACAATAACAAAGTTGTAATTCTGCCTAACATGATCCAACTATCCTGCATACAACTAAAAATGCACTAGTCTTTCCCCAAAGAGGAGGCAAAGACCTTGAATGATGTTCAGTCTTCTGCTGATATTCTATAACTTAAGTACTATGATGTAATATTAACAATACTCCAATACAAATATGAAGTCAATATATCTTATGTTATCTGATAAGGAAATAATAGAAGAAAGAAAACAAAAATATTTGTTTAATATATGTATATGTACACACAAATATATTCATAATAAAATAAGTAGAATACATTCATGACAATTACAGTATTCATTTCTGTATCTTGTGACACGATTGTAACTGGTATTTATACCTGCCTTCTTTTACTATCCAATCTGTATTCCATTGCCTTCAGCAAGATCCTCAGCTGCTTCTGGTTCTTTACCTGGTAGAGTGACCCAAACTTTCATTCCAGAAAGGTCTAGATCATTTGTAGTCCTGCTTGGATTGGATTGCTATAGTTTTCCATTGATCTTAATCACATGGCATTGTAATACTAAGGCAGGCCCTAAGAGATCTCCTCTATTCTAGACATACCCTTCCATATCTTCATTGTGTATTAGTAGTCCAATTTTCCTTTGTGTAGTAGTCCAATTTTCCTACTTCCTCAAGTAGTAGTCAGGGTCAGTAACCCCAACACAGTAACTCTCCTCTTTGTTGATTCTGAGATATGAGGAATCCTAAGTTGCCAGGGGTTTATTAACCAAAACTGACACCAATAGCTGCCTTGGTTCTCAAGCCTTCTTGTTTGTACTGTATCTACATCATTGGCTTTCATGAGCCTCAAGATGACAGATGGCAGGCTATAGGACTGCTCAGCCTGCAAAACCATGGGAGCTATTACTGCGGAGCTAAAACTTCGTTGACCTTACCTCCATGAGCTCCTACATTGACTGGCGTACCTTGGTAACATTTTAAGTATCTTGAAATTAGTATCAGTTCAGAGTCAGTGTCCAGTAGTCCCCAAAACTTCTAATTATTTTATTCTCCCAATGTCCAGTTACCCTAGTAAAAAACCATAGTTTCATTTGTGGAAGACTGGGTAAAAGAATAAAAGTATAAAATTTCAATTGTTGCCAGGATCTTTCTTCAAGGGGACCCATTCAGAAGGTTCTGGGTCTGTAAATTGGCTCAAGTCTGAGAATTGATTGAGGCACCATGACTCTGTTTTTATGACTTGAGTTAGACTTTTGTCCACTTGACCTAAAACATTTCTGTTTAAATAGATCAAGTAAGAAATTAGTAAGCTTCCTTTCTATTTCACTTCTAGGAACACCATTATTAACTACCCAACACCATATGTCTGCATAAGTCAGACTATTCTGATTTATAATTTGACTCTGATGTCCATTACGATAATCATGACTACATTGTCTTTGGTAGTTGAATGTCACCATTTGGCCCCTGCCACCTCAAGATCCAATTACCCCATTGCATTTAGTTTTCTCAGTTCAGTGACTGCAGTTCTAAGAGTGAGGCCTGACTTCCAGAGAAGAGCAATCAAAGAGCTCTTCAAGGATGCTAAAGTTCCCCACACAAATTTATTTCCCACAATATTCATGAAAGATAGTTCTTCTGGACCCTCTCAGTGAGTAGGCTTTAAATGACAAATATATCCTAACATCCATTCTAACATTCCAATCTCCCTAAGCCTCTGAATCCATTCCTCTACGTTAAACCAAGGCATGTCTAACATTTCCAATTCACGTGTACTGGGCCATGTTTCATGTTTCAGCCAACCAACCAACCAAACTGTTAGAGCCCTTTCTAACTTCTGTCAACTGCAACATCTCTGCTTATGTGGGCCTATATCAATAATTTCAGCCTAGTCCAACTTTATGTTCCTTCCACCATTATCCCACATCCTTAGCAAACATATTCATTCACACATGTTCCCTGGATTTCTGTCTGTATAAACTAGAACACTTAACCAGTTCTTTTGGACTGTAGCACACCTTCCCATGAGTCATACTTTGTACCTCATCTTTAGGGTCCTGCTGAGACTTGAGTTTAGTTATAGATGTAGAAACAAAGAAAGGTGGTGGGGGTTGGTCCTAAGGAGAATCAGTATCGTCTTGCATATCTACTGCCTCAGGTGAGGCCATTGCCATTTTTTTCAGGCAATGCAGGTTGAATCCCCTCAGAGGGAGGTGGAAAGGCCAAAAATACTGTGGGTGCATAGGCCAATATCATAGGGGTGGGGGTGGGGGTCAGTTCCACTGGTTGAGAAAGCCACTTCTGCTGGGGGTGTGGAATTTAATTCTGCTGGGTTCATGTCCCCAGTAGACCCACCAGGGTCTACTCACATGTCCCCATCTCAACTCATAAGATTTCATTCTTTCTAAATCAATGCCCTCACTTTAACAGTAGATACCGTGTGAGGTCAGTTCAGTTTGTGTTGTGATTTAGCCAGTCACAGAATAAAGTTCTGAACTTGATTTTTATAAATTTTAGCCCTGAAGCTAAAGGAGATACAGGACTCTTTCAGAGCACACAGAAAAAGCTCTTGGGTCATTTATATGACACTTTAACTGGGAATTTGAACCCTTGTGTTAATAATTTACGACTTGGTCCATGGACACCAGGAGCAACCAACCAACATCATTATATTCATTAGTTTTCCAAAAATGTTTGAAAGTATGTACAGTCACTTAGTGCCTTCCTTCTTATAAGTGGTTGATTAGGAGTATCCAATGCAAATATTCTGCTTACCCCTATAAAAAGTTTATGCCATGGACTATCAGTGCTCTCTTCTCTACCAGAAATAGAGTCATTAGCATTTTAAATCTAACCAGAATAGAAAGCCAATTCCAAAATCCCCAGAAACAATTCAGAATACTCATCCTTAAAATTCTGTTTCTCTAGAACATTCTTGGTACCACAATCTACTAGAGTTTTTCAGAGAAACAGAAAATATAGGATAGATATAGATATATACATATGGATAGATATATAAATACATAGAAAGAGATTTATTATGAAAAATTGGCTCACATAATTATGAAGGTGTAGGAGGCCCATGATATGTTGTCTGCAAGCTGGAAGCTCAGCAAAACTAGTGGTATAATTCCAAACCAAACCTGAATTCCTGAGAACCAGGAGCACCAATTCTGAGGGCAGGAGAAGATGTATGTTCCAGCTCAAGCATAGAACAAATTTGCCCTTCTCTGTTTTTTGTTCTATCCAGACAATGAAGGGATTGAATTATGCCAGCCACATTGGTGAGAAGCATTTTCATTACTAGTCTACTGATTCAACTGCTGATCTCTTTTAGAGAAACCCTCACAGACACACCCAGGAATAATGTTTTAACAGTGATCTGCACATCCTTTAGCACAGTCATGTTGACACATAAAATTAAACACCACAGCAATCAGACAAGATAAAAGAAATCAAAGGTATCCAAATTGGAAGTGAAGAGATAAAACTTTCACTATTTGCAGATGACATGATAATATATTTAGAAAGCCCTAAAGGGTCCACTTCAAAACTATGAGAACTAATGAATGAATTCAACAAAGTTGCAGGATACAAAATTAATATACCAAAATCTGTCATGTTCCTACACACTAATAATGAAGTATCAGAAAGAGACAGTAAAAAAAAAATCCTGTTGAAAATCACATTAAAAAGAATAAAATACCTAGGAACAAACTTAAACAAGAAAGTGAAAGGCCTATACTCTGAAAAATATAAAACATTAATGAAGAAAATTGAAGATGATACAAAGAAATGGGAAGATATTCCATGCTCTTGGATTGGAAGAATTACTATTGTTAAAATAGTCATCTTACCCAAAACAATCTGCAGATTTAATACAATCACTATCAAAATACCCATGACATTTTTCACAAAACTAGAAAAAATCATGATAAAATTCATATGGAACCACAAAAGAACCCAAATTGCAAAAGCAATCTTGAGAAAAAAAGAATGAAGTGGAGATATTACCCTCTCATACTTTAGAATATACTACAAAGCTGCAGTAATCAAAACAGCATGGTAGTGACACAAAATCAGATACCTAGATCAATGGAACAGAATACAGAGTGCAGAAATAAGCCACACATGTATGGCCAATGTATCTATGATAAAGGAGGCAAGGATATACAACGGAGAAAAGACAGTCTCTTCAACAAGTGGTGCTGGGAGAACTGGACAGCTACTTGTAAAACAATGAGCTTAGAACATTTCCTCACACTGTATACAAAAATAAACTCAAAATGGATTAAAGACTAAATATAAGACCTGAAACCATAAAACTTCTATAAGAGAAAATAGAACACTCTTTGACATAAATCCTAGCAATATATTTTTGGATCTCTCTCCTAAGGCAAATGAAATAAAAGCAGAAATAAACAAATGGAACCAAACTAAACTTAAAAGCTTTTGCACAGCAAAGGAAACCATTGACAAAATGAAAAGACAACCTACAGAATGAGAGAAAATATTTGCAAATGATATGGCTTACAAGGGGTTAATATTCAAAATATATAAGCAGCTTATACAACTCAATATCAAAAAACCAAACAGCTCAATCAAAAAATGGGCAGGAGATGTAAATAGACACTTTTGCAAAGACTACATACAGATGGCTATCAGGCACATGAAAAGATGCTCACAATCACTAATTATTAGAGAAATGAAAATCAAAATAACAATGAGATATCACCTCACACATGTCAGAATGGCTATCATCAAAAAGGCTACAAATAACAAATGTTGGAGAGGATGTGGAGAAAAGGGAATCCTTGTACACTGTTGGTGGTTATGTAAATTGGTGCAGCCACTATGCAAAACTGTATGGAGGTGTCTCAAAAAACTAAAAATAGAACTATCATATGATCCAGCAATTCCACTCCTGGGTTATACCTGGAAAAAAATGAAAACACTAATTTGAAAATTAGTGTTTTCTTGTATTATTATATTTTTCTTGTATTAAAAATTAGTATTATCTTGTAATAACTTTTTTGGAGTATAATCTGTAAAATACTGAATCACCATCTTGTATACCTGAAATTAATATAATATTGTAAATCAACTGTACTTCAATAAAAAATTTTAAAGAAGTATGAATAGCACTGATTATTTTTGTTCTTTCTGGGGAAAAAAAAAAAAGAAATGTAAAGAAGGCCAGGATGGTAAAACATAGTGCTCTGTATTAATCTATATTTATAAGTAATATATTTGTATACCTTTTTTGAAAAGATGGAACAAATCATTGTCCATAAATTTCCATTCAAACAACATCCAATAATACTTCATCTTCCCTAGATTGACCCCTGTTACTGTTTGTTCTAAATCTTTCTGATCTCCCACCAAAGCTAAATACCTGTAAGAGAAAATAGGTTTTATTACCTTGAACAAAGGATATCATGTCATTTCTTTCTTTGGGGGAAGGGAATAGGGAATGTTCACCTGTGAATGGATATTAAACATTCTTCTTTCTCTAGTGGTGTAAGAACTAATTATGAAAATAAATAATAAGCCACATATCTAAATGACTGTAAAAGTCCCAAACTCATGAATTACATAAAGCAATGAAAATCAACTAGGTAGATAAACATCTGGACATCAGTTTCAGTAGAAAAACTGGAATAAATTAATATTTATTGCTTATATAATTTTGATACCACAAGTTTGTGGTCCTGAAATAATTAATGGATTTGAAAGATTAATTGGATTTCTTCTGTCTTTTAACCTTCATGACTGCTCTGCAAGTGACTGATCCACCAAATTTATTGTATATTTACCCTTTCCAGTGAGATTTTTACTTTTGTATATTTTCTTTTATTTATTTATTATACAGCAGGTTCTTATTAGTCATCAATTATATACACATCAGTGTATACATGTCAATCCTAATCGCCCAATTTGTCACACCACCACCCCCACCCCCCCGTGGCTTTCCCACTTGGGTATCCATTCATTTGTTCTCTACATCTGTGTCTCAATTTCTGCCCTGCAAACCAGTTCATCTGTACCATTTTTCTAGGTTCCACATATATACATTAATATATGATACTTGTTTTTCTCTTTCTGACTTACTTCATTCTGTATGACACTCTCTAGATCAATCCACGTTTCAACAAATGACCCAATTTCGTTCCTTTTTATGGCTGAGTAATATTCCATTGTATATATGTACCAAAACTTCTTTATCCATTCATCTGCAGATGGGCATTTAGGTTGATTCCATGACCTGGCTATTGTAAATAGTGCTGCAATGAACATCGGGGTGCATGTGTCTTTTTGAATTATGGTTTTCACTGGGTATATGCCCAGGAGTGGGATTGCTGGATCATATGGTAATTCTATTTTTAGTTTTCTAAGGAACCTCCATACTGTTCTCCATAGTGGCTGTATCAATTTACATTCCCACCAATAGTGCAAGAGGGTTCCCTTCTCTCCACACCCCTTCCAGCATTTGTTGTTTGTAGATTTTCTGATGATGCCCATTCTAACTGCTGTGAGGTGACACCTCATTGTAGTTTTGATTTGCATTTCTCTAATAATTAGTGATATTAGGCAGCTTTTCATGTTCTTCTTGGCCATCTGTATGTCTTCTTTGGAGAAATGTCTATTTAGGTCCTCTGCCCATTTTTGGATTGGGATGTTTGTTTTTTTAATATTGAGCTGCATGAGCTGTTTATATATTTTGGAGATTAATCCTTTATCCGGTGCTTCATCTGCAAATATTTTCTCCCATTCTGAGGGTTGTCTTTTCGTCTTGTTTATTGTTTCCTTTGTTGTGCAAAAGTTTTGAAGTTTCATTAGGTCCCATTTGTTTATTTTTGTTTTTATTTCCGTTACTCTAGGAGGTGGATCAAAAAAGATCTTGCTGAGATTTATGTCAAAGAGTGTTCTTCCTATGTATTCTTCTAAGAGTTTTATAGTGTCTGGTCTTACATTTAGGTCTCTAACCCATTTTGAGTTTATTTTTGTGTATGGTGTTAGGGAGTGTTCTACTTTCATTCTTCTACATGTAGCTGTCCAGTTTTGCCAGCACCACTTATTGAAGAGACTGTCTTTTCTCCATTGTATATCCTTGTCTCCTTTGTCATAGATTAGTTGACCATAGGTGCATGGGTTTATCTCTGGGATTTCTACCTTGCTCCTTTGATCTATGTTTCTGTTTTTGTGACAGTACCATATTGTCTTGATTACTGTAGCTTTGTAGTATAGTCTGAAGTCAGGTAGTCTGCTTCCTCTAGCTCCGTTTTATTCCCTCAAGGCTGCTTTGGTTATTCGGGGTCTTTTGTGTCTCCATACAAATTTTAAGATTTTTTGTTCCAGTTCCATAAAAAATGCCATTGGTAATTTGATAGGGATTGCACTGAAACTGTAGATCGCTTTGGGTAGTATAATCATTTTCACAATATTGATTCTTCCAATCCAGGAACATGGTATATCTCTCCATCTGTTGGTATCATCTTTAATTTCTTTCATCAGTGTCTTATAGTTTTCTTCATACAGGTCTTTTGTCTCCCTAGGTTGGTTTATTCCTAGGTATTTTATTCTTTTTGTTGCAATGGTAAATGGGAGTGTTTCCTTAATTTCTCTTTCACATTTTTCATCATTAATGTATAGGAATGCAAGAGATTTCTGTGTATTAATTTTGTATCCTGCAACTTTACCAAATTCATTGATTAACTCTAGTAATTTTCTGGTGGCATCTTTAGGATTCTTTATGTATGGTATCATGTCATCTGCAAACAGTGACAGTCTTACTTCTTCTTTTCCAATTTGTATTCCTTTTATTACTTTTTCTTCTCTGATTGCCGTGGCTAGGACTTCCAAAACTATGTTGAATAATAGTGGTGAGAGTGGACATCCTTGTCTTGTTCCTGATCTCAGAGGAAATGCTTTCAGTTTTTCTCCATTGAGAATGATGTTTGCTGTGGGTTTGTTGTATATGGCCTTTATTATGTTGAGGTAGGTTCTGTCTATGCCCACTTTCCGGAGAGTTTTTATCATAAGTGGGTGTTGAAATTTTTCAAAAGCTTTTTCTGCATCTATTGAGATGATCATATGATTTTATTCTTCAATTTGTTAATGTGGTGTATCACATTGATTGATTTGCGTATATTGAAGAATCCCTGCATCCCTGTGATAAATCGCACTTGATCATGGTGTATGATCCTTTTAATGTGTTGTTGGATTCTGTTTGCTAGTATTTTGTTGAGGATTTTTGCATCTATATTCCCCAGTGATATTGGTCTGTAATTTTCTTTTTTTGCAGTATCTTTGTCTGGTTTTGGTATCAGGGTGATGGTGGCCTCATAGAATGAGTTTGCGAGTGTTCCTTCCTCTGCAATTTTTGGAATAGTTTGAGAAGGATGGGTGTTAGCTCTTCTCTTATTATTTGATAGAATTCACCTGTGAAGCTATCTGGTCCTGGGCTTTTGTTTGTTGGAAGATTTTAAATCACAGTTTCAATTTCATTACTTGTGATTGGTCTATTCATATTTTCTATTTCTTCCTGGTTCAGTCTTGGAAGGTTATATCTTTCTAAGAATTTGTCCATTTCTTCAGGTTGTCCATTTTATTGGTATAGACTTGCTTGTAGTAGTCTATTAAGATGCTTTGTATTTCTGCCGTGTCTGTTGTAGCTTCTCCTTTTTCATTTCTAATTTTATCTATTTGAGTCCTCTCTCTCTTTTTCTTGAGGAGTCTGACTAATGGTTTATCAATTTTGTTTATCTTCTCAAAGAACCAGCTTTTAGTTTTACTGATTTTTGCTATTGTTTTCTTTGTTTCTATTTGTTTTTTTTTCTGCTCTGATCTTTATGATTTCTTTCCTTCTGCTAACTTTGGGTTTTGTTTGTTCTTCTTTCTCTAGTTCCTCTAGGTGTAAGGTTAGATTGCTTTCTTGAGATTTTTCTTGTTTCTTGAGTTAGGTTTGTATAGCTATAAACTTCCCTCTTAAAAGTGCTTTTGCTGCATCTCATAGGTTTTGGATTGTCGTGTTTTCATTGTCATTTGTCTCTAGGTATTTTTTGATTTCCTCTTTGATTTCTTCTGTGATCTCTTGGTTATTTAGTAACGTATTGTTTAGCCTCCATGTGTTTGTGTTTTTTACGTTTTTTTCCCTGTAATTCATTTCTTATCTCATAGCGTTGTGGTCAGAAAAGATGCTTGATGTGATTTCAATTTTCTTAAATTTACTGAGGCTTGATTTGTGACCCAAGATGTGATCTATCCTGGAGAATGTTCTGTGCGCACTTGAGAAGAAGGTGTAATGTGCTGTTTTTTGATGGAATGTCCTATAAATATCAATTAAATCTATCTGGTCTATTGTGTCATTTAAAGCTTCTGTTTCCTTATTTATTTTTATTTTGGATGATCTGTCCATTGGTGTAAGTGAGGTGTTAAAGTCCCCCACTATTATTGTGTTACTGTAGATTTCCTCTTTTATAGCTGTTAGCAGTTGCCTTATGTATTGTGGTGCTCCTATGTTGGGTGCATATATATTTATAATTGTTATATCTTCCTCTTGGATTGATCCCTTCATCATTATGTAGGGTCCTTCCTTGTCTCTTGTAACATTCTTTATTTTAAAGTCTATTTTATCTGATATGCATATTGCTACTCCAGCTTTCTTTTGATTTCCATTTACATGGAATATCTTTTTCCATCCCCTCACTTTCAGTCTGTATGTGTCCCTAGGTCTGAAGTGGGTCTCTTGTTGACAGCATATACATGGGTCTTGTTTTTGTATCCATTCAGCAAGCCTATGTCTTTTGGTTGGAGCATTTAATCCATTCACATTTAAGGTAATTATCGATATGTATGTTCCTATGACCATTTTCTTAATTGTTTTGCATTTGTTTTAGTAGGTCCTTTTCTTCTCTTGTGTTTCCCAGTTAGAGAAGTTCCTTTAGCATTTGTTGTAGAGCTGGTTTGGTGATGCTGAATACTCTCAGCTTTTGCTTGTTTGTAAAGGTTTTAATTTCTCCATTGAATCTGAATGAGATCCTTGCTGGGTAGAGTAATCTTGGTTGTAGGTTCTTCCCTTTCATCTCTTTAAGTATATCATGCCACTCCCTTCTTGCTTGTAGAGTTTCTGCTGAGAAATCAAGTGTTAACCTTATGGGAGTTCCCTTGTTTGTTATTTGTTTTTTTTCCCTTGCTGCTTTCAATAATTTTTCTTTGTCTGTAATTTTGGCCAATTTGCTTACTATGTGTCTTGGTGTGTTTTTCCTTGTGTTTATCCTGTATGGGACTCTCTGTGCTTCCTGGACTTGGGTGGCTATTTCCCTTCCCATGTTAGGGAAGTTTTTGACTATTATCTCTTCAAACATTTTCTCTGGTCCTTTCTCTCTCTCTTCTCCTTCTGGGACCCCTATAATGTGAATGTTGTTGCGTTTAATGTTGTCCCAGAGGTCTCTTAGGCTGTCTTCATTTCTTTTCATTCTTTTTTCTTCATTCTGTTCCGCAGCAGTGAATTCCACCATTCTGTCTTCCAGGTCACTTATCCGTTCTTCTGCCTCAGTTATTTTGCCATTGACTCCTTCTAGTGTAGTTTTCATTTCAGTTATTGTATTGTTCATCTCTGGTTTCTTGTTCTTTAATTCTTCTTAGTCTTTGTTAAACATTTCTTGCATCTTCTCAATCTTTGCCTCCATTCTTTTTCCGAGGTCCTGGATCATCTTCACTATCATTATTCTGAATTCTTTTTCTGGAAGTTTGCCTATCTCCACTTCATTTAGTTGTTTTTCTGGGGTTTTATCTTGTTCCTTCATCTGGTACATAGCCCTCTGCCTTTTCATCTTTTCTATCTTTCTGTGAATGTGGTTTTTGTTCCACAGGCTGCAGGATTGTAGTTCTTCTTGCTTTTGCTGTTTGTCCTCTGGTGGATGAGGCCATCTAAGAGGATTGTGCTAGTTTCCTGATGGGAGGGACTGGTGTTGGGTAGAGCTGACTGTTTCTCTGGTGGGCAGAGCTCAGTAAAAGTTTAATCCGCTTGACTGCTGATGGGTGGGTATCTGTTCCCTTCCTGTTTTTTCTTTGGCCTGAGGCAATCCAACACTGGAGCCTACTTGTGCTCTTTGGCGGGGCTAATGGCAGGCTCTGGGAGGGCTGATACCAAGGAGTACTTCCCAGAGCTTCTGTTGCCAGTGTCCTTGTCCCCACGGTGAGCCACAGCCACCCCCTGCCTCTGCACGATACCCTCCAACACTAGCAGGTAGGTCTGGTTCAGTCTCCCCTTGGGTCACTGCTCCTTCCCCTGGGTCCCGATGCACACACTACTTTGTGTGTGTCCTCCAAGAGTGGAGTCTCTGTTTTGCTCAGTCCTGTCAATGTCCTGCAATCAAATCCCACTAGCCTTCAAAGTCTGATTCTCCAGGAATTCCTCCTCCCGTTCCTGGACTCCCAGGTTGGGAAGCCTGACATGGAGCTCAGAACCTTCACTGCAGTGGGTGGACTTCTGTGGTATAAGTGTTCTCCAGTTTGTGAGTCACCCACCCAGCAGTTATGGCATTTGATTTTACTGTGATTGTGCCCCTCCTACTGTCTCATTGTGGCTTCTCCTTTGTCTTTTTATGTGGGGTATCTTTTTTGGTGAGTTCCAGTGTCTTCCTGTCGATGATTGTCCAGCAGCTAGTTGTGATTCTGGTGTTCTCACAAGTGGGAGTGAGAGCACGTCCTTCTACTCCGCCATCTTGGTTCAGTTCTCTGTATATTTTCTTATTATTTGTACCATTTCCTTTCAGCTTAAAGAAGTCCCTTTAATGTTTCTTGTAGTGTCAGTTTAGTCATGATAAACTCTTTAGCTTTTGCTTATCTGGTAAACTCTTGATCTCTCCTTTAATTCTGAATGATAAACTTGTTGGGTAGAAAATTCTTGGGTGGAATTTTTTTTTTTCCTTTCAGCATTTTGAGTATGTCATGCCACTTCCTTCTGGCCTGTAAGAACTCTGCTGAACAATCTGCTGATGATTTTCTCTTTATCCTTAATTTTTACCATTTTAATTATAATGGGTCTTGGTGCATGTATCTTTGGGTCCATTTTATTTGGAACTCTCTGGGCTTCCTAAACCTAAATGTCTTTCCAGATTAGAAAATTTTTCAGGCATTATTTTTTCTTTCTTTCTTTCCCTTTCTCTCTTCTCTTCTGGGACCCCTAAAATGCAAATTCTTTTTCACTTGATATTATCCCAAAATTCCCTTAAGATATCTTCAATTTTTAAAATACTTTGTTTCATTTTGTTTCTCTGGGCAAATTCCATTGTTTTGTCTTTCAACTCAGTGATTCATTCTTTTACCTCTTCCAGTCTGCTGTTGAACCTCTCTAGTTCATTTTTCCGTTCAATTATAACTTCTGTTTGGTACTTATATTTTCTATCTCTGTTGATGTACTCACTCTGTTCATCCATTCTTATCCAGAGTTTGGTAATCATCTTTATGATCATTACATGTAACTCTTTATCATATCAGGTAGATTGCTTATCTCCATTTTATTTAGTCATTTTACTGAGGTTTTGTCTTGCTTGGATTGGAATATTAATTGGAACATATTCATTTATCTTCTCATTTTGCTTAATTTTCTGTGTTTGTTTCTATGTATTAGGTAAATCAGCTACCTCTCCCGGTATTGAACAGTGGCCTTATGTAGGAGCTGCCTTGTATGGCCCAGAACAATACTACCTGGCCACCAGAGCCAGGCCCTTAAGTGGTGTCCCCATGTGGGCTACATTCATCTCCCTGTTGTAGTAGGGTTGCAGCTTCTGCTGCAGTGCCCTGGTGGGTGGAATTAGCAAACAGAATGATTGCAGGATCCAGCCCCAGTGATTGCTAGGTGCTGATGGACATGGCTGGTCCCTGAAACAGGTATGGGGCCCATCTGCAATGACTGCCAGGTGCTAGAGGTTGGGGCTGGCCCATGAAACAACTGTGGAGCCCAGCTGTGGTGGCTGCCAGGTGCTGCTGGTCAATCTTATTGCCTGACTGGTTATGAGACCAGACCAAGGTGCAGGTATAAGATTCTCTCTGGGAACTGAGATGCTGACAGGAGCCATTTTTTCAATCTCATGCTGCCTTGCTAATACCGACACTGTTGAGTGCCATTTGGAAATCTTCCTATAACCTGTTAGTGTAAGTGGGTACACCCTGCCAAGAGCCATGTTTGCCCCAGTTCTTTTCTCCAGCATATGCTTCAAAATTAGTAAGTGTGTCCCTTTTACCTATGATCCATACTCTTTTTAATCTGGTATTTTACTCTAGTTTTTGGGTTGAGTGAGTCTGTGTGTGAGCCCTTTATGAGTGGGATTTACATTCCCTGTAGTTCTATAGTTTTCCTGGACGTATTCCCTGTTGGTTTTCAAAATTAAGTGCTTTGGGTGCAAATCTCTCCTGTGCAGGATCTAAGGGTTGGGGTGCCTTGATGTGGAGATCAAACCCCTCACTCCTCAGGGAAACCAACTATACCTCTGTGATCCTTCTGAATTGTGGATTGCCATAGCTGGAGTGTGGGGGTTTTATTTGGTGCGACTATATCACTCTTTCTCCTATCCAGCTCAATGTTGTCCTTTAACCCTTTGTTGTGGAGACTGTTAATCCAGTTTTCAGGTCCCTTTCTGAAGGAATTATTATGTATGTAGCTGTAGATTTTTTGTGTTCATGGGAAGAGTTGAGTTCAGGATCTTCCCATGCTGCCATCTTAAACTTGTGCCAATCTTATTGATCTAGTTTATTCTGACTTCTTGGGGAAATTTTTTGCCTAAATATGCAATAAACACACTGTGAGGACAGCCATCAATATTAAAGTAATAATAGAAATGTTAGATTTCTAAACTTATTGTACATTTCACAATAAGTCATGTCAGATTTGTTGTTGAAAAAAATATATATAGTAGTAAACTTGTGGAAACATTAGTGATTACATAAGGAAACTATTAAGCAGGTCCAGTAGAGAATATATGAATATATATATATATATATATTTATTTATTTATATATATATTCTTTATATATATAAATATATTTTTTAAATTTAGAGGGTACATGAATTTAAAAAATATTCTATAATTCAGAGCACTTTTTGGATTTAACTCTATGTAGATGATACTTACATTGAATTTATTTACCCTGGTCCTACTCTAATTTCCCAGGAAAATACTTGCTATCTTTGTATAAATCAGCATGAAAATCACTGATACAACATCAAAAAAATAAGGAAAGTCAAAATGTATGTTTGCAATAGAAAACAAGGTGGGAGGTGATATTTCAGTCAGGTGTCTTTCTTTGGGCTGTGGAAAAAACAGAACAAAATTATCAATGATTTCCAAAGAAGGACTCACAGCTTGAGCAAGGCCTCTAACCTTGTTTGCAATTTCTTCTACACTGCAGATTCTATCATCCTTTTTTATTTTATGTTTTTTGCTGCTTATATACTGACATAACATGAGTTATTTACAACATGACAAGCAAGTATGTCCAATGAAGAGAAAGTCAGCATACTTTACATACTCTACAAAATTATGGGGAAAAATGCTTTGTTTAGAATGCCATTATCCAAATACTTACAGGTTCCACTCACCAACTACTTCAGGATTTCTTAGGAGTTCATTTCATAACAACAATATATTTACTTCAACATTTGGCTATCAAACCAGCCACAAAATGCAGTGCTGACTTGCTCTCATTCCCTCTTACTGCATAGAAACTGATTCTAGTTTCTTCTGTCTAGGCCCATCTATTACATTTTTAAAATGGATAGATATTTTATGTATCACAGAGTAGATTAATAGCTTTCATCTACAAATACACATACATAATTTATACTCATGAATGCCCAATTTCTCTTTTGACCCATTCAGCAGATCTGATTGAGTTTATTATGTATACAACTTTTGTTTTGAATGTAATGCAGTTGGACTTTAGTATGATTATAATCTTACTCAAATAATAGTTTTGAAACTAAATTGTGCCAACCTTAAAAAGTAACATTAAAAAAAAAACGGCATGAGCTATTTAATGTAACAAACTAAAACAGAAACACAAAAGTATGAATAATTTGATTTTAGAGTTATCATATATCTATCATTAATATATTTTGACTTACTAGAAGATTCTATTTGATCTATGGACCTGTATGCAAACTCATTTGTTTCTTGTGCACTATGTGGCCAAGTGAAACTTGTATCCATATACTTTGCATCAAAGATTATGTTCTACCATAGACGGGTATAACCACTTAAGATAAGGACAACAGCTTTGCATCTTTCTAACGTTATTTACATAATTGATGGTTTTACCCTCAAGCTGATGTCTCTATCTTTATAAATAATGTATTTGTTCCAAGTAACTGCTGTGGAACTAGATGAAGAGAAAAGCAGAAGGATGTGAAGAAATCACTGAAATCATCAGAGAAAAAGGCTTGGTTGCACTAGCAAGCTACAAGTCACTTTGAAATTAATCTCTTTCAATTGCTTTCAAAACAACCTTAGCACTTCTAGAGGGGATTATTTCTAAGAGCTGATCATGATCCTGTCTGTGCCACCCTGAATCCAGTTTTGCTCAGACACAACGGTATAAGACACCTAGAATTGGTTCAGGTCCCTTACCATTTTTCTGGAGAATTTCTTCTCTATCCAAGAGCTATGTCCTCTATGAATGCTCTTATTTGTAACATATTGGTGTAGATCAACTTTTATTTATTTTTTGTTTCTTAAGTTTGCAACACATGTCCCTAGGAGGTCTATGTCAAAACAAAGATACTTAGATGGATAAGCAGATAGATATAAAAATATACATGTATGTTATAGTATATTCAAAATAATTGCTTAACTATTAGCTGTTTTTCTAAGCTTAGGTGCTTTGACTCTGTCTTTGAGGTAAGTTGTTTCTCATGGATTTCTTTAGTGCTTCACAAAAGAAACCACTTGAAGAACTTCCTCATCAGATTTCTAGGAATATCTTTGGGAATAACATGAAAAATATGAATCCTTAGAGATTATGCTTCTATCTCACTTACAAATAAATGGCATAGCAACAGGAGACATGAGAAAATAGGGAAGATAAAAAATATTTGATACAGAAATATTTAATAAAGGAAAGTGGAGTCTTAGTCCATTTGGGCTCCATTAGCAAAATACCACACACTTGATGATTTTTTTTTATTTTTACTTGCCTACTTTTTTTTTGTCATTGTTTTTGTCTTTTAATTGGAGTATAGTTGCTTTACAATGTTATGTTAGTTTATACTGTACAGCAAAGTGAATCAGCTATACGTATACATATAGCCTCTCTTTTTTGGATTTCCTTCTCATTTAGGTCACCACAGAACATTGAGTAGAGTTCCCTGTGCTATACAGTAGGTTCTCATTAGTTATCTATTTTATACATAGGATCATTAGTGTATATATGTCAATCACAGCCTCCCAATTCATCTCACCTCCCCTTTTCCCCCTTGGTATCCATATGTTTGTTCTCTATGTCTGTGTCTATTTCTGCTTTGTAAATAAGATCATCTATACCAATTTTTTCAGATTCCACATATATGCATTAATATACAATATTAGTTTTTCTTTTTCTGACTTATTTCACTCTGTATGACAGTCTCTAGGTCCATCCATGTCTCTACAAATGAACCAATTTCTTTCCTTTTTATGGCTGAGTAATATTCCACTGTATATATGTACCACATCTTCTTTATCCATTCCTCTGTTGATGGACATTTAGGTTGCTTCCATGTCCTGGCTATTGTAAATAGTGCTGCAATGAACATTGGGATGCATGTGTCTTTTTAAATTATGGTTTTCTCTGGGTATATGTCCAATAGTGGGATTGCTTGGTCATATGGTAGTTCTATTTTTAGTTTTTTAAGGAATCTCCATACTTTTCTCCATAGTGTCTTTATCAATTACATTCCCACCAACAATGCATGAGGGTTCCTTTTCTCCACACCCTCTCCAGCATTTATTGTTTATAGATTTCTTGATGATGGCCATGCTGAATGGTGTGAGGTGATACCTCATTGTAGTTTTGATTTAAACTTAAAAGCTTTTGCACAGCAAAGGAAACCATAAACAAGACAAAAAGACAACCCTCAGAATGGGAGAAAATATTTGTAAATTAAGCAAATGACAAATGATTAATCTCCAAAATATACAAACAGCTCATGCAGCTCCATATCAAAAACACAAACAACCCAATCAGAAAATGGGTGGAAGACCTAAGTAGACATTTCTTCAAAGAAGACATACAGTTGGCCAACAGACATATGAAAAGATGCTCAACATCACTAATTATGAGAGAAATGCAAATCACTTGATGACTTTCAAACAACAGAAATTTATTTCTTACAGTTCTAGAAACTGCGACGTTCAAAATGAATGTGCACATCTTTCAAGATTTCTCTTCACGCCTGACTGACTGATCAGGAATTCATTGTTGACTCTGACTCCTGAGCCAGTGCTTAATATGATGTCTATTGAAGCATGGTAAGGATGGATATTGACTCTTAAGATTCTTAGTATACTCCATTAATCTGGGTTATAGTTTCAGGCTTAAAGTTACTTGTTTGAGCAAGAATTTCAAGATTATCCCAAGGTACTCTGGGGTACAGCTTCTGATGGCATTGCTTAAATAACTTTGAGACCATACCACTGCACTGAATAAGGATTTCCAGAACTCTAGTGGAGAAGCTGATGGGTTCATGGAACTGCTAATCCAAGATCAGACAGAACATAGTTAATTTCATGGGACTGAATTGATAAAGGATAGTTATGCTTTTTTTTGAATTATTGCTTTGGATATGAGGAACCCCTTTCTTTGAAGTTATCTATAATATGTATCAATTAATATATCATATTTTGTAAACAGACATGAAATATTTAGCTTTTCTCTCTTCCTGGTCCTCCAGAATTTGGAAATTCTTATTTAATATTCTTACTTTCATGGCAATATAATTATTTGCATAAGTTTAATAAGAATCTGTCTTTCTTGTAACAGAACATAATTGGAAACATTGGTTATATAACCAAGGCTTCGACTGGAATGCCATATTTGAGAATGATGCACAAAATCAGAAGTTACCAGACAATTTTAAGGAACTAAATTGACGATATGGATCCAATGCTTTCAAATCTCTCTTGGAAAAGGCAGCCTGGTCCCTAGCCTTAGAAATGAATAAGGAAAGTCACTTCATAGCAGAGTCAGGAAACTTTGGCCATTTGGAAGACCTTAAGAAGAAAGAATTTACCCAAATCTATAAGTATTGCAGGTGAAGCCTGATGGTAAGTTTTGGTTTGGCTTCCTAACCTTGAGAGGTTTTTAAAAGTCTAATCTGAGAGTCCTTAGAAAAAGTTCCAGGAAAGCAAACTTCAAAACTTTATGTGACCTAATTACCATTCTTGCTTTACGTGTGTAAATAACTAGCCAAAACCTAAAGAGAACAGACTCACTCTGTGAACACGAATAATCTTACTTTGGTTATCTTTGATCTATAACTATAGAGAGAAATTTTGTTTCAGTAGAAAACTATAGCACACCTTGTGGGTTATTAAATTTTAGTCCTGTTCATTGTCTTTAAGATTTTTTTTATCTACCTGTAAGTTGTTAATTGCATCTTGTATCTGACTTTATCTTGATTCTTTCTGAATAATTGAACATATTTTATTATAATGAAGTGATCTTCTTTCTAATGATACTATGTACTTTAAACTCTATTTGGTCAGATACCAACATGGCTAAACCAACTTTATATTCACCAATAATAAAATTTTCCATTTCTTATAACATTTACGTATTCCTATGTTTTAGATATATTTCTTGCACAGTCATAATGCAAGTTTCTTTTTATTCTTCTTTGACCCTTGAGTTATTAAAAAGAAATCTCTAAAATGTCATTTGTTAATTTCTATTTTATTTGGAATTTTGCCAAATTTGCAATGATTTTTTTTTATCTTTAAGAATTATTGAGATTTTTTCCTTCATTGCACTATCACTTTTGAACTCCTGTATGTTTTTGATTTTTAGACCTTATCCTAATGAAATTAAACATGTCAATCAAATAAACATTTTGCGTTAAACAGAACATTGTGTTACATTCAAAAAAATATCCAGCTGTTAGTCAATAATTGGAGTGAAAATAGAATGGCAGAGGTTAAGGCAGTCGGCAGTCATCCTTTAACTTACCTCATTTGTTTCTTTTTTTAAAATTTTTATTTATTTATTTTTATGTCTGGCTGCATTGGGTCTTTGTTGCTGTGCTCGGGCTTTCTCTAGTTGCGGCAAGTGGGGACTACTCTTCATTGCGGTGCATGGGTTTCTCATTGCGGTGGCTTCTCCTGTTGCGGAGCACTGCCTCTCAGTGTGCGGGCTTCAGTAGTTGTAGCGCATGAGCTCAGTAGTCATGGCTCGCAGGCTCTAGAGCACAGGCTCAGTAGTTGTGGCGCACGGGCCTAGTTGTTCCATTGCATGTGGGATCTTCCTGGACCAGGGCTCGAACCCGTGTCCCCTGCATTAGCAGGCGGATTCTTAACCACTGCACCACCAGAGAAGCCCACTTCATTTGATTCTTTTCACTTTACTTAATTATTACTCTTTACAACTCACCTCCCATTGGCAGCAGCTACTGATATTAGATTCATAAGTAGTAATAGTAATAGTTGTTGAGTCCCTTGAACTAGGGGGACAGGGCATTTTCACAAGGAGCCAACAAAGAGTAACAGTGACCAGATTTACGCTCTTGCCATAAGCAACTAAAAACTGGACAAAATTTTCAAGGCATAGGCAATGGAGGACCATGATATCTGAGAGATGAGAAATGAATGAGGTGAGCCCTATGATTGACCCAGCTTACTGTCTTGAGAGAGTTTACATGTCTTAGTAACAGAGAAGGGTATCACAGGTGAAGCTGCAAGCACTCTCAATTAAAGAAGTGGAGCTGAGATTCCAGGGAGAACAAGGCAGATAGAATTTGCAGAGCCATGCACCATAGAGGAGAGAGCAGCACAGAGAGAGAACTACTGAGATATGAAGAAGATCTTCCTCAAGTATTCATCACATCTGTATGTGAGGAATCTTATCCTAGTTCAAGGAAAGAAACACCCAAAAGGAATAGAAAAACAGTATTGGAAGGTCACACAGGTAAAATAACAGTGCCTATTCCCCTGCCAGGAAAACCTGGGGCATTGGGTAGACTACTAAAAAGCATTTTTCCTCATAATTGAGGAATTACTAGCCCTAGATTAAATGCCTCCCTATTTCTTTCTGGCAAATCTGAAAACAAGACATGAAAGAATCAAATCGTTTTCAAGAAATTTAACTTCCTCCAGAACAAAGACTGAGAATATTTCAGGATAAAATCATATATGCATGGTAAATAAGCACATGAAAATGTGCTCGACATCATTACCCATTAGGCAAATGCAAATTGAAACCACCATGATGGACTACTATATATATTAAAACAGATAAAGATAAAAATACTGATCCTACAAATTTTTCAAAATGATGTGTAGGAACTAGAACTCTCATAAACTATTCAGGGGAATGTACAATGGCATAACCACTTTGGAAAACAATTTAGCAGTTTCTTAAAAAGGGAAGCCTACACGTATCACTTGATCCAATCATTCTACTCTTAGGTATACCCAAGATAAATGAAAGCACGTGCCCACACAAAGAAGTATACATTAACAGCCTTTATTTTTAAGGACAAAAATCAACTCACATGTTCATGAGGACGTAAATGGATAAGGAAATTGTAGTATATCTATACAGTAGAATATGATTGTTGATACATGCAACAACTTGGACCATGGATCTTTATATCTACCATCTATCTGTCTGTCTGTCTATCTATCTATCTATCTATCGTCTATCTAATCTCTCTCTCTTTCTCTTTTTCTTTCTCTCTCTATGTCTCTATCTGGTCTATAATTAAAGAACAAAACAGTGGTTGTCTAGGGATAGGTAGAGAGGTGGGGTGGAAGGGAGAGTTTACAAAGGATAATGCGGAAACTTGGGGGGTGATAGATATATTCATTATTTTGATTGATATTTTTATTTACAAATTTCACAAAATATTTAGTTCTAAGAAGATTGCTTGAATGAAAAATTGTTCAAATTTTAGAAAACAGAGGGAAAATCATTATCAACATAATATATTCTGGCATACTTAGTACATTATACAACTTCTAACAGTATCAGCATATTTTACTGCTAAATGCCCCCCAGATGACATATTTACATATATGTGTTTAAAGACTTGGCATTGGAAGAGAAAATTTTGAGAATTCCACATTATTTTGCTAATATGCTTCCTCATTTTGGGACATTCAGGATGATTGTGTCCAATCTAGGCCACACTGTTTATGTCCACAGAATTCTAAAACAAAACTCCACTATTAAAAAGGAGCATGTAGGGCTTCCCTGGTGGCTCAGTGGTTGAGAATCTGCCTGCCAATGCAGGGGACAGGGGTTCAAGCCCTGGTCTGGGAAGGTCCCACATGCCGTGGAGCAACTAGGCCCGTGAGCCACAACTACTGAGCCTGCGCATCTGGAGCCTGTGCTCTGCAACAAGAGAGGCCGTGATAGTGAGAGGCATGCGCCCCGCGATGAAGAGTGGCCCCCACTTGCCGCAACTAGAGAAAGCCCTTGCACAGAAACGAAGACCCAACACAGCCAAAAATTAATTAATTAATTAATTTTTTTAAAAAGGGACGTAAGGTAATCTTAGCATCTCTGTCTGCCCTTTTTCATTAAGATATTAAAACAATTTTTTTCTCTGTCAGGCCTGCAATTCCTTGCTTTCTTAAATCAATACGTGTGATCCTGAGAATGTATCACATGAATGGAATAGTATTAATAGGTCTAAGAAAAATTAACTATTAATTCTTCAACCCAAATCTCTAAGTAGTGCTCTTTCAAGAGCACTGAGGTCAAGGCTCTGATCTCCTAGACTTTGTACTTTGATCTTTATCTCCATAGTAATTTTTAGAATCTTCATCTTGGCTGGATTAGAATTAATAACTCTTTATGGTCTCTGTTTTCATTACCAATCACCCCAAAATAACAACATATTCTTCTAATAGAAAGAAAGCAGAATGTTACAGTTGAAAAACCATGGAATTTAGGAACAAGCACATAAGGGTTGAACCCTATCTCTGCCACTTCCTAGATGCTAATTTATGTAATGTTTCTGATAATCCATTTCCTTATCTATAAACTGGAGAAAATAATAATACTCATCTACAAACATCAAATTCTTGTAATGATGGACTAAGTAATTATTTGTTTATTTTAAATTAATTTTTAATGGAGTATAGCTGCTTTACAATGTTCTGTTAGTTACTACTGTACAGCAAGATGAATCAGCAATAGGTATACATATATCCCCTCTTTTTGGATTTCCTTCACATTTAGGTCACCACAGTGCCTTAAGTAGAGTTCCCTGTGCTATACAGTATGTTTTCATTAGTTATCTATTTTATACATATGATCAATAGTGTATATATGTCAATGCCAATCTCCCAATTCCTCCCCCCCCATTCCACCTTGGTGTCCATACATTTGTTCTCGATGTCTGTGTCTCTACTTCTGCTTTGCAAAAAAGATCATCTGTACGATTTTTCTAGATTCCACATACATGTGTTAATATACGATAGTTGTTTTTCTCTTTCTGACTTGCTTCACCCTGTATGACATTCTCTAGGTCCATCCACGTCTCTACAAATGAACCAATTTCATCCCTTTTTATGGCTGAGTAATATTCCATTGTATATATGTGCCACATCTTCCTTATCCATTCTTCTATTGATGGACATTTATGTTGCTTCCATATGCTAGTTATTGTAAATGGTGCATCATTGAACATGGGGGTGCATGTGACTTTTTGAATTATGGTTTTCTCTGGGTAGATACCCAGTAGTGGTGTTGCTGGGTCATACAGTAGTTCAATTTTTAGTTTTTTAAGGAACCTCCATACTGTTCTCCACAGTGGCTATATCAATTTACATTGCCACCAAAAGTGTAAGAGGTTTTCCTTTTCTCCACACACTCTCCAGCATTTGTTTGTAGATTTTTTGATGATGGCCATTCTGACTGGTGGGAGGTGGTACCTCATTATAGTTTTGATTTGCATTTCTCTAATAATTAGTGATGTTGAGCATCTTTTCATGTGTTCTTTGGGAATCAGTATGTCTTTGGAGAAATGCCCAGTAAAGCTCTGCAGGCAGGACCGCCACTCCAGTGTGTCCGAAGTCACGACCCCTCATTCTAGTGGGTCGAGAAAATGGGACCTCAGCCCCAGTGGGTTCAAAAGGTGGGACCACCTCCTCAGGGGTCCCAGAAGACAGAACATTGAGCCAAAGAGGGTTATTCTCAAGCTTTAAGATCTCATGTAGTTTGCTTTACAATTTTGACTTACATGGGACCTGTTACTCCTTTCTTCTTTCCTATTTTTCCATTTTAGAATGGAAATGTCTATCCTATGCCTGTACCACTGTAGTATGTTGGAAGCACATAACTTGTTTTGTTTAACAGGTTCACAGCTGGAGAGGAATTTGTCCTAGGATTTGCCTTGAGGCTCACCCATATATGATTTAGATGACATTTTGATAAGACTTTGGATTTTAGACTTTTGAGTTGATGCTGATGCAAATTAAGACTTTGGGGGGTATCGGAATGGAATGAATGCATTTTGCATGCAAGAAGGATGTGAATTTTGGGGAGTTGGGATGGAAAGCTATAAACTGAATGTTTATGTTCCCCTAAAATTTATATGTTGAAACTTAATCCCTGATGTGATGGTATTTGAAAGTGAGGGCTTTGGGATATGATTAGGTCATGAGGACGGAACTTTCGTCAATGGAATCAGTATCCTTATAGAAGAGACCCCAGAGAAATCTCTTGCCCTTTTCTCCATGTGAGGATACAGCAAAAAGACAACCATCTATGAACTAGGAAGCTGTCTCTTACCAGACACCAAACCTGTCAGTGCCTTGATCTTGGAATTTCCAGACTCTAGAATTTCAAGAAGTAAATTTCTATTGTTTATAAGCCACCTAGTTTATGGTGTTCTGTTATAGCAGCCTGAACAAAGACAAATACAATGAAATAATAATAACAAAAAAATTGATGGGCAAAGTAAACTTGTTAATTAACATCTGGATAAAGACATGATTAGAAAAACCATAAAAGTTAATAAAAATGAGAAAATTGACAATTAAATGTTTTAATAACTGTTTCTGTGTCTAAAGTCTTATTTATGGGAAATAATGTTTATGGTCACTTTTCATGGATAACCTACTACATGCCAGTTAATCTGTATTTAGGGGATTTGTGTTATTTCTATATATTTGTAGTCATACACACATTTTTATAAAAATTTTGAGTGTCTGTTATATTTTTATCTTATATTTTTAAGATATTAACCTTAAAATATTTTGCATGTTATGTAACCATTTTAAAAGGAAATAATATTAATTTGTGCTCAGAAACAAATAACAATTTAAAACTTACACTTTAAATAATCTTCAATCCACAAACTATGTTTTATATTAATCAGTTCAGGTCTCCTTGGTTTCCATTTAATAATCAGTTATTACATATACCATTTGGGAAGCAAAGGTCATTTTAAACTATAATTTGTTACCAGAAAAATTGTTTTAAATGCTCATTTTACTTGACTACCTCCAAGAAAGAAAAACAAAAATACACACCAAAAAAAAAGAAAATGTACACACAGGTGAGTAGAAAATAGCAAAGTTTACTCGCATTTTGTGGAATAAATAAGGAATTAGCACCCAAGGTAACTTAATAATTTGTTCCCCCAAATAAGAATACAACACAGACATTCTAGTAAATAAAGGGCATACACAATAAATTGTCATTTCAATATATATATGAAAATTCAATAAACAAGCTCACCAAAAATGAAAGTGGAGTCAAACAAGTTCAAGAATATATTTTTCACCCTTGCAATTAGCAAAATAGAATATTCTAAAAAATGTAAAAGGTTGATGAGGATACTGTATGACATTGGATTTAGCAATGATTTCTTTCATATGACACCAAAAACATAGGCAACGAAAGTAAAAATAGATAAATTGGACCACATCAAAACTAAAAATTTCTGTGCATCAAAGGACATGATCAACAGTGAAAAAGCAACATATAGTGTGGGAGAAAATATCTGTAAAGGATATATATCTGATAAGAAGTTACTATCCAGAATATATAAAGAATCCTTACAATTTAACCACAAAACACTGATGCAATTAAAAATGCACAAAGGAATTGAGTACAAATTTCTCCAAAGATGATGTACAAATGGCCAATAAGCATATAAAATGATGTTTGGCATTATTAATCATTAAGGAAATGCAAATCAAAATTACAAAATTACAACCAGTAGGATGGCTACTATCAAAAAATACAAAACAAAACAAAAACTAGAAGATAACATGTTGACAAGGATTTGGAAAAATTAGAATCCTTGTGTACTGTTGATGAGAATGTTAAATGTTGCAGATGCTATGGAAAATAGTATGAAGTTCTTCAAAAGCTTAAAAATATAATCACCATATTATCTAGCAATTCCACTTCTAGGTATGCACCTAAAAGAATTAAAAGCATGGACACAAAGATATATGTGCACACCCATGTATATAGCAACACTTTTCACAATAGCCAAGAGGCAGTAGCAATCCAAGTGTCCATCCGTGGATGAAAGGATAAGCAAATGTGGTATATACATACAATTAAATATTATTCAGCCTTAAAAAAGAAGGAAATTCTGATACATGCTACAAGATGGATGGACCTAGAGGACATTATGCTAAGTGAAATAATTCAGTCACAAAAAGACAAATACTGTGTGATACTATTTATACAAGGAATCTAGAGTAGTCAAATTCATAGAAACAGAAAGTAGAATGGTGGTTGCCAGGATGCTGGGAGGAGGAAGAAATAGTGATTTTTTGTTTGCTTGTTTAATGGGTATAGAGTTTCAGTTTTCTAAGGTGAAAGAGTTCTGAAGATCAGTTGTACAAAAATGTGAATATATTTAACACTAATGAACTGTACACTTAAAATGGTTAAGATGGTAAATTTTATGTTTTATATTTTACCACAATCAAAATTAAAAACAAAAATAGAAAATTCAAGAGGCCATAGATGCTCTGGATATAATGGAATCTCATAAAAGATAAATTCAGAATTAAGGGTTGCTTATTAATCCCACAGTGTTCCATCTGACCTAAATCAAAGTTGTTATCAGCAGCGAGGCCACTCCTCTCCTAGGATAAACAAACCACTAACAGCAAGACCCTCACTTAGGTATGAACCTTGGAATGAACAAGAGTGGTTATATTGGATTCTAAAGTACAAGGGAGTTGACACAAACTGAATGATCTCTCATAAATTAATGGAACAATTTCCTCATGACATTTAGTTTACAGTCCATGGCAGTCTTCTTCTTGAAAGGCAGCCTTACCTTTGCCTGCTCCTGAACTCTACCAGGTACAGGGATTTGCCCCCACATATGAATTCAGCAGCCATCTAAGCAGGCCCCTTCCAGAAGAACCTGCCCTTTTACCACACTAAATGTGGTTTGGTCTTCAAAAAATAACACTGGCTGGCCCTGTTTGGCATGGGTGTCCAAATCTCCCTAATATCAGGAAGCAGTCATGTTTTAAAGGGACCCTTCCCTGCCCTAGGAGATGACCAACTTAGAAGAAGAATTAATCAAATGGGTAAGTGCCTGCTAAACTATTAACATTCCCCAGTTTTGCTAAAATATACTTCTGTCCTGGCTGTTCCTCTCCAAGACTATCCCTTTTCCTGTTACTGGAAGGGATCTCCTCAACTGGCAGCAGTTCATCTTGTGGAACAAGCCTAAGGCTTCTATGCTATTGATGGGCATCACCTGGTGGAAACCAGTTACCCTTCCCCTAGGGTTGTGGATGGTAAATTATACCACAGTACCAGCGAAGACAATGTACTTAAGGATTATCATCTGTCATAGATGATTTAGTTAAAGAAGTGGCACTTATACTTACCATCTCACCTTTAAATTTCCCTGGATGGCCTGTGCTTACAGACACTATTAATGAATGTAGGCTACCTATGGATTATAGAGCATTATGGCTGTTTTCTTTATTAGGGCACCTCTACCAAATATCATTCCCTTAATGGATGGCATTCAAAACAACATGGAAAAAAGGTTTGGTGTTAGAGACTCAGCTAACCCACTCTGCTCATTAAAATTTTGCAGGAGAGTCAACTTCAATTTGCCTGTACCTTTTTGGGTTAACATACACTATTTTTTTCTGATTGCCTATGTGGTAACTAATTAGCCCTGCTAATGCACACAGCCTTTGTAGACAGAACCTAGACACCTTGCCTTACACTTCCACAAGGAACTTTCTTTGGCATTATATCAAAGACACCCTTCTCACCAGACCTGACCAAGACTCTTTCTCATAGGCCATCACAACCACAAATAAACACCTTACTTAAAGTGGATGTTAAATTGCCCCCTTTAAGATATACAGCCATTCCCAGTTATTTAAATATATGGGTTATATTTGAAACTCAGAAAGGCAAACTATTTCCGATCAGTGAAAAGACAAGCTCCTAGAACTCAAACCTCTTACATTCGTAAAAGAGGCCCAACATTTGGTAGGAATGTTTAAATTTAGGCATCAACACATTCTGGCACCTCACCTCTGATATTTGCTGGTCCCTATCTGTTAAGTCATCCATAATTCTTCCATTTTTCAATGGGGATCTGAGCAACATCCCCATTTTTCAATGGGGATCTTTAGCAAACTAAAGGAGGTTAATACTTTGGGTCTCAAACTGGTGCCCCAAGAATAGAACTTAATATTAGAAGTTTTGGCCACCCCAAAATTTGCTTCCTAAAGCTTCCTCACTGAATGGACAGGTAAATGCCTACCTGTGGGCTTTTCGTGTAAGCCATTTCCAGACTCAGCTCACAGGTATTCAGTACTAAAGAGTCAACTCCTGGTGTTATACTGGATAATTGCCAAAACTGAAGTCCTTGTTAGGGCAAAGCCAATTAACCTATAGACCGATATTTCTATTACACCCTAGGTAATAAAAAAGTTCCCCATAAAATTTGACCAGTTAGACAATGGACAGTAGCAGCCTTTCACATCTACTCAAATACTCCAATTTCCACATTGGGAATAGTCTCAATGGACTGAGATGTATGCAATCTTCTAGAAGTAAAATATATGCTTGATAAACATTTTCCTATTATTCATATTTTTAGTGACATTTAGTTAGTGTCTAATGGGCTAATTGGTTGAGATGTTGGCAATATCAGGGCTGGAAAATACAAGGCCCAGCCTTGTATTTGGGATAAAGAGATGTGGAAAAAATTACCACATTAGCTCCCACTCTACCCATCCTGTTGTATCACACCTCAGCTTATACGAAACAACACATAGATGAGGCACAATACAATGCCAAATCTGACAAACTAACCAAATCACCAAAGCAGGTAAGCCTCTTGAAGGAAGGGGAACCTCCAGAACTTTGGGACAAGTCACACTAACCCTTCTATTGATGGGCACATGTGAGGTCAAGGCATTTGGGCATCATAGGATTATAAAAAGGGATTGCTACTAGAGTCAACTCAGCAGAAACACATTTACACAAATCCATTAGGGACTGCACTACATGCTACTGGGCCTTCCACATGGAAGAATAAATTTACAGTAAAGAAGGGCTACCACTACAGTACTAGTAAATTGACTTCCTTGGGCCTCTCCCTGCAATGTCAGTAGCCATTAAATATGCCCCAACAATGTAGATACCTACACAGACCTTCTGTTGGTTTATCCATGCAAAACACTAACCTCTGCTAACGTTAACGAGGCATTAACCCAACCGCTTTTACAGCCTTAGAGAGTGCCACAAGTTATACAATCAGATTAAGATTTTCATTTTACTGCAAATCAAATATGAAAATGGATGCTAAATAATAACATTGGTTTCTGTTTTTTTTGTTTGTTTGTTTGTTTTCACTTACCCTATCATTCTATGGCAGTAGGTATCATAGATGACATAATGGGATTTTAAAACAAGGACTGTTGAGAGAACTTGGAGGACAATGGTCCCCAATTCCAATCGATATTTATTGCACTAAATGCATGCCTTATTGGCATAAATGCACCATATTTTAATTCAAAACAAATGAGGAAACCATCAATAGAGATGCTGTGATATCTGCTTATGTGTACACATACACCAGACACAACAATACAATTGTAAGATTCCATAGACATGGAAGCCATGACTTTGCTGCCTTTAGCAAAGAAACCCTCATCTGGGACTTCCATATTTCCAGGGCCTAGCTACTTCCTTCTTGATCTTGATGAGGACCTTGACATGGACCACTGACTCTGAGACCATCTTTAGCCTGTGTTAGTTCATCAGCTAGTTTAAGCCAAGGAAACCACCCAGCACTATTTAGAGAGAAATACATCCTCAACTGTTGCCCAACATACTTTGCTCTACTAAAAGAACTGTAGAATAAACTCAGACTTGCTCTTGACAGCCAGGAGGTGGAACTAATCATCCCCAGATATGGTAACACCGTTTGGGCAATATCCAGGGGACAATCAGATGACATCTGACTTTAAACCCTACTCTATTGCTGTGTCTTTTCCTACCTGAGAAGTCCCTACTCTAATCAGTTTCAACCACGCGTCCATTGATAGATTACCTAAGCCCTGGTTGTCTACACCCTACTGCTGATAAAGTATGTCTGGAAGTAATATGCCACATGCACACAACAGAGTGGCATATAATATGAGTCAGATTGGGGACAATGGGAATCATGCTGTTGGATATTTGGGTTGGCCAATCCTACTAACATGACCACAGATATCAAAACTGAGGCTCATACTTCTCCACCTACCTCTACTACTGCTAGCAACAACTCTTCTAGCTCAGCTAGTTTCTATGAGACAACTTGTGACTCATAGATGCCTTCTGAGTCCTTGGGCTGACTTTTACTTCAAATCAGATTAAATCTACTACTATTAACTAATGCCCTAAAAAAAATAAATCAATGGGATGTCACTACTCATTGTCTCATTTAAAAACTGACCTAAAATAGTATGCACTCAATATTACAACCAGGATGCTCATGAATGGTGCAATTAAGTTAAAAACACTATAATCCAAATCCAATACCAAGAGAATCTACATGAATATAGGACTAAAATATTGATACTTACTAACCCATGGGATAACAATAAATGTGATCTCTGCCAACAATATTCACTCTTACAACTGTTAGCTGCTTTTCTTGTTAATTATGATGATCCCTCCACACATCCAGTACATTTACTGAGGTAGAAATAAATTGCACTAACCAAGTAGCCAAGGGCACATTAGCATGAACCTCCTCCCCAGTTGCTAATCAACATATACAAGAAGGCCCATGTATACAACATAATATTACTTGGGCCAAGACACGTCTAAAAAATCAGGGAGCACACCACTTGGGAATTCTTCCCCAATCTAACCTTCTTACAACATAAACTGCAAATTTTACATAACACCAAATGTAAGCAGGCTCTATAGCAATTACAGTGCTGGCTGCCCATAGTAAATGATCATAGCTTTGGGTGTTACAACAAAGACAATTCTTACCAAAACATGCTTGTTCCCACAGAGAAATATGACCTCTCTCTATCTTGAGAGTTTCTCTACCTAAATTAACAACTATTTTCTTATAAACTATTATAAAATTTGCTAGTCTTACTAAAACCACCATTAGTAAGGATCTGGGAAATATTTGTGAGAGATTTTCCTTCAATGTACATTTTTGGGGACTCCTTTGCTAAATCCTCAAAAAACAGTCTCATCTCACATTAGTAGAGATAGAAGAAAAAAACACACAAATATCACCAAAGTTAATCTGAGACTACTAAAGTTTTACAAGTGACTGCTGTAGAAATATGTCACCTAGAATGGAGATGATACAGTAGGTGATCCCACACTGAAATACAGCAATATTGCAAAACATAGCTACAAAAATCAGTTAAATGTACTACACAATTAATGTATATTTTTGCAATAACTTGGCCCACCTTTGAGGATTCCACATGGGAATGTCCCCTGTTTATTATTTAATTTGGTGAATGACTAAACTAAACATTTTATCAAACCACCAAGAGGACCTGTAAAACTTATCCCACACCTATGGAAACACATCAATAGTATTTATTATTGGCAATTACCAAGAAACTCAATTACCAATGCATGCCAATTCAAACAAGGATGAACATACAATTGACCAACAAACCAAATTTGCATATAGCCTCAGGCACTAAAATACATAAGATGGTGAATCTAATTACATGCTGACTTGGTAATTAGCTGATAGTCTTATGGGGTTAACCTTGTAACTGACTCTTTTTTTTTTTCTTGCTGCCTTCATAATCCTCTAACATTTGCCATTTTAATTATGATGTGTCTTGGTGTGGGTCTGTTCGAGTTCATCTTGTTTGGAACGCTCTGTGGATTATGCCTGGATATCTGTTTCCTTCTTTATGTTTGGGAAGATTTCAGCCATAATTTCTTCAAATACATTTTCTCTTCTTTTTTTTTTTAAACATCTTTATTGGAGTATAATTGCTTTACAATGGTGTGTTAGTTTCTGCTTTATAACAAAGTGAATCAGTTATACATATACATATGTTCCCATATCTCTTCCCTCTTGCATCTCCCTCCCTCCCACCCTCCCTATCCCACCCCTCTAGGTGGTCACAAAGCACAGAGCTGATCTCCCTGTGCTATGCGGCTGCTTCCCACTAGCTATCTATTTTATGTATGGTAGTGTATATATGTCCATGCCACTCTCTCTCTTTGTCATATCTTACCCTTCCCCCTCTCCATATCCACAAGTCCATTCTCTAATAGGTCTGTGTCTTTATTCCCGGATTGCCACTAGGTTCTTCATGACCTTTTTTTTTTTTTCCTTAGATTCCATATATATGTGTTAGCATACTGTATTTGTTTTTCTCTTTCTGACTTACTTCACTCTGTATGACAGACTCTAACTCCATCCACCTCACTACAAATAACTCCATTTCGTTTCTTTTTATGGTTGAGTAATATTCCATTGTATATATGTGCCACATCTTCTTTATCCATTCATCCGATGATGGACACTTAGGTTGCTTCCATGTCCTGGCTGTTGTAAATAGAGCTGCAATGAATATTTTGGTACATGACACTTTTTTAATTATGGTTTTCTCGGGGTATATGCCCAGTAGTGGGATTGCTGGGTCGTATGGTAGTTCTATATTTAGATTTTAAGGAACCTCCATACTGTTCCCCATAGTGGCTGTATCAATTTACATTCCTACCAACAGTGCAAGAGTGTTCCCTTTTCTGTACAACCTCTCCAGCATTTATTGTTTCTAGATTTTTTGATGATGGCCATTCTGACTGGTGTGAGATGATATCTCATTGTAGTTTTGATTTGCATTTCTCTAATGATTAATGATGTTGAGCATTCTTTCATATGTTTGTTGGCAATTTGTATATCTTCTTTGGAGAAATGTCGCTTTAGGTCTTCTGCTCATTTTTGGATTGGGTTGTTTGTTTATTTGTTATTGAGTTGCATGAGCTGCTTGTAAATCTTGGAGATTAATACTTTGTCAGTTGCTTCATTTGCAAATGTTTTCTTCCATTCTGAGGGTTGTCTTTTGGTCTTGTTTATCGTTTCCTTTGCTGTGCAAAAGCTTTTCAGTTTCATTAGATCCCATTTGTTTATTTTTGTTTTTATTTCCATTTCTCTAAGAGGTGTGTCAAAAAGGATCTTGCTGTGATTTATGTCATAGAGTGTTCTGCCTATGTTTTCCTCTAAGAGTTTGATGGTGTCTGGCCTTACATTTAGGCCTTTAATCCATTTTGAGTTTATTTTTGTGTATGGTGTTAGGGAGTGTCCTAATTTCATACTTTTACATATACCTGTCCAGTTTTCCCAGCACCACTTATTGAAGAGGCTGTCCTTTCTCCACTGTATATACTTGCCTCCTTTATCAAAGATAAGGTGACCATATGTGCGTGGGTTTATCTCTGGGCTTTCTATCCTGTTCCATTGATCTATATTTCTGTTTTTGTGCCAGTACCATACTGTCTTGATTACTGTAGCTTTGTAATATAGTCTGAAATCAGGGAACCTGATTCCTCCAGCTCTTTTTTGTTCTCAAGATTGCTTTGGCTATTCGGGGTCTTTTGTGTTTCCATACAAATTGTGAAATTTTTTGTTCTAGTTCTGTGAAAAAAGCCAGTGATAGTTTGATAGGGATTGCATTGAATCTGTAGATTGCTTTGGGTAGTAGAGTCATTTTCACAATGTTGATTCTTCCAATCCAAGAACATGGTATATCTCTCCATCTATTTGTATCATCTTTAATTTCTTTCATCAGTGTCTTATAATTTTCTGCATACAGGTCTTTTGTCTCCTTAGGTAGGTTTATTCCTAGATATTTTATTCTTTTTGTTACAATGGTAAATAGGAGTGTTTTATTAATTTCACGTTCAGATATTTCATCATTAGTGTATAGGAATGCAAGAAATTTCTGTGCATTAATTTTGTATCCTGCTACTTTACCAAATTCATTGATTAGCTCTAGTAGTTTTCTGGTAGCATCTTTAGGATTCTCTATGTATAGTATCATGTCATCTGCAAACAGTGACAGCTTTACTTCTTCTTTTCCGATTTGGATTCTTTTATTTCTTTTTCTTCTCTGATTGCTGTGGCTAACACTTCCAAAACTATGTTGAATAATAATGGTGAGAGTGGGCAACCTTGTCTTGTACCTGATCTTAGTGGGAATGGTTTCAGTTTTTCACCATTGAGGACAATGTTGGCTGTGGGTTTGTCATATATGGCCTTTTTTATGTTGAGGAAAGTTCCCTCTATGCCTACTTTCTGCAGGGCTTTTATCATAAATGGGTGTTGAATTTTGTCGAAAGCTTTCTCTGCATCTATTGAGATGATCATATGGTTTTTCTCCTTCAATTTGTTAATATGGTGTATCACGTTGATTGATTTGCATATGTTGAAGAATCCTTGCATTCCTGGAATACACCCCACTTGAACATGGTGTATGATCCTTTTAATGCGCTGTTGGATTCTGTTGGCTAGTATTTTGTTGAGGATTTTTGCATCTATGTTCATCAGTGATATTGGCCTGTAGTTTTCTTTCTTTGTGACATCTTTGTCTGGTTTTGGTATCAGGGTGATGGTGGCCTTGTAGAGTGAGTTGGGGAGTGTTCCTTCCTCTGCAATATTTTGGAAGAGTTTGAGAAGGATAGGTGTTAGCTCTTCTCTAAATGTGTGATAGAATTCGCCTGTGAAGCCATCTGGTCCTGGGCTTTTGTTTGTAGGAAGATTTTTAATCACAGTTTCATTTTCAGTGCTTGTGATTGGTCTGTTCATATTTTCTATTTCTTCCTGGTTCAGTCTTGGCAGGTTGTGCATTTCTAAGAATTTGTCCATTTCTTCCAGGTTGTCCATTTTATTGGCATATAGTTGCTTGTAGTAATCTCTCATGATCCTTTGTATTTCTGCAGTGTCAGTTGTTACTTCTCCTTTTTCATTTCTAATTCTATTGATTTGAGTCTTCTCCCTTTTTCTCTTGTTGAGTCTGGCTAATGGTTTATCAATTTTGTTTATCTTCTCAAAGAACCAGCTTTTAGTTTTATTGATCATTGCTATTGTTTCCTTCATTTCTTTTTCATTTACTTCTGATCTGATCTTTATGATTTCTTTCCCTCAGCTAACTTTGGGGTTTTTTTTTTCTTCTTCTTTCTCTAATTACTTTATGTGCAAGGTTAGGTTGTTTATTCGAGATGTTTCCTGTTTTTTGAGGTAGGCTTGTACTGTTATAAACTTCCATCTTAGAAATGCTTTTGCTGCTTCCCATAGGTTTTGGGTCGTCATGTCTCCATTGTCATTTGTTTCTAGGAATTTTTTGATTTCCCCTTTGATTTCTTCAGTGATCACTTCCTTATTAAGTAGTGTATTGTTTAGCCTCCATGTGTTTGTAGTTTTTACAGACCTTTTCCTGTAATTGATATCTAGTCTCAGAGCATTGTGGTCGGAAAAGATACTTGATATGATTTCAATTTTCTTAAATTTACCAAGGCTTGATTTGTGACCCAAGATATGATCTATCCTGGAGAATATTCCATGAGCACTTGAGAAAAAATGTGTATTCTGTTGTTTTTGAGTGGAATGTCCTATAAATATCAATTAAGTCCATCTTGTTTAATGTATCATTTAAAGCTTGTATTTCCTTATTTATTTTCATTTTGAATGATCTGTCCTTTGGTGAAAGTGGGGTGTTAAAGTCCCCTGCTATGATTGTGTTACTATCGATTTCCCCTTTTATGGCTGTTAGTATTTGCCTTATGTATTGAGGTGCTCCTATGTTGGGTGCATAAATATTTACAATTGTTATACCTTCCTCTTGGATCGATCCCTTGATCATTGTATAGTGTCCTTCTTTGTCTCTTGTAATAGTCTTTATTTTAAAGTCTATTTTGTCTGATATGAGAATTGCTACTCCAGCTTTCTTTTGATTTCCGTTTGCATGGAATACCTTTTTCCATCCCCTCACTTTCAGTCTGTATGTGTCCCTAGGTCTGAAGTGGGTCTCTTGTAGACAGCATATATATGGGTCTTGTTTTTGTATCCATTCAGCCAGTCTGTGTCTTTTGGTGGGAGCATTTAATCCATTTACATTTAGGGTAATTATCGATATGTATGTTCTTATTCCCATTTTCTTAAGTGCTTTGGGTTTGTTATTGTAGATGTTGTCCTTCTCTTGTGTTTCTTGCCTAGAGAAGTTCCTTTAGCATTTGTTGTAAAGCTGGTTTGGTGGTGCTGAACTCTCTCAGCTTTTGCTTGTCTGTAAAGGTTTTAATTTCTCCATCAAATCTGAATGAGATCTTTGCTGGGTAGAGTAATCTTGGTTGTAGGTTTTTCTCCTTCATCCCTTTAAGTATATCCTGCCACTCCCTTCTGGCTTGCAGAGTTTCTGCTGAAGGAGCAGCTGTTAACCTTATGGGGATGCCCTTGTGTGTTATTTGTTGTTTTTCCCTTGCTGCTTTTAATATGTTTTCTTTATATTTAATTTTGGATAGTTTGATTAATATGTGCCTTGGCGTGTTTCTCCTTGGATTTATCCTGTATGGGACTCTCTGTGTTTCCAGGACTTGATTAACTATTTCCTTTCCCATATTAGGGAAGTTTTCAACTATAATCTCTTCAAATATTTTCTCAGTCCCTTTCTTTTTCTCTTCTTCTTCTTCTGGGACCCCTATAATCCGAATGTTGGTGCGTTTAATGTTGTCCTATAGGTCTCTGAGACTGTCCTCAGTTCTTTTCATTCTTTTTTCTTTATTCTGCTCTGCAGTAGTTATTTCCACTATTTTATCTTCCAGGTCACTTATCCGTTCTTCTGCCTCAGTTATTCTTCTATTGATCCCTTCTAGAGCATTTTTAATTTCATTTATTGTGTTTTTCATCATTGCTTCATTCCTCTTTAGTTCTTCTACATCCTTGTTAAATGTTTCTTGCATTTTGTCTATTCTATTTCCAAGATTTTGGATCACCTTTACTATCATTATTCTGAGTTGTTTTTCAGGTAGACTGCCTATTTCCTCTTCATTTGTTAGGTCTGGTGTGTTTTTACCTTGCTCCTTCATGTGCTGTGTGTTTTTCCCTCTTCTCATTTGGCTTATCTTACTGTGTTTGGGGTCTCCTTTTCGCAGGCTGCAGGTTTGTAGTTCCTGTTGGTTTTGGTATCTGTCCCCAGTGGCTAAGGTTGGTTCAGTGGGTTGTGTAGGCTTCCTGGTGGAGGGGACTAGTGCCTGTGTTCTGGTGGATGCAGCTGGATCTTGTCTTTCTGGTGGGCACGTCCACGTCTGGTGGTGTGTTTTGGGGTGTCTGTGGCCTTATTATGATTTTAGGCAGCCTCTCTGCTAATGGATGGGGCTGTGTTCCTGTCTTGCTAGTTGTTTGGCATAGGGTGTCCAGCACTGTAGCTTGCTGGTCGTTGAGTGAAGCTGGGTCTTGGTGTTGAGATGGAGATCTCTGGGAGATTTTCACCATTTGGTATTACATGGAGCTGGGAGGTCTCTTGTGGACCAGTGTCCTGAAGTTGGCTCTCCCACCTCAGAGGCACAGCCCTGATGCCTGGCTGGAGCACCAAGAGCCTTTCATCCATGCGGCTCAGAATAAACGGGAGAAAAAATAGAAAGAAAGAAAGAGGATAAAATAAAATAAAGTAAGATAAAATAAAATAAAGTTATTAAAATAAAAATATTTATTAAGAAAAAAAATTTTGTAGTAAAAAAAAAAACGGACGGACTGAACCCTAGGACAAATGGTGAAAGCAAAGCTATACAGACAAAATCTCACACAGAAGCATACACATACACACTCGCAAAAAGAGGAAAAGGGGAAAAAATAATATATCCTGCTCCCACAGTCCACCTCCTCAATTTGGGATGATTTGTTGTCTATTCAGGTATTCCACAGAATCAGGTACATCAAGTTGTTTGTGGAGCTTTAATCCGCTGCTTCTGAGGCTGCTGGGAGAAATTTCCCTTTCTCTTCTTTGTTTGTACAGCTCCCTGGTTTCAGCTTTGGATTTGGACCTGCCTCTGCGTGTAGGCCGCCTGAGGGCGTCTGCTCTTGGCTCACACAGGAAGGGGTTAAAGGAGCAGCTGCTTCGGGGGCTCTGGCTTACTCAGGCTGGGGGGAGGGAGGGGTACGGATGCCCGGCAAGCCTGCGGTGGCAGAGGCCGGCGTGATGTTGCACCAGTCTGCAGAGCGCCGCGTGTTCTTCCGGGGAAGTCGTCCCTGAATCACGGGACCCTGGCAGTGGCCGGCTGCACAGGCTCCCGGGAGGGGCAGTGTGCAGAGCGACCTGTGCTTGCACACAGGCTTCTTAGTTGCGGCAGCAACAACCTTAACGTTTCATGCCCTTCTCTGGGGTCTGCTCTGATAGCCGCGGCTTGTGCCCATCTCTGGAGTTCATTTAGACGGCACTCTGAATCCCCTCTCCTCGCGCACCAGGAAACAAAGAGGCAAGAAAAGTCTCTTGCCTGTTCAGCAGCTCCAGACCTTTTCCCGGACTCCCTCCCGGCTAGCTGTGGTGCACTAACCCCTTCAGGCTGTTTTCATGCCGCCAACCGCAGTCCTCTCCCTGCAATCTGACCGAAGCCCGAGCCTCAGCTCCCAGCCCCCACCCGCCCTGGCGGGTGAGCAGACAAGCCTCTCGGGCTGGTGAGTGTTGGTCGGCACTGATCCTCTGTGCAGGAATCTCTCCGCTTTTCCCTCTGCATCCCTGTTGTTGCGCTCTCCTCCGTGGCTCCGAAGCTTCCCCCCTCTGCCACCCGCAGTCTCCACCCGTGAAGGGGCTTCCTAGTGTTTGGAAACCTTTCCTCCTTCACAGCTCCCTCCCACTGGTGCAGGTCCCGTCCCTATTCTTTTGTCTCTGTTGTTTCTTTGTTCTTTTGCCCTACCCAGGTACGTGGGGAGTTTCTTGCCTTTTGGGAGTCTGACGTCTTCTCCCAGTGTTCAGTGGGTGTTCTATAGGAACAGTTCCACGTGTAGATATTTTTCTGATGTATCTGTGGGGAGGAAGGTGATCTCCGCATCTTACTCTTCCGCCATCTTCTCCCCACTCTTCAAATACATTTTCAATCCCCTTCTCTCTCTCTTCTACTTCTGGAAACCCTATTATATATAGATTGGCACATTTTGTATTATCCCATAGATTCAGTATGTTGCTTTCTTTTTTTTTAATTTTTTCATTTTTCATTCTGTCTGATGTTCTGATTGTGTGATTTCCATTATTCTATCTTCTAGATCACCTATTCATTCTTCTGTGTTGTTTAGTCTGTTATTCAGTGCTTATAGATGGTTTTTATATCAGCAATTGAGTTGTCTAATTTTGATTGGTTCCACTTTATAGTTTCTAGTTCCTTGTTACAGTGACCTGCATTTCTATCAATAATCTTTCTTAATTCCTTTAGCATTCTTATTACCTCCTTTTTGAACTTGGGGTTTGGAAGACTTGTGACATTTGTTTCATTATTTGTTCTTTCATGGGATTTCTTTTGTTCTTTTATTGGGAGTAGTTCCTCTGCTTTTTCATTTTACTTAACCTTTTCTTTCTCTATGAATTAAGGAGAAAGAGCTATCTTCTGTGGTTTTGAAGGGCTGTTTATTTTGTGGGACCATCCCTATGTAGACTGTGTGAGCCCAATATTTTTGGTGTAAGGGCTGTTTTTGATATGGTCGCCAGCCACATCTTTCCTCAGAGTGCACTGGCCATTATCCCCTTGATAGGGGGTGTTATTGGTGTTGTAGTGTCCAGAACCTGCACTGGATGTCAGGTGGGGCCACCTCTTTGCTCAATAGCTGTCACAGTCCTATTGGGGGCAGGGTCTGTTCTGCAGTCATTGGAGTAGAATCCCTGAGGGTCAGGTTTGATAAGGCTCCACTGCCTTTAAGTGCATGTTCTGTCCCAAAGGAGGTGAGCACTGAGGCAAGTGAGGCCCGTGTGGTCATCAACAAACTTATGAACCACCCATGCAGACATCCACAGTTCTGTCCAGAAGCAGCAGAATATTCTGTCACCTTCTCTGTTGTGTTTGTCCCAGACCTAGTGCTAGGCTGGTGCTGGGAGTCAGGGCATTATGGCTGCAGGAATTGAGAGAGGTGTGTTGCCATCTGAGACTTTGGCTGCCTCTGTGGCAGGGTACTCCGAGGACCTGTCCACCCCAGTTCTGTCTCCAAGCTGTGGTGTAAAGTGGGTAGAACCAGAGCACTCCCACTGGGAAAGAACCACTGTGTGCTCCTCCCCACAGGCTGTCCACGAGGGATGTGTGATTCTGTGATGCCACCCACCACCCAGTGTTCATGCCCACAATATCCACCACTGCCAGACCTGACCCTGAACCCATACTCCACAATGGGCATGCTGACAATAGGCTCCAAGGTTCAGCTCAGACCATATCTCAGGCCCTCAGGGCTGTCCTGACACAGCTAGACCAAGTCCTCTCCCAGGGTCTGTCCATCCAACTTTCAGTGCTTAGCTGCTGCATGTACTAACAGCTTCACCCAGCATGCATTTTGAGCTTGGAAGAGTGGCGAGGTGACAGCCATCAGCACTGGTCTCTTTCCACCCTGATTGCTAGCAAGCCAGCATGTGCACACTCCTCATGAGCAGAGTCCAGGTTCCTCCAGCCCATCTGTCCTGGCAGACCTCCCTGTAGGCAGGGTGCTCTCCCTGGGCAAGGGCCTATCCTTGTGGATGCTTCCTCCTTTACAGATCCCTCACAGGAATGCCAGTCCCATCCTGATGGATTTTTTCCCCAACCTACCCAGTTCGTGAGTATCTTTCTTGCAGCTTTTGTTGTATAAGTGATTTTCTGCCAGTTTCCAGTTGGTTTTCTGTGAGAATTTTCCACACGTAGATATATTTTTGATGTATCTGTGGGGGCAGGTGAGCTCCATGTCCTCCTCCTCTGCCGTCTTTATCCACTTCCCTTTTGGAAGTTTTTTGATTACTGATTCAATTTCATTATGAGCAATTGGTCTATATTCAGTTTTCTATTTCTTCATGATTCAGTCTTGGAAGATTCTATGTGATTCAATTTTATCTTAATTATTGGATATTTATTGGTTATACTTCTTTTAAGTTTTTATTAGTTGATCTCAGATATATGGAGTGAGAGAGGGAGAGCAAGAGAGAGAGAGAGACTTATAACAGTTTATCTGCAAATAAGGTCTGTAGTCTTATTGGTAGTGATGTAGCAATATCATCATTTTCATGGGTTTTATACTGTACTATAGCTATATAGGGTGTCAAAGTTAAGGGAGGCCATGTGGGACGAACAGAAAACAACTAGCAGTTTGGTAGATTTAAATTCAACCATATTAAAAATCATATTAAATGTAAATGGTCTAAATACATACTATATAGGAATTCTATCCAGGATTTATAAATAACTCTTAAAACTTGAGTGTAAGAAGCTCATCCCCTGACCCTCACCATTCCCCTCCTGCAGGCAAAATATTGGAACAGGCAAAGAAGATACATGGTTGGAAAATAAGTATATGAAAAAGTGGTTGACCCCATTAGTCACTCTAGAAATGCAAATTAAAATCATGATAGTTCATTAAAACTCATTAGAATGGCAAAATAAAAACCAAACCAAAACAAAACAAAAAACCTAATAATGCCATACTTTGGTGAGGATGTACAGTAACTGGCACTCTCATATATTGCTTTTGAGGAGGAAAATTTACAGTTACTATGGAGAAAAAAGGCTGTTTCTCATAAATTAAGCATACACTTGATATATGCCCACCCCTAGGTTTTTTTCTAAGTGAAATGAAAATGTATGTTTTCCCCAAAACCTGTGTGTGGATTTTTACAGCAACTTTATTTATGATTACTAAATATTGAAAGCAATTCAGATGTTCTTAGACAAGAGAATGAATAAACAAACTATGGTGTATCCACACAGTAGATTGCTACTCAGCAATAGAGAAAGAAGACACTATAGATTCAAACAACCACATGGGTGAATTTTAAGTGCATTTTTCTGAGCTAGAACCAAAAGTTTACATACACACATGGGGCATTGTGGAAAAGACACAGGGATGGAAAACAGGTAAGTTATTGCTAGAGTTTTCAATTAGGGAAGGAGTTGAGTACAAAGAGACAGCATAAGAGAATTTTTGAAGTCAAAAACTGTTAGGTGTTTTCTATTTCTGTTCACTGAGAAGGCCCAGAAGCAGTGATATCCCATTACCAATCAGCCAACTTAGCTCCCAGATTATGGTTTTTAAGTAACATTCTCTAATGAAAAGAACCAGTAATCCTTGAAGAAGTGGTTTATTTCAAAGATGAGGCAAGAAAATACAATATGAGCCTAGAGTATATTGTGGTACAATACAATAAGAAAGTAATTAAAAATAATAAAAATGCTTGGAGCATGTCAAAAGAATAGAGGAGACAACCTAAAAGAGCTCCTGATGACCTAAACTGTAACAATTTGAGAAATGAAATAAATATAGAAAGTTTGGGATTATAACTTTGAAAATAATGTAAATAGCCATAGGACACACAATATTTTTTAAATGAATAAATGTGACGGAAAGCCAAGTTGTCCTTACAGAATAATTTCAATCAATAAACGTAGAAGTGACAAAAGAAATAGAAAATTATCATTAGAACAACACAGTAGTAATTGCTACAGGCAAGATCCATTAATGAATGCTAAAATTAGAAGGCAGGTATTTAAGGAGAAACAGAATATTTGCATAACCTCAAAATATCCCCCTAAATACTTCTTAATTACAAAGGAAAAAATAGTAACCTTGCAGTGAAGAAACGGAATAGACATCACCTTACCAAGTGATGAGTGTTAACATACCTAGTAATAAGATATATAGATATCACATACTCCCTGATATAATGGATGGATAATGATATATCACCACAAGTGGTATTCTTTCTCAAAACCTATAGCCTCATTCTAATCATGGGATAACATCAGACAAACTGAAATTGAAGTTCATTCCACAAAATACCTAACCAGTACTCTTTTTAAAAGTATCAAGATCATGTATCACAAACGAAGAATGAGGAACTGTGACATGTGACGGATTGGAGGAGTCTAAAAAGACACTCTTACTAATTGCAAAGTTGTAACTTGGATGGGATGGTAGAATTATTTTTTTAAAAGTACATTATTATGGCAAAATGCATTAAATCTGAAAAAAGTCCATAGTTTGACTAAAAAGTACAAACTGGTAATATCATTTTTGTAAGTATACACACCTTTGCCCATACATTCTGCTAACTCAGAGAGCTGTTGGAAGGAGAAGACAAGCAATATCTAGATACTAGATATCTAGCAATATCTAGAAAATGATAGTTGTAGGCAGCTTGGAAAAATGGTGTCCTGTTCTTTAGGATTTTGTATATGATTGACTAGAGATAAATGCAAGGTTCTGTTTTTACCATAGCCAAAACACCTATTTCTAGGAACTGAAGGGTGTAAATTGAAAGCACTCCTTTCACACCTGTAGCAGAGACTCTATTTAAATAGTAAGGCTTGTGGAGAAGCCATTTGTAAACACCTTGAATGCCTGTGCTTTCCATACATCAGAGATAGGTAAGCCTCCATTAGTATACCTGCAGTGAGTAAGTAGAGGTAGACTATATTTTATAACTGTATTTCCTTTAGTAATAAAAGAAAACATAATATTTTATTTCTAATCATTCTAATAATAGCAAGAGACTAAACACTAATATGTATAAAATAGATAATAAGAACCTGCTGTATAGAAAATAAATAAAATAAAATTCAAAAAAATTTTTTTAAATAAAAAAATAACAAGAGGGTAAGTATAAACTTAGTTTATCTTCATTGTGTCACACAAAAATACTTAGTTTATCCAAATTTTATATGTGTGTGTAAAATTATGACAAATAATTTATACATATATGTACATATATAAATATATAAAATAACTTATAGAAGTTGAACTTCACATTATTAATCCTGTATCATGTGGAACAATCAAAAGACTTGTGTTCAAATTCTGTATCCATAAACAACTCTGAATCTTAGTTAAATAATTTGTAAAATGAACAAAATATCCATCTCATCATGGTTCCTACAGACTAATAGTTTGATCAAAGCCTATGAAATTGACTAACCAATACCTGGAACGAAGTGAACACTAATTTTATTGCTGTGGAATAATTTACTTGGTTGAAATTACTGTGGTTTTATTTCACAACAATGACTGCCCTTGTATCACACTGACCCCAATTCCCACAACGTAGTTTGATGTAAAACGTTTGATACTAATTAACACAGTCTGTACATTGATATTTTCTTACTTTTCTAATCACTTGTAGAGTAGCTTCATGGCCGACATAAAAATACTTCTCCCAGTTCTTATTTTGTATAGTTAAGTATTAACCAAGCAATATGTGTTTTCTGACCAAAGTTTGATACCTCAGTTTAGAACTAGGTTTAATTTTCATGTGTGAAAGGACATCAGTAATTTTCTCACATTTACCTAATCTTTCCTGATGGATTCAGGCCATGCTTTTCATTTATTCCAGATGTGAAAACCAAACTGTCAGCTATGTTTCTGCTTTTCCTTTAATCTTTCCCCAGAGGCAATAATAAAAGATTAATAATTGACAATGGTGTCTAGGCTAAGGATAATGCTTATTTAAAACATGGGCAGCAAGCATACGTTCTTTGAAGGGATAATTTGTAGGAGACCAGGAAATTGGATTATTTTGTTATCTATTATATAAATGACAAAAATATCCAGTGTCCTTAAAATGTTCAGCCCAACTTAATTAAAAATATGAAAATTAAAAACTATTCAGGACTGTTAGTGAATATTTCAATGAAAGTGAAAAATAATAAAATATTCAAAAAATAAAAGTTATTCAATACTCAATAAAATAATAAAATTCAAAAGCATTTTATACTAATAAAAATATTTATTTTCTTTGTAATTTATATATTTTGCTAGATGGAATAAAATGAATCATATTAATATTCTTTATTAATTAGGTCCCAATCCATTACCAGAAAAAAGCCACAAAAGTAAATTACTGTTACAAACTCAACAGAGAAAATATTGGGGATAAAAACAAACAATCTAAATGCTGTTAGATAATTTAGGTTCTATTTAAAAATCTTTTTAGAATAATATTTTCCTTAGAATTGTAGTAGTCAATAACTCTTAAAAATGATTTCTTAAGTTTCTCAAGAAATTGTCTTTTCTCTATTTCTTTCTACCCCATATCTTTATCAATATAAAAGAATATTTCTATTCAAAGTTTGGTTAGCTTGATTTATACTTTTAGAATATGTAAACATATGATAAATAGACTTCCATTTTATATTCTTGTTCCAGATATCATAAATGTTAGGAAAAGGGTCTGGCCTTAAATTAATAGGCAGAAGCTTGAAGACAATGAATTTTGGCTTAGCATGGTACTTTCAAACACTTGACATTGTTCAAAGATGAAATAGATTGCACAGGGAAGCATTGGGGCACTCTCACTGGAAGTGTTTGTAGACAGAATAGATCACAATAGGGCAGCAATCATACACAGATTCCTGTCATCTTAACACATTTGGATATGAGCAACTATAAGATGTTGCTAAAATCCTAAAATCCCATTAACCCTTAGTGCCTATGCTATTCATTTTGACATTTACCCATAAGCCATATATTATTCATTTACTTCACATGCTTATGCCTATGCCTTTAGCCAAATTCTAGGTTCCTAGAGGGCTGTAACCATAGCTCTAATACTCTTGTGTTACTCTCAGTACCTTGACAAGGCTGATCACATACATTGTTGGAAATGTAGTGCACGTTGAAATGAGCTGAAATGAAATGGATGACAAAAATTAAATATACATGATATTTTCAAATGCTGATACTCAAAAATATATTATTTTTGAAGATAAACTATTCAAGTAAATATCCTATGGTAAGATGATTATAGAAAAAAATATACAAACATGGTTTAAATTTCAGAAGATTATTTTGGAAAAGAAAAATAAGTATGGTATTCAACAAAGAGAGAAAGGAATGGCCCCAAAAGAAATCACTATAAACGTTGAACAGAAAGAGGCCAAAAAAAAAGCTGCTCTGAAAAGCCTAAAAGAAATGTATACTTATTTTACAATTCACAAAAGAAATGGAAGGTCATTTATTCAAGTAGGAGATAAATTTTCTTTGGGACAGGTAAGTGAAGCAGTAAAAGTTTTCTGTTCACAATACAGCAGGCAGTTTGAAAATTAGAACACAATTGTACATAAAGTATCAACAAAAGAAGATTTATGTTATAGAATTCTAAAACTAACTAGGAAAACAGAAAAGCCAGAGCCATAGATTTTGATAGTGGGAAAGGAAGAAGAAAATTGGAGGAAGAATGGATAATGGATAGATTATTTTCACTCATGTAAAAAAAAAAAACACAACAACAACAACAACTAGTAAGCACTTTTCCTGTGTTTGAATGTCTGTAGCTCTCTCCTTAGTTTGGGCTTATGGATGACAGGTTTTTGATTGACTTTTGCTTATTTTGTCTCATTTTTAAAAGCAAATCTCGTTTTCTAGGATTGGCTTTGAAGGAATCATGTCACTTGAATGTTTGCACAGAAAAATAAACATTTTGAAACTACTCAAAGAAGTTTTCTCTAGTGCAAGAGATGTAGTGAATAACAGGACAAAAAACAGTAGAAATGCTTATATCTTCTACATGAACTGCATTGTATGCCTTATTTGAAATCCAGTAGGACTATGTTCAGCTGTATTTAACAGAAAACTCAAAATAACAGTAGCTGTAAACATAAGTTTATTTCTCTTTCATATAATAGAAATCTTGCCAGTATAAGGCTAGTATGGGATTTCCACAATTATCACAAAACTTGCATATTTATATATATTTTTTTCCTTCTGCCTGCTGGCATTGCCTTCTGTCCTCAGGGCTACCACATCTAAGATAGATGATTCTGGGGCAAGAAGAAGAAAATGGTGAATGTCAAGATGGATGTACCTTTTAGCAGAGTCAACTCCCTTTGGAATTCTCAAAGTCCCATAAATCATTTTGCTTACATCACATTGGTTACAACTTAGTTGTATATCTACACTTTGGTACAAGAGGTCCTGGATTCTTTTACTAAGGAAAAAAAAAAAAGGACAATGGACATTGAACAGGTAAGTAACATTTTCTACCACATAAGCTACCAAAATAATGCTTTCTCAGAAGCAAATTTGTTAGGATTAGGAATGGATGATTTGTTGAGGGATAGTTGAAAACTTAGAATAAATTGTGTAGAGTAAAAGGGTGATAGGGATTTTCATATATGGTCTTATTAAGAAAGGATATACTAAGCAATTAAGTATTAATTATAATTTAAGGTAAAACGAGAATTCTATTGCCCCAAATTTACTTTATTAAATTTTAACAATAAGAATTTGTTAGAGCGAATCTTGTCTCCCACCATACATTCCCCATTAGACATGGCTCAGGCATTATATTATGTGGTAGAATAAACCAGTTATTTAGTTAACTCATTAGGAAATATTAGCTAATTGAAGCCACCACCACCCATTGATATCTTAAAAAACATATTTATTGCGAGAGTGGAATATTATATGGGTAAGCATTATAGATGGGTGAATAGAAAAAACTGTAACATGTAGAGCACTTTGTGGGTACTCATAAGTCAATGAGATTCTTGGGAGGCTAGAAAGGGATATGACATTTAATAAACCTCTTCTGCTTATCAATTATTTATCTTTCAATAACATTATTTTATTTTTACAGCTACCTCTTAGTTAGTAGAGGAAACTGAGTCCCAGAGAGATTAATTGTATTTTCCTAAATCATTTATTGACTAAATAGTGGAGAAAAATCTTAAACACAGACACATAAGACTCCAAAAAGTGTATATTACAGCAAACTTCTTGAGCCATAACTAAAGACTGAAATAAGGCATTGAATGTCATATCAGATAAAGGAATGGATAACAGAAAGAGAGAAAAGAGCTTCTAATGGATTTTTTTGACTGTCATTCAAACTACAGCTATTTTGTGAGAGGACAGCCATCATAATGATAATGGACATGCCATAATTGATTAATTAATTCAATACGGGCCTTGTGCAAGTACAGCCTTTGCAATGCTAACATGCATGCCATAAATGATTCCTACACTCAACAATCATTAATGGAACGTGCAATTTGTCTTACACACTGTGCCAGTCTCTGAATACAGTGATTAGTAAAGTTCAATCCTGGTCTTCAATAAAATCATGTTTTAGCGAGGATATGGGTGTACAAAATATTTTAACAAAATGCAGCAAGTGCTAAAACAAGCATAAGAATGGTGATATGCAAAAACAGTTGAGATATCAACTAACTCTGCTTGGGGTAATCATTAATGGTGATAAAGTCTTCTCGAATGAAGCAACATCTAAACCAGTTTTGAAAGATAGTTAAGTGTTTATTCCCAGAAGGGGTAAAGTGAGAGAAGTATCATCAGGCAGAGTTGAAAAGGTGACATAAAAGAGTTGTTATGAAAAAAGCAAAACAAATCATGAAAGTGAAAGGACATGTATTTCTTCTAAACCAATAGTGTCTTATGGTAGTATTATGGGGATAGTCATAGAAGGCAAGTTAACAAGGCAATTGGAATTAGATTGTGATGGAGTTATATTCCATACTAAGAATATTTGAGTTTATTTTGTGGTCAAAATGGAGTGAGTGAGGTCATAATGAATTGGTGTGACCTGATCAGATTTTGATATTAGAAAGATGGTATTGCTGGCAGTGTTTGAGAAGTGGAGATGCTAATCATGTACCTGTGATAGCATAAAGAAAAATTACTAAATCCTTAGATCTTAGAAAGTTATAATGAATAAATATAGTTACTCCACCCAGAACTTTGTTTGCTGAAACTGAAATATTCGAAATATTCTTTCAAACACAATATCTTAAAAGAGAAAATCTTAATTTCCCAGTGAATCACATAGAAAAACATGATATTTTTTTCTAGAGAATTGAACCTATATATAATTTAAAATTTTATTATACAGTTGGGCTACCAGGTCATAAATGGATTCCTTTGCCAAGGAATTAGTTGAATCTTTTCCCACACCTAAGACATTTGGTGGCTTTTTGCTTGTCTGCATTGACATGATTGAGTCTCCAACTCCATTGCTGTACTATGTCAATCACTTTGTTTTCCTTGGTCATTCTGTTGCTTTGATTTCAGATTTTACACACAGGAACAAGAATAAATCTGGGGAAGCGGGAAATGTGAAGAGTACAGGGGTTTTTGATAGAACTAATTAGTGAGTCAGAGATGTGAAGTACACGAGGGACCTCTTGACTAATTTTAAACACACATGCTTGTACAGGTCTAAAAGAGTGGATAAAAACAAATTGTTCCCCACTCCCATCAAAACATAATCAAAGAAACCACCCTTCATAGTCTAAGAAGTTAAGCAACAAGTGGAAACAAGATGTCAGAAGACAACATATAGGAATAATTTTTTAAAGAAGCAGTATTTTTAAAAATGACTGAATTACATGATACAACAAGTAAACTGTACACATACTTTAAAATAATGGTTGTTCGCTGAAGTTTTGAATAAATATGACTGATAATTTGAAATCAAGTGGTGAAATTGGAAATCAAAAAAATTGTATTGAAAATTGAAATAATACACTGTTTCAAGATTTGTGTTTCTTTTAAAGCTAAGACTTTAGGAAAATCACAGAGATTTAGGAAATTTTGTCCTAAACACTAGCTTTCTGTGTTTATTTTATCTTTCTCCAGATTCTGTAACAATTTGAGTGAGAAAGAAAAAGAGAAAACAGACTTACCCTATTGGAAATTTGTCCTTAATTTTTGAGAAGTACAGCAACTTTTACAAGAAATTAATAATTTGTGTTTCATTGGATTTTATAGTATTTAAGAAAAGTTTCACTTGTGGACATTTAGAATGAACGTACACAAACAAATAAAAAATTTAGATGTTATTATATTTAATATTTTCAAAATATAATTGAAAAGAGACCTTCAAGATGGTGGAGGAGTAAGACATGGAGATCACCTTCCTCCCCACAAATACCTCTGGAATACATCTACATGTGGAACAACTCTTGTCCATTTTTTTGTTTGCTTGTTTTGTTTTTTTGTATAGTATTTAGCATTAGTTTTCATTGGGGGATTTGTTTTTTGGTTTGGTTGCTCTCTTCTTTCTTTCTCTTTTTTTTTTCTTTATTTAATACTTTTTAATTTTTTTATTTTTAATAACATTTTTTTATTTTAATAAATTTATTTTATTTTATTATCTTTTTTCTTTCTTCCTTTTTTCTTTTCTCCCTTTTCTTATGAGCCGTGTGGCTGACAGGGTCATGGTGCTCCAGCTGGTTGTCAGGCATGTGCTCTGAGGTGGTAGAGCTGAGCTCAGGACATTGGTCCACCAGAGACCTCCCAGCTCCATGTAATATCAAATGGCAAAAGCTCTCCCAGATCTCCATCTCAAGGCTAAGGCCCAGCTCCACTCAATGACCAGCAAGCTACAGTGATGAACACCCTATGCCAAAAAACTAGCAAGACAGAAACACAACCCTACCCATTAGCAGGGAGACTGCCTAAAATCATAATAAGGCCACAAACACCCCAAAACACACAACCGGACAGAGACCCACCCACCAGAAAGACAAGATCCAGCCTCATCCATCAGAACACAGGCACCAGTCCCCTCCACCAGGAAGCCTACGAAACCCACTGAACCAACCTTAGCCACTGGGGGAAGACACCAAAAACAATGGGAACTATGAACCTGCAGCCTGCGAAAAGGAGACCCTAAACACAGTAAGTTAAGCAACATGAGAAGACAAAGAAACACACAGCACATGAAGCAGCAAGGGAAAAACCGACCAGACTAAACAAATGAAGAGGAAATAAGCAGTCCACCTGAGAAAGAATTCAGAGTAATTATAGTAAAGGTGATCCAAAATCTTGAACTTTAACAAACACCCGACTTTCACCAATGGACAGATCATCCAAAAGGAAATGGAGAAAATACACGAAACATTTAACAAGGACCTAGAAGAACTAAAGAGCAAACAGACAATGATGAACAACACAATAAATGAAATTAAAAATTCTCTAGAAGGAATCAATAGCAGAATAACTGAGGCAGAAGAACGGATAAGTGACCTGGAAGATAAAATAATGCAAATAACTACCACAGAGCAGAATGAAGAAAAAAGCTTGAAAAGAATTGAGGACAGTCTTAGAGACCTCTGGGACAACATTAAACACACCAACATGTGAATTATAGGGGTCACAGCAGAAGAAGAGAAAAATAAAGGTACTTAGAAAATATTTGAAGGCATTATAGTTGAAAACTTCCTTAATATGGGAACGGAAAAAGTTAATCAAGTCCAGGAAGTGCAGAGAGTCCCATACAGGATAAATCCAAGGAGAAACACATCAAGACACATATTAATCAAACTATCAAAAATTAAATAAAAAGAAAAAAATATTAAAAGCATCAAGGGAAAAACAACAAATAACATACAAGGGAATCCCCATAACGTTAACAGTTGATCTTTCAGCAGAAATTCCACAAGCCGGAAGGGAGCGGCAGAACATATTTAAACTGATGAAAGAGAAAAAACTACAACCAAGATTACTTTACCCAGCAAGGATCTCATTCAGATTCGATGGAGAAATTAAAACCTTAACAGGCAAGCAAAAGCTAAGAGGATTCAGCACCACCAAACCAGCTTTACAACAAACGCTAAAGGAACTTCTCTAAGCAGGAAACACAAGAGAAGGAAAAGATCTACAATAACAAACCCAAAACAATTAAGAAAATGGTAATAGGAACATACATATCGATAATTACCTTAAGTGTAAATGGATTAAATACTCCAACCAAAAGACATAGACTGGCTGAATGGATACAAAAACAATACCCAAATATATGCTGTCTACAAGAGACCCACTTCAGACCTAGGGGCACATACACTTTCATAGAGTGAAAGTGAAGGGAAGGAAAAAGATATTTCATGCAAATGGAAATCAAAAGAAAGCTGGAGTAGCAATTTTCATATCAGACAAAATAGACTTTAAAATAGACTATTACAAGAGACAAAGAAGGATACTACATAATGACCAAGGGATCAATCCAAGAAGAAGATATAACAATTGTAAATATTTATGCAACCAAAATAGGAGCACCTCAATACATAAGGCAAATGCTAACAGCCATAAAAGGGGAAATCAACAGTAACACAATCATAGTAGGGGAGTTTAACACCACACCTTCATCAATGGACAGATCATCCAAAAGGAAAATAAATAAGGAAACACAAGCTTTAAATGATGCATTAAACAAGATGACTTAATTTATATTTATAGGACATTCCATCTAAAAACAACAGAATACACTTTCTTCTCAAGTGCTCATGGAACATTCTCAAGGCGAGATTATATCTTGTGTCACAAATCAAGCTTTGGGTCACAAATCAAGCCTGGGTAAATTTAAGAAAATTGAAATCATATCAAGTATCTTTTCTGACCACACCACTATGAGACTAGATATCAATTACAGGAAAAAATCTGTAAAAAATACAAACACATGGAGACTAAACAATGTATATACACTACTAAATAATCAAGAGATCACTGAAGAAATCAAAGAGGAAATCAATAAATACCTAGAAAAAAATGACAATGAAAACACGACAACCCAAAGCTTATGGGATGCAGCAAAAGCATTTCTAAGATGGAAGTGTATAGCAATATAATCCTATCTCAAGAAAGAAGAAACATCTCAAACAAACAACCTAAACTTACACCTAAAGCAATTAGAGAAAGAAGAACAAAAAAAACTCCAAAGTTAGCAGAATGAAGGAAATCATAAAGATCACATCAGAAATAAATAAAAAGGAAATGAAGGAAACAAGAGCAAAGATCAATAAACTAAAAGTTGTTTCTTGGAAAAGATAAACAATATTGATAAATCATTAGCTAGACTCATCAAGAAACAAAGGGAGAAGACTGAAATCAATATAATTAGAAATGTAAAAGGAGAAGTAACAACTGATACTGCAGAAATACAAAGGATCATGAGAGATTACTACAAGCAACTATATGCCAATAAAATGGACAACTTGGAAGAAGTGGGCAAATTCTTAGAAAAGCAGAACTTTCTGAGTCTGAACCAGGAAGAAATAGAAAATATAAACAGACAAATCACAGGCACTGAAATTGAGACTATGATTAAGAATCTTCCAACACACAAAAGTCCAGGACCAGAGGGCTTCAGAGGCGAATTCTACCAAACATTTAGAGAAGAGCTAAGAACTATCCTTCTCAAAATTTTCCACAATATAGCAGAGGGAGGAACACTCTAAAATTCATTCTATGAGGTCACCATCTCCCTGATACCAAAATCGGACAAAGATGTCACAAAAAAAGAAAACTACAGGCCAATATCACTGATGAATATAGATGCAAAAATCCTCAACAAAATAGTAGCAAACAGAATCCAACAGCACATTAAAAGCATCAAATACCATGAGCAAGTGGGGGTTATGCCAGGAAGGAAAGGATTCTTCAATATACACAAATCAATAAATGTGATAAACCATATTAAATAATTGAAGGAGAAAAACCATATGATCACCTCAATAGATGTAGAAAAAGCTTTTGACATATCTCAACACCCATTTAGGATAAAAACCCTCCAGGAAGTAGGCATAGAGAGAACTTACTTCAACATAATAAAGGCCATATATGAAAAACCCACAGCCACCATCATTCACAATAGTGAAAAACTGGAACAATTTCCTCTAAGATCAGGAACAAGACAAAGTTGTCTATTCTCACGACTACTATTCAACATAGTTTTGGAAGTTTTAGCCACAGATATCAGAGAAGAAAAAGAAATAAAAGCAATCCAAATCAGAAAAGAAGAAGTAAAGCTGTCACTGTTTGCAGATGACATGATACTATACATAGAGTATCCTAAAGATGCTACCAGAAAACTACTAGAGCTCATCAATGAATTTGGTAATGTAGCAGGATACAAAATTAATGCACAGAAATCTCTTGCATTCCTATACACTAACAATGAAAAAACTGAAAGAGAAATCAAGAAACACTCCCATTTACGATTGCAACAAAAGAATAAAATACCTAGGAATAAACTCACCTAAGGAGAAAAAAGACTTGTATGCAGAAAACTATAAGACACTGATGAAAGAAATTAAACATGATACAAGCAGATGGAGAGATATACCATGTTCTTGGATTGGAAGAATTAACATTGTGAAAATGGCTATTCTACCCAAAGCAATCTACATATTCAATGTAATCCCTATGAAACTACCAATGGCATTTTTAACATAAATAGAACAAAAAGTTTCACAATTTGTATGGAAACACAAAAGACCCCAAATAGCTGAAGTAATCTTGAGAAAGAAAAACGGAGCTTGAGGAATCAGGCTCCAGGACTTCAGACTATATTACAAAGCTACAATAATCAAGACAGTATGGTACTGGCAGAAAAACAGAAATATAGATCAATGGAACAGGATAGAAAGCCCAGAGATAAACCCACGCACATATGGTCACCTTATTTTTGATAAAGGAGGCAAGAATATACAATGGAGAAAAGATAGCCTCTTCAATAAGTGGTGCTGGGAAAACTGGACAGCTACATGTCAAAGAACGAAATTAGAACACTCCCTAACACCATACACAAAAATAAACTCAAAATGGATTCAAGACATAAATGTAAGGCCAGACACTATCAAACTCTTAAAGGAAAACATAGGCAGAACACTCTATGTCATAAATCACAGCAAGATCCTTTTTTATCAACCTCCTAGAAAAATGGAAATAAAAACAAAAATAAACAAATGGAACCTAATGAAACTTAAAAGCTTTTGCACAGCAAAGGAAACCATAACAAGATGAAAAGACAACCCTCAGAATGGGAGAAAATATTTGCAAATGAAGCAACTGACAAACGATTAATCTCCAAAATTTACAAACATCTCATGCAGCTCAATATCAAAAAAACAAACAACCCAATCCAAAAATGGGCAGAAGACCTAAAGAGACATTTCTCCAAAGAAGATATACAGATTGCAACAAACACATGAAAGAATGCTCAACATCATTAATCATTAGAGAAATGCAAATCAAAGTGACAATGATGTATCACCTCACACCTTTCAGAATGGCCATCATCAAAAAATCTACAAATAATAAATGCTGGAGAGGGAGTGGAGAAACGGGAACCCTCTTGCACTGTTGGTGGGCATGTAAATTGATACAGCCACTATGGAGAACAGTATGGAGGTTCCTTAAAAAACTAAAAATAGAATTACCATACAACCCTGCAATCCCACTACCGGGCATATACCCTGAGAAAACCATAATTCAAAAAGAGTCATGTACCACAATGTTCATTGCAGCTCTATTTACAACAGCCAGGATATGGAAGCAACCTAAGTGTCCATCGACAGATGAATGGATAAAGAAGATGTGGCACTTATATACAATGGAATATTACTCAGCCATAAAAAGAAACGAAATTTAGTTATTTGTAGTGAGGTGGATGGAGTTAGAGTCTGTCATACAGAGTGAAGTAAGTCAGAAAGAGATAAACAAATACAGGATGCTAACACATATATATGTAATCTAAAAAACAAACAAAGAAAAATGGTTATGAAGAACCTAAGGGCAAGAAGGGAATAAAGACCTAGACCTACTAGAGAATGGACTTGAGGATACGGGGAGGGGGAAGGGTAAATGGGACAAAGTGAGAGAGTGGCATGGACATATATACACTACCAAATGTAATATAGATAGCTAGTGGGAAGTAGCCACATAGCACAGGGAAATCAGCTTGGTGGTTTGTGACCACCTAGAGGGGTGGGATAGGGAGAGTGGGAGGAAGGGAGACACAAGAGGTAAAAGATATGGGGATATATGTATATGTATAACTGATTCACTTTGTTATAAAGCAGAAACTAACACACCAATAAAAATAAAAACGATTAAGAAATAAGATAAAAAGTGACAGACTGGGAGAAATATTTTCAAACCAAATAAAAGACATGTATTCCAATTATATAAAGAACACTTAAAACTCAACAATAAGGAAATATAAAACCCAATTAAAAAATTGGCAAAAGATCTTAACAGACATCACACTAAAGAAGATAAAGAGATGGGAAATAAACATATGAAAAGATGCTCAATAGAATATTTCATTAGGGAATGGCATATCAAAACAAGATACTACTATATACCTACTAGAATGGCTAAAATTCAGAACTTTGAAAGAACCAAAAGCCAGGAACTGAAGTAATAGAAACTCTCATTTATTGCTGATGATAATGTAAAATGGTAAAGCTATGTTGACCTACAACAATAAAACAAGCAGGTATTTTACTAGAAAAATGGGTTAATTAGGGTACAGCAAATAATTGCAATCTATTGCAAATCATAGGCAAGTCCCGAGAATAAAGGAAGGGAGCCTGTTTTATAGGGAAGGAGAGTGTTGGGAGGCACTGTTGTAAATGAAAGTTCACTGAAGGAAATTAGAAGTTCAGGGTGGTGATGGTTTCTTACTGACTGAGCTGTGATAATTTTCATTAGCTGAGCTGTTGCTGGGCAAGGAGAAATTCTTCCTTCCGAATAATAAAGTAGTTGCACTTCCTGTTTGAGAGTGCAAAGTATACTTCTTCCTGTAGCGCATGCAAATGATGGTCAATGCATGCAAATGATGGTGAGTTAAAATGCATGGCAGCTCACTCCACAGGCCATTCTTGACTCTAATTTTAGTTGAAGTTTCCTTCATTAACTCTATGCACATTGGAAGACATTTTGGCAGTTTCTTACAAAGCTAAACATACTCTCAGTATACCACCTAACAGTTGAGTTCCTGGGTGTTTATTCAAATAAATTAAAAACTTGTGTGCATAAAAAACCTGCATAAAATGTATATAGCAGTTTTATTAATAACTTCTAAAATTTGGAAGCACATGATAAGTAATATGAATAAATAAGTGCAGTATATCCATCTAATAAAATACTATTCAGTGATAAAAAGTAAGGTATTATCAAGCTATAAAATGATATGGAGGAGACTTAAATATGTATTGTTGAATCAAAGAAGCTAACTGAAAAGTCTACATATGGCATAATCCCAAGGGTACGGCATTCTGGAATAAAGCAAATTCATGGAAACAGTAGAAAGACTATGGGTTTGGGGCAGGGGAGGGATGAATATGTAGAGTAGAGGGCTTTTTAGGGCAGTAAAATTATTTTGTCTGATATTATATTTGTGGATACATAATGTTATGCAAAATCCATAGAACTGTACAACATAAAGGGTGATACCTAATGTAAACTATGGATTTAATAACCAATATACAACACCAATGCAAAATGTTAATAATAGGGAAAACTGGCTTGGGAGTTGAGAAGGAGTTTATGGGAAATCTATGTACTTTATGTTCCTCCTGGAAACTCCCCTTAGTTGTCTAGTTTAAAATAAAGTCACTTGTTTTCTAAATTCCACAGGATTTTTTATTAACTTGCTTTGTATGTCCTAGTCTTATTTCCCCCAAGTAAATGACAGATTTCTCAAAGACAAGTATGCTTGATCCCATCTCTATAATGCCTACTGTATACTCAACATTTTTCAAGTAACACTTGCTAATTTGGTGGTACCCTGAAGTTTTGCTGGTAAATAATCAAAAAGAAAACTCACTTATATGAAGAAAGTACCATAGTGAACCAAATATTTAATAAGATTCACTTTACTTTTATAGCATATACACATTTGGATCTTGAGTAGAAACTGATATAAGTATTTTCCATGTTTCCTTAAAAAAAAAAAAAAAAAAACCTTGATATAGCCCATAGAACCAGAATGGAACTTTCTTTAGCAAATCATTCACAATACCCAGAAGATAAAATGTGTCAGTTTAGTTTACAACCAGGCAGTTGCCTATAGGTAGGTCATTATAAAGTCATGTACATGATATGACTAAAAGTTAGAATATGATCCATTTCTAACCTCAGAGGTGAATGAAATGAGAATATTGATTTCTCTCATTAACATCACTATGATGAAAATTGGCAATTTCTCTAGGCATAATAATATTGTGAAGTGTTTTTGGAGAAGTAAACAAATGTTCCTCTGTAGACAAAGCTATTTTTATTTAGAACACTGTGGTTCATAAAACACAGCATAACAAATATAAAGTGCTATAGAAATACAATTTATGACTAAAACTTAATTCCAAGCATGTTAGTTTCTTTGTTTTCTCCTGAGCTTTGGTGTGTAGCAATCACCAATTTTTTCATGTCTAGTAATCTTAGCCTAATTACCTGGAATTAAATGGTGCTAACTTTGGTCATAAATGGTCATTAATAAGACTGTATTTTTGTTTAATGGATACACACGTTATTATGAAGGAAAACTATTATTGGAGTATTGTCTTAGGTTTGTTATATGGACAAGTGCTAAATGCTAACTCCATCTAAGTCATCATTTTCAAATATTTATATTGTCTGATTAGGTGAAATTACTTGTATTATTTACCCAACATTTCTTCTTAACTTAGATAGTGAAAAACCCAATTTTCTGGCCCCCAAATGCTTATGATTCAAATCACAAACAATTTATTGTAGCAAAACTTTAAAATGTAAATATAAGCAGTAGATATCCATGGCTCCTTTTAATAACATTGTTTTTAAAATATTACTAAGACTGTACAATTTTCCTCTGGAGGCATTTATTTTTAATTTTTAAAATTATCTTATCTTCCATCAATATTTAGGTTTGACAAAAGCCTTTATTTAACATGATTTAAAATAGAAACAGTAGAAGACATTTTCTCATTAGTAAGAATGAAGAAAAAAAATATTCACATTTCCAGAATTTTCCCTGTTTGATAAAGGTTCATGGAAAGTATTCTTTCTTATCCATTATTCCACATAAACATTGTCTGATTCTATGAATCTCCAACAAATAAATTATCGGTCCATTGTCAACACTGATTTTGCACACCAACAAAGCAAAATGAATTTTATGTCAAATCACATGTATAGTTTTTTACCCCCACCCCTGCCAATGCGGAAGAATAAGATTTGCTTATTTACTTTGGTGGGCAATACCTTACAGATTATTCTATTGAATATTTTTCCATTTCATTGCTTTTGACAGCTTCTAAGAATTCTCTTCCTAGGTGTAAATATTACCAAACTCCTTGTTCTAAAAATTCAATTTATTCATATTTGACCTCTATTAAATTCATTGCACTGAATACCAATAACACAGATTTACCTGGGGAAGAGAAAATCTAGTGAGTTATATTTATTTATCTTAAAACAGCTAGTGAAAAAATACAGACAGCTCATGCAAAAAGAAATAAATGATGAAAATTCTAAATGTATCACAGTAACTTGGTGCTATTGGAAAGATTTATAGTAGCAAAAGGTTTTGAGAATTCTCCCTAAAGAATAGCTTCCTGGATTAGCTAGGCAGCATTAAAAGTCAATTCAGATATTTTTTGTTTTGACCAAGAGATCATGAAATCTTATTTAAGAATATAACCAGAATATATACCCATTTGTATGAATTGTATAATAAAGTGGAGTGAATGGATATTGTTCAATATTTGTATTAAAAAGATGAAATACTTTAAGGAATTTATAACAAAGTTTGTGATCCATGAACAATTCATTGTTTCTAAATACAGATTTGTATAGCTAAAAGACTTCAAATTTCTGAAACCTTCTATGAAATATATTTATAATATATAACAAAACGATGGCTCAAGAAAAAAAGCACATATTACATTGTCTTCAAATAAGTTCTAAATCAAGTATGTATTAGGTAGGGTTCTGAATAGGCTATTAATTCTCAGTAACCTAGTTCCTTTCTGCCCTAAGGGCCCATAAAAATATTCTTTGTATCTTAACCCTAGTAATCAGAATATGTTCTGAATTTTTAAAAGCTTTCTATATAAGAAGATGAGTAAAATATATTGAAATTTTACCAAAAATGACCACATTAATGTAAGATAATAATAACTCCTAAAATTTGACATTAATTAGAAGTTATTATATAATATCAATATAAGTTATTATATAATATCAGAGGTATAAGACTATCAGTAATTATTGTTTCTTCAAATATTTTTAATTCCCTAAAGACGTTTGAAGTCTATAAGTTATTCTACGAATTGGTGCTTAGAAAATCAGGAATAATATAGAAGTGGTAAAAGATTTGTTTCCCAAATCCTGGAACATTCATATAAATATTTCATCTTCCTTAAAAGATTAAGTAGTACAGTTGAGGTAAACACAAGTATTATACTGTACATCATAGTAAACAAGTGGAACTTTTCAACAGAGGAGATACACAAGATAAAAGCACAAAACATTTCAAAAATGGGCAATACATGTTCACAGTGTATTGCTTTGATTTATAAATTGACTTTAGGAGAATTAAATATGAATGTAGTGTTCCATATGACTTTGTCATAAGAGATAACTAAGTCTCAATAAGTGACCTATTATTTCTTCTTATCTATGAGACCTTGAGCAAACTACCAAACCTAATTCTCATTTTGCTTATCTATGAAATGGAAATATTTATATTTAGCTCTTGGCGCTGTTGTACTGCATATAAACTCTTAGCTCAATTTTCAATAAATGGTAACTATCACATTATTATTAATAGTAATAGCACTAAGTGGAATGTTTTGGTGGTGATGTCTTTACCATTCCAGACTGATATAAACATAATTAACAATAGTTTTCCTTAACATGTCCATTGGTATCAGAACCAAAATACGTTGCTGCATAAACATGTAAATACAAGTTCATTCTTCCCAGTAGTGGAAGAAATGCAAATAAACCAAAATATTTTTTACTGAAACAATAGGAAGAACAAAATAATAGAGGTGTATTAAAGTGTAACTCTTTGAAAAAAATGGTGGAACTATTATTTGGTATAGTATTTCCATAAAGATGTTTGGCAATGTATATTGAGAAAACTAAAAGGTTCATAGTAAGACATATGAAGACATGCTTCAATTTAGAAAGCAACAAGAGAAGGTTTGTTGTTCATACCTCATTAAGAAGAAGTCACACCACCTACAGCAGCATACGTTTAACCCACTCAGAGACCTGCTGTTGCAAAGATACCTAATGAATTAAAATCACAAAAGTTGATCAGCTCTCCTGGGAGAGAGGGGACTCCATAGTAGCTTTCATTTTTACCATAAGATTGGGAGAAGAAATATACCATCCTTGATAGAGTAAACCTTTATCCAGCACTTCATTATGAAAAGTTTCAAATATACAGCCAAGTTAAAAGAATTTTACAGTTAAAACCCATGTAAGTAACATATAGATTCTATCATTAACACCCCATTATATTTGCATTATTATACATCTAACCATATGTGAATCCCTCTATCCATCCATCAAACAGATTTTTAAATGTATTTCAGAGTAAGTTGTAGGCATAGGTACACTTCTCCCCAAATATTTCAGCATGCATAATTCAATATTATAATAGATAAAATTTCAACAGATTTTAAAAGGCTGGTTACTAACTAACATGATGGTCATTATCTCTGCAAGCTCCAGAAGTAAGGATAGGGAGTCTTCAACTACCATCACCTTTTTTCTAAAGGCTTTCACCAAGTGCTCATAAGAAAGGTTGTAGGCAAGGCAAGAGATCTGAGAGAGAACATGCAGGTGCTCAGAGTTATCTGAAGTCAGAGGTCAAAGCAGGAGAATTCAGATAAACCATGCAGTCATTCTGAGATTTCCACTGAGTACTAGGAAGAGTCCAATGACTACTGGGGAATGTTAGGAGTGCTGAGATAAACCCATTACACCATATCACAGGTGCATAGGCCCTGCTGAAATGTAAAGGCAGGGAAGAAGAACTGTAACACCATGTACATTCTGATCCTTAACTAAGTACAAGATAGTGGTATTGTCTAACCTGTAGAAAGGATGCTATGGGAATCCCACCAGTGTAGAACATGTCCATGAGTTCTGTGAAAGGACAGGGTTGGAAAACTGAGAGAAAACTTCATAGCACTCAGATCCTAGTACTGGTGGAGGGAAAGTTCTTTTAATACCCTCAAATCAGTTGAAGCCTGTGGTAAAGTGAATCTAAATAAAGAACAAGCAGTAGTCTCAGATCAACTACACAGTTGAGTGTCTCAATCTCCCACACGAATGCCTTAAAAGAAGAAGGGGTATGCATTCTCCTAGGCATAAACATTATTTAAACTCTATTGTTCTTTTGGATACCATGTCTGTTTAGAAGTCTTTCAACAAGATAATAAGCAGTGAGGACACAGCAGACAAAAGAAGCAGTGAAGAGATCAATAGGGGTTTCCAAAATGAAACATTAAATAACATAAAAAGAGGTAAAAAATAAAATAAAGCATCTGAGATCTGTTGGATAACACTAAACATTCTAACGTGTGAGTAATTGGAGTCTAAGAAGGAAAAGTGAGAGAGAATGGAGCAAAATAAATATTTGAAGAGATAATGGATGATAATTTTCCAAAATCAAAGAGAGCAGTACATAGAACCGTGAAGCTCAAAAAAAAAACCCAAAAAACAAAAAAACTAAGCAAGGTAAATAAAAAGGAAACCACAACTAGACAAATCATACTCAAATTTCTGGAAACAAAAGATAAAAATAAAATCATGAAGTGAGCCAGAGGAAAAAAAATCGAATACATTATGTAAGGGGAACAATGTTATGAATAATGGCATGTTTCTCATTAGAAACAATGGAAACAAAAGAAAATAAGCAATTTTTAAGGGGTAAAACAAAACATCTTTAAAATGCTGACCAGAAAAAGCTGTCAACCTAGAATTTGAAAATGAACTTCAAAAAATAAAGATGAAGAAGTTATTTTCAGAGAGGAAAAGAGAAAAGAATTTCTCTTCAGCAGACCTGTGCTGAAAGAATTGATAAAGTAAGCTATTCAGAATGAAGGTAAACAATACTAGATAGAATTTCAGGGCTCCAGGAAAAAATTAAGAGTATCAGAAGGGTAAATACATCAGTAAATATAGAGAAACTTTAAAAAATATCCATATACACATATATATCTATATGCATACATATATAATTAAATGTCTTTAAAAACTATTGATGGATACAAAAGTAATATCTACTTAATATGAAATTTATAGCATATTTAGAAGTAAAATACATGACTCAAGAACAAAAAGAGAAGAAAAAAGGTAATTAGAAATATATATTTGTAAGTTTCTATATTGATTATGAAATAGTAAAATAGTTTTCTAAAAGTAGACTGTAATAAGATAGATACATATTTCAAATCTAGAGTGACCACTTAAAAATAACAAAAACATAACTAAAAACCCAATGGAAGAGGTATGATGAAACACTAAAAAAATCCAAATTTACCAAGCAAGAGCTACAAAGGGTAGAAAGAGGTACAAGTGTTAAATTAGACAAATCAAACACCGATATTTTAGATTTAAACTGAAATATATCAATAATTATATTTAATATAAGTTAGATAAATGCCCACAATTAAATATCAGAAATTATCAGGGTAAATAAAAAGAAAACAAGTTTCAATTTTTGGATTATATGATTATAAGGAGCACATTTTGGGGGAACCTTCAAGATGGCGGAGGAGTAAGACGTGGAGATCACCTTCCTCCCAACAAGTACATCAAAATACATCTACATGTGGAACAACTCCTACAGAACACCTACTGAACACTGGCAGAAGACCTCAGACTTCCCAAAAGGCAAGAAACTCCCCACGTACCTGGGTAGGGCAAAAGGAAAATGGAAAAACAGACACAAAAGAATAGGGATGGGACCTGCACCTGTGGGAGGGAGCTGTGAAGGAGGAAAAGTTTCCACACATTAGGAAGCCCCTTCACTGGTGGAGCTGAGGTTGGGTGGGGGGGAAGCTTCTGAGCCACGGAGGAGAGCACAGCAACAGGAGTACAGAGGGCAAAGCAGAGAGATTCCCACACAGAGGATCGGTGCCGAGCAGCACTCACCAGCCTGAGAGGCTTGTCTGCTCACCCACTGGGGCGGGTGGGGGCTAGGAGCTGAGGCTTGGGCTTCGGAAGTCAGATCCCAGGGAGAGGACAGGGAATGGCTGCGTGAACACAGCCTGAAGGGGGCTAGTGCGGCACAGCTAGCTGGGAGGGAGTCCAGGAAAATGTCTGGAACTGCCTAAGAGGCAATAGACCACTATTTTGGGATGCACGAGGAGAGGGGATTCAGAGCACTGCCTAAACGAGCTCCAGAGATGGGTGCAAGCCACGGTTATCAGCACAGACCCCAGAGATGGGCATGAAATGCTAAGGCTGCTGCTGCATCCACCAAGAAGTCTGTGTGCAAGCACAGGTCACTATCCACACCTCCCCTCCTGGGAGCCTGTGCAGCATGCCACTGCCAGGGTCCCATGATCCAGGGACAGCTTCTCCAGGAGACGACATGGTGCACCTCAGGATGTTGCAAGGTCATGCCGGCCTCTGTCTCCACAGGCTCGCCCCACATTCTGTACCCCTCCCTCCACCAGGCCTGAGTAAACCAGAGCCTATGAATCAGCCACTGCTTTAACTCCGTCCTGTCTGGATGGGAACAGATGTCCTCAGGTGACCTACACACAGAGGCAGAGTCAAATCAAAAGCTGAAGCACAGGAGCTGTGCAAACAAAGAAGAGAAAGGGAAATTTCTCCCAGCTGCCTCAGGAGCAGCAGATAAAATCTCCACAATCAACTTCATGTACCCTGCATCTGTGGAATACCTGAATAGACAACAAATCATCCCAAAATTGAGGCAATGGACTTTGGAAGCAACTGTAGACTTGAGGTTTGCTTTCTGCATCTAATTTGTTTCTAGTTTTATGTTTATTTTAGTTTAGTATATAGAGCTTATTATCATTGGTAGATTTGTTTATTGATTTGGTTGCTCTCTTCCTTTTATATATATATATATTCTTTTTTTTTCCTTTTCACTTTTTGTGAGTATGTATGTGTATGCCTGTTTTGGTGATTTTGTCTGGATAGCTTTGCTTTTGCCATTTTTCCTAGGGTTCTGTCTGCCTTTTTTTTTTTTAAATATAGTTTTTAGTGATTGTTATCATTGATGGATTTGTTTTTTGGTTTGGTTGCACTCTTGCTTTCTATATTTTTTAAAAATTACTTTTATTTTCTTTTTTTATGACTTTTATTTTTTATTTTTAAAACTTTATTTTATTTATTTCTATCTTTCTTTTTTTTCTTCTCCCTTTTATTCTGAAACGTGTGGCTGACAGGGTCTTGGTGCTCCAGCTGGGTGTCAGGCTTGAGCCTCTGAGGTGGGAGAGCCAAGTTCAAAACATTGGTCCACCAGAGACCTCCCGGCACCAAGTAATATCAAATGGCGAAAGCTCTCCCAGAGATCTCCATCTCAAGGCTAAGAACAAGTTCCACTCAACGACCAACAAGCTACAGTGCTGGACATTCTGTGCCAAACAACTAGCAAGACAGGAACACAACCCCACCTATTAGAAGAGAGGCTGCTTAAAATCATAATTAGTTCACAGACACACCAAAACACACCACCTGATGTGGTCCTGCCCAACAGAAAGACAAGATCCGGCCCCACCCACCAGAACACAGGCAACAGTCCCCTCAACCAGGAAGCCTATACAACCAATGGAAACAAACTTATCCACTGGGGGCAGACACCAAAAACAAAGGGAGCAAAGAATCTGCAGCCTTCAAAAAGTAGAACTGAACCACAGAAAGTTAAGCCAAATGAGAAGACAGAGAAAAACACAGCTTATGAAGGAGCAAGGTAAAAACTCAACAGACCAAACAAATTAAGAAGAAATAGGCAGTCTACTTGAAAAATAATTCAGAGAAGTGAGAGTAAACATGATGCAAAATCTTGGAAATGGAATGGAAAACATACCAGAAATGTTTAAAAAAGACCTAGAAGAACAAAAGAGCAAATGAAAAATTATGAACAGCACAATAAATGAAATTAAAAATTCTCTAGAAGGAATCAATAGCAGAATAACTGAGGCAGAAGAATGGATAAGTGACCAGGAAGATAAAAGAGTAGAAATAACTACCACAGAGCAGAATAAAGAAAAAGAATGAAAGAATGGAGGACAGTCTCAGAGACCTCTGGGACAACATTAAAAACAACAACATTCGAAATATAGGGGTCCCAGAAGAAGAGAAAAAAGAAGCGACTGAGAAAATATTTGAGGAGATCATAGTTGAAAACTTCCTTAATATGGGAAAGGATATAGTCAATCAAGTCCAGGGAGTGCAGAGTCCCATACAAGATAAATCAAAGGAGGAACACACCAAAACACTTATTAATCAAACTACCAAAAATTAAATAAAAAGAAAAAATATTAAAGGCAGTAAGGGAAAAGCAGCAAATAACATACAAGGGAATCCCCATAACATTAACAGACGATCTTTCTGCAGAAACTCTGCAAGCATGAAGAGAGTGAAAGGACATATTTAAAATGATGAAAGGGAAAAACCTACAACCAACATTACTCTACCCAGCAAAGATCTCATTCAGATTCGACGGAGAAATTAAAGACTTTACAGACAAGCAAAAGCTAAGAGAATTCAGCAGCACAAAACCAGCTTTGCAACAAAATGCTAAAGGAACTTCCCTAGGCAGGAAACACAAGAGAAGGAAAAGACCTACAATAACAAACCCAAAACAATTAAGAAAATTGTAATAGGAACATACATATCGATAATTACCTTAAATGTGAATGGATTAAATGCTCCAACAGAAAGACATAGACTGGCTGAATGGATACAAAAACAACACCTGTATATATGCTGTCTACAAGACACCCACTTCAGACCTAGGGACACAAACACGCTGAAAGTGAGGGGTTGGAAAATGATATTCCATGCAAATGGAAATCAAAAGAAAGCTGGAATAGGAATTCTCATATCAGGCAAAATAGACTTTAAAATAAAGACTATTACAAGAGACAAAGAAGAACACTATATAATGATCATTGTATTCGACAGTAACACAATAAGAGTAGGGGACTTTAACACCTCACTTTCACCAATGGACAGATCATCCAAAATGAAAATAAATAAGGATACACAACCTTTAAATGATACAAAAAACAAGATGGACTTAATTGATATTTATAGGATATTCCATCCAAAAACAACAGAATGCACTTTCTTCTCAAGTGCTCATGGTATATTCCTGGATAGATCATATCTTGGGTCACAAATCAAGCCTTGGTAAATTTAAGGAAATTGAAATCATATCAAGTATCTTTTCCGACCACAATGCTGTGAGACTAGATATCAATTAAAGGAAACAATATGTAACAATTACAAGCACATGGAGGCTAAACAATACACTGCTAAATAACCAAGAGATCCCTGAAGAAATCAAAGAGGAAATCACAAAATACCTAGAAACAAATGACAATGAAAACACAACAAACCAAAACCTATGGGATGCAGCAAAAGCAGTTTTAAGAGGGAGATTTATAACAATACAATCCTACATCAAGAAACAAGAAACAGGTCTTCCCTGGTGGCACAGTGGTTGAGAATCTGCCTGCTAATGCAGGGGACACGGGTTCGAGCCCTGGTCTGGGAAGATCCCACATGCCACGGAGTGACTAGGCCCATGAGCCACAACTACTGAGCCTGCACGTCTGGAACCTGTGCTCCACAACAAGAGAGGCCGCGATAGTGAGAGGCCCGTGCATCATGATGAAGAGTGGCCCCCGCTTGCCACAAGTAGAGAAAGCCCTCACATAGAAATGAAGACCCAACACAGCCAAAAGTAAAAATAAATAAATAAATTAAAATTAAAAAAAAAGGAAACAAGAAACAACTCAAATAAACAACCTAAACTTACACCTAAAGCAATTAGAGAAAGAAGTACAAAAGAAACCCAAATTTAGCAGAAGGTAAGAAATCATAAAGATCAGATCAGAAATAAATGAAAAAGAAATGAAAGAAACAATAGTAAAGATCAACAAAATGAAACCTGCTTCTTTAAGAAGATAAACAAAATTGATAAACCATTAGCTAGACTCATCAAGAAAAAAAGGGAGAAGATTCACATCAATAGAATTAGAAATGAAAATGGAGAAGGAACAACTGACCGTGCAGTAATACAAAAGATCATGAGAGAATACTACAAGCAACTATATGCCTATATGGTGGATACCTGGAAGAAATGGACAAATTCTTAGAAAACCACAAACTTCCAGGACTGATCCAGGAAGAAATAGAAAATATAAACAGACCACTCACAAGCACTGAAATTGAAACTGTGATTAAAAATCTTCCAGCAAACAAAAGCCCAGGACCATATGGCTTCACAGCCGAATTCTATCAAATATTTACACAAGAGCTGACCCTTATCCTTCTCAAAGTCTTCCAAAATATAGCAGAGGGAGGAACACACCCAAACTCATTCTACAAGGTCAACATCACCCTGATACCAAAACCAGGCAAAGATGTCACAAGAAAAGAAAATTATGGGCCAATATCACTGATGAACATAGAAGCAAAATTCCTCAACAAAATACTAGCAAACAGAATCCAACAGCACATTAAAAGGACCATACACCATGATCAAGTGGGGTTTATCCCAAGAATGCAAGGATTCTTCAATATATGCAAATCAATCAATGTGATACACCATATTAACAAATTTAATGAGAAAAACCATATGATCATCTCAATAGATGCAGAAATTTTTTTTGATAAAATTCAACATCTATTTATCATAAAAAACCTCCAGAAAGTAGGCATAGAGGGAACTCACCTCAACATAATAAAGGCCATATATGACAAACCCACAGCCAACATTGTTCTCAATGGTGACACACTGAAACCATTTCCACACAGATCAGGAACATGGCAAGGTTGTGCACTCTCACCATTGTTATTCAACATAGTTTTGGAATTTTTAAGCACAGCAATCAGAGAAGAAAAAGAAATAAAAGTAATCCAAAACAGAAAAGAAGAAGTAAAGCTGTCACTGTTGCAGATGACATATGATACATAGAGAGTCCAAAAGTTGCTATCAGAAAACTAATAGAGCTAATCAATGAATTCAGCAAAGTACCAGGATACAAATTTAAGGAACAGAAATCTCTTGGATTCCTATACACTGATGATGAAAATTCTGAAAGTGAAATTAAGGAAACACTCCCATTTTCTATTGCAAAAAAAGAAGAAAATACCTAGGAATAAACCTACCTAAGGAGACAAAAGACCTGTATGCAGAAAACTGTAAGACACTGATGAAAGAAATTAAAGATGATACAAACATATGGAGAGATATATCATGTTCTTTGACTGGAAGAATCAACATTGTGAAAAAGACTATACTACCCAAAGCAATCTACAGATTCAGTGCAATCCCTGTCCAACTACTAATGGCATTTTTCACAGAACTAGAAGAAAAAATTGCACAATTTGTATGGAAACACAAAAGACCCTGAATATCCAAAGCAATATTGAGGAAGAAAAATGGAGCTGGAGGAATCAGGCTCCCTGACTTCAGTCTATACTACAAAGCTACAGTAATCAAGACAGTATGGTACTGGCACAAAAACAGAAATAAAGATCAATGGAACAGGATAGAAAGCCCAGAGATAAAGCCACACACATATGGTCACCTTATCTCTGATAAAGGAGGCAAGAATATACAATGGAGAAAAGACAGCCTCTTCAATAAGTGGTGCTGGGAAAACTGGACAGCTACATGTCAAAGAATGAAATTAGAACACTCCTAACACCATACAGAAAAATAAACTCATAATGCATTAAAGACCCAAATGTAAGCCTAGACACTATAAAACCCTTAGAGGAAAACATAGGCAGAGGATTCTGTGACATAAATCACAGCAAGATCCTTTTTGATCAACCTCCTAGAGAAATGGAAATAAAAACAAAAATAAACA